>NC_081764.1:12697935-13945435 GCF_963082965.1 Carassius carassius
ACTGAAAGTCTGTTTTTGTTTTTTGCACAAAAGGCACTTGGAGCTCTTCACAGGTCTGAGAATGGTGTTACAGGGGGTGGAGCAGGGGCGTAGCCATCATTTCAGAAGTGAGGGGGACAGGAATGATTGATATATATATATATGTATACACACACACACATTACAATACAACATTTCTGTAATCTATATAACCTTACCAGTCAACAGTTTTTGAACAGTAAGATTTTTAATGTTTTATAAATTCTCTTCTGCTCACCAGACCTGCATTTATTTGATCCAAAGTACAGCATAAGCAGTAATGTTGTGAAATAATTTATTTCTGTGATCAAAGCTGAATTTTTAGCATCATTACTGCAGTCTTCAGTGTCACATGATCCTTCAGAAATTATTCTAATATTATGATTTACTGCCCAAGAAAATTTTTAAATTATTATTATCAATATATAAAACAGTTGAGTACATTTTTCAGGATTCTCTGAGGAACTGAAAGATCCAAAGATCAGAATTTATCTGAAAATAAAAGCTTTTATAACATTATACCATTCAAAAGCTTTATTTTTTTTTTGAAAAAGAGATTCTAGAAATTATTACTTTTATTTAGAAAGGATGCTTTAAATTGATCAAAAGTGATGATAAAGACATTTATAATGTTACAAAATATTTATATTTCAGAAAAATGCTGTTCTTCTGAACTTTTTATTTATCACAGAAACCAGAAAAATATATACTTGGCTGTTTTCAACACCATCATAATAAATGTTTTTTGAGCAGCAAATCAGAATATCAGAATGATTTCGAAGGACTGTGTGACTGGAGTAGTTTTGCTGTACTTTGGATCAAATAAATGCAGGCTTGGTGGATAGAACAGACTTCTTTAAAAAACTAACAATCTTACTGTTCAAAAGTTGTAGTGGCTATTATAGGCAACTTTCATTTTTCTCTAACTTCTAGCTTTTATTTGGCTTAGAAATCTATAACTGCTGGACAATAACCAATAATAGGCTAATGATTTGTTTATATACTATAAACACTTTTTTCTACAATCACATAAAGCAGAATAGTTTCTATACTGTAATGAATGCTAGGCCTATGTCAATTAGCACTGCCTTATTCATATACCGTAGGCTACTTTATTAATTAGGCTACCTGGATATGACTTGAAAAACAAATAAACCATATCTCGTCACAATCAAATGTCTTCGTGTTTCCAAATGTTTCTGGTGTCTGTGAAAATACAGCGATAGCCGGACGCTGTTGCCCATATTAGGAAGTTCCTGCTTACGACTTTCTGCGCGAGAGCGACCTCCGGCTTCGAGCATGAGTGAAGCACACTCTGCAGGAGAGTTTAGCGCTCCGTGATGTTCATTTCGCCTTCTGCAGACATCCCAACCTGCAAAAAGTCATTTCAGGGAGGTACCCCCCCCCCCCCCCCCCCCCCCCAAAAAAAGGGAAGGAAATACATCTCTCAGCTGTAGTCACCTTCTTAGTGAGACTTTGCCTATCTGAATTGGAGAACTGAGATATATTGGAGCAGCCTTCCCTGCGCTTAGCCTCCCTAACATGTTGTGGTCCCTAACAGATATAAAAGCATAAAATATTATTTCTATAAGCTATAGGCCTATGTAACTATTCGTTAATTATGTTTAAATATGTAGATTACTTTTACTATTTATATAATCTGCTTATACAATTTATGTAAACTGCTTTTATTTATTTTCCATTGCAACTTTAAACAGGTCTAAGGAGTTGGTTGTTTTCATGTAGCCTTGACAACTAACCTGAATAATATGCAGATGAAATTAAACTTGTCAACTCATCTCAACATGCCTTTTGCAATCATATAACCCTCCATGGGCAATGCTTGAGCAAGACTGTCATTATGTTTGACACCTATAAGACGGGTACACTTTCGTGTAGTCTGCCGCAAAATGTGTCTTATACTTTTTTTGTTTTGTGACACTCTCCCTCTGCAATGGTGCTCCTGTTTCTACTAGATAGACATAACTGATTAATTTTGTTCGGGACAAGAGATAAAAGCCCGCCCACACTGACAATTGATTGGTTGATTTGCAGAAACAGGCCAATCAGGATGCTCTCTGTCTTACATGCGCTTCTTACACACGCACATTAGCACACACACGCAAGGTCTCTCGCTCCCTCTCCCTCTCTGCCGTGTGTGCGCTACACGGTTTGAAACACAGTATCTGTTTCGAATGCGCGCTTTTGCTCGCTCGGTATAGATTCCGGGAGATTTTAAATAATTTGCGGGTCTCAGGGAGCCGCTTTCAATATGCGTGAGACTCCCGGAACTTCCGGGAGACTTGGGATGTCTGCTTCTGGGTCCAAAAAAAACATCAGGTCATGCGCAGACTATTCTGTATCTTTGAATTTAAATCTATATTTATTCATACCAGCTCTTGAAAACACACTTGCCAGCTGAAAAGAGACCCTAATTTGCAACAACATGCTCAAATAGAAACAAGCTGTGGCTGCTGTGATGTGTTCAGTCACTGAAGGAGACGAGACACTTTGAAGAACGCTATCAAAGCGATATACGCGAGTCAATCGTCGTTTATTAATTTATTTCTCTATTTGTTTTGCAGTGGCTCTCATCCTTAGGGAAAATGATGGGCAGATGAAATGATATTTGTTTTTCTGAAGTCGGGATTTGTAGTTGAGTGGGTTATTTGTGAGGGAAGTTCTTGGTGTGTTTTGGGTTTCTTTTAATCATATTCTGGTGGAAGATTCTCCTAGACGGTTCAGTACAGATAAAATGATTCTAATACACTTGGCTCCTGCCATGTCCCGAAAACTAAGCCCATGTCAGATCTCCCAAAAATAAGTTTTACATGTTCACACATTGCAGATGCTTTATGAGTGCAATTCAGGCAAAATGTATTATGAATCTGAGTGATTAAGTTCTAGTACTGCATGCGTCAAGTGGGGTTTCTCTCAAATAATATATATATATATATATATATATATATATATATATATATATATATATATATATATATATATATATATATATATATATATATATATATAGGGTTTATGGAAGATAGCCCCTTTGATTGCTTCGTATTTCAGCACTGCTTGATTTCCACTTATTTCTTCATGCTCTTTTGCCACTTTCAATGGGGTATCTAATGGGAAATCAGCACTGAATTATTTGAAGTGATCTGTGCAGTTTGAGAGCAGAAACAATGGAATAAACAGCCTTATAAAAACCTTGTAATGACTGCAGTGCATTGGAAGAAAATAAAGATTAAATTTGTGCGTTGGAATTAATATGGACATGAAAGTCTCCACTTTAAAAATGTGTGATTTAAATAGATTGTTAGAACATGAATCACACAAATGTCCTTTTTTAGAACTCTCTAGGTTATGTCAGTGAAAGTGAATCATTTAGTGACATCCTAATGTTATTAAATCTGTTCTCTTGAGTAAGCGTGGAAAAAGGTTTAGAAAACAGTGTAAATGTGAGATTTATGTGTGTGAACAATGATCATTCCTTACCCGTGAACTTGAATCCAGAAACTAGAAGGATTGCAAGGCTCTGATTGGTTTGGGGGCGTTGATGTTGATATTTATTTATTTTTTTATTTTTATTTTTACATTTTGCTTACATTTTAAGGTTTAAGATACTAAGATGCTTTTTGGTTGTCATAGATGTCATTTTGGGGTTTAAAAAGTAACTACAATTTGTCATTTAACTTAATCTTAGAGACTTCAGACCTGCTCACGTTGTTCGTGTTCTTGATGTTGAAAGATATATATTTTTTTTTTTTTTTTAATTACCACACTGTAGCTAATATTTCTCACACTGTACACTAATATTACTGCAAGGAATGAATGTTGATCATTCCCCATCATACAGTCAGATATATTACCGTGCTCACTCTTTTCATTCCCAGCCATGATTGAACAGTGAACCTTTAATTGCTTAATTAGCACACTTGGTAAGTTGGTATTGAAACAAAGAATAACTGATTGCAGTGAAAATGCATTGACATTAAATTATTAATTAAATTATAATTCTTCATTGCTGCTTTTGTTGTTTACTTTAAAGACAAGGAAAAGAAATACTACTTTTTTTATGTCACAGAGGAAAATGATGAATATAAAAAAATTTGAGCTCCAACATTTCCCTGACTTGCCTTGCTGATGAATGTGACCCACTCATATTGAGATATAACACTATGACAGTATGAAATATGAGGCTTGTATACGTTTACATCCTATATCCTTTTGAAAACAACATCTTTTGTCATGGTAGGCAGCTCTTTTCCCAATGACAATTACTCTTTGTCAGAAAACATACACGCACGCGTACATACAAGCACGTACACTCGAGAACCGATGGCAAGCGACTCAAGCTGAACTAAGCTTTCAGTCCACATTTACAGTATGGTAATTTTTTTTCCCTCAATCTTTTGCGCTACTCCCTGCTGGCCTGATCTTGACGGCTCATTGGCTTTGTCTGGAGAATGTATTGTTCTTAAGGGTAGGCAACACGAACAAGCACACTGTTTAAGCTGGGTAATAAATCACCCCGGACCCCTTGGAGGGCATCCTCGGTGGCTTTAGGAGCAAAAAGACACTTAGACGGTGCTCAGGATAAGCCCCTGGCGAAAATGGATTTGGCTGTCTGCCACTGGGTAGAATCTTAGAACTTATGAAGGACACTCAGGTGCATAATAATCACTTTGGTAACCTTTATAGATGGCCGTTTGTCATTAGCCGGACAAACTAAGCAGTAATTCATAACAAAATATATGGTGGACGGTGGACTCTGGACTGCCTTGTGTGTCTTTTTCTGATTTAAATGAATTATTGCTTAATGAAACAACTGTGTAATCAGTAATGTTATTTATCCTTAACGTTTAATGGCTTGTTTATTTCTTTATTTTTAATATATTTATATATAATTTTTGCAAAAACCTGTGGCAGAATAATAATGTTCTAATTTAATTCTAAACTGTATAACTGAATATTAAAATATTGAAATGTGCAAATTATTTTATTTTATTTTATTATCATTATTTTGAACCGATATTACAGGCATTTGTTGTTCTGCTGTTGCTCATATAAACTTCAGTTTATTTCATGATGTGGTGTTGAAGCTTTTTGGGTGAAACACTTTATTTTGCATGAATGGCGACTACCTAAAGTAGTAACAGTTGCCATAAATTATTAATAATCAATATAAATGCATTCCAAATATATTTAATAGAAATGCATTACAAAATGCATAATGGGATGCTCATAGTTACATATCCTTTAGAGATATTTGACCTGATATATATAATGTCATATATATATATATATATATATATATATATATATATATATATATATATATATATATATATATATATATGAATTCAAGTAGGACTTTGAAATTCTCAGAATAACAATAAAAAACAAATTATTTTCATTTTCTTTAACTCTTGAAGGCAGACTGGATTCCAGCGTGTTCAGGCATACTCTTCCAAAGTTGAATAAAGCCAAATGAGGAAATAATGGCTTAAAAGTTTTATCAAATGAAAAACTAATATTTTTTTATTAGTTTCCATTATAAAATTATCTCTTTAAATTTGCGAAATGCTTTTGTGGTGGAGTTAAAAAGTAAATTGAGCCAATTTCAGTTTTTTGTCCTTTGCAGGGGCGAGTTTAGGAAAATACAGCTTATGAAATGCTGCAGGTCTCTGTGTTGTTGGTTTGTAGTACATTCTATTAAAGCATGCAAACTTTGGTTTGTTCCTCAGGTTCATTTGCTGAAGGATCAGCTCTCTGCAGAAGCTGCGGCGAGGATTGAGGCCCAGGCTCGAGTTCACCAGCTGCTGTTGCAGAATAAAGACCTGCTGCAGCATATTTCTCTCCTGGTCAAACAGGTTCAGGAGCTGGAGCTCAAGATGGCTGGGAATGGCTCTAGTGAGTATGATTTCCTGTGTTCAGATGGAGTAACATCAAAAACCTGTATTGTTGTAGATGAATGAATTTTGCCCTATTTAACAGCCTTATTAATGGAAGCATAAAAACAAGCACAGGGGGTCTGTGTTTCAGTAAAGAATCTTTTGTTGATCTTCTGCATCCATTAAAGCATCTATTATTTTATTAGTTGTTAAAAAATAAATTGAATGCATTAAAATCAAACATACCTTTTGGTATGCAAAAATGTATTTATAGTCAGTGTTGTTAGATTAAGTAGAAAAAGGTCATAATACAATTATTCACATTTCATTTTTAATCTACTGACATCCTCAAGATGTGCATTTAGTACAAAAGTATTGTATTTCGGTTGCTTTTCACACTCACACTTATTAAAGGTGGTTCAGTTAAACCTTTGAGCATTTCTGCAAAAGTTATTTGAGTTTGCTTTTATTGAGAACATAAAGACAATTATTTTATTATGATTTTGTTTTGTTTAAAATTATTCTAAGAGTGTATATGATATATTAAATATTAAGTATAAAATGTTTAGAGTTTGTTTGTTTATTTGTGCAAAAACCTTGAATTGTTTTTGTTGCCAAAAAAAAGAACTGATCTAATTATAATCCATATGGATGGTTTCTAAATCTCATGAATCTTAATTATATGTAATTGATCCCAATAAGTTAGCATGTTAACATTCACAGCCCTAATTTGGAAAGAAATATTATTATTATTATTATTATTATTAATAAACTGCTCAATGTTAAATTTATTTTTCCTATAATAGTAATAGTAATATGTTATTATTTTATTGATGTATTATATTGATGCTGGTTTTAGATTCTAACTTTCACTTCAGAGTAAAATATAGTGTCATCATTAAAGAGGACATTAGAAGAGATTTGACAGCCATTTACAGACGCGTTTTTTTTTTGTTTTTGTTTTTTAATACAAGGTGACTTAAGTGTGACAGTTGGAGCGTATGATGAGAGCTCTTTATCATGCAGGCTAAAGTGAAAGATGGCACATCTCCAGGTGTTGCTGCTCTATTTGAAAGTGTGCTTTAAAATAAACCTGAAATTAACCCCTGTGCGGTGCCATAATGGGAGAGGAGTTAAAAGGCAAAGTGAAGTATGTGATTGAGAGTTGGAACAGATAGGAGGGTCTGAGTGAAAAGACGAGTGAAAGAAAGCCGCTGAAACGCATCAGATCTGTTCAGAGAGGACAAGTGAGGATGTGTTGCAGGGGTAGGAGCACTGTTATTAACCTGCTGGAGCAGAAGAAAAGGCGAAAAGTGGAGCAGAACTGACATTGTGAAGCATTATATAATATGAAGGAAGGCAGATGACATCCACAGAGAAAAGAGAGTGGAAAGACTGAACCCCAGTCCTACTTTGAAGCAATACAGTACTAAGATACTTTTAAAAAATCATTTGAAAATGTATAAGTGAACCTATTGTAGTTAATTAAAAATGTTTAAAACTGAGAATGATGGTCAATACTTTCAATAGTTAGTGGTCAGCCAGTAACTTACTGTTGACTATGGTTTTTCAATGTAAGAGGCTGGCCTTGGGTTCACTTGATGTCTGTCAAGTGTTTATATTAGGCACCTTATTTATACAGGGATTCCTTATTCAAGCCACCAACTAGGTGATTAAGAAAATATGTAATTTTGTCCTTTTAACACCCTTAATAAAAGAGTAACAATTACAAGCATAGGATACTGTTTCAGTAAAGTATTTTTGGTGATCTGCTTTCATTAAAATATCTTTATTACTTAATTTGTTGTCTATAGATTAAAAAAGAACGTTTTGCTATGCAGTTTTGTTAGATTGAAGATAGAAGATGCCTGTTTTCAAATGCTCCTGTGTGTATTTGTGTAAATGCTCAGTGAAGAGTTTGAAGTGATGATCATTGTACAGTAGCCGATCAAAGACATCTGATGAGCGAATCAGAGATTTTTAAGAATCTACTAAACAACCTTAATAATGTTAGAGGGAACTGCTGGTATCGCCACATTTGTAAAAAATTCAGTACCGATGTCAGTTCTTTTGACAATCCTAGAACAGAGCAGTATTGAGTTTCTGTTGTAATTACTTTCACACTGCATTACATTTAACCTCCAAACCTTTAGTTGTGCAAACTATTTGGTAATGTTTTTACTTGGCCCATAAAAATAGTTTAATTTAACATCTATTTAAATGTATTTTCTATATTACATTTTCTATATTAAATTATAATTTATTTTATATATATATATAATATAATTTTTATATATATATAATTTTATGATTATACGCTAACATTAAAAAGATGTAGGTCAATAACTTTTATTCAGCAATGGTACATAATATTGACAGTGAAAGATTTCTATTTCAAATAAATGCTGTTATTTTGAAAAAAAGTTTCCGCAGAACTTTTAAGCAACACAACTGAGCATCAAATCAGCATATTAGAATTATTTAGATAAATGTTATTTGCTCTTTATTAGGCCTTGATACTTTTCAGTTTGCTTAAAGTAAATTTGGAGCATTCAGATGTCAAAATTCATGTAAACCGTTCTCAGACCCTTGAAATAAACCAAGTGTAAAAATGCCCCAATCTCTTCCTCTCTCTTAACAGTGGGATCCCAAGATAGTCTCCTGGAAATCACCTTCCGTGCCAATGTGCCCCCAGTTCTGTGTGACCCCACCACCCCGAGACCAGAGGACGCCATCCTACCTCCACTCAACGATGGGACACCGCTATCCCTGCCCCTGGGCAGTCCAATAGGTAGGGACCAGTGCTTGATCAAGTTTGAGTGTTTCCGCTTTCTTCTGGGACCACCCCAACAGGAGGAGGGTCCCGACACGCCATCCCAAGGTGTCTCGCCCTCATCACGGGACGAGCTTCTGGGTAGCCTTGAGCTGCTAAAATTCCACGAGTCGGGAATCGCATCCGAGTACGAGTCAAACACAGATGAGAGTGATGAAAGCTGGGGACAGCAGGACGAGAGCACCCTGCGTCTGCTCAATGTGCTCAACAAACACGGCCCCTCTGACTGCTTGGAGGACGAAATTGCTGTTTAATGTGATTTTGCGCACTTAGAAAAACACTGCTTGATGCTTTGCTTAAAGGGTTCAAGTCAATCAGTGTCAATATTGTCAAACCGTCTGCTGCTGTTTGTACTGCTGATAATTCTGGGAGACCAAGGTAACTTTAACCCATTTTGTTTGTCGCATTTTATGTCATATATTGAAAAGCAAACAGTCCCAAAGCATAGTCAATACTCTTGTCTCCATTTTAAAGTTTAGGGACACATCATATGTCAGAATCTTATATCTCTAATGGAACATTCACAAACTCAGTGATTTTATCGATAAAGGTCACAAAGTGGATACATTGTTGGTTATAATGGCTGTCCTTACTTCTGAACATTATATATATATAGACAGTGTGTGTGTGTATATATGCATATATAGGTGTTGTTGCAAACTGCTGTATGTGTTAACACTCTTTTAGAGTCTTCAAGCGATTGCTGCTTATTCACAAACAAGTGGTTGTTTTTAACTGCAAGAGATACAGTACATCTATATGAAGTGGAACAAATTTTATACATTAGCCTGTGATAACGTATCCATCACATCAGTTTTACAGTTGCGAGTTTGTTTCTGGGTGGTATAAGGCATGTTTGTACTGATATGCTCAGCTACTTAGATCACCTTTCAGCAGAATTGCTCAGAATGAAGACAATTACCCAGCTGCATCTGTTTAAGCATGCATGACAGAACAGATTCTTAATTGAATGACTGTGGACTGAGACGCTAAGCTAATTATACCCTAAGGGTAGCGATGCGTCTAAATCGGTCAGATCTTAACCAACAGGAACCCTAATTAGAGTGCCAGAGTTTTCACAACTCACATCCCTTATTCATTATTTTCATACAAGAGCTTGTCGTATCTGACTGCTTCACATATTAACTTTTGTACACATTTTGCGTTCTTTTCGGGGGTTTTTTCTGTGCTTTCAAAAAAGTGATATTTGGGTGTCAAACTGTATCTCTCTGATAAACTACTCTGACTCTTTAACCTCTCTGTTTATATTTTCCAGTTTTCCTATCGCTTCCTCTGTTTCTCTTCCAGTGCCATTTAGAGGCAGACACATGCACACAATTAGACTGGTAATAATAGTGGAAAGCAAGTCTTCCCACACATAGAGGACATCATAAGCACTTTCTGTTGTTGGTTTAGTCTTAAACGTCTGTGTTTTCCTTCATTTATGCACTAGTATCTTGATTTTTTTTCGAAATGTAAGAATTTACCATCTTTAAATCTCCTTCAGGCTTGTAAAAATCTTCCCACAGATTCTTCGCCGCGTCTCTAATGACCAGTCGTGTTGGCTTGCAGCCAAGACCAAGCTGTGAGCTGTGGTCGAAATCCTCCACAGGGAAACATGTCATTTGTCTGAACACAAGACCAGACTTCTCCTTTAAGGACACAGTATGTTTGTATTAGTGCTGTTTGCTAAGGCACATACTGCTACTATTTTGATTTCAGTTTTTATTACAGGCTTGATACCTCAAATCATGCAGCTTTTTGAGGAAAGGTGACTGTGCCTGTTCCAATCACAAGATTTTTGCAAGGTTAATGATAAAATGGATAAAAAAAATCCATAGAAATTAAATTGAAGTCATTGCAATGGCTCCAGTAATATCAAGCATAATTCAAGTTTCGTGCATAGTTCAGTTATAGTCTTCATCTGTCTTACCGCTGTAGTAATCTTTTTTTTTAAGACCTGCTTAGACCTGCCTTAGCAACTGCATAACAACTGCATCAAAGCCAGTAAAAACACTTTAACACAAGCATATTCTACTAAACAGGTTTTTTATATGATACTGATGCCTGGAGAAGCACAGCTAATTATTTAAAATTAATTTCGTCATCATTGACCTTGTCCTTGAATCCTGGCCACTGTTTTTTCTTTTTTTTTTTTGGTTGCACTTTATTTTAAGGTGTCCTTGTTAAAGTGTAATTATGCATTTAAGTACTGAGTAATATGAATTAACTACATAGACTTTCTATATGTTACTTGCATTTAATTGTTGTTGTAATAGCAAGTGCATGTAACATGTAACAAGGACAGCTTAAAATAAAGTGTTACCTTTTTTATTATTATTTTCAAGAATTATTCCAAACAAAACAGCCTTTGGTGTCACACATGATAAACCTCCAATTGTTCCTCCTGTAGGTTACTGCAGGTTTTCAAAGTACATGACTCATTTCAAAGCCATGTAAAATGAGTTCTGTCGTTTTTAAGTGCACTGCGGTGTCACTGTGTGAATGTGTTCATTAAGTGTGAGAGTCATTCTCAGTGAATGTTCAGTGACGTGCACCAGGTTGAACTACTGGATCAAGGAGTTAGCTGAACTAGCTTTTAAAAATGGCTACACAAACTTGCTTTACTTCAGCAGCCTTCTCAAAGTTTACACTAGTTAAGTTACACACAAATCCATCGTGAATGCACTTGATTGACTTTCCTACTTAAACTGTGGTTCAGTAGTTGTGCGATTTCAAGAATAACTACTAAAACGTGTCGAGCTCACAAAACCATCAAGTGCAGAGAACACCGTCTGAATCGCTGTGTTATTTAAAGGATGTTCTGGAGCGTCCCTGTCTCATCTTTCCTCGCTCAGGGAAACGAGCGGCTGCCGGATTAATCTTTCTCCCTGTGGCATAATCCAAAATGCATAACAATATCACATCTCATTTTAGTATGGCTGCCACTTCTGAGAGCGTGCTAGTTCAGAAGCTGATATCCGGACTTGACCGGAAAAAATTCCTTCATGTTCAAAGTACAATTCAATTGATTTGAACTCCTTTATGCCCCACAAGGGTGACGCACCATGAAATTAAAAGCTGCCTTTAAAAGAACTAAATTAATTAGCTATATTTCATAGAGTGTGGCATTGCGCACAGTAAGTCTAATCAGGTTCTAATGATTTCTACAACGACACATGACTGTCGATCAGGTATAAAAGCGGTCATTATCTGGCATCACAGTCTACTTGCTACAGATCTCTTTATTTCATCAGTGGTAAACTTGCAGATAGCTGCACTGCATGCATGTTACTGCTTGACACTGATGTGGCCGAACCTTTGATTAATTATTGATCTGAGATTTAAAGTTGAATGAAATGGGGGTATTGTCTCCTGTTATGTTCACTGTTATTTTTTTGTCTCTTCAGTAGCAGATTATTGCCATAATAACATCTCCGCATCAATTTTTTATGTGTTCAGTGCTGCTTTTTGGTCTCGCCTTAATTGTAACACTGTTCTGATATAGTCTGAGATTTATCTTCTTTCAAACATCCATTTTCTTTTTAAATTTCAGCACGCTGCTTAACATAAAATAGCTATTGACCAGGAACACTTTCATGCCATCCATGGTGGTGTTATTTTTGTTGCTCTTTTGGGGATTTTTATCTTTCTACCATGTTCTACAGTATATCTTTAGTACCAAGGAGACTAGTCAGCCAGTGGTGCAGTTCAACAAAGATAAGGCTAATGGATAGTCCTAACAGTGCAGTTTACTTGTGAAGTTCTCTGCCCTTTTCATGTAGAAGTCCTGAGACTGATGTTTTTATTCTGGGCTGCTGGGCTTGCTGGGTTGCTCCAGCTCATTTTTGTTAATGATTGAGTTGATAAAAGGGAGTCAGATGGTGCAAGTGCATTTCAGGTTACTCCACCTTGACCCTCTCTTCATGTGTAATCCAGGGCCCTTGTATTTAAAGATTCATTCTAGAAGATAGTAGTTTATTTTTTATTAAATATAAAATATATTTTGATTCTGTACTGAATGTAGTGCATCATGAAATATAAAATCTGGTCACTTTTCATTGTGATTATTTTTGTTTGGGCTATAAATAGAGGAGTCTTGAGAGATGAAATAAGAGCGAGATGAGAGATTAAAAATGTTAATGTGTTTATATATATATATATATATATATATATATATATATATATATATATATATATATATATATATATATATATATATATATATATATATATATATATATATATATATATATATATATATATATATGTATGTCTCTGAGACTTCAAAAATGTATAGCATTTTACTGTACGGTAATTACAATAATTTAGAAATGTAGAAAGTATATTATAATCAAATATACTTATTAATATATTTTATGTAATAATAATTAATATATTATATTTTAAATAAAAAGGTATAGTATATTTTTTATTATAATAGGCCTATATTTCCTATAAAAATATCATTGATGTCTTGAATAGGAAATGTCTTTTCCAAGACCTTTTTAAAAAAAAAAATATTTTATTGTAATTATAATTTCATTATAATTATTTGTAAAATTTTACAAGTTATAATAAAAATATATCAATATCACATCCAATAGGATTTGATTTTCCAAAATAAAAAGTATTTTATTAAAATTTCTAGAATTATATTATCAGTTCAAAATTGTTCAAGTTTGTGCTTTGTTTTTGTTGTTTTTTTTTTATGTAAAAAAAAAAAAAACTGGAAATATGGAAATTCACTGGTCAAAAAGTGGCAACCCTGTCGCGTGCTGGACAGCGTTTGCTCCAGAGGTTTCCCGCTGGGACACATCAGGAGATCATAAACCAGCCCAGAATAGCAGTGTGTCAGATACCCTCCTAACATTAGCTGCTGTGGCAGAGCCTCAGTGAGATATTTTAAACTGCAGCCTCGAGCTACACAATAATGTCCACCCCTGTGCAGAAGGATCAAAACCAATGATCACTGTGTCACGCTCAAAATTGGAAGCTGACAATTTGCTATACATCTTACTACTTTCTCTCTTCCTCACTCAAAATCTAGTCTCTCAGAACCATACTTGTGATTTTCAGCATAAAATCGGGTTCAAATTCTACGTGTTTTAGCCATAAACTACCCTCTTAGACAGGACTAGCCTGTCTGAATAACATGTAACCCGACCAACAATAGATTGCTAGATTTTCAGGACAGATCAATCTGAAATGGACTGTACAAAAATACTTTTTAAACATGATTTTGCTGATGATGTTTTGCAGTCAGACAACCTAATTGACTATTTTTTTCCGTCTGAGGCTGATACTCAAACATAATAGGATTAGTCTGGGTATTGTAGCTTTAGCAGATGAAGTAACGTGACAGCCAGTGAAGTGCTTAGTGGTTTGGGCATCAGTTATCTCTTTCAGATGTCAGATGGCCCTAGTGGTGTGCTACCTCAGACAATCACATGATTAATTCAGTCAGATGATGTAGGTTTTGAAGATCAGTGCTGTCAATGATTTAAGCAGGTCTTGTTACCCAGTGTTGTGTCTGGAAAAGAAAGGCAGACCCATTGCAAATGGTAAATTGGGATTATAATTTTTAATTATTGGGATTATAATTTAAATTTTTTATATATTTTTTTTGCCATTTTTGCAATTTTCCCCCCTGATTACCATGACAACAGCATGCTGCTTTCAGCACAGATCTCCGTCATTCATCTGTTTGCCTTGCCTACAGAACCAAGGCATTGTCAGCATCAAAATAACTTCTCCTTGTCAAGTATTTGTGTGGAAAAGCCTCTCTAGTCTCATATGTGGCCCAGGTTTGCCGTCGGTGCGAGACTGTCACCGACTAATGAGAATTCTTACTCCTCCATGAGCATGTGTTCAAAGTGTTTGAGTTTAACAGGCTGGAAATAACTATGCCACATCAAATCCCTTCAAGAGTTTCTTAAAATCACATTTGATTATAGCCAGACTTATATACAGCTTTTATTGTAAACCGCTTTGAATGGACAAAATTGAAGCTGAAGTTGAAATGGAACACTTTGTCAGGGCCACTTTTGTTGGCAAATTGCAGATCTTACCATCTTTATCACTGTTGGTCTCCCTCTTTTTATTCATCTTTTAAAGGGTAAAAGTTTTTTTCTATTTCCATGTGTTTTGTTAGATACAAACAATAAATTATGCTCTCTTTGTCATTCAAATGCTAACCATGAAATAATGGTTCTGAGGTAAGACACAAGACTTCTTTTGACTTGCCAAATGCTTTTTTTTGTTTTGTTTTTTTTTGATGTCGTTGTGTGTTGTTTTTTTGCATGAACTTGTCAACACTTGATGTATAAAATTCTTAATTACTACTGCATAAAATTAGGGATGCATGATATCTGTACTTTTTTAAATGGTATCTATTGATTGATATACAGTATATGTCCGGTAATACTGGATATTGTGCTTTTTTGTCATCATCTGAATTTAAGCAAGTGTTAAAGTCAGATGTCAATATTAAGTTTATGTTGAACAAATTGGTTGAATGTAAAATGTTCTGCAGTGTTACACTCGGTTTTAAACAGTCTGTACAAAAGCTTCTGAAGTCACAGCTCACCTTTAAATGTTAATGTGGTATGAATCACTTTGTCTGAAAAACCTTTTTATTATTTTGTTTCTTAGTGGACCAAAGCATGTTTGAGAACTTCAACACTGTGGAACAGCCGAAGCTGAACTCTCGTCTGGCAGACACCTCTGCCCTGGCAGGATCCAAGACAGGAGGCAGCCAGCACCTAAAAAATGCCCTGAACTTGGGCAAAGCCATGGGAGCAAAGGTAAATGACCTGCTCCGCCGAAAAGATCCCAACAGCCTCGGAGACATCGGAGTCACAGAGGTGAATAAGAACGTGGAGCCAGTGTGGTCCAGCATGACTGAGATGGGCCATAGCACATCAAGAAACAGGTAAAGATGCAAACCTCAATACGGTCATTATATTCCATTCACGCTTGGAATAAAAGTGCTAGGAAGTTGTCAGCTTTGGTACTTGCTCTTGACATTTAAGGCCCAGAGTGTTTCTACAGAGACTGATTCAGGGCTGGACTGTGTCATGTCCCAATCCGATCACTTCACTGTCCTGTCTAATAAATGTCAAATAAACAATATTCCTCTAAACGTGGGGTGATTTTTTGATCTGGTTCCAGTTCACTTTCATCCAGTAATGCTGAATTAATGTGTTCCATCCAAAGCAAAGCATTTAATATTGTCAAATAATATTACAGTTTAAAAGAATTGTTCTTTATTTTGATGTATTTTAAATGTAATTTATTCCTGTGATGGGAAAGCTGAATTTTCAGCAGCTCCCGTTTTCTGAGACATTCAGAAACATTTCTTATTCTTATGTTCAAAAAAGTTGTGCTGCTTCATACTTTGGTGAAAACCATGATACACTACTTCTTTTTCTTTTTTTTTTAAGAAAATTGTATACTTTTATTTGGCAAGAACACATTAAATTGATCAATGACAGTAAAGACATTACATAAGATTATTATTTTCTGTAAATGCAAGAAGAAATGTTTCTTGAGTACCAAATCAGCATATCAATTTTTCTTTGCCATCACTGGAATATGTTAAATTTTAACATCTATTACAATAGAAACCTTTTTTTTTTGTTGTTATTGTAATATTTCACAATATTACTGATTAACTGTATTTTTGATCAAATATGTAGCCTTTGCGGAGTATAAGATACTTATTTTAAAAACATGTAAAAATCTTACTGTGCCTGTGTTGATCTATTCATTTACTCTTTATAGACCATCATTTATCACAGCGGATTCATATTTCTCTATGGCAGTTCATATATCTTTTAGTAGTGAATGTGAAAACAGGAGAAATGTCTTTGTGCTCTGTTATTATATGTGAACACCATGAACGATTTGACCCACATCTCTTTGAGAAGGGAAAAAAGGCTTTTAATGCGGCCATACAGCAACTGCATTCATTATCAGCATCCTTCAAGGGAATGTATTTCTGGATTTAGGATACAGGAATGATTCTGTTTGTGTGAGTCCATGTTCGTGTGTTGCATGAGGCAAACTTTGACTTGTGTCGAGGGTTTGGCTTAATTGGCTGGAATATTACCAGTTGTGTAACATCTATTATACACATTCCTTCCAGCTTTTTAATATGCCTGCTCATAAAATTAATGGAAATAATGCCTTTATATCCATAATTAGTAGAACTTGCTAAGACAATCATTGAAAGATATTACCACTTGGGAGTTAGTGCTACAAAGACAGAACATAAGTAGTGAACTTGTTTCGCAAGCTTCATGATTTGTGGAATGATACCTAAATTGAGGGGCCTGATTTGGAGCGCTGATTTTTTTACCTGGCGGATGTAAAATGGATGAAAAAGACCCATAGACTTAATGGCTTTCAACAACATTATCAACATATCTTTAACAGGCCAAGTACATATTCCACTGTCATAAAATGATACATGAAATAATGCATTTACTAGAAACCAACTTCTTATCATGTCTAGTAAGGTTACTATTGCACAGATACGTGCCATTACTGCAGGAGTTGTGCCGTTATCATGGGATATACTACAAGAATGTGTCACTAAATGACTGTGAACATCTCTTGTGACTTGATAAGGTAATCACGTCATTGCATCTACTATTCTTGTCCACTGAACTTTTTCAACATGTTATAATATATTAACAAATATATTACACTTCCGTTCCATTCAGATGTTTTTGAAAAGTCTCTTATTCCAACAGAGGCTATATTTATTTGATAAAAAATACAGTAAAAACAGTAATATTGTGAAATATTTAATATATTTTAAAAAATAATTTATTCCTGTGATGGCAAATGTTGAATTTTTATCCTTTAGAAATCAGTCTAACGTACTGATATATATATATAAAATCAGTAAAAAAAAAAAAATGCTACTAATTGTGACCTAATTGCTCAATTAAAATGCACCCTTGCTGAATGAAAATATACCTTTCTTTAAAAAAAAAAAGCTGTTTATTTATATGGAGCATTTAAAAAATTCAAGTACTGCTGCTTTCCCACATTTAATTTATTGATTTAAAATTGTACATTTTTGTCACGATTTTGCTTTCTTTAAGATTTTTAATACATTTTCCTTAAAAAAGGTCATAAAACATTTTATATGGAGAATAAAGTCACAAAAGGATTCTAAGTGAACTACAATCTTCACAATCCAAAGTTTAAAAATTCAAATCAACTTCCCTGCATTGGAAATATGATAATAAGTATATATGGAAATATCTTTTCATCCCGTCCAAAAATGATCTTCTGAATTCAAAAGAAAGACTTGTTCTGCTGTTCACTTTTTTCCTCTTTCCCTGTAGTCTTGATCGATGCTTTGAAACTGACCTTTAATAAGATTTATTCAAATGAAGTGAATAAATCTTATTGGACCACATATTTGCAATGATCTTTTGCGGTCATTCTAACTTGCATGATCACATTGTGTCTTTGCTTTTTCTTTCTCTCACACAGTCGCATCTCCCTGGATTCCTTCCCTCGGCTAGATCCCCCACCTCCCACGGGTAAAAAGCGTCTCCCACGGGCCTTGAAGACCACCCAGGACATGATGATATCCTCTGACCCTGTGGTAGCCTCCCCAGAATCCTCCTTCGTCTCCTCACCTGACAAAATCTCCAAAGATAAAGCTGAGCTTCAGCCTGAACCAAGCCCTGAAGAGTCTGGCATAGAGAAACCTTCAGAGCCCGGTGACTGTGTAAGCAGCCAGATGGAGAAGACCAGTTTAGAACTAAACAAGAAGCCCACAGCTGTGGTGACGGATGTGGATCAATCACAGCTGCTGCTCTCTGTTCCAGATCTCATTCACAAAGACAGTCTAGACCCAAAGAAACTCACCAGCTCAGAAACTAGAATGGCTTCCACCCCATGTCCAGGGAAAGGGGGCTGCCACATCAGCGTCACTGAGGGGGGATTGTTGGGGAATGGCACAGTGGATTACGGGACCCTTAACTTGGAGAACGAAGAGTCCCACCCTGACCTGCTGTCATTTGAACAGGCTTGAGACCCTCAAGCGCATTCATTCTCCAGGCTTCCACAATGACAACAGAGAGGCTTGAATCAGTCATTTAAACTGCATTCAATCTGCATTTCATATTTTGCCTTTATAGCAAAGTACCACTGACTGTACTTAGTTATTTTGTAGAGATAATTATTCAAATGATATTCAAATGATTTTTTTAATCGTAGCACCATAATCATTTTGAAAGATGTGATACAATTAACAGAAACCAAAGTCAAAGCTACACTGCTAAAAAGTTTTTAATGAGTATTTCTTGACTTGTTTTCCAGTCAAATGTTAGAGTAGAACTTCCAGATCAATTTTCTTGAAGCAACACTGCATAAGTTCTCGTTATATCTTAAAAATGAGTGAATTTTGTCTCACTGCACTGAAAGATTGATTCATTGTTTTCAGTATAAACAAGTCTAATGTTATAAATTATTTCTGTTTGACATATAAATGATGTACAGTACTTATGAACTTTAATCAAAGAATACTGAAACAATGTATTCAGAATCAGCATATTAGAATGATTTCTGAAGGATCATGTGACACTGAAGACTAAAGTAATGTAATGTCATTTATTCCATCATAGGAATAAATGACATTTTAAACTATATTAGAATAGAAAAGAGTCATTTTAAATTGTAATTTCACGTGATAACAACTTTTACTGTATTTGATCCAATATGGTCAAGAATGAGACTTCTTTAAGAAACTAATTTATATTATTGAAAGCAAGTCTTATTTATATAGTTGTAAATTTTATTTGTAAAGATTGCATTTGTCGTCTTTGAAGGATTTTGAGACAATTTTACTGGAAGATTAGAAAAAATACTCATTAAAAACAACATTTGTAACATTTTTATACCTCCAAGGCTGTCTTTGCAGTTTCATAAGTGGGCAGCATTTCATGTTGTTGTTTTTTTGTTTTGTTTTTTTGTTTGTTTCATATGGATTTTACAACCATGTAAAAGTTCTGACCATATCTCTGAGCTTGTGCTCAGTGTCATAATCAGTGGCAGTATGAGCGAGCGCACATGGCCTTGGGTCAGTCAATACTGCGTTATGCACCTAACGGCAGCAGTATATACTGCTTCTGTGTTGTTTTTGACACTGTGACCTCAAGATCAACCTTCCCAGTCTCATGGAGAGAGTCTAGGATCCTAACTTTGTAAGCAGTGGCATAGCGATAACAGTCAAGGTGATGATGGCTCGAGGAATGTCAGACAGCATGAAGGTATGCAGAAGGCTTCTGATAGTCCCTGGAATGCTAGAACTCAACACTAATCTTGATTCTTTTCCTCTTGTTTGTGTAGACAGCCTGACTCCCATGACATTCTCTCAGGCCTGGTTTTTTTTTTTTTCTTCTTGAGAGATTTCGGGCTATTCCAATACTAACAATGCCACTATTTACAGAGATTTACTGTCGTCCTATATATATGTATAGATATACTGAGATGTTGATTGTAACTCAAAGTTGGAATGAAATGGTTGATATGCATTATGAAAGATGACTTAACCAAAGTTTTGAGTTGTCATACATGTGTTGGAATTATAGCATTACTTTATATCTATGCGCTTTATATGAATGTCTTTCCTTACCAGGTTTTGGTAACACTACCATTGTGAAACCATATGTGCAATGATCCGTAATAACTCATAATAGTGTGAACACTAAAACGAGAATTGAGAGTAAACCAAATTCATGCAGATACATGTGCAGATGGTGAATTATTATGGACCACGTCAGATAAGAAAGCATAGATTATGAAATACCTGTGTATTTGTGCTGGTGAAACAACAGCTGAATGAAGGAAAGCAAGCATATTTATCTCATTGTTTTAGATTTTTTTTTAGACATTGTTTAGTGTTTAGAAGATTATTGATGGAAACTTAAAGGAATAGTTCACCCAAAAATGTAAATGAGCTGAAATTCCGCTCGCCCTCAGGCCATCCAAGATGTAAATGAGTTTACTTCATAAGAACAGGTTTGAGAAATGGGTGCTGTCAGAAGAGTCCAAAGAGCAGATTAAAAACATCTAAATACTTACTTGTTTAGAAGTGGTTTGGGCTGCTTTTGCTTGTAAACGGTGATAGATCTGTGCATATTTCTCCCCTGATTCAGACCAGACAGGAGAAAGTAATATAATGGAAAGGCAGAATCCTGGGTATTTTAGCCGGAAGCAGCGGTTTGAAGTTAAAAACATCTTGATAGATTTGTTTCATACAAATAAACAGCTTTTCACTTCAGAATGTTAACTGATTGACTGGAGTCGTATTGTGATGTTTTTTTATCATTCTGATGGAACCCATTCACTGCAGAGGATCCATTGGTGAGCAAGTGATCAAATCTGGTCCAATAAAGAAACAAACTAATTTAATCATCTTGGATGGAAATTTTAATTTTTGAGTAAACTATTCTGGTAACATTACAGGAATGTTATTTAAAATGTTTCTGTGTGATGATTCATGCATTTTAATTTCATAGTAGTCCCATCAGTCATAGTTTGTTTGAATGAAGAAAAAAGAATATTGAAGGAAAAACGCATGTATATGAAGGTTTTATGAGTGCACTGAATTCAATTGTATTTCAAGAGGCTGGGTATATTAAAGTGATTTCCCATTATGGTAACTATTTGTGACAAGTTTGGGTCTAGGTGCCTTTATTTTCAGTAAATGGATCTTATGCAACTTCTTTTTTATTCGAGGCAGTGTTTTTTGTAAAAGAATTTACAGGGTCTGCACCACTAAATGGTCTGCTTTATGACATGACGACAGTAAAGTAGGAATCACAGGATTGTTGTGATTCCTACATGAGGTTGAACCTTAAAATTTTGGTTTACCAGAACTGATTCATAACCATGAGGTTACCGTCACGCAGAGGTGGAAAGAGTACAAAAATATTCTACTCAAGTAAAAGTACCATTACATTAATGAAATTTTACTTAAGTACAAGTAAAAGTACCAGTCTAAAAATCAACTCAAGTAAAAGTAAAAAGTAGCTCATTTAAAATTTACTCGGAGTAAAAATTACTTAGTTACATTTTAACAGTGGGAGGGAGTCAAAAATGGGACAGGCCAAGGGTGTCAAACTCAGTTCCTGGAGGGCCACAGTCCTGCACAGTTTAGATATAACCCTAATTAAACACACCTGATCCAGCTAATCTAATCATTTAGGTTTATTTGAAAACTACATGATATGTGTGCTGGAGCAGGGTTAGAACTAAACTCTGCAGGGCTACGGCCCTCCAGGAACTGAGTTTGACACCCCTGGTATAGGTCTATTAATCTCAAACTAGTTGTTTTTAATTAAAGGAATCAGTTATTTAGAATAATAAAACATTTGGGCTGTTACCAGGCAAATCAGTATCAACAAACTCATCTTTTAATGCAGAGGAAATGCAGAAGATTCATTGGAAGTGGCATTTAGATGTATTACACTAGTGCAGGACAAGAATGCATTTAACCTGCAGTTACAAATGCATGAATAATGTTTTGATATACAAAACATAAAATGTTGAATACTCATTTGAAATTATAAGAAATTAATTATTTAAAAAAATCAAAAGATACTTTAAATGTGATATTAAAATGGCCAGTATGTGTCAGCAAGTCACTGTTAATAAGTGAGTCATTGCGATTGAACCGAATCATTTAAACGGTTGATTCATTCAGGAACGAAACACTGTCACGTTGCTCAGAGACGCAAAACTGTGCTTTGGTGGCTGTGTTTGGAATTATTTTCTGTTTTAGAAATAGAGCTAAAAAAGGCAATATGGTGTCTAAAACGCAAGTCTCTTAATTAACTTGTTTACTGAACTGTTATATATATATATGTATGTATGTATATATTCATGATGATTTTTGGAGGAAAAGACGGCATTCTTTGTGTGATTTTGATTTAATGTATGAAATTATATAAATATGTGAATTTTCTGCCCCTATATCTTCAATTTTGTGATCATTCTAAACATAGGCGCCGATTTATGTTTTTCTCCGTGGGTGCTCAAGGGCGCAAGCCATTTAAAAAATAAAAAAATAGACTAGGCTATTAAAAAAATATTGCATTTCAGAACCTTAGGCTAATTGACAGCGGCCGATACAAACACACACAACAGCGTCACTTCTCAAAAATACAAACAGGATTGGAGATGAAAAGTTTAACTGACACGTAACCGCTAATGCGTTCAGCTTCTTGGGAAATTAATGTTTTGTAAATATTGATTAAAAGACTATTGCGAAAGGACAGCGTTTCCATTAACCGATTGTTGCGACTAAAATAATGAGTTTCTGGGAATGTCTACCTCATTTATGTTTCGAGGTTTCTTTTGATAGTGGCATGGCTTTTCTTTGAGGTTTCGAATCCATTATTCATATAGGCTAAAAAAATATTTTTCTATTTTATGTATTTAACAAAGAACTTGTATTCTGTCCAAAAGTAGGCTACTTTTGTGTCCATTAGTTTTTCCTCTTTTAAACCGTATATAGGCCTATACTTGAGCAGAAAAATGTTCCCATTTAAACCCTGTTACGAACTTTAAGGAGTCTAGGGAATGTACCGTAACATTTACATATTAACGTACTGCTGGGTATGAAATGAGGTGGAAGAACATGACAGACAAAACTTTGAAAGAGAAAAAATACTGGACGTTTATTCACAAAAAGCCAAAGCCACTAGATCCAGTAAAATAATGTCGATATATCAATATTAATAGGTTTGGCTTTTTTTATAACAAATCTGTCCATTTTAGTCTGATTAATGATTAGTGATTACGGAAAGCATTAAATGATTACATACTCGCACGGCACTGTATAGTGGGGGATGGGACGTTTTCAGAAACGCTGTGATTGGTGGATAGGATATGGAACATGCATGCGACTGGTTATGTCACTGTCACTGACAACAACATAACCAATCACAGTGTGGCAGACGCTTCATAGCGCCAACTGCAATGTTTAATTTTAAATAAATGTAGCCTACTGGCAGTCTGGCACTGGCACACGTGGGTGCTCATTTTCCGTGGGTGCTCCACGGTATCGGCGCCTATGATTCTAAATGCATTTTAGGAGACTGAATCACACAGTGAAAGAAAACACTATAAGCGCGCACATCATTAAAACAAAAAATATGATATTATCGCAGATGATATATATAGCACACTCCTCACCACTGTCTTTTTGGCTAATTTGTGCAAAACCTCTTGCTAAAATGTCAAAGCTTCATTTTAACCACCAATGCAACGATGCAATTATTTAGCTTACCTCTACATTCTTGCGAAGGGTTGATGTCTTGTCGAGATTTTATAAGCTGCTAGTTTGGTCTTCCTAGGCAAGTACAGCTTACACTGCATAATAGAGCATACATATGGCCAGGGGTTCACTTCATTTCCTTCGAGTTCAACTTCAGAATATGACGGGGTTTCGTTTTCAGCGGTGTCTGCACCACTAACGCCTGTTTTGACCGTCTGCATCTTTCTTGTGATTTTAGCGCCAGTTTGCCCTCCTGCCCATTATTTACTGACGTAGTTTCCAGGGAGCGATTTTTTTTGTTTGTTTTTTTTTTTTTACTCAGTAATTAATGTGTTTTAAAATGTAGCGAAGTACAATACTTTAAACAAAATATACTTAAGTAAAAGTAAAATTACAGATTTAAAAAAATACTTTAAAAAGTATTAGTACACAAAAAAGCTATTCAATTACAGTAACGCGAGTAAATGTAATTCGTTACTTTCCACCTCTGCCGTCACGTCACCCCAAATCCAGACAAAACTGTATATTTCAATCCACCCCGCCAACCATGTTCAACTCAAGAAATATTTCTTAGATTCATGCACATGGACATTTCATAACATTTTCTGATCACCACAATATCAAGTGAATTTAAAGCTGCTTTAATCATTTAAAATACTTTTTATTAGCTGCAAGGTTACCAGTTTTGAACTACATTTTTAATGATTTTTGTCCATTTCCTCAGCTTGCATGCAAAGCAACTTTACATTTAAATTTTTAAATTACTTACATTTTTAATTCCAAATCATTTCATCTGTCACTCCAAATGCCTAAAAATTTGAGATATTGAATCTTAAGTTTTATCTTCTATTCAGCCTTTGTTGAACTCAAAAATGACTTTAGAAGCAAGCCGTTAGAAATACAGATTCATAGTGAGTCTGGGGCAGTGGGTGGGATCTTCATCCTCTATCCTGTTCAGTGACAGTCTCAGGGTTTATTGTAGTCATATCCTGTTTTACTGTTTCTTTTCCCAAAATATAAACTATTTATCAATGCCAGCCAGACGTTCTGTTTAGACCGAGTACTTAAAGCATGAAGGTGGCTTTTAATCTGAAAAAAAAAAAAAAAGGTTTTGCCACATGGGTATCGTTGTTAGAGCAGCCCACTTCGCTCTAAACATTTCTCACTTGTTACTGATGTATTACACTTCAATATACTTGTGATTGAGTACATTATGAATTAAAATTTGATACAGGCAAATTACATTGTTTCATTTAATTTATTTGGACTTACATTGGTACTGCTAGATATTTGTGTGTGTGTGTGTGCAGTGTTGGGGAGTAACTAGTTACATGTAACGGCGTTACGTAATTTAATTACAAAATAAATGTAACAGTAATCAGTTACAGTTACTAAGAAAAAATGAGTAATTAAATTACAGTTACTTATGAAAATTGTAACGATTACAAAGAGGATTACATTTGAATATTTACACGCATCCACATACAGCTTATTTCTTTCCCAAATTGCACTAAGACATATGGCCCATAATCTCCGAGACGCGGAAAACACATTTGTAGAATCCAGTCATAAAAATGGAATTCAGCCTATAACGCGGACGCAATATGCCACATTTTGGACGAATAAATCAAAAGTAGGTCAGTACACTTGAATTAAAACCCGATATGGACTGATGTCTGTGAATATTAAGCCGCAAAAAGACTGAATATGAATCCTGCACGTTCTGCGTGTCTGTGGAAATCAGGCGCTGACTGGACATCGGGAGAACCGGTGGCCTGGCAGACGATTTGGCCCTATATTTTAATATTGTTATTGTATAATTGCAGGCCGAATAGCCTATACTAAAGCGATTATTTCCGAATCCGCCATTCGATAATTAAATCTCTAATAAATCATGAATCGGTTAGTCGTGACTGGCAATGGTTGGGCTCGCGCGCTCTCCGCGCCTCCGCCGAACGGTTTGGATCAGACTCCGAGTAATCAATGCGAGAGAGAGAGACCGGAGTGAACTGTGTAAGCGCACAGCTGGAGCAGAGAAGCGACACTTCTGTTCAGGGTTTCAGGTGCAGGTCAGTTTCATCTGTAAATATGCTAATGTAGTTTTGTCTTTGTTTACTTAGTCAAGCAGCAGCAGCACATTGCTCGCAATCACTCAAAATACTGTATAAACGACGTCATTATTATCTTTTGTAATGTTACAGTAGTAATTTAGCAGACAAATCATCATATTTTATCATAGGTTTAGGGGGAGCTAGTGCATACAAAAACACAACCCTTAGGAAAATTAATATAGCCTATGGTATGGCACTAACCGTGGTTTAATTATGGAATTTGTAGTAAAAATAAATACAAGTGGTAATTCATTTGCCAAAAAAACAAAATTGCACTTACAAAACATGGTAAAAGTCAAATAAAAATCTTCAGTATTAAAGTCATGAGAGAGATGGATGGATAATGGAAGTGAAGGTGCAGTTCAGGAGAGAACTCAAATCTTTTTTCCGGTCCAAAAAAAAAAATAGTGTTGTCCATGTTTCAGAATGGGTTGTGGGTGTATGAGTGTGAGATTTTCCAGCCTATTTTTTTTCCCAGTCCGCCCCTCATGGAAATTAATCTCTAGAAAAGTCACTTCATGAGCATTTTTTACTTATTTTGAGAAACTATCATCATATCATATACAAAGAGACAGCAGTGTTTCAAAAAAACACCAATGTTTCAGGAGTTTAGTACACAAAATAGGACACATGCTTATTAGATAACCGTATTTGAGTTGATGTATATGCTTTTATTTTTTTATTAACTATTTTTCCCCAAACCATTGTTAGATGCAGTTAGATGCCTGTAGTTATGCAAAGATTTGGTTTCAAAAACAGTATCTATAAACTATTTCTTTAGATTTTAAACCTGCATTGAACTTCAGATCAATCTCAAAGTAAAAGGCAGTACTAAAGTCTGATTGTGTGGTGGATGTGTTCAAATGTGATCATCTTAATTCAGGTGATGAAGAATGGTGAAAATCTGACAGTATTGAGCACTACTTTAAGGTTAAACCTGCATGGTGTAAAATGGTTGAAGATGATTAACAGTTGCAAATGAACATTCATTAGAAATTTATAAAAGTAATCAAAATGTACTCAAAAGTAATTAGTTACATTACTTTATTAAAGTAATTAAAAAAGTTACACTACTATTACATTTTAAATAGGGTAACTTGTAATCTGTAACCTATTACATTTCCAAAGTAACCTTCCCAACACTGTGTGTGTGTGTGTGTGTGTGTGTGTGTGTGTGCGCCGATTCTAATAACAATTTGCATTCACTCTGCCATAGCTGTATAAGAAGTCTAACTCCTGCTGCATAAAACATCCCCAAACCATGACACTTCCCCCTCCACATTTCACTGACTTCTTTAGACACTTGGGCTTCAGTCTTTCCCCAGTTTGATGCCGAACAAAATGTTTCCCATCAGACCCAAATAAATCAAACTTGCTCTCATCACTAAAGTGAACTTTGGACCAGTTCTCCTCTCTCCACAAAACATGCTCCTCAGTAAAAGTGAGCTTAGCATTTTGATTCTTTCTGTTGATGAGAGGCTTGGTCACTGCATAGTCCGACTTCTCTTAAATATGCCGAGACAGATCCTTACCCTGTTTAGCACTGAACTGATGAGCCATTCCAGCTGCAGTGCTGAACCCATTCCCCATTGAGAGTCACTGCATTATCCGGTCTCTTCTGGCATTTTGTCTTACATGGACGACCAGCCTTTTTGGGGGACTTGAATGTATCAGTGTCACTGTAAAGCTGCAATGTTTGTGAAATCACAGATGACCAACTTCTCTTGCAACAGCTGAAAGTGTCATCCCTTTGGCCTTCATCTGGACCGCCTCCTGTTGCAGGGTTTTAGTCACCTTACAGCGGCCTGCAGTCTCTCTGAAAATTGGAGGAATACTGGCAGTTAAATAGACACTGTCATATAATTAAAGAATTTAGCACCAGGGGCCCGTTCTTCGTCTGTCGCTTATTACATCCGAGATCAAATGACACATCCAAGATGATATCATCGTGCTAATCATGATCCGGGTAATTGAGTTCTTCGAACACACCTGTTGTGTATGATTAGTATCGCTGGATTGAGTTATCGGAGATAATTGCGCGTTCATGTGTTGGCTTAAAAGGGGATATGTATCGATACTCGAAACCATGATCAGCAGTGCAGCGATTGGCTGGTGGCAAGACGGCAATGTAATGACGTCATATAATTTAAAACGACACCTGACGAAAAACTTGACAAATTTCTGGACTTTTATAAGGAAACAGCCAAGCAAACAAAACTACATAAATGTTATAATAGATACATGAAACAGATAATAGATGCATGTTTTTATTTTATTAGAATTTTTTTCATGATTCCCAATTATTTAGATTCGGAATTTATAATAGTTGTGCAGTCTTTACATTTTTATTTCAGTGTAGAAATTATCTATTCATTTCATTTTATATTTGGACATATTTGTTACGTGACAGCATTAATGAAAGTTTCTTAAGGGTCAATATCATGTTATCTGCATCTCCTGCGCTCCATCAAGCCACTCTTATAATAGCAGTCATCACTCAAAATAATGCACGACTCTATTATCTGTATAGCATGTGTGTAATACTCTAATACAATTATGAAGTAATACTTTTATGACAAATAACTATTTCAGTGAGTAAAACTGTCTGTCTATAGTAGGCTGTTATGGACTACATAGCATTTTTATATTATTTTTAAATAATTTTTTTAATGATTATTATTTTAAATTATTGTCCCTGGATCAGTACAATACTCTTGTAGTAAAGTAGCGGTGGTAGCAGACATATTTTGAGTATTCGTTCTGGTTGAAAAGAAGCGATCTAATCCTGTTTACATGAAATAAGCCTGCTCCCGAGCAGTTTTAAGCTTACGGACCTGTTGCTATGACAGCAGCTCCGGGATGAGCTTCGAAGAACCAAATGATCCAAGATCACGCCAAATCGTCAACAATCAAATCCAGCTAACTGAGTTAGCGACGTACGAAGAACGGGCCCCAGGTGCCAAATTAACCCATCTAATGTGTGTGTGTGTGTGTGTGTGTGTATTACTACCATTCAAAAGTTTGGGACATTTTTTTATTATTATTCAGCAAAGACATTTTCATAAGAGGCAGTATAGACATTGTTACAAAAACAACAAAAAAAATCTTTAAAATGTTCTTTTGAAATTTCTACTCTGTATACTGTATGTATATATATATATATATATATATATATATATATATATATATATATATATATATCACAATCTCCCTAAAAATGTAATGCAGTACAATGGTTTTCGACATTCATAATAATTATAGAAAATGTTTCTTGATAAGTAACTCAGCATATTAGACTGATCTGAAGGATCATGTGACACTTAAAACTGAATGGCTGCTTAAAATTCAGGTTTGACATTACATTAATAAATTACATTTTTAAAAAATATTAAAATAGAAAACGGTTCTTTTAAACTGTAATATTTCACAATATTACAGATTTCACTGTGTTTTAGATCAAATAAATGTAGCCTTGGTCATACCAAACCCAAACTTGCAGTTTCTCACTACAAAGAACTGCTGATATTGAGAGTAAAGATCAAATTAAACATTTTCAGACTGGATGTATCCGCTACAGACATCTTGGGGATACTTTTAATTTAGTGCTGGATTTCATGCAGGATGTGAAGAATGCATTGTCAGAATTCATTTGATCTCTCTGCAGAGTCAGGTTTTTGTTTTGTTTTTTTCGTTTTCAATCCTTTCTTTATCCCAAAACATTCTACTCTAAAAGAATCCTTATAAGACAATTTTTATGTGTTAGACTTAATTTTCTACTGTCGTTCCAATATTATTAAAGATTGTGTTAAATGATACTCAAATCTTTGGTCACTTGTTTCACATTTAAATATGTCTAATTTAAATATGAAGGTGGTTGAGACATTAGGAAATTTTTATCTTCACATTATAATAAAGGTTCCTATAAATGATCACCACTTTTGTTGTTCTTTTGCACATTTTATTCACAGAGAAAGTGTTTCGTATTTTTATGTTGTTATTATAAGTGAGGAAGCAGAGATATAACTTCAAGTTTTCCAGTACAGTCCCTCAGCAGCATCCCAGGAGATGAGAAAGGGAGCGGAAATACCACAGTTGCCATATTGGCTAAAAAAAGCCAGTTTTGCAAGGTGAGAGAAAGTTTTCCAACAGCAAGACTCATTATTGACAACAACACAAATCAGGAACTCTGTCATCCACCTGGAGCTTCTGGCAGTTCTGCAGGCATTTTTAAATACTGTGTGCAACCATTTTTGTTCTCTTTGGTTGATATTATTAGCAAGCATGGCATTAGCATTTGAAGGCCTCTTTTCTAATGTCTCTCATTCATAACAGCATATTTTCACCTCATAAATATACGTTTCAAAATAACTTTCTAATCGAGATGCAGAAAAGTTCAAGAATTGATTATTGTAATGCACTTTTGGCTGGATGCCCCAGAGTTCCATAAATAAGCTGTAACTTGTCCAAATTGCACAGGCAGAGATCAACCAAATCCAGAAAATATGATCGAATCAGTCCAATATTCACACACAAATTCTTATTCTAAACGGAATACTTCTCTGTTTAGTCATAAAGTGAAATTTCCATAGTCTGCTTTTAATCTGGAAACTATTGTTTGTCTGTACTACTTTTAAACATCCTTTCCTTGTTAGAAGAAGTATTAAAGGAATAGTTCACTCAAAGATGAAAAATGTACTCCCCCCTCAAGCCATTCGAGCAGTAGATGAGTTTGAAACCGATTTGGAGAAATTTAGCATTACTGCAGTGAATGGCTGCCGTCAGAATGAAAGCCAAACACCTGATAAAAACATCATAATAATCCACAAGCAATCCAGTCCATCAATTAATGCATTGACTTAATAAAGATGTGTTTGTTAGAAACAATTTAATTGAATAAAAGGCCCTTCCATTATGAATGTTTATCTAATTAAGTCTCTTTTATGTATCAAAGGCATATAATATTAAACATTATAATTACACCATTATACAGTATATCGTTTAAATGTTTAAAAAAAAGCATGTTCTTTTCAACATTAGTTTTTTTTTAAACTACACCTCCAGTGTATTTGTCGTACCCTAGCTCATTTCCCCGGATGTCCTATAGAGTCATCACCCTGCATGACTCTTTATTTAATAATAATACTCGGCTAGAAGTCCAGTTTGAACCATGAGAGTTTTACTGTGAAAAGTGGAAAAATAATCATGTCACCGGTAGGGTGCTTAATAAAGAGCGTGATAAAATTGCCTATTCACAAATCTGTCTTCTGTTTACATTCCAGCTCCTGTTCATCTGTCCACCAGGAGAAGACCCAGAATGCTGTTTGTGTGAAGAGACTCTGCAGGCACAATACTGAAGAATGGAGTTTGATTTGTTATTGTGTTGCTATGGTGACAGAAGGTCACCGCTGTGCCTTTGTGCAGCTATACTGAGTAAAAGCTCAGGCATTTGTCCAATGAAGAATAGGCTTCAGCTCTGGTGATGAAGCACACAGAAATACTGAATTGTATTGGTAATGTTTTACCATACAACTGAATGGTGAATGAAGCTTTCAAGCTTCAAAAAGGATGCAAAATCACTATAAAAGTATCATAAATTGGTTCATATGATTCATGCACATCCCAAGTCTTTTGAAGCCATATGAACTTTGTATGGTGTTGGAAACAAATATATAAATATATGATATTTTATAACAAAAATCGTCATTACTCATTTACCTTCATATCATTCCAAACCAAAGACTGTTCTAGTGGCTCTTTCAAACATTTGCACAAAAAAAAACTCTTTCAAACTTCAAAAATGATACAGATGCACCATAACATACTATAAAAGTGGCATATTTGACTTGTGCACTACATTTGAAATGCTCTAATTTCATATATAGCTTTGTGTAAGAGACAGGCTGAAACTGAAACACTACTGAATTAAATTCAACTCATTGAATCAAAAATCCAATTGACCCTTTGCCGGGAGTTTGAGTGACAACAAGTAAACTGACGAATCACAATGCCACCAATCTCAAAATCTGCCTATTTTCCAACAAAGAAACCAGACAGGAGAGTAGATTAATGTCGGGGGACTTAAACTTGAAAACAAAAGTATGTATTGACATCTTTCTGTGGTTGAAACAAGATGTTCATTCATGCTTATTTCATGCTATAACTAGTAAAGAGGAAGAGCTGATTGGAAGAGATGATTGGTTGAACTTGAACTACAGCGATCTGTCATGAGTCACAAACATTAAAGAGCCACAAGACGGTATTTATGGTTCGAATTTCTTAAAAAATTAACAAATTTGAAAGCTGATACTTTGAAACCTGCTCAGTGTTGTCTGCTGCCGCGTTGTAAGTGTCCTCCTTGCTCCACAATGTATTTTTCACTGCATGAGAACAATGTTTGGCAGGAGAGTACCATGACCTGTCAGACGTAACAACAGACGGGAGGCGAGTCTTTGCGAAGGGACAGCTGCTGCACTGAAGGGAGAACATTGGTGAATAATGACTAAAATTAGTCTCTTGCTCATACAAAGGAGTCATTTGGACCATTTTATGATATTTTTATAGTACTTTTGCTTCCTTTTTGGAGCTAAAAAGCTTCGGCCCCCATTCATTGTACTGTAATTGTATGGAAAAATACCAATACAGTGTGTTTTGTGCTCCATTGCAGAAAGAAAGCCATTTGGGAATAATAATAAAAAAAGAGGCTGTCTAAATGACTGTATGACAGAATATTGATCACTGGGCACAGTATCACTTTAAACTTAAACGCACAGTCCAGACCACTTACTGGATCTTCTAACCAGAAATAGAGTAGAATGTCAAGACTGGGAACTGACGTACAGTTCAATAAATGTGCCCGAGATGTGGAGAGAGTGACGTTGATAACAATCAGCCATCTCTGAATGCAGTGTAAGACTCCTGGCCATGTGGATATGGCCATCTTTCCCTGTGGCCTGTAATCACACCAATCATTGATGTTTGGGTCTCACACAGATTCCCATCAGTGATATCCTGACCTCTGAGCGCTAAGAGAGAACACACTGAGACTGTATGAGTCAGCTTCAACCCACTGAGTTATCATTTATCAGGCGTATTGATCGTCACAGTACAGCACACGTTTGGGTTCAGATAAGGTGCAATGTTTAGTAAATAGTTTTTCCCCCATCAGATTCCCGTTTTATCTCAGGGGTAATATAGCATTCCTTTGGGTTTATGGTCAGACAATGTCTGAGAGACAAGGTGAGAGAGCTGAAGTTAGAGAGAAAGAGAGAGGGTGTCTGTTCTATTTTTAACGCATTTGAAATCACAAGCACAATGGAAAGAGCTGGCATAGTAAGAAATTGGCAGTAAAGCGGCAAAGTAAAAACTATCTTCTGGCTGCCTCAGACCTGTGCTCTGTAGTCCCTGCAGCTTACAATTCCATCCACTGTAACCGAAGGCAATGTTTGCATTTTTGCTGTTCAGTCAAGTGTGGTATGGCATGAAGCATCAGTATTTCATTGTCAGGGTCCAGTTCTAAGTTATAAGAACAGATCTCTCAGGGATGACCCTAACAAAAAACAAACAAACAAACAAAAAAATTATAATTACATTGCACACATTTATTTTGTAATTTAAAATATAACACTATGCAAAACTAAGATAATTTAGAAATAAAACTTAAAACTAAGTATTTTTACTTTGCTTGCACATGCAGATCTCACTATTCAGATATTCAGAAGTTCAACAGGACACAAATCACTATAAAATACCATAAATGTGGTCCAAAATGGTCCATACATTTTATAACAATAATATAAAAAGTAGTTCATATGATATAGAAAAATTAAACATTTTCATATATCATTTTTTTAAATAATATTATATAGTATAATATGCGAAAACTTAAACGTTTTTAATATAACTCAGGTCACTGTGCATAACAACGAGAAGATTAATCGCTTAGAAAACAAATACCTCACCTCTTCTCAATAAGCTGCATGTCTGTGGCAAAAATGTATGATATGAATGAGCTGAAAATTACACATAGGGTTAGGGGTTTATTAAAATCGGTAAGAATTAGGAATATTGATGCATGCCTTAAACAGCACTTAAAAAAAGTACAGGCTTGATTGGACTCCAGAAGCAAGGTTGAGAAGTGATGCTGGTATGATTTTTAAATTGGATAGTTCTTTCTCAAAATAACACACAATCCATTTAACAAAGACACAGCCAAGTGTTGCACAGCTTTAATTCCTCAATAGAGGGAAAAAAACGCATGTTGAGGTAAGCAGGTTTTATTTATTTTTTATTTATTTATTGGTTCCAGTGCAGAATTCAAGGAAACATGCTAAATTTGTAATAAGCACAAGTAGGTGCATGGTTATTCTGTGAATTCAAGTGGCAAAGGCTGCAACTCTGGTTCACATTGACTTTCTACACCACATATCTGTCACTTTGCCTGAATGTGAACAGGCACTTTTAATCTAGAGAATCATTAAAACCACTCCTCTTTTGTAATTCATTGAGTTGACAATGTTGGGAAACTGCCTAACTCAATGAAAGCCCCCACAAGGCCTTGTTTACTAGACTGCAGTAAATTGCAGTAAGCCTTTAAACTGACAGGAATACGGAGCTGTAGAGAACTGCAGGAAGCTTATCATACAGACATGCTTTGGGGGTCTTAAGAATGTACCCCAGGAGGGGATATTTACTGTCCTAATCCTAACTGAGAAAGACAACTAAATAAAAAAAAAAACTGAATGTCTTCCAACATAAAGGCGATGCATTGTATTAGTAGGCTCAGACTGAATCTGAATGAGGGCATGTGGGCAATTTGGTACACAGCAAAGGTGCATTTGTTGCTGCTATAAAGCAATCTGCCCTTTTTGTAAAATTTCGTACCTGCTCGCAGACGTTTGGCAGGAGCATGGGAAAGTGTACCATTAGAATGAGTTTGAAACTGATATTTCAAGATTAAAGAAAAATAATAATTACATAAAGTTGCTTTAAACATTGGGGGGGGGGGAATTGTGGTAGCTGAAAACAAATTAGCCAAAATATTTCATAGACATGGAAGAGGACATGTGGAGCTTTTGCTAGAGTTCTTACTGGAAATAAATTAGTGATTTGACTTCAAGTTTGACTGCTATGATGTGCATAAACCTAGTGGCAAAGTTTCAGTAATGGTTTAAGTTTCCACCATACACACTTCTAAGACAGCTGCAATACACTTTTACAGTCTGGAAGGTGGTGCTTCCATCTAGTGGTCAGTAGCCTAGGTGTGTGTGAATCCCTAAACCACTTCCATTACAAGAGCCTTTGATTTCTCATTTGAATTAAAAACTATTCTGTCAAGAAGAAGCCATTAGAAATGATCAAGAATAACTCAAGACATGACATCATGATACAGACATTAACATTTTATTGTGAGAAACATGAACATTTTTCATTCCATCGAGAGCTCTCAAGTCACAGTCTCCCATGATCCTTAATAGATGATCATCTGCTCAACTTACATTTTACAAATGACATATACAACATCTTTTTTACTCTAGCACAGAAAACACTCATCCTCACACTCAATGTTAAGATCATCTTTATACTTTGTAGCATGTTCAAATTCAAGTTTGGGTTTGTTTTCCCTGCCACATATTATGTGGACTTTAAGGCAGAGCTCAATCACATAAGACTGAAATGAGGAAGGTAATGCAAGAACACATGATTGTCTGAATATGGAGCAAAATAATGGTAATGTAGGCCACCAGCACCACACCTCCAATGCAATAAACTATTTAATCTTGTTATCAAATGATAAACCTTACCATACCAGATTTACATAATCGATCAAAGAATATGCTTTGGACTGGACGTGTCAGACATGTTTTTAAATGCTTTGGAGGGAATTTTCACAGTTGTAAATCCATATTTTCAGTAACAATGAAAGATTCAATATGAAAAGCATGTTTTAAAGGGAAGCATCATAAATAGAATCTGCATACAAAACAACGAGAGACATTTTATCACAATTCACATCGTCATCCTTACTGCTTTGATACTATAAACCCTGCATTTCAACCACCGTAATGCACTTGTGTACCCTAAATATACTGTAAACACTATTTCTACAAACATTTTGATCATGGTAGCCCACTTCATGCATTATATGTCTTTGAGAAGTCAGCGTGTTACCATGACTTTTCACTACAAACTGTAGATCACACATGAACTCACTTCTGTTGTCTGTTTACTCAGCTTACAGGTTAACAATGATTTGAAGAATTGTCTGAAACCTCTGATCCTTTAACCCAACGCAGTACAAAAAAAAGCTGAGCAATTTCAATAGCACAAGACTTTCTTGATTGTTTTTCACCTTAACAAAGCCACATATTCAGTTTCTGACCTATAACCCTTAAATTTTATAATCTACACATGATTCATGTCATCTTATCATCTTACTGCCTTATAAGTTCACACTTTAAATGACTGTACTGTCAGGTGAGTTCTTACACCTTTCCTTCAAAGGTCATATGTGTGCTAAGTGTGATATGACTTAAGTTTCTTTTTTGCAATATTGAAACCAATAAAACAGCCAATACATTTTTTAAAAGGGTTGCAAAGGAAATCATGATCATAAATATGAAGGCTGTTTGCATGCATTTTTGTTGTATGTTCGTTTTAGTCACCAACTCAAAATCTTTCTCACCATTCAAGATGCCATCTAGTTCTCCAATCTTTCTCTCGCGTTATTAAGGCCCGAAGAGAATTTCACTCCCATGTCTATCTGTGGTTACACCCTGCAGCGTTTTCCCTTGGGAGGTTCATTACTCACTGCACAAACACAAAGGCCAGCCAAACTCCAGCACTGTGCTTTAATGTTCATATGATCCCTGGCATCCAACTGGAAAAGATTTTAATGTTTCTGGGCACATGTAAAAGCATTTAGGCTAAATGCATTTTAAGATAAATGTATATAAGGCTTCCCTGCAGTCTTGGGTATTCCTCCAGGGTTGCTGGTGGGTGAAAAAAGGCGGTTTTGAAACAATTTTGGCACTTTTCTCACAGTCTACCATGTACTGACTGTGACATTATTACAGCATACAAAAAAAATATATTAAGGCAGCATGAAATGATCCCTGACAGACATCCATCTCAGGTTCTATGCAGTAGTTAGTCATGAAAAATCTTTTGTGCTTTTCAAAAGTGTCTGAGGCTCTGGGCTCTATTTGAGCAGTTTTGATGATATTGCTTGAGGAAAAAGTAGTTGATCAATTAAAAAAAAAAAAAAATTGTGAATTTATATTAATAACAGGCTAAATTAAATTATGGATGACTCATAGTCACAAGATGCCCTTGAAGTGACTGTCACATATATGTAAAATTTACTAAGATTCACTTATATGAATCTGAATCTGTTCATCATCCATTCAAGGAGGCTTCACATCATCATCAAACTTGACAAAATAAAAAAAGTTCCTTTCTCATTAATGTTCTGATGCATAAGAGCAATTTTCCTTGACTGCCATTAGACCTACAGTATTCACACAATAATAAAAATTCACTGTTTCATAACCAACTACATAGTTTCATCATAATATTGTTTTTTAACTAGAATTGGAAATTCTTGTTTCTGAGTAAATATAGCCTATGTATACTGTTATTCAATATCCTAAAAGCCAATTATTCGCTCACTGTAGGTGGCTTAAACAGGAAAAGGAATAAAACAAGAAAAGGAAACAGTCTCCTTACTGTAAATCAGAAGCCAAGGCTATTCATTCGTTCATCTGAGCTCATACAGGTTCTCTCTATATATTTGGAGAGTTTATCCAAACATGTAACACCTACAATTATTAGACCAATCCAATGCCTAGTGCATTTCACACAGACAAGCTCAAATGCTTTAGCAACTGAATCTTTCTATTTAAGATTCGCATTTTCCAGTGGCAGTAGACCGGATTCATATAAGCAGGATACTAAAAGATCTCACCATCTCCATAATTCTCTCAAATGTCATCACCGTTAATGTGCAAGAGCGAGAGAGATACATAAGTGTATAAAAACACTCCTTACAAATAACAATAACGGCCACAATGTCATCTAATCCATACCCCATCTAGAGTAAAAAAAAAAAAAAGTTTTAAACTTCAACTGTTCTTTCCTCACACGGTCTTGTACACTTATCATAAGAGCTCACTGCCCTGGAAGTGAATATCATGTCTCTAGACTGCAGGACACAGAAAACTGACTTTATGGCATTCACTGGACAGCAGAAAGAAAATCAATCAATCTGGGTGACTGACAAACCATCAGACGATATTCATGAAGTAAATGAGAACACTCTTACAAAGAACTGCTCAAGTGTCAAAAAGCTCTGTAGTACTATTAAAGACTCCACATCATGCAATCACAGACAAACTGATCGGAAACACTATGATACCAGGAATATACCCATCACAACTGAAAAAGCCTTTAAATAATGTTACGACTTCAAAATCACTCACAATTATTGTACAGATAGTAAAATCCATTCAAATAGCTGATACAACTGACTTGAACGTGTCTGTAGGAAAACATTTAAGTTTTAACAAAAGGTAAAAGCCTTTCTGAAACTCATTTGTTACTGTATCTGTATAATAAAGTGATTCTCCCATTAACAGCATTATTTAGCATTATTTATGTGTCAGGGCAGTCCAGAGTAGAATATTTGCTCCTGACATCTTCACATACGTGTTCTGTGAAGCTACGAGTCGCACTGCTCTGCACAACATATAGTACCACACATTCAACACGAGTATTTTCCGAAGAAGTCTACTTGACATGTTTTCAGACACACTTAATATACTTAAAAAGTATATTGTTCAATAAACATATCCAGAGAGGTTTGGATGAGACAGATTGTGGCTTTTGTGTTAGACATGGAGTCTCAATAAGCAAAAAACAAAAAGAAGTCACTTAAGAATGATCTATAGCACAAGGCTACCAGCTCTGATGTATTTGTGCTCTCTCTGCAGATTTCCATCTTCAGTTTAAATATGGTTAAATTGAAGTGAAGTATGCAAATGTTAACCACGCCACAGTGCATGCAGGCCAGTGTATTTTGCCAGTAGTTTATAAATATGTGCATAATTACTGGAAATGCCTACAACATACCTTCACCAAACTCAACAACAGAAAAAAGAACGGAAGAAAACAGGCCACATAAACGACACGTTTTTAGAATCGGAGACATTCAAAGAGCATGTAAACCTAGTCTCTGAAGTGATCTGTTGTTTAGAAGGCAGTGTAAACCAAAGCAGTGCATCAATCCCACTGCAAACATTTGTTTTTTCATAATCTAAAAGACAAAGTATGGAAGCATACGTATCGAATGTCTGGCAACCAGCTATCACGCAGTAAATATAATTCTCTTATTATGTTGTGATCATTTAGTAAAAAAAAAAAGTTGGAAGCAGGAACTAAAACTTTTCTCCTTGTTACACAAGTTCAACTGCATGTGTGCCTATATTCACAACATTGTTGCTCTTAGTAACACAAGTAAATATTAAAGGTAGAACAAGAGATTAATGCACAGATCAAGGGTTTAAAACCAGTCATCTGATTGTAATTTACATCTTTTGAATGAAGGTGTGTGTGTGCAGCCTTACTGCACAGTTTGGTATAAGTAACCTCTCTTATAGGCACTCAGCGGATAAAACGTAGTGACCACAAACTTGCCATCAAACGTTCGGCCTGTCAGCAGTCTCTGGGCTTCTTTGGAGTCTCCAGCATTTGCATACTCCACAAACACCTGCCAAGACGAGACGAATGAAGAATATTCAGAACTGGACAAAGTATATAGCACATTAGACTCTGAATCATTGTCTTTCTGTCCACTAGAAGTTGAAATTGACCCCTGCTGTGCTATTTGCTGCTTCTGGATCAACAGTATCATGGGAAAAGAGATTATTTCTTTGTGAGCTTCCAAACAGGATATTCATTTAATGTTTGGAAGCTCACAAAAATTCATTTCTAATTGAGTGGCATAATAAAAGAATGAGTCTTTCTATTGCATTATCTTGTACATACATATAGTGTTGTCTAATTAAAAAAAGAATGAATTAACATAAAACACTTTCTATACAATGACCTTTTAGGTCTCCTGTATTTTACCAGGATAGTACCACTGGGATATAAAATGTCTTCCGATTATTAGGTGAAGAGAATATCTAGAATAATTCACAATGACTACCGAAATTGCATTTTCCACACCTGTCCCTTGCCGGGATTCTCTTTTGGGATCAGTAAGGATACAACCGTGCCATACTTCTGACATTCTTCTTTCATGTCCTCTATTATATCTAAGAAGACCAAGAAATAAATGTGACTTTGAGATCTACTAAATTAAATAAACCTTACTGTAAAAAAAAAAGTAAAGACAAAGACTCACCTTCATACTCATCCTCATTATACAGGTGGTTGTCGTCGATTACGTTTAGTAGTCTCAAGACAGGTGTAGGCAAAAGAACCAAATCTTCAATATGAGGGGCTAAAACCCAAAGCAGTTCCTCACTCACACAGTGTTACACCAAACTGGGCGATGCAGACAATGTTTAAGTCATACGAACCAAAGGGAATGCTGAAGAAAGGGTTGATTAATGCTGAGTCAGCTGTGCTTCTCAGTTGAGGGTCATTGTGAAGCATACTGGGAATGTAAAGACATATATTACTTGTTTTAGTCATGTCTAAAGAACACAGTAGTACACCGCTTAGATTACTTCCTACCTTTTGATCAGATCTCTCAAATGAAAAACAGGGATAGCCGGGTAAACCACAGCATTGCTTGAAAAGATATGGTCTACTATTGCAGAATTGTTATCCTGTAGAGACACGACACAAGGCCAAAATGACATGAAGAACAGCTGACTCCGAGAAAATGTTGACGCAAATTGTTATTACACTAAATATTTAATGTTTAAGATTTAAGTTCATATTCAGGAAAGCGTGCAGCTTCACAGCTGCTTAGGCATCAGCTGACCCTCCATTCCTGAGACTTCACAGTTTCTTTCAGTTTGATTCCTGAGAACATTTCCAGAAGAATGATTCCCAGACTCCACAGGTCCACAGCAGATGTGCAGCCAGAGTCGCTCTCCAGACCTGCCTGGGCCAGTGAGTTCTGCAGCTCGGCTTCAGGTGCCCGGTATCCATCTGTCTGGATGTACTTCACATCCTGTAAAGAACAGACAAGAACCATTAGTCAGATGAGAATAGAAGCTCACTTTTCAACCTATATCTGAATATTGAGGAATATTATTACTACACTACCATTTAAAAGTTTGAGGTCAGTAATTTTTTGTTTAGTTTTTTTTAAGAAATTCGACATTAAATTTAACTTTCTACTTTACATAAATGATAACTTTTCAACTTTTAAAGGACTGCTTAAAAAACTGATCAGTTTCCACATAAACGTAAGCTTTCAACATGTTTTCTTGAGTGCCAAATTAGCATATTATAATAATTCTTAAGGATCATGAGACACTGAAGATTGGAGTAATGGCCGGTTGAAATTCAGCTTTGACATCACACGATATATATAAAAAATGAAACATTTATTTTAAATTCAAAAATCACAATATTGCTGTTTTACTGTATGTTGATCAAATATAATGAAGACTCGGTAAGCATAAAAGACAAAAAAAAAGATATCAAAACGACCTCAATTTTTTGAACAGCAGGTTATGTTTGTGTATGCGAGTAAATTCAGACAGCAAATTATGGGGTGTCTCAGGAAAACCATATGAACTCCTCACCTGGTGTCCCTCTTTAAAGCTAAGGCCGAAGTCAATGAGCTTAAAGCACTCGTCATCAGCGCTCCAGAGAATGTTGCGGGGCTTGAGGTCAGCGTGTACGTAACCTTCCCTGTGCAGGAAGCTAAGGGCCTCCAAAACATCACGGGCACAGTGCTGGATCAACCACATGGAATGCCCCTGATTACTCACCCTGACCAGCAATTCTGACACACTCACATCCAAAAGCTCCAATAAAAGGCAATGAGTGGCCACACCAAATGGGTTGTGATTGGTGAACATTCCATACAGCGTCACTAGAGAGACAACAGAAAAAAAACACCAGAAAGAGAGGAAATACAAACGTTACAATGCTCGAACAGCAGTTGGATCTCCAGGAATCATGATCACTATTGTAAATTGAGCAGCGATTTTACATTTGAAATGCCAGTCTACTTCTGATTTCTTTCTACATTAAACAGAATCAAAATATTGACTTTTTCCATGATTTTAATACCAACGAAATGGCACACAGAGCTATTTAAATCAGTGGTTCTCAACGCTTTGGAATACATGGTCCCCCTGATCCAACTGAATATTAAAAGGACCCAATATCTAACCTGATTTGTGTAATTAAAATAAATAAACTCAACCCGTTACATTGTACATCTCTCTTTTTTAGTATTTTAATCAGGATTATGCTAATAGAAGAAAATTTCATTGTTTTGTCTTATTGGGGTCTTGAGAACTGTATGGTTTACCTATATTTTTATGTCCCTGAATCTTCTCCAGCACAGAGCTTTCCTTGACGTACCCGTAATCTCCCCCCTGCGCGTCCACCTGAAACTCCTTGACTGCAGAGCTCGCCCGGCCGGAGTTCACCCGGTACACCGAGGCCGAGACGCCCTGCCCCAGACGAGCCTGCACGTTCCACATCTTTCCGTAAATCTCAAACACCACCGGGCTTGTCTTCTGATCCACGGTGTCTGCTGTCAGCGCCATCGCCGGTGTGTTGACATTTGGATTGGACATTTTTGCACTGGAGCCAGAACTACAAGCCATGAGTAATATCAGTAATAATCGGAGTTAAATACTATCAGGTTTATAATAAGTAGTGTATGCTCCATTAGTTGCCCTTTGCACACACTTTTTTGCTAAACTGATCTTTGCATAGTGCTTTCATGCAAGCCAAAGTTTACAGCTAACTACCAACTGCTGACGAACATGGATTCAGATGCCATATTTTAACACAAACGCACGAATTGGTGCGAAGTGCCGCACCATAGTCGGATCTTAAAGATCCGAAAAGCCGAGATGGCGCCTCAAAGACACCGCGGATCCATGAAAACCAGTTTTGGACCGAGCAGACAAATTCCTGCCACTGTTTCGGTGGCCATGATACCAGAAATGACGTCATTGTTATTCAAAGTCGTGTTTTCTATAGTGAAGCAAATATGATTCTAATCTGTAAATGAATCAGTATTTTTAATTAATTAAATATTCCTTAAACAAACGATTTAATTATTATTTGGATTATTATTACATTTGGCTACATTTAAAACTCCGACAAGAAAAAAACTAGGTTATCCATCCCAGGTATTGAGCAATTTTTTTAATAGATTAAATGAATAAAGTCTGGAACAACAACAACAACAACAACAAAAATTATGTTGCGCTTTTTATTTCTTGTCTAGCAAATCCCGCGCTTGACCTGAAATCTGTTGGCTATGACTATATGAATGACAGCTCGTCTGTCTATTCATGGACTGAATTGAGGCAGTTAGACCCGCCCATTCGTCCGAAGGAGGTGGGGTTTGCCGGAACATGGGTGTGGAAAAGTAGCACGGTTTTGGTGTTTCCTTGTTTGTGCTGCCACGTCAGTCTGACGGATGTCGGAGGAGGATCCCGGGCGGTGAAGGCGGCGCTCTCAGGAGATGTTACCGTGTCTTTAGTCCCACTGAAGTGAGAGGGAAGTATTAGGTGTTCAGCAGCTCATCGAAAGGTAAGAATATTATGATGTGGTTAATTTTACCATCATAAAACATTTCTTAAGGTTTGGTTCAGCACAGAGCTGTACTGTTGTCAAGAAGGCAGTATATCGAGCAAATATGGGCTACATGTGGGTAATTATTACAGGCGTTATATGCTACAGTCTGTTTGTTTCTTTTTATGAATGGCTATGACAAATATTGATACCTTGATTTGAATAAACCAGAAGTTTTCATTAAGTGTTGTTGAACAATAATCACAAAGATTTATTGAATAAGACAGTTGAAATTTATGAGCAGGTGATCTTTAATCAGGAGTGTCAGACTTTTATCAAACTTGATTACTGTTCATTTATCAAACTTGATTACTGTTCAGTAAGCTTTCAGATGGCCAGTAATGGTCTATGTTGTGCTCCAGCCAATCAAAAATGCTGATCTTTGAGTAAAGGTTAAGATCACAAACACCTGACCTTAGACTTAGTCTACCTCAAGTTTATTTGACCGAGTACATACACGGAGTAGTTATCAGTTTATGGGTGGGATAAGACGGGTAGATCTGCCAGGAGTTTGTAATACTCTTAGATAGTCAGTGTCACTTTGTTTCCACCTCTGTTCCATCACTGACTGATTCAGATCTACACGAGAGACCATGGACACCAGCAAACTGGCTGAGAGACTCCATGAAGCCGGGCAGACTCATGTCCTCCAGTTTTGGGACCAGCTAAGGCCTGAGGAGCAAGATGAGATGATTGTTGACTTGGAGAGTCTGAACTTCTTGGAGATCAATAACTTCTTTAAAACTGCCATGAAGACATCTGAGCAGACCTCGCAGGAGAAGGTGGACACCAGGATGGAGCCGGTGCCCCGAGATGTTTTGGGAAGTGTAACCCGCGATCGTGAATGTCTCAAAGAATGGGAAGAAGAGGGTGAGCTCAGATATTGTTTTACAGTGCATCTCACACAGTATTTTGCCTTCCTGAAAAGAAACCACCTAAGGTTCTTTTTTTAAGTGGGTTTAAGTGGGTGGTTTTACAATAAAACAATTACAATTGTTTTCGGTGGGTTTCTCATCCTGGCCAAGTTGGAGTTTAGCTGGTCAGCAAGTTGGTTTCCCAGTCTGACCAAGTGAACAGGCGGAGACATTTATACACAAAGCCATTTTAAACAACTGCAAAAGCATAACAGATTATGTTTCATTTAATAATATAATCCAAATGTGATAGTGTTGTGATGTGATAATTTTGCTAAAAAAATATTGCACAACAAAACCCAATGAGTGATGCAATGTGGTCTTCTCCACCTAAATGGCCCCCAGAGAACCATCCTTAGACAAATCATGACCCCCAAGAGATAAGAAATCAACAACTCAGGATTTTTATATATATATATATATATATATATATATATATATAAAAATAACAAAAGGTTTCAGATATGATTAAACATTGTTTTGTCCCAGTACTCCATTTTGGGTGAGGATGCTTCAAAACGGACTGAAAACATCTGGTTCTGGTTAAGTATGACGTATGAAGTCATGTTGAGCTCATTCAAGCATCACATCATCTTTAATCAGACTATATGACTATGATACCCAATGATTTTTGTGTCATCTTTGTTCAATTCACCTTTTAAAATACTTTTAAGATTTTTTGAATATTTTTGTAATTCACATACAAGTCATGTTTTAGCATATTCGAGGCTGTGTGTGGGTGATGTAACATCAAGCATAACAGTAATTTATGTTAGATAAAGCAGGCCTCATAAAAGTTCATGATATTTGCCATCGTTATCTGCAGATAATTAAACACAAACTGTTGCTTAAGAATCCAGACAATTTATACCCACAGCATCCATGTCTTTTCTCGGCATTGCTGAGTAAGTTTCATTTGTGCATTGTAGCATATTTCACATTAAGGACTCGTGTAATGGGAGCAGTGACCTATGACTGTTTATTCCTTGAATTGTATGATATAGTTATAGTATTAACACTTGTTTGCTAAAGTGACCTAACCTCCCATCATTCTACATAGGCCTGCGTTGTATATCAGATAACAAAGTGGCAGTTCTTCTATTGGCTGGAGGTCAAGGGACACGGCTGGGTGTATCATATCCAAAAGGCATGTATGATGTGGGCCTCCCCTCTCGCAAAACCCTCTTTCAGATCCAAGCGGAACGCATCAGAAAACTGGAACAGCTTGCTGAAAAACAGCACACAAGGAAGTGCTGTATTCCATGGTAAGATGATCATTAAGCATAATTTTATTATATTCTATTACAGTGCACTTACGTTGGAATTCCCAAGTAAGTAGTTTGAGTCAATGATTGATGAATCTAATTACTTTGATTACCAGACTGGTTTTGATCTTGAGGAAGTTTCTTCCCTCTAACCATAAAACATGTGACCTCGTTACATGGTTTAGTCCGTGTGTAATCAAGTTGGCATAACACCAGCAAGTCGTCCTCCTGAGCAGCTAGGTCAGAACTCTAGAGAAAAATCATTTTTAGAGTCGATCTCTGCCCAGTAGAATTGACCTCTGATACATGACATATGATGCCCTAATGATCAGCTCTTATCTTAGCTTATTATTAAAAGACAGCCGATAATACTTTATATGACTGCATGATCGCCATTGTCATATGACAATATACTTTATGGAACACCATAATATCACCATCATTTTAGCATCTAAAGTTTACTGTGTCCAAAAAAAATAAAACATGCTAATACCATCATAATGTTTTTTCCTTTTTTTTTTTTATAAGTAAAAATGATGTTTCGCGATTTCCACAAAAATACAAAGCAGTACAATTGTTTTAAACTGTGATAAGAAATGACTCTTGAGCACAAAATCAGCATATTAAAAATGATTTCTAATCATGTGACACCGAAGTCTGCAGGAGTGGCTGCTGAAAATTCAGCTTTGCAATCACAGGAATAAATTGCATTTTAAAATATTAAAATAGATCAAATAAACGCAGCCTTGGTGAGCAAGACTCCTTACAAAAACAATAGACTTTTTAGACCGTAGTGTACATTAAGCTAAGATTCTGTCTGATCAATGTTTTGATTGATCAGGTACATTATGACAAGTGGCAGAACAATGGATATGACCAAAGAGTTCTTCATACGACACAAATACTTCGGCCTGAAGGAAGAGAATGTGTTTTTCTTTCAGCAAGGCATGCTTCCCGCTGTGGACTTTAATGGGAAAATTATTCTAGAGGGCAAAGGCAAACTGGCCATGGCACCAGGTAAGTTTTTAAAGCAAGGTTTGTATCTCTAGTTCAAGGCTGTCAAACTCAATTGCTGGAGGGCCGGAGCCCTGCAGACTTTTTTTCCAACCCTGCTCCAAAACACAGATCATTTGGTTATCAAATAAGCCTGAAGGACTTGATAAACTGGATCAGGTGTGTTTAATTAGGCTTGGAGCTAAATCAAGTTTGACACCCCTGATCTAGTTGTATAGTCAACTTAACGAAAGCTTAATGAAAAGTTAAAGCCTCTTCAAGTAATCTGAACCACAGACCTTACTTTTCTCGTTAATCAAAAAAGAAAAACCCATTAGAAATTCCCCAAGGAAACTCCAGGTTGGGTTCATAGTTAGCCAACAGCGTGATACCATGACTGAAAAGCTTGCTGAGATTCATAATTATAATACCCAAGTGAATATTCAGCACTTGTATCTTTTCTATTAATATTCGTATTCAGATGGAAACGGGGGCCTGTACAGAGCTCTGGGGACACAGAACATTGTGAAGGACATGGAGACGAGAGGAATCTCCTACGTCCACGTCTACTGTGTAGACAACATTCTTGTGAAAGTGGCTGACCCTGCTTTCATTGGTTTCTGTACACTGAAAGGAGCCGATTGTGGTGCAAAGGTCAGTCCTTAACATACCCAGCCCTGTCCTTGCAGGTATTTACTCTCTTATACATAATGCAAAAATCTTTATACAAATACAGTTCTATTACGAATTTGTTCATAAATCCACAAGCTAAACGGTTTATCATCATTAAAGCTGTGCACAGCTGATCAATTACTATAATTTTTTAATCTGTGTTTGTGGGCAATACCTTGACCTCGGCCATTTTCTAGTAATTAACTGTGTAATTAAAGGGATAGTTCACCCAAAAATCAAAATTATGTCATTAATAACTCACCCTCATGTCGTTCCAAACCCGTAAGACCTCCATTTATCTTCGGAACACAGTTTAAGATATTTTAGATTTAGTCCGAGAGCTCTCAGTCCCTCCATTGAAGCCAGAGGTGGGTAGTAACGAGTTACATTTACTTCGTTACATTTACTTGAGTAATTTTTTGGGGTAACTAATACTTTTCGGAGTATATTTAAAGATGGGTACTTTATACTCTTACTTGAGTAAATTTTTGGGGAAAAATCTGTACTTTTACTTCGTTACTGTGGGCGACGATCCTCTCGTTACTTTATCTTAATGCAATAAATGTTATAAATGCTTCAGTTTATTCCAAACACGCCGTCTACTTTTCTCTGGGCAATGAGCGATGCCCATTCGCGAATGATTCATTCTTTTGAGTCAATTCTGTTCAAAGGCTTGATCAATGCAATTGGCAAACGAGTGAATTGGTTCATGAATCAGTTTGAATGAGTCGTTCAGTTCCCTGCCGCACGCGCTGAGCATCTGAAGCGGTTCACTCAGAGTTTTAACGTTTAAGAACATCAGCAGCGTTGAAAACGTGGCTGGAACTGCACTGAATTGAAAGCAAATCTGCAAAGGCTATTATTCGCTTGCGATGGAGATCCTTATTAGATGAACACCGCGTGTGCTGTCTACTGTTTAACTGGTAATAACTTGGGCTACATTCGATTACAGTACACGATACCACTGTGACATTAGTTTGTTGTACATGTGTGGCTTATAACAGAGAGGAGTCAAGTTGAATGCAGCTTCCAAAAGACAAAAAATAGCCGATTAAGATTTTATTAATTTTAATACATATCATCAGCTGCTAAATTCAGATCTGTGATTGCTTGCTGGCGCTGAGCCAGAGATAGATGTGTTTATACAGCGCTGCGCATTATAACCAATCACACATGATTCTTTTGAGCTTATTAAAGCATTGGCCAATCAGAGGCGTTCAGATGAGTCATCGCTAAAATGCCGGTGCTTCCTTCAATCGCTCACTGACTGAATACCTCTTTCTGGCGAATTCTCTCGTCAGAAACAACAAAGTGCAGATGTGTGTACGAATCTTTAATTAAGATATTGATTTCACAGTGTTAACAGTTTCAGTGATTTTAATGGGAGTTTCTGAGAGTGATTGAAATCTAGACTGTCAGTGAAAATGATCTTTAATAATGTAAATGTTATTTGCTCTATTTCTGAACAATGAAAGATTAGTAGCAATATTTATATCACATTAACTTTCAATGTTAAATTCACATTTAATATAAAGTCAGTCGTATTAAAAATATGTTATGGCATGACACCTATATCTGTTACTTAAGTAAACAGAAAGGGTTTTATAATAAATTACATAAATTGGAGTAAAGGCTGATGAAATATATACATTTATACACACACACATACATTTTATCTATATATCTAAATAAAAATAGGCTCAGTATATATATCCAAAAGTAACTAGTAACTAACTACTTGAGTAGATTTTTTATCCGATACTCTTTTACTCTTACTCAAGTAACTATTCAAGACTAGTACTTTTACTTTTACTTGAGTACAGTTTTTGGGTACTCTACCCACCTCTGATTGAAGCTATGTGAAAGGTATACTGTCCATGTCCAGAAAGGTAAGAAAAACATCTTCAAAGTAGTCCATGTGACATCAGAGGGTCAGTTAAAATTTTTTGAAGCATCGAAAATACATTTTGGTCCAAAAATAGCAAAAACTACGACTTTATTCAGCATTGTCTTCTCTTCCGTGTCTGTTGTGAGAGAGTTCAAAACAAAGCAGTTTGTGACATCCGGTTCATTCGATGTAACCGGATCTTTTTGAACCAAATCACCAAATCGAACTGAATCATTTTAAACGGTTCGCGTATCCAATACGCATTAATCCACAAATGACTTAAGCTGTTAACTTTTTTTAATGTGGCTGACACTCCCTCTGAGTTAAAACAAACCAATATCCCGGAGTAATTCATTTACTCAAACAGTACACTGACTGAACTGCTGTGAAGAGAGAACTGAAGATGAATACCGAGCCGAGCCAGATAATGAACAAAAGATTGACTCGTTCTCGCTCATTGGAGAGACGGACCGTTTTAAACGATTCAGTTCGATTTGGTGAACTGGTTCAAACAGATCCGGTTACATCGAATGATTCGTTCGTGAACCGGATATCACTAAACTGTTGTGTTTTGAACTCTCTCACAACAGACACGGAAGAGAAGACAATGTTATTGGATATTGGTTTGTTTTAACTCAGAGGGAGTGTCAGCCACATTAAAGAAGTTAACAGCTTAAGTCATTTGTGGATTAATGCGTATTGCATACGCGAACCGTTTAAAATGATTCAGTTCGATTTGGTGAACTGGTTCAAAAAGATCCGGTTACATCGAATGAACCGGATATCACAAACTGCTTTGTTTTGAAGTCTCTCACAACAGACACGGAAGAGAAGACAATGCTGAATAAAGTCGTAGTTTTTGCTATTTTTGGACCAAAATGTATTTTCGATGCTTCAAAAAATTCTAACTGACCCTCTGATGTCACATGGACTACTTTGATGATGTTTTTCTTACCTTTCTGGACAGTATACCATACACACAGTTTCAATGGAGGGACTGAGAGCTCTCGGACTAAAATTAAAATATCTTAAACTGTGTTCAAAAGATAAATGGAGGTCTAACTGGTTTGGATTGGGTTACTGGAGGTCTTACTGGTTATTAATGACATAATTTTGATTTTTGGGTGAACTATCCCTTTAAGAGGTGCCTTGTCACATATTTCAAACAAAACATATTTTGATAGTCCACTAGATGGAGCAGCTACAGTAGGTATATACAGGGATTTACACTATTGTTTTGGGTCAGTTTTTGAAAGCAATTGAGTGAAATTTTATTTAGCAAGGACTCATTAAATTAATCAAAATGGACAGTCACAACATATTACAGAAGACTTCTAGATCCAATAAATGCTGTTCTTTTGAACTTGCTATTCATCAAAGAATCATCAAAGAAAAAAAATGATAACATTGATAATAAGGAATATTTCTTGGGCACCAAATTAGAATATTAGAAGCATTTCTGAAGGATCATTCTGAAGGATTTTGCCATAACAGGAATAAATTACATATATATATATATATATATATATATATATATATATATATATATAGTTATTGTAAATTGTAATAGTATTTCACAATATTACTGTTTTTACTCTATTGTTGATTTAAATAAATAATAATAGTAATAAAACTCTTCTATAACTAGCCTGGTGATGTAGGATACCAATTAATTTAGCCATTATTCTCAGTGTAGCCTGCCTCACAGTTTTTGACACATTATACCCATTATTACCCATTTAGATGATCAGGAATAAAGATGTTTGTAGCAATACAGATGTCCGACACAAAATGCTAAATCTTTATCTGTGACTTATTATGATAAGGTTCACATAAGGTGTGTTCCTATGAAACAATTACACAAGTGAGTGAAACTCAACAGGTTTTTCTTGTGTGAACGGTTAGTGACGTAATGACTGTAGTATTTCAAGGAATCTGGAAGTGCTTGTTTCATAGACAAATATTTCGGATTCGGATTCTTTCTCTCTGCTCTTAACAGGAATTTTTTTTATTTTTTATGATTAGTTGTTGTTTCGAACAATTGGAAGTGAGGGATTGATTTAGTAATTCACAGTATAAAAACAAAAAGCCTTAAATGCATTATTTAAGTCTTAAACTTAATCATTAGCATACGATATGTGATTCATGAAAGTATTAGCATGTGATATTTAGTTCAGACATGAATACTCAACAGCTGGTTTTAAATCCTGAGCTCTCAGAAGCTGCTAGCAGTTAAACAGTTCCTGTGTGACAGGGGCACGATAGTAAGAACATTTAGACCCACCCACCCCTCATAATTTCTGAAGCATGCATTTAAAGTGGTTTTAGCTCGAAGCCTCCCCCCAGTGCTGAACCGTCATCAACCGAGAAATTTGTAATTTGTTACTCAGATGAATGGAAAGGGTTTTCTGCTTTTGTCTTTGTTGTAATTTAGCACAGCCCTCAGGCCCATTCAAATACAGCAGCTAGTTTAGTACTTACACACAAAAAGACATTACAGTATTGGTAGATTTGTCTTTCATCGTAAATTTCTTTAAATGTTAAAAAGACATTTTCATTTCGTATTGGACATACTAGATTAACTCGTAGACTTTTATTGATTGGTGACCCAGAAAACTTTTACATACCCAGGAATTTTATTGCAATTTCTTTCAAAAGTACATTTAAACTACTTTGTTTTATAATAGTTTTTATAAATGTATTTATGGTTATTGTATTTTGTGCTACTATATTTCTAATATATAATCTTTGCCATATAATAGCCTGTGAAGCTGATGTGGCAATAAACTTAAATTAAACTGAAACTGGGCTTAGTACTTTACGTTATGACAAAATGTCTGCTGACATGATACAATCTTTATGACAACTGATAAACGCGTACTAAATCAAATTCAATCATTAACAAGAATTTACAGGGTTTGTTACGATAAATTGTTCGTTTATATATATATATATATATATATTGTGTAATCTTGGCTGATAGAACTATTGGCATATATAGGGCTAGGAAAAATATGATTTATATATACGGTGGGTATAGAAAAGAATCACCCTGCTTAAAATAATCATATTTTGTTGCTTTGCAGCCTGAAATGAAGACAGACACAGTTTTTGTTATATCCAGCTGTATTTACTCAGTGCAACTTATAAGATCCAAGTAAAAGATATAACACCATGATCCTTCAGAAATCATTCTAATAAGCTGATTTGGTATTTAAGTATGTTATCCTATTATTATCACAGTTTAAAATGGTTGTGCCACAGATTAGTTTAAGCGAAAGATGATCTAAATAGCAGTGATCTAAAAAAGGATCTAAAATAAAGGGTGGAAGGTATTGTATGTGCAGGAAAGTACTGAATACATAGATAATGACAAAAATTAAATGCATTCATGTTGTGCTGTTTCCAAACATTTATCTACTGATTCTGGCAGGTTGTGGAGAAGACCAATCCAACAGAGGCAGTGGGCGTGGTCTGTAAGGTGGACGGGCGTTATCAAGTAGTGGAGTACAGCGAGATTACTTTGGAAACGGCAGAGAAGCGAAGTGCGGATGGACGACTTATGTTCAATGCCGGCAACATAGCTAATCACTTCTTCACCCTCACATTCCTCAAAGAGATAGTGCGGTTAGTCAGTCCTTAGAGAGTGCTTCATGTATTGTATGAGACAGCTGTCAGAGAGTAATTTTCACTAAATATTTTTAATTTATTTTTGGCAAAGTATGTAGGTTCATTTTTGATTACTCATCCATGAATCACAGCTTTAGGAGCTATTTGATTATATTTTGTCGCTAGGCAATGACCTCCGTAAAATAACACATTACAGCTATTTCTAATTAGGTTAGCCTTCTTGTAAATACTAGACAGGACGGAGCTGACTTTAATGTGCACTGAGAATGAGGTAAAGTCAGAAGAGGAACATTTGCAGTTTTTGTGTGTCTGGTATTTTAAACACCGATGACTTTGCCAGACGTGTTCTCTTATTGTAATTTAACTGAAAGAACATGCTTCACTTTTCTATCCATAACTGTCTGCCTGTCCATCGCTCCGTCTTTTATAACTCTATATCTTACTTTTAGTATTCACGAGCCTCAGTTGCAACACCATGTGGCACAGAAGAAAATTCCCTACGTGAACACCAAAGGACAGATGATCAAGCCTGACAAACCCAATGGGATAAAGATGGAAAAATTTGTCTTCGACATATTCCAGTTTACCAAGTTAGTGTCAGGAATTAAATTTTAATTTTCTTCTTTTATTTTAATTGGATTGTAATGAAACTTTTAAATTGTAACTGTTATTAGAAAATCGTATACTCTGTGTTTTTTTTGTTGTTGTTTTTTTGCATTTCTTTTAAACTTTTCTTTGGCAGAAGTATTGCTTCAGGCTTGTTCAATTAGTTCTGAGTTATTGAAACTTTTTTTGTGTCTATGGCAGAAAGTTTGTGGTATATGAAGTTCTGAGAGAAGACGAGTTTTCTCCGTTGAAAAATGCAGACAGTCAGGATGGGAAGGACAACCCCACTACAGCCCGTCAAGCTCTCATGTCCCTGCATCACCGCTGGATCTTAAATGCAGGAGGACATTTCGTTGATGAGAATGGAACACGTTTGCCTGCTATACCCAGGTGAGAAATACACTAAAGAATGAAAATTCTCTCATTATTTACTCAACCTTGTTCTTTCCCAAACCTGTTTGGTATCATTCTTTCCATGGAACACACGATGAGAATTTTTAAAGAATTGTCACATAGCTATTGTCCATATGAATAAATGAATTATAGTTTTTTATAATTAATGTTCATTTGTTTTAGTCATTTTTTTGATCTTGACAGTAATTCTGTCATTGTGTGGAAAAGAGCTCTGTGAAAATGTCTCTTTAAACCCAATATGTTGCAACTCTTGCATCGTTGTATACATTTCCTTCCCACCCGTGTTCAGTTTCACTCCTCTTTATCTTCAGTTATAGTGTAACCACACTATATTTCCTGTGTAACATTTCTAGACCTGGACCAGCAGGGACAGTCACTCCTGAAGTCAGCCAGAAGTAACTATTCTCACTGTCGTATGTAGTGCATGGTGATGGGGCTTCGCTCTCTTAGTAGATTCCGTGTAGCTGTTAGAGTTCAGTGGGAGAAGGTGTCCAATCCCAGATGGCTGTGGTAAAGGTTGGCATCTTTTAACCAGCTCTGTCCCAAACAGCAGCTACTAATGGGCAGAATAATATGATGCATGATGGGAAATGGGCATCAGGCATGCTGAATGGAACAATGCCGCTCATCACTATAACAATTAATCTGGTTTAGGTGCTTATCAAATTTTCCTTTTTTTCAAAATGACAGAAAATGGAACGATTTTGTATTATAAACATATTTAAATGTATTCAAAATGTTTGCGTGGTGCATAAATCGATTGAGGTGATCAGAATTGTATCTAATGGGTGAACAATTTGTAGTGGAATTGATTTATTTTGATTACTGAAGTGAAAATATCTCCCTATTTGTAATTTGTAAGATTAAACTTCAGTCTTATTTTGAATTGATATGAAATCTAACATTGGCTAAAATCATTTCAAATCTTATAAGACATGATTAATGCTTGATCTGGAAGTGCAAAATGTATTCAAATCTATAACTCATTTTGGTGCTCTGCTTATCACAGCTTAAAGGATGGAACAGACCTGCCAATCAAATGTGAGATCTCTCCTCTTGTGTCGTATGGTGGTGAGGTGAGAGGCATAAAGTCATATTTTAATCTGAATATCAATCCCAGAGTATTTTAATCTAATATATGGTTTAGGTGCAAGAACAAAAAACAGAGATTTTAGGCTTGCTAGTTCCTGTTTCACAGAACTAATAGCCTCTATGTTTCCAAGGGGTTGGAGCATCTTGTGAATGGACAAGTTTTCCAGCCCACTCTGCTCATCGATGAGAACAGTGTCCACAAGCTTGTGAAGAACGACCTGTGAACCTCCAGTCAGCTGCGGCATTGAAACCAGAATGAAGACTCTTTATCTCTTTATCATTTATCATTTTCATCTCACTTCCTGCCAGGGTGGAGGAAACCATGAAATTCTTGTGCAATAAAATGAAGAAAGGGTGCCAGAAGGCCAATCATAATCAAATAATTTTTATAATCAAACTATTTATTTTGGGAAGACTTATTTTTATATCAATGTGCAGTGCTTTTTTTTTTTTTTTTTCTAGAATCGGAACCTATGAATTTAAATGTTTAATTTATCTATGTCAAATGATACACAGTGCTGTAGATTGCATGAATGGACACTGCTAAGATTTTAGGCATTCCTTAATTTTTTCCACTCTCTGAAAACGTAGATACATGTAAAACAAAGTTTGGTCTTCTTTATTGATGTCTGTTTTTAAAGGGTATGTTTTTCGTCGAGAGAAAGTGAGTGAGAATGTTTATCAGACTTTCCATCACAGGGTTTAAGGGAGAGATTCTGATTGTTTGGATTCTGTTGCTGCCATTTACAGTGCTTCAGAGAGTGTGCACTTTGAGACACCTCTCTCTTTTACATGCTTTCTATCTCACTTTTCCGATTAGCCTTTGTATGCACCATTTATGTTTGTTTGTGCACATCCATTTATAAAATAATTTATCTGTATGAATGATTAATTTGTTGGTTTACCTTAATTTCTGTATACTATTCTCAGTAACCATTTATGGGATTCCTTGACTTACATTTGCACAAGATGCATGGAAATCAGAGAATTACATTACATACAATTTGACATTTGAGAAAATTGCTGCAATTTACGCATTCACATTAAAGCAGAGACAAATGCTTACTTGTTTCAAGAATATAATTAGCATAAACAGGCACCTTCTCCAAATTATTTTTAAGCTTTGTATTTTTTTTTTCTTCCTATTCAGGTAAACTGAAAACATTTTCTCAGAATTCTTGGATTTGAGTTGCCTTTTCTATTGGCAATGAAAATATCAGTTCCTGACACTTAATTTGGTTCTCCAAAAAGAAAAAAGAAAAAGCTGAACAGAGAAATGTTTTGAAACATTTTAAAGTGTATCTGTTTACACATCACATGGTTGAATCTGGGCAGTGTTTGTCTCATTACCATGATGAAAAATGGATAGAAGTATTCCTTAACCTAAGTCCATCAATCTCGATCACTGTATAAACACCTCACAAAGCTCGGAAATTAGAGAATAATATCTTGAAAATGAATGCGGAGTGTTGTAACCATGAGGATGTATTTAATGGATGTTTTAAAACTAGGTTGCCTGTACAAATGTTGATTGTTAAAGATCAAATATAGGCAATCCACAACCTGGTTTATTCGTATCCTGTTAATTTTTGTGCACTTGAGGAAGGTACATAAATCCAGGCAGATGGTTCCTGCAAATAATAGCTCAAGGGCAATTATTTAGGCTTTAAATCATGATAAACGTTTTGATATTTAGTGGTAATCAAATTACGCAGTGTACAGATTTGTGTTTCTTCAAATCAGTGGAGAAATTTTGAATTTTTATTGCTTACTTTTTCTCCTATAACAATAGTTCTGTATTGGTTTTCCATCTATAAATTATTATTGAATATCCTGTCCCTAGCCTAAGCTAATGGTGAAAAAAAAAAAAGCTGGGACTGCTTTTCTCATTTGCAGAATGATTTTCCTCTATAGAGATGGAGGAGGGATTTAATGGGGAAGGCAAACTAAATTCAAAGATCTCATTAAGAACTTAAGTTATATTGATGCACAATTCCAAAGTTACAACCAAATCTATCTGTGGTATCAGGTCCCACCATACTTTTCCAGGAATTAATAGTTTTTCATAAGCAGGATATCTGGTAGGACAATAAATGCAAAGAAATGTACATGGGGAAAGCAAAATTCCCTGGGTCTTCAATACATTTGAAATGACTAGAGCCAACATATGGCAAAGGATAATAATATCATATGCGCATAAAACATTCAAAACATTCTGAAAGAAGGTGTAAACATTCTAAATGCTGTTGGATTTTCAAGAAAATCTCTGATTGGCCACAGGATTCTGACTTAATTAAAACCTTCTGTATGGCAAGAAGCATTCTGGGACTTTGGCATTTCCCCAAGAAACCCCAGAATGTTTTTTAGCCTCTCTTCTCTCTCTCTCTCTCTCGCTCCTCTTGCTCTCTGTTTTCCCTCATCCAGTGGTGTCTTACATCAGCTCACTGTGCCTGAGAGTGAGATCTGAAAGAGAACTTCGGAGAGAAACAAAAGGCCTTGTTTTCGTCCTCCTGATAAGACATACATTACTTGGAATTAAGAAATCCTTGGACAAATGTTTTGAAAACAGCAACCCAAGCAGTAAGTTTGCATTCTGTCTCTTTTCTTTGTTTTCTTTCTTTATTTTTAAAGAAAGTTTGATCATTTCCTCTGTTGGTTTCAAGGGAATATGTATATTATTGATTGTAATCGTTTTAAGATGTTTTAATGTGTATCAGTGCTGTTCCGTTGGTTTTTGTTAAACCTTGCATTGGACAGCCACTGTTTGCATGGCAGACTAAAATAGCGGATAGCAGAGCGACTTGATCCAGTGAACTTTGTCAAACCAGCTGTTCTGAATTGACTTTTTTACAAAGTAGCCATTGTATGTTCTGGCTTGTTAAATTTCACGCAAGTTTACTCAAAGTAGTTGATTTTGCTTGGATATTATGAATAATTGTATTCGTTTCTCCTGCTGTTCTTCAGTACTGTCTTCCTCGTGTTGCCTTCATTTACTATGCAATGCAGCTTTGTAGAATTATAAATGTGCCCCTTTTATAGTTAGTGAAATTATGAATACAGTATTTGTATTATAAAACTTCTCTATAAGTTAACATGAGGATGCTATTGCCTAATAATGAGTTTGAATGGTGTCTGTGATACACACACAAGTGAAAGTACAGTGGCTTTAATATTTGTAAAAAGTATTTGGAAAGTTGAGCCTCGCTTAAAAAATATAATATTTTGAATATTTTGATAAGCACACCTTTTAAATAAAGCAGTTCACAAAATTATTATTGTTTATAAAACATACTGTTCAAAATTATGCAAAGTATTTTGAATCTTTATTTTTATAATCATCATAAATTAGGAAGTTGGGGGGACACTTTATTTTAAGGTGTCCTTGTTATAGTGTAATTATTCATTTAAGAACTGAGTAATATTAATTAAATACATGTACATACAGTACTATAGGGTTAGGAGTAATTAGGGTTATGATTAGGGTTTCTTGCTGTAATTATGCATAATTAATTGTCATTATAATAGTAAGTACATGTAACGTGTAACAAGGACACCTTAAAATAAAGTGTGACCGGAAGTTGCACCTGCTGTTACTTGCTAGGGCCACCTGTGTGAACTTGAGGTGAACAGACTTCACACATCCTTTAAAAAACACTTTGAGACAGATTTGTTTATGAGATTCATTTGAACTACATATGGTATACATCCTTAAATTTATTTAAGCATTTAAGAATCCAGACCTTTAATTTTAGCCATAGCTGTTTTTTTTTAATGCTTTGTTCAGCAAAAGGCTGATCGGTGTAGCAGGATACAGAATACAATTAACATTTGCTTTAAAACATACATATATTTACAGTATGTAATGAAATATGACATCTAGCGCAGGGGTTTTCAAACTGTGGGTCGTGACGCACTTGTGGGTCACAGAATGGGACAAGGTGGGTCGCACAATGTCACTTGGCTGCAGCTAAATTTCGTTTCAATAACACGAGTGGGGCGGGGCCGAGAGCCGTTGGAAATGAGGCCGGTGGATTGATTGGGAAATGAGCGACACTCACCGGTCTCTAGAACCACGGAGGAGATCGGAAGGATACAAAAGAGAAGCGACGACAGTGAAGGACGAGATCGAGGACCAGGCCTGGGTTTTATTTTGTGTTTGGTTTTTGTTTGTGCACGGCAGTCGTCCCCGATGGGCTGTCGCACTGTTTTGTGTTTATTTGGTTGTTAAAACTTTGATTTTCCGCCGGTTCCCGCCTCCTTCCCGAAGGAGTCATCGAGGCGGTGGGCTGGAGTGAGTTCATCCGTCCCCCCGGCAACTCACTCATTCCAGTCCCTCCTTCCTCCCGGGCTTCGGCACCAGTGTAACATATAGAGGGTTTTCACGACGCGTCATCAACCCGGAAGTCGGCCATTTTGGAGGCACTGAACGTAAACAGTGCCATTGAACTGAATGGACTCGCAAATTTGGCTGATTATTGCTTCTGAAAAATGGTCAAGTTTTGGTCTGTACTCATTGGTCGCACCGAGAAAAAACATTTCTAGTTCTATAGACTGCCGAAAGTTAAAGAGAAGAGTGCAAAAAACTGATGAAAGATGGCGTTTGAGGTAGAGAGAGGCACAGCATCAGCCACATGTGTAAATGAAGCATTATCTATGGCTACATTTTTGACGTAAAATAGTTAATTATGGGTACATACACACTGTCAATCCGATTATCTTTGTATCCGTTTGGAATATTATCTAAAATGATGTCCACGCTGTATTGCAACTGTTCAGGTCCGATTTGTGTGTCCACGCAGCTCTTTGACAACACGGCAATGATGTTGCGTTGATGGAGGGGTATTGCATTTGCAATATAAATGTTTTCTTATTTAAATTTGACGCGTCTTTGCATTGACTTAACATTGAAATCACTCGCGCCTGACGCGCTATTCGCGTCCGGTCTGAACGCACCTTTCAGTGCGTGTCCTGTCCATTACAGCGGCAAAAGTCCGCTCAGTAACGTCTCCGCTTTGGGGTGTGTCTGTTGCGAGTGTGTTTAATCTAAGTTTTTTTTTCAACACACGGACAGTGGTTAAGGCGGCTCTGGCCGCACTGGATTAAGTTACTGCGTCTCGAGCTGCAGAACTGTAGGAGGCTGGTAAGTTACTGTTTGCACAACTCTTTTTCCGCGCCGGTTTCAAAATACTTTTCAAAAATAATAATTTTCTGCTCGTCCGGCACTTTGCAACAACACAGCCTTGTTTCGGCAGCGACTTTCAGCATGTTCCCTATAACAACGTCTGATGTTTACATTTTACGTGGCGTGAGAAAGTCACATAAACCACACGAAAGAGCGTTCAGACTGGTGGATTTCCTGATATGTGATTTGAATAGGATATTAAACCACATATGGATGTATAGCTTGAAACGGATTTCATGTGCTTTTTTTTGGACTGACAATCTGAACGTAAGTTAGTCAATGTGGGGATATGAAATAAAAGTAAGGACTAGTTAGAGAAGCTAGCTCGTTCAGATCTTTACCACATATTACCTTATGTTTGTCAAAATGTTGAGCTCTTTCCTGCTTTAAGTCCTTCTCTATATGATTTTGCAGCTTCCATGTGTTGTTCCCGTGGTTTAGACATCAGAAATTAGTGTAACAATGTGTTCAGTAGTACATAAACAGTGCAATCCATGCAGTTGTTTACATCCGAGTACCTCCAATATGGCCGCGCATCCGGGTAACTGACCAAATCGTGACGTAGGTGAAAACCCTCTATTAAAAACTTCACAATGACGGGAAGAAGTAGGCGGGAACCGGGAACCCACTCGACACAACGATATGGCCCACCAACTCACCAAGTGTGATTTTCGAATTACAATTAAGTCCGCGTGTTTTGAAGCGCGGGCGCGCACAAGTTGCAATAACAGTGAAGGTCTCAAAGCAAAGGTTCAATCGGTCCGCATTATTAAAAGATAAAAAACTTGCTTACTTCAATACACTATATTCTGCATTAGACTGCATACACCAGAAAATTCAAATGTTACGAAAATGGTTTCAGGTAGGCCATGTTCATTAATTTCTATCGTGCTTTTGAACTCTGCACTTTTTTCATTCGGGAAACGGTTTGTAAAAAGCATTTCACATGTAGCTACAGGATGAGCAGGGCACAAACGCAGCGTTAACTGTAAAACTACAAGATTTAGATCAAGATTTAAAGTTCGCAATATTTAATTGACGTATCATCTCTGTTTAGAGAAAAATTTGCCAAAGTTCAGAAATCTTTTGAAGATATTGCTGAACATGTATTTAACCAACGCAAAAATACATTTCTGCCTGAACTAAATGTCATCCAGTTTTTTTTTTTTAAACGAGACATCTATTTATTATAATTTTTTACGTACTTCACAAATATTTTAATCTCCGAACTGTTTTAGATAGTTCTGCTTGGCTTCTTATGCTTGCTTCTCTAAAAAAGTGTTTGATTGTGCTCCGTTCTCGCTGACACACACGGAAGGATCATGAATGCATTTTCTGCAACAAAACACGGCAGCGCAGATTACAGTTCACTGGAGTGAGCCTGTTTCACGGTTTTATGGACACTACATATTTTAACGTCTGTAAACAAAAATGTAAACTTAAATATTAGTAGTGAAATTTTTCAGGTGTACTCTAAAATAAAATGGTTATTTTTCTTAAATGCTTAATATCTGTCTTCAAACTTTTAAGTAAGATTAGGCTTAATGTCAACCGTTTTTTTTTTTTTTTTTTTTCTCAAATATTTTGGTGGGTCGTGAAATAGATTACACTTGTCTAGGTGGGTCGTGGAATGGAAAAGTTTGGGAACCACTGATCTAGCAAGCAGATTATGCCTGTAATTATTTGCTGCAGTTGATTTATATTCTGTATTTGTAGGAGACTGTTTTTATCGTATACTATATATAACCCTCTTAATCATAAAATATCTATATATAAAGTTGATTAGCAAACAACTTTTCTTTTTTTTTTTTTAGCACTCTGCTCTTTTGGAAATATATTGCATTGATGTTTCAGGAAGAAAGCACCCACTGCTTGCATTGAGTCTTGTATGAGTCATACAGCACTTTTCAGTAAATGGAAAAAGGTTTTTTTTTCCACTTGCGAAAGTTGTTTGGTGTAATTTAAGTCCGAAAGCTCAAGAGAGAGTATGTTACATTCCAGTGTTTTTTGCAGGTGCACAAATGAAGTTAATCAGAACTATAACCATTTGGACCATATAGCTTTACACCATAAATAGTAGTCTAAAAAATTTAACTTTTCAACTTTTAAGAAATTTAACCGCTTACTGCATTGTAAATGATTTTAAATTGTGTATGATTACGCAAAGCCCCAAAGCTATGTTGTCTCACAAAGAGCATCAGGCAAGATCAACCTTTTCTTTTTTCATATATCTCCTGTAGCAAATTTATACAGTTTGTGGCCCTTGATTGATTTAATTATCAGTTCTAAATAAGTTAAAGAAAAGTAGAAAACTTCTGTATTTTCTGTAAAATTCTGTAACATGGGTCGTTGCACTTGCATCTGTTTTTGCTATCGCCTGGCTCTAATTTTGCTGGAACTGCCATTTGATTTGAATTTATGCATTTCCATGAAAGTAAAACATCTGCAATGCTATGACTTTGCTTTAGGGAGGAATGAAAGAGGTTTCAGATGAAAAACACATGTTCCCTTCATACCTAAATGTACAGGCCTGTGAATATCAGCTTGCCGAATAAGATCTGTTCACTCTAGTAGTACGTAGTATGCCAAATAAAATGCACTATTGTAGTTGTGCTAATTTCAGATCTGAATTATATAAAGCCATACTCTTGTCTGACTCACATTAAGCTCTCATGCACTGAAAAAAATGGGGAAGAAACAATTTTTGTACAGAAATTGCTAGTATATATCCCAACCAATTGCGAGAAAGGCAAATAACACTTGATAAGCAAATAATAATTGAATTAAATGTGTTACCCTTGTACTTTTTACAGTGTATAAATATTTGGAGGAATTTAGTGTCATCCTGAAGTTGCACAAATGCTTACATTTCCAAACTGTGCAGGATATATATATATATATATATATATATATATATATATATATATATATATATATATATAAACATGATTGTGAAGATCACACTGTCATCATTTTTGATGATAATATCTTGACAGTTAATTGCAGGGAGCAGTGAAGGGAGGCTCTAAAGCAGGGCTATTCAATTGGCGGCCCGCGGGCCACATGCGGCCCGCCAATCATCTCCATGCGGCCCGACGGCACCAACCTCCCTCCTCCTCTTTTCGCTCCGATTGACCTGAGAAACGTTTTACGTGTGAATATTTCAGCAGTTATTATATGTGTCCCGAATTTATGTCGACTGAACCAGCGATAGGCTACCAATCCTTCGTGAATGAATCATTCTTTTGGTTCGATTCTTTCTAAACGCGCTTGCATAACGGTCTAAAACTATTCGGATTCATTCGGACCGCTCCGTAACTGAATCATCTGAAGCGGTTTCTCGTTCAGTACAGTTACAACAAATAGCGATGTTTTCAGTTGTTTCACTAGTTGTTTAAACACGGCCCAGCGCGGAGTTGCGTTTACTCCCGGTCCCGGACACACTAATATTAAACAGCGTTGCGACAACCAGTGGAAGCGTTTCAGTTCGACAGAAACATTTCTGTTACAAACCACAAATCACTCGATGATTTAATTAGTATTAAATCGGATGAAACAGCCTCAACATTCCCAACAAGACTGATGAGGAAAGCAGGAGAAACATTGTGGCATGACCGAAATTAGAAGACTTTAAATCCCCTAATCACCCTTACAAACATTTACCACATTTACTGTAGTAATTTACCATGGTTGGGCAGAAATGTGCAATATTTATATTGAATACTATGTAGTAATAAATAAATATAGTAAATATATACTATAATATTATATAGTTTAATAGTAAATATAGTGATTTATATTGCATTAGTTTTATTAGGTGGGTAGAGGAATATATATTTAATGCTTGTTATGAAATTATGTCAGTTTCTTTGTAAAGGTGCGTATAGTTTTTAACTTGTGTTTAGGCATTTTTTATACAGTGGGAGCCTGTGGTTAACAAGTCTCACTGTCAGAATATTTTCATTTAAGCATAACAATTATAAATAAAATAATTATTATTTCTCACCAACAGCTATAAGTTTGTATAAATAATTTATTTGTTCCAAGGAAAATAGTTGTACACAGCTGTAAATTATCAAGTTTTTATTTATTATGGTTTTATATATTTGCATACTGTTGGGTACCACATTTCCAAGTAAATACCACACTTCTTTAGGGTTACTTTAGCTTATTTATTGAAACTGTTATGTTTCAATAAATAAGATAAACCCCCAAACCAACCCACCGGCCCACCTCAACTTTTCGATTTGATAATGCGGCCCTCGAATGAAACTAATTGAATAGCCCTGCTCTAAAGCATAACCAAAAGTGCATATGGTTGTCCTGAAAGGTGCCATTTGAAGAGCACTTCACTGTCATTTTCTGGTTATTTGGTCGGTTAAGTGACGATCCCAGATCTTGGAAAGCTCTCACTTACAGGGCCACAAACTGAAACCAGATTTTGACACTGATGTGCAATGAGATTTAATTGAGGCCTTTAGATACTGTTGTCATCAGCATACCTGCTCTATTCTATAATGAGAGACTGGTTAGAGTTAGGATTTGTTTATGTTCAGAACAAAGTTTATAGGGAAACTAATAATTTAGTTAAAACCTGCATAAACTGTTTTATTGTAAATTATTGTTAGAAAATCTCAGATTCTTTGTAAAAAATAAATAAAAAAAATAAAAAAATGTGAATATGAAATAAAATGAATATATTTAACTAATATCTAATATCATATAATATTCTATAATAAATAATTATTATAATAATTTAAAAATAGTACTTAAAAATTTTGTAACTTTAAATGTGAAATAATAATAGACTTGTGTAATGCAAAAATATTAATGAATATTTAATTATTTATCGACAAGATTTTGACACTGATGTGTGATATTTAATAAGATATGACCTATCTGTCCTCCAATCTGAAGTTGTCATTTAGCTTATGTATATTCTATAATGACAGAATGGTTAAAATTAGAGTTAAGAGTTGTTTAACAAAGCTTATATGGAGATTTAAAAAATTATAGTACAGCTTCAATAATCTAATATCTAATTATTTTAATGACTTAACCTGATCTTGACTCTGATGTGTTATGATCGGTTATATACTATAATGAAAGACTGGTTAAAGTTTGTATTTGTCTAGAACAAACCTTAAATGCTTAAATCTTAATAAGTTAGTTAAACCTATACAGTACATGAACTTTCATTGTTACATTTAGTATAAATTCAATGTAATATGATATGCTCTAATCTAAAAATAAAATAATATAAATATTTTAATGACTTTGTAATAAAAGCATCGTATCAAATTTCAGTGCATTAATATTGGTACTACTGTATATGCATCATTTTCTGTCTGTGTTCATCCTGAAAAAGGCTGACCCCTGCTTTGAACATCAGTAGCATTCATGGCTCAAGCATCCTCGATGTGGCACTGGAAAAAGTGCAGAAAGATAAAAGCTTAGCATATAAAGTGCAATTTACTCTTTGATGCTGTGGGAAGTCTTGGCCTAGTGGTTAAAGAGTTTGTCTCCTAACCCTAGGGTTGTGGGTTTGAGTCTCGGGCTGCTCCCTGGGCGCTGCAGCATAAAATGGCTGCCCACTGCTCCAGGTGTGTGTTCACGGTGGACCCATACTCGGAATTTGTGCTCTGCATTTAATCCATCCAAAGTGCACACACACAGCAGTGAACACACACACACACACCGGGAGCAGTGAGCAGTCATTTATGCTGTGGCGCCCAGGGAGCAGTTGGAGGTTCAGTGCCTTGCTCAAGGGCACCTCAGTTGTGGTATTGTTAGCCCGAGACTTGAACCCACAACCTTAGAGTTAGGAGTCAAACTCTCTAACCACTAAGCCACGACTTCCTCCAAAGTAAAAGTGTGGCCTCGCACAGAGTCTGGTTACCTCATAAACAGCATGAGGCCCATACCAGGAAAAAGGAAATGAAAGCCAAAAATAGTGTCAGTGATTTTGCAATGAGTAAATATTGTAGGATAGAGTACAAAGGTGTTTTAGTGTGATTTTCTGAAATGAGATTTTCTCAGTAATGGTATTCTGGCATGTTACGGAGAGTCTTATTATGGTTAGAATCTCTAGGGTAATTGCTCATTGGGAAAAACTGATTTCCCACCACAGAACTTTCTATAGATGAAACACGTTCGTTTTTTTTTGAGACTGCTATGAGCCCCACTTGAATTCAAAGAGCACACTGTGTCCTCATTGCAAAATCACTGACACTATTTTTGGCTTTCATTTCCCGATATGGGCCTCATGCTGTTTATGAGGTAACCAGGCTCTTTTACTTTAAAAGCAATCTTCACCTATTGCATGTGAATCATGTTGACTAAAGCACCTAGAAGACCTAGTGTAATGTTTAAATGACTCTTTTTGCCAGGTTGCACTGAAGAGCCAGTATTGTGGTTTGGAATCAGCTAAATCTTACAATATTTACTCTTCGAGGTCTCACGAGGGCCACGGCTTTTATGTACACTATTGGCCCTCTGTACAGTCAGGTGTTGGGTTTTAATAAGTTCCTTCAAATTGCTAATGGTTTCTCTTTAAATACTGTTATCAGATAAAAAGCTGTTTTAGTGTGATTTTCTAAAATGAGATTTTCTCAGTAATATTGAGAAAATATTCTGGCATGTCATAGAAAGTCTTTTTATGTTTAGAATCTCTAGGGGTAATTGCTAATCGGGAAAACTGGTTTTCCTTAACAAAACTTCTATTAGATGAAACATGTTACTTTTTTTTCCTTTTCTTAAGTTTTTCTTAATTTGGTTAATTGCCTCAATGGGAATTATACTTGTCAGAAGAAGCTTCCATTTTATATACTTTACTAGTTATGTTCTAAATTAATTTGGAATAAATATTTATGATGGCAGCTCTTATTGCTCTTGGCAAATCCTACCAAATTAGTTCATTCTTTCAATTTTTTGGGACTTGTGAATGCAATGCACTTGTAGACTGTTATTTTATTTTACATTGTACATTATTTAAACTTTTCCCATTTAACCATTTTGAGTGAAATTTCAGATAACTGTTATTAGTTTACACTTATGCATATGTCAGACACTTTTAAAGTGACTTACAGTATATGTGTATATATAAATTTATATATTAAATTATATAAATAATAATATATAAATTATAAAGAGTCCATGCATTCCTTGGGATTTGACCTATGACTTTTTAATTTCATAACACCATTCTGTTCCAGCTATTCTATTCTAATATGCAATTTGTACAATATAAATTACAAATTTTAATATAAAAAATAATTTATTCTTTTGACATGTGATCAAATTTGAATTTTAATCAGCCATTACTCCACACTTTATTGTCCCATGATCCTTCGGAAATCGTTTTTATATGATGACTTGTTGTGCAAGAAACGTTTCTTCGATCAATGTTGAAAACAGTTGTGCTGCTTAATATTTTTTTTGTAAGAAGCATGTGTCAGGGTTCTGCCCTGGCAGCTGTGTCTATTTTGTCTTTGTTTAGTGTTTCTCTGTTTTCCCTGTGTATAACCACATGGCTTTGTCTCTGTTTATGTTGGCCATGTGCTCCTTTCATCCTGCCACCTTGTTTTACATTACCACGCCCCCTTGTTTAGTCCTTGTTTGGTGCCCATTAATTGATTGTTCTCACCTTGTGTTTGTGTGCTTTCCTTCCTATTTGTGATCATTTCCCTCATGTGGTTGCTGGTTCGTTTTGTACGTGAGTGAATGTTTGCTTAGCTTGCTAGCTGATCTATACTATAGAGTTTCTCCTTGTCTGTTAAAGTCTGGTATTTATTAGTTTAAGTTTATCTTGTCATTGTTTATTCTAGTCTAGTTTAAGTGTTTCTTTTTGTTTGGATCTCATTTTTATTTTCTCGTGAGTTTGACTTGTGGTTTAAAGTATTTATTTTCCCCTTTGAGTTATTTTCTTGGTTAGTTTTTCCAGTTATTTCTAGAACTTTATTTGGTATTTGTTTCTTTACCTTTTTAGTTAACTTTAGTTAGTTAGCTTTGGTTATTTCTCTAGTTCCCTTTTATCTTGTTTCTAGGTCATAGCATTCTTGCCTGACTTTTTGCCCTTGTTGATTATTATTATTATTATTATTATTATTATTGTTCTCTTGTTATCTTAAGTCTTGTCTAGTGTTTTGTGAGTTCTGTCTGTTCCTGTCTTGCCTGCTGCTTTCTCCCTGGCCACTGGGTCTCCCCGCCTGGAGGTCTGACGTGTGTGGCTTCACCTCCATAGCCAAGTGCCCTTGGTTCCTGGTGCTGTGGTCTGGTCCCTTGCACAGCCTCCTCTACAGTCCTGCACTCGGTTGTCTCCCAGGGCCCCCCTCAGCGGTCACCCCCCCCCCATCTGCCTGCTCCATTGTTGTGTGCCCCATCCCATTGTCTGGACTGTTCAAACCACTCCCCCCCTATCGTGCTTTGTCTAAATTGTCAATAAAACGTCCCTTATTCATTCTGCATCTGGGTCCTCTCCCTCAGTAACCTTGACAGAACGAACCAGCCAAGTCAGGACCCAGCAGAATGAGTCTCAAGATCCTACCCCCTGCAAATGCTCAGGAGAGACTGGCCCGCCAGCAAGGCCTGGGTGCACGTCGGCAGCAGGGGCAAGAGGTGAGGGCCTTTGCCCAATTCTTTTGGACTATGTCCAGGGGCCTTGATTACCAGGATGCAGCCCTTAAGGATGTCTTCAACCTCTGTTTGGATGATCCACTGCCTCAGTGGGAGATGGAGCAATTGAGGATCTTGGACTTTTGGAACTTTTCTAATTATTTGCAACACCGCAAGGATTGGCAGATACTTACACCACCAGAGTCCCCCTACAGTGACAGTGATCACCCCACTCTCCCTCATCCATCGAGTCAAGTCCCTGATCGTCTTCCGACTCCCACTGAGAAGAGGAGAGACAGAAGAATGAGGGCGGCCAAAGCTGCTGCATCTGCCATGGAGGCCTCTGTGCTGGTTCCAGCCTCCGACTCTGCTGAACCCCTCACAGTCACATCAGAATCAACCAAGTGCTCTGAAGCAGTCAAGCTCAAGGAAGCTGTGAGGGAGGTTCCCCTGTTAGCCTGTGTTCCTGTGCCAGTCAAATCTGTTCTAGGTCATTCAAAGCCAGTCGAGTCCAGTTCTGAAAGTTCTGTGTCAACGTCAGTTCAAGTAAGTCAAGATGTAGGTGATGTGAACGCTTGCAGGCCCCGGGAGACGGAGGGGTAGGAGGGCCCGCGCCAGGAGTGCTAGAGAACTTAGTCTGGAGATCCATCCTGCAGTTTCCCTCGAAGATATCAAGTGGTCATCTGCTTCAGTCATGACCCTGGAGTCCAGTGGCGAGCAGCCAGCCCCAGAGCTCACTCCAGTGTCGGCTCCAGCCCCTGTGTCTAGCCCAGAGAGGACTCCAATCTCGGTGGCCCCAGCGGGCAATTCCACAGCCCTCGAGGGTGGTCAAGATGTAACTCTCACCCCGGTGGGCAATTCCACAGCCCCCAAGGGCGGTCTAGAGTCCACTGACGAGTCCATTCCAGTAGCCTCGGAGGGCAGCTCAGCAGCCCACGAGGGCAGTCAAGAATCCAATCCTGAGTCTGTTTCAGTAGCCCCGGAGGGCAGCTCCACAGCCCCTGAGGGTGTTCAAGAATCCACTCACGAGTCTGTTCCAGTAGCCCCGGAGGGCAGCTCAGCAGCCCCTGAGGGCGTTCAAGAATCTACTCCCGAGTCTGTTCCAGTAGCCCCGGAGGGCAGTCCAGAACCTATTCCGGAGTCCATTCCAGAGGTCCTGGAGGGCAGTTCTGCACCTCCTGTGGAAGGTCAAGGGTCTGCCCCTGAACCCGCTCCATTGTCGGCTCCAGCTCCCGAGTCTGCTTCATTCCAGAGTCTGTCAAAGTCTGCTACAGATTCAATCCAAGAGCCCTCAGAGCCAGTCCCAGCACTCATTCCTGATCCAGTCCAACTTCAGGAAGGGGTACCTTACCATACTCCAACCTCAAAATCTCCAGAACTCACCACTTCACCTACCACTTTCAAGCCATCACTTGTCATGCCGGTCAGTACTTCTACTTATGCCACCACCCGTATCCCTATGGCCCCGTCTTCTCTGCGGCGAGGCTTTAACCATACTCAAACCATGCCTACTGCCTTCAGTTCTACCCTGTCAGGCTACACCCCTGGACTTACTCCCACCCCCTCTCATGTGCTGCCTGGTTGCTTTGGTCCTGCGACATCTGCACCCCCCTGGACTTGTTTGCCTGGTTTGGACGCCAGGAGGCGTCCTTTGGGAGAGGGGTACTGTCAGGGTTCTGCCCTGGCAGCTGTGTCTATTTTGTCTTTGTTTAGTGTTTCTCTGTTTTCCCTGTGTATGACCACATGGCTTTGTCTCTGTTTATGTTGGCCATGTGCTCCTTTCGTCCTGCCACCTTGTTTCACATTACCACGCCCCCTTGTTTAGTCCTTGTTTGGTGCTCATTAATTGATTGTTCTCACCTTGTGTTTGTGTGCTTTCCTTCCTATTTGTGATCATTTCCCTCATGTGGTTGCTGGTTCGTTTTGTACGTGAGTGAATGTTTGCTTAGCTTGCTAGCTGATCTATACTATAGAGTTTTTCCTTGTCTGTTAAAGTCTGGTATTTATTAGTTTAAGTTTATCTTGTCATTGTTTATTCTAGTCTAGTTTAAGTGTTTCTTTTTGTTTGGATCTCATTTTTATTTTCTCGTGAGTTTGACTTGTGGTTTAAAGTATTTATTTTCCCCTTTGAGTTATTTTCTTGGTTAGTTTTTCCAGTTATTTCTAGAACTTTATTTGGTATTTGTTTCTTTACCTTTTTAGTTAACTTTAGTTAGTTAGCTTTGGTTATTTCTCTAGTTCCCTTTTATCTTGTTTCTAGGTCATAGCATTCTTGTCTGACTTTTTGCCCTTGTTGATTATTATTATTATTATTATTATTATTATTGTTCTCTTGTTATCTTAAGTCTTGTCTAGTGTTTTGTGAGTTCTGTCTGTTCCTGTCTTGCCTGCTGCTTTCTCCCTGGCCACTGGGTCTCCCCGCCGGAGGTTTGACGTGTGTGTGGCTTCACCTCCATAGCCAAGTGCCCTTGGTTCCTGGTGCTGTGGTCTGGTCCCTTGCACAGCCTCCTCTACAGTCCTGCACTCGGTTGTCTCCCAGGGCCCCCCTCAGCGGTCACCCCCCCCCATCTGCCTGCTCCATTGTTGTATGCCCCCCCCCTATCGTGCTTTGTCTAAATTGTCAATAAAACGTCCCTTGTTCATTCTGCATCTGGGTCCTCTCCCTCAGTAACCTTGACAGCATGATGCATGTTTTTCAGGGTTTTGAAAAGAAAGTTCAAAAGAACACCATTTATTTAAAATATACTTTTTTTGTAAGAATGTAATAGTCTTAAAAAAAAAAAAAATACTGACCGCAATTCTTTGAGTAGTAGTGTGTGTGTGTGTTATGCTAAGTGACTACTTACACTTTTAATGCAGACTATATAAGTAATAATGTCTTCTTTGAAGCGTATGAAGCATGGCAAATGATTTAGAAAGCTGCAGCATGAGCTTTCATTTATAATTCCTTTAGAGCCGCTGGTAAAATGATTTGAAACATTCCAAAGAGCTTGGGTGACACAAATGAGAAACTTTAACAGTTACTAAATATAATGTGCCAGTCTTGTCTGAAAGTCTGAAATTTTAAAAACCATCCATATTCTGAAGTGGTTGTCTACTTTGTCTTCTCAAGATATGCGATTAGGTCATGACAGCTTTAAAATGCAGTATACCATAGCATACACAAATTGACTGCTTTTAGAGACAAATCTCTTATTACTTTTCCCTGTTGTGCCCCGTCTGCCCATGTCCCCTTGAATCATTCTCATCTGCCTCCTTGCAGAATCACTCAGTGCAGGGGCGAAAATCTCATCTAAATGTTGGGGGGGACAATAAACATAACATTTTTCACGAGCAAGTTTTGAAGGGGACACCAATAAAACAGGCAGGATTGTACTTAAGGATATGTGTACAGAGAGGAAAGCCTTACTATTGCATGGAGACCGTTCCATTATCCTTCTTCTCAAAGTTTCTTTCTGGTTCAATGAAAAAGCTGACTAAATTGACCAAAACATTCTGCAAAACATTTTATTTTTTTGCAATGTTTTTGAAGTTGTTTACAAAATCAAGCCACCAAAATACAATGGAATTTGAACTCAACTTCAACTTTTATTTATTTGTATAGCACATTTAATAGCAATGTTGTTGCTTCACAGTTATAATTAAAACATGCATATATAAAAACATTTGCCATGCCTAGCAAAATGAAGGCATACACACTCTTAGACATAGGCTACATCCTCACACAACTGTATAGTGAGATCGGTATAGAAGTAAAAGAGAGGGGAGAAAACAAAAAATAATTATTACGTCAATGACTGATTTGTTCAAAAAGTGGATTCATTCAGTTAGGAAACACCTCCTCATTGTGTTTCTCAAAATCAGTGCTGTTACTGCTGTAGATTAGTTTTCAACTTTTTTCGTTGGTGAAATAGAGCTAAAACAGGCAATATGGTGCCTAAAATGCACTTAATATTAACTTATTGTTTATTCAATTTTTATACAAATCTAAATCACATTTGTTATGCTAATATCTGGAGAACAACTGCACTCTTATTGTGATGTTATATTAGATTGACTATATTAAATGAAGTAAAACGACTAAATCATAGTGAACGCGGGAAAATCTAAATGCGCACCCGCGCTAATCTAATCTAACGTACAAGACTGTGTGTATGTCGGTGGTGAGGTGAGATGAAAATGGGAGCAGGCAGTGGACCAAAGCAATGTGAGGCAAAGCAGGGAGAACTCGAGATGTTTAAAACTTTTTTTGTTGTTGTTGCTCCGTTTGCATTTGTATTGTTTTACTACTTACACAATTAGTTTAACTATATATCATTATATTATTTACAATACACATATTTCAATTATATTTTATGGGGGGACAACCCTCAGATAGGGGGGGTCCGGACCCCCCCGCGATTTCCGCCTATGACTCAGTGTGAACACCATGACTCGTGACATTTGAGGAATGGCCTTGTAGGACTGGTATCAATTTCAAACACAGCAGGCCCTTTAATAATAAATTATGCTTTAAATGTGTGGAGCACATATGAATGCATCAGAGGCAGTCATCCAGGAATTCCATATGTTGACTGGCTGCATTCTCACTGTGACCTAGATCATCTGCTCGGTTCACACGTCGCCTGAAGTATGTTTTAGCATGAAGGTCATAAACTGAGGGACCTGAACTACCGCGTGTTTCTGTGCAGTACTGCAATACTAGAGGGACCTTTTAAAATACCTTTTAAAGCAATTAACTCCCCACATACACTGACTGAGAGAAGGAAAAATGATTGTTGAACTTTTGTACTTAGACCATTAAGATACTGGACAACTCCAGTCAAAAGTTTGGAACAATTTTTTTTTTCTTTTTTTTTATGTTTTTGAAATAAGTTTTATATGCCCAGCAAAGCTGCATTTATTTGCTGCTTATGTAAATCCAGTAAAAGCATATTGTGAAATATTATTACAATTTAACATTTGAATACACCTGTTTAGTATTTTAAAACAGTATATTTTAAAATAATTTATTCCTGTGATGGCAAAGCTAAAGTCTCAGCAGCCATTACTTCAGTGTCAGTGTCACCTTCAGAAATCATTCCAATATGCTGATTTGGTCCTCAGTAAACATTTCTGATTATTATCAATATTGAAATTATTATTATTATTATTATTAAGTAATTAATTAATTAAACTGCTTAATATTTGTGGAAAAAGTCATGTTAGCACTTTATTTTGGATACAAATGACACTTTAATGTCATCCATTATCAATATTTTCCAGCTTTACTGGACTGAACATGAACTTAAATTTAGCACCAAATATTATTCTGAAATTCAATATACAATATAATTTAATAATAATAAATCCAATAACATTATGCAGTTTAAGATTGTATTTGCAGCGGCATGAACTGATGATTTTCTGATATCTTTGAAATGAACTGTTAACATAGTGTTAAAAATGTTTAAAACTTGGGAATGTGACTTTGGGAAATGCGAAATAATGGCAAATGGCAAAATAACACCAAAGAATTCTCTCCCCACTGTGCCGTAACCCTGGTATGCACCGCTGCCAGTAATTGAGGGTCCATGTAACTCAGGTCATGACTGCTCCCTGTGTGTGGTATCCCCTCTGCTTGGGAGTTCACACAGAGGTTTGCAGAGTCACACGTGTTAACCAAACAAAGGTACAGTGGGGCTTGAAAGTTTGGGCACCCCTTGCAGAATCTGAAAATGTGAATAATTAAAAAAAATAAGAGAGATCATACTAAATGCATGTTATTTTTTATTTAGGACAATAAAAAACAAGGAAACAAGATGCATTAAGAGCTGGGGGTAAGGTAAATTACACTTAATTTGTGTTCCGGGAAACATACAAGTATCTTCTTTTGCTTACAAAGGGTAAACTAAATGGAAAAAAAAATTATATTTCAACAAAATAAGAAAAATTTGGACGACATCGTGTTCAAAAGTTTTCACCCCCCCCCCAGCTTTTAATGCATCTTGTTTCCTTCTGGAGCATCAGTGAACGTTTGAACCTTTTTTAATAGTTGTGTTTGAGTGTCTCAATTGTCCTCAGTGAAAGGGTTCAAATATGCAAAGATGCTGGAAAACTGAAGAATCTGCAGAACCTTAAAGATCTTTCTGAAGAACAGTTCTCAGTTTAACTGTTCAGAACAAACAAGGGACTCGTGCACAACCATCACAAAACAGAAAGACAGTCGTGGATCATCAGGTAACAGCACACAGTATTAAGAACCAAGGGTTCCCAAACTTTTGAGTGGGGTTATTTTAATAATTTCAGCAATTATTTGTCTTGGGGACTAAATGTAATTATTTTTTATGTACAATCTCTTACTCAGGACAGTATTAAATAAAAAATAACATACATTTAGTATGACCTCATATTTTTTGAAAATTATTCACATTTTCACAGATTCTGCAAGGGGTGCCCAAACTTTCAAGCCCCACTGTAAAACAGACCAAAAAAACTTGCGACGAAGCACATTCATAAGAGCTGATATAAAAAGGAAGAACTGAGTTACTTGTTTCTCATATTGAGCTCTCAAAGTTCTGCCTCTCTCATTGACCGCTGGGCAGTTCTTTATATATATATATATATATATATATATATATATATATATATATATAAAATTAGTTATTTTCACTTGTTTAATTTTTGTTTTTATTTATTTTTTGTTTTCTTTTTTTTTTTCTTTTTTTTGTGATGTTTATTGTTTAATTTAATTTGTTTTGTTAGTTTCATTTGTGTTTTGTTTTGTTTTAATTCTGGTTTGGTTTTGTTCAGAAGCTGTGTTTTACAGTGACTGCAACATAAAAACAAACGTGGTTTAAATTGTAAGGCATAATGCAGAGCCTACGTATGCAATCTATGAATCTATCCACGTATGAATCTATCCATTTTATGAAATAGGCTACAGTGAAATTCATTCATTATCAGTGTGGCAGATATGCACAAATACTCTGTAATATATAAGTACAAATGCTAGTGGTCGACCAAGGTCACGTTAAACTTCATCATCATACCCTAAGGGAGTTCCTTTGATTAGTGTGCCTTATTACTGTAGTGAATGTTCAAAGAGTGCGTTGTCTGTTGAGTCTGTCAGGCCTTTGATGGTCTTTTAAAACCTCTTTGAATTTCTAAAACTTAAATGAGGCAGAAATCTGCCTGATGATTACACATGTTCATATAAGCCACTCCTACTTCAATCCTGTGAGGAGAGTTTTGTTTGGCTGATGATGAAGACTTTTCCTGGGCTTCTTAAGGAATCCTGCAGAGATCCAAAGTCACACTTGTCCCTTTAAGCTCCCTTGTATAGCTTTGATAAATGTACATGCTGCTGTTTCAGTTATACAATATACAAAACAAAGATCGGTTAGTCACTAAAGATTTTTACAATTTATACGATTTACACTTTATGGTTTTACAAGATTGGGTGTTATTAGTAATAGACATGTAATAAGACATGTAAATAGAATGTCTACTATAATTAACAAATGTACTCTTTTCCATTCAGTTACAATGAATTTGCAATATAGCACACAAGTGTGAACCAACTTTTATGTAGTGTTTATATATAGCTTTCTTATATAGTTATACAGTATATAGTTTGTCTAATAATCTAGTTGACTAATAAACCTGATATTGTGTATTATGACTATTGCTGACTAACTGATTAATCTGACAAATTACTTACTGTATAAAAAATAAAAAGCATTAACTTCATGCATAATCGTAATGTTTTTTTTTTTTTGCACCTCATATGAAACTTGAAAACTCCTTTTACAGTAATTACATGCAAAAATATAGCTGCAAGCAGCAATTAAGGGGCCAAGCACTGCAGCGGCAAATTTAGGAGCTAATCATGGAATGGAGCATCACACAAAGTCCAACAATGAGCAATTAAACCAATTTTAGGATGATTGTAATTGAAATGGCTGAAAAATCATAAATACAACCACTAGTAATAAGATTAAATGGCCTATCACTTTTGACCAACAGGTGGCACTGTAATCAAAAAATTTTTGGTGTGTTCTGAGTGAGATGACAATAACACACACAAAGTTTGGTATCAATATGATAAAGCATTGCAAAGATACAACTTGAAGTGTCATTCTGGCATCATGGCTCGAATTCATCACTGTGGTATACAAATATAGTTTTGTCTATCGAAACGAAATCCATAACATTTCGTCAGCACAGTCTGAAGATCATTTGATTCAAATTTGGTGAAAATTGGACCTACGGTTGATGAGGAGTTAGAAAAAGAATCTTTTCAACATAAATCAAAATCCCCCAACGTCCCATCCCCTATACAGTGCCGTGCGAGTATGTAATCATTTACTGCTTTCCGTAATCACTAATCATTAATCAGACTAAGAGTTATTCGTTCGCTATGAGACCTTGAGTAACAGCTGGTAGTACAGAGGGAAGAGAACGCAGGTCAGTATATCGCGATATACACTGTACATATTGTATAGACACACTAGGTAAGAAGTGAGCGCCACACATTGTATTTCTGTTTTTGTTAGACAGTTTAGTTAAGGTGCCGGATTCACTGAAGATTTCGGTTTATTTTCTACATTTTGCTTTGGTTAGATTAGGTTTAGATTAAGGATTGTTTTCTTATATTTTGTTCTTTCCTTTGGTGCCGCTTTCGTTCTTTTCCCATTTTATTGTTTGTTTGTTTACATTTTCACCTTGTACATAGCGCACATTATTATTGTTATTTTACTGGATCTAGTGGCTTTGGCTTTTTGTGAATAAACATCCAGTATTTTTTCTCTTTCAAAGTTTTGTCTGTCATGTTCTTCCACCTCATTTCCCAGCAGTACGTTAATATGTAAATGTTACGGTACATTCCCTAGACTCCTTAAAGTTCGTAACAGGGTTTAAATGGGAACATTTTTCTGCTCAAGTATAGGCCTATATACGGTTTAAAAGAGGGAAAACTAATGGACACAAAAGTAGCCTACTTTTGGACAGAATACGAGTTCTTTGTTAAATACATAAAATAAAAAAATATTTTTTTAGCCTATATGAATAATGGATTCGAAACCTCAAAGAAAAGCCATGCCACTATCAAAAGAAACCTCGAAACGTAAATGAGGTAGACATTCCCAGAAACTCATTATTTTAGTCGCAACAATCGGTTAATGGAAACGCTGTCCTTTCGCAATAGTTTTTTAATCAATATTTACAAAACATTAATTTCCCAAGAAGCTGAACGCATTAGCGGTTACGTGTCAGTTAAACTTTTCATCTCCAATCCTGTTTGTATTTTTGAGAAGTGACGCTGTTGTGTTTGTTTGTATCGGCCGCTGTCCATTAGCCTAAGGTTCTGAAATGCAATATTTTTTGAATAGCATAGTCTATTTTTTAATTTTTTAAATGGCGTGCGCCCTTGAGCACCCACGGAGAAAAACATAAATCGGCGCCTATGGTCGTATCTATGTTGTCGGCATAAGCCAGGGAATATTTTGAGACCAGTTTCATTACAATAGGCTAAAGCATTAAAAAGTTATTAGCATTTTTAAAAGTGTAATTATTTATGGTTAATGAATGGTTTATTACTCTTGACCAATAGGTGGCGCTGTTACCAAATTTATGCGGCATGGTCAGTGTGAGGTGTGGATGACACATACAAAGTTTGGTGCAAATATGTCAAAGCATTGCAGAGATACAGCCTCAAATGCATTTTGGCACCCTTACAGCAAATTCATTGATGCGCTAAATGAGAACCGTTTCGTATATCGACACGAAATCCATAACTTTTTGCCAGCATGGTCTGAAGATGATCCACATCAAATTTGGTGAAAATCGGACTAGCGGTCTAGGAGGAGTTCGAAAAAGTAGGTTTTTAACATTTATCAAAATGGCGGACAGGAAGTATGGCCAATTTTCGCATAATTGGTATCGATGCTCTCGGCATGACCCAGAGAATATAGAGAGTGGATTTTAATTTAAATAGTCTAATTTACTCAAAAGTTATTAGCATTTTTTAGATATTTCATTATAACTTTTGACCACAAGGTGGCGCTGCCACCAAACGTTTTGAGTACCTTCAGGGCATGGAGCCGAACATTTTTGTAATTATTTTCGTAAAGATACGGTAATGCGTTCAAAAAATACAGCATTTTAAAGCGTAATTCAAAATGGCCGACGCCTAAAATGGCTGACACGGGAAAATTGGATATCATTCGACTCGACATGACCCACCAAATCTAAAGTGACCAGTTTTGTGATTTTTGGCCAAACCAATCAGAAGTTATAAGCCAAAATATGCATTTTTCATATCTCCTGACCACTAGGTGGCGCTGTGTCGAAACACTGCAGGTAGTCTCAGGTCATGCTTATTATAACACACACCAAGTTTGGTCTCAATATGCCAAACCATTTGCCGAGATGTAGCCTCACATGCATTTTTGCGTGCTTTTCGTCAAATTTGTTTACGTGTCATTCGACAACGGTTGGACGAATCAACAATTCCATAACTTTTTGCCAGCATGGTCTGAAGATGATATGAGCCAATTTTCGTGAAGATCGAACTAACCGTCTAGGACGAGTTCGAAAAAGTAGGTTCTTCAAAAAATTGAAAATAGCGAAAAAACTAAACCTTGCGGTTTTTTGAATTTTGGGGTTCATTCAACTTGGCATGAGCCAAGGATTCAGTGGAAAAAAGAATTTCCATTTTCTGGCTTACGGTTCAAAAGTTATTAGCATACAAACATTGAACGTTTGGACAAGTGGTGGCGCTAGAGAGTAGGAGTTAGAGACTTCAAATTTGCTATAGTTAATGTTGGGACTGTCCTCTATCAGTGTGCCAAATTATACAACTTTCCTGCAATCGGTTCTATGGGCTGCCATAGACTTGCGGCGGAAGAAGAAGAAGAATAATAACGCCAACGATTACAATAGATGCCTACGCACCTTCGGTGCTTGGCCCCTAATAATAACGCCAACGATTACAATAGATGCCTACGCACCTTCGGTGCTTGGCCCCTAATAATAACGCCAACGAAAACAATAGGTGCCTACGCACCTTCGGTGCTTGGCCCCTAATAATAACGCCAACGAAAACAATAGGTGCCTACGCACCTTCGGTGCTTGGCCCCTAATAACTTTTAAGAGGAAAAGTCAATTGGGTTTTGAATTAATTGAGGGTGAGTTCATATGATATTTTTGAATCAATTATTCCTTTAATTTTTCATGTTACATAACCCATCATGAATCATGTGTTGGGACATTCTCAAAGAGCCAGTACAGTCATGCACAGTCAAAAGCAGAAGTGAGTAACCCTGTGCTTGTTTACAAGCCAGCATGTACGTCTCATTTTGCTAAGTATAGTTTACTGATTGAAAATGGCATGTAAAATTGAGTTTTGTACAATATATCCTGATATAATAGACTCCTTATTATGTGTCATAAGCAATTCTGTTGTTCACTGGTGCTTGAGAACATGAATGTTGTGTAGTAATAATGTAGAAAGAAAGTACTGTTTCATAGTATGAACAGTTAAGGTGTGTATGATATTTTGACTGAACTGGTCATTCGTATTGGCAATAACACTCTCTGAGGTAACATAATTTTTTTCTTTTTGGCCAGAAACTCTATACACGTATATAAATGCAGACATGAATTCACAGCCAATGCATTGCAGATCTCACTAAAATGAATTCAATATAAAAATTGAATGAATTAATTAATATAAAATATTTAGCAAGAGCTTTTGTGTTCCTATGACAGTACCAAAACACAGTAGCCTACTCAAAAAGGCAATATAGTTTCCAAAGCACAAAGCACATGCTATGTCCGCAGGAGAGGACATCGAGTCTCAGTTTCTTTAAAAAAAAAATAAAAAGACATGAATGAAAATGCATAGGCAAGAACAATTGATTTTAGAAATCACCAATACATTTTTAGCTTTCAAAGTTTTTTTTTTAACCAAACTTTGTATAAAGATGATTCTCAACTATAACAGAATGATTCAAAATAATTTTTTTCTTCATGTAAAATGTGTTAAATGGCCAAACAGGTTTTCTCATTACAGTATATACAATGAATCTTTAAACGAAATCTAATTTGCATATTAATGTGTTTGTAATGTGTAAACATGTAATGAAAAAATAAGTGTAACAATGGGAGTAAAAATTGACAAGATTTTCATAATTATATATAATATTTCATAGAATATTGAAATATAATTGATTTTCCTGTTCATTTGTTATGTTTCCCAAAATGCGTAATCATCATGCTTTTAGTCCCGGTGTCCTCATATGATGACATGTATGAAATCAATGTCATGTTTTAATTTGGAACCCCATAACATTTTCCTCAGATGTTGATTTATGACACACAATTTAAAAATTAGACATTTTTAAACGATAATTTCAAAATATCATATTTCCATAAGAGTGTCACTAAATTAATTTCAGACGTTTTTGATGACCAAGGAGAGGGAGTGGTCATGGTGAAACATCCAATCATTTTGTATCTCTGAAAAGCCCTGAATGTGCTCTGTATAGGGCATCCAGACTTGTGGCAAAACTGTGGCATGTACTATAGTCTCAGAGAAATTCACAAAAATATAATGTCCTCATATGAGGCCGCAGAGTCTTAAGAGGTTAAAACAAACACTCTATCTATATTCCTTCCTTAGATATAACCAAAATAGTTTCGGTGTGTTGTGATGTCACTCTCTCCACCCCAGTTTGTCTAAATCACACAAAACTGGGGTCATTCATTTGTGCTCGATGTGTGCTGATTTGTGCCATTTATAATGAACATCATATATATTTCCCCTTCTTGGAAATAACAAAAATAATTTTGGGCAGTGATGTCAACAATTGACTTTGAGCTGTAAAAAGAAACCCTCGAACTATGACCGCTTCTTAAATATAATGAAAACAAAACATTTTTACCAACAGTGGGACTTAAATATGCCATGGAGGGATATATAAAATATATTAAAATAAATATGTAAAAATACAGATCGCAATGTAAACGGGAGAATTATGTTATGGTTGTCACAAGCGCAATGACCCAGGTCAAAACCATTCATGTACTGCAGAGTAAAATTAAATCCTCTCAGGATATCTGGAATTAGTGTTACAAGTACACTAGGGCTGACTTGACACATGTTTTTTTTTTATTTAATTTTTTAGTTAATTTTTTTGCATAAACACCATGAAACCGATGTGAGCTTGTGCTTTAGTTAGTCATCATATGAAAATAAATCTATTTTTTAAAGCATAAGTAAAGATTACTGAAACATACTGATTTAAAATGCCCCCAAATATTTTTTTTTAATTAATAGTTTAAGTATGTTAATTAATAGTCATGAATCTTTGCTCTCTGTAAATGCACTAAAATGTATTTAAAGAGAGTAAACTGTTATTTCATTAATATTATATAATCGAAAATATACTTTTGAGATTTAAAATACACATTCGATACAATAAAGTGCACTTCATATTCACAAAGCTAGTCTACCTACTGTGTTTTGACCTAATATTTATTAGAAATATTTTGATTATACATCACATTCTATCCTTTTTTATAACATAGTTTAAAGTTTCTGCATAACATATCAGTGTAAATGTGAATCCTACAATGTGCTGGCTAGTTTTATTGTGTGTCTGTGTTTGCTCAAAAGTGTAAAAATGTGCAAAGCAGACTTTCATAAAGACTCTGTTCATGGTCAGTAGTTGAATTAAACCCAGAAAGCATGTATTTTCTCTTTGAACTCAGAGACTTTAAGTTTTTTAACTCTAGCCGCAATGCCTCATGAAGTCTTCCCAACAGCTTTTGCAGTTCTCACGTCAGTATAACGAATATATGAAAGTTTCATTATGCTCTGCAGGCAATTATTTCATCTTTACTGACCACATTAAAACCATCACCTCAAAATAACAACAACCTGTTTTCCTATTAAACTTGTGTCATGGCTTAGTGCCTTTCCATAATGGGAGAATAAAAACTGAATGAAAGGATAAAGACGAACATTTGAAATGTAGTTCTCATGATAACAGATTTGCAGAACATTACATTTAGATGAGATTATTAGCGTTTTAGACACATTTTTAAGGGGTGTGTAGTAGATGTTATTTGGGCAGTGGTCTTGTTGTTCCAAACTTGAATAATTTACTTTCTTGTGTGGGACACAAAAGAAGATATTTTGAAGAATCGTTTTGTCCATACAATGAAGTTAATTGAGTCCAAAACATTATTGTGTCCTATTGGCTTTCCCTGAATGAAAAAAAAAAACACAAGACATTCTTCAAAATATTTTATTTTGTTTTTAAAGAAAAATGGTATACAGATTTGGGAACATCATGAATAAATACTGACTCTCTATTTAAGCCTGAGTTGAAACTTGCTCAAGGGTTGTAGGGGTATCATTGATTCCTCTTTTACTTAAGTTTTATTATAGAGTGTTTCTCAATCTCCAGGAATGAACGTCCCGTCTCCGCCTGAGATGAAGCAGCTTTGGAAGATGCTCTTTCCGCTCCTTATCCTGCTTTACCTATCGGGAGCTGTCAAATCTCAAGTAAATCCAGGTATATGCATATATATATATTTTTGTTGTTTTTGTTTATTTATTTTTTTAACTGTATAAAAAGTTGATTAAATACTCAAGCTATAACTAAATTTGGTCATTTAGCTAATAATGTTCTCTAAAGCAACTAGGGGTTTAATGGCTTACTCAACAGCACAATAACGATAGTTTATGGGCTTATGGGTCTTTAACTGCTAGTCCACAATATTATATTGATTGCACAGCTACAGTGGTGTTGACATTGGTGACATAAGTTTGCTCAAAAATTCTTGTTTGAAAATTGATGAGACAAGTCATGGAAATCAGTTATTGTGTTTTCACTAACAGCATGTGGTCACAATCTCCTATTTTATTGTCCATTTACTTTAGTTTTTTTCTAAAGGTCAGAATGCTGCAAGTTGCATTATTACTTTTTGACTAGATTTGAAACTGGCAGCCTTGTAGTTGTGATCAAGCTTGAGGTCTGAATAAGCTCTGGAAGATGCCCAGATTCCATTCTGGTTCTCATGGCTACTTCTCTTTTATCTGTCTTTCAACTTTAGCTTTTTCTCTCTAGCATGGGTGGTTGGTTTGTGGGGAGGAAAGTGTGATGTCAATGTGAGGTTCAATTATATTTTACAAGGAAACCAGAAACCAGCTCATGGTGAGCAGGCATACAGTAGAGACTAAAGCATAAGTCTGGAAATCTGCTAATACCACCATGGCTAGAGGCAGATCTTCTGGGATCCCCCAGGATGAAAACCACACTGTGCTCTTTTACTATATTGGGCTGTTTTCCTTTATGAAGCAGATGAATTTGATTACCCAAGGTGACATTGCTTCCTTCCACTGATCATGTGTCAGTTTGCCCTGCCATATTTTAACAAATTAAGGCTTTGCCTGAAAATAAAAGGCTAAGATTCAAATTGAAAACTCAAATGTTTGTATGTGCAATTAAGGTTTAGGAGCATGCCAATGTAATATGACAAGGAATGCATAATATTCTTTAATGGTTTCTTTTATAGCCATGTTGTGCTTTAAAGAATTAGAGAGGAGGACACCAGTCCATCCATATTGTTTAATTGTGACTTTGCTCGGTCAAACTACAAAGCAATGTTTGGCTTGTTTCAGAGTAAACATGGAATATGTAAAATGCTTTGTTAAACATCCCTGTGTGGTTTATGTAAAGGGAGTCTGAATTGCTTAAAAGCATTTAGATGGCTTGTGGTACAAGCAAAAATAACATAATTATACTCAGCCGTTCTGCTGCTGAAATTTCTTTATTATTACTTCCCGGTCTGAAAGTATCACAGAGAACTGTGTATCAAAAATCAAAAGTAAGAAATTAAATTTTGCATTAGGAAAATTAAGCCAATTATTACTACCATTCTGATTTTGATTTGTGATATTATTTCCATGACACTTAAAAAAAATGTCTCATTCTCATATATAAGTAAATTATGTATTTAGAGGATCATCAAGAATATTTATGTCAAAATAATTACCACGACATGGTTATCATTCATTACCATCTGGTAATGAGAAATTTGTGCTTAACACACACAACTCAAAATATTCTTGGAATATTTATTTATTTAAAAATACATTATGTGTAACACAGGGAACAATGAATGCAGGAGACATGGAGGATCTAGGTGCAAGGAGTTTATTGAAAGTCCAAACGAAACAATGGAGCACAGAAAGGCACACAAAACCAACTGCAAACACTGACTGATAGAGTACATGGAAAACACAAGGGCTATTTATACTAGGGATGTCCCGATCAGGATTTTTTGTCCTCGAGTCCGAGTCTGAGTCATTTGATTTTGAGTATCTGCCGATACCGAGTCCCGATCCGATACTTCTATAATACATAAAGAAGAGCGAAAAAACAGATCCACGATGTTCAATAAATTACATTTTGAAATATATTCAAATATAAAACAGCTATTTTAAATAGGCTAGTAAAAATATTTAAAAATCTTACTGTTTTGCTGTACTTTGGATCATACTATGTCAATCAGCACTGCATTGTTCATACTTTATTTATCACCTGCTGGAGATTACTTGAAGAACAATTTATTGTCGTGATCGTATATTAATGTCTTCGTGTTTGCATAAGTTTCTGTTTTCCTGTGAGCACCACAGCATAGCTGGACGCTTTTTTCCATATTAGGAATATCCTGATATCAGCGCGAGAGCGCGCTCCGGCTTCGAGTATGAATGAAACACACACTGCATGAGAGTTTAGCGCTCTGTGATGTTCATCTCGCTGTATCCTGGGTCCGAAGGAAATATCAGGTCATGCGCAAACTATCATGTCTCTTTGAGTTTGAATCTATATTTATTCACACCAGCTCTTGAAAACAAAGTGATGTCATGCCGCACGCGTTGCTGTTTCTGTGTGGAGTCAAAAGGGTCTAACTCTGTGCCACCGCATAACAAAAGATGTGTTAAAAATTAATGAGAATATATATATATATCCGACTCCTGATCGGGAGGTAACGTCCGATTCCGATCGAGTCTGAAACCACGCGATCGGGCCCGATTTCCGATCACGTGATTGGATCTGGACATCCCTAATTTATACACAGGAGAACAACTGGCTAACAAGCAACAGGTGAGACTGATTAATTGCCATGACAACTAACAAGGGTTACCAAGACAACAAACAAGGCACAAGGCAAAAGGCAAAGGCCAAAGCCACTAGAAGGCAAGCCTGCAACCTTTAGCCAAAAGTGTTATGGCTAATGCTAACGCTTTCAGTTTGCCAGACCTTAAGTTGTTGTTTTTTTTCTTTCTTGTTTTTCTTTTTTCTAACGTCTCGTTTAGACACTGTCTGCCCCTTCTCTTCCAGGCTAGCCCGTACCACCCCTTCTGCCCCTTGGCTATCTGATGTTCTCTGTGAGCATCGTTCAAAACTCAGAGCTGCAAAAAGAGAATGGGGCAAATCACAAAATCCTACTGACCTTAATATGTATCGATCACTCCTCTCTTCATTCTCTGCTAATGTCTCCAATACTTAAAGGACATACTATCACAAAAAAAAATTACAATTCGCCTAAAACATTTTCCTCCCTCCTTTGCCCCCCCCCCCATCAACTCAAACAGCTGACGACTTTGCCACATTCTTCATTAATAAAATTACAAACCTCAGTGTACAATTTGCCACACCACAAACTGTCAAACACACCTTACTAACAAGCATACACTCATTTCCATCCTTCCCTTCACTCTCCGAGGCAGAAGTCTCTAAAATCATCCTTTACTATCATTATTATAATACTTATAATATTATAGTCCATTTGATCCTATTCCATCTCATCTCCTTCAAGCCATTTCTCCAGCATGTGTACCTGCATTCACTCACATTTACATTTACATTTATCTGACTCTTTTATCCAAAGCAACTTACAATTGCTATATATGTCAGAGGTTGCACGCCTCTGGAGCAACTAGGGGTTAAGTGTCTTGCTCAGGGACACACTGGCGTTTCACAGTGGATTCGAACCCGGGTCTCTCACACCACAGGCATGCGACTTATCCACTGCACTAACACCACCCCACTCACATAGTTAATACATCCCTTAATACTGGTGTTTTTTCCTCAACATTTAAACAGGATTGTATAACCCCACTTCCTAATACACCCACTCTTACCCCAACTTGTTTAGAGAACTACAGACCAGTTTCCCTTCAACCTTTCATTGCAAAAGCACTTTAATGAGTTGTGTTCAACCAAGTCTCTGCCTTTCTTAAACAGAGCAACCTCCTGGACAGCAACCAGTCTGGCTTCAGAAGTGGATATTCGACTGAACCTGCCTTGCTTTCAGTTGTGGAAGCTCTAAGACTGGCAAGAGCGGCTTCCAAATCTTCTATACTTATTTTGCTGGATCTGTCTGCTACTTTTGATATGGTTGACCACCAGATTCTCCTGTCAACCCTATTGGAAAATGGCATCTCAGGAACCACACCCCAGTGGTTTGAGTCTTACCTATCAGATAGGTCCTTCAAGGTATCTTGGCGAGGTGAGGTGTCACAACATCTGGGGTGCCTCAGGGCTCAGTTCTTGGACCACTTCTTTTCTCAGTCTACATGGCATCACTAGGTTCTGTCATTCAGAAACATGGCTTTTCATACCACTGCTATGCTGATGACACTCAACTCTACCTTTCATTCCATCTTGATGATCTGACAATAGCTGCTCGCATCTCAGCATGTCTAACAGACATTTCTTGTTGGATGACAGACCATCACCACCAACTTTATCAAAATTTCACCATCCAGTTAGGCTCATCAACCATAACTCCTTCAAAAACAGCTAGAAACCTTGAAGTTGTGTTTGATGATCAGCTGAATTTCTCAGACCACATTGCTAAAACTGCCCAGTCCTGCAGATTTGCTTTATACAACATTAGGAAGATCAGGCCCTTTCTTTCAGAACATGCAACACAACTCCTTGTTCAAACTCCTGTTCTATATAGGCTGGACTATTGCAGTGCCCTCTTGGCAGGTCTTCCAGCCCCTTCTATCGAACCTCTACAATTAATCCAAAATGCTGCTGCAAGATTAATCTTTAATGAGACAAAAAGAATGCATGTCACACCTCTGTTCATATGTGTGTATATATATATATATATATATATATATATATATATATACACATTTTATATACAACATATATACAACATTTTTCCAGTCTTGGGGTCTTCTGCTGTTGCAGCCCATCCGCCTGAAGAGCATCAACAAGGCATTTTCGCCCACAGGACTGCCGCATACTGGATATTTTTCCTTTTCACACCATTTTTTGTAAACCCTAGAAATGGTTGTGCGTGAAAATCCCAGTAACTGAGCAGATTGTGAAATACTCAGACCGGCCCGTCTGGCACCAACAAATATGCTACGCTCGTTATATATATATATATATATATATATATATATATATATATATATATATATATATATATATATATAATTGCCGTAAAAGTGTCGCACAACTCTGAAATTCAATGACATCAAGGCTTTAAGGTGATTGGTTATTAAGGCACATGTGATCCAAGTTTTCGCTTTCTATAGTAATTAATACAGACCCTCTCATCTCCCTATATTAAGACAATCTCTGCAAAGGCAGTGAACACAGGGAACAATATGGACAAGGATCATTAATTAATAATTTCATTAATTCCTGTGCACTTTATATTGAACATACAGATTTATCATGACATGGTGGAAATAATTGACACAATATTCATTACCATCTGCCCATCTACATCTCAGCCCCCCCAACCAAACACCAAACTCCGCCCACTCCCCGCTTGGCTTTAGAGTTTGGATCAATACACTACAGTACTTTGAAACACTGCCTTAGCAGTGAAGGAGGTTAGAAAGGAAAGAACACCACGCTAAAGAAGTGGTGAAATGTAATGGGATAGAGTCCATCACTCAAACCTCATTGAACTGCATGTGAGCTCTGTGTGAGGATTTGACCTTGCTTTGAGTTTATTATTGAGTGTAGCAGGAGCGCAAGCATGATTGTTTACAATGGATTCAGCAATCAGACTGGAGTCTGTGGCTTATACGTATCAGACATATTGACAACAGGAAAGTATATTGAAACAGCTTCTTCTTCTTCTTGGGGTCACTTCATCTACAGCGATATCATTGACTTGATTGCAAATAAATGCACAGACACTATTTAAACTGAACAGAGATGACATCACTGAATTCAATGATGAACTGCATTTAACTGTCATCTTGCATTATTGACACACTGTTTTGCTAATGAATGTTGTTCAGTTGCTTTGACGCAATGTATTTTGTTTAAAGCACTATATAAATAAAGGTGACTTGACTTGACTTCTTCTTGCTTCAGAGGCTCTGTGTTTTTCAACAAAAAAAAAATGTTGTTCAGTAGCTCACGAGTCACAGCAGCAGTCTTTCTCACATTTACATTTTTATCATTTTGGTATTCAAGTAATTGATGTTTAGTGTTATTAATGACAAAAGTTAATGACAGTGTTTCGGATAAATTATATAAATGGTCACTTTCCATGAAGGTGGTGAATTTCCATTCTTTCCAGGAAAGAGATGCTGTAACCTCTTTAAATATCAGTTTTGCTCCTTCATATTTCCGCTGGAAAAAAGCAGCATTTTTTTTCCTACTTCTGGAAAAGTGTGTTGCCGAACTCAGTAGTTATGAGATCTCCTCTGCCAACTTTTCTCTGTTTAAAATTCCCAAAGACTGTAGTTATACCATCCTACTCTTTTCTTTTTTTTCCACTTTTGAGTAAAAGACTCTTACTTTTTTCTACAGCAAGTGCCTCTTCTAGCAGTTTACATGTGTATTAGCATTAGTAGTATATCAGTATATACAGTACAGACCAAAAGTTTGGACACACCTTCTCATTCAAAGAGTGTTCTTTATTTTCATGACTATGAAAATTGTAGTCACACTGAAGGCATCAAGGGCTATTTGACCAAGAAGGAGAGTGATGGGGTGCTGCGCCAGATGACCTGGCCTCCACAGTCACCGGACCTGAACCCAATCGAGATGGTTTAGGGGTGAGCTGGACCGCAGACAGAAGGCAAAAGGCCAACAAGTGCTAAGCATCTCTCAGGGAACTCCTTCAAGACTGTTGGAAGACCATTTCAGGTGACTACCTCTTGAAGCTCATCAAGAGAATGCCAAGAGTGTGCAAAGCAGTAATCAAAGCAAAAGGTGGCTACTTTGAATAACCTAGAATATGACGTATTTTCAGTTGTTTCACACTTTTTTGTTATGTATATAATTCCATATATAATTCCACATGTGTTACTTCATAGTTTTGATGCCTTCAGTGTGAATCTACAATTTTCATAGTCATGAAAATAAAGAACACTCTTTGAATGAGAAGGTGTGTCCAAACCTTTGGTCTGTAATGTATGTGTGCTTGCAAGGTTTTGGACTTTGACATGGTGGAACAAATGTGCCATTCACAAGTTTTAAAGATGGAAAAAACTGGTTGCCAGGATGGGGAAATAAGCACCACTCGGACCAATTAACTATTGCAAAAGACCAGAGTGGCCCACGAGAAAGAGAGAGAGAGAGAGAGGAAAGATCAAAAGCCACAGTTTCTTCACACAACATGTATACAAGTATTTTTCCACCTTTCTAAAGTGAGAGATCTTTTTAGACTCATTAACTGAATGTTTACTCCATTTGATACTGAGGCTCTAACCATCTACTCTTGGAGAGTAGAAAAACATGGGGGATTCAGCTCGTTTTGGATTATATCAGATTGTCATTGCCAAAACCAAGCCTCCGAGGTTTCCCCCATCTTGACTTTAAAGCAAACATTTGGAAGAGAGACAGAAAGAAAAAAAAATGTAAAGAGACAAAAAGTCCTTCACCACTATTCTTGCTATTGCAGGAAGGATTCTGTTGAAATGGAGGGGCCACATGGAATAGAAGTTTCCTTGTATACACTTTGTTTTTTACATATTCGGATATTCTGTATTAATCGTCAATCTGTAATATTAAATAGTATTTATAAAATTCAGGTGCTAACAATTATAACATTTTAGTAACCATCTGTATTTTTCATGCAGACATATAATAAAAAAAAATTAAATGTGTCAGGACTCGGGTATGATCTGTTCTTTTTTCTTCCTTTTTTTACTTTGTTTATTTTTTATATTTTTTTTCAGTTTCTACTCATTTTTCTACACTTGTATTCATTTTGTTTCCATTTTTCTCTCTCTTTGACTTTTAATATATTTTCTCTGGTTTTTCTTCCCTTCGCTCTAGCGCCAGCTGATCTCGCTCAGCAATCTAGGCTGCGGCTTGTCTGACGCACCTGTTCCCTCTAACTCGTTACTCACCCTATTTATTCTGCTTGATTTTCACTCCTCCATGTCAGTGTGTTCTGTGATGTTGTGGCATATGGCTTCGGTTCTGTCCTGTTCCTCCTTTCTGGTCAGTACGCTCGTTGGTTTGTCTGCCCGGTTGGTGTAACGTGTGCTTTGTCCTCAGAGGATTTCGGACTGCTCTTCTGGTTCTCGACCTGGACTGTTTCTGACCTTGATACTACCGCCGTTCTCAGCCCTGTTAGGATGTTCCTTCTGTTAATAAAGTTACCATTTTCAGCCTCATCCGCTCTTGGGTCCTTATCTGTCCTGACACCACACACTGACCAAGAATGGACCCAGCGGAAGGCTCAACTTGGCAGTCGGCTTTGGAGCATCAGGGAGCGATGTTGGGCCGTCACGAGATGGAGCTGTCTTCCACCCGTCACTCTGTGGACGCCTTGTCGGCTCAGATCGCGGATTTGGTGGGTCGACTCGATCGTCTCACTCGAGAGGATTTCCCTTCACCGCCTCCCGGGCCTCTCCTGTCCGCTTTCTCCTCTGAGCCGAGAGTGAATAACCCCCCCTTGTATTCCGGTGAGCCTACTAGTTGTAAAGCTTTCCTTATTCAGAGCGAGGTGGTGTTTTCTCTACAAGCTCGTACCTACGCATCAGATGTCTCCAGGGTGGCGTATGTCATCTTCCTGCTCTCAGGTAGAGCACGTGATTGGGAAACTGCTGTATGGGGATCACAGGCAGGGTGCTATTCTGACTTTAGTTTTTTTAAGGAGGAGATGATTAAGACTTTTGATCAGTCTGTTTTTGGCAAGGAGGCGTCCCGACTGTTAGCGCGTCTTCAACAGGGCAGACATTCAGTGACAGATTACTCCTTGCAGTTCCGCACATTGGCCGCTACTTGTGGATGGAACACCGAGGCCCTTATCGCTCGTTTTTTAGAGGGTCTCAATGACTCAGTCAAAGATGAACTGTTTGCCCGCGAGGTTCCTGAATGGTTGGATGACGTGATCAGTTGGTCCCTCCGCATAGACGCCAGGAGAGAGCTACGCCGTTTAGTTCGAGCGTACAGGTCACGCACTCATCTATCTGTCTCTCTGTTCACTAAACACTCTTTGTTTAAGGCTTCAGCACTCGTTGATTCAGGAGCAGAGGTCAACTTCATTGATGAAGAATGGGCACGCGCTCGGGATATACCCATCCAATCCCTGCAGTCACCTATAGTCGCTCATGGACTCGATGGCCAGCCACTTATGCAGATCTCTCAGATCACTGATTCGGTGAGTGTTCTTACCTCAGGGAACCACCGGGAGGACCTCAGATTCCTAGTCTGTAAATCTCCGTCTGTCCCTTTGGTATTGGGTCATCCTTGGCTCGTTCGTCACGGGCCGAACATTAACTGGGCAGACAATTTAGTTTTTTCATGGAGTCAATATTGCCATACACATTGCCTTCTGTCTGCTCTCTCCCCGGTCTCTGTTTCTGTTTCCCTACAGGAGGAGGAGGCGGATCTTTCTCGAGTTCTTGCTTGTTACCATGATCTGCAGGCGGTCTTCAGCAGGTCCCGGGCTGTATCTCTTCCTCCCCACTGACCTTACGATTGTGCCATCGATCTCCTCCCTGGTACTTCTCCGCCTCGCGGACGGCTGTACTCTCTCTCTCCACGCCCGACGGCAAAGCGATGGAGAAGGGGGGAGTCGGGGTCCCCGCGGGGTGTCCCATGGGTCTGCTCTTCGTGCCCAAGTCAGTTCGCTCCGCCGTTCTCCAGTGGGGTCACTCCTCCAAAATCATGTGCCATCCAGGAGTGAGGAGTGAGGAGGTCGCTGACTGCCATCCGCCAGCGGTTTTGGTGGCCTGCCATGGCGGGGGATGTACGCCGGTTCGTGGGGGCGTGCCCGGTCTGTGCTCAAAATAAATCTTCTAATTCTCCTCCCGCTGGTCTGTTAATGCCGCTTCCCATCCCATCCCGCCCCTGGTCCCATATTGCCCTGGATTTTGAGGTTGGACTCCCTCCATCCAGTGGCAATACTGTAATTCTCACCGTAGTGGATCGCTTTTCCAAAGCGGTCCACTTCGTTCCCCTTCCTAAACTCCCCTCGGCTAAAGAAACGGCCTGGGTGGTCATTGATCACGTCTTCCGGATTCACGGCCTTCCGAAGGACGTGGTTTCTGACAGGGGGCCCCAGTTCGTTTCGCATTTTTGGAGAGAGTCCTGCCGACAGATTGGAGCCTCCGCGAGTCTGTCGTCAGGCTTTCATCCACAGACCAATGGCCAGACCGAGCGTGCCAACCAGGATCTCGGTCGGATGCTCCGCTGCCTGGCATCCCATAAACCCTCCTCCTGGAGTGATCAACTAACGTGGGCAGAATATGCTCACAACTCGTTACCGGTGTCATCTACACGTATGTCCCTGTTCATGTGTAGTCTGGGTTATCAGCCGCCTCTGTTTTCTTCCCAGGGCTCCGAGGCAGCTGTCCCCTCAGTTCAGGCTTTTGTTCAGCGTTGTCGCCGCACCTGGAGGAGGGCCAGGGAGGCGCTTATCCGAGCTAGGGGATGCGTCAAGACTGCTTCAGACCGCCACCGTAGGTTGACGCCTCATTATGTCTGTGGACAACGTGTGTGGCTCTCCACCAAGGATTTGCCACTGAGGGTCCCATCACGAAAGTTGGCACCTAAGTTCGTTGGGCCATACCGTATTTCCAAGGTCGTCAACCCGGTGACGGTCTGTCTCCGGTTGCCCAATTCTCTTCGTCGTGTGCACCCTGTCTTCCATGTGTCCAAAGTTAAACCTGTCTTGCGTTCTCCCCATTCCCCTACTGTCTCTACCCCTGTCGCCCCCCCAACTGTTATGGTTGACGGTTCTCCTGCGTATAGGGTTAGGAGAATCTTAGACTCCAGATGTCGTGGGCGGGGACACCAGTACCTAGTGGACTGGGAGGGGTACGGTCCAGAGGAGAGATGTTGGGTTCCAGCTCGGGACGTCCTGGACCGCTTGCTCATCGACTAGTTTCACCAACGTGGCCCTTCTTCCTCGGGGGCGCCGGGAGGCGCTCCTGGGGGAGGGGGTACTGTCAGGACTCTGTCCTTTTTTCTTCCTTTTTTTTACTTTGTTTATTTTTTATATTTTTTTCGTTTCTACTCATTTTTCTACACTTGTATTCGTTTTGTTTCCATTTTTTCTCTCTCTTTGACTTTTAATTTATTTTCTCTGGTTTGTCTTCCCTTCGCTCTAGCGCCAGCTGATCTCACTCAGCAACCTAGGCTGCGGCTTGTCTGACGCACCTGTTCCCTCTATCTCGTTACTCACCCTATTTATTCTGCTTGGTTTTCACTCCTCCTTGTCAGTGTTTTCTGTGATGTTTTGGCATATGGCTTCGGTTCTGTCCTGTTCCTCCTTTCTGGTCAGTACGCTCGTTGGTTTGTCTGCCCGGTTGGTGTAACGTGTGCTTTGTCCTCAGAGGATTTCGGACTGCTCTTCTGGTTCCTGACCTGGACTGTTTCTGACCTTGATACTGCCCGCCGTTTTCAGCCCTGTCTGCACCTTGCTTGACCCCTTTTCTGTTCGACCATTCTCCTGCCTACCGTTTTGGATTTGTTGCTCCTCCTCTCCTGGCGCTCAGCCTCCGACCTGCCCGCTGTGCAGTTGGAAGTTAAGACTGAGTTTTTTCCAGAGTTGGGTTTTTTGTTTTTTTGGATGTTAGGACGTTCCTTCTGTTAATAAAGTTACCATTTTCAGCCTCATCTGCTCTTGGATCCTTATCTGTCCTGACAAAATTTTACTATTAAGTATTGCAAGCATGTTTATAAGTTGTTTAGAGTTGTTTGTTATATCTACAAGACAGGTAAAGTTACAGTGTTATCAGCAAATAAAAGTTGGTAGTCATATAAGTACTAACAACTTATTTTATTTTAATTAACAACTGTTTTTTTTTTTTTTTCGGGGGGTTTTAAGGGCAAATCGTGGCCTAGTGGTTAGAGAGTTTGATTCCTAACCCTAGGATTGTGGGTTTAAATCTCAGGCCAGCAATACCATGACTTAGGTGCCCTTGAGCAAGGCACTGAACCTCCAACTGCTCCCTGGGCGCTGCAGCATAAATGGATGCCCACTGCTCCGGGTGTGTGTTCACGGTGTGTGTGTGTTCACTGCTGTGTGTGTGCACTTTGGATGGGTTAAATGCAAAGCACAAATTCTGAGTATGGGTCATCATACTTGGCTGTATGTCACTTCACTTCACTTTACTTTACTTTTATTTCACTTTACTTTAAAGGTGTGTGTAGGTCCCCATTGGGAATGTCCAGAGGCCAGATCTTAGATGAAGATATTTCAGCGTCCAGTCAGTGGTCTGATTCCACAGCAGCAAAATATGGCAGGTATGAGCACACACACACACACACGTTTAACAACATACCAATTGTTCAGCTGATGTAATGTATTTCCAAAAAAAAAAAAACTTTAAGTAGACAAAAAGTCCATAAAACAGTTTTAAAAGCTGTAAGTTGTGAAAATTACAGCATTGTTTTCGTCCATGTTAAATTCAATAGCCTATCCTGACTAAGGTCTGTAGTGCAGCCCACAAGCAAGAGACCCAGAGCGATTGCTATAAATGAAATGGGTGTTTGCATATGTTTTATTCTGTTCTGAACTTTCTTTGTGTCTCAGACTGGACTGTGAGGAAGGAGATGGTGCGTGGTGTCCTGAAATAGGAGGAGAACCTGAGAATATAAATGAGTTCCTGCAGATAGACCTTCGTTCTCTGCACTTCATCACTCTGGTGGGCACTCAAGGACGTCACGCGGGGGGCATTGGGAATGAATTTGCCCAGACATACAAGATCAAATACAGCCGTGATGGCAGCCGCTGGATCTCCTGGCGCAACAGGCAGGGCAAAGAGGTACACTCTACAACATAGGTGTCTGTGCTGTCATAGGGAACTCAATATCTTGCTGCACGTCATCTTATTAAATTATTAAATTATTGTTTTATTTTGGCATGCAAAACATTTTTGCAAGGTGAATAGTTGCAAATTATTCTAGATAACACAACTTAAAAACTCATAAGCCAAATTTTAATGTTATGTTGCTAAAATGATCAGTAGTTAATTTAATGTAACAGTTACACACTACCTGGTCACAAAAGTATGTGGACACTTCTCAACGTGTTTGACTATTTCACCTACACTCATTACTAACAGGTGCATAAAATCAAGTGTACACACATGCAGTCTCTGTAGACAAAACTTTTTTAGGATGGGATGTAGCTTTCCTGTTTCAGCATGAGGCCCTCTGTGCACAGTGAAATCCAGAATAAATGGTTAACTGAATCTGGTGTGCAGATCTGAACTAAATTAAACATTTCTGGGATTAATTAGAACACCAACTGCAAACAAGACCCCATCATCTAACATCTGTGCCTGACTTTACTGACACTTATGTGTCTGAAAGAGAGCAAATCCCAGCAAAGCTTTCCCAAAATAGTTCCAGATTTGCAACTGTTAGAGAGGACTAAATGCACATAATTTTGAAATGTAGTGCTAACTGTTCAAAATGCACAAGTGAGTTTGTTTGCAGTTTAGGTGTCCACATACTTTTGGTACATGTGAAAATCTAAATTTAATTTTGTTTGTTTTAACTAAAGTTTGTTATTTCTGTTGTGAAGGTGATCGAGGCAAACAGGAATGCCTATGATATAGTGTTGAAGGACTTAGAGCCTCCCATTATTGCACGTTTCGTCCGCTTCATGCCCGTCATTGATCACTCCATGAATGTTTGTATGCGTGTGGAACTGTACGGCTGTGAGTGGCTGGGTAAGTCTGGTAACTGTAGGGTTGCCTTAGACTAAAGATTTTTTTCTAGTCGATTAGTAATCAACTTGCCACAGCAAACCGGCAGAAGTAATGATTATGAATGCATCAGGGAAAAAACAGAAAGAAGACTGCCTTAATATTATAATACATTAGTGTTTCCTGTATTTTCGGCTGCAGTGGTGAAATCAACGACACCAACTCGTCATCTCCAAAGCGGACATGCATGTTTCATACGGATTACATAATCTTTTCAATTTAAACTAGTTCATTTGAAAGTAGACATTTCGCTTTCTATAGATATATTTTTCATGTCCGTGAGGCAAGCACAGAGTTTCAGTGCTCAAGTTCACAGAGACCAAGACGGCAGAATTCGCACCGTTTGCTTTCATTATTTTACAAAAGCACAAGTTTTGTTGTTATTGTTAGTGCCCAATTAAAAGTAAATAGCACACACTTTTATAGGTTAATATTAAAGTGAGCGGCCATGTAATGTAGTTACTACTTACATGTTTCAGATGATAAACCTCATTTGAGGTTGATAAATGAAATGAACATTTAGATGTCCAATGTACTGTAATTGCCATAATAATCTGTCCGTCACTGACTACGCAGTCTCGCATTGCCAGACCTTCAGGTCTGGAATCCATGGCACCTTTCATTGGCCAAGACCCGCCCATGAAGCCATTTAACTGACATGTCAAACAACCAATCACAGATCGTTTCATTCATCGTCACGTTTCGAGGTGTGAAAATGTTGCCACAATAACAAGTAAAACTGTCGGACCTGTGGATTTTTTCTTTCTTTCTGAGACTAATAACATTTTGATCAACTAAGCCTCTTCTCTTCGACTAACAGTTAGTTGACTATTAGGAGACAGCCCTTGAAAACAGAAATCTGGGTGGTGCAACATGAATTTTTTTTATTTGACATATTATTAATTTTTAAATCAACATTCTGATATAATATTCATCATATATCAGATCAGATCACAATTGTGGGAACTTTAGTTGTCAATTATCAGAATGTAAACCAATTTATATTTGCATAAAATTTACATTATTTTATAGTATATGTATTAATACATGTTTTTATTTTTCACTTTTAATTATTTAATATTTTGCTTACAGGGTTATATACCCAGACTAGTTAAATGACAAACAAATCACAAAATGTCTCACAACATTTTCATTTTAGCTACTATGTTTAATTATATTAAGGGGACATAATTGCTGTGATATGTTAAATGCTATTATGGAGTGTGTAAATGCAGATGAGATTTTTATTTTTATTTTTTATCATCCTTCAGTGGGAAGATTCAGAATTATCATAGCACAGGACCTCCTCTAACAGTTCAGTTATTAAAAAATTCAACAACAACAAAAAACAATTCTACTGTGTCTGTTTCTAGATGGCTTGGTCTCATATAATTCTCCACTTGGCCAGAAGATGACCCTCAATGGACAGTATATTTATCTCAATGACTCCGTGTATGATGGAGCCATGAGTAACAGGTCAGTACACTTTTCATAAGCTTGAGAATAAATAAGGAAGATACAGAGTACACCAATACACCATTCCAAGTTTGAGTGTGTAGTTAAAGATTATGACTGATTCAGAGTTAGTATTGTTTGAACTGTCCAGTTTACCTGATGCCTGGCAAATGGAAGAATTGACCCCAGATCAGTTTTACAAAACAAACAGACTAACTAGACAGTCTGTTATTGCCTTGCTTCTATGACAGCAGGCGCCAGGAGGGGAAAGTCACAGTGGTTTCACAATGTTCACAGGAGAACTTGACTCATTGCTTCCTGAATAATACCTTCCATGACACAGTGCAAAGTGTGTTTGCTTTCTTGACAGAGCTGGCAGAAAACCGCTAAAGTGAAAATCCACACATTCATAGTCATTAAACTATCACAAGAGAGACCAGTGTCATTGCTGGGAAAAATTAAGATAAATGCTTATATAGTGCCGCCATCTAGAGGTCATTTGGTATAAACATCACAAAGTAGTCAGGCTGTAAAATAATGCACTGTGAGAGACTTGATAAAACCAATCAATCATTTTTTTTCATGTTGTATTTTATTTATGCGTTATTAATAATGTATCCTTTCTAAATAAAAGTATTAATTTCTTATAAAGAATATTTTGCTGTCCCCAAACTTTTGAAGTTTTATATATATATATATATATATATATATATATATATATATATATATATATATATATATACATACAAAAATATACATTTTGGCTCTCTTTTCCCCTGTAGTATGACAGAAGGACTTGGACAACTGACGGATGGCATGTGTGGCCTCGATGACTTCACACACAGTCACGTCTACAGTGTATGGCCTGGTTATGACTATGTTGGCTGGACCAACGAGAGCTTTCCCAACGGTTATGTTGAGATCATGTTTGAGTTTGACCGCACCCGAAATTTCACCACCATGAAGGTAGACATGTCTGTCAAGTCCTACACCACTAACTCTCCTCTTCAATCATATTACCTTTCTAAGAAAGCAAGTTTACGGGTGTGTTGTTAAAAGTGCAGTCTAAATGCTGGAACTACATGATTAAGTGTTTAAAATAAGTTTGGTCATTTAAAGGTTTAAATGACCAAACTCTCCCGAATTCACGCCCATCATAATGCTTTGTATTCTCTCTCCCTTTTAATCTCAAATGATTCAGGTGCACTGCAACAACATGTTCTCCCGAAGGGTAAAGACTTTTCAGAAGGTGGTGTGTTATTTCCGCTCAGAGTTGGACTGGGAAGCTACGCCCATATCATTCAGCCCTGTGATGGATGATGTCAATCCCAGTGCCCGCTTTGTCACCGTCTCGCTCTACAATCACATGGCCAGTGCTATTAAGTGCCAGTACTACTTTTCTGACATTTGGATGATGTTCAGTGAAATCACCTTCCAGTCAGGTTAGTAAATGGCCATGCAAAGACATCAACTCTGTCCAAATTGTTTCATGATGCCACACTCATCTGTAACGGCTGGACAAATCAGACATATTATTATTTGTTGTATTTAACAAATAATCCAACAGACCACTCCTAGACTGGTACCTAGACTGGGTGCAGTGATGTCTGTGAACAACCCCCACGCCACTAGTTAGTGATTACCATGGCAGCAAGGACACCATAGCCAGATAAGATGGCTTTAATGACCCCAAAGCAATTGACCCTTCGCAGAGAGTTTGACTGATTAGCAATCTGACCAATCAAATCAGCTGCAGGCGATGCTCTTTTATCCATGCCGAGATGTCTGTCAAGCAGTCTGAGATCCGAGCAGGTACCATTGAATCAACTGGTTGAAATGAGAGGTAGAGCTGCGTGTCATCAGCATAGCAATGATAGGAAAAAACATGCGCCTGAAAGATATGTCCCAGTGATGTTGTGTATATAGTGTGTATATAGAGAAGAGTAGTGGACCAAGAACTGATCCTTGAGGAACCCCAGTGACCAGTTGGCCTCCTAAGCCACCCTGAAGGACCTACCTGTGAGGTAAGACTCAAACCAGTGGAGTGTTGTTCCGCTGATGCCCAGCAATGAGAGAGTGGACAGAAGGATATGATGATGAACAGTTTTGAATGCAGCAGATTGATTTAGAAGAATGATAACTGAAGATTTGGACTCAGCTCTTGCACTTGGTAGTGCTTCAGTGACTGACAGCAAGGCAGTTTCAGTTGAATGGCCACTTTTAAATCCAGATTGGTTATTTTGTCCAGCTGGTTGTTTTGTGAGAGGAAGGAAGACACTTGTTTGAAAACAATGTGTTCAAGTGATTTTGAAGGAGAGACACGGGCCTGTAGCTTTCAGTAAGTGAGGTGTCTAACTGTAGGTTTTTTAAGCAGTGTGGTTACCTGAGCCTGCTTGAATGTGTTTGGGAAAAATGCCTGAGAGAAGAGATGTGTTGATGGTGTCTGTGAGTGAAGGCAGAAGTGAAGTGCAAATAGCTTCTAGGAGATGTGAGGGGATTGGGTCTAGAAAACAGGTGGTAGGGTGGCTGGAGAGAATCAGTTTAGAGATTAGAGCCGAGAACTGACTGCTGATTGATGTCATTTTGTTTGTGAAGTAATTAGTAAAATCGGCAGTAGTTAAAGAGGTGGCTGGAGGTGACAGAGGTGGGAAAAAGGAGAGTACTGAATGTTTTGAAGAGTTTGCATGTGTCTGATGCACTGTTGATCTTGCTATGGAAGGAGGTAGTTTTGGCAGGGTGAACTTTGGTGGAAAATGAAGATAGCAGTGACTGATACCCGCTGAGATGAGCTGAATCTTTTGATTTCTGCTATTTTCTCTCCGCTGCCCAGTCTGATGTTCGTGGAGGACATCGGCTAACCAGGGGTTGGAGAGAGTGAACAGTGAGAATGGAACAATGAGATGGCAACAGCATGATCTTCTCCTTGGCCCGCACCCTCGAGGGAAGAAACAGGACATACAAGGACCCTGACAGAATGGAGCAACAGAAGAAAATCACGTCTTCAGTAGGCTCACCACAAGACAGGGCTTGGAAAGAGAACTGTTTCACACAAAATCACTGTTAAAAACAGCCTACATGGAACATAAATAAAGCGAAACGCTAGAGCCAAGGCCTTAGAATGTCATCTGCATTCAGCTTTATGACCAGTGTAAATTATGGACTCTATCTGCTCTGGATCATTAGGAGTGTGACACTTCCTGGCTCAACAGCCAGGAAACGTCCAATCAGACTACCAGGAGCTAAAACAAGCCATAATAACAGAATTCTCAGATCCCAAACAGGGCTGGCATGAAACTCCTCAAGATTGTTGTTCAGTCAACTACTTGGAAGCAGCCAGACAGCACCAGTTAGAACTAGTCCACACACCCAATTGTGAAAGCACCGTCACAACTCAGACACAGACTAAAAAAATTGCACAACACAGACTTCTGGTGACTGAGAGTAGAACGGTGTGAACAACCACCTGCTGCCCTCCTGCAAAAGGGGGGGATCTAACTGTTGGATAAAACAGACATGTTATATTTAAGAAATAATCCAACAGACCTCTTACTCATGATCTAGAATCGGTGCTGGGATGTCTGTCCAAAAATTACACCTTTTTCATTGGTCAAGCCAAACTCAGAAGTTAAAAGCCTCACCTCTGTGACCCTCTCACACTTACTGCTCTTGCTCTCTTGCCTTTTGGACCGTCCAGTCCTCCCCCACTCTCCCGACCACCACCAAATCAGAATAACTTCTTTGGAATTTGTCACTCTACAACCTGCAAGAACTCGATTGCAACTTCAGAGCCATCAAACTTTTGAACCATCGACACTTTCATCTGACACTGCATCCGGACGCTTGTTCAACGACCAAGGCAATCAAAGTATCGTACTCTTAATCGAACAAAACAGAGGTTTAGTATAAGTGGTAGACCCCTTTGTTACAAAGGCACTGGTGGTTTGGCTCAGGTGGTTAACCAACTCCTTTTCCATTGCCTCATTTTCTGGTTTCTATAACCATTTCATTTTTGCTATATATGCGTTAAGTGTGTGTATATGTTTGTTAGACTAGTTATGTGTTGGTGTTAAAGGTGTCCTATTATGCTTTTTCGCTTTCTCAACTTTAGTTAGTCTGTAATGTTGCTGTTTAAGCATGAAAAAGATCTACAAAGTTGTAAAGCTCAAAGTCCACTTCAAAAGGAGATATATTATTTAACAGAAATCACTTTTAAAAAACTACAACCAACGACTACAATGCATCATTTCTGGGATTTGTGATATCACAAATACTGACGAATGGGACAAGACCTGGTTGAGCTGCAATTAGGGCTGGGACAACGCGTCGAGGTCATCGATGACGTCGACGCAAAATATGCGCATCGATTCGTCGACCTGTTTTTATTTCTCTAAAAAACGTTTGCAAAACGTTTACCTTATGTGCGCTGAATATACGCGATGGCCGGATCAACATTCTGTCCAACGTTATATAACCAATCCAGGGGTTTTTCTGCATTGATCTTTTTTTTGGCGGCTGTCAAAGCCTTATTTGATCGGTGAGTGACAGTGACAGGGCGCGTACGAGAGAGAGCCCCGGCTGCGCGCGCACTCACAGTCTTCAAACAACACGAGCGCTTCTTGCTCTCTCCCTCCCTTGTGCATATTAATCAAAATCATTAAACACGATAGAAAAAGGGCGAAACACCAAAGTTTCACGCGCGCTCGCGCACTCACAGTCTTCAAACTACACGAGCGCTTCTTGCTCTCTCCCTCCCTTGTGCATATTAACCAAAATCATTAGACACGATAGAAAAAGGGCGGAACGCCAAAGTTTCATGTGGAGCATTCTGAGATTTTTTTTCTCCATGACAGGTTGCTGGCTCCCACTGTTATTTTTTATTTTTTGTTTTGTAAAAGCACTCTGTATTAGCTTAAAGTCATCAAGTTTACATTTACATACTGTATTCTTTCAATTGCTCTAAACAAGTATTTTGGGTGACCTTTTTTATTGAATACTAGACATCAAGTTGTTGTTATTTTCATCTGAAAGAACTTCTTTTTTCAGTAAGGAATTGATGTTAAGGAATTGATGTTTTTTTCATTCAGATATGTAAATCAACATGTATAAATTGTTAGTAGTCAATTAATGGGGAGATAATCGAAATCAAATTGTTCTGGAAAATGAATCGTTAGATTAATCGATGCATCGAAAAAATAATCGCTAGATTAATCGTTTAAAAAATAATCGTTTATCCCAGCCCTAGCTGCACTATTGAAGGCAGTAAGTGTTATCACTATGTCGGAGACACGCTAGCTTTCCCAAGGCAGACGAATTTAGAGTGGTTACAATCATCGGGGTTTAAATCGTGCTCAAATTGATCAGAATTCATTATTTACACTGAAGCTCACAGGCAGCTATGGTAAGGGGAATGACATTTCCCAACCAAGTCACAGCACACACTGGACCAGCTAACCAATCACAGCACATTAAGTATTTCAGGAAGGTGCGCCTTCATTTGAAATAGGAACTATTTGAGCTGTTCATAACAGACTGGGGAGAGAGGTGTTGTAATAATGTAAAATATGTGGAAAATTATGTGTTCTTCGAACCACCTAGTATTATGAGAGCCTGTTTCTAGTGCACCATCAAAATAAAATCAATACTTTGTAAAAGAGCATAATAGGACCCCTTTAAGTTAATAAGTTTTTGGTTCTGCCACTGATTGTAAACAAAGTCAATTTAACAACTCTTGCTACCTGATCTAATGCATTAGTACTTTAAGAAAGTTATTTCCTGTGGCCAGAAATATAACATTTCTTAAAGGGTTACTCCACCCCAAAATGAAAATTTTGTCATTAATAATTTGCCCCTATGTCGTTTCAAACACATAAAAGCTCCGTCGTCTTCGGAACACAATTTAAGATATTTTGGATGAAAACCTGGAGGCTTGAGACTGTCCCATAGACTGAAAATAATAGAAGTAAATAACAGTGTCAAGGTCCAGAAAAGGTATGAAAAGTTGTTGTCAGAATAATCCCATCTGCCATCAGACGTGCAATCTGAGTTAAATGAAGCGATGTGAACACTTTTTGTAAGCGAAATAAACAAAAAAAAAACTACTTTATTCAATAATTCCTTTGTCAACGGTCTCCTCTGTGTCACTCCATATCACCGTGCAGCACGGTTATGCTACAGTTATTTCTGGCAACTGATATAAATAATTGCAATTAATTATCATTTATTGTAATTATTTATATACATATCCCTTTTGAGCTAATTTGCTACACATCATATAATTATGTTTTGACTCCCTAATTTCAGATACAGCCATGTACAACACAACCCTGTCTCCCCCCAAGACCGGTCCTCCTATCAGCAATCAGCCAGGTCAGATTTCCCACTGCTCCTGAATCTGAATATGTTTTGCGAAACCAGCAGTTTCTGTGTTATAATCCATTTGATATAAACTTCAGTCATCTTTTCTGAAGTGTCATTTCATCAACAGGCTATCTTTCTCTTTATCCCCTTCTTAGGGGATGACCCTACCCACAAAGTAGATGACAGCAACACCCGGATCCTGATTGGCTGTTTGGTTGCCATCATCTTCATTTTAGTAGCCATTATTGTTATTATACTGTGGAGACAAGTGTGGCAGAAAATGCTTGAGAAGGTGAGACACACACCTTTTTAGCTTTTTTAACTAAATTAATAGATTTATTTAGCAAAGACTCAGTAAATTGATTGAAAGTGACAGTGAAGATATTTATAATGTTGCAAAATATTTCTATTTCAAATAAATGTTTTTCTTTTGAACTTTCTATTCTTTAAAGAATTCAGAAAATAATTAATCATGGTTTTCACAAAAATATTAATCAGCACAACTGTTTTATTTTTAAATTGATAATAATATGAAATGTTTCTTGAGCACCAAATCAGCATATTAGAACGATTTCTGATGGATCATGTGACACTGAGTAGCATAATGCCTTCTGAAAAATCAGCTTTTCCATCACAGACATAAATTACATTTTAAGATGAATTAAAATAGAAAAGTTATTTTAAAATGTAATAATAAACAATATTACTATATTACAATATTACTTTTATTGTATTTTTGATCAATTAAACTGAGCCTTGATGAGAATAAGAGACTTCTTTCAAAAACATTAAAAACCTTTTTAGTTATGTCCAATTATATATACAGTTATGAGTCTTTGACTCAGAATGTTCCCATTTGACCTATTTGCCTAAAACATTCATTCTGCACCAGACCTTAACATATAAAACCAGTATGATTATGACAAGCTTTTATTATAGTCTTACAGCATGACCCTTAAACAGTATGATGCTATTTTTGTAGTGTTCATATGAATGAAAAAAAAAACTGTCAGTGGATTGTGATTATGATTTCATAGATGCATAAGACAACAAACTACTTGTTTATGTTTTAGCCTTTTTTTAGCCTTCCTCACAAATCATCCTTCATTGCAGGTTTCTCGGAGGATGCTGGATGATGAACTAACTGCTAGTTTGTCAATACAGAGTGAGACCTTCACCTATAACAACAACAACAACAGCCCCTCTTCAGTGCCCAGTGAGCAGGAGTCTAGCTCCACCTATGAGCGCATCTTCCCTCTGGGACCCGACTACCAAGAGCCCTCTCGCCTGGTTCGCAAACTGCCAGAGTTTTCCCAGACCTCAGAGGATACTGGTAAGCTGCAGATGCAGTGTATGGAATATATATGCAATCTCATATATACATATTCATGTATATTTGTTTATTTTTCTGCAGCTTCAACAAATACATCTTCCAAGTCCCCTCCAGTCAGTGTACAAGATGGGGTCCCACATTATGCCGAGGCAGACATTGTCAACCTGCAGGGTGTAACTGGGGGCAATACCTACGCAGTGCCCGCCCTCACCATGGACCTGCTGTCAGGGAAGGATGTCGCTGTGGAGGAATTTCCTAGGAAACTGCTTACGTTTAAAGAAAAGTTGGGAGAAGGGCAGTTTGGAGAGGTCGGTTCTCAAATAACAAATAACAGTCTCCATTTATGAAAAAATGTCCAGTTTTCTTCTTTATCTACTGTTCAGATTTTTCAAATGTTATTTACTCCTGTGATGGTCATAGCTGCATTTTCAGCAGCCGTTACTCCAGTTTTCAGTGCCATATGATTTTTCAGAAATCATTCTAATATGAGAATTTGGTGCTCAAGAAACATTACTTGAAAACATTATAAATGTCTTTACTGCCACCTTTGATTAATGTAATGTGTCCTTGCTGGATAAAAAAAATCATACTGACCCCAAACTTTTGAATATAGTATGTATTTTAAATTATATCTGAATATGCTAAATGGCTGTTTTCACGTGTTGCTAGGTGCATTTGTGTGAAGCAGAAGGCATGCAAGATTTCACGGATGAGGACTTCTCCTTCGATGTAATTGAAAACCAAACAGTGCTTGTAGCTGTTAAAATGCTTCGAACAGATGCAAATAAAAACGCCAGGTTTGCAAGTGCAAATGTCACAATCACAACTTAGTAAATTCAAGCAAAACATCCTAATGAACATCAAATGCATGCTGTTGCTTTAATATTCGTGAATATTTGTTTTCATTCATACATTCGTCCTTTTTCTGTTACCTCACAAAATGCAACAACATGCCTCATCCAAATTGCTTTAGGTCTTTCATCTAATACTTTACAGGAATGATTTCTTAAAGGAGATAAAGATCATGTCACGATTGAAAGACCCCAACATCATCAGGCTTCTGGCGGTGTGTATGAGCTCTGACCCTCTGTGTATGATCACCGAGTACATGGAGAATGGAGACCTTAATCAGTTCCTGTCTCGCCATGAGCCCGAGGGCATGATCGCTCTCCTCAGCAACGCTCCCACAGTCAGGTAGATACCAAAAGTTTTCAAGTACAGCAATGGAAATTGAAAGTGCAATTACGGTGGTGGACTGTGACTTTAAATCCCTATGAAAGATGGACACATTATTACGAAGGAAGTGTATGGAATTGCAAAAATATGATGAATCAAACAGAACTTTTAGGTAATGATCTTAAGCACACAAGGTTATGACTCTCATTGTTTTTCAGTTACAGTAACCTACACCACATGGCCACACAGATTACTTCAGGCATGAAGTATCTATCATCACTCAACTTTGTGCATCGAGACTTGGCCACCCGTAACCTCCTAGTAGGGAAGAACTTCACCATCAAGATTGCAGACTTCGGAATGAGTAGGAACCTGTATAGTGGAGACTACTACCGTATCCAGGGCAGAGCGGTGCTGCCAATCCGCTGGATGTCCTGGGAGAGCATTCTTCTGGTCAGACACGCACAATCTAGAAAAACAATAAATCGTACTCTCAAAAGTCTCGTAGAAGAACATTTGATGTGTTTTTTGGCTTCAAATAAATCACTAGTGATACAGGATGTTTTTTTGTCATCTACAGGGGAAATTCACCACATCCAGTGATGTGTGGGCTTTTGGCGTGACCCTTTGGGAGATGCTTACCTTCTGCAAAGAGCAGCCTTACTCACAGCTGTCAGATGAGCAAGTCATTGAAAACACAGGAGAGTTCTTCCGGGATCAAAGGAGACAGGTACTGGTACACTTATCTGCTTTTATAGAGAGGTGGGTGAGATCTGATTAAACTGATCCATCCATTTATCCATAAAGGTTCTGTATTGATATGGTTTTATGTAGAACCTTTAATATCAATTGAACCTTTTAATTACTTTTAAAAGGTTCTTGATAGAAGAAAAAAATTAATTTTTCAAATGTTTCTCACACTAAGAAAAAAAATGGTCCTTTTGTGTTCAAAAACTGGGTACAACTTTTGTGTTGGGGGTGAAATTGGGGGTGGAACCTCCATGAAGTTTGCCAAAAATCAACAATGTGAAAAACACAGAATATATATAAAAACAGAAAACCTCTATTGTAGCTTGCAGAGATGAAAACTGTAAAATATGTGAGAAATTTAATAATTCCAATCTATTTTTATTGTGTAATTTCCATTGTGTTAAAGGTCAGTTTGACCCACATATGGTTACATTCAAAATTAGACAAAAAAAAAAAAGTAAAATACAATAAAACTGATACTGAGATGCGAATAGCAACAATTACACATAGTATCCAACATTATTTGTACTATTTGTAGTATTTATGGATATTTGTATTTATTCTGCCTTTTTGTTGTCTTTTTTTCTCAAACCCTTGTTAGGGTAAAATGGGTTTCTTATGTTTTTCGGTCCTGTAACAGTCTAGTAATTTAGATCTAAAGACAACCTTGATTTTTTTGACTGTGAAACTTGGCTTGATTAACAAAATTGTCCATGGATGATTCGGATGACGAGTATCAATTTCAAGTAAATTTTGAACCTTACATTTCAGAAGACCTCATGTAAGGCAAGGCAGGTTTATTTATAGCGCATTTCGTACACAATGGTAATTCAAAGTGCTTTACATAAAAGAAAGTATAATAATAATGAAGAAAAAAAAACAAGCATAAAAAAAGCAATTTTAAAACTTTTAAAATTATTAAAATATTTACTTATTTAAAACGAATTTAAAACAGTTAGAAAATGATTTTACATAAAAAAACATTGCACAGTGCTCATTCAATAAATGCACAGCTAAACAGATGAGTTTTAAGTCTAGATTTAAATGTGACTAGTGTTTTAGCACATCTGATCTCTTCTGGAAGCTGATTCCAACTGTGGGCGGCATAATAACTAAAGGAGGACTCCCCTTGTTTTGTCTGAACCCTTGGTATTTCTAACTGACTCAATCCTAATGATCTGAGTGGTCTGTTAGGTTTATATTCAGTGAGCATATCTGCAATATATTTCGGTCCTAGGTCATTTAGTGACTTATATACGAGTAAAAGTACTTTAAAATCAATCCTAAATGTAACTGGAAGCCAGTGTAAGGACCTGAGGACTGGGGTGATATGCTCAGATTTTCTGGTTCTAGTCAGAATCCTAGCAGCAGCGTTCTGGATGAGCTGCTGCTGTCTAATGGTCTTTTTGGGAAGGCCGGTGAGGAGCCCATTACAATAGTCCACCCTGCTGGTGATGAAGGCATGAACAAGTTTCTCCAAGTCTTGGCTGGAAACAAAACATCTTATTCTTGCAATGTTTTTTAAATGATAGTATGCTGATTTAGTTACTGCTTTGACATGACTACTGAAACTAAGGTCTGTCTCCAGAATCACAGATTCCTGACTTGATTTTTAGTTGTTTGACCCTTAGAGTCATGGTCAGTGGCGGCTCCAGACAATTTTGATTGGGGGGGCAATGGGGGGTCCTGGTCATTTCAAGGGGGGTGTACAGTGGACAGTGTACACTGTACAGTGGACACGGCTAATACCTGCATACTACTGCTACTAAACAACACAACACAGCATATCAACTACTTTGTTTTTAATTAATTAATCAATTGCAGTTTGCAAACAATATGCTCAAACTTTAAATGGTTTGCGTCTCCAATAAGCATTAATTCACAAATGACTTAAACTTTTTTAACGTGGCTGACACTCCCTCTGAACAGGGCCATGCAGAGACCTTTGGAGGGGCAGGTGCTCAAAGTATAAAAGGGGCACATGGAACAAGGCTTTAAATGGCGCTGTTCAAAATATCAATACAGCAATATAATGTGATGCATTCCTTGCTGATTCGCGTATAGATATGGATGGTTATGTATTGATACAGCAGCAAATGCTTTGATGCAGTTTTGAAAAAGAAACAATAGAGAAGACAATTTTAAGTTTAAAATAATAATAGCTCTGTGATTAGAAACTGAAATGTCTTAAGTTGTCCCAACCTGGTGGCTTTTTCTTCTCTGTTCTACAGAATAATTAAGAACAGCGGTTATAGTAAAAACTATAGAAAACGTTCATGCCTCTACATTTTCCTCTTTCTCACCAGCCTCTGTCTCCTGGCTTGCTGTTACCTGCTCTCTTTCTGTCACTTGTGCCTCTATATTTCCCTCTTTTTCTTCCTCTGTCTCCATCTCCTCATCTGATCTATTACTTTCCACTCTCTGTCCATCTAGGAACAAGGTTCAATTTACTATTTCAGCATTAATCTATTATTTTAACCATCACTACTACTCTTGCATATGTTTTGCATACAAAACATAAAAAAACTGATACACTGGAATATGATTAATATTATTATTACTGTTGTAGTTGTTGTTGTCTAAAATTGAACACCTTTGCAATGTAAACAAATGACAGGCTACATGTGTTATTCATATCCTTCACACTGCACTTTGATGTCAGGTATATTATGCTTTTTGTATTGACATTGATATTTTTCAATTTATTTCCAGAGAGATATTATTGAGTTTACAGGCTAAAGTGGTCTTGCTGTTGTGAACACTGTTGCTATTGTAGAAAAAAAATATTTGCGTCACATTTCAAATATAATTATATTTTAATTCATTTCTGAATTGTTTTTATTTTTATAATGAAAATTCAGAGAATGAGAAAATCTGAATAAGCCTTACCAGTGTTGTGATAATTATTTTTAAGGCACTCTACGTGTTAAAAAATAAGTACTGTAATATAATAATAGTTTAGTCAAATAACATAAAAAAGACCAGATCCCTCAATGCCTGTGAAACTTTTCTCCCTCAAACAGCACGCTAGTGTTACTTCTACACACAGCAACATATCTGCATGTTCTCCCATCACATCGTTCTTGTAAAATAATAAGTAAATAAACATTAAAATCACTTCGCTGAGAATGGTGCACCACTGACCAGCTGCCGCTGTGTTGAAAATATCCTCTAGCAATTAAAAAATGCACGTGCGGCGTGAGGAATCGTCCCGTTCGGATGAGGTCGTCGTCGTCGTCAGGTGAAAGGTCATCATGTTGGTCATTTTATTTACGGCTAAATAATTATTAATAAATTGTACTAATATTATAATTGGGCGTGGGCAGGCATTCACAAAAGGGAATGTTATTACAAAATAAATTTCGAGGAAATTTTGCTATGACAAAAGGGCACTTAAGGGGCAAAGGAGCAGGTGCTCAAGTGAACCGGTTATTTCGGCCAGTTCGATCAAATAAACCAGTTGAAAAAAAAAACGGTTCACCGGCTCTGTTGCGCTCAATGTAATGTCATTCGCGATGACTGCCCTTCATTCAAGCCTTCGGTTTACCCGCGCTCATAACACTAGCACAGATTCAGTTCAGAATCAATCATCAAAAGAATCAGTTCGGTTCAGACGCTCTGTGTGTCAGTCTGCTTCACACTGAATCACACATGCGCAGTATCAGCAGCTCCTCGGTTCTCGAATCGGACACGTCTGATAGAAACGGTTCTTGGTACAGTGTACGAATAAATGTCTAAATAATAATTATTTATTATTGTTCTGCGTAGTTTGAAGAGAAACATTTTTTTATATTTATCCCAGATATATATATATTTTTTTTAATCAGGAAGAGGGTGGGGGGTCAATTTTTTGGCAGGGTCTTGAGACCCCCCAAGACCCCCCCTGGCACCGCCGGTGGTCACGGTATGCATTCACCTTGCATTCACTCATCTTTGTTTCCAAATGCAATGACTTCAATTGTCCTTGTTTAACTGAAGAAAGTTCTGGCAAAGCCAACTATTAATTTCATCAATGCATTGGCAGAGGGAGTCAATGGGGCTGTAGTCATTTGGAGATAAGGCTAGGTAATTATGGGTATCATCAGCATAGCTGTGATAGGCAATTTGGTTCTTTCTCATTATTTGACTTTGTGGGAGTATATACAGGCTAAACAAGAGCGGTGCAAGAATTGACCCTTGTGGGACTCCGCATGTCATGGACGTCCACTTAGACTTATGCTCTCCTAGACTCACATAATATCCTCTCCCTTCTAAGTATGACTTGAACCATTTGAGTACCATCCCAGAAAGCCCGACCCAATTTTCCAGTCTCTCTAGTAGTATGTTATGATCGACAGTGTCAAACGCAGCACTGAGATCTAGCAATACCAGCACCGATATTTTGCCAGAGTCACAATTTAAGCGAATATCATTAATTATCTTAATGAGTGCTGTCTCTGTGCTCTGATGTGGTCGAATGTATTACATATTTGTGACCCTGGACCACAAAACCGGTCTTAATTCGCTGGGGTATATTTGTAGCAATAGCCAAAAAATACATTATATGAGTCAAAATTATAGATTTTTCTTTTATACCAAAAATCATTAGGATATTAAGTAAAGATCATGTTCCATGAAGATATTTGGTAAATTTCCTATTGTAAATATATTAAAACTTAATGTTTGATTAGCTAATGCATTGTTAAGAGCTTAATTTGGACTATTTTAAAGGCAATTTTCTAAATATTTAGATGGGTTTTTTTTATAGTTGTATCTTGGCCAAATATCCTATGTCCTATCCTAACAAACCATATATTAAAGGAAAGCTTATTTATTCAGCTTTCAGATGATGTATAAATCTCAGTTTCGAAAAATTTACCCTTATGAATTGTTTTGTGGTCCAGGGTCACATTGTAGTGTTTGACAAGCTACAGTAATGGTTGTCTGTTTTTTTTTTCATAAAATTTTTTTGTAAACAATATGTAAACAATATGACCCCAACACAAAAGTCATAATACAATTTGTACAGCCTTTAATAAACAAATCAATGTGTGAACCTTTGAATGCACATTCATGACCCTAAATGAGAAATATTCACATAGTTTCCATAAGAAATAAATAGTTCAACCAGTTTGAAATAGTTTGAAACTGACCCCAACACAGCAGGTGCGGTTTTAAGAACTGTTTACTGAAAGGTTCTTTGGGAAAACCAAAAGAGTTCTATGGCATCGCTGCAAAAACATCCTTTTGGAACGTTTATTTATATAAGAGTGTACCATATATAACAGTATATTCTTATTCTCAGATATACCTGCCTCAGCCACCAATGTGTCCAGACCCTGTCTACAAGCTCATGTTGAGCTGCTGGCACAGAAACACCAAAGAGCGCCCATCCTTCCAGGAGATTCATCACACATTACTGGATTGCAAGCCATAGTGTCCACTTGTGTGCCAATCTTGGCACTCCCAGAGACATTTCAGTGTGCCCACAGGACTCCAGTCAACTACAAACCGCAACACACACTTATATGTTCCCGTATATAAGTGAGATCAGAGTCTATCATTTTTCTGTAGCAATTTTCACTGTGAGTGTGCAAAGGCAAACTGATATATTGTACGATTGAATCATAAGTGCCTTCGGCTGGCTTACAATACCTGGGTAGCACTAGGCCAAAGAAAATGTAGCAATGAATTTAGGCACCTTTAACACAGAAGAATTGCATTTTACACACTGTGTTTTTTCTTCAAATAACTCTAAATATTCGAAAATATCTATAAGAATATTTCTGAATAGAAAGAGGAAATGCCAAAAAAACAAGGTAGTGGTTACTGATGCGCCTTTTATTATGTCCAATTTAATGTTGTTTTCAGTATTTTGAGGCCGAAGACAGCTTGAATGTAAATAAGAATCCTTAATTGACATTCAGATTCACCTTTGGTTTTATCTCAATGTCTCTTGACGTTTGTGTATAATTTCATCTCATTTATCGAAAATGCTAAAGTATTTTGTTATTTGACATATTTAATTTGGTCTTTGTAGTAAACTGCAAAGACCACTTTCAAACAAGTGGATTAACAGAAAGCCAATTTATCTGGTTGTCACAGAATTTCAAATTCTAAATCAGAACGATTCACTTAAAATTGTAAATGTAAAAAATATATTAGTGTTATTCTGCAACTACCTATATATTGTGTTAATATTTAAGCGTACTGCGTTATGTAAGTGTTTGCTTTTCTTTATGTTGTATTGTTTAAAGAATCTTGGTTATTTAAGTCCATTTCATTTGTGCTCTTATTTTTTTTATTTTGCTTAAAACAACTTTTGCATCAAGAAACTTTCAGCATAATGAGCTAAGAAACCCATAATTCTTTTACAGAAGTCTCTTACAATATTTGCATGAAGTTGGAAGAAATCAGATATGTTACTTAATGATAATTTCACATTTACATTGCATTTGTCCTATGTTTTCATCTCATCTCAAATTAGGCAGAATGGGGTAGTACGTACATTTATTATCACCAGCTAATTTTGTTTATCTGTAAAAAAATATTAAAATAAGCTCATTTTAAAGCTATTTACAGTATACAGTATATTCTAGGTGGTGCTGAATTGCTAAAGTGTGGGATAAATACTGGATTTGTATTGAATAGTTGCACTATGATGGTTTACAGTAAGTTGTGATGTGTTGGCATGTGAAAAGTGCTGCAAATGGGATACTTGGAAATCTGTTTTGTAATTAACTGGCGTACTTTTTTTTTTTTTTTTTGTAAGGTTCATTGTATATGACCATATTTTTTTTACATTTGTACACCTTTCGGGGTTGGTTAAGATATCTGCCAGTCTATAAGAAGTGTTTTGGTTGTGGGTTTGGAAGTATTTTTGCTGTAAGTATAAATTAATTTGAGTATTCTTGACATGACTGATGAAGTTGCTTTATAGATATGCTTTAATTATGAAATGTTACATTAAATGTTTGTCCTTCAAAACATAAACATATAAAACAGTAACAGCCCTTTATGAGGCTTTGAGTTTGTTTACAAAAACATTCCACTTTATAAAAAATCTTTGTGAGGAAATTTATAATTTTCATATTCTGTACATTGACAATGGCTCATCACAATTCGTGGAAAAACTGGAATTTTTTTATTCATAGCAAAATTTCCTTAAAGTGATTCTTATCCTTTCTAACCTAATGCTTTGTGCTGTATTTTTAATTAGTCCTAATTTTCCATTATCAGCCTATTGTATAGCTATGTAAGGAAACTGTACATAAAATAATAAATTGATGAACCTTTAAACTTCTTGTCTAGAAATTGTATAACTATAAAAGCACAATTTCATACTTTCACAGTAATAACATGTGTGTTTGTTATTTGTATAACGTTACGTGAATTGGACATTGAATTGGAGTACAGGTTAGAATGCATCAAGACATTCATTTTAACGTGTGTACTCTAATATTTGCTTTTTAAATCGTTCTTTCGTGCATTGGTTTTCAGTCGAATAAATATGAACTGAATCTTAAAACTGACCATTTTCTACTTTTGCTTTACTTTTTTTTATTAGCCTGGTCTGACCGTGGCTAAGTCTGGATTGGTCAGAGTAGATGGCACGTCACAGAAAGGAAACAGCTGATTGGCCGATAGAAGTGTGACCACGGCGGCTGTGCAAACTCCATCCGTACACAGACACTGGTGAAATACAACGTTAGAACCGGTTGCGAAGGGAAAGTACAGTATTACAGGTAGCACATCATATATTGTATGAATGTAAAGATAGGATGAAGAAAGTAGTGCTGTTAACCGGTGCAAACAGGTAACGAAACTGTGTATACTTAGTAGTTTCACGTCACTGTTTTAAACGTCATTCTGTTATCACTGTAGTGACAACTTTAAGATTATTTTTCCATAATGTTTCTGTTTTAAAATAACAAAAATACATCTTAGAAAGATAGAAAATATTCGGCAAATGAGTTCTTAACCAGTAAGTTAGTAGAGAAAACATGGTGCACAATGTCTCTTTTTCTCTGCATGTAATGCTCACTCCATATAACCCTGTTTGCATGTGTGTGTGTGTGTGTGTTTATGTGCATTCAGTGGTATTGGGCTTGCCCTGTGTGAGCGTCTACTAAGCCTGGATGCCCAGCTGCAGCTCTGTCTGGCCTGCAGGAACATGCAGAGAGCTGAGGCTGCTCGACAGGCTCTTCTAGTGTCTCAAACTCAAGCTACTCCGCTGCAGTTTCGATGTGGCCAACATGCGCTCTGTGCTCAGGGCTGCTGAGGAGTTCAAGCAGATGTAAGACATCCCAGTTTCTGTTTACCAAAATACACTAATATTAATGGACTTTATGCCTTTCATACGCATAAAGATGCCAAACTCTAAAAAGCACCATAAAAGTAATCCACATGACTCCACACTATAATCCAAGTCTTTTGAAGCCATATCATAGTTTTATGTGAGGAACAGACTTAAATTAAGTTGATGTTGAAAGAAAAATAAAAAATACTGCACTGCACTGTACATCTGAAAATATATATTTTTTTCCTGAAATCTAATTGTACATATTAAAAATTATTACACCACTGAAATCTAATTGTACATATTAAAAATTATTACACCACCACAGTTAGTAAGCATGAGCTGCAGAACTTTCACTAATGTAGTATCCATGCCAGAACCCGAAATCTGCACTTATATGTAAATAATAATTTAAGTACTTTTGAATTTTCTTTCATGTATTTATACAGTTAGGAGCAGATTAGGAGTCACTAGACACTGTGAACTTGGTTTGATGTGACCGGCCCATTTAAAACCCCAGATCTGTTTAAAGTATAATGCTAAATAAACGTTATATGTAATATAATGTTGAATGAACATTAAAAAGTTATTTAACTTACACGTGTAAAAACTGTTTTTTTTTGTTTTTGTTTTTTTTTTGAACAGGTACAACAGATTAGATTATCTGTATCTCAATGCTGGAATCATACCTAATCCCAGAGTAGATCACAAAGCCTCTTATAAAGGCCTGTTTTCTAGGTACAGTATTTCTTTCTATTTACACTGCATGTTTAAAAGTTTTGAAATGTTTATCAATTTATCCAGCAAAGATGCATATAATTAACCTAAAGTGACAGTGAATACACATATAATTTTACTGTTTGAACATTATATTCTTTAAATAATTTTTTTTTTAAATGTTTACCGAGTACAACTGTTTTCAACATTGATGATAATAAGAAATGTTTCTTGTGCACCAATTACTGCTTTGAATGCTACTGATTGTATAGCATAGTATATACCCAGGGAGATAAGGTCACAGCCATTGGTTTGCAGGAAGTGTTTGTCACTAATCTATTTGGTCATTTCCTTCTGGTACATTGATGGGCTAGAAAAACTGAATGTGTTTCTGTGACCACACATAAAAAATAATAATAATAACAAACTGGTATTTTTTTGCCGTTATTTATATACAGTTATTTACATAGCTGTGGTAGAACACGATACAATTTCTGTATTTTTCATGTTACACTATCAACCAAATCATCTTCCTCAAAAAGATCTCCTAGAACATTATTTCACCCATAAATGCCACAGGATTCATTTCAATGTTGCCAGCAACTTGTTCCCTGGCAGCTGTCTCGATCAATAATTCATCTGAAAGGCTGTAGTGCTGAAGCTATTTTGAGTCCTCAAATAGCAGCCCTGTGCTTCTTTGTGAAGTGTTTTCGTTTGCTAATTGGAGAGCTCATTCTTTTGCACTAAGGCATTTGGTCATCAGTGCTGGAAGTCGGGCAGCACTGTTCGTTTCATTGTTCAGTCGTGTTATTGTGGCTCAAGTTGACCAGACGAGACGTATCAATTTTCTGTTGGGATTGCACAGAGTGAGGAGGAGTGAGGCTTGTATTTCTAGTCAAGTTGTCCTCTGCTTCTCTCTCAAACCACAAACTTAAAATCTTTTTTATTAATTAATTAATTTATTTATTTTTAGGTGGGGGGATGGGGTTTATGAGAAAGTAGTACTTTTAGCCAAATTTTCATTAAATGTATACAAATATGTAAAGATATTTATAATGTAACAGAAGAATAAATGTTGTTCAGAAAATGTAATATGCTTAATATACATCAAAGAATCCAGAAAAACATTGTCACATTTTCCAAAATAAATACATAAGCGACACAACTGTTTTCACCATTGATAATAAAATGATTATGTTTCTTGAGCATCATATCGGAATATTTTAAACTGTTAAAATAACTGTTCTACCTTGTCTTGTTGTTCATGGCAAAGTCTTTTTTTATGGTTCAACTAATAGTGATAGTTTAGGGCAGGATTACCAGTGCAGCCAAACAGTATTCCAAACAGTATTTTGTCATTCTTTTTAGAAATTAGACAGTTTTTTCCCGGATCCAACTAAATCTTTTGCTTCTGTGATAGGTGAAGGAACTGGATCCCTTACTGTGTCAGATGGACCACAATTCTCTAGTGATCTGGACATCCACCAGTAATGCCCAGGAATTTTCTTTTAGTGTAGATGATATATAGCATCAGAAAGGCTGTGAGCCCTACAGCTCCTCAAAATATGCATCTGATCTACTTCGCTTAGCCCTAAACTGTCACTACAACAACCGGGTAACTTCACAGTTCCCTAAAGAAAATGGTTACTGCATGACTTGTTTTATACCATGATTATCATGATTATCATAATTGTGAATTTGTCATGAATACTAGTCATCTGTTAACAGGGTTTGTACTCATCAGTGATCTGTCCTGGTCTGGTCATGACTAACCTCACCTTTGGCATTCTACCATCATTCTTCTGGATTCTCATCATGCCAATAATGTGGCTTGTAGGTCCTCAATTTACTTTACCTTATGTATATCAACACAATAATATGAAAGTCACCCAAATCTAACATTGTGTTAATGTCCTGTCCTGTATCATCAGATAAGGATATTCACCAACACTTTTACCCTCTCACCTTACAATGGAGCAGAGGCTTTGGTACGTACCACTACCACCAGTGTTGGGGAAAATTACTTTTAAAAGTAATGCATTACAATATTGCGTTACTCCTTAAAAAAGTAACAAATTATGTTACTTAGTAACTTTTTAATAAAAGGTAATGTGTTACGTTACTTTTTAAATATGAGAAGGGCTAGATTATTTTTAATATAAGAAGTTTATTTTTAAAAAAGATATTTATAGCAAATGTAAAAGCCCTTTCACACCAAAAAATGTAATGAATAAACCTCAGGCTGAAGGAAAAGCAAATTCACGTCTGTACTGTAGAACACAGGAGAAGAAGGTTCAACACTCTTCAGCAATAAAAAAAAACATTGAAGCACAATTGTTAGTTTAACTAAAGTAATTTTTGCTTACTGGATCATCAAAGGTCAGCAGCAAAGACATTAGTTAAAAAAATGGGATTAGATAAATTTGTGTTAGCATATTTAATTATTGCAGGTTTGCATCATATTCTGGGTTTGCATTTCACCATTTTAATTCATTTTGATGAATACTAAATCTGTTTTTGTTTTTTTTGGGATGAATTAATACACATTCACATTTAGTCTAGAGCTACAGTAACATCATGTTCACAAAGCGCACACAACGCCTCTGAACTTCCAATTTCTCCCAATATGGGGACAGGAGACTTGTCAGTCAATAAATGGGAAAACAAAGTAACTGGCGTTACTTTTTTGAAAAAGTAAGTAGTAGTTACTTTAGTTTTTTGAAAAAGTAACTCAGAATTTTCTTGTAAATTAAAAAGTAATGCGTAACTTTACTAGGTACTTGTAAAAAATAATCTGATTAGGTAACTCGAGTTACTAGTAATGCGTTACCCCCAACACTGACCACCACTACCACAAATGTTCATAGAATCATCAAGTTTAACCATGAATAATTATTACAGTTTATTGAATCACTTCATAGAACTACTGAATTGTATGATAGTGAAACGGCAAATGTTTCATAGTACAAAGAAATGGAAAAATTAAGTCAAGATGTGGAACCACTTTGATTCTAATAGCTTTTGAAGCTTAGTATTGCATGTCATTTGGAGAAATGACTCATTTCATTCACAGTTGTCTGGGCCTCATTGATTTCTCCTAGTCTCAGTTTTCATCTATTGTTTTTTATTACACAGTTTTGGCTGTTCATGCAGAAACCTGAGTCACTGGACCCCAATGCCAAATACCACAGTTTGACCTCTGGGCTTGGAAACAATTACACTCAGCCACACAAGGTCAGAACTGACAATCAGGTTCCCTTACTCATCTATTTTTCATGCCTGTTTTGGTCTATTTTAAATCCAATTTTATATTGCAAATTAAAGTCTGTAGGGTTTATATATACTTTGTGATTCGGTTAGTTCTGCAAGGGAATGCATGGACTTTCATGTTTCTCAGCTGTTGAACTTGTTTATAATATTAAAAACTGATACTGTCCATCGTTTAACTGCTTTTTGTGTGTTTACAGATGGATATTGATGAAAATATGTCAGAGGCCCTCTATGTGAAGTTATTAGAACTTGAGGATACAGTGCGGAAGAAACTGAGAGATGAGGATCTAGATATAAAAACAAAAAACTAAATATGGACACCAAACCTCATGCATTCTATTGCCTTTTAACACATTTCCATCTTGAAATCTTATCTATGTAATAGATGAACACCTCATGAAGATCTTCAGAAACACTTTATATGAAATAATTATGATAATCTAGCATGGCTGTGAACCACATCATGTTCTTCACTTATGATTTTAGCTTGTATTTACAAAAAGTACTTGTATGCAATAGACCCTTTTCACAAAGGTGTGACTGTGATGTATGTACATGTATAAAACTACATTTGTATTGTATTACATTTGCATCAAATTACAGAAAAATAGTTAATGCTAATGAGAGGGGTTTACTAATTCAGTCTCTATGGGAGTGACGTAAATTTGGCATCGTTCTCTCTTATGACTGCCATTATCAGTCTCACTTCTTTAAAAAAATCAAATAAAATCCAATTCACTTCTATAGAAGTTTACCCAACTATGTTATCTTACACTGCTATGACCCTGGCTTTGCTATCATCATGCTCTACTGTTTGAGCTACTTATAATTATTGTGCAATTTATATTGGTTTTGCAGCGGTGCATTCCAAGGAAAATGGTTTTTAACAAATAATTAAGGTCAGCAGTCTCGGACTCTGATAAACAATGGGACCACAAATCTGTCAGTCTTTTACAAATCTCTTCCTACAAAAAAATGTTTTAAACTCATTCAGCTGATACACTGTCAGTACATATGTGACAGACAGGCCTATGGGTGTGCAACTGAGACATTTTTTCTGTGTTAGCTCTCAAAGGACAAATATAATGCAAAAAAGTAATACGAAGTGCCGTCGTAACAATTTATTTAACTATACATACAGCATTAATATACATAACACAAAAAAACGATTATAATTTTCTGGATGAGAGCTTGCAATGTAGGGAGATTGCAGATATTGATGTGTCGCTATGGTGACGAAGATCATAAAGATGCACTTCCCTGTGTTAATAAAAAATAAATAAGAAAAAAAAACTTTTAATGGTGAAACCAACTTGACTGAATGTTTTGCAAATAAGTTTCTCGATTTCTAGTCCCAGTTAATACGACGTCAGACTAGTCTTACCTTAGTCTTGAGGTTGTGTCCTCTGGTTACTGTACGCAGAGAGATGTTCGGGTAAATTACTATGAATGAAGATGGAGCATATTTTGTGATGTTTTATTTATATTTAACAATATTAGTCCACAATATAGGATGAAGCGATGTAACTGTGTGCCGATTGATCCAGACACTCGGCTCTGGTTAAATGTGTATGTGCCGACTGAGTAGTTTCCACATCTTCAGGATCCGCAAAGATTTGTTGCAGACGGACTTGTGAAAAACTGTTCGTGTCGCACTCTGTTTCTTCAGCATAGCCACTAAGCTTAGGGTTGCAGAATGCCCAAACCATGCCACAAAAGTACACAAAAAACGCTGACATCACCAAAATCATGAGCGCATAAGACTCAATCATCGCTTCCGTCACCACATTCGGCATCCTCGCGCGCGGAAAAACGCTTTAGCTACATAAGTCTATTTCGCTGAATGTCAATGAATCACAGTCGTCTTCAGCCCTCAGTTCCTGTGCTCCTGTGCATCATTGCTCCTGCCTTCATTATGACAGTTCAAGTAACGCACTTCCGCTAATTTCCAGAGGAAATTAGTATGTAAATATTGTACCCTGATTTTAACGGGATATGGCACGTTTGGCTCTGTAGAGAAAATAAACTGTTATAAAAAAACTATTTTCAAACTAGCCTACTAGTATAGGCTATAATTTGACCGCTAACAATAATATAGGCATACTTCACTGTCATAAAATAGGCTATGAACATTAACGGTCTCAGTTCTCATATTGTGGTAATTATGGTTATTGGGCATTTTTGGTGTATTTTATCAATTGACTTCTTGGTTTAGCTTGATATAAGGATGATAAGTAAATCAAATAACTTTATGAATATCTTGCATGACACACTTAATTATGTTCACAAGGGATAATTATTTAGATTTTTTCACACACATCAGGGGTTATTGACAAATTGTTCATTGGTTTTTGTGTTCTATTATTTCTGTCAAACCGAAGCAAAAGTTAATTTGGAAGCTTGTTTGGTGCGCACCAAGGTTTGTTCACACTGATTAAAAATAAACAGCTCAAAGTGATCGCACCAATGTTTTAATCGTAGGGTACCAAACCTAAGTGTGAACAGTGAACACACCCTTACGCAACCCAACCAAAAATGTGTGACTTCCGTGTAAAAGAAGAATCCTAAAAACAAGTCAGTGGTAGCCAACACTGTTTGACAGGTTTATGATGACGTAAAAGTGAGTAAATGATGACAGATGGTGCTATTTTAAGATTAACAGTGTGGGTCTGGGAAAAGGGTAAAACAATAAAAATGCATAAGCTACATAAAAATAATTTGAAAGTATTAAATAAAATATATAATTACATTGTTCACCTGGTAGACAAATCCTATAACAATAACATGATCTATTTAAGCCTACCCTATTCAGACATTTCTATAGATCTAGAAATAAACTTCCAGAGAATTTAAGCTTCGCATCTAATAATTAACTTGAGACATGGCACATTTTCAACACAAAGATTGCCGAATGATTGCTTTGATGAGGATACTCCAGTATCCAAAGCTATTTCCAGCTGTTTAGAAGACCTAACTTATTGTCCCTCGGGGGCCGCAAGGGGTATTAGGGGGTAAATCTTTTTTAATCTTCTATTTTAAGTTTTAAAAAATTACAGCTAGGCCTATCTATAGCTAACTTTTTGCACTTAAAATAAAGTGAAAAATTCTGTTTAGATTTATAGATCTTTATATAATGTTCTACAATGTACAAAAGCCAATTCAGCAAATAACAGTCTCAGTCTCAGTCTCTCTCTCTCGTATGTTGTGCGACTACATGTCCCACACGACTTTGCGGTCAGAGTCCCGGATGTCTTTTTTCGCCGGAAGAGAAGCGTGAGTCTTTTCCAGCCATCTTGTGGCATCTATCAGCGAAGTGCTCGCTCAGGCCCCGTAGAATCGGAGGAGAATCCTGCTGAAAGGGGGCCATCATGCCCGGACAACTGCAAGAAGAGTTCGGCTGTGTCGTAACCAATCGGTTCGACCAGCTATTTGATGATGAAGACGATCCGTTTGATGTTTTGAAGCAGGCAGAAAAGAAGAAGATGGACGCGACCGCTCCTGGTGCCGCCAAGACCGCCGCGCAGGCTACAAAGCAGCCCAAGAAGGAGTCACAGAAAGAAAAGAAAACACAAGTTTCCGAGAAGGAAGAGACACAAGCTCCCGTTCCCCTTAAGAAAGATGGTAAATATCGCTTGCGTTAAACTCGTCATTTGGTCACACTTTCCTAAGTGAGCAGTCTGCAAAAGACGCTACTAAAGGCCATGAGGTCACGCACATCACTGTTGTTGACTGCCTGACATCTGAAAAACTTCCAGTGCTTTCAGCAAAAGTGCTTTTCGCGCCATACATCATTTCTATGTGACGCACGCAGTTGAACCTGTTGCTATCATTATTTTCTGGGTTCTTTATGAACTGCAGGCCTATTGATAACCATCGGCTTGTTTGTTAAATGACTGGTATATTAGTGCATTTAACTCTACAGCTAGTAAAATTATCCCATTCAATAATAAAAGGAACGTCTTATTGATAGTTTCCGAATGTACAGTCCGTTATCTCGTGGCTTTTTAATAACGCTCGAGCTGCAGTGCAGTTCCAACCTCGTGTTTGAGGCAAGAGTCGGTCCTCAGTCGTGACACTCCCATTGAAAAGCCTCCTATTGTTATTTGCTTGACGCCGGGTTTTAACTTCATTGGGTGCTTTAAATTTTTGACAGCCGGGACAGTGTAGGAGGTAGGGTTGTCAGGTTATTTTTTTTATTGGGTGTCCGTGTCCCTGACTGATCTGGATGAGAGGAAGCAGCAGGCTCGTGAACAGGTGCGCGTGCGCGGGCAGGACGACGGGCGCGTGATCAGCTGTTGTGCCGCGCGACCGTCTATTTCGGTACGTGGTGGGTGGGATCAGTCAAGAGGAACAAACCATTATTATCGAGACCCAAAACGCGAGTGTATTGATTTACTAGTGTGAAAAGTAATAAAACACAGTGGACATCTGTGCTAGTAAATAAGAAAAACAGAAACATTTTTAAGCAGTTAAGTTAAACTAAAGAAGTAATGGCATAATATGTATTTACATCGCTCTTTTAAGAGGATTTTATTAGTGTCCATTTTTATATATAAATAAGGATAGTTTGCTGGAAATGTAATTTATTAACATCTGCATGTTTAAAACATTTGAAGAATGACATCCCCCCCCCCCACCAATTGTCATGCTTAATGACAATTTTTGTACTTGAGCACATTCAAGTTATTTAATTCAGATCAAGACTATGCCCTTTTTTTCTCTTTTTTTTTTGTAATTCATTCATCATTCTTGTCTATGATACTTGTTGGAATCAGTGTAGTTGAAACACTTGTGTGTCTGTTTTGCAGGCATGAAGAAGATGGGCCGCCGGCCGGAGCAGCAGGGTCCAACAGGATTCCAGCAGCAGGGAGGTCAGGGGGAGGGTCGACCACCAGCTGACAGACGGCCTGACAGGAGGCCTCCACGTGAACGACGCTTTGACAAACCCACTGATGAAAAACCTGCTGAGGGCGGAGAATTCTCAGTGGAGAAGTGAGTCAATTAACCTTTGTTTTTCTGGTAATACATAGTTTTACATTGAAAACATTTAATTCCATTTTAATGCTTTATTTTTTATTTTTATTTCTGATCTTTTGAATTTGGCATGACATGAAAATTGTCTGTTTTCCATATCCATGTTGTAGATCTTATTGGGAACAATTCATCTGTGCGTATGTTTCATTTTGAAAAAAATATTTTTTAACACAATGTTTCGTAAACTCTTAGTTAAAACACCCGACTTCTCTTTGGTAATCCACTTAAACCTTTAAAGGAACTTAATACATTCTTAGCAAGATCCAAATGTAGGTAATTTCAGCAGAAATGGCTGACATCTAACTGCTGTATTATCTCTCCTCTTCAGGTCTGTCAGTGACAGGCCGTTCCGGGGTCGTGGAGGTGCCAGAGGAGGGCGCGGAGGCCGGGGCAGAGGTGTTGGCAGGACTGACGGCTTTGACTCGCGCGGCAAACGCGAATTTGACCGACACAGTGGCAGCGACCGATCGTAAGTCATTTGCATCCACATGTTGACTCCACCTGTAATGCTGCCCATGTGACATATCAAAGCTAAGTGTTAATTTTTGTTTCAGCAGCCTGAAAGCAGAGGAAAAACGTGGAGGGAGTGGATCTCATAACTGGGGGACTGTTAAGGATGAGTTGAGGTCAGTGGAGCAGCAGATGAGTTTGATTCACATACTGGTCAGTTAGAGGCATTTTGGTTCAGTATGTTTTGTGAAATTGGATACATTTCTTTTTACAGTGAGCTTGACCAGTCAAATGTCACTGAGGACACCCCTGAAGGAGAGGAGCACCCACCTAATGACTCAGAGAACAAGTGTGTACACTTCAGCTCTAAATTAGCACTGCTGAGTCATTCTTTGCCATTTACTGCCAGCACTATTAGCTTATGTTTCCACCTATAATAAAAAGAAAACATACAGGGTGTAACATTGTACTTGATTAAAGCATGATGGCTTTATTAAAAGCACAATACATTAACAATCTTTAAGAGTTATTGAAAGGACAATTTTTTTTTCATGCATTAACTAACTAGATGCAGCAATTTTAGGTTTGTTTTGTTGTTGATGTTTCCACAGGGAGAATGAGGTTGAGGACGCTAAAGAAGAAGGTCCTAAGGAGATGACTCTGGATGAATGGAAAGCCCAGCAGGATAAAGAGAGAGCCAAAGTAGAATTCAACATTCGTAAGGCCAACGAAGGAGCTGATTGGAACAAAGGATACGTTCTGCACAAGTCTAAGGCTGAGGATGTAAGAAAAATGACAACATTTGAGTTTTGTGGTTCATAGTGTCCATTTTTTGTTTCATGCTAAATGGAAAACTGTGCTGCATCCCTACCATTCCCCAAGACGAGTTACGTTTTTATATGTACTTGTAAGCAGCATGGAAGTGTGCTTGAGGAATCTGATTGCTGTCCATTTCATATGACATCATTACTCTAAAAGCACAACACCAGTGTTTTTAAAACACGTAAGCCTTCAGCCTGCATTATTGAGAAATCATGTCCTTTTCAACCCAGTTGATAAATGAACAGCTTGAGTTGTTTGGATGTTGAACTAAAATGTAAGTTTATTAGAAAAGGACAGTATTATATCATATATACATATTCACTTTCCCGCAGTCCTCTGCTGATGATGCCTCTGGAGATCACCAATCCCGCAAGCCTGCGAATGACATTACATCCCAGCTGGAGATTAATTTTGGTGACCTGGGTCGCCCAGGACGTGGTCGTGGAGGACCCCGAGGTGGAAGGGGAGGCCGTGGGGCCACTGCTACCAGGCCACCTCGCGAACGCAGGCCAGACAAGGTACAGTCTCTTTGTGTATTTGATCTGCAGGTATGCATATGTATTTGTACGACTGTGGAAAAGTTTGCCCATCTGTCCAAAGATGGATGTTCTCATCACAACCTTATTTATAGAGTTACGCACACCTGATTCGTGATCATGATTTCTAATTGGTTGTAAACATTTGGCTGACACCATATTGTTGACAGTTTGGGGTCAGTAGTCAGCAAGGACACATTTAGTTTATCAAAAGTGATAGTGGAGTTTCCAGAGATATTAAGCAGCACAGTGGTTCAAATAAATGCAGCCTTGGTGAGCAAATCAAGACCTCATTTAAAAACAGAAATCTTACCATGATGTCCATGGCTGCTTGGGGAAAAAAACATGAAGTACATGTAAAGTATTATTGCTAGATAATCTCAAAGATTAACCAAAACCAAAAACAATTTGACTCAAATGGGCTGCTTTTCTTGTATCTGCATCTTTTAGGCCGGTGGAGTGTCTGTCCCTAATGTGGACGACCCAGAGGCTTTCCCAGCCCTGGCTTAAGCTGCCCAGACAGCGCTCCGCTCACCCAGGAGGATAACTCCTCAACGGGTTCCTGTCTACGAGGCTTGCATGCAAACGGATCCGTCAGCAGATGAAATGATGGAAGACCGTCATCATGCCATTCACCCCTGAGGACTGATTTTACTTGTTTTAGAAAAAAAAGGTGGAAAAATAAAAAACCAAAAAAAAAAAAAACAAAGGACGGACTTCTTGCTATTCTGAAGCAAATTATTGGTTGAGGTTTTGTATTTAGAAATAAGGTAGCAGGGATGTTTTCATACAGCGTTTCTTTTTTTTTTTTCTCTCTCTTATGCATTGTTCATGGATACTTTTTGTATTGTTGCTTGAAAATATGCGTTTCCAAAAATAGGTGTGAAGAGCACACTAGTTTATCTTATGGTGTCCCGTAGCTAGATCGCTTTTTACACACAAATGCCTCAAAACAAGGCAGCCACTTCAGGAATAAGATCTACAAGTTAATTATTTTAATTTGTAGAGGTTACTGCATAACTAGGGGAAGTTACAGAGCATTTTGGTACTGCTCTTTATTTTATTAAACATCTCGATTCGCTGAAAGCAGGCCTTGAAACAATCTGAAATCATTTTAATTACATGTTCAATTTATGATTAATAACTTATCCAAGATATAGTTCAGATGATTGTTGCATTCGCCACAAAGTGTCTTTTATTAAATGACCACTGTAAAGTTCTAAATGGTATATTTATACCATTGACTCCAGTAACTCAGGATAGTATCTTGTTACGCAAAGCTCCAGTGTAAATGCAAGAAGCAAGTTTACACACCCCACTCCTGTTAACTGAGAAATGAGGTTATGGATCGGTTGGATAGGCTAGGTTATGGATAAATCCTTTAAGAAATTATTTAATTTTTTCCCCATTGCGTTTACAACAGCTTTACTGCATAATTGATCTGAAAGAAACACCATCCTGTTCAGTGTGGAACAGCTGAGTGCTACGATAATGTGTGAATTCGTACCCTGCTATTAGACCTCTGTCAATAATTAAAAGATGATCGATTCATACAGAGTTGTGTGGAATTTAACTTCAAAGATGAAATTGCTTCCAACTTGATCTTATCTGATGCTTGTCAGTTACATTTTAAAGTCTTGAGTTTAAAAAAAAAAAAAAAAAGTAGTGATCCTAGTCTTGTTATTAACAGTATAGGGTGTCTTATGCTATGGTGCAATATTGGTTGAAATGATCTCTGAGATGGAGTTTGGCTTGTAAATAACAATGAGGTCCCAGTTGTTAACATTTAAGTTGAAGCATTAGCTAACATGAACAATGAGATTAATTTTTTTTTTTGCATCTTGGTTAAAGTTGATAAAATACAATTGTTCAGTGTTCGTTCATGTTAGTAAGTGATGCATTGATGTTAAAGGATTAGTTCACATCAAGAATCAAAATTGTCATAATTTACTCACCCTCCACATGTTCCAAACCTGTACAAGTTTCTTTCCTTTGTTGAACAAAGAAGATCTTCTGAAAAATGTTGGTGAACAGTTGATGAGCAACTTTGTCATAGTAATAGTCAATGGTGCTCATCAACTGTTTAGATACCAACATTTTTCAAGTTTTTTTTTTATTTTGTTTGTGTTCAACAGAAGAAACTCGAACCGTTTTGGAACAAGTGGAGGGTGAGTAAATGATGACAGAATTTTCATTCTGGAAGTGAACTAAACCTTTAACAGATTTTTAAAAAATGTATAATTTTGAAAACAAAATTACATATGTGATCTTGAACAACAAAACCAATATTAAGGGTCAGTTAATTGAGATTTTCTTTGATGTATGGTTTATTCAGATAGGACGATATTTGGCCAAGAAAATCTGGAATCCGAGGGTGCAAAATACTGAGAAAGCCACCTTTGAAGTTGTCCAAATGAAGTCCTTAGCAATGCATTTTACTAATCAAAAATTAGGTTTTGATATATTTATGGTAGGAAATGTACAAAATATCTTCATGGAACATGATCTTTACTTAATATCCTAATGATGTTTGGCATAAAAGAAAACTCAATTTTGACCCATGCAGTGTGTCTGTGGCTAATGCTAAAAAATATGCCCTGGCAACTTTAGACTGGTCACATATACTGTAGAAATGTTATTCAGTGTATTCATGCTAGCGAATGGGACCTTGTTGCACGTGAAATATTGTAAATCTATTGTAACTGAAATAACAAGTTGCTCACATATTGATTCCTGGCACTGGTTAATTGGCATTTGGAGTGGACTTACACTTGCAAGTGTATTTTACAAAAGCATTTGGCAGCTGTCAGTATTTCTGGATGCTGTTGTTGGCCATTCACATTTTCTTTAGAAATGCTGCAGTTTAGTTTATTATTGAGGTTTAGTTTGGGCAATACACCGGGACAACTATGTATGGCTGACTGGTAAAATGTCTATAGACTAAAGTCATGTGTTGCCATATAATTTAAAAGATGTAGTGACAGAAAACCACACACATACAAAACCGAGAACATATTTATTCTGTCCTTGATGCTTTGACTTTAACATGTTAACATGCAAATAGACACTTTACATTAAGACAGTATTCAGCTAAGCTGATGAAAAACATGTGATTATGACAAATTTATTTGTGTCAAACATCTTGCATTGAGAGAAGATATGAGTACAGAGTCTGCCTTGATATTGAAACGTGCAATTTTTTTCTTTATTGTAGAAAAAGAGTTCAAAAGTCACTGTTAAAAGTTAGTGTTGGACAGCTGCTGAGTGTTTTAGTGAAAAGAACGACCTTTTCAAGTTACATTCATTAAGTATCTGTACTCTAGATGGGCTGTTACCAGTCTGTTAGATCATCTGCATTTCAGAGATAAGTAGCTGAGGCAGGCCGTGTGCTTAAAAGGATATGATAAGTTAACCTTGTTTTTGTTTTAACCCTTTATCACATCCCAAGAGGCCTACATTGGCCCATCCCTCAAACACAGCCATACAAGCTTTTTAGAATTGGCATGAAATTAAAATGAATCCATTTTCTTGTTTCTTGCTTCATCCATGCATTTTTTTTTAATTACCTCAATTTTTTATTAAAATAGAATTTAATCTTCTGGTGAAGCATCAGACTTCTATGCTAGACTTCTCCAAACATTTGATTTGCTTAAACTTATGGTAAATGGACTGCATTTATATAGCGCTTTCAACAGACCACATGGCCATCCAAAGCGCTTTACAATTTTGCCTCACATTCACCCATTCACACTCACATTCACACACCGACTGCAGTGTCTGCCATTCAAGGCGCCATCCAGCTCATCGGGAGCAGCTGGGGTTAGGTGTCTTGCTCAAGGACACCTCGACACTTGGTCAGGTGGAGCCGGGGATTGAACCACCAACCTTCCGGTTTGTAGACAACCTACATGAACCACTGAGCCACTGCCGCCCCTAATAACTTATCCCTTCCTTAAAATCAACTGCAAGCTTGCATTCTGATCTACTTCCAATCAACATCAGATATATATGAGCAAGTCCCTGCCATACATTTAAACCATTTCACTTGATTGTTCATCACAATACAGGAAAAGAAAATCTGTTGCTACTTTGGTTCATTATGACTTTAAAATGACAACATTAGCTTGAGATGCCCAGGTATGGCTGAGATTGAGAGCAAGAAGACGTTTGTCCTTCTGACTGACAAATTATTTTTGGGATGTCCATGGTTATTTTTCCAGATCCATAGTACAGTCACAATCAGGTCTAATTTTAATGCCTCTTGAGAATCATGTGCAATCCAGAAATTCACTGCAGTCTATTTTCACTACATCCAGAGTCAGCTTTCCTCCAGTTAAAAACAGGGGCTCCATGAAAGGGCTGTGAGTGCTTGGGAAGAATTTAAATTCATCCAAACTCCTCTCTTCTCCTTCATATTCATCTTCCTCCTCTTCTCCACTTATTGCCCCATGAGTGGAAATGTAGTCCTCCATGATGTCTGTGATCTTGGTGATTTGGGTGCCATCAGAGGAGCTGGACTCGTGAGAGAAACTTTTGATGTAGGTGCAGATGGAGGGATAGGGAACTTCCTCCACCTCCACATTATCAGGATCCTCATTCACACTGGAGTCACACTGGTCTAGATAAAATTTTATTTCACTCTGTGGGAAGGGGAACAGGTGTGAACTGGTTAATGAATTACAATTATATCATATTTACACAATTTTGGTCAACCAATCCAATTCCATGTTTAAACAAAATAACAATACTGTGATAGGTTTGGGAAAATGCTATCATAATATGCCTACTTTGCTACTATGTGGAACAGTAGTATGTGAAAAGCGTAATATGTCCGAATTCATAGTTCATAAAAAAAACTAGGCGAAATACATTCTACTTGACATTCTAAAGCAACTTCTTCTGTATTGCTTTTATACAACAGTTCGATAAACTAAATATTAATATTGTGCAACTATCATTTTAGTCACAATATTGCCAGTTGCCTACTTACAAAATACAAATTTTGATCCACTTTAAAAAATAGTTCAGTTAAAACAAAAAAGAATGCTTTCAAATAAATCACTCGAGTCAGTAATTCAATGACTCACTCATTAAGACAGCTGTTTTGTTCCTGAATGAATCAATATTTTGAATGAATCATTTAAGTAAATGATTCAATATCTCACTCACAGTGTAATACACTTGTCTCCACCTACTGGCATAATTATGTAACCTAAAGAAAGATCCACCGAAAAATTCTCACCACTAATGCACAAACTGACATGCCAACAGAGCTGGGTAGATTACTTGTAAACTGTAAACCAATGACAAACATTGTAGTCAGTTTCGTAATCCATTACATTACACATTTTAGGTCATTTAATCAGACTACTTTTTGATTACTTTCAGATTACTTTTGACCGAACTCATTTATCACATTGATTTAAATAGAATAATCTTGAACCACATTGATATTAAAATGCAAAGAAAATATATTCCATTCATTGTTACTAACAACCTAAAGTGCATTAATTGTATTAACCCCTTGGCTTATTGCTAGTTTGTAAGAAAACGTGTTCTTCAGGGTTGGTCACACTAGACTACAATACATTTCTTTGGGCACTTGTCTTTTAAAAAAAATATAAATTCAACAAATAATAATAAATAAATAAATGAAAATAATCTCACATCCACTTTCCTACAATGCCACAAATATGCAGTTTTAAAGCTTTTAAGAGGTCATGCTATGATGTATCAATCTTCTATTGGCCACACATGATACTAATTTGCAAGTCACCCAACCTGTATTTTTGAATGCTTTGAAATGCAAAACTTCTTTGCATAACCGCTCGAGTCTCCAGAATTCTCATACATATGAATGGAAGTGAATGGCATGAACAGTGTAGTGTGACTGGCCGAAAAGCATAACATAATGGCTGTGTTTATGCAACTAGCCCCTGATATACAGTACAATAGCACTGGGACTTTTCATTCTTTGTATGAGTCCACTAGCATGCAGAGTTGGGTAGTAACTGATTACATGTAATATGGATTCATAATTAATTAATTAGTTCCTTCAATAAGTTCCTTCACAAACATTTAACCAGTCTTAAAGAAAAAAAAAACTTAGATGACCAAATTTATTTAGTTTATGCAACTTGCCCCCCAAACTCTTGCAACAACACTCAAGCTCTAGAACTAACTGCTGAATACCAGTGAATGAGATTATAAAGCTGCGGTGTGAGGGAAATATTTTCTTTCTGTCCTCGTTTTCCACAGAAAAAAGTCTTACTGGATGAGTAAATTATTTCATTTTGATGAATTTTCATTTTGAGAGAACTATCCCTAAATGCTAAAGCTTGCTTATGATACCCAGAAATGCTGTTGGTAGCTCACTTGTTCTGAAAATACAGTCTGTGTAGGCACTTCCTTACATTTACCTGGTCATCAGCATATGTCTTTGCACATTTGCTGTTTGCTGGATCTGGAATAATAGGCAGCAGACACCGGCAACAGCATAAGAATCTATCAAGGAAAACAGACATGGCAGTGTTTAAAATCACAAAAAAAAATTTTTTTGTTTTTTTTTTGTCTGTAGAATTCAAGGAATTCTGCTGATTCTTACCTTCTATGGACAGAGGAGAACTGACAGATGCACAGGAGGATTAGACAGGCCAAAAGTACTACTCCACCAGCCAGGATCACCAGGGACAGCATTCTCTCAGCTGAAAAAAGATGTCATAGGTCACTCTTACCTACATCTTTTTTACACAAAAGCACTTTCTTAAAAAATGCCAAATATTTGGATTTAAACCCAGTAAATGATGTTGAAGTGCAACAATCTTCATAAATACATACAGTCTGATAGTGTGCAGAATGGGAGATCACTTCCTTTGGGTCCCTCCCCTGCATCAGTCCAGGCAGTGACCCACAGATTGTAACACTGTTCTGGTGACAGACCACTGATGACATACTGTGTCTTTGGATGGTCTACACCTGCAGCCAAAGTGCAGCACCACGTCAGAAATCTAATATCTCAGTTGATTTAGCACTGTAATTGATGAACATCCCAAGCAAGCAGTCTTTTTATATTGCTTTATAAAATAAATCTTGAGAGCCAACAGTAAATATTGTATCAGTGTTATACATTTTAACATTTATCCCCAATTAATGCTTCTTGAACTCCTTTAAAACAAGATAAGCCTTACTGAATTTGTGAATATCTCCCTTCAACTTGTCCATCAAGTAGACAGTGTATTTTTTTAAACAGCCTCTTCTCTTCTTTTGAGGGATTTCATTCCAGGTCAAGCTCAAGCTCTCTGTGTCCTTCCGGAAAGGTTTAGGATCTGGACCCTGTTCTGGAGCTGTGAATTCCAAGATGAAACAGTGATTATGATAAGGAGAGTCATGCATTTTTATGTATATTTTCACCAGGGCTACATTACTTTTATTACAAATACAGTCAAAATAATAGTAGTGTTTGTGTTATATACATATTTCTGTTTTATATTTTAATACATTTTAAAATGCAATTTATTTCTGTGATGTAAGCGTAATTTTTAGCAGCCATTACTCCAGTCTAAAAGCATTCTAATATGCTGATGAAACACTTTTTATTATTGACAACTAATTATTACTAATAACAACTAATTATTGAGAATGTTGAAAATATTTTTGTGGTAACCATTGCTTTTTTCAGGATCATTGCTGGAAAAAATTTCTTTCTGTCTTTACTGTCACTTTGATCAGTTTAATGTATCCTAGTTAAAAAAAAAAAAATTATATATATATATATATATATATATATATATATATATATATATATATATATATATATATATATATATATATATATATATTTAAATAAATAAATCATACTGAAATAAAAAATGCAAACTTTTGAATGTGCACTGAACTTAATGTGTGTGTGTGTGTGTGTGTGTGTATATATATATATATATATATATATATATAGTGATTTAATTCACTTTGATGAATATTTATACAGAATGAGCATTAGGAATGAACCTGATTGCCATGAGGAGATGCCTTTAATGGTTGCCATTTTGGGACCAGATGATCGCAGAGCGGTAACTGCAACCTGATAGCATTCTTGAGGCTGCAGACCTGGACAGACATCAGAATAAAAGGTATTTTATTACAGTGTGGAAACCAACCAACTAATTTTGACTGGTCTTAACTCATACCATCCAATTAAACCTGCCTGTAATGTGAGCTGTGGTATCCACCACTCTGGTCCACTGAATCCCCTCTATGTTTCCAACTGGATACCAATGCACCACATACTCAGTGCCTGCAATGTCAAGCTTGGGCCAGAAGAGGGCAATGCTATGATTATTCAATGGCCTGTGTGACGGTAAACCTGCAACTAGACCTGTGAACACAATATGCATGGCTTAGCTTTGCTATATTGGCCACAAGCATCTTTTAATTATTTTAATATAGGATAAAACCACATTTATTTGGCTCTGCATTGCAAAAAACGTCAAAAACCAAAGGCTTACCTGGAAACCGCAGCTGAATAATTTTGACAGGAGATTGACCCTCTGAGTTAACCGCGGACACTGACACAGAACAATTATAGCAGCATATGCTCTGATTTCTGCTGGGTGGAACTACGATGATAGAGTGCCTCTTTCCCTTTTGCTCCTGGACACTTATATTATACCTCTGAATTTTCCCCTTGGCATCTGATATGTTCAGTTCCTAAAACATAATAAACCAGAATATTAAGGCAATCTTTATCACGCAGTTCAGTTTGTCTAAATGCATGCATCTGACCTGTGATAGAGTCAGCCGTTAATGACATGAGGCAGAAATATGACTCTAAAAGAGAGAATTCTCAAATCCATCATTTCCTCTAAGCCCCTACTCAGTTTTTGTAAACTGAAACTGACAGTCGACTAACTTTTGGTTTCAGACTAAGTGTGTTTGGGAAGATGCAATTCACACAAGCAAACCATTGCTTTAGTGGTGGTTTGACATTTAAGGACCTGTGTGAAAAGTATACAAGTACAGGGGGAGGGAATCGTGTAAGGACCTGTTCGTAGCATGTACACTGGTAAATGAAACATTAATAGAAAATAGGTCGGTGAAGGGGTTACGTGCCTTCCAAAATATGCGGAAACACTTGCTTTTAGATTGTGGGGGCTTCAGTTCTTGGAGGTACCAGACATCAAGCGCCTTATCAGGAGCTTAAGAGAGAGAAGAATAAAAACAGTTCTGTTACAATCGGTCACACTCTTTTTCTTTCACTTGGCATGTCAGTTTGTATAATGTGGGGTGTATTTTTTTATTTTTTTTTGTTAAACCAAAAGTCAGTGCAGTCCCATCAAATTTGAAAGTCTTCTCTTCAATCACTTCTCAACTAAGTTAAGTAACACTAAAAAGTGTTAATTTAATCTAGTTTAATTTAATTTAAGTTAATCTAGATTAATTTAAACTAATTTAATCGGTCACCACTCACGTTTGCTTTAGTTTTGCCCATTATCTCAAGCACCTGAGACATGCTAACAAAGTAGTGACTATCCCACGCCAGTACAATCAACTTATCTAACACCATCATACTTCTGAAGCGCTCTTTTCAGCACATGCGTAACTACCCACATTCATACGACCCCTTACACTTTCTGATGACTTTAAAAGAGCGAGCAGCTCAGAATAACTACACAAACTAAGCTGCCTTCAAAATTCTATAAATACAAAATGTGACTTAATGAAGGTCCTTACGAGTCATATATTTCATAACCTACCTTCTTCTTTTGTTGTTTTTTGCTTTGGTTGACTCCAGTCACTCCACAGGCCTACTGTATGGTTAATTTTCCTCCTGATCTGGAAATTGTACGTGGTATCCGGCTGTAGCAAGGATATGTTCAGTCTACTCTTATCATTAGTCTGCGGAGACAACATAATCAAATGTGTTGTTATCTCACCAGATGCGAGCTCTTAAATATGTTAAATACTTTCTCTGTTAAAATGTCTTTCAAGAATGTTTGAATGCTTCTTTTAAAAAATGTTAGCATCTGTTTTCAATAAAACAAAAGTTGATGGAGTTAAAGGTTAAAACCGTTGTGCAGCTTAATATTTTTTATAGAAATTTTGATACATTTTTCAGAATCCTTTGATGTCTCTTTTATCCATTGCTGTTTATTATATATATCTTCATTCACAGTTAAATACAACATGGCATCTATGAATGAATCACACACTGTTTGACGTCACTGATGCCAAACGGCATTCAGAATTTCCCCATTTGTGTTCCAAGGAAGTGAAATAAATGAAAAACATTCATTTGGGTTGAACCATCCCTTTAAGCACACGATTGACTTTCACCAGTGGAAAAAAAACATCTTTAGGTTTAGAGTCAACGAGACCATCTCTGGATCTCCAAACATATTTCTTTATTATAATGAAAAATATTTTGTATTCCTGCAAAGCTGTCTGTCCTATCTACTGTATGGAATAGTTACTGAAATAATTTCATTGATAACGAGACATCAAGACATATGTTGTGGGATGTGCAACAGTCATCCTAATAATAAGGATTGCAAAAACCCCTTTCTTGACATTTCTTATTCCAGTTTTGAGTCATCATGGAGGGCTTGTGGTTTGACGACCAAACTAATCTGTGAGGTTTTGTGGGTTTTTTTTCTTCTCATAATGAATCGACTCATCTTTGCAACTCTGCATTTTTATTTATCAGCTTTACCAAGATAAACAACGGAGAGGTCTGCAAGTAAAAATAAAAAGTGGCTTTGAATACCACTTCAGTCTGATTCTAACTGAAGATGCTGAGCAATTAAACCACATTTCAGAATCAGAAGCTTTACCTGGAAGGTGTCCCAGATCCCATTTACAGCACTGTACTGGATTTCAACCAAGTTCATGCTGTGATTGTCTGTGTGTAGGTTGCACCATCGGGAGGAACAGCTCACATTAATGATTTCAGGCATTGAGGGTTTTACTGTAAATGAACAGAGAAACATTGCATCATTTTCGGTCCACATTTCTCTACATCTGAAATGCAGTCCAATTCTTTTTGGTTTTAGATTAAGTCAAGATAAGATCTTTTGCAGCAGCTTCTGAAATAATAAAGTCAACTTGCGGGTTGGTGTAAAAAGAACCAATTCTTTAAAACTGACCAAATTTTTATTTTTTGGAATCCCCCAAACCACAACTCTTCTTGCTAACCAGGCACAGCATGACAAAATGAAAAGCAATAAAAGCTATTAACATCATTTTTTCTCATAAATAGGCAACAATTTGTCTATTCTTATTTATTTTATTTTTTTATGACATGGACAGACTAAGGGGAGAAACTGAGAACTTTTTGTTCTAGTTTTAATGCAGTGGCTTTCAAGACGAGTTCATTTTTAATAAGACAAAACAAGCAAGCAAATAATATCTGCACATTATAATATTGTAAATATTAATATAATTTAATATTGTATTGTAAATAATAAGGCTGAGAATGGCCTTTGAATAAAATGGCTGAGATTCACTGCTTTACTGTTTTACAAGTAGCCAACAAAAATCTCACCCACACACTGTACTGACTTTGACGGCTTTGATATGCATCATGCAACATTTCTGCTTTTGGTGTTGACAGAAAAACTTTTTCTAAAAATATTTTTTTTTTTACAAATCTAGGGTGCAGTAAAAAGACTTTGGAGAACTGTCAAAAGTTAATCAATTCCATCATCCATATTAAACATAACTAAACCTAAACATTGAGTGAATTCAACTGAATGGTTTCACTCTTTTTGCTGTTTATAATTATGAGTTTGGGAATTTATTTACCTATATTTATTAGGTTGATGGTGTGAGGGCCTGAGGTTTTTGAGCCCAGGGTATTAGAGACACTGAGCCACACAACAAGCTGTGTCATTTCTGAGCTTTTGATGGGGAAAGTGGAGTGACAAAATCCTGTAGCGTTCATAAAACTCTCATAGCCAAGTTCCAGGTCACCATGAACCCTGAAAAAGCACAGGGAAAACATTGTCAAATAATTAAATTAGTTTTACTTGTGTCTCTGCTTTTGGTTGTATCATATGATCTGTAAACTTAAAGATCCTCCTTATAAAGCTGATTTGACTCTTTTTACTAACCGTAACTGACATGTGGTGTCGATTATGGTACCTCTTCCCGTTGTCCAAATGCAACTGACATTGCGAGAATTCATTTTTTGAACACATGTGAGGTTTTGTGGAATGTCTGGAGGGTCTGAAAAAGAAGCACATGACTGTGAAAGTTTCAGAATTAAAAGTGTCAGAGTCTCCACCCTTGCCAAAGGGTGGAACAAATCATACTTGTCAACGTTTCCCACTAATTTTGTTATTGTAATTAGTTTCAGCCCTTTACAAACTTTTTTTATTTCTCTGCACATCATTTTTCTCTAAGAGAAGGTGTCTTCATTTTGTATCTCTAAAAGACACATTTTGCAAAGTTGAATAATATGGCATGATATAAGACAAGGTTACCACACCTCTAGAAAGACGAAAGTCTGAAATTAATTTTCAATTATTTTAAGATTAGTTTAAATCTTTATATAAAGACTGCATTTTAGCTTATTGCAGAGCTGAGAATTACTTGAAAAAATTGCATAATCACTATAGAAATTCTGTGATACAGACTGTCCATGTGTGTGGGAACCCTGAAATAAAGACGTTCTATAAAGTTACAAGCTTACATCCAGGTTTGATGTCGATTCCACATGGTTCTGGGTTCTCCTCACACCTGCAGCTGAAAGTGCTAAACTCTTTTATATTCACAATTTCCACAGACACCTCCATTGACATGGCTTTCTTTTTTATATATAGAATCTGCGTTCCATTTCGAAAAATGAGTTTGGAGCATTGCTTGTTAAAGATACAGGAGAAGGTGAAGTTGGATCCTAAGAGGACTTCTTCACCTTTGCTTGATCTCACAGTGCACACAGTTCCTGCAAGAAGCATAAACAGAGGAAGCATAAAATAAAAACAATGTTATCACAGTATAGCGTGGGATATTTGCACCAGGGTTGTAAATATCATAGACATTCCTCTGTACTCCCCATTATTCACAATAATCAATCATTATGTGCTTATAGTTCATTCTTAAATTATTATATTTTGTCCACCACAATCCCAATTATGTGTTCACATCCTTAAGTTTTTAATAGTGTTTTGTATAACTTCATTAAAATATGATAAATTCAAATACAAATTTGAACGCAGAAGCCAAATGTTCCATACAAACTAAGTCTAATTTCAATTAACATTCTCACTGATGACGCTGTCCAAAATGATATGTTTTGATATTTAGGGCAAATAAAATAAAATCTAATGTAGCCTATTTGTGTTTCTTTAACTTTAGACATTTTTGGTCATGAGCACTCTCTTTGTCATTTATTAACAATATCCGACAGTCAGTAAACATGCATCACTAAATCTGCAATTTGTTTTTAAAAGTCATAGTGTCAAGCCACAGTGTCATTTCCACCACAACATCAAACGATGTCGTTTTTTTCTTTAATAACAATCTATGCTAGAAATGAGAACGATGCAGATGATTTGAGATTTTTTTTTCTTCCATTAAAAGGTCTAATTTTGCAGCTAGCCTTAAATAACATTAACAGTTTCTTGAGAAGTAGCAAGAATAAACGTCGAAGCCATGAAACGGTTTCCAAGCGCTTCAAATAGGCTAATGGGAAAAAGTGGTTTGTTGGAATACAAGTCAAACCGTGGCCCATGAAATCGCCCGAATCTAAAGCAAATCTCATATATTAAAAACAATCATGTCATAGCCTACCTTCATGTGCACCTGTAGCCAGGATGAAGCAGAACATTACAAGGATCGACCACGTACATTCAGAAGACATCGAGCTCGGTGCTGAAGACCACACGATCTCACAAGACCCTCTGTAAACAACCATTCATGAGATTTTAAGAGTTACCTTCCCACTTTACACTTTACTTGCTTATTGAGAAATTCAAGCCACTCTTTTATCATTTAGACAGGTGGAAAAGAACGCGTTCCACAAAAAACTAAGCTATAATCCAGCAGTATACACGTCTCCAATAATATTACAATAGCAGAGCGTTTGTCACGTCGCGTCAATGTCGCGTAATTGTAAGACTTGAAGACCAGAAAGGTTCATCGTTTAAAGATAACACTTTTCAAGATTTTGTGGTATATAACATAGCTGTATGCTTACCCCTGCCCATGGGACATAACTGCTCGGTTTGGTCATTGGTGCGGTTTGTGAGTTTTAATGTGGCAGTAGAGCCCTCAGGCGCATCTCCTCCCTCTCCTGTTGAAGAACTGAGCGCGCGACGTCTTGTATTTGTAACAAATGAGCGCGCATGACATCAGTAACCTCAGCACTCGGTTTACTGCAGGATACTGTTAATCAGAATTGTTTTATTTATTTTTTTGTTCATTACTGTATTGTGAAGTACAGATGACATTTATCATAACGGTCATCTTACAGACATCCATTGCTTTATGAGGTCTGTTTTTATTTAATTTTTTATTTTGTTTTAAAAATGTATAAATATATTATTTTTTTTTAAATCATAACTTATTTACATTAACAGCATCGAACCTAATACAGCTAATAAAAAAAATATTTTCGTATTTTATTAACCCTTTAAAGAAATTAACCGTTTTCATGCAATGGACATTTGATTTTTGCAGATGTTTGAGATTTAAAAATGCCATGTTTAACGTTTTATCTAATTAGCCTAATTCATATATGATGGGAACAAAAATGTAGCCTAACTGCATAACAGGAATGAATCGTGACACATAAAATAAAAAGTGACTTGTATATAAATAAACGGACTTGATCAACAGGCCACCCCAAAACAATTAACAACCATTTGCAAATTTAAATGAACAGTAAGTCTAAAGCAATTTACAAACAACTATTTCATCAGTGCAATAACGTATTTCAAGGAGAACAATAAACTATACCTGAATATAGTTTATTAATATAATTGATTATTATATTAATATATATGTTTTTGCCTTGATATTAGGTTATATCCCTACTGATCTATAATAGAGAAATTTAATAACATTTTAATAGCTATTTTTAACATAGTATTAGAAACCTGTTAATAGTGTTCCTGGGACACCATACAAAAACCCTAGCTTATTACAACATAACATGAAGAATATTTATTACAAATCTAAAGGTTAAAGAGACTGAAAAAAAACTAAAAACTCCTTTTTCAGGCCTTCGTAAGATGTTGCATGTTTTCTCCAAAGCATTTTCTCTGCTCTCAAGTGCAACATATGGCAGCTCTACATTATTTCACTTTACATGCATGGTCATAATCGTAAAGGGACAAAATAAGTGCTTTTGTAAGGACAGACTCCCCACCCACCCTTAAAGTTCCCATACATCATCTTGAAAGGTATCATTCAGTATTACAATAATAGAGTGGAGTGTTTGTGCAGAGAAGTGCTACAAATAAGTTGATGGTGTCTCCTCACGTGTGAGATGATGAACTGTATTCTTCAGGGCGACGAGTACTTTCTCAGGAAGTTTTAAAAACAGCTTTGCGGTGCAGGTGTCTCTGCAGGAGGGAGTGTAACTGAGAACCAAAAAGAACCCCTTGAGACTTACTGGCTAATGGTATAAATAACATGTCAGGTTAACAAGGTTATACATGTCAAACTGAGCATTTCAAATGCAGCTTTGCAGGTTATTAATATGCTCTATCCACCATCTGACTGTGTCAAAGAATATAAGCACTGCAAGACTGTATATAAATCAGATTTTATTCATTGATTGGTTAAAACATTCATAAAGCGATTTGTAAAGTGATTTGTATTTTAAACAAGAAAATCATACTAGAATGTATATATACTTTAAATGTACCACCATTCCTGTGAACTAGCACCAAAATATAAAGGTATGGTTCCTGCTCACTGAGCTTTAAAACACCTGCAGTTGTGGTAAAAGACATGTATTACAACCCGAATTCCGGAAAAGTTGGGACGTTTTTTAAATTTTAATAAAATGAAAACTAAAAGACTTTCAAATCACATGAGCCAATATTTTATTCACAATAGAACATAGATAACATAGCAAATGTTTAAACTGAGAAAGTTTACAATTTTATGCACAAAATGAGCTCATTTCAATTTTGATTTCTGCTACAGGTCTCAAAATAGTTGGGACGGGGCATGTTTACCATGGTGTAGCATCTCCTTTTCTTTTCAAAACAGTTTGAAGACGTCTGGGCATTGAGGCTATGAATTGCTGGAGTTTTGCTGTTGGAATTTGGTCCCATTCTTGCCTTATATAGATTTCCAGCTGCTGAAGAGTTCGTGGTTGTCTTTGACGTATTTTTCGTTTAATGATGCGCCAAATGTTCTCTATAGGTGAAAGATCTGGACTGCAGGCAGGCCAGGTTAGCACCCGGACTTTTCTACAAAGAAGCCATGCTGTTGTTATAGCTGCAGTATGTGGTTTTGCATTGTCCTGCTGAAATAAACAGGGCCTTCCCTGAAATAGACGTTGTTTGGAGGGAAGCATATGTTGCTCTAAAACCTTTATATACCTTTCAGCATTCACAGAGCCTTCCAAAACATGCAAGCTGCCCATACCGTATGCACTTATGCACCCCCATACCATCAGAGATGCTGGCTTTTGAACTGAACGCTGATAACATGCTGGAAGGTCTCCCTCCTCTTTAGCCCGGAGGACACGGCGTCCGTGATTTCCAACAAGAATGTCAAATTTGGACTCGTCTGACCATAAAACACTATTCCACTTTGAAATAGTCCATTTTAAATGAGCCTTGGCCCACAGGACACGACGGCGCTTCTGGACCATGTTCACATATGGCTTCCTTTTTGCATGATAGAGCTTTAGTTGGCATCTGCTGATGGCACGGCGGATTGTGTTTACCGACAGTGGTTTCTGAAAGTATTCCTGGGCCCATTTAGTAATGTCATTGACACAATCATGCCGATGAGTGATGCAGTGTCGTCTGAGAGCCCCGAAGACCACGGGCATCCAATAAAGGTCTCCGGCCTTGTCCCTTACGCACAGAGATTTCTCCAGTTTCTCTGAATCTTTTGATGATGTTATGCACTGTAGATGATGAGATTTGCAAAGCCTTTGCAATTTGACGTTGAGGAACATTGTTTTTAAAGTTTTCCACAATTTTTTTCACAGATTGGAGAGCCTCTGCCCATCTTTACTTCTCAGAGACTCTGCTTCTCTAAGACAAAGCTTTTATAGCTAATCATGTTACAGACCTGATATCAATTAACTTAATTAATCACTAGATGTTCTCCCAGCTGAATCTTTTCAAAACTGCTTGCTTTTTTAGCCATTTGTTGCCCCCGTGCCAACTTTTTTGAGACCTGTAGCAGGCATTAAATTTTAAATGAGCTAATTAAGTGGATAAAAGTGTAAAATTTCTGTTTAAACATTTGCTACGTTATCTATGTTCTATTGTGAATAAAATATTGGCTCATGTGATTTGAAATTCCTTTAGTTTTCATTTTATTAAAATTTAAAAAACGTCCCAACTTTTCCGGAATTCGGGTTGTAGTTCCTTTAAAATATCGTGCCATTTTTTTTCTCCTGAAATCTATATTTAGTGGCCCAGCATACATTCAGGAAGTCCTTTGCGACCATGAGCCTGAAATGAAGATGAAAACAGTTTTTGTTTTATCTTGCTGTATTTACTCAGTGCAACTTATAACATCAAAGTAAAATATATCACCAACATGTCAGCAAAATAAATAAATAAAAAACTAGAATCATTTTGTTGGAAAAATAATCACCCCCTTCCTAAAAATGACTTGTACAATCAATCAGATGTAGCTAACCACCTTCTCAATGGCCCACAAAGCCTTTTCACTTTCATCTGTGATCTGCTGTATAATTTTGATTATAGTTCAGCATGAAAAGACCTAAACTATGGGTGGCAAGGCACTGTCAAAAGATCTCTGGGATAAAGTTGTGGACAGGCACAAGTCAGGAGATGGATGCAAAAAAAAGAAAATAAAACAAAAAGGCTTTATCAATGCCTAGAAGCACAGTGAAGTCTATTATTAAGAAGTCGAAAGTATTTGGTACAACGCAGACCCTCCCTGGATCAGGACGTCTCTCCAAACTATGAATGAACCAGGAGGAAACTGGTCAGAGAGGCTATATCAACTCTTAAGCAGCTGTGGGAATTTTAGAAAATGAGTGGTCATTGTGTGCATGTGAGAACAATATCACAAATTCTCCATAAATGTGGCTTGTATGCAGGGTTGCAATAAAAACGTCACTTCTCAAGAAAGGCCACATGCAGTCACGACTGAGTTTTGCAGATGCAATTAACATTGAATTATTTGGCCTCAACACCAAATGATTTGTCTGGGGGAAATACAATACAGCTCACCATCTATAATAGCATTCCTAAAGCATGGAGGTGGAAATATCTTGTTCTGGGGATGTTTCTCTGGGGGAAAATGGGGAAAAAATGTCAAATTCTTGAAGGAAATCTACTACCCTCTGCCAGAAAGTTGTCAGTGGATACATGACAATGAGCCAAAGCACACAGCAAAACAGAGCACACAGTGGTTAAAGGAGAAAAAAGTAAATTTCCTTGCATGTCTAGTCAGAGCCTAGACTTAAACTCCATTGAAAAGCTGTGGAATGACTTGAAGACTGCTGACATGTTGGTGTTATATCTTTCACTTGGATCTTATAAGTTGCATTAAGTAAATACAGCTGGATAAAACAAAAACTGTTTCCGTCTTCATTTCAGGCTGCAAAGCAACAAAATGTGATAATTTTAAAGGATGATTCTTTTCTATACCCACTGTGTATATATATGAGCAGAATGTCATATATACACACGTTGGATTTTCGTGTTTTATGAGGACATTCACACACACACACACACACACACACACACACACACACACACACGTATAAGTCTCTCATCTTTTTGTTTGCCTCAGATTATTACATTTTCTTTACATATTTTCAAACCTTTGTTAAATAAATTAGTTGTCTTCAGAATTCATATCTGATCTGATGAACTTTCAAACTTTAACATATTTTTACTGAAATAATGTACTTTAAAAGAATATACTTAAGTGTGATATGAATGTAAGGTTTTCTGACTCTTGATTGCATGTTAATTACAATTAAATAAAATGGTATAATAGTTTAAATTTATATTTAATGCAATTAGTTGAATATAAGAGTGCTTTTTGACCCACTTAAGTAGGTCATTTAATGCACTTTTTAATTTTACTTATTTTAACTGTATTTAAGTGTATTAAACATAATCATGAATGTGTTTAAGTACACTCAAACTTTTTTTTTGTCAAAATATATTCTTTTAACCAAGTTTATTATTCATTGACTACTTTACATTGAGATGATGAACTTACAGAAATTCTTCTTGATAGGTAAGGTAAACGTCTTTTTCAACACGTTAAGCCCCATATAACATAGATATAACAAGATACTGTAAGGACAAGAATAATCTTAACAGGATTTTTCAAAAGTTGTGCAAAAAATATGCTTTATATTTGTGATTATGCTAGGTGAGACTAGTATCGCAAATACTACAGACCATGGCTTTTTATTTAGTTAATATTATATTATTTGCAAGTATGTGTGTGTGTGTGTGTGTGTGTGTATGTGTGTGTATGTGTGTGTATGTGCATGAGTGTGTGTGACCCTGGACAACAAAACCAGTCATAAGGGTCAATTTCTCGAAATTGAGATTTACACATCATCCCAAAGTATAAAGAATAAATAAGCTTTCCCTTGATTTATGGTTTGGTAGGATCGGACAATATTTGGCAGAGACACAACTATTTAAAAATATGTAATCTGAGGGTGCAAAAAAATCAAATACTGAGTAAATTGCCTTTTAAGTTCTTAGCAATGCATATTACTAATCAAAAATTATGTTTTGATATATTTACGGTAGGAAATTTACAAAATATCTTCATGGAACATGATCTTTACTTAATATCCTAATGATTTATGACATAAAAGAAAAATCGATAATTTTGACCCATACAATGTTTTTTAGGCTATTGCTAAAAATATACCCCAGTGACTTAAGACTGGTTTTGTGGTCCAGGGTCACACACACACACACACACACACACACACACACACACATATATAGATAGATTTGAAGTATACTACAAGTGCACATTCAGTGCAATTAAGCCAAAAAAGTGCAGTGGGTCAGTCATGTATCTTTTCTTTTGTACCAAAACAGTATTCAAGAGGAAGACGTTACTATGAATAAATTGATCGGCAACATACAGGACAATTTACTTTAGATACTATCCACAGAGTGAGCGGAAACCAACATGTGATTTAGATGTATCTGACTAAATGTGGACAATACAGAGAAAATATCATATCTGTGAAAAAAAAAACACCAACAAAAACAACCTTAATGCTTTATGTACAAGATAATATCATATAAGATCCTCTATATGCTTGTGTTTATGGCCAAAACACACCATGCACATATAGTTCAGAACACTCTAAAAACGGCTGGGTTATTTTTTAACCCAAAATGCTGGGCTGAGTCTGTTGGGTCATTTTGTTGGGTTATTTTATTTATTTTTAAACACTTTTGGGTAGTTTCAATTTACCAGGTGTTGGTATAAACCTGCTGGGCTGCATCGCTGGGTTGCTTCAGGCCAGCCCTGGGTTATTTAACGCGCCTTGAAGATGTTTAAATCGCTCCCCAACTGTCATTTTGGAAGAACAACGGGGCAAAGACACGGCTTTCAACAGTTTTAAGGTAAGTTTATTTAATGTTTTCATTAATAATTATTTTAAATTGGCAGAATTATAACTTTTTTTTGCGACAACAATACTGTTACACTTCTAACTTACAGGCCAATATTATTTACGTTAAATGATGAACCGTTTACATCGAAAGGCCAACCTACGTTACTCTCATAATCGTGTTAAGGTATCTGAGACGACAGATTAATACAGTTTTATTAAGTTTCAGATAGTGACGGATGGCTGAAATATGCGAATATCTGTGAAAACAGAGGAAAAGGTCGTTTCTGACACTGAAAAGCGAATTTAACATTTAAGGTTAAGTGAGACAAATGAGTTCAAAGTGAATACGACTTTCTGCTCTAATGTAAACGCCTGCAGTTGTCCATAACGACATGTAAATCATACAAATTACGTACAATATAGTCAGACCGCGGGTCTAAAAGAACCGCAATTCTCGAACAAGTGATTCCCGGAAAAGAATCGACGTCTCAGGGCATTTCAAAGTGCGCGCACGCACAGCGAGTGACGTAGGCCGCGTTAGTGAGGTGATTTGATGATTTGTGGTTTATAAAGTCTTTTTACATTACTTACGTAAATAAAGGTTTTTGGTAAGTCATAATTCAAAATGTTGTTTTTTTCCTGTCAGAATAGCACATGGATACATTTGTGAGAGAAAAACTCACCGAGTGCAGTCTTATTGAGGCGTCTAACGGTAAGTTCATGTTTATTTTATATTTTACATAATTGTTTGTCTGTAACAATGAACTAACGTTAACCCTCACGTAACTTAAACACACATATATTTTTGTTTCGTGCTATAGTTAAAGCTGCACTTTGTAACTTTGTGTTCAGAATGTACATAATTTATGAGTGTAAACATCATATAACGTTACCCATTTTCCAATTCGTGTTTTTGACTTGTCCTCATCACTTTGGTACACCTAGAAGTGTTTATATATGGACTAATTTAACGCTGCGGAGTAACCCAGTACCTGCGTGACTTGTCATAGAAATGTCTGTGTACGCGCATGCAGTATGATCTCCCTTATCTGTGCCAGTGACTGTTCATGTGTGTTTGATATAGCCAGCATATTAACATAAAACTGTGATTTATAATGACTGGAACATCCTATTGATTACACCGTTTAAAAGCACACCTTCCAGCCAATCACTAAAGCATATTCCGCTTCTGTAGACCTAGTCATAGGTGAATTTTACTCATAATCATGATGGACTCAATTTCATGATGAACTTCACACAGTTAATTGAACTGAATCACCGTTATTAAAACAATCTGTATTTTGTTTACTTTATTTTATAGGTTGGAACAAACATGGAATTCCTTAACCGAGAAGAGTCCATAAAACCCCATCCAATTGTCATGGCGATTTAAAAATGCCAGCAGATCTCTCAGGCATCGATCATAATCAATGAACAGGTAAGGATATTCTGGACAATTTTAAAAAGGAATTCCAAATTATATAGTTTATTGCATTTTTCCACATGTGAACGCATACATTGTGACATAGTCCAAACGCAATTGAAAAGCATTTAAATTTCAAATGCCTTACACAGAAAGCTGTCAATTTGTGTCAAGGGTGGGACTATACTGTGGGGCGTGTTTGTATTGGGAGATATTTTGTAGTTTTTACCCCAAATCTCTCACTGTTTGCACTCTGATGCACGTCAGCAAAACAACATTGCAGCTCTACTCTTATTTACCTATTTGCATCTTACCCTATATTTTATTCCTCAGATGAAAAGCATTTGGTCAATGGTGAATACTGACCAATAGTACCATGTGGCTCTAACTGTTATCAGGGGATAGTAGCTGAATTTGGGGTAAAAATGACATATTTATTGTGTAAGGTGCCAAGAATATGGGGAGATCCGGGTTGCACTGTCTGTTCTTTAACACGCATCTCTCGGAGTGGCAGCTGCCTTTAGTAGTGCCTTTACCTCCATTGTTAAAACATTTTGGCACAGTTTTCTTTGAGTGACGTCACCTCCCAATACAAACACTCTCCATAGTATGGTCCCACCTCTGACAAAAATTGACAGCTTTCCATGTGAGGCATTGGAAATTCAGATGCTAAAGTAATTGCGATTCCAGTTTTGGCAGGTAACATGTGCGACACAGTGAATAAACAGACATGGTAATTAATAACACCTCATGTACTTGTTCTTATGATGCATCTACGCTAACATTAGTCTGTTTCTCTCTTATTCCGAGGTCACTGCAGTCACCCGGATCCAGTACGTATCCAGACCAGATGGTGGATCAGCATCTAGAAAGGACCTCTACATCCCTGAAAGACAGCGGAGACCAGGACAACTAGAGCCCCAGATACAGATCCCCTGTAAAGACCCTGTCTCAGACGACCACCAGGACAAGACCACAATCTGACTTTGCTGCAGCCTGGAATTGAACTACTGGTTTCGTCTGGTCAGAGGAGAACTGGCCCCCCAACTGAGCCTGGTTTCTCACAAGGTTTTTTTTCTCCATTCTGTCACCGATGGAGTTTCGGTTCCTTGCTGCTGTTGCCTCTGGCTTGCTTAGTTGGGGACAATTAATATCAAGTGATATAATCGACTTGATTGCACAGAGGGACGATATATCACTGAATCAATGATGAACTGACTTTAACTGAAAACTGAGTGTTTACTGTTGTCCCTTTGCATTATTACACACTATGCTATGATGCTGTATTTTTTCAATATGACAGGCTTACTACTCATAATACATGGAAAATACAGCTGCAAACAGACTTTGGTTTTCCATTTGAAATTTGGCAGTCACCGTGCATTCATGAAAACAGAAACAGTAATTTTTGTTCAGTGTTTTTGAAACAGTGTTTTAGTTCAAGATTTGCAATTGTGTTTGGATTATGTCACAATTTGTCACATGTGGTAAACACAGTTGAAAATACAATTTGCAATTCCTTTTGAAAATGGTCCTTCCATAGACAGGCTCTATAGCAGAGTACACTGCTCTCAGGTGGAGATCTTTGCTTCAAACCTTTCTAAGTGCTTGACAATAGTTCACCTAAAAATGAAAATTAATAATTATTCACCCTGGTCTGAAAGCTCTCGGATTTCATTGAAAATATCTTAACTTGTGTTCTGAAGATGAACGAAGGTCTTAGGGGTTTGTAACGACATGAAGGTGAGTAATAAATGACCAAATTTTCATTTTTGGGTGAACAATACGTTGAACTACCCTAAGCAGTGCACATCTACCTACATAGGAGTCTTTATATACTTGATATAAATTTTAGGACATCTTTAAATTATTTTACATTTAAATGTAAACACTTTTAATTTTCAATGTCATTTCACTGTGTATTTAAATAGCTAAACATGCAAAGTGTAATAGTTAAACAGTTAGACACAGGTCATTCAGGAATAATTTTCTTATTTATTGCAACTATATTTCTGTGATTTTTGCATTTGCTGGAAACAATTTTTTTTTTTAATTCAAAAATAAATTTATGAATGTCAGATGGCATTAAAAATATTTTTTAACAGTCTAAATAACCTGTATTCTTCATTATTTATTAATCCATGATTGCTTTGTTAAGCAAAAGTGAAATTATGAGAATAACCCAGCACCACAAAAATGCAAACACACAAATGGTAAAAATGACTATATCTTGGGTTTTCTCAATAACCCAGCATATTGGGTTAAAATGTATAAACCAGCATGCTGGGTTACTTTAACCCAGCACGTGTTCAGTCCAATATTTATCCAGCGCTGGGTTAACAATTGGGTTATTTTTAACCCAGCCATTTTTAAAGTGAAGTAATCTTGCCACATGATATTTGTTAAAAATGTGCCTAACCCTATTCTGGAAATGAAAAACTATGACAAAGCCTTTGTGGGGAGTATGGGTAGTACAGTTTGACTTGTGAAAGTGCTCTGATTTACTTCTGTTTCCACAACCCTCTCATTCTCTTCTACTTCTCCATCCTTACTGGAGACTGTCTGAGGGGGAGCGAGAAGGTCTTCAAGAATGCCCAAAGATCCTAGCGCTCCATCCATAGCTAAGAAGCTATTAAGACGTCCATGTATCACGGGAATACAGGGTAAATCCCAGCTGAAGTCATGATGTGATGGAGACACCAACAAAGGGAATTGGTCCTCCTCTTTTAGCTCTTCCTCTGTTATCTCAGAGAAGTCTTCATTTCTCTGTGAAGCTGTCAATAGCTGAGGTTTATAAGGAGAATCAATGCAAAACTGGTCTGTTGTTGGCATTTCTGTGACATGAAGCACCGTTGGATAAGAGTCTTGCCTCTCCAAAGACAGACTGACTTCCTCAACGGGAGTTAAGGGAGGATCGCTGTCTCCAGGAAGAGCTCCCCAAGGGCCATAGCTGTCATCCTGAGAATAAAAAAAAGTATGTAGATGCAATAGGAAAACAATGTCAACCTCTAACATTATTTTTGCAATAACAGGTGCAATATTGTATCATAATTGATACAAATTGGTAGAAAATGCCTTTTGTGTAAGTCGGTGATAGCTTTAGGATGTGTGATCTGCTTTTTTCACTCTTTTCTTAACTATTTTTACAACCATCTTTCCAATTAAAAGCATGCTGCACACCAGTTAGTTAAATATTGACAACATCTAATAGATTTAGCAACCAAATCTCATAACAGGTAGAAATGTGGTACAAGGCATCAGAAAGGTTGAGAACCTCTTCAGAACCTTGTTATTGTGTTAAATCTTATTTTACAGTTTCGTATAATCAAAGTTCAGTTTATTCGTTTAATTGTTGACCGATACTGAGGCCATGTATAAGCATGACATTTTTGCTACTGTGCTTCATAGTGGGGGGAATTCTGGTGGAAAATTTTCTAAAAAATATGACATGTTTTGTATTTTTGAAAGGTTTCATTTTCAGGTCATCTGTCCACATGCCAAACAGGATACAGAGTCAGTATTCTTGTGCAGTGGATTTGTGAATGCTGCTTATAATACAACTGATGCCAGCAGACACCTAGCTGTTATGTCGAGGTTCTGTGACCTCCTCAAGTTCAGTATGCTTCAGAAGAGTGAAAATAGAGTACTTCTATTTGAACCTTTGAATTACCCCATCCAGGCTAATGAGCTACTAACTAAACCCACATCACAAAATTACTTGTGTTGTGTTTGTTTTAAAGAAGGCCTCCAAACTCATAATATTGCAACATGATCATTACATTTAAATAAAATGTATGAATGTATAAATAAACATTATTACCTTTAGTAGTTTTATAGCATAGCTGTTATCAAATTTAGGTAGATTTTCGAAAATCCAAGAGACTCCGATGGACATGCACATTTTCATCATTCTGTAAAGAGAGTTTTTTTTTTTTTGAGAAATATAATAACAGTTACACACACACACACAACTTACACACTGTTCACATGGACTGTGACTGTAACATTATGAAACAACGCAGACATGAGCCACATTGTGAAACTACTTGCACAAATGAAAGTTCAAACACTTAGTTAAATCAAAACGCCCTAGTTCAGCACGTCACCTCTGCCGCACACATTTCATGTACATCAGGTTGGCCAGGATCACCATAGGAACAGCAGCAGCCAAACAAATTCCAGCTATCATTCCACCTAGAATCACATTAAGCACTTTAGGATACACAAATGACATTCAATTGTATGAACAAATCTGCATGAACTGTTCCTAATATTTTTGAAATTACTTCATAAGCGCATACTCTATGAATAATGCATGAGTATTATTCAGTGTCTTTTATACGCACAGTATGCCATTCTAACCCTCACCCTAGAAAATTGGTAATATTGTAGTCTGAATGTGCACTGAACCTCATGCTGATTCTCTTAAAGGGACAGAAGGGACAGTTCTTTCATCAGTAAAACACACAAAAATGCTGAAAAATGTCTCAGGGTATTTTGTCCATACAGTGAAAGTCAATGTTGTCCAGTACTGTTTTGCATCTCAAGTCTTCAAAAAAATCTTCTTTTGAGTTCCACAGACAAAATAAAGGTGTACATGTGTACAGTACAGACATAAGGATGAATAAATGAAGATGTCAGATTTCTATTTTTTTGATATAGCAACTTCTTATCTGCACATCCTTTCGTCAACTATTGTACTTACAAACACTTCTAACCCACGTAATAATCACTTCTGCAGAAGCCTTCTAGAAATATTCATGTTTGTAATTGATTGTGGTCGAACTAATGTGATTTTTAGTTTAGTTGAGTTCCTATACATAATCCAACACTCCTTTATTTCAAAGATCTTTGATCTTTCTCATCTATTTCATAAGGAAAGGCACCTGTTGTCTTGTATGAATCAGTTTGGTGTGGTAGTTTGCTGGGACAACAGCAAGTGGCAGGTTGTCCTTTCGGCCCTTCACCAGCAGAATTCCATGCAGAGACCAGGATATCATAACACTCCTGTTGGCCTTGCAGCTCCCAACTCAAAGATCTAGGAAATGCATAAGGTACAGTTTCTGCAAGAGAGCACAGAACATGAGGAGATGAAGAGGGTTTCTTCCAGGATGTTTCTTTCTGCAGAAGATAATTAAGCATTGTTTTGCATCACTCACACTCTACTATAGCAATGACTGGTTAGCTGACTGACAGTTTGTCTTTGAAACAGGTTTTATGGTTAACGTTCAAAGATCTTTCAGTAACTCTGTAGAATGAAACATGAAAGTTAAAATGCTCATGTAACTGTTCAGTAGGGTGGAGATATTTAACACTGGCAAAACTGTTATGTACTTTTTCTGTCTGTTCTGCATTTTTTTAAAACACTGTTATGCCACTGGATAATAACAGACATTTTTTAGTTACTGACGTCTGTTTAACAGCTTGGTTAGAGTAGCTTATGTTGGAGACCGAAACATTTGCACACAGCCACATGCTTTCCGCTGTCTACTTCCTGTCATGCCCTGAAGCCACATGTTAAGAATAGCTGCTGAGTCTCAGTCGCGTTAGCCGGAGCTGTAACTTTAAAGACACAAAATGACAGAAAACAGAGGGCCTCAAGAGATTTGAGTGAGAATCTAGAAAATACGAGAATACATTGATGTCCAGCAGGATTGTACAAGACATCTGAATGGCCACTAACGTATTCATTGATAATTAATCATTTTAACACATGCGCGTTACACAGAGAGGCGAGGGAGACAATATTTAGCGCAAAAACATTAAATGTGCTGACATATCAGTTGTTTAACATTTATATTTAGTTTTAAAAGTCAACATGCAGTGCGAGTAATTTATGAGAGTAGGAACTGTAAAGGCATTACTGTGATTTTGTTCGTCTTTATTATCTTTATCGTTTTTGATCTACAGATTTAAACTATATTCACCATGTAGGCTACAGTGATTAACGAATTTATTAAAACACATTCATGTAAGGTTTTTAACCAATTTTGTAAGGTTTGTGCCACTACTGCTCTTAAGTAACAGTCATTTATGCTGCGGCTCCCTGCTCAAGGGCACCTCAGTCGTGGTATTGCCGTCCCGAGACTCAAACCCACAACCTTTGGGTTAGGAGTCAAACTCTTAAACCATTAGGACACAACTTCCCCACAAATTACTTTTTGACCCAATTAGTCAAAAAGTACATAAACAATGCAGCAAGCATGTGAGCTGTTATCAAAGGCAAAGCAGCCCATTTTTGTTATTATGTGAATAAATACTATTTAGTTTTTTCAGTTTGTTATTTGTCCAAAAATTACAATACCATTATTATAACTTTTTTGACAGATTCCTAAAATATGTGTGTTTTGTCTTATAACAGGTGGTCTAATAAATTGTTAAGGACTGTATGTTTTCATAGCATTCAGTTGGCACATTTGTTTTAAGGACATTGGGCAGAATGTGGAATAGTGGGTTTTTGTCAGTAAAAAAAACAAAACAAAAAACAAAAGGGGGTTTAATCTGATTAATCAAAAACATAATCGGCCAACTAACTGATGATTAAAATAATCGTTAGTTGCAGCCCTAAATAATTTTGTGCGACTACAAGTATATTATAACATTAGAAATTGAAAGTCACCTGCTACAGTCTTAAACATGTGAACCCCATCTGTGAATAGTTTTCACTTTCAGTTCAATCTGACATGTGGGCCTGTCCCTCTGAGAGTGACATCTTTTTTTTCCAATAATAATAATTTTCTTGAGCACCAAATCAACATATTAGAATGATTTCTGAATTATCATGTGACAGTGAAGACCGGAGTAATGGCTGCTAAAAAAACTACTTTCCCATTACATTAATAAATTACATTTTAAATTATAGTAAAATATATAACAGTTATTAAATAATAGTTATTAATTGTACTGTATTTTTGATCAATTAAATGCAGCTATGGTAGGTGAGACTTTAACCAATTTCACAGACCCTATACTGGTCAGATGGCTTGCTGGTTATTTAAGATGCCGGTGAAGCTTGTTTCACACTCAGTTTCATATTTTGTTGCATCAGGGTATGAAAAAAAAAAGAAAAGAAAGGAAAAGCTGATTTGAGCTGGTCTGTAGGCTTTATAGGGCTTTTTTGGGCACTTTTCAGCAGGTGAGTAGTAGATCAGCTGGCCTCCCAGCTAAACCAGTTAATAACAAGCTTTGCCAGGCTGGAAGTCCAGCTAAAACCAGCAGCTTAGGCTTACGCTGGTAAAGATTTTCTTTTATAAAATGTATTTTTTATAAGCATGCATATTGATTTTGTATAATCCATTAACGCAACAAGATATAAAACGTTTTAAAAGTGTCAGTCCCATGTCAGTTGCTTACAAAACCATTAGTTGTTTGCAGTCACAGTTCAGCAACACACAGAACATCAGTTTTAGACCAGTGGTGTAGAAGTGTAGAGGAGTTGGGTTACTGGAAGAGGATGTGAACTCTTTCAGTAAATGGTGGAAAACCCTGCTGTCAAACTGTGGGTGTGACTGTGATGAGTCTCAAACCAAAGACAGGTAAAGTCTTTCCACTCTGCTAAATGCACAGAGGTGCACTGCATTACTTGTGGAGTGAGGTTTAAGACGCCAGAGTTGTTGTGAAAAAAAAATCTCTTTTTTTATATATTTAGACAGTGTTAACGAACAAACAAAAGTTCTGATTCGTATGTATAAACCATGTGACTCCTGCCCTCATTCACACTTACACAAACCACAGCCCATCACACAGCTGTTTACTCACGGTTCTGAAGAAGTCTCTTGTCAACATGTCTCTGGGAGTAAATGGTGTAGTTTCTGATAAATCCCCTTTGTTTTTCTTGGTTGAGCTCTTCCCATCGGATCAAAATCAGGTTTTCCCCTATAGTGGTAATAGATACATCTGGACCAGCTTGAGGCTCTGAAAGAGAAACAACAGAGTGGATTGAGAGATTAAGTGACACTTCAATCTCTGAGCAGGATTTTTTTTTTTAAATAATTAAAACCAAAATGTAACCTTTATAAATATGGAATGCCAAAGCTGCCAATTTTAAAAATAAATAAATACATAAATAAATATACAAATAAATGTAAATAAGAATAACTAAATACATAAATATATAAATAAATATACATAGAAAAGCAAAAAAATGAAAATAAATAATTATTTATACATTTATTTCCATATTTATGTATATATTTATTTGTTTCCATATTTATTTATTTATTATTTTATTTATTTATACATTTATTAATTTCTACATTTATTTATTTATACATTTATTTATTTTTACATGTATTTATTTATACATTTATTTATTTATACATTTATTTATTTCTTCATTTATTTCTTCCTACATTTCTTCCTGCGTAGGGTAATGAGGAGGGCGTGGTTTACCTCAGACATAGCAATCGAGCTCAGAGTAAGCGAAGGCGAAGGGTTGAGGCCACAGTGATGCCTATTGTGTGGCGAAATACAATTAGTATATCTCACTGACGCTGATACGGTCTGTGACTGCGAGGTATATGTTCAAAATCCTAAATCTTACTGTGTGACATGGATAGGCTACTCTTTATTCCGGACATGGCCGTAGAACATCGTTTGGTCTGGATTTGTAAAATGTCCTGGGCTAACAAACATGAAACAGGGACTCTGCAGTGCTTAATTTGTAAATTGCGAGGTCCCGGAACAAAGCGGGGTAACGGATGCCGGATGCATGTGATTACAGGAGGGAGAGGTGACGGAGCACTCACGCAATCACATTGGTCAGCAGTTTAAGTGATTGACTGCATGCATCAGTTGCTTTTAGGGTCTGTATGTTCATGAATAACATGGAAATGCCATGCAATTTTAAAACAACAATTTCCAGGCCTAAAAACGTTTTGAAAAAGTTGTGGAATTTTATTTTACAAATCTCTGTACGTCAGTGAGATATACTAATTGTATTTCGCCACACAAGAGGCGTCACTGTGGCCTCAACCCTTCGCCTTCGCTTACTCTGAGCTCGATTGCTATGTCTGAGGTAAACCACGCCCTCCTCATTACCCTACGCAGGAAGAAATGTAGGAAGAAATAAATGAATAAATAAATAAATGTATAAATAAATAAATGTAAAAATAAATAAATGTATAAATAAATAAATGGAGAAATTAATAAATGTATAAATTAATAAAAGAATAAATAAATTAATATGGAAAAAAATAAATATATACATAAATATGGAAATAAATGTATAAATAATTATTTATTTTCGTTTTTTTTGCTTTTCTATGTATATTTATGTATTTATTTATTCTTATTTACATTTATTTGTATATTTATTTATGTATTTATTTATTTTTAAAATTGGCAGCTCTGGCATTCCATATATAAATGCTACTGTATTTAATAAACTCATTAACTGACTTATTTTTTTACAAATTCACTGTCACCGCCCTCTTGTAGCAATTTAGAGGGAGAGCAGGGTTCTTGTATCCCTTTTTTTAAATTTAGCCTAATGTTTTGAAATAATGCCTAAAATTTCTTTAGTAACTGTAATAATATAGTACAAAATAAAAAAAAATGTTCAAATAAATGCTATTATTCGGAACTTTCTATTCACACACACACACACACACACACACACACACACACACACACACAAAAATTTAAATAAATAATAATAATAAATAAAAGTATCATTAAAAAAATCTAATAAGTGCATATAGGTGAGCAAAAGAGACTTAAAATATGACTGTATTAAGTTTAAGTTATTACTAGTATTACATTTGAGTAAGAATGATCTCACCTACTAAATTCTTTACACAAACCCCGAACAGGTGTGCTTTTGTCAGTAGTTTCCCAGCAATAATAATAATAATAATAACATAAGCAACAACATAAAGCTCACACAGACGTTGAAAGAAAGAGAGAAAAACTGCAAATATAGTAATCATGTACTTACTCTCTTCCTTTGCATAAACCTGAACAAATGCAGGGTCTGAAACTCCACTGGCTTCTTCAGTATATAATGAAATGTTATACAGGACTCCGGCTCGCATTCCTGGAAGAACAAGTTCAGAATTGTTTAAGGATTTTATGATGAAACTTGAATAACGACTATTATTATATGAACTACATTAATCTACAAAACATATTATACTAGTTTTTAACCATTTTAATTATTTTCAACCTTAGATGTTAAGATCATTAGCAAAACCCTTACCTTCTAGAAACGTACAATTATAATCTTTTCCTAATCTCTTCCATTCTAAGTGCACTGGGCTCTGTTGCCACTGCACAACAAAACCCAGAATGCCCTTCAGCTCCTCACTGTACTGAGACACATCCCATGCTAGAAGCACACTGCCCCCTGCTGCTGAACCTAAATGTGTTATCATGGGGGCTGGTTTACCTGTGACACACATACACGGCAACAAATATAACATTTCTGTGTAGACTCGTGTAGATGGCTTTTAAAAGAATACTACCTCTTTCTGTGAGTTCTACATAACTCAATAAATAAACAGTTTCTCACCTGTATATGTCAAGCTTACAGGAGCAGGCGGGGAGGCACCAGCTTCTGTCACAGCACTGACATTAACCGCGGCTGTGTTCAGCTGAAGAGTTTGATGATTGACACGAGCTGAGCAATTCAGTTCGTGGATCTTGCCTTCTTCTTTATAAGATAACTTGTAATACAACAAACCTCCACTGTCATATTCTGGTCTATAGTGCTGTAAGAAGGAGTAATAAATAGTCAACAAGCGAGTTCATGTTGAGGGCAAAGGCCTATGAGATTATAAATTGTTCTTTTTAGTCAGTTCTTTCAATGAGCTGCCTGATGTGGTTCACAAACTGAACTGAATGATTCATTCTCAAACTGGACTGCTCCAGTTCACAAAACTTGCTTCTTGAGTGGGATGGAGAAATAAAGCCATAGTCCACCCAAAGAGCATCTCATTATGGTTTAAAGTTAATATATATATATATATATTTTTTTTTTTTTTTTTTTTTAATATAATTTTTATAACTTTATAATTTTTTTTTTTTAATAACTATTAGTTCATTTCATTTCATGCTTTGCATGTTTGTTTGTTTTTTAAGCACCGGCTATGACTATTTGCATATTATGAACTCAAAGTAATGGATCATTTTTGGTTTGGTTGGATAAGCCCTTTAATTTTCACTCTAATATTTAAATATAATGGTCTGCTGTATAATGTCAATGAAATTTCAAAATTTTTTGGGTCAGAAAGATTTTTGTCTAGAAATAAATACTTTTATTCAGAAAAAGATGCATTTAATTGATCCAAAGTGACAGCCAAGATGTTTTTTACTTTACTTAAATATTTCAAATAAATGTAAAATGTTGTTCTTTTGACTTTTTTAATTAAAAATACAAATATCATGGTTTCCACACACACACACACACACACACACACACACACACACACACACACACACACACACACACACACACACATTTGTTGTCTTTGTGAACAGTGGGGACATCCCATAGGCGTAATGGTTTTTATACTGTACAAACTGTATGTTCTATGGCCCTTCACCAACCCTACACCTAACCCTAACCCTCACAGGAAACTTTGTGCATTTTAACTTTCTCAAAAAAAAAAAACTCATTCTGTATGATTTATAAGCGTTTTGAAAAATGCATGGGGACATATGTCCTCATAAGTCACCCTCTCCTTGTAATACCTGTGTCATACCCATGTCATTATACAGAGTTGTTTCCTGATATGTCACAAAAACAAGAGCACACACACACACACACACACACACACACAAACTGCTTTTCCACGATAATAATAATAAGAAATGTTGCTTGAGTGATAAATTACTTATATTTGTTTATAGACATAAAGAAACCCTCACCAATCCCAAACCTGAAAGTAATTTATGTTATATACAGTTATTCCTTTGTTTGAAATCAACAATCTAATTTCATGTTATGATTCATCTGTGCAGTAGCTGGTGCTGTTACCTTCCACAACACTGTGACATTCACAGGTCCATGAGGACTGGTTCTGCTGATGACTCTCCACACATCAAGTTTGTGTGAGGGTGCTAGAACATATTAAAACTGAATTATTGTCAAAATAATATGCAGGTAAAACACATCGACTAACCTAATCTGACTATAAAGGAATTACCAATTCCCGGGCTGGTTATATTGAAGGGATGACTCCACATGCTGCAGTTTGTTGAAGAAACGCATACTCTCAGCTCAAACTGATAGGGTATCAATGGTTTTAAGGCTTCCTGCATCAGAATACATCCATCTAGGAGCTCCTTCACACTTCCCAAGCCCTGATCAAATATGATAGCAAAAATCTCTAAGGCAGCTAATGGATGGTTTGCTTTCAAAGAAATGGTTGATCCAAAAATGAAAATTTGCTTCACCCCAAGGTCATCCAAGATGTAGAAGAGTTTGTTTCTTCATCAGAACAGATTTGGAGAAATTTAGCATTACATCACTTGATCAATGTATCTGCTGCAGTGAATGGGTTCCGTCAGAATTTGAGGTCAAATAGTTGATAAAAAACATAACAATAACCCATAAGTAATTGACACAGCTCCAGTCCATCAATTAACATATTGTGAAGAAAAAAGCTGCATGGTTGTAAGAAACAAATCCATCTTTAAGACATTTTTAACTTTAAACCATTGCTTCTGGCTAAAATATGAGTCCTTTATCCATAATATTGCTTTCTTGTCTTGTCTGAATCAGTAGAAAAATATACACAGTCCAACCCAGTCCAAAACAGTTCTAAACAAATATGTCGGTAGATTTTGATGTGAGAGGACTGACTCACTGCAAAATACGTAAAATCGTATTTTAGCCATAAACAAGCTTTTTGTCTTCACAAGAGATTAACCGCTCGACTGAAGTTGTGTGAACTATTGTGATTTTATCAGCTGTTTAGACTCTCATTCTGACGGCACCCATTTACTGCAGAGGATCCATAGGCAAGCAATTTATGTAGTGTTAAACTTTTCCAAATCTGTTCCTATGAAAAAAAAAAACTTGTCTACATCTTGCATAGCCTGAGGGTGAACAATTTCTCAGCAAATTTACATTTTTGGATGAACTATACCTATTATTTACATGTTTTTATATGAGAAATAGGCATTTGACTCTCACCCAGTCCTGGTCATCATGTGCTTCTCTGAACCTCAAAATTGGTTTCAGTGTATCTTCCGAGGTATTCCAGTATATTGCAGGAGAAAGAGTGCCATTTTCAAACACAACTCTTGTTATCTCTGGAGTGCCTGGAATCACTGAACATTAAATCAACATTTAATTCAGGTTAAACAAATCTTATCTTGGGATGTCAAAATATATTCTATAGCACTTTTACTGAGTGAAAGAAGAAGATCAAGAGACCATGATATGATCAAAATGAGAAAGTGCTTCAGAAATTAGTAAGTGTGTGTAGTTTATTCTCTTACCAATGTCCCATATCGAGAAGTTAAAAGTAGAGTGTGACTCTCCTAATGCATTGTGACCTCTTACATGGACTTTGTATGTCATGTTCTCAACAAACAGTGATCGTGGAATAGAGACATGACCATCTTTGTTCATCACATACTGGAAGAACTGGGAAGTTCTGTCACTTTGCATAGAATAAATACATAAGAAGCATAAATATTGTTTTGATTTTTAACTCTATATTTGAGAAAGGTTTCTTATATGATTAAGTGTACAATACCATCTTTATGTAACCAAACTGTTTAAATAATACAACTTGAATAAGAAATACTTACTGAAATGTCACTGTGAAATTTGTAAATAAATATGTCTCAGTTGTGACCATCAGAGAGCAGTTTACATACTCTGAATTTTGGTATGTGAGGCAGCTGAATTTCGGTTTACCTGGAGGGTCTAAAGCAGAAAATTGATTAATAACTGCATATTCGTAATCAAAATCTGGGAAGTTGTTCAGAATATTCACAACTAACTAGCATTTTTAACCAAAGGAGAAACATATGGGGAATTAATGGTTGGTGAATCTCACAAATGTCACAGAATTTTCATTCATATATTTTCATATATATTTATATTTCATGTATGTGATCTATTGTCTCTTAAACTCCTTAAGCTATATTTAACCCTTCAAATCATTTAAATTAATTTAGATTGATTCAGTCGTATGAAATTATATTTTGGCCTGAATAAGCCAGTTATTGGAGATATTATTGCATCTATGGTGTAGAGCGTGTGAACATAACATATAACATATGAACTTACAGCCAGCCTTGAAGTCTTGACCGCAAACAGTGTGCCAAGTGTCTCCCTCCTTCACCTTGCAGAGTAGCCAAAAACTGGGCTGACTGATGACTATTTGTGTTTTTATTACAGAGCAATTAATTGTTTCGAAAATGGTCTGTCCATTGAAGACTAAGGCAAAGTGTCTGCCACAGTGCTCAGTGTTCGACTGGCAACCTACAGTCAAGTTGGAGCCCAGGTGGATGACATCTGAGTCTACTATCAACTTTCCAACACAACTGACTCTGTAGCAGTCTAAGCAGAGAGAGAAACCCCTATTCTGTTACAAGCTTGATCATAAAACATATTCAAATGTAATAAAAATGCAATCACAGTGACTTTACTCACCACAGAATTTGCTGCTGAAAAGGAGAAAAAAGACCACCTGCCAGACTCTGATGAAAAAATCCATTTCATGCCTTTCTTGTTCTGGGCCTCAGTGTTGATCATTGAATAATGAGAATATTTTTTCCCACGCTTCATGCCTAGTCCTTAAGCTTCTTCTCCTGTCCTTTCATTGCATGAAGCAAATCAGCATATATCCTATTCAGAACAAAAAGTGGGTTGCCTTCCATATCATCATTCCTTTTTAAAGATGTAAAACAGGTCACATATGTGCACATGAGTATATTAAAGGTATTAAAAAACTGCCAAGGTTGAATGTTCACAGAAAATGATAAGCTTGCGATCTAGTCAGCATTCTCATGAGTGATACTGAATGCTACAAGCCTAATCTTTTTTATGTCAGCCTGGTTTTCTCAGAGTTGTCTTGCTCTTTTAAGGGCCAATGACCTAGATTTGTGGTATTTGTGCCTTCTCTGAAACTTAAACCACCTTTTTAGTCATCACGATCATTAACTGCTATCAAACAGTTACTTTACTGTACAGCATACATAAAATGAAATATTCTGATGTTACATTAACTTTACCTTTAAAGTCATGCATTATAGAATCATGTTAATTCAATATACTGAAAAAGTGAAAACCTAATGCACTTACAATAGTGATTTCTCCTCAGTTTGGGCTCCTCTGCTGTTTCCATCATAGATGTCCACTAGCTTGATCCACAGGACTGACAACTTAACATAACAAAGGAACATTTGATGTTATGAGGATGTGAAAACCAGTGGAGGAAGAGAACAATACTCATTAATTCAGTAAAACCTCCTCATGAAGCATGATGCAATGACTCTCATTAAACATACATTTTACACACAAACTCTGTTGATAGCATAAATATACTTATGCAAACTAAAGACAACTAAAAATGTGAGGCTCTGGAACAATGCAATTAGACGTTCCCTCTCACATGTGCTTTGCGTGTGAAAATAACACCAAAGAACAGCCTTCCTGCCTGCCCCAGATTTTTGATCTCTTTAAAACTTACTTTCCATCTTAATCTTCAAAATTTTTCTGGGGAAAACCAACTGACATAGATGAATCGGAGATACAGAGTAATACAAAGAATGCACTAATAACAGATTAATAAGAAGAGGCATTTATAATAATAATAATAATAAACAATAAAAATGATAAACTTCATGAGATCAAGTTATTTACTGTAATGGTGTGGAAACTGAAAAATGAACAAAACAAAAGAAAACAATGAGGTTATTGTTAGTCCCACAATTACAGTTTGTGTAAAAACTGACACGTCTAAACCACAAAGGCAGACCACAAGTCTTAAATAAATAAAGAAAGGAGGAAAGAAAGAAAGACATTAAAATATCTCATTGTTTTGCATGCTAAACTTAACAAATTTACCTTAATAACTTTTTGTTTTGTGAACATGAATAGACATATTAAAATATGCACACTTTTAGTGTTTAACACAAAAACTCCCCAAATAATTACTCATATTCTTTGTCACTTCAAAGTATTTAATTAGACAGTTGCTAACCTTTGAAATCTCAGGAGTCATCTTATCTTTCTTTAATAAAATGAATTGAGGTCTTTTGACCTCATAATAACAATGCATAACTTTGGTCTTTGAGTATGAAAGGGGGCGTGGTCATCAACAGGTAGTTCTGGTCATCGAATCCGATTGGCTGCGCTGATATGTCGCAACCTGTCCTTCAACGCTTGTATAGGTCGTTTGTCCAAATCCCTGAAATACGACCCATCAGAGCATATACTACAATTGCGCCCCTATCGCCAAAAGGTCGTTTTCATATTAATGTTTTGTACTCTTTTATTTGCCCTCTGGTTTGCGTTTCGTGTAGCTCAGTTAGTAGATTATTGCGTTATACCCTGATATGTAATCATGCTATCATGGGTTCGATCCCAGGGAATGGACGTGCACGAAAATATGTTCCCTCAAAAGGTTTATTTATTTGATTGTTTGTATGTTTATTTTTGTAAAATGGTCTTTTGTGTTATCCACACATGCAAAGTTGGTTGATAAAATAACTGCAATAAAGTAATTAACAATTACGTATTTGTTTATATATAGATTATATAGGCCTAATGTATTCTAGATTATTTAAGCAATTATAGACTATAGTTGTACAGAATGTTCTAACTATGAGTAGTCAAACTAACTTAACATTTTCTAGATATTATTTCGTACTCCGTAATAGTTAATCCGGCTCTTAAGGATTTAATGCTATCTCTTGGAATATGAAAGTGACATGCATGTGACATGTGGTGGCCCATACTCTGCATTTGTGCACACACACAGAAGTGAACACACACACACACACACAAAGCAGTGGGCAGCCATTTTTGCTGCTGCGCCCGGTGAAGCAGTTGGGGGTTCGGTGGCTTGCTCAAGGGCACCTCAGTCGTGGTGTTGAAGGTGGGGGAGAGTGCTGTACATTCATTCCCCCACCAACAATCCCTGCCAGTATGAGCCTCAAACTCACAACCTTTGGGTTACAAGTTCAACTCTTCTTAACTGTATTTGTTATAATGAGGCTATTTATTACCAGGCCAATAATGACCTTTTTTCTATAAATCTATGTAAAAATTATTTGTTATGAAAAACAACAACCTGTGTCCTGCACATTTAGAAACAACATGCCACAGTTCTAATATAGCCCAAATCTATAGGGAAAAAATATATTCCCTTATCTATTAGAAATTCTACCACAATAAATAGACTATTATAGACTAGAATTCTATTAAAGGTGGCCATGATCAAAAAGATTTTAATATATGTTAGTGCTATAGCGCAATATTGTTTTCTTGAAGCCTTTTAGTTTTTTAGTTTATGTGCCTTTTTATAGACAATGTTCGACTTTTCAATAGCATTTTAAAGTGGCAGTTTCTCAACAGAATTCAAATAGATCGCACATTTTACCATCAGCCTCGCGATAGGAATAGCTCGCCTCGCTCAAATCTCACCACACTTGTCGAGCGCGCTGGTGAACGTGCGCCGCTCACGCACAATTAAAATTCTCGAGTTTACTGAGACATGCGCCCGTGCATCTCTTCCATCCAGAGAGCACCCTTGCCCTCCAAGAACCCGAAAAAAATCATCTATGCATTCTGGGACACCAAACAAAGGGAGCACTGCATGTTCTTCAAAACAGAAAATAAATAAATTAATAAATGTTTCACTGGGTTTGATATGCTATTTAAAATACAATGTCTACCTAAAAGTTCATGATATTAGTTTGATTTTAGTTGAATAGCCTATATATTACATTTATCTGAAAAAACATTGTGCTATTTTATGCTAAATTAAAATCTGTGTTCGTATGCTAATGGACAATGTTAAACTGTTGAATAAAAAAAAAAGTCTAAGATAATATCCACTATGAAAGTTGCATTGCTCTGTGGGTAAATCTCTTACAGTCTGCTGCCGCAGGGCGGCGACAGAGTGCCGAGCTTACGTATGTAAATTAGAAATGTTGTCGTCACAGTATACGTAGCTCTGTAAACATGGCGGAAGTTCAGAAGCGTCAACGTGGGGAGTAAGAGAGGCGCTGATACAGAATGAAGCAATGTGAGCCAAGGCATGACGCGGCTGGGATGGCGGACCAAACGTTGACGGTACTTTTCAAACTCTTAGCTGCGGGATTTTATGGAATCAGCTCTTTCCTGATAGTTATAGTGAACAAGAGCATCTTGACAAATTACAGGTAAGAAGACTTTTTACTGGAGTTACAGTACATACTCTGTATTTTGTGAGTGCTTGACTGTCTCTAGATGCTGAATACTTGGGATAGTTGGACACTTAATTATTTCCGCAGTATCAAAGTGCTACGGAAGGCCGTTGTTCTCAGTGGGTTGATTGAGACTGATTCTGTTTTTTTAAACAGAAAAGTGCACATGTACCATTGTGATACTGTAATATTTTTTTAAGTACTTTAGAGTACAGTGTTAATACAATGGTGCATGGAAATGGTACTCATTCAGTAACGGTTTATATCAAGTTAACTTTGTGCTATTACCGTCTTGCACGATCTCTTTACTTTTGAACCACCACGTCCCATTTTTGTACGCATAGTGAGCTACTACCTGGTTCTAAGTAATTAAAATGATAATTATCTAGATTTTGCCTTTTTCTTTTTTAAATGCAAGAATCCTGAAACTGTGTAAATAAATAGTGTAACTGTAAAATAAAATAATTGTGTTTTGTATGGACTAAAGTGAGTGAGGGATGTAGTATAATAATAATGTATATAAAAAAAATCACAATAAACTCTACATTGCATATGATGGTTAATTCTATAATAGCACAACAGTAATGATAATGAAAAGAAACATTTAAACAAAACTTTGTCTTTTTAGTCTTTGCTAAAAAGCAATCTTTTCCGAACAGGTTCCCCTCTTCGATATGTGTTGGCATTGGTCAGGTGGGTTTTCATTCTTCAGAAAAAGGTTTTTCTCACTCTCCATATTTTGGGCTTTACACATTACATTACAGAGCAGAGTGTCATGTACATAATGTGACTTTCCTCTGCAGATGCTGGCAACAGTTGTTGTGTTACGGATGGGAAAGGCCCTCCGGGTGATCACCTTCCCTGAGTTTGATGGGAGCATACCTAGAAAGGTGAGGTATACTGGTGTTGTCACGTGTGCTTTCCCCACAGAAAACGTTTATTCTAGAACAGTGGTGCAAGTCTTTTATTTTGTTGACAGGGAAAAAATACACTTGTGGGGCTGCAAAAAAGAAAAATGCTGCTTTGTAAGTGTTGCTCACAACTTTCTTGTATGCCTTCTCAATATTTATCTATCTATTTTATAATTGCAGACATTTCCACTACCTTTTCTGTATGTTGGGAATCAAATAACAGGACTCTTTGGGACAAAAAGACTTAAGTATGATACTGTACATAACAGCTTTACACCAGTCCGGTCTTATTGTTTAGTATTTTATTCATTGATATCTAATTAATTAGTTTTTCCTTCCTTCAGCCTGCCAATGTTTACAGTGTTGAGGAGGTTTTCTATTCTCTTTACAATGCTGGCGGAGGGGTTCTTGTTAAAGTAAGTGACAGTTCTCCAGTTACTATGGCAATGTTTCTGATAGCTTATATCGAAAATTAATTACTATTATGATGATTAAAATATCACTTATTATGTTTCCTCATTACAGGAAGAAATTCTCCTGGCCGGTTCAGCTGACAGTATTTACCATGATTCTAGGGGCCTTTGTAGCTGCAAGGTAAAAGTTGCCAGTGACATGCTTTTTGTTTGAAGAACATGCCAATTATTCAAGTTATTGTTTATAAGACTATGTTGCTACATAGAAGTTAATTATACATCACTGTCTTACTGCGAATGAGGAAAGAATTCCAACCAAATCTGCATGCATTTAATCGCATATGTTTTTTACAGTGTTTGATGATTGCCCTTATATTTCTTGTGCAGTGCTGACTTGGCTTTTGACCTGCAAGGGTACATGTTCATTTTAATGAACGATGTCTTTACTGCTGCCAATGGAGCTTTTGTGAAACAGAAACTTGACTCTAAGGTAAGGAAAGCAACACATTCATGATCAAGATTACTCAAATACCTTAAGTGCATTATTAAATTAGACAACGGATTTAGGTAGCATTTTGTCCGCACTTTTCTGAGTTATAAGTCTGTTCATCTTGCTATCCTATCCACAGTTCTATCAGAACATAACGGAAAACCTTTGGTTTTGTGGCTTTCACATTTTCATTTTTACTGTTCCCAGTCTGAGAAAAACTTGTTCACATATGCATGTTCTAACATTTTAAGCACAGGTTCAGTTTCAATATATTTAGAAGATATGCCTATGCCTATGGAGAGTGCTGGCACCATGATGAGCAGTGTTTACTGCATTACCCTACTGGCTAGGATTGAAAAAATAAGTTCTGTGTGTTCTATTTGAGGCCTCCAGAGAGAGTAGTTTTATAACCGTTACAGCTTTCATTGAACAATGTGGATTATGTGGAAATACAGATTTATCCATAGCACTGACAACTTGAATACGGAAGTCAAAATGTTGCAACCTGTTAAAACTTACGCTGACATGCTGAAGAAAGACCTTTGCTTCATTTCAGATTTTTGGATACCATCTGTTTCTCTGTGAGAAAAGAGCAGCTAGTGTAGAGGGTGCGAGAGAAGAGGGAAATCATGACTTGGCGTTACTGTACCTCATTTTGTCTGTCTCTCTCTTTTTTTATTTTTTTATTTTTGTCCTGTAGGAGCTGGGAAAGTATGGCCTGCTCTATTACAATTCTTTATTTATGATTCTTCCAACACTACTACTAGCACATGTCACAGGGGATATGGATAAGGTAAGTTTATTTATTTATTATTATTTTATTGTATTATTGCACATTTTGAATTTTATGTATATCTTTCTCTAGCAATGGATATTGGCTCATTAATAAAAATAGAAGTACAAATACAGCAGATAGTTGGGTAATTCTCACTTATATATAACATATTGTGTTCACATACCAGACCTTAAATAACCCCCAGGACTCTAGTCATTTCTAAGAGTCCATCTCTCAACAAGACTTCATACCCACAGATGATCTGGCAACCACAAACACACCATCTGCTCAGCTGCAGTGAGCTCACATTGCCAGAGAACACACAATTAGCCAATTGGAACGATTGCACGTTTGTCATAAATTCTCTTGAAATCATAGCAAGCTGAAAGACATAAATTTCAGCACATCTATTCCTGCCTGAATGCAAATAACTGCATTTTCTGTAAACGTGCTACATCCTGGTCTTTTTGAGCAAGTATTGTGAGCACTAGGCTCAGTTGTTTGGGAGGTTAGGATGACAGGGCCCTGCTCCATGAATCCCTCATTTTATTTAGCTTAGTGAGTTTATAGGGAGGCAACAGTTTATTTGGCAGGTGCTGCTTCGGGAAGGAGAGAGGGCAGGAGGCATTCTTTTTTTTTAAATGTATTTATTTTTTAATTTTTTTTGCCATTATACCAGTCAGCGTAACTAGCATAGTGAATGTAGTAGTTTATGAAGTTATTTGTTAAGTATATTCCTTTTAGGTGAGTTCTTCACCTCTTTTTAGACTGGTTGAGTGGATCTGTTGTTTTTTTACTCCCCACGTGAATACGTTCTCTACAGTTTCAACTATGATAGCCTATGAACAAAAAAACGTTATGCTATGACATTTTACCATGCAAGACCATTAAAACTAATGGCTAACTAATGTTATAACTCTGTTTGTGTTATTGAAGGATCTCTAGGCAATTATTTCATTTTAGTGTGTCTTTCCATGCATCAATAAATGTCTTGTTTTTCCCCCTAGGCTTTTGATTATGAAGGCTGGTCAGATGTGCTTTTTATAGGTCAATTCATTATCTCTTGTATAATGGGGTAAGTTAACATAGGAACTTTATATTTGGAAAATGTTAATGTGTTAATTGTGTGATTTAGATATGTTAAGTGGCACTCATGTGATTTAGTTTGTGTTAGTGTGATTATTTAAAACAATTTGTCAGTAGAAGTAATTTTTACTTTTTGTAACTGATTATTCATAAAAGCTCAACAAATGATATATCACCAAAACATTTAACTCTATCAATTGTAGAAACGCAAACACGTAAGATCACATTTAAGTGCCGAGGAAAATTATTTTATTGCAGAAGTACCTTGAGCTCCTGATGAGATATTTTAATAGATTGACTAACAGGCCTAGTAAATGCACAACAAGCTAATATTAATGTTTTTTTTTTTTGGATTGTTTCCTCTTGTATAATGATATGAAGAATAAAGAAGCTAGTCACATTTACCACTGACTGAAAAAATCCAGAAAAGATTCCCATGCAGATTTTGAGCTGTTTGTGTGAATACACCACACTGACTAACAGAAAGACAATTACAATGCCATATTTTGCTGGAAATTTTGCCAGTGTCAATAGATAAATAAAGACAATTTTAATGGTAAAAGACTATAAAAATGCTATGGTTAAAGCATGATAACCGGTTAATAGTAAATTCCCTAACTATACAGGTGCATTTCAATAAATTAGAATGTCGTGGAAAAGTTAATTTATTTCAGTAATTCAACTCAAATTGTGAAACTTGTGTATTAAATGAATTCAGTGCACACACACTGAAGTAGTATAAGACTTTGGTACATTTAACTGTGATGATTTTGGCTCACATTTAACAAAGACCCACCAATTCAAATCCCCACAAATCTCAACAAATGAGACTACTACTGTAAATGTACTCAATACTTGGTAGGGGCTCCTTTTGCTTTAATTACGGCCTTACCTTGATTCTCCATGGGGATCAGGTCTGGTGAGTTTGCTGGCCAGTCAAGCACACCAACACCATGGTCATTTAACCAACTTTTGGTGCTTTTGGCAGTGTGGGCAGGTGAGCATCTTCAGAAAGCTGGTCAGCAGAAGGAAGCATGAAGTGCTCCAGAATTTCTTGGTAAATGGGTGCAGTGACTTTGGTTTTCAAAAAACACAATGGACCAACACTAGCAGATGACATTGCACCCCAAATCATCACAGACTGTGGAAACTTGGACTTCAAGAAACTTGGGCTATGAGCTTCTCCACCTTTCCTCCAGACTCTAGGACCTTGGTTTCCAAATGAAATACAAAACTTGATCTCATCTGAAAAGAGGACTTTGGACCACTGGGCAACCGTCCAGTTCTTCTTCTCCTTAGCCCAGGTAAGACGGTTCAGGAGTGGCTTAACAAGAGGAATATGACAGCTGTATCCAAATTCCTTTACACGTTTGTGTGTGCTGGCTCTTGATGCCTTTACCCCAGCCTCAGTCTATTCCTTGTGAAGTTCACTCAAATTCTTGAATCGATTTTGCCTGACAATCCTCATAAGGCTGCGGTTCTCTCGGTTAGTTGTGCATCTTTTTCTTCCACACCATTTCCTTCCACTCAACTTTCTGTTAACATGCTTGGATACAGCACTCTGTGAACAGCCAGCTTCTTTGGCTTACCCTCCTTGTGAAGGTTGTCAATGATTGTCTTCTGGACAACTGTCAGATCAGCAGTCTTCCCCATGAAAAAAAGGCTCAGGAAACTTTTGCAGGTGTTTTGAGTTAATATGCTGATTGATATGTCACCATATTCTTTCCACAACATTCTAATTTATTAAGATACACTTGTACATGGGAAAAAATTATGTTGTTAAATTATTTATTGCATTGTTTTAGTGTTGTGTGTTACCATGATGCTGTATGACACCACACACCTTCTATATAATAGTATTTACCTCTGCTTGGAAGGGGAAAACTGTGTGTGACTAACTGTAGTTTTACATATGGCTTTCTTAATGCCACTTGTGTTTTTGGTGGTTGTCACTGGATTTTAACGAAAATGCAAAATACATTTTAATACTTCAGTAGATTGGAATATTACAACCCCAAATCAGAAAAAGTTGGAACGTTTTGTAAAATGCAATAAAATCAAGAATCTGTGTTTAGTTAATTTTCTTTAACCTTTATTTAATGGAATATAAGTGCAAAGAAAAGTATTTTGTAAATATAAACAAATTTAAATTTTGATGGCTGCAACACACTCCAAAAAAGTTGGGACAAAGGTTTGTTTAACACTGTGTCTCATCTACTTTCCTTTTAATTACAATGTTTAATCGTTTGGGAATTGAGGATACTAATTTTTTTTTTGAAAAAAAACATTTCTTGATTGATACAAGACTTCAGCTGCTCAACAGTCTGTGGTCATTGTTGTCTGGTCTTTTCATGACTGGTCAGACATTTTTGATATGAGACAGATCTGGACTGCAAGCAGACCTATATTCTTTGTGATCTTGCATTGATATATATATATATATATATTTATTATTATTATTATTATTTTTTTTTTTTTTTTTGACACTTCTCTCATGAAATTTGTCAAAGTAATGAGCCATGATCCAGCTTTGCAGCTTTGTAATGCTCTTAGGCTTTTATACCCAAACTTGATACTCTCATCTATTACCAATTCACCTGCTTACAGTGAACTGTTTCAAAAAGGTCTAATTTGGACATTCTATAACCTTTTCACTTTTATTTTGCCTCTGTCCCAACTTTTCTGGAGTGTTGCAGCCATCAAAATGGATTTAAGTTGGTCAGTGAAAATATTGGGAATCTTTTCTTTCTACCTCTGTCAGTAAAATAAAAGATTAAGAGAATTAACATCACAGATTCTTGATTTCATTACATTTTTTTTTTTTTACAAAACATTCTTACTTTTTCTGATTTTCTTTTATTAAGATAAAGTGTAGATTTATGATTTCAAGCATTAGATATTTCCTAAACAACACATCTTCTGTTGGTACATTTGCAGGTTCATTTTAATGTACTCCACCGTACTTTGCACTCAGTACAACTCTGCGCTAACTACTACCATTGTTGGCTGTCTAAAAGTACGTGTTCTTTTTTTTTTTTTTAAACATGCCAAGATTCAGTTTGTCCTGCTTTTTATTATATTAACAAGCTTTGTGTCCCTACAGAATATATTAGTGACGTATATTGGAATGGTGTTTGGAGGAGATTACATTTTCTCATGGACTAACTTCATTGGTCTGAACATCAGGTAAAGAAGTGAGCTTCTCCCAGAAAGGTACAGATGGGATGCATGGATTTAGTGTGACGCTGATGATCTGATTGCTTGTACTTGTCTTCTCAGTATTGCTGGCAGTCTGGTGTATTCCTACATTACCTTCACAGAGGAGCAGACCACCAAACAGAGTGAGAATACCAACAAACTCGAGGTCAAAGGGAAAGTGTCTGTATGACCAGTTTGTTTGACGTATATAATGCACAACGCTGTATATATGAGTTTTTGTAAGAAGTCACTCTTGAGACATCATATCAAATGAAAGATTCGGTCAAGTTTAAAATATACCAGAATGTGTTATTCCAGAGTAAATATTTGCCTGTTAATTTTCACTTCTGTTTAATCAGTGGTGTCTGTGTTATACTGATGGTTTGTGTCCTGCAATGTTGGACGCTTGCCACAAATTGGGAATGAGGACTGTCATAAGTGTTGAAACGCCTGTTGTATTGTCTATTGAAGAGTTCTTTTAAAGATGGGTTTTAGTGAGGCTGTATATTTTCATGAGTGTTTTTTTTTTATTGCTAGGATTGTGAATTGGATTTTATTGTTGGTAAAGGGTTTATTTTAGCTATAAAAAGGGAGTTTACATACATTTGATTAAATAATCTTGTGACGGTTCTCATAACCTGTTACACCACTTGAGTTTTACAGGAATGTTCCTTCAAAACCTGAATGATAAATGGAAAGTGAGTGTTTGAATGTGTAAAACAAGGTACATGTGTGAAACTTGAGTAGGTGTTTGATTTGAGTCTTTTGATAACAAGCTTTAAATAACAGTATTTTGTGTTAAGTGTTCTCAGTATTACACGGTGTTCAACTGGACAAATTCTTATAACGGCTTTTGTATTTTTTAGTATTGGGGAATGGGATGCAGTAACTGTTTTGTACTAATGAAATCATTATTAGAAATGCAAATGCTCTAGTAATTGCACTTAAACAGTTTACAGGTTTTCTCATTTGTCAGTGATTTAAAATGGATATTAGTTTTTGCATGAAAATTGTAATACAATATGCAAAAACATTTCAGTATGTTGGTCTGTCTTGTCTAACGTTGCTATATTTGGGCAAATAAGAAAATGAGGATGTCTCCTAAAGTCATGGCCAGAAGTTTTGGCAGTGACATAAATTTAGTTTTTTGAAAAGTTTGCTGCTTCAGTGTTTGTAGATTATTTCCCCACATGGTTCTGTGGTATACTAAAATACAATGATAAACATATAAGTTTTAAAGGTTTTTATTGGGAAAATAATATGAGTCAGTATTTACAATGTTTGACCCTTGTTCTTCATAACCTCTACAGTTGGATATTAGCTACTGGGCCAAATCCTGACTGATAGCAATCCATTCTTGCCATATTAGTTCTCGGAGTTTTGCTCAATTTGTGGGCTTCTGCTTGTCCACTTGTGGAATGACCACAGGTTCTCTATGGGATTGAGATCCAGGGAGTTGCCGGGCCACAGATCCCAAATGTCAATGTAATGTTCTTCAAGCCACTTCTTTATCACTCTTACTTTGTGACGTAGTGCTCCATCATAATTACTAATGGATCGTTGGAAGAAGTCGCTCTTGCAGGATGTTCTGATACCATTCTTTATTCATGGAATTATTTTTGGGCAGAATTATGATAGAGCCCAATCCCTTGGTTGAAAAGCAACCCCACACATTGATGGTCTCAGGATGCTTCATCAATTTTCAAGATTTCCCAAACATTTGGAAGGGAGCTTCATCAAAGGAAATAACTTTGTACCAATCTTCTGCTGTTCATTCCTTGTACTTCAAGTAGAGTTTCAGTCTGTCCTTGATGTTTTTCTTGGAAAGAAGTGGCTTCTTTGATGTCCTTCTTGACACCAGGCCGTTGTCCAAAAGTCTTGGCATCACTGTGCTCCCACACCAACCTGCTGCCATTCCTGAGCAAGCTCTGCACTGCTGGAGACACAATTCCTTAGCTGACTCCTCACTGAAGACTCCTTCACTGCAGTCAAACCTCTCTCCTTGAAGTTCTTGATGATTCAGTGAATGGTTATTTCAGATGCAATATTCTTTGTTGCAATTTCCTTGCTTGTGAGGGCATTTTGATGCAAAGCGACGATGGCTGCACGTGTTTTTTGGAGGTAACCTTTGCTAACAAGAACACAATGATTGGAAGCGCTTCTTCCCTCTATCAGTCTGCTCTTACAGTCTAATTAGTCTGATAGTGATTTTACTCATCCACACTTTCACATGTGCTGCTGAAATTATTAGTCAATTAATGTTAGCTGGTCTTTTTGTGTCAGGATAAAAAAACAACAGTTAAATATGTTTTGTTTTTCTGAAAAGTAAATTTTTTGGCCAATGAAGCTTTTAGAAATTATTTAAAAGGCATCTGATTACTCTATAATAGACAATCTAGAAACAATGTGAATGAACACAACACCAGCTTAAGCAGCAAACTTTGAAAAACACAAAATGTATGTCACTGACAAAACTTTTGGCCATGACTACATTTATGTTTGATGTATGCTAGTCTGAAAATATCACAATTTTCAGTTATTTATTGTGCTATACTTGTACATCTGGAAAAGCTGATGCATTCTGCGGTTACTGAATGAATGTCTGTTTTCAGTCATGTGTACTGCTTTTTGAAACACTTTGTGTTTCCATTGCTTAGAGATTTTAATTTTATGGATGATGTGCATTTTTGTGCTTTATTTTTTATTTTATTTTTAGCACCGATTGATATTGTTTCTGCAGAAGTATTTTGTGTTCAACTTGTAATTTTTATTTTATTTTTTCATGTTTTTATTCACTTTAGCTGAAGAAACATAGCTTTATCAATTTCATATCTGCAAATTCTCTGTGATCTTATCAGTGAGAAATGGGATGTGTACAACATTTAAAATACCTCAGCTCAAAGAATATATGTGTTATTTTCTGTTGTTAACCAAAGTACAATCCTTTTTCCTTTTTCATGTCGTCTATTGCTTCTGTGGCAATAAATTGTGTACTTTCAAGCACACATGATGTGACTGCTCTATGTGTTTCTAATGTGAGTGTACATGATTCTAAACCATTTTTTTCTAGCATACTATTCATCTCTTTATGGGTAAAACCTTATTAATGATGGAACATGACTGATGGCTTAGTGAGTCTTAAGCTCTAATGCAATGGGTAGATTCTCAAGAGCAAAAAAACCTATGTCTAAAAAAAGCTATAAAATTTACAATTACTACATTTTGCTAATATGTTTGAATAACAATCAATAACAATCATAAAATGCGTTGTATATTGTAATGAGAGGGAAGGTGAATTTTGAAATAATTTTTAACAGTTTTCCAAATATACGGACAGTAACTGGCCAGCTGTGCTTGTCACTTTTGCGCAGTGTTGGGTCTATGGTTATGACAGGACTTTTAAGGCCTTTTTCACGGAAGTTAGAACGCACATCCGGTTCAGCGTTTGTTGTGTTAAGTGACTTCCGGTCGAAATGGAGACAGGCGCGCTCTTCACAACTTCCCTGAAGAATATTCCGTCAATGACATCCGCGGATGTTTTTCGGCTAGTCGAACTTAATTCAATCGTTCCGCACTCAAAACTCAACAAAGGGTACAAGTTCTTCCACGAAAACTACATCTTCAATTACGAAGGTAAGGAACGAAACATACATTAGCATGCTTTTGCTAACGTGATATTTCTACACATAACTTACCTTTATACCATTGTCAGGTCATCTATATTTATATAACGTTAGCGCTTTTAACAATGCAGATTGTTTCAAAGCGGCTTTACAGAGATACAAGGATAGTTTAAAATAACAGATTGTTTTGGCTTTATAGCAGTTCTTGAATAAAGTTATTTTCCAGCTTAATTTGTAGTAGCCTACTTTAGGCTACTACAAATTAAGCTGGAAAATAACTTTATTCAAGAACTGATATAAAGCCAATTTTTAAACAGATAAAAAATAGTCAGAAAATGTGTCTTAATAACATTTAATGTGATTGTTCATTTTTTGTCATGCAATATTCAGTGTCGAGTGTGAGAAACAGGGAGATTATCGTGAGGTGTAGGTGTTATAGGTCGATGAGGAAGCGTGAGGAGCCACATTCTCTGCAGGTTTGATAAGAAATGAAGGCTTGGTTTCACAGACAGTGTTTAGCCAGGATTAGGCTTTAGTTCAATTAGAACGTTTAAGTAGCTTTTCTTCTTTAATAAATATGCCTTAGAAAGAAAAACTGGTGCGCATGATGAGACAAAACAATGATACTGGCCTATTTTAAGATATGCTTTCAGTTAAAACAGCTCAAACATGCATTTTAGTCTGAGGCTGTGCATTTTATAATGTCTTGTCTGTGAAACCTGTTATGATAAAAACTAAACCCTTACACTAGAAGTTCAGAATTTCTACACCTTACATGACATCACCTGTACTTGCACTTTTCAAAAGTGATGCAGTACTGTATTGAAGCTATAAAGCTTACAGTGAAAGGGGAAGTTTTTATGTTCTTACTGCGGTTGCAGTTTTCTATTTTGAGGGGGTTTCTCTTAAAATATTTTTTTCATTATGTTTTCATGAATGTTCTATAGTCTAGTATTAAACTTGCTATATTAAAATATACTGATATTGGATTTTGTCTTTTACTTTAGATCACATTGAATGTTGACACAGTGCCTGTTGAGTTCACTAGCTCGTCATGCACATGTACTGCAGGCAAAGCTTTATGCAATCATCAGGTTGCTATGCTTTTTCAAACTGCGCACTTCAGCATGATGCAGATGCAGACAGTACCACCAACTACGGCATGCACAGATACTCTGCAAACATGACATAGACCAAGAACACAGGTACCAATACAACTAGCTATACATTAGTTTAGCAAATTACTGACAGTTAATTAAAAATATACTTATAAATGTTTCAGGGGGTTTCTGCAGAGACTACAGCTCAGTTGGTGGTTAGAAAGCCAAGGACGTCTTCCAGAAGTGTATGCAAATCTACACTCTACAGAGCATACACAGGTAACAAAGAAACTTTTCATTCAATAAATATGCATGTTACATTACATAAGAAATAATCAAGCTTTGCATAAAACTATTTTAATGTACAACATGGAGGTTTACACTTTTTTACATTAATTATAGCATTTATTTTAATTATTGAAATAGACTTTTAGTAATTAAATTTGATGTGATAGAGATAAAATCTATCTCTGTTTTAATGAAAGTAGCACATTAATATAGAACGATGATTAAACTGGCTGGAACTATCTGTGGATTAAACTGTTTTACTGCACACTTCCAGCCAATAAGAATCGAGTATTCAGACAGATCATCATGGTATAACAGCACATAACAAATTTAATACCCATGTGATGAAGTTTCCTAAACGTATAATTTGTTTTAGGTCACTTCCCTGACCCAGCAGTACTGGCTATTGGAGAAGCTGTCAAAGGACTCACTCCCCAACCTCTGATTTCCTGCGTCCTTACTGATTTATCAGAACTGGTTTTGGTGGACTCCAGATTTGGTCCTGTGCCTCGAGGTTCAGTGCTCTCCTACCAGTGCCCACCTGTTGTGACCAAAAACCACATTAAACATCCAGATGCTCCTGTGTACCCTAAACTCCCTATTAACGGTTCTAAATTTCCGAGGAGCTTGCACTTCGTGGCAAACTGCCACCAGTTCTTCCATTTGGAGAGCCTAAGTGTCACACAAGAGTTGGCAGTTATAATCGAGGAGCGGACTCAGGAGCAATCTGAGTGTCCACAGTGGAAAAATATGCGCAAACCTAGAGTGACTGCGAGCAGATTTTATGAGGTTTCTCATGTGCGAGGGGAGACATCTGGCCAGGCACTAGCAAGGCGAATACTCAAGGGTGTAAAGCAAACGAAGGCAATGAAGAGAGGCCTGGACAGGGAACCTGAGGTGCTGGAATATTACTCTGAACTGTTCAATGTAAATGTCTCACCTTGTGGTTTCGTGGTGCACCCAGACGCGTCCTACCTTGGTGCCAGTCCTGATGCCAAAGTTTTTGACCCTAATGCAGATCCCTGTTTCGGGCTTGCTGAAGTGAAGTGCCCAGATGTCACTACAGTTTCTGAGGTTGGGCATATTAAAATTGAGAATGGACAGGCAACCCTGAAAAAATCTCATAAATATTACTGGCAGGTTCAAGGTCAGTTGGCTGTAACTGGACTCAGTTGGTGTGACTTCATCACTGACACTGAAGAGGACATGACAGTTCAAAGAGTGTGGAGGGATAATGTCATGATAGCTCAGATGAGAGAAAATCTGGATCTCTACTACTTTGGTGCTTACATAGATGAATATCTTAAGGGGGGTATCTGATATGCCTATTTGCACTGTATACTACTAATCCTGTAAAAAAGAAAAGTGGATTTTTTTGTAAATCATTTTTATTTATGATGTAATTGTTCTGATGATTTCAAGATTTTATATTTGTATAAATGTATGTTTTAACACTGAGATATGATTGTCAATAAATGTTTTATGAAACTACAATTGTTACCTTTTCAACAATGCACAGCTGATACTAATCATCTATTAAACTATACAATGTGAAAAATATAATACAAGAGGTGTAACATTAAGATATAATACAAGAGGTGTAACATTAAGATATAATACAAGAGGTGTAACATTAAGATATAATACAAGAGGTGTAACATTAAGATATAATACATATTACATAAGTCACTCTTTATGGGATAGTTCACTTTAAAATGCAAATTTCTTTCATACTCACCCTCAAGTTGTTTAAACCTGTATGAATTTCTTTCTTCTGCTGAACACAAGGGGAGATATTTTTGAAGAATGTCAGTAACCAAACAGTTAACTGTAACTGTTTGGTTACTGACATTCTTCAAAAATATCTCCCCTTGTGTTCAGCAGAAGAAAGAAATTCATACAGGTTTAAACAACTTGAGGGTGAGTATACAGTATGATGAAAGAATTTGCATTTTAAAGTGAACTATCCCTTTAAAATAAAAAAGGCTATGATGGACATACCCCTTTGTGACCGTTGACATCAAGCGGCCACTGAAAATTGCTCATTAAGCAGCAGTTAGTCCACAGCTGGTTAACTGTTCCAGATAAGGTTAAAGGTACAGTGGTGTCCCAGATGTGAAACTCCTTCACTCTTCTGATGGCTCTCTCAACAAGAATTCGAAGACGAGCTATGGCTTGTGTTCTCTCTGCATTTTCTTTGCTGAACTGAGCTGCTGTTTTAAAAGGTGGTATGATGAGTTTGGCCCCCCGTTCTGCCAGCATCTTTTCAATGGTGAATCCTTTGTCAGCCATACAAGCATCACCAGGCTCCAGCAAGTCAAGAATCCCTGACTGTTTTGTCAACTCTTGATCAGAGATGGAACCTGTGTACAGGCTGGAAACAAATGTAACTGCTCCGCAAGGAGCAATACCGATCAACCCCTTGAAGGTAGTGGTGTTTTTATACGAGGAGAACACCTCAGACTGGAGCGTGAGTGAAGATGGATTCTGGCATCTTATCTCTGTGCAGTCAATGATGACCCTCACCTCTGGACAAAACTGCCTAAATTTGTCTGGCAATGTGGCATTCACTTGCTCCCTGCTCATCCATATGGGCAGTGATCCCAGGACAAGATAAAGATAATTGGCCCAAGTTATGATGATGCGGCTAACAGTGGAGACACTTACTTTGAAAATGTCAGCCAACACTTTCTCCTTCAGTCCTGCAGCAACACGACATGAGTACAAAAAAAACTCATCAATCAGTGGCAAGCTGCGGTGATGACTGTGAGAAGCTTCCACAGCAGTTGCCTGTCCTTTCTTCTGGGCCCTAGACCAGTAGACCAGCATGGATGTTGAGGGCTCAATAGACTTCCAGAATGCTTGGAAGACCTCTTCAGATGGAAACCTGGTGTAAAAACGTATGTCTTCATCTGAAGCACAGAATCTCTGAAACTGGGACAGAGAGTGGCCTATTCTCAGCTGCATGACCTCACTTTCCAGTTTTCTGACTTCAGCTTCCAAATCCTGTATTCGTGCAGCTGCTGCATCCTGTGCACCTAGATTCACACACACAAAAAAAGTTTATTACAGTGGCAAACCATTATTAATTACTTATGTTAACAAAAATTATTATAGCTACATATTATACCTAAAATTAGATATTTGCCCACTCTGACCCTGTGTCCATATCTCAAAGTTGTTGTTCAGTAATACAACCTGCCTGATTTACAAATTCATATATATATAATTATCTGGCTATTTATTATGATTCAAAACAAATGTTTATTATAATGGTAATTTTAGATCATTTTAAGACTTTGTTTATCTTAATTTTATTAATTTTATTACTGCTCAGTTGTGGCAGCATTAATTTGAGAAATAAAGTATGCTGATATCTTCCTGGAACAGTAATTTGTGTCAAAATGTATTAAAATGATAATATGACTTGAAAGTGAAAGGACATAAATGTAATAAAGGCTTTAATAATATATTTAATATAATATAACATAACGGGAAAGTTGCATAATAATTTGTTTTTAGAAATGCATAAACATAACGTTAACTTTACCTGGAAGAGGAGTGACTGCATAGTCATGATCTGCTTCAGCGGTCACCTCAGTAACCACTTCATCGTCTTGGGTGTCGTCAGATGGTATGGTTTGAACTCTAACTCGTTTGTAAACAGACTCACGTGAAGTTTCTCCCCAGTTGTTCCAAATAAAGCAGGACGGGACAACCCCTTTTCTAAGGCGCTTACGGCCAGTAGCGGCAGTGTAATCATCACTGATAAAGTGCCGGCTACACACAAATGTGCTGCCTCTAAGGATCGTAGCCTTCGGTCCTTCTACTCGTCTAATAGCATGTATCCACTTCTTTCTCAGACATTTATCGCTAGGAAAACCATGAAAACTTAAATATGGTTGCCGCTGCTTATTATTTTTACAATAAGGGACACTACAGTAACACGTCGATGTAGCTTCAGCCATTGTTATTTTGACCGGAAGTCACTTTACACAACAAACGCTGAACCGGATGTGCGTTCTAACTTCCGTGAAAAAGGCCTATTGCAGCTCTTAACTCATTTTTAACACATTTATTATCGCTGGCTTCACAGAACCTACAACTATGGCGGAGGTAAGAGAAACATTACAAAATGCAGCATATAATGCACTTGAGCGGTCAGTGTAATCTTTTAGTTAAATTAAATTTCATTTCATTTCTAATTTTAAATATTTAAACGATGACGTGTTTTTAACGTTCAGCCCTGAATACTTAGGGCGCCCAATTTGAATGTGTTAGCAGCTTGCAGCTAACTTGTTGTCTGAGCGCCAAACTCAAATGCAGTATATTTCTAGTCTGCTTTTATTAAAAAACGCCAGCAATGCCTAATAAATCATAACCCATCGCACAAAGTTATTTCTAGTCTCATTCATTCTCATTCAGGTTATACTAGCTTTAACACCTTTGACTCTTGACTGTAGATAATTCATAGTCAGATTCAGGTCATATATCATGGTTTTTACTTATGGTTTTTGTTCATATAATTAAACTCTCGGCATTAAAATATCTTATTTTCTTCCCAGCCCTCCTTAAGTGGTCCAGGCTCTGAAGGTAAAGATTTCAGTTATTTTTATTTTACTAGCAATAACAAAATTAATGTAGGCTGCCTCAAAGCTCACATTTATATGAATGTGTAGTATCATTAGTGAACATTTAATATAGTGTGGGTAGATATTTTTAGTTTGTATCTCTCTCTCTGTGTATAGAATAGATAATTATATCAATATAAAAAATAATAAATATAATAATAATTATTGTTAAATAGGAGCACATGGAGTGGTCCAGCATGAGGACAGAGACTTTGATCCTTCAGCAGACATGCTCGTACATGACTTTGATGACGAGCAAACATTGGAAGAAGAGGAAAGGCTGGAGGGAGAGACCAACTTCAGTGCTGAAATTGATGACCTCACTCGAGTATGGACCATCAGTTTTTTTATTTTTATTTTAATACATTTGTTTGTGATGATATCATGAGGCACGTTAAATAAACTTCACAGTTCTTGTCTTGATTCATGACTTTACTACTCTCTTTACTACTCTCTGGTTTGGTAGGAGGGTGAGATGCCCATTGAGGAGCTTCTGAAATTGTATGGCTACAGCACTGGTGGGTCTCCAGAGGAGGAGGAGGAGGAGGGAGACATTCAAGAGGAGGATTCTTCAGAGATTAACTGCAGCAGCCATAGTAAACTCAAAGTAAAGATCTCCATGAAAACAATGAATCTGTATGTTTTTGTATGCATAAGCATAGTAAAATCAACCAATCGTTGTTGTGGCTGTCAGGAGCTTTCAGATCAAGAGGATGAGGACGTGCAGTCGCCTGGTGAGGAGCCTCCGTCCTGCAGTGTTTCTCACAGGACAGCGCAGCTCCTCTACCCTCGGCCATCCAATTACTTTAAAGGTATGATCAGAAAAACAATATAGCATGCTACATATGTATGAAAGCTTGTTTCCTCCATGATTCCTCTCTTTAATTTTGAATATTGTGGTGAAAGCAAAAAACTATTTTGTAAACTCAAAATCTATAGGGGAAAAAAAGTCAGAAATGTAATAATTCGAATTTTGAGAAAAATGTCAGGATTGCTAGTCAGGATTACTTTTTAATTAAAATATTTTTTACAATTTTTTTATTTTTTATCCCATGCAGACCATGGCAAAAACAGGTTTCCGTACACAAATCAGCATCACACACTATATTATTTATTACATAATTTCAAATGTAACAAATGTACACTTATGTTAATTAATTATTTCTTGTTTTTCATGTAGTACATGCCTGGTAGGACCAGCAGATGGTGATAGTGATTCAGTCTAACCCCCAATTTCCACCAGATGCGTAACGGCTCCGCTGCGTGACTGCTCCGTGTTCCGTCGTCCGTCAATACCCACCAGGTCCGTATTTGTTGCGTAATGGCTGCGGTCATGACTGACAGCTGACGTCACGATGCCCCATGTAATCTCGCGAATTCTGGTGTGATCGCGCGATATGTAGTTTCTATAAACAGAACTACCAAACCAGGAACAGTTTTCCATCCGAAGGAGTATAGGATTGAACTCTTTTCTTTTCTCTTTTCATTTCTTCATCCATCGTGTCAACAGGGTTAAAACTTCAACAAGCCTGTCTCCGCCCATTATGACGTTTTCAAGGTGTAGTGTAGGGAAATATGAGCGCGGTGTATTTTATTTTGAAAATTAAACGGATCTTTTATTTTGTTTCTGGCTGTTCTGTTTTGTCACTCGACTTCCTGTCCTGCGTACTCTGCCCTGTAGTGCTGCGGAGCGCTCCGGCATCCGGCAAAAATAGAAGCTCTGCGTTTCTGGTCCGGAGGGCTGCGGATCGCCGGAGTCGGAACGCAGCTGTAACGCATTCAGTTGAAATACACTCATTGACTTTAATGGAAACCTACTGACTCCGCCGCCGTGACGGAGCCGTAACGCAGCCGTTACGCATCTGGTGGAAATTGGGGGTAACTAGATCAGGCTCCATGTGACTTTTTGTTTTATAGGGGATGAGGAAGAATCTGAAGATGATGATTATATTCCATCTGAAGATTGGAAGAAGGTAGATTTTAGATTGTTGTTTTTTTTCCTTCCTTTCTTTTTTTTTTAAGATTTCAAACATGGATTTTTTTTCTTCTGTCATTCTTAGGAGATAATGGTCGGTTCAATGTATCAAGCACAGACTCCTGCTGGCCTTAACAAATATAAGGACAATGAAAAAGGTGACAAAACTGAATGATATGCTTATTTAGATGTGATGTGTATATATTTAACACATGTTATATGTACACTTTTTTTGTTTTTCATCTGCTTGTCTCCTATAAATGTAGTGTACGAGAATGATGATCAGCTTTTGTGGAATCCGGAGTTAATTCCAGAAGAAAAGGTTGTTGAGTTTTTAGCCGAGGCTTCTAAATGCAGCGAAGAGGAGACTGGTGTCCATGCAATTCCTGAAGGATCTCACATCAAAGACAATGAACAGGCAGGTCACCATCCAATGACAAATTTACTTAAATCATATCAACGATTCCCTTTTGACATCATGTTGTAATAGGAATTTCTTTGCTTAAATTTCAGGCTCTTTATGAATTGTTTAAATGCAACTTTAATGCAGAAGAAGCTTTAAGAAGACTGAAATTTAATGTAAAGTCTACCAAAGGTGAGTGAGTGTTTGTGTGTGTGTTAAAGATGATGTTAGTAAATATTACAGGGTTTCTTAATTCATCCACAAGCCATCCACAAATTGAGTGCATTACAATACTGAAGTATTTTGTCAAATACATAAAAAAAGTAATAGAGACTGCTTAAAAGTTGTATTTTCAAACATCAAAGTGTTGCTAATACAACTAATTTTGTGTTCTCTAGAACATATCTATGAATTGTGTTCCCTTCAGTTTAATTCCTTACATTTTCGGTCACACTTTTAGTTTGGGGACCAATTCTCATGATAAACTATGACTTTGGCCTCAATAAGGTTCTAAATATTTAAGTGTATTAACAGCTTCAGAATGTCATTTTTGGGAAGTGTAAAATGCTCCAAGGAGCTCTCAGCACGTCAGTCAACATCCACTCAATGTGTCAAATCAACTAAAGTCTCTCTCTCCCTCAGAGGACATGTCAGTTTGGACGGAAGAGGAGTGTCGAGGTTTTGAGCAAGGACTCAAGACTTACGGAAAAGATTTTAGCTCGATACAAGCAAATAAGGTTACTGTTTAATCACATTCCCCATTTTAAAACCTAATAGGATGGTATATGACTGCTGTGTTTGATTAGAGTAATCAATTAGTGAACTTGGCTGTTTTTATTGTTCACTTAGGTAATTGTTACTTAATTCAATTTTCCAGGTGAGAACTAGATCTGTAGGGGAATGTGTGGCCTTTTATTACATGTGGAAGAAATCTGAGCGTTATGATTTCTTTGCACAGCAAACCAAGCTTGGAAAAAGAAAATGCAGTCTTCGTCCTGGAGTTTTGTAAGTCACTCATCAACACTGTGTGGTACATTAAAGGTCACTAGTCTATGTCCTCTAATTAAACTGTGTGGGTATAGAATCAGATGCTGTTTAAGGTCATATCCTGCCTGGTGTTTGTTTGGCATTACAGGGATTATATGGAGCGTATTTTGGATGAGAGGGAGAGCTCTGAGTCCAGTGGATCTTCATCTTCCCTTCCCAAATCTTCCAACAACAGCAAACACCCATCAGAGCCAGAGAGTGACTCAAATGCACAGAATGGTCATCATCAGACTATAAAAAACACATTTTTAACTATATATATATATACACTCACCTAAATGATTATTAGGAACACCTGTTCAATTTCTCATTAATGCAATTATCTAATCAACCAATCACATGGCAGTTGCTTCAATGCATTTAGGGCTGTGGTCCTGGTCAAGACAATCTCCTGAACTCCAAACTGAATGTCAGAATGGGAAAGAAAGGTGATTTAAGCCATTTTTGGGCTGGTCTGAGTATTTCACAATCTGCTCAAATTACTGGGATTATTACGCACAACCATTTCTAGGGTTTACCAAGAATGGTGTAAAAAGGGAAAAACATCCAGTATGCAGCAGTCCTGTTGGCGAAAATGCCTTGTTGATGCTAGAGGTCAGAGGAGAATGGTCTGACTGATTCAAGCTGATAGAGGAGCAACTTTGACTGAAATAACCACTCGTTACAACAGAGGTATGCAGCAAAGCATTTGTGAAGCCACAACACGCACAACCTTGAGGCGGATGGGCTACAACAGCAGAAGACCCCACCGGGTACCACTCATCTCCACTACAAATAGGAAAAAGAGGCTACAATTTGCACGAGCTTACCAAAATTGGACAGTTGAAGACTGGGAAAATGTTGCCTGGTCTGATGAGGCTCGATTTCTGTTGAGACATTCAGATGGTAGAGTCAGAATTTGGCGAAAACAGAATGAGAACATGGATCCATCATGCCTTGTTACCACTGTGCAGGCTGGTGCTGGTGGTGTAATGGTGTGGGGGATGTTTTCTTGACACACTTTAGGCCCCTTAGTGCCAATTGGGCATCGTTTAAATGCCATGGCCTACCTGAGCATTGTTTCTGACCATGTCCATCCCTTTATGACCACCATGTACCCATCCTCTGATGGCTACTTCCAGCAGGATAATGCACCATGTCACAAAGCTCGAATCATTTCAAATTGGTTTCTTGAACATGACAATGAGTTCACTGTACTAAAATGGCCCCCACAGTCACCAGATCTCAACCCAATGGAGCATCTTTGGGATGTGGTGGAACGGGAGCTTCGTGCCCTGGATGTGCATCCCACAAATCTCCCATCAACTGCAAGATGCTATCCTATCAATATGGGCCAAAATTTCTAAAGAATGCTTTCAGCACCTTGTTGAATCAATGCCATGTAGAATTAAGGCAGTTTTGAAGGCGAAAGGGGGTCAAACACTATTAGTATGGTGTTCCTAATAATCCTTTTAGACAGTGATTTTTTTTTTTTTCTTCATTAAGTGACACTTTGTGGAGTTAACCCCTATAAGATCTCATATTAAATGTATTATGTGTTTTTAACAACATTAAATATCAAATGTAATCTTGTTGATTTTACAGGTGTAGGGAGCCATTCCTCTGAGCCGCTTCTTTGTGTCACAGATGAGAAATCTCAGGCAAACGGTTCTGCCAAGTGTCCAGATATTTCCACAGCAAAGTCAGCACCCTGCTCTAACCATGAAGCCAGCAGCCTGAGCACACAAGTCATGGAGATCACAGTCAAACAGGAGGAAGATGAACGACCTCCTAAAAGGCTTAGGACTGACACCCTGTTTTTAGCATAAAGGTAGCTGTGTGTGGGAATTTCAGGGATGCAAATGAAGAACATTTCTGTTCTCTTACATTACCGTCACTGAGCTCAGTTCATATCTCAAACACTCATTATTGACTGTCATATCAGACAGTCATCTCTGTAGCACTATTTATTACTATAATACTGTAAATATTTGAAATCTAAAAGAATGATAAAATAATACACTTTTGTGTTAGGAACATTTTGAATAATTCAGGCGGTTGCAACACTGCAACATTCCATTCTTTTCATTTTGGGTATTTCCTACTTGACCAAAGTGAATGGTTGATATTGGTATTTTAACACAAAAAGCATTTTTAGAAGCTATATCCTCTTTATATGAAAAACTGACCTATTTTTGTATTTGATAGCTATTTATTTTTTTAAATCAGATATTGGTGATGCATGAGGCCAAAATACAGAGTATATTTGTATTAAGCCGGAGTGAGTAATGTTAAATTTAAAAGGCAATGCAGAAATGATGGGTGCTATTTATTCATTTTCTCACTGATAATGTCAACCCATACCTAAGAAAGCAATTTTTTTTTTTTTTTACATTTTTGTAGGAGCTCTGTTATACCTGTCAAAAATGGTAGAGTAAAATGGATTCTACAGTTTCCATAAATTTGTTGTGATCCATGTCTGCATAGCTTAGGAAAATCAGTACAGAAACATTACAGGGTGTCAAATAGATGCCAGTTTCAATTAGTGAACTACTCATTCATTAAACTCGGATTATTTACTCAAATCCATAGTCTTTTGTGATTACTGTAATGTCACCTCGTTACCACATTTTAGTGGATTGGATTGTACGCTGAATAAATCTATCAAGCTGTTCTTTTTTTGAAGAATCTGCCTTTTCTTGTGTTTTGTTTTTATCTGCCATCCTGTATTTCATAAGGTCTGACTGGGTTCACAGCAAGAAAAGTGACCTTCGTGTGGTCAAAGAGCCTTTGTTTGTTTGTTGCCCATTCATATACCTGAACAGCAGGTGTCAGTGTTGCTATTAATATAGCTGGAAACAAATAGAAACCCATTCATTGCTTGTATAATCTCAAACACATTATTTCACAGAACAGGGCAACATGGGCTTAAATGTACGAAGGACTAAATGGTAATCTATGAGGACCACATACAATGCAATCTTAGCATTGCCATCCAAAGACAGTAAATATGAAAAATAAACAAAAAATTTAAATGGTAATTCACTCACCTCATGAGGTCCCCAAACTATGAACACTTTTTGACTAATTGCACCAGCTTTACTACAACGTGGTTATTACAATACTTGTTTGTCTAAAATAAGTAGAGAATTTATTTTCTGCTTTTTAATATTAGTTTTTTTTTCTTTTTCTGAGAGCCACAGGAGAAAACTAATGCCACATATCAAGTTGTGCATCTTAGGACCGAAGTTTCAGTTTGTATATACAGAGTGGAACAGAGGCAGAACATGAGTGCGCATGAGCTGCTGAAATGTCCCTGGAATACTAAACGCAAAGTTTACCGTTTGGCTTCACAAAAGCATTGCAGCTTTGTTCTACAGACGTACTGTATCTGGTCGTCACTCTTTGGGGGACACTGGAGACCCCTCAGCTGCTTTCTCCATTCACACTGGAAGAGTGTAGTTCACAATAGAATAAAATACAACTGGAGAGCCAACACACGACACAGATGTGAAGATGAATAGTGCATTTTGAGACAATATGAGAGAATGAAAAACAAACAAAACAAAGCCCTACATGGTGGAGCAGTATGGATAAAGTATACTGACTTATATATTTATTGTATTTACATAAACAGGGAGGCAAGGGAGGCAGTACTCGTCTCCTCAAAACATAGAAGAAAACAAAACATTCATAGTACAAAAATAAAACAAAGTCCATATTTCAAAGTATAACATTAAAAAAGTGTACACATCACTCGTTTTCTGAAGTAACACTGTCCAACAGCAACACCTGCAGGTAAAGTTACAGGAGGCTTGCCTCCCCTGAGCCCATTGACTTTTAACAGAAGCCCCATAGCATGCTGTGACTTTACTGAGGGAAATGAAGGTCGTGAAAGTCACATGAGAGGAGGCAACACCTCCATCGCGATATGATTGGAAATGATTGGTTATGTTCAACTGTGATTGGTTCATGCAATAAATCCTAGTGTTCCTGAAGCTCAATTGGTAGAGCACTGCGTTATCAAGCGCAAGGTTGGGGGTTCGATTCCCTGGGAACACATGATATGTAAAAATTGATAGCCTGAATGCACTGTAAGTTGCTTTGGATAAAAGTGTCTGCTAAATGCATACATTTAATTTTAATTTTAATCAGTTTGTGAATCAGTCTGAATGCACAACATATGGGAAGAAAAGTAAACAACTCACCCACTTAGATATAACCACGTTGTTATGTCAAATTAAGACTTAAAATGCCATGATAACATGATCTGAGTTTTAGTGAACAATCAGCTTAGTGAAATTTAAAGTACAGTCGTGGCCAAAAGTTTTGAGAATTACATAAATATTGGAAATTGGAAAAGTTGCTGCTTAAGTTTTTATAATAGCAATTTACATATACTCCAGAATGTTATGAAGAGTGATCAGATGAATTGCATAGTCCTTCTTTGCCATGAAAATTAACTTAATCCCAAAAAAACCTTTCCACTGAATTTTATTGCTGTCATTAAAGGACCTGCTGAGATCATTTCAGTAATTGTCTTGTTAACTCAGGTGAGAATGTTGACGAGCACAAGGCTGGAGATCATTATGTCAGGCTGATTGGGTTAGAATGGCAGACTTAACATGTTGAAAGGAGGTTAATGCTTGAAATCATTGTTCTTCCATTGTTAACCAATGTGTTGCATAAAAATGGCTTCACAGGCAAGGATATTGTGGCTACTAAGATTGCACCTAAATCAACAATTTATAGGATCATCAAGATCTTCAAGGAAAGAGGTTCAATTCTTGTAAAGAAGGCTTCAGGGCATCCAAGAAAGTCCAGCAAGTGCCAGGATCGTCTCCTAAAGAGGATTCAGCTGCGGGATCGGAGTGCCACCAGTGCAGAGCTTGCTCAGGAATGGCAGCAGGCAGGTGTGAGCGCATCTGCACGCACAGTGAGGCCAAGACTTTTGGAAGATGGCCTGGTGTCAAGAAGGGCAGCAAAGATGCCACTTCTCTCCAAAAAAAACATCAGGGACAGATTGATCTTCTGCAGAAAGTATAGTGAATGGACTGCTGAGGACTGGGGCAAAGTCATATTCTCCGATGAAGCCCCTTTCCGATTGTTTGGGGCATCTGGAAAAAGGCTTGTCCGGAGAAGAAAAGGTGAGTGCTACCATCAGTCCTGTGTCATGCCCACAGTAAAGCATCCTCACACCATTCATGTTTGGGGTTGCTTCTCATCCAAGGGAGTGGGCTCACTCACAATTCTGCCCAAAAACACAGCCATGAATAAAGAATGGTACCAAAACACCCTCCAACAGCAACTTCTTTCAACAACCCAACAACAGTTTGGTGAAGAACAATGCATTTTCCAGCACGATGGAGCACCGTGCCATAAGGCAAAAGTGATAACTAAGTGGCTCGGGGACCAGAATGTTGAAATTTTGGGTCCATGGCCTGGAAACTCCCCAGATCTTAATCCCATTGAGAACTTGTGGTCAATCCTCAAGAGGCGGGTGGACAAACAAAAACCCACTAATTCTGACAAACTCCAAGAAGTGATTATGAAAGAATGGGTTGCTATCATTCAGGATTTGGCCCAGAAGTTGATTGAGAGCATGCCCAGTCGAATTGCAGAGGTCCTGAAAAAGAAGGGCCAACACTGCAAATACTGACTCTTTGCATAAATGTCATGTAATTGTCGATAAAAGCCTTTGAAACGTATGAAGTGCTTGTAATTATATTTCAGTACATCACAGAAACAACTGAAACAAAGATCTAAAAGCAGTTTAGCAGCAAACTTTTTGAAAACTAATATTTATGTAATTCTCAAAACTTTTGGCCACGACTGTAAATCTCTGCGTCTGTGACTGATATTTACAGAGATCTGAAAAATTAAAAAAATAGTTCAAAGTTGTGTATTAAAAAGAATAGCTGAACGTAAGTTTAAAATATACTGTTTAAATTAAACTGCTGTGAGTTATTTTAATAAATGTAAAATGCTTAAAAACACTGTTGATGAGATTAATACATGACTTCAGTAAATAGAATATTGATTACATTGTTGTTAGTGTAATTAATACATAACTTTAATAAATAGAATATTGATTACATTGTTGTTAGCATAAAAAAATTAAATAGATTTGTACAATACACTGTAACAATTGTCATGCCAATAAAGGACATATTCAATTGAGAGAGAGAGAGAGGTCACTCATCTATACAGCCATAGGACAGGAGCTTTTTTTTATTATTATTAAAAAAAATAATTAAATAAATAAATAATAATAATAAACTAGCAAAGTATGGAAATATAACTGGTCTATATTACAAGTCTTGTGAAGCTACTCGATTCTTGTGTGTGAGACTTGTATGTGACACTAATTCTATTGATTAAAATAGTCATATTGACAAATTCAGACCGATTCAGCAATATAGTGTTTTTCTAAATATACAGTGCAAGATTAGAAAGGAAAGGACTCAAAGGACAATTTATTCATAAATTTGACCACTATTTCTGTCACTAAGAAAATTATGTTCTTAAATAAACTAAAGGTGCATTCTAATTCGATTATGCAGATTCGGTGGCCTTCTTCTACTCGGTGGAAATTCTGCAAAGCTTGCACTGAGGCGACTTCTACCCGACAGTCAAAGTGGCATTACGTCATGAAAGTGTGAACTCAAAAGAAGACCACCGTAACCGTACATTTGAAAATTAATTTTGTGTTTTGGACCAAATTCAGTCAGATTTGAACCAAAATAGCTAAAAAAAATTGTTGTAACTAGGCTACATAGTAGCATTTCTTACAGATTTGGAATGACATTGGGGTATGTACATTTCTGGGTGCACTATCCCTTTAACAAAAAAGCAGGAAGGAGGGCAACAGGAACAGCAGCATATTGGGTTTTAATCCCAAATGCTGTTTTCCAGTTCCCCATCCTAATCTGTATTACCTTCATGTTTTCCATGCCCTTTTTGCAGATCCTTGTTTATTTGTGAACAACACACTCCCTGGTACCACAAAGAAATTTTTAGCAGTAATTAAGTCGTAATAGCTTTTAGCGAATGCTCTGTCCCCCTTTCACCTAGACAGATGACACAGACACCCAGCTCCCTTTGCCACAGTCAGACCATCTGCATAATAATTGGGTGTTCGCACAGAAGTAGGGTTCTTTAAATGTCATTCGCCCTGCTAAAATAAAGCTCGAAAAAGAAGAGGAAATAACTGTACTTTTGAAAAAAAAAAAATTATTGAGGGATAGAAGTGATTAGGGACTGGGAATATTCATCTATTTTAAATGAAGATAACAAGATTCAGTTCTCTTTGAGGACTATTTCAGAGACTACATACTCAATACCATCCATCTTACACAAAGAGCTACAAAAGAGCATTAGTGCCTGTGCACCTTTTCAGCAGCCTTGGTTCCGGAAGTATACTTCCCTTTCATTTTAAACCAAATCAAACAGCTATGAGGTGAACCACAACAACATACACTTTAATTTGAATCAAGTATTTGAAAATCGTACAAGAAGACAAATGTACATGATGTACATGTATGTACATGTACATGTACATAAAATCCCATGAAGCACTGTGAATGACAATCATATATAAACACAGGCACACACACAAAAGTAATTTGGGGTGCTTCATGGGTGTGAGAGTTTTAAAAACTGTTTTGGTGTGATTTGCTCACCATGATTCTCTGATTGGTGGATATTTTTTTCCATAATCATTGGTAATGTAGCTTTTCACTAGCAATTCTGCTGTTAAAAAGTGTTTGTTTAAAAATATTAATCATCAAAAGAATCAATTAACATTTACAGATTCAATATTTATTTCTAGAACCTGTACTATTGCACTCTACAGCAATGTAGAGTGCCCCTTGTCATTCCAAACATGTATTTCTTTTGAATGACATTCTTCAAAATATGTATTCAAAAAATTTTGTGTTCTGCAGAGAAAATAAAGTCATACAGGTTTGGAACCACATTAGGGTGAATAAATGGTAACAGAATTGAGGTTTTCGGGTGAGCACCATGACAACTTTGTAAACAAATCACATTCATCAAATGTGCCCGCTGTCAAGGCGGCCACTGGGAGTTCAAGCAGTTTCCTCATTTTATTTAGGTCTCCCTGGGGGCTAATACTCACCGCAGACATTAGCAAAATCACAGTGTGACACCTGGCGGGGGAGTATCTCTTTCCATTTCCAGGCACAGAGCCACCATCTCCTCCAGGGAGCCAGACTTAACCGCAATGTCGGCATACTGACAAGAACTGTAAGCTGGTATGCAGGAAAGGGCCTGCAAATTTATGCAGGGGTATAAAAGATAACAAAGAACTTTAAATCATTCTTCAATACCACAAACAACTGACAACAGTTCTGATTTAACAGAATGCAATTTTTAAGAATAACGAGACAAAGAGCGACAAAATATTTTGAACAATTTAATATATCAATATATAGATATTTATCAACAACTTGAATTTCATAGAAACGTGAGTGTGACCATTTTGGCATACAGTACAGATATTCCAAGTAAGTACAGTTTTGCTAATGTTAAAACCCCCTCCCTGTTCCCACCACCTCCGACCCACTGACACAGACAGCAGAAAAGCAAACAAAACATAACATTATAGGAAAAAAAACATGAACACATACAAGGCACCAATAAATTAAACTGTAACCCTCTCTTTCAACACTAAGTCTAATCTATTAAATAGAATTACAATTAAATTTATCTAATAAATAAATGTACAAATACAAATTAAGCACTATTTCTTGATGTTTGGGGTTAAAATGCAAAAATAAAATTAAGAACGGGAGGAAGAAAAATAAATACAAACACTTTGGCAGATTATTAATTTTTAGTTACAATCAAGTAGTAAAGAAATCCAGTGCTTTTGAGTACATATAAATCCATATGGTCTACACTCATTTTTTGTCCAGGAGACTAATATACACATCTTCATTTTACAAGAAATGTTTAAAACCTTATCAAAAGTTTTGCTGTATGAAAACATATTTACAAATCATGATTCAGACTCATTGGACTGCAACGGCTACCCCCCCCCCCCCCCCCCCCCCATCCTATGTAATCATTTATACAGTGCAGAAGGCTTCTTGAAAAAAGTTTGTGCAACAAACAGCGTACAAAATGTCTCCATACAGCTATGGACTGACTGGGACGCATGTTTCCTCAAATGACAGGAATGACAGGCCCTCCTTCCTCCCCCCTACAAACCATACAAAAAATGAACAGTTCTTCTAGTAATATACATCATTGTCAACATGATCTCAGGGGCAAACCGTTTTTTTCTCCCACAGGTCACAAAGAGAACAGACGGGAATGTTACCATGACTCTTTAGTGGTTCTGCTCTACAAGTCCACCAAACTAAACAGCACTGTTCCAGGAGAGGTTTCAGCATATCGTCCAGTGTATCGTCCGTTTTAAAAGAATGGTAGCCCTTTCAAAAGCAACGTTGGGCCGATGTGGATGACAGGTAGACGGTGATGAGGAGGAGTTACGGATATTACGAATGTTAGTCACAGTGGAGTGGGGTGAAGGAGCAGCGTGGCGAATCCCTGCAGTGCTAAAGGAAGGCAGGACTCGCCGTTACATATGCATAGAGTAAGAATGATGGACAACAGTCATGAAGTACAAGAGAGGCTGAAAATCCAAGGTCTAAAGGCCTGTTCTAGAACCTTCTGTGACCAGACTGAACATGTGTTCATGAATTATAGTAAACTAAGTGATCTGTTTGTAGAAACCTTGACAGCTAGAGAGCTCAATGCAATAAAGTATTACAATTAAAAAAAAATTGCACTAACTCTAGAGCACCTCAAAACTATGATGAGTATGGGGTCAGGAGAAAGAAACATTCATGATGCTCCTTTAAAAACAAACAAAAAAAACTGATTAAATCAGCCTAAGCTTATTTGTTGTTCTTAACTGGTCTTCCAGGATGGCTATGCTGATTTTCAGTTGGTTTAGCTGGTCAGCAAGCTGGTCTGCCAGCCTGACCAACTGGTAAGGGCATAAAATCCATTTAAAACCAGTTTCTGGTCTTAGTTTGTTTGGTGTCCAGTTGGTATCAGCTGTTCAACAAGCTTGTCTTCCAGCCTAAACCAACTGATTAGTGTCCAAATTCCATCTGAAACCAGTTTAGGCTGTTTTTTTTCTCTCATTTTAGTTGGTCTCCTAGCCTGGTGTCCAGTTGGTTTAGCTGGTCAAGAAAGCTTGCCTTCCAGTCTAAACCAGCTGATAAGTGCCCAAATTCCATTTAAAACCATTTCTTCTTCTTCTTTTTTTCTCTAATTTTAGTTGGTCTCCTAGCCTGGTGTTCAGTTGGTTTCAGCAAACCAGATCTAATAAGGAAGGCGCTTCTGAAGAAACCCAATTTATAATCAAACAATAATTTATGACATGACAGTTCTGAAAAAGCACATTAAGCAGTTTTATTACCCTGTATTGCTAGTCTTAGATTCTCAAATCGAAAACTAAAGTTTCACTTTTTCAGAACCGGTATTTTTTTAAAAAGTACTCAAAACATCTAAACTCTTACTGCTTCCAAAGTCCATTCATCCATTATACTTTCCATACTGTATACACCGTTTGACGTGAGAAATGGTTAAGGATGAATGAAGATTCATTAAACAAACTATAATATCGACGACAATAGGTCTGTTATCTCCAAAACATGTCTTCAGTGAAGACATCTCACGCCTGTATGAGCAGAAAATCAACTACAGACTACAGCTTCTTTAATCTTCACAGACAAAAGCCTAAGCAACGAAACTCCCACACTGTCTCTCTTTCTAATGGAAAGCAAACAGTGACTTAATGGAGGATTCTTTGAAATGTGGAGGGATGTTTCACACGAGCCACACACAAGATGCCTCATCACAGCAGAGAAGAGCAAAGGTGGCAGGAACAAAGAACCACTCCAGATGCGAGACCGGCCACATGCTGGCCAGAACCAAACATACATCTCAGGGACTTTCAGTAGCCTCCAACAAAGGGCAACTCACTATTTCTTCAAAACCATCTGATCTAACATCACACCCCAGTAACAAAGAAACATACTGTCACATGTCAAGTTTTGATCCCTGCTAGAAAATCTTAACCCAGCCTAAGTTATTTTATTTTTTGCTGGTTTAAGATGGTTTAGATGAAGTTAAGATGGCCTTAATGGTCTATAGGATCTATAAATCAGTGGTTCTCAATCAGGACAAATGGCAAACTATCAGGGGGGCCCCAATTACATATTTTCTTTTCAGTTTATTTCAGTTAGTCTTGGACAAAGTGGGATAACCACTTTTCTGAATCTATCAAAGCCCTTTCGACTCATCTATTTAGGTTAGCCTTTTTTTTTACATTGTCCAATCAAGTCAGTGTCTCTCTGACAGTGATACAGAAATAACCAAGCGCTCATTCATCACACACAGAGAGTTGGAGAGTTGATATGTACAGGAAGCCTATATTCAGGCACTCCTCATTTCCTGTGCCACGTGTTGAACAGATGACTGTTCAAAGGAGCAAAGCTTTGTTCTATGACTCGAATCTATCCCGCCATTAAGTTACCCAATATGGCAGACAATGTCTTCTTTGTCCGCAAGCTAAATGCTTAAGAGTTTTCTCCAAGACATGACGAATGTAGGGGCGGAAAAGACACATTTATGTTTGTGCGAGAGCACGTGTGTATTTTTGTGTGTCTGAGAGGGAGCGATCTAGACTGTAGATATGAACAAACAGCATTTAAGCCATTATCAAACCTTGGCTACCGTATCTATAAGCGTGTTTGTGATAACAAACCACACAGATTATATCGATAACTGATATTATTTTAGAAAAACTGACATCCTGAGTTAAATTTTTGGGGTTATAAATGTGCCTGGGCAGGAAGATTTTAGTTGGTACTAGAAACTTGAGAAAATGGAAGACCCAGTGCTGGAAATAAATAAAAATGGAAAATATATTATTACCTCTCAAAGCTGGGAGGTGAAACCCTTCATCTCCAGATAGTGGCTGCAGATCTTTTAGAAGGGTCCAATCTGACTTGAGCGACTATGGAAGACGTGAAGGAACGCTAGTCTTGGCATTAGAAGTATGTAAGCAGGAGGATGGAAAATTACAGATTCTGACTTATTTACAGGTAAATCTTATTTTTTTGTGGTATATTATTTGCTTGTGAGATTATATGAATGCATAACAGCCACATGGTGGAATTTGTGTTATGTCTGCAAATATGAATTTTCCACATCCTATCTCCAATCCTATTTCATATTTCCTTCTATTCATCTCCTATGCTAACAGCATGGACTGCCCACAATTCTCTCCCAACAAGTTTTGCCAGACAAAATGGCCATAGCTCAGCTCCAACCAGCTTAACCAGTAATACAATTATTTCTAAAAACAGAAAGAGAAAACTACAGCACGAGGGCTACAGGAGAGCCACTGAGTTTTAGCAACTACTGACGTGATGAGCTATGAAGTTAGTCATCATTAGACAGCACTACCTATGACTACTGACACAGAGCAAGAATGATGCTAGTAGTTTAATTTTAAAACTAGTGATTATTGCCTGAACTTATGGGCTGGAAAAGACACTATGAGAAGACAAACCCAGTTTGTAGCTCTCGGCTGTGGAGAGCAAGTGCCCTTGTGTCCTTTTGGCTAACTGCGCCTTGCTGCGTTGTTTCGTGCGACCTCCTCGATGGAAGGAGAGATGGAGGACTAAAGGACGTATGGATTCAGGGATGGAGAAGGAGAGTGCAAGTACAAGAATCCCCTCAGGGGAACCCGTCATCATCCGGACTGAGCGCCACGCGCTGCGGAGAGCAAATAAAAACAACAGTTACAAGTGTTGAGAGAAAGGGTGAGAAATAAACACACAGGAAAAAATGAGAAGGACCATGGAGAAGGAGACGGCTACAAAAACATCCAATATGCAGATCCCCCCCCCCCCCCCCCCCACACACACACACCGTGAAGAGCGCGATGTGTGGGGCGCTGGAGAGAATCCTGTTATGCCACTGGGGCGGCCCGCCCCGTTTCTGGTGCGCGACTGATGTCTTTATCTCTGCTTGTGCTTGACATGCTGACTGTAGCACAGGAAGTTCAAATCACACTGTTATAATCCCTCAATCTGACTAACAGCTCTCAACAGCGCCATGTTAGCTATTTTAACCCAGGCCGACAGTTATGCAAATATATTAATTAATCATTACACCATCCAAATAAATTACCAGCAAACACCTAAATTAATAAATAAATTAGAATATATTAAAAGATTGTCCAGTCATTTAAGGTGCTCGTTGCTCATCCCTAAAGTAGTTAAACTGAATTAATAAAAACAACAACTATTGGATAAAGGGAGAGCACAATTTCAAAGCTTTCAAACGTGGAAAGCATTTAAAGCTTCACACACACACACAACTCAAGGAAACCAAAGACCATGGCTGCATCCAAAATCGCATACTTCCCTAGTATATAGTAAGCAAAAAAAAAAAATGCAAAGGAAAAGAGTAGTATGTACGACTTCATAGTAGTCTTAAAACAATAGGTGAACAGTTCCCATCAACTTTACTCTTTTCTATCCCATGAGGCCAGAGGAGAGGATTTGTGATTGGCAGTGAATGGGTGATGGGTCAAATGATAATGACAATATGGCGAATGTAGTACATCTGGATTAAATTCATATTACACACATTCGTACTATACACTAGAACACATTTTTTTAATGGTCGCAAAGTAATTACTTATTCAGAAATGGTACCTACTCAGAGAGTACGTGATTTCGGAATCAGCCTATGGGAAACACATACAGACTAATGAAACCTCACATGGTAATCCGTACACTAATTAAACATACATTTGAATGGAAATGTGTGGTGAATTATGGGTATAAATATGTGTGACGAAAGAGGTAGCAAAACGCCCTCTCTTAGGGAACGCTGTCTTAGCCCCGCCCACATTTTATCACTATCCGATTGTCTTCCTCTCTTTGTTCACTTTGCACTGGACAGCATAGGTGACCCTGAGTACCAGTGAGCTGCGGGGTCTGGGATACTGCCCCCCAGTGGCAGTGCTAGGTATGGCTGTCTGGCACTGCCACTCACTGCAGGGTAGACGTGTCCGATCTCCTCACTGCGGCCGATGTGGATTTCGTCGTCGTCATCCTCTGTGGTCTTGCGATAAACGGGGTTGTCGAAGTTCATGCTCTTGGTGTTTCGTCTCCTCCAGTTGCGCCACACCAGGTAGCCTCCGGTACACATCAGGCCGATGACCACTGTGGCAAGGATAGGAACTGCATGCATTTAACACACAGTCAACACATATGGCGTGGGCGTTAACACAGCCAGGGGACACAGAGCGGCGCATAATAACACATACACGCACACACACATATATATTCAAGCTCACACACTCAAACCTTAAGGTGCATCATGGCAGACCAGGGTCAAATGGTTTTATTAAAATGGTTTATAAAAACAAGAAATTTGGTGGATAACAATATGTATCAAAGCAAATCTCACTGTATTCCACAGAATCCCCAGATGATAACACTGGTGTGAAAACTACACTATGTATAGAACCTACTTGTAATATATCAGCAGTATGCATATTGTGTGCAGTATTTGCATTTTCTGTATGCATGGAAGATCTTACTAATTAATAAAATGCAAAATATATATTTTTTTTTATTCAACGCTTTCTACGTTTGCAACTCTCTTACCAAAATCTAGTACATATTTAAATGTAATTTAAAACCCTTATTTGTGTGATTTTATACCAATAAACATTAAATAAAATCTACAAAATTGTATAGGTTATACAAGTGTAATTTATAAAAAAGGAAAAACAAACCTGTTAAAAAAATGTAGTTTTTTTTAATATAAATTTGACTTTTGACAAAAGTAATCATTTTTTCCACAATATTAAGCAGCACAGCTGATTTCATATCTGATAATAATAAGAATTTTACTTGAGCAGCAAATCAGCATATTAAAATGATTTCTGAAAGAAACCTTGCCAACACAATAAAATACATAAATATATGATAATAGAAAACCCTTATTTTATAGTAATAACATTTCACAATATTACTGTGTTACTGTATATTTGATCAAACAAATGCAGCATTGGTGAACATAAGAGACGTCTTCTAAAAACATAAAAAAATCTTACTGTCCTCAATCTTTTAAATAATAATGTACATAATTTAAGAAAAGTCAGAACATATCACCACCAAAAGGACTACTTAAAAGCACGTCTAAAACCCCCAAAATAGCACATATGTATATTTTATAACTAGGGCTGCCAAAGACGCACCTTTCCCACTCACACACGCAAACACACACACGTGCGCGCAGTGGCTTAGTGGAATATGGGAAGTGGGTGCTCACATGCTGCTCTGTGAGAAAACAGGGGTCTAAGGGGTCCAGGGGAAATCGAATTGGACTGTGTGTATGCTCACACAAGCTACATGTAAATGGTTGGGGGGAGCACATTGCTATTCTGGGTGAATTGATAACCAAGTGTGGCTTTCCTGCAGTGGCTGGCTAACCTATTCCCTATTTTAAAAGATCAACCATGGCTTCTCTTGTCCCTTGGAAGTTCTCCCTAATTTTTAATTTGACTGGGAAACCTCAGAGACCTCCTCATGACGTGTTTCCCTCCATCAATCAGGTTCTATTGTCTCACTATAAACACTTGGAAAGCATTTTTTTTTATATGATGTTGTTTTTTTTAACCAAACTACAATAAAGAAAGCATTTAGAAAAATGTTGCAAATTTAAGGGATGGCCATAGAGGGACGTTTTTTTTTTTTATTTTAATTTTTTTTAGAGGAAAGGTATTTCACATAGTGTCTTTCATTTGAATATGAGCACAGACAAGGTCATTTCAATCCTACTAAGCCACTCGCCAGACACAGCTCAGACAATCAATGAAGCCCATCAGGTCCTTTTGACAGAGACTTTTTGCAGAAATGTATACATTACTGTACTTTAGATATAAAAGTACTATTATTTAGTTTGCTCAAACAGTCAAAAGGATGATGTATAGAAACTGAGAGAATGATCACAAAATCAAAATGCATGAGTGACACTTTTTGCAAGATCAAAAATAACCATTTATAAAGCACTATTTCATAATGAGCACAACATATTTAAAAAACATGTTTTAGGCCGCTGTAATATACATTTTTGAAATAGACACTTTAATTTAGAAAGAATTTTCTGGATTAAATACAATTCAAGATTCAAGCTCAATCGACAGCAGCTGTGCATGATCTATGGATAATCTACAGTACTGCTCTTCATTCAAAAAATGAAATGATGGAAATGTCACGCTGTCTAGTTTGAAGAATTTTTTTTACCTCGTCAGTGAAAAAATATATAAATATAAAACAAATGTAATGAAATATGAACGTATAAATATAATTGTCCTTTTTAATAGAGCATAATCAGAAAAATACTTCTACATCAATATCCATTTCACTGCACAATGTTGTTTCTAGGCAACAAGAAAATTCCTGCTTCAATTCAAATTCATACAAATAATTCCAATCTAAATGTAAGGTATTAGCTTGAAATATAAATCATATTCTTTTGGTTGATGAAAAATCTATAAAAATGTTTATGAGAGAAGTTTCAAGAGCAAAAAGTGTGTCCTCCACATTGTGTACCATTGCCGGGATGAGAATGAACAGATACAACTGACCACCGGGATGTAATGTAACCTTAAAAAAGATTTTACTGGTTTATTCCAAGTAATCTATAAGAATAAATATTTATTATTAACAATTGTTTCATGCATCACGTGTTTGCAAAGTGAAGAAATGGATTCGTTGCACAAAGGGACATTAACATCAGATAGCAAACTCAGAAAGGGGTTGAAATTATTTCTGGAATAATTAGCATGCTGTCAGTGGCACTTAAATTGTATTTAACCAGGAATATTAAGCTAAATGAAGCAGCAGCAAGTTTATAAATGGGTAGTTAGGCCCACGTAAGTGTCTCCAAAGCAGGTAGTGCACATAAAGCTTGAGGGCAAAAGCTGTTCATTTACTGGGTGAACAAGTCTGAATTCAAAATGCAGTATAAAATGCTTAGTTGAGATTAATACTCACCTATTGGAATGACAATACCCAAAACTGCAACAGTAATATTGCTACCAAGGAGGAAGTGGTCATTTCCACTTCCAGCTGAAATAGAAAGATGAGCGAAAAAGACAAATGAAGAAAGAAAGACTATTAATGATCAATGAGGGAAAACAAAGAAAGACCATTAATTTTCTATTTATTCACAAGATCTGTAATCTGCAGTTTAGTAAACAGCACTGTATTGTCCACAATTAGTGAGCAAATGATGACAGGTTTTCCTTAAATGAACTATTTCTTTAAAACAGCATCAAAATAAAACAGTGACTGTGGTTGCAGCATGTAACAGGCATGTTTGCATGTTTTCAATTTAAATGAATCTTCTCTTCTTGTATAGTGAAGTGTCCATTTACATTGCTATATTGCCCAAGGCCATATATTGCTATTCATACAGCACTTTGCTTTGTGCTGTTGCATCCTCCTTTAAAGGTTTCTGCTGAGCAGTTGTTTCCACCAAATAAATCCCACCTCAATCTCACAATTAGCACGTGGCCCTCCATTAGCTACAGCATAATTAGTGTCTGATAATGGAGTCTGAGCCAGGAGATTAAGAGGACTAGATGGTACAGCATTGGCATACAGATACAGACAAGACAGCCTGAGGGCTTGGAAAATCGGTAGGAAACTAAATAAATGCAGTGTATACAGCAATGACCGCACATAAAGGGAAAGGCAATCAAGAAAACATTTGTCGGAAAGGTGATCCTCTTAAAGATAAAGTGCGTGTGTTATTTGTGTGAGACCAGTGACATCTGGGTTTCCATGGCAACGCTTCATTTGCATCATTTGCTTCTGTTTTTATATAGTGTATAGTTCCTGTTTAATTTTTTTTTTAAGTTCCTATTAAAAGAGCACTGCATTTCTCTTCATGCTAAATTATTTATTACATCCATAAAATCATTCACAGAGCCATATGGCTGTGAAAAGATGAAGCAGTGTATCCAAACTCAATAATGTGGAAATGCTTTTAGTACAAACAACTGGCTTGTAACAGGTGATGCTGACAAACTCCATTATGAGCACTGAATACAGTTAACACACGCTTAATAAATTCACAACCCATGGTTTTATTTTTCATTTTGAACAATATATCATATATATTTTACAAATCTACTACAGATACATACACAGCTGGTGTGCTTGGCACTTAAATCGCTGTTTGCAGCTACATACACCACCGTTCAAATGTTTGGGGTTAGAATAGTTTTAAACTTTTTAAGTGTTAATGAGATACTGACCAATGCTACGTTTATTTGATCAAAATAGAGTAAAAAATTATAATATTGTGAAATTTGATTACAGTTTGAAATAATTTAGTAGCCGTTTCTCCAGCCTTCATTGTCACACGATCCGTCAGAAATCATACTAATATACTGATTTGGTGCTCAAGAAACATCTCTTGTTATCAGTGTTGAAAACGGCTATCCTGCTTAATATTTTTGTGGAAACTGTGATTTTTTTTAATTGCTGGAAAACAGTATATACATACATACATAAATACATACATACATATATACAGTACAGACCAAAAGTTTGGACACACCTTCTCATTCAAAGAGTTTTCTTTATTTTCATGACTATGAAAATTGTAGAGTCACACTGAAGGCATCAAGGGCTATTTGATCAAGAAGGAGAGTGATGGGGTGCTGTGCCAGATGACCTGGCCTCCACAGTCACCGGACCTGAACCCAATCGAGATGGTTTAGGGGTGAGCTGGACCGCAGACAGAAGGCAAAAGGGCCAACAAGTGCTAAGCATCTCTCGGGGGGAACTCCTTCAAGACTGTTGGAAGACCATTTCAGGTGACTACCTCTTGAAGCTCATCAAGAGAATGCCAAGAGTGTGCAAAGCAGTAATCAAAGCAAAAGGTGGCTACTTTGAAGAACCTAGAATATGACATATTTTCAGTTGTTTCACACTTTTTTGTTATGTATATAATTCCATATATAGTTCCACATGTGTTAATTCATAGTTTTGATGCCTTCAGTGTGAATCTACAATTTTCATAGTCATGAAAATAAAGAAAACTCTTTGAATGAGAAGGTGTGTCTAAACTTTTGGTCTGTACTGTGTATATATATATATATATATATATATATATATATATATATATATATATATATATATATATCTTACTGTCCCAAAACCTCTGAACAGCAGTTTATAGAAGATTTAGTCATATTTGTAGAATTCTCTCAAAATCTACAGGCAAGTCTTTGTCTTCATTAGAAATCAGCCATAAAAGGCAGAAAGGGTGCTAACGTAATTCATCACTATCCTCAGTGCAGCAATTTACAGGTTTTATCTAATGGAAGGTTTCACATGTCCGCCGCATAATATGCTGGTAGTCATAAAATATTCAAGAGCAAATTTATGGTTAACATCAAGAATGAGCACTTCTGCGCTTTAATTATGGGCTGAGAGGTGACAAGGCTACTAAAATGTTGTTTTCCCATATTTCTAGTCTCGACAGACAACCTTTCAAAGACTTTCGGAGGGCTATCATGGATGTAGATCCTATTACTGAAGTCACTAATGCCTTTTTTCCTGCTGTGTCAAGGTGGCCATGTACCTGAGCATCCCCACACAAAGCTCAGAGGCTGTGGGGGGTGAGAGTGAAACACTGAGTGTGGAGAGGAACAAGGCTGAGGGCAATGTTCATCAGTCAGGGCTGGCTGCTCGGCTCTCTTCACTGGCTGCTCTAATTCAGCACAGACACACACTGGGACCCTGGGCGACCACTGCTACCTCATCTATCACTCTCAAGTGGCCCAGCGATGCACAGCAAGCAAATTCCACCACACATTACTTTTTCAGACTCTGAGGACTACTGTACGAGTACTGTATGAGAGCATTTATATAAGCTTCATGCCTTCAGCTGAATTTTAGCCGTGATGGAAAACAAGTTCAAGACAAGTAAATCAACACAATATCACATGATATCATTCTTATACAATAGTCCTAAGAACATTTAAATAAAGGTCAATGACATTAAATACTTTTAAAAGTTTGTAGTTGGTAAGATTTGTAAAAAAAGTGAAAGAATTCCTCTATTTTTTAAAATAAAAAATACAGTAAAAAGGGTAACATTCTAACAATTTCAAATAAAGATTTTCCATTTGATTATATTTTTAAAAATTACACTTATTTTTGTGATGGCAAAGCAGTATTTTAGCAGCCATTACTTCAGTCATTATCATCATTAATCGTTCTGATAAGCTGATTTGGTGTTCAAGAAACATTTCTTATTATTATCAATGTTTGTCACGGTTGGTAAACCATGGTCTCGGGTTTTGCACTATGAGGGTGGAGTAAGTGTGTCTTGCGTAAGCACTGATTGTTTTCGCAGATCCATCAGCTGACCTCTCTCACTGCGCCCCCCGCACCGACCGGTCCCCGGGACATCCCCGAAGCCCACTACCGACCCGAACCTCGTCTTCCGGTGCCGGAGAGTTACTCTGGTGAGCCAGATTTCTGCAGAACGTTCCTAACCAAGTGTTCCATGAACTTTTCCCGACAGCCTCGCACCTTCAAGACGGAGGAGTCCAAGGTAGCATTCGCCCTCGCTTTACTTTCCGGTAGGGCCGCTTTGAAGAACCAAGTGCTTAGTAAAGCAATGATTCTGGTGGCCACTGATAGCTCACGACGTTCACGATTTTGTTTTGGCTTGCTCAGTTTGCGCCAGAGGTAAGTCGTCTAACCGACTTCCAGATGGGCTTCTTCAACTGCTGTCTGTCCCTTTGAGACCCTGGTCTCAAAGCACTAGATTTTGTTACCGCCCTCCCGCCCTCTAATGGCAAGACGGTCGTTTTGACCATAGTGGACCGATTCTCGAAGGCGAAACATTTCATTCCCTTGCCCAAATTACCTTCAGCCAAGGAGACAGCGGTCACTGTTATTGATCACGTCTTTCAGTTACATGGCCTCCCGGTAGACGTGGTTTCTGACAGGGGATCCCAATTTGTATCCAAATTTTGGAAAGAGTTTTGTAAATTGTTAGGAGCGACGGTTAGTCTGTCTTCGGGTTATCACCCTCAAAGCAACGGTCAGTCTGAGCGAGCCAACCAAGATTTAAAAAGAATGTTGCGATGTTATGCCCTGTCTTTTGTCTTGTGTTTGTCAGAGCGTTGTTTGTCAATCTCAGTGTTCCTTGATGTTTTCTCTCGTTCCTGTTTATGTGCTTCTCGTCGTTTGATTGTCCTGTCTCCGGAACCGTCCACTCCTCCTCATCCCCGGATCTCACCATTCACCGTCACGGCTCTTCCTCCGCAGTTCCTGTGTCAGACTCTCCTGCTGCCAACGCACCATCGCACCTTGGATCACCCGTGAGCTTTGCCTCTTCCCGGATATCTCCCTGACCTTCAAGATTCCCCGTACCACCTGTCTTCGTGTTCATTGTTTGTTTTGTTATTTAATAAATGTTTTAACTCGCACTTGCTTCCTCACCTTTTTGATAATCATTACAATGTTGAAAACAGTTCTGCTTAATTTTTTTTTTTTGTTGGTCAATCAAGTAGAAGACATGTTTTCCTGACACCTGGAATATGCCTTCTTAACCATTATTTTCAAAAAAGTTTAGTACATATTTTTATTTGACAGTATTCTGTTTACAAATACAAATAATTGATAATGGTTAATTCAAAATTTCATTACATTTTTGGGGACCTGAATCACATGACATTTTACAACTCATAAAAATATTTATATTTAAAGTTATTTTTAAAAGCATCCTCATCATAGAAAAGGTGTACTCGAGTTACTGCATATGATTTACATTGTAATTAGTGCTGTCAAAATTAGCGCGTTAATGAATGAGATTAATGCTTTCAGTTTTACAGTGTTAAAAATATTTAATGCAATTAACGCAAGGGCGGAGCTAGGGTTGGCCACTCCACTTGCATCTGCCTATTTTTTTTGCATTTATATTGCGTTTATTTAGACGCAGTGAGAAAAAAAGGTACAGGTGACGAGGGAGCTTCAGTAGAACAGCAGTGAACTGCAGTCATATGAGATGTTGTCAGTAAAAATAGATTTTCCTGTCCTGATAGCATTATACTGTGATTGTAGCACATGCTCTTCAATGGTACGCACAAATTTCATATGATTATATTTCATATTAAAGCGCAAAAGAAACTACGAGCAAGCAATGTCATAATTATGTCGTCAGCCAAGTCATGAAATTACAAGCGGCAACCTCCCGCTCTCTCTCGTGAAACCAACAAGGAAGTGACTAAAACTGCAATACATCGACTGACCCCTTGAGGCTGGCTGCAAAAGGGAGACAATCCCATAGACTCCCCATGTTAAAATGCCCAACTTTACAGCTGAAAGAAAACATGTTTACAGCCTGGTTCAAAACATTATTTCAGTCTATATAGCTAATTTTACCCTTCATGACAATTGTGAGGGGAGTGAATTTTTTTTTTATAACTCATTCGTTTAAATTATATTAAGCCTTAAAGTTCAGCATAATGAAGGGCGTGGCCACTTGAGTGACAGGTGGATTGCCGCTGCTTTCACCGCCGGCGCGCTAGGTAGGTGTGGCTTTAGCAACCGGCTCCCGCCTTTTTACCCATTTTCGATTAAACCGGAGTGACGCGCAGTGACGCGCTGCCAAGATGGCAATGGCCTGCTTCGCCCACTTTTGGCTTCAAAAAACGCTCTTCAAATCTATGGGTGACGTCACGGACACTATTCCATGTTTTTATACAGTCTATGTGAAATTACCAAAAAAGGCGATTAAAGCTGCCTTAAAACTGTGCATGCATTTAAGTATTTGTTATATATGAGTCACATTTAAGAACATGTCTTTGAAATGCACTGGTTTTCAAAACTGTCCTGGAGCAGCCCAGCACTGTCTCCCTCATCTACTGTAACACACCTGATTCAACTCGTTACTCGTCTGCCCATTAGTACAGGCTTTAAGACCTGAAGTGGGTCAGAAAAAATAAAAAGAGTCGTGAGAAAATACGATGCGTGTCAGATCAGCATCATGTTCAGCAGCGGCAGCTCTTATAAAGTAATAGCAGCCAAAATAACCAAATAACCTAGCTATTGTGATGTCTATTAAACAAAGAAAAAAATAGAGGAAATTAATTACTTTTGTAGCTTTAAGGATTCATCTATGTTTAATTTAGAATTTAGTGATTAACTTTATTCAATTTCCCAATATTTCTTACTTGTTGAAAGGCATAGGCTAAATTTGACATTTATTATAATGGGGTCATGTGAATGGCTATAATCAATGGTTAAATATAAGGGGGAAAAATATTTCATAGAGATATCAGTAGTAGTATTGGTATTAGTGATATTGGCCTACAGTCATAAAAAAGACGCCACTAAACAAATATAACAGTGTTCCTGTGGCTCAAGGGGTAGAACATTGGGTTAGTAGCGCAAGGTTGTGGGTTCGATTCCCAGGGAACACATGTTAGGTAAAAAACGGAAAACGCCTGAATGCACTGTGAGTCGCTTTTGGATAAAAGCGTCTGTTAAATGCATAAAAATATTTTTAAAAAATTACTGTCTTTATTTTCTTTTAACATTAATTTTAAGATTAAGTGTGAAATTATTGAAATATAAAAGTTTATTTAAAAACTTTAATGCTATGTGGGGTTAATCGCAATTAATTTGAGAAGAAAATGTGCGATTAATTAGTTTTTTTTTTTTATTGATTGACAGCACTAATTTTAAATAAAATAGAAGCAGACAAGCAGACAAAACATATGATGTCACTGATGCATAAAACAAAAACAGAAACTCACCGCGATGAGAGAGATTGCCATTGGCCCCTTGTATGCTGTTGCCGTGGGTGATGGTTGTAGATGTCTGTCTGTGATCTGCTGGCGTCTGGGTGGAGGTTGGCTGTTTCCTTGGCGATGTAGTGCTAGACTGAGTGGTCACTAGGGTTGAAGTGGCTGTGGAGTGTGTGGTGCTGGAATGAGTGGTGGTGCTAGGGCTGATGGTGGTTGTACTTGATACTGTAGCTGTAGGTGTAGTTGTGGAGATTGTACTGGTTGTTGTAGGAGTATCAGTGTTTGTAACTGGAGTGGTGGTTGTAGGAGTCACAGTAATAGAAGGTTCTGGTGTCGTAGAAGTGGTTGTACTTGCAGAAGTTGTCGTCTTGGGTTTGACTACAACAAACAAAACAGATATATGGAGATATATGGAGACATGTGCCTCCTAGAACTATAATAGAAACTTGAACTATAGTTGAAACTTCCTGTAAACCCTTCAGGACAATTTTTAACTCCCAGACATCAATCAGGTGACTTTTGTTTCTTTAAAGTGTGTAGTAAGCTTGATCTAGGGATCTGTATTTTGTTACCTGTCACACAGCGGCGCATGTCTGGGCCCAGTTCCATGTTGTCAGGACAGGCACACGTGTACTTGGGTGAGTGGTCTGTAATCTGAGGAGCTCTGAGGCACAGGTACTCACAGCCTCCATTGGGCAAACTCCCAATGTTGCATGTATCTGGAGCTTTTAGGGGGAAAAAAGTTTGGAAATAAAAGGTCCGCCATTTGTTTTCAGCCTTATTCACCTCAAAATTGGTTTCTATGTAACTACACAGAGCCATTTTTCACTAACAAGCTGCGCCAAACATGATCGAAATATGATCGTGTTTTTGCGCAGCTTGTCAGTGAACAACGGCTCTGTGTAGTAAATGCTGCTCCATGTGAAAGCGTGCAGGTGATGGAGATTTACTGCTGATTACAGAACCGGCTTTACTGACAAGATGCACATTAAATATCGCATGCATTTTATCGTGCAGCCCTAATGGCATCTCACAGTATATGCAAAAATCCACCAGAAAGCATACATTTTTGGCTTGAGGAATTGTTATATTTGTACTTAAAGATAATAATTTAATACATATGTTTTATGACCAGAAACTAGAATCATTCTTTTGATGTTATCATCATCAGTTGAACAATACAGAAATATACAGCAATGGAAATAAGTATGAAAGTGTAATTCTAAAAACACTACTCAAAAAGTTTTTTTTTTTTTACAGAATAATATTTTATGTGTAGTTCTTTTTTACACATTCTCATAAAGTCATGTTTTGCAGGGACGCATATTTCACTCTTGAGATACACTTCAGATACAAAAAGCGGTTGGATTCCATTCTCATCATTTCTTGTTCAGCATAAGTGTTTTCCTGCTTTTGTTTAGAGCAACGCTTAATTCTTTGATTTAGATTTAAATAGCACTTCTCATTTATTAATGTGAGGAGGCTGTAAATTGGTTCTTCTGTTGGCATGCTGTGCGTGGTCTATTTGTGATGAAAGGAAGAAAACAAAGAATCAAAATCAGCACACATTTACACTGCTTCTTTCACTTTCTCTGCCTGTCTCCAGAATAAAAAATTATATACTAATATACTATTCGACAAATGGACTGCTATTACTGGGGGAAAAAAATGGGAATCAGCAAAGATTTTCCTCTCATTATTATAACAATGCCAAAGAGGTGACACTGTGAAAATAATTCTGTTCAAGCATTGTTTCTATTAGCTCCTAAACAGGCATTCTTTTCTTTGCTGCTGTACCTTTGAGAAATGTATGCTTCACATATGACATTAACAACAAAGTTCTTCTTTTTTTTCTTTTTTTTTTTTATAGTTTCACTAAATTGTCTTTTTGGTCTGGGGAGGAAGTTGAGGGATTCCACAGCACATCAAAGTCTTTTATCTCAAAAGATCAGGAACAACTGGACTCCCATTGATAATGTGTTATAACATCTATCACTAGCTATTGAGCTCAATAGATAAAACAGACTGAAAGACACATTGCTTTACAAAAGTTTGAGGTCAGTAACATTTTTAAGAAATTAATTTGTTTATTCATCTAAAGGCACAGTAATTACACTACATTGTTGCACAAGAATTCTATTTCAAATATTGTTCTTTTGAACTTATTTATTTATTTTTTATTTTTCAACAAATACAGCTTTGCCATCACAGGAATGTATATAGTAATAGTATATATATTTTTAAATGTATTACAATATTAGTTATTTTAAATTGCAATAACGTTTCACTATCATTTCACAGTCTTTCCTGTATTTTTGTTTTAATTTAATAAATACAGCTATGGTGAGCATAATATTTTGAATGTTGGTGTAGGAGTAAAAAAACAAAACAGAAAAGAAAATGAATCTTTATTGGAAAAACTACCCTATTTTAAATTCACACTAATTCAAATGTAGTTAAAGGTGGGGTATGTATTTTTTCAAAAACACTTTAGAAAACTGAGTCGGGTCGAATACCAAAACAAACTTGTAGCCAATCAGCAGTAAGGGGCGTGTCTACTAATGATATGGAAGAGAGAGCACTCAGGATGGACTTTAGCCGAGCCAAGTGATGACAGAAAGATAAAGATGGCGGTTAAAAAAAAAAAACATTTACAGAACAAAAGGCGGCTTACATTAAGGTGAGAAGTAGGACCTGCAAATATCGGATCAGCTTTCCAGTGTTGGAGAGAACTCAAGGTCTGCGTATGGACACCGGGGTTGCTTTGTTTCTTCTCGATAGGTGAGTAACATTGGTTTTTCTTTGTTTCACAGAACTAATTTATGCTGGCTTTTGCTTGAATATGCTCATGTGTCATGTTTGCTTGTTTGTTCCTCTGCAATCGTATTGTCGTTCCCTTCAGCTATGACAAAGACACATTCATTTCCACAACCTATAAACCTGGAGCTTCTAAACATCCTCCACTGTCTGTTTCAAGCGTCAGCTCCCAAAGGGTGTCCGAAAAAGTAAGGTAATATGTTTAATACAGCAGAAAATAACAGCAGATTCCACAATAATCGTTGCCTGGGTTGTGTACGTATGTGTCGGGCAGAGCTATCAAAATAAGGGCGAGACCCTTTTGGGGTGGTGTTTTTTTTTTTTTTGTTGCTTGATTTGAAATACCAACATTGGCCACCAGAAATTACTTACCACACCTTTAAGTAAACGACTACATTTAACTAGTTACACTCTGACAATAGCCAGATTAGTCAGACACATGTAAAGTGATGTAAAGTGTATTTCACTTGTTTGTCACCTTGAGGCTGCCGGAGCTCGTGGAACACCACCACGTCCAGTGGGTTGTTGAGATGTTGAGCCAGCATTGCCACATCATGTCCTGTCAGCCGGTTTACACTGTAGATAGCCTCATCCTTCAAGTCTGTCCAGTAAACCCGGTCCTGTAGAAACACACAGAATGTGAATTCTGCACAAGCATGAGCTAACGCATTCCTGTGGTTCAACAATTACAGCATAGCACTAGCAATTAGCTAATACATAAACTGATAATATCTATATGTATATCTTGAATAGAATCTGCTTTGTATAAAAGAGTGGAGATGAGAATAAATGCAAATTGTAACAAGTGATGTGTCAGTTTTATGCCCAGTTTACACTTCTGTACATAAGCTTGGGGTCCGTAACATCAACAATAATGTTTTTGAAAGTAGTCTCTAATGCTAACAAAGACTGTATTTATTTGATCAAAAACACCGCAAAAAAATTAAAACTGTGAGGTTGTTATAAAAGTTAATTTTTTTTTACCTATTTTGATATATTTTAAAATGTAATTCATTCTTGTGACAGCTCAATTTTGAAATGTCTTCAAATTTAACAGAAATCATTCTGATTTGGTGCTCAAGTAACATTTCTTATTATTATCAATGTTGGGAACAGATGTGCTGCTTAACATTTTCTTTGGAAACTGATACAATTTATAGGAATTTAACTGAATAGACTAAATAGAAAGCTGAAAAGAACAGCGTTTATTTTAAATATATATTTTTCTGTAACAATGTAAAAGTATTTACTTCTGCTTTTGATCAATTTAATGCAACTTTTTAAATTTTTTTCTAATTTTCTTTTTTTTTTTTACTGACCCCAAATGGTTATCAAATATATAATAATAATTTAGTCACATCTTGTTTTACCTGAGGCATCAAGTGACTACTATTCACATTGTTCTTGGCTATTTTATTGTGAATCAGTGAAAGATGGATACCAATACACAGGACACAAAAGATCAAAATCAAGACAAATAATTCTAACCAACCAAGTATTATTCGGTAGGACATGTTTTTATTTTTTTCGATGTATGATGCAAGACACCGAAAAAGGAAAGAAAAGAGAGGAAAATGACAGTGAAGATAAAGGCTTCTGTGTCTTTTGGACCACAAAGGTTTTTCATCAGACTAATTAAAGCTCGCAGCTCTATCTCTCCTTTGTATCTTCACCTACATGAGCCTGAAAGCACACACTCCACTGTCTGACAATAGCACTTTCAACATTCTCCTCGCTTCTCCATCTGCCTCCTCTGATCAGTCCTTATCAGCAGCTACAGATTTATTGCAAATGTGAATGGTGAGATGGTCTGTTACTATGAGAACCTAAAATTCCATCTTCTTTTCAAACGGGGGCAGATATGGATGAGGAATTTCAGGAGGGGGTGGTTTTTGGGGTAATAAAAGAAAATTACAAGGGGGAGCTCGACAAAAAAAAAAAAAGTTCCAGAGCACTATGAATGCCCAAGTGGGTGACTGGCTTTGAGTATTAGAGGATGTTTACAGAGACGTGCTTTTTTGGAAAGGTCAGGCTGCTGGATCCCAGTGGATCTCGGTCAGGTGCTCCTGCTGGTGGCGGTTGATCAGTAGGACTCCTTATACTGCACTAGACAGCATTCAAATTCTGCCGCATTGCAGCTCTCATCTATCGTACGGGCCACAAAGGCACTATATCTGATATAGATAACAGCTTTAAACTATGACACAAAAGGCTGGCTTCTAACATCCAGGTCTGAAATTGGTACTCCTTGAGTGAGGGGAGCGTCTTTATTAAAACCTTTCATCAAAGTCTTCGCTGCATTTGGAAAGGAGCAACTATCCCTGTGGAACTGAATGGCTCTTGACATTTTCAATGCTTTCCACTAACCAATAAAATAATGTGAAAGCTGATGTGGAGATATTGGTCTGTTATGAGACAGGGCAATGTAAAGGTCACACATCGTCTGAAAAGGTGACAGGAAAATGGAGTAAATTTCTAATATGTAATTTGAGGTCTGCTATGTTGGAAGCTAATATGTGGTGTACAGCACTGACTTCTTTAAGACACTAAAATAATTCCCTTAGTTCAATCAAGCCCTCTGTCATAGCACATTAATTTACAGTAAAAATTTTAATTTTGTGAAGCATTATTACAACTCAAAATAACTGTGTTCTATTTTAATATACTTTAAAATGTAATTTATTCTGGGAATGGCAAAGCTGAATTTTCAGCATCATTACTCCAGTCTTCAGTGTTACATGATCCTTCAGAAATCATTCTAATATGCTGATTTGACGCGCAATAAACATTTCTTATTATTAGCAATTCTGAAAGCAGTTGTGCTGCTTAATATTTTGCGGAAGCCATGATACATGTTTTTCCTAATTCTTTAATGAACTGAAAGTTCAAAAGAACAGCATTCATATTTTATAACAATTTAAAAGTTTTTATTGTCACTTTTAAACAAATTAATGCTACCTTGCTGAATAAAATTTATATTTTTATTAACTATTAAAAAATCTTACTGATCCTAAATAAATAATATAATAAATAATACTATTCAATGAAATTATTATATTAATATTATTATCTCATTAACTTTCGGTTCTTCACATAAAGCTACTGTATGTCCCCTGAGGATGTGGAATATGGGGCACAAGTTATACTGACGACTTTCATGGTGTTCACGGTAAAATATTGAATGCCATATGTGTTTGTAATGACATAAATGATGGGGTGAAAACGGAAAAAGGCATTTAGAAGCTTCGATTTTCAATACTTAATGTTTTTTTGTTTACTTTTAAGCTGTCAACTGTCAAATCAAAATGTGTACTTGAATATTTTTTACACATTTACAAAACACTCACTTCAACAGCCAAGTGGAGAACTTTAGGAATACTTTAGGACCAGCCTCAAGTATACTGTGTCAAAGTAGCGGTTCATTTCACATGTGCCCTCGACAAAAGTAAAAGAATGAAGAAAACACATTGTTGTTTTTTTTCTAGAGTTGGGCCCGGGATGCCCTCTTACTGAGCTGGCTCATCGACTTGCCTGATGAAGGGCATTAGGTGATCTATTGTTTGGGCTGGGTCCTGCCTTTAGGCACCATAGAAGCCACCAAAGTAAAAATACTTTTTAATTTGGTTTGTTTCTTTAGCTGGTGCCAGCCACACAAATCTCTTGGCAAGTGTTACTGTCTCACAGTGAGAACCCTGTTCACCAACTACACCCTGTGTGCAGAAACATGTTTATGTGTGCATTATGAAGCCCAACTAAGCGCCATTAGTGCCTGCATGAATGAGTACCTCAGTAAATTATTTTATACATTTATTCACCTCAAAAAGAGTAAGAGCAAAGGGATGTCCGAGATGATCCATGGAGGACAGCAGAACTCTACGGTTGTCCCCATTCAGGTCCACACTGGAGATCAGATGGAGCTTGGAATCCACCCAGTAGAGTCGTCTACTAGACAGATCTGGAAGAGGAAAGAACATTTAATGGAACATATAAGTAGTCAATAATACAACAAATGCTTAATTTAACATGAGTGGTCAAAGCAAACATAGAATAGCGAGTAGTATCTGAAGGCATAATTTATATTTCAGTTCATATTCTATGATTTTTCATTATAAAGCTTTTTGTTTCTAAATTCTCAATTCTACCTTTTTTTGTCAATATATTCTTTTTCTATCCTTCTACCATAAATGTTTTTTTAAATGGCTTTCATGTTAAGTGAGCCAGAGAAATGATATATTGACAGCATTGCTTGAGCAATTCCATTTAGTTTTTCCCAAACTGACGGGTGATTGATGAGAAACAATGAAGGTGAATGATTCAAAGCCCTATTGGCCACAGGAGGCTGCTCTTCATTATTAACACTCTTTCCTCTCCTTCTGCCTCACTCTTTCTGTGTTTGTTTGGTCTTTCTCAATTCTAATGTTGTTTTTCTTTCTCTTGTATTTTGGTTGATGTCTCTGTCTCTTGTAAAGATGGCAAACGAAGCTCTCTCGTGTCTTGCTTTTTGGTATGATATGCTTTGTTTTACTCTCTGCTGTTTCTCTTTTATCTCTTGTTGTCTTTTCTGCTATTCTCCATTGTGTTCTTTATTTTGACTGTATTTGAAGGTGTGAATACTTTTTGATTTGAATGGGAAAAAGTGAATTGCAAAACTTTCAAATGGTGTTTTACCGAGCGCAATCCCATTGGGCCACTCGATCCTTTCTGAAACCAGAACCTGTCGATCAACCCCGTTCATTCCGGCTTTCTCAATCTTCGCCTGCGTTCCCCAGTCTGACCAGTACATGAACCTGAGGGGGTCAAAACAAACAAAATGTTCATGATCAGAATCATGGAGAGATCAAACCAGTGGTTCTCAATCTTTTTTGCTCCATTTTCAATATTTGAAGGCACCATGATTTATATATATTTTATTTATTTATTTATTTTTTCTACCCAATAAAATATTTCAAAGCTTGACATAACCACAAAATGTATTTTCATCATAAGAATGCCCATGGAGTAAATACGATTTCATTAATTTGCATGACCTTTCCAGGTCTAAAAATCACACTCCTAAAATTATGCTACCTCATAAATCCAAAATCTCTGTTTTTTTATAGAGAGATAAAAAAAATGTGAAATAAAAATAAGACATATCTAGATTTTTAGTTGTTTTAGCTTATTTTAATGCTAGCTTTGCCTTAATTTGATTTTGTTTTAAATAAACAAGATGGAGTTAAGTGGAAAATAAGGAAGCTCCAATGGCTTTGAAACTTACGCTCATCACCTGTCAGAAATCAAGATGAATTGGTGAGAGTATGATCATTAAAAATAGTCAGTATTAGGGGTGTGAATCTTTGGCAAGGCAGCGATTCGATTCGATTACGATTCATAGGTTTGATTCAATTCACAATTAAATTCGATTCGATTCGATTATACCGATTCGATTCTGCATTCTTTAAGTGCATTCATGGGATTATTTAAATGCTTCTACCAAATTCTTTGAATGCTTAGTCAGGGGGGCAAATTACAGTAGCATTTATGGTTAGAGAACCATAGGTTAGAAAAAAAAAAAAACCTTTTGTCCATTGTTAAATGATAGTTTAATGATGCGACATGGCATACGTAAAAATGTATGTAGGCCAAGTTTTTAAAAAAGAGCTTAAAGAGTATTATGTATAAGCTAACATTTTGTCACACCAGGGGCGTAGCCATAATTTCAGAAGTGACAGAAATGTCAAATACAATCATTTTATGTATGTAGCCTGTATAATAATAATAATAATAATAATAATAATAATTATAATTATTTTTTTTTTACAAGGAATTTTCTTCTTTTTTAATTACTTTTAATTAGCTGTAATAAATCAAATACACTGCTGGACAATAATCAATCATTTGTAATCGATATTTTTTTCCTAATGGCAATTTTATGATTGTTTTATATACTAGGCTACATTTAATTAGCAATTATTTAAATTTTCTGCACAGAATAAGGTAGAAAATATACTTTATAGTTTCTGTACTGTAATAAAAGTCAATTAGCACTGCATCATTCATAAATTGTTTGTGGGTTTCATCAGTTCATTCTGCTTTTATTCAGTTTAGCTGCAGATATAGCCTGGCACGTCTATGAGAGCGAGATCGCTTCTCTTTCAGTGTGAAAACGTCTTCATCTCTATTTAACTTTTCCTCTCCATCAGCAAATGATTCTGAGAGAAAACGTGCCAGATGTCTGTTTGCTAATGAAACAAACGCTAATTTCATGCATATTATCAGATAAATCTCGCGCTCTTATTTCAAGGTCGTTGTTAATGCTGTGGTTCCTTTTAAAAGTTTCCTTCGTATATTCGGTTCATCCGCATTGTTTAAAAACATTTATCATTCAATGGATCTGTGCGTATGATTTAGACACTTACATTTCTGCTCCGTCCATGCAATAAATACAGCTGTTGACGGCTCCGGTAACTCCTTCGGTAAGATGCAGAGAGCCATTGACAAACTACAGAAAAGTAAAACTACTTCACGTTAGCATTACTGGCCACGAGTCCTATAGATCACACGTCAGCTGCGTCAGAGACGAACGGAGCGCGAGCGCAATCCTGTGACAGTCTCAGTCGGTAAACAGTGGAGCGCGTGAAGGACAGATAAGAGGCACGATTCACGAACACTCTTCAAGGTCTCCATTAATTCGTGCATGTAGTAATTTAATGTGTATACATTTTGAAAGCATTGAATCGCTATAGAAATCAGGATTCATTCGATTCTTGGCATTTTGAATCGATTACTGTCCAAGATCAGCGGTTCACGATTCAAAAATCATGTTTCAAGATCGATGCATATGAATCGACAGGGTTTGTAATCGATGCATCGAGAAAACGAGTGAATCGTTACACCCCTAGTCAGTATACAGCTCCGGCCCTATAAGACTGAAGTGGGCTATCTACCCACAGGAAACAATTAGTTGGTATTCCCACCAGCTTGAGACTCATTTGCATGTTTTTCATGCTCTTCTACTTGTGTAAAATGGTGAAAAGACCCCTGAGGGGAAAGATTCATCACGATGAACGGCAGTAAAAGAAAATGACACATACGAAGTGAAGGAACCTTTGACAAGGCTTTCAAAAATCTTCATGTGTTGACATAGATCATGCAACGTACACCATAATTACATTATTCATTATTATTTAATGCAACAGAGGGTTAAAAAAAATTGGCGGGAGGAGGCTTAAAGTTTTCTTTAGGGTGTTGAGAACATGCACATTTTTAAATCAGCTGATTTGTACATTAAAAACGTTATATCGTTACCCTTGTCTTGGGTCAACGACGATGGCACGCGGTTCCCCAAGCTCTGTGTGGATCAACACCTTCCTCTTCTTGCCATCGCCAGTCGCCACAGAGATAGTTTTGTGCCCAGAGTCGGTCCAGTAGATGTTCTTATGGACCCAGTCCACTGCTAAGCCCTCTGGGGAATGTAGCGCAGTGTCTATGAGCGTGATCTGCTGAGAAGCATCACTGGCTTTGTTGATGTATGCGCTGAAGAGGAACAAGCACCCTGTTAATCTACATCCAAAGCATTTAAGCAGGTGTATCTATCTGTTCATAAACAATCACAAGATACTAGATGCATTCACAAGACTCAAGATGGTGAATAAGCATGACATTAATAGCTGACACTCCCAGCTGTTGTTTATCTACATATAGGCAGCAAATTGAAGCAACATCTGCATGTTTCTCAAAGAACAATTGTAGGATGAAATGGCTGTGACTTTTCCTGTCTCTGAAAGTTACAGTGACTTACAGTGAAGCCAGTTTGATTGCCCTTTGAAGCATGGTTAAATATGACGTGACTGATCTTATGATCTTGCACTCATGAGAAAGTGCCACTATCACTTTGGTGCTACCTTGGTTATTCGACAAAAGGGATTCCATTTGAATACGCCATATACATGTAGCTAATACCAAATGTGTTGCTACAAGCATTGACGCAAACACTAACAAAAATCCAGTAACATTTAGTGTTTTTGGCTTGTCTCCACCCAGGTGTTCCTTACAAATTAGCATATTTTCATGAAAACACAATACGGAAATAAAAGTTAACATTGTGTCTGTAATCTTTCTATATACACTACCATTTGAGGTCAGTAAATAAAAAAGACAAGAAAAATAAATTTATGCTTTTATTCATAAATGATGCATTAAATTTATAAAAAATGACTGTAAATCATTCCTAATGTCTATTTCATATAAATGTTGTTCTTTTCTATTCATCAAAGAATGAACAAAAAAATGTATCACGGTTACAAAAGTATTAAGCAGCACAGCTGTTTTCAACACTGATAAAATAAGAAATGTTTCTTGAACAACAAAGCAGCAAATTCAATGGTCTCTTAAGGATCATGTGACACTGAAGACTGGAGTAATGGTTAATGAAAATTCAGCTTCACTATTACAGGAATAAATTACATTTTAAAATAGATCTAAATATAAAATATTTCACATACTGTAGTACTGTTTTTACTGTTTGCAGTATTTTTGATCAAATAAATGCAGCTTTGGTGAGCATACCAAGACTTCTTTAAAAAAAACATTTTAAAAAAATCAGTGGTGTAACAGAAGTGTATTTTCGTTTTACTGACCATGCATTATTAAAAAGATTTAACATTTATAAACACTTACTAAAGTCTACTAAATATGGGAAAAGGCACACATTTCATAGAACGACCCACCTGTCACTGACAGTGAGGAGGTGGTTTCTGTTATAACCTGATCATTTTCCATTTGCAGTCACCTACTGCCTTTAACAGATGCTGCTTCAACAGCGATCAAAGTTGGCCCATCTCCCTTTATAAGGCCACAGGACTTTGAAATACTGTTCAGAGTGGATCTTAAGTGAATCAAAAGGACAGAGGCAATAGCAGTCAGGGAACATTTCTCTTGTGCTCTGACTAAGAGCACTATAAACAGGAACAGTTCTCCTGACTCCTTTCAAACACTGATGATTCGCAAATGAGACAAAACAAGAATAAAAAATAAAGAGCTCTGCATTTAAACAATAGTGACTAAACATGATAAGATGGTCAATATAATGTGACGTCAACCACTCAATGGCAGTTCTTTTTTTATATTCATTATACTGATAGTAATACTATACATATACAGTACATATATATATATACTACAGTTATGGACCATTTTATGGACCAATTTATCAGCGACATGACATTATTAAGAGTACTATAACACCATGACATCCTTACATTTCAGCAAATAATTCAGTAAAAAGCACACAATGTGACACAATCACTGCTAATCACTGATTTAATTTCACTGTAGGCAGGGCTAATTAGAACTACACAACAAAAATAATTATATATGATTGTGACGAGTGGGGCGGGGCCGAGGGACATGGGAGCGAGGCCGGTGGAGTGATTGGAGATGAGCTACACCTGTTCGACCCACCGGTCTCGAGGCCCACGGAGGAGATGGAAGGATATAAAACTGGAGCGACGACAGTGAAGGACGAGAGAGGACCAGGCCTGGGCGTTATTTTAGGTTTTGGTTTCATTTTGTGCGCACCAGTCGTCCGTGAGGGGCTGGTGCGCTGTTTTGTGTTTGTTTTGTAATTAAAGTTTCATTTTGATTGTCTGCCGGTTCCCGCCTCCTTCTTGCCGATGACTAGGAAGGTTTATCATTACAATGATAATATATATATATATATACATATATGTATATATGATATATAATAATATATGAATATTTACAAAACTTTCACTCTTCACATGATGCATCATGTCTGGTTTACGGCATGGTGTAACAAGTTAAAGTGAGTCACAACATTAATCTATCAACCCATATGCTGAAAGAGTGGTTTTGAGCTCTAATGCAAAAAAAGACTAAAAAAAAAAACTTCCTACTAACAGCACCGGTCAGATCAATAACAACATGCCGGTTCCAAGCGAACCGACGTGAGGATTGTTTAATGGCCCCAACAATGGCCCTTAAAATTGATATGTCTCATTTGAGGTTTCAGCTGTCAACAGACATCTACACTGCTGCGTCTTCACCGTAACCATCAATTCATGCCACTCTCTCTGTCAGGGACCACATGCATAAATTAAACTCCCTGCAGACAAGCAGTATTTCCACTGCTCTTCTAAATGGGTTTATAAAGTAATAATGACCTGTTGTATGTCGTTCCAACACAAGCCCTCCTGAGAGGAGTGGGGATGAGCAATGGGACGCATTATTGTGGGAGGTAAATTATGGGAAGCATATGGTGTGGTTGAAGTGATTTAGAGATGGTCCTAGAGGCTGATGTGAGTCAGAGTGATTCAGGAAGTGAGGTGGAGACCCAAGCATGACGGGGACATGAGATTAAAATAAACGACAGAGTGAAATATTTTTTTGTGACTACAGTGCCACATGATCCTTCAGAAATCATTCTAATGTGCTGATCTGGAAACATTTCTTATTATTGTCAATTTAAAAAAAAAAAAATTCAGGAGTTAAAAAGACCAGAACTTATTTGAGACAGAAATAATTTGTAACATTATGTCGGTTTTGTAGTAGCGTACATTGATATTCTTTATGTGTTATGAAAAAAATTTAATATATTCTAAGTAATGACACAAAAATTGTAATAAGTAAATAATAAAAAATGTAATAAATAAATGAATTCATCAATCTGAAAATGTCCTTTAAGAGTTTTTTTTTTTGAAGTTTATGCTTAATACAAGAAGAACAAAAAAAAGAGTTAACAAGATAAAAAATAAATAAAAAAACATTTATTTCAAGATATATTCTCTCAAAATAAGTGTTAATAAATTTTTAACATGTTTCCTTCTCAAATAAGTTGATCTTGTTTTGAGGATGTTTATGTCGGTCAATCACACCTAACAAAACTTGACTCAAGAAAAAATCTGTGAAATGTGCATGGAAGTAATTTCCTTCACAGCTCTCCATCCAAGATTCTTGTTGCTGTGAGAAAATTTCCAACAAGTCTATAGCAGCTGTTCTCATGCATTTAAATATCTGCCAGCTGAGAGGAGGTGGGAAGAGGTTCTCGAAAGAGGGTTTCAACACGGCACCGTCTCCTCCTGCCGGAGCGTTGAACACTAATTGCTAATTATCCTTTTAAAATAAAGATTAAACAGCTGTCAAGTTAGATAAATGGAACATGCCCTAATGTTGTGCATACCTAAAGATCTTGCGATGGTAGAGGTCACACCAGTACATCTTGTTGGTGGTCACGTCCACATCTAGGGCCACGGCGTTCTTCAGGATTGGCACTACCTGCGTATAGTCCTTCTTCAGCAGGTCAATGCGTCGGATCTCATGGCGGTTAGTAAACATAAGATATGGGCTCTTACCTATGAGGGGAACAGAAAAAGTTTCATCAGAGCACTTGTTATCTTGGGATCCTCCCAACAGATGACTGAACTGACAAATCAATCAATAATAGGCCATTTTGAGACAATCAACATCAGCAAAATCTTTAAAAATAGGACACAGAAGTTCAAATGAGATTTCTTTAACTTCTCAATTTTCAATTCACCTTGATAAACTGTGACTTTTGCTTATTAGAGAAAAAAGAGAGCAGAACTCTCACATGTATCCCCTTTTGTTTGAGAAGAGATCGTAATGTCAAGATCACATTTATGATAAATGTAAGATACCAAATTCTACAAAGTCAAAAAAAAAAGTAGACTAGGACTAGTGGCTTTTTTTTATTTTATGAAAAATATAAACCTTTAGTGTTTCATTCTGTACTGTATTGTTAATTATTATAACTATGCAATTAAGCAAATTCAAATAATTCCAACTATTAAAAAAAAAAAAAAAACTCAAATTTTTCTCATACACTTGAAAAACTAAATTATCTGGACTATACCATTCATGTTCATTTTATAGCTCTTTAGTCTTACTGTATTCTACCAATTGTTTAATTTGTCTTTTTTTCTCTCTTAAGGAATTTTTAGAATTAATCTCTGGGACAAAGTTGAGGTTTAAATAAATCATTGCTGAGAACTCAAATAATAAAATAATTTAATTCCAAAATCTACCAACAAATGACTTGTTGGATTCAACTGTTGCACATATCAGTGCACATATAGGGGAGAGAGCAAAGGATAGTTATTTGATTTATTGACGTTTTTGTTTCAATTCAAGATTGTGTGTGTGTGTGTGTGTGTGTTTGCTCTCATATTTGCCTTACCCCAATTACTTACCGGTATCATTTTACTTTTCAAACTGTAATCAATGGGTAAAGGTCTTCATGTAATTCATCTAAACATTCGCAGTTTAGTTCCTAAAATTGATCAACTAAGGGCATGGCTTGTTTATAATAAACCCAATATTATAACTTTATCTGAAACATGGCTAAATGAAAATATAGCAGACTACAATGTTAAACTGGACAACTACATCATATATAGTTGTAGGCAGTGTTGGGGAGTAACTAGTTACATGTAACGGCGTTACGTAATTTAATTACAAAATTATTGTAACTGTAATTAGTTACAGTTACTACGAAAAAATGAGTAATTAAATTACAGTTACTTATGAAATTTTTAACGATTACAAAGGGGATTACATTTGAATATTTACACGCATCCACATACAGATTTAACTGATTTCTTTCCCAAATTGCACTGACTATTCTGAGACATACCGCCCTGATAATTTCCGGGATGCGGAAATACAGTCTGGTTCGTAGAATCCAGTCATAAAAACGGAATGCCTGACGGAATATGCCACATTTTGGATGACTAAATCAAAAGTAGGTCAGTACACTTGAATCAAAACATGACATGGACTAGTGTCTGTGAATATTAAGCCCCAAAAATGCAATATATGACTTGCACATTCTGCGTGTCTGTGGAAATCAGGCGCGGACTGAACACCGGGAGAACCGGGACAATTCCCGGTGACCTGGCAGCCGATTTTGCCCCACTATTTAATATCATTATTGTATAATTGCCTGCCGAATGTACTAAAGCGATCATTTGCGAATCCGCCATTTGGTAATTAAATCTCTAATGAGTCATGAATTGTTAGTCATGACTCGCGCGCTCTCCGCGCCTCCGCCAAACGGTTTGGATCAGACTCCGAGTAATCAATGAGAGAGAGAGAGAGAGAGAGAGAGAGAGAGAGAGAGAGAGAGAGAGAGAGAGAGAGAGAGAGAGAGAGAGAAAGAGAAAGAATAGAGTGGACAGCTGGAGCAGAGAAGCAGAACTACTGTTCAGGGTTTCAGGTCAGTTTCATCTGTAAAGATGCTTTTTTGTCTTTGTTTTTTTATTTATTTAATCAAGCAGCAGCACGTTGCTAATCAGTCATCACTCAAAATACTATATAAAGGACATCATTATTATCTGTTGTAATGATACAGTAGTAATTTAGCTGAAAAAAATTCAGATTTTTTTTATAGGTTTAGGGGGAGCTATGACAGACAACAACACAACCCTTACGAAAATTAACGTTTTAATATTTAACTATAAATCCAGAGAAAATGGTTACTATTGTTTAACTGTGATAACCAAAAATGTAAAATTATTTTACAAATGTATTTATTTAAAAATAAATACAAATCCATTTGCAAAAAAAAAATAAATAAAATAAATTACTCAAGGTTATTTTACTTTTATATAGGCTAATAAAAGCATGGTTAATTTTTGTAAGGGAAGAATATGGATTATATATAGGATTTTTCTATAAAGATATTGTAGTATTGTAGAGAGTATTGTATTGTAAAGTATAGTTTTGTTCAATCTTGAGTATTAAAGTCATGAGAGAGATGCATAACAGGGCAAAATAAAGAAACTGAAGAGAAAAATGGAAGTGAAGGTGCAGTTCAGGAGAGAACTTTTGATTATTTTGCATGTCCCCAAATTAAAGATTTAAAATAGATAAAAAATAGTTTTGTCCATGAATTTGTTTGTATGAGTTTGAATTTTCCAGTCTGAATTTTTTTCCCAGTCCTTCCCTCCTGTAAATTAATGGCAAAGACATGGTTTCATTTACTAGACATAGGCCTGCTGAAGCTCGTGGTGTTTTCAACCTCTGCTGCCTCAATATAGGAGTACACGAGCACATAAACATAATTTCTAGAACTGCTCTGTGTCACTTCATGTGCATTTTACTTATTTTGAGAAAACTATCATCATATACAAAGAGACAGCAGTTTAAAAGAAACACCAATGTTTAGGATTTTATTACACAGAATACGTCACATGCTTATTAGATAACTGTATTTAAGTTGATGTATATGCTTTTATTTATTATTCTTTAATTTTCACAAATTTACAAAAGTAATCAAAAAGTACTCAAAAGTAATTAGTTACATTACTTTAATAAAGTAATTGAAAAAGTTACACTACTATTACATTTTAAACAGGGTAACTTGTAATCTGTAACCTATTACATTTCCAAAGTAACCTTCCCAACACTGGTTGTAGGTTAGATAGAGGAACCAGGGGAGGTGGGGTCGCCACTTACATTTCATCAAATCTGAAATCACAATTAATTACTCCTAAAGTTGAGCCTGAGCTTTTTGAAGGTATCTTTGTCAAGGTTATTCTTCATGAAATTAAACAATTAATAATTGGTAATATATATCGCCCACCAACATCGCCAAAGTTAGACATCCTAGCCACTGTTTCATCGTTTGGTGACTCATCAGAAATTGTGCTGTTGGGGGACTTTAATTTAAACTGGACAGATCCTTGTACTCTCACGGAACGTAACCTGTTCAATGGTTCAAATTTTACACAGGTTATTAAAGAGCCTACAAGAATCAGTCCAAGTTGTAAATCTCTTTTGGACTGGATATTAGTCACTCACCCCAACAGAATAATCAAATCTGGTGTTCTCTCTGATTGTTTCAGCGACCATTCTATCATATATTGCACTTGGAAAATTTCAACTCCCCATCTTCCTCCGAAATATATTAGGATCCATGACATGAAATCATTTAACAGTGATTTATTTATAAATGATGTGAGTAGGATAAATTGGAATAGACTTAGCCTTATTCCCGACGTGGAAGCTGCTTGGAATTTCTTTTAAACAGAATTTGTGCAAGTTATTGATAAGCATGCCCCATGGACAACTTAAAGGTCAAAGGTCATCATCTACCTTGGGTAAATGGGGACCTTATCAGTCTGTTTAAGCAGAGGGACAGGGCGTGGAATAAACATAAATATACTAATCTTCCTGGCGATTGGGAGGAATATAAACGGCTACGAAATATGTGCACCACCCAAACAAGAAATGCGAAAGCCAATTACTACAGAAATAGCTTGTCAAATGACTTCAGTAATCCTAAACAAGTTTGGAAAAAAATGAAAACACTACTTGGTAAGTCTAATAGTACAATGAGCAACATGACAATAAACAATGAAATTGTTAATGATCCAGCAGCGATCTCCAACGCATTTAGTTTGCATTTCTCCCAAACTCTGCAGGTACAGTCATCTACCTTTCTTCCTGAGCCGACTGTAAATTCTCAGCCTTTCCATAGCTCTTTCACATTTCGACAAGCTAGCTCAGCTGATGTCCAGCTGGCCATTAGCACGCTATCCTCTAGTAGTGGACCTGGCCCTGATGGCATTGAGGGTAAGTTTATAAAATTTTCTTCATATGTCTTATCCTCTCCATTGGCTACGCTCTTTAATTTGTCATTTCTAACCCATGAAGTGCCTTTGGCATGGAAGTGTACCAAAGTCATTCCATTGCATAAAGGAGGTGACATTCAAAATATGAACAATTACAGACCGATCTCAATAATTAATAGTATTGTGAAAATTTATGAGAAAATTATCTTCGATCAATTATTTAATTATCTCTCTAATAACGACTTACTATCTCAATGCCAGTCAGGTTTCAGGAAACACTTCTCAACTACCACTGCTCTCTTGAAATTTACGAATGATATTTTTTCTAGTATTGATAATAATATCTGTACTGGTGCCATCTTTTTAGATCTCACAAAAGCATTTGATTTAGTAGATCATTATCTGCTCCTGGATAAATTATATTCAATTGGCCTTTCCCGTTCATCTCTGTTATGGTTTAACTCATATTTTCATCACCGTCGCCAGTGTGTGTCCTTCAGGGGCAGTCAGTCGAATTATATAGGGGTAGATAAAGGCATACCTCAGGGTTCTTCGCTTGGGCCTTTGTTATTTTCAATTTTTATTAATGACTTGCCACTGTGCTGTTCAGGATGTGATATTCATCTTTATGCAGATGATACAATTATTTACTGCTCTAAACCAAACATTTCTGACATTAATTATTCTTTACAACATGATTTTGATTCTGTACAGCAGTGGCTGTCATTTAATAAACTTCTGCTGAATAAATCAAAATCTTACTCTATGCTTTTCCAGAAGAATGATAGAAATAATCTTCATTTGCATTTTCTGGATTCTTCTCCTCTAGAGCCAACCGAAAAATTTAAATATCTTGGTGTTTGGCTAGAAACTGATCTCTCATTCAAGGCTCATATACATGCGCTTAATAACAAGCTTAGCTTTCGTCTTAAAGCATTATATCAATCGATAGACTGCTTTAACTTTCAGGTTAGGAAAAGAATAGTCTCTCAGTTGCTGCTACCTATTCTGGACTATGCTGATACTATATATGCTAACACTACTGCCACTCGTCTACATTCTCTTGATGTGGTATATAACAGCCTGTGCCGATTCGTCCTTCGCTGCCCCTATAGGACTCATCATTGTGTGATGTATGAACAGCTGTCCTGGCTTGCACCCTCAGCCAGAAGACAATATCATTGGCTTCAGCTTATTTTTAAAAGTATTTACTTTCAATATCCATATTATTTATCACAATATCTTGTGCCTTTTAGTTCACAGTATAGCCTTCGTCACAACGAACAGATCTTCTTTACTGTCCCTAGAGTTAAGAGAGAAATTGGGAAATATGCTTTCTGTGTCAGAGCCCCACGTGACTGGAACAGCCTTCCTGCATCTATTCGCTCGCTTACGTCTTTTCATTTGTTCCGAACTGCTTTGTTAACACATCTTCAGAATACTTGTCTATGTTTCTAGCATTTCAGACTTACAGTTGCATCGATATGTGTGTATATATGTACACTGGGTAGGTAAAGTGAGAACTTGTGTGTGTGTGTGTATATGTATGTGTGTTTGTATGTTGGGTGAGAATGAGAGAGTGTGTTAAGATTATTATTATTAGTGTATAATTTTTTTGATTGCATCTACTCTGCTGCTTTGCTGTTCTGTTCTATTCTGAGGACCCCCATGAAAACGAGATGATTCATCTCATGGGGTTTATCCTCTAATAAATGTTCATAAATAAATAAGTATGTGCTACAGGGTAAAGGTAACAAAACACTAAAAATTTAATGATTAAAATGCTCCCAGAGGAGAAGAATATTTTATCATTTAAATAATTACACTTGCCGAAAAGCAAATGTTGTAAGAATGAAGCTAATGAGAGCTGGCACTTCAAGTATTGCAGCAAAAAAAAAAAAAAAAAAAAAAAACAGCAGTCTTCTCAGATGGGTAAACACACTAGGGCATATTATATTTAAACAAGCATAGGGGCTGATTTGGACTCTAATTAGAAAGGCATACTTATGAAAAGAAAAAATATAACCAATATGACTTGCACAAGTGCACCCATTTGTATGCGTAAAATCACTGACTGAAATTTTTGATTGCTTATTTCATTTGCAGAGTAAACACAAGTGTGTGTTTGTGTGTTTCTAAACTGCAGCATTTGGTTTACTCATGAATGGTGTGTGAGCCAGCAGTGCACCTGCAGACCATGATTCAGGTTTCCAGGTTACGGACATGTGGCCAAAATGGTTCTGACAGTTTCCCGGATATTACCTTGCACTGTGGTGTGTATGCAGATGAGTGAGTGTGTGTGTGCTGCTGGGGAGCTTAGTCACTGCGATTTGGTTGGTGCTCAGTCATGCCAACACAGAGTATCACTAACCCTATTAGTTTATCCGCTATGTAGCAGCAAGGGAGGCCCCCCCCCCCCAAAACCTACTTGTAATAGGTGTAATTCATTTTCATCCTGTCACCTGCTCATTTTCATCCTGTCACCAAAAAAACTACGTTCCTGAGGAAAAATCAGTTTTCTCAACCCTCACTGTACCTTTCTTGTGCCCTCTATTATACTTTCATTTAGTTTTTCATCTCTAATAAGCTCACTGCATCCAGATATCTCATGGTTTGTATTACTGTAGAGGATATAATGTGATTTGGGTACTTCTTTTGCTCCTTTTACTCTCTAAGGTATGCTGACAGGGATAGAGATTTCAAGCAAAAAGCAACAAGAAGTCTTTTTTTTCTCTTTTTTTATAATTAAAATTATTTAAAAAAGTGAAAGCTTATTTTTATTCATTCATGCAACATACAGTACAGTATAAAACAGTAATGCCAATAAATCTTCACCTTTATGCAAATAACCTTCATGGAATAAGGAATGTGTACTAGCTACACACAGCACAAAGACCCGATTTGGTTATTTATGTCCAAAGTGTAAATGGTTGATTACCTGGACTACAATTTGGTGAGGTCATGGTTGATTTGGTAGACTATCTTGGTCAACTTGGTTGGTTCTGGTAGACTATTATGCCTAAGCTGGTGGAAACACATGGTCTGGATTCCAGAACCAACTTCAACTTTGGCTGGTTTTATAATATGGTTTTTAACTTAACCATCTGGTAATGTAATGTGATGGCTGAATTAAAGAGTTAAATAAAAAAATAAAAAAATACTGACCTCAAACTTTTGAACAGTAATTATAGTAGAAGAAAAATACACTAACTGAATGACTCATTTCATCCACTGGCCAAACCAGACAATCCACAAACATTAGATTCACATATACCTTGATGTTTTTCTATATCTATTTAAAACCTGAGAACAGTTTTGGGGAATTTCAGGTTTGGGACAAGTTCACAGAGAATAGTTTAACTGTCCTATCAGCAAAAGCTTCCCTCACAAGACTGTATGATCCACAGATGGCCAAGTGTTAGAAACAAATAAAAGACAACCAGAGTGCAAAAAAAAGGGAATAGTGTAGGGGGTGAAGGAGAGGGAGACAGTGAGCGAGCATGATGAGCAGCAGGTGCTGCGTGGCCAGATGTCACTGTGAGAGTGCAGAAACAGCACTCAGGTTTGGCAATGATGAAGGGGATGGGGATGAGATCTCATGTCTCTGTTATTCTCTTCCTCCCTGCCTCCCTCATTCCCTCAGCAACTATCTCTCACTCTTTCATACTTGATCTGGTCTAAGCCAAATAGCGCTTTTGCTGAGGCACTGAGCAGTGCTTGTGGGCTGGACAGGTGGATGGAAAGCCCGTCCAGATTGCGTTGGAGAAAGAGTGTTTCCTGCTGCACTTCAGAAAGCCCTTATGGACCACTGTATTGTCAGCAAATATTTTCATTTTCAGCAAGAGTCAGGATTCAGTCATTCTTACCCATCTGCTGGAATTATCAATCTTAGAAAGTGAGGGTGAGAGAGAGAAAAAGAAACCGATAGAGAGAGAGAGACACAGCAATGTTACTTCCTGCTTCATCTGAGCTGCAATTACATTAACATATAACATGCTGATCATCTTTGGTGTCATGACAAATACTTTTGAGAAACACATAAATCAGCACTTTCTCAGATGGCCATATGTGCTCTAAGCATCTTCATTCTGAAGGTGATACACCGCTGACTAAAGGGTTTTTTTTAAGCTAAAGGCCATGAACTCTTAAAGAGCCTTGATCCTATTTTACGAAGGACTTAATAAAACATGTTATTTTAATCCGTAAAACATGCTGAAGTGTCAAGAATAAGGTATATTATGCGACAGTGGCGGTTCTACACGGAGGCCTAGGGAGGCCCGTGCCTCTGTAGACATGTCCCTGGCCACCCCCTTGCTAAAAAAAAAGTAATATGATTTCACACGTGAGCGCCAAAAGCGGAACTAATGTGACGCAACGTTCTACACGGTTAAATTAGTGCAGCGCACCCAAACACTTAGGAACTTAATCATATTCAGGGATGCAAACATCGCGCTTTTCGGCGCCTCCCGTTTTTTTTCACATCAGTTTGGGTGACTTGGGCCTGATTATAATTTCTTAAAGTCATCTGAAGCAATTCCATAGCTTAATGTTATGGACAGAAGACTATTTACATCATTAAATTAAAGTTTATGGAAACCTTGTTTTCCCTCCTCTGCGGCTGTCAATCATTCTCCATTCAGTATTCAAATAGCGCGCACCTCCTCCATTTACAGCAGGATGCATGGTAAAACTCTCTCCAATATTATATACTCACATTATAATGCTTGATCTGTAGATAAAAAGGCTGTGGATTTGCATAAAATTACTTTATTTCGTGTATTTCTATTTTATGTTTGTTGCTGTTTTTAAAAGACTCGCTTGTGCCTGTTAGATCACACACATGTTTTAAAAGCCATAAACGTTTAAAATCACTTTGTGAGCTCAGTTTTGAAGCGTTTCATATTATCATGGTTTTGCACACTGAAAGATTATTAAAAGCTTATTACATTTTTAACCTGCACAATACATTTAAAATAAGCATAATTTAATTGTATATTATTTCTGTGTAGTGTAGTGTAAGCATTATAAATATATACACTTCTGAATTCTTGACATTCATATATAAATATTAAATTGTGAAATGTATGATTGCCTGATTGAATTTTATAAGAGTACTTATAGTAATTTGTTTTTATTAACATGTTTAGATTGTGTAAAATTACTGTGTAGATTTTTTCTACAAGAATTACTTTTTGTATTTATTTGCATTACATTTAAATAAAATATGTTGCCATTTTTAATGTGCCCCTCTGGTTAAACACTGGCCCCTCCTTGGCCCCCCTAGTAAAATTTGTCTAGAACCGCCACTGTTATGCAACCTAACTCCATAGATTTCTTAATTTAGCATTTTTACCCAATTTATTGTATTTTTTGCTACAAGCTGTATCAAATAAAACTACAAAAATAACAGAATCATTTGAGATGTTACTAAAAAGTAAATGGTAGTAGGTGGTTGCAAACAGGTAAGGTATTGACAAATGTTGTTACTGTTATTAACAAAAGCACAATATATTTTAATGAATATATATATATATATATATATATATATATATATATAATTATTATTATTATTATTGTTAACAATAACTATTAAAATTATGCATACTTACTGTATATACCTGTTATTTTATTATTCTAAATAATAATAATACAAATGATTATCATTCAATATTAATTGTGTACATTACTCATATTTATTGTTTAAATGTTGTTAATAATAACAATAACTATTATTATTATTATTATTATTAACAATAAATTTTCAAAATGCACACTGCTTTCTAACTGTTGCTAATAATTAAATAATCAAATGTTTTTTTTAATATTGTGTCAAAATGCAAAAAAAGAAAATAAAAAGTTCTTAATCTTAATCTTAATCATTTATCAGTATCTGCATTGCCATAAATCTTTAAACAATTATACTGGTCAAACTCTTTACAATACACCATTCTGTAGTTACTGTCAGAGGTGCTAAGCAAGGAGTTTCCTGCAATGTTTTTAGTAAATTGGGATGGTAATATATATATATATATATATATATATATATATATATATATATATATATATATATATATTAGGGGTGTAACGGTACGCAAAAATCATGGTTCGGTACGTACCTCGGTTTTAAAGTTATGGTTCGGTTCATTTTCGGTACAGTAAGGGAAAGAAATGCAAAAATTAAACTGCAGGTTGTTTATTACTATAAACTTTTTTTAACAATTTGTTTACACTTTTTTAAAATACTTTTTAATAAAATAAATAATAAAATATAATTTATAATAAAATAAAAAAAGAATAAGAAATAAAATACTGCTGCAAAGTTCTCCACTAAATAAAATACTCTCAGTCTCAAACCAAAATCATATAATAAAATATAATGAAAAATATAAATAAATAACTATGATTAAAGTGCAGCATTACCAATCCCAGCTTGTAGGCCTGCTCATCAGGGGCGTCGGACTGGGGATAAAACCAGTACTGACAACCAGGGCCCCAAAGGAAGAGAGGGCCCTTGAAAAGTCTGGAATATATATTTTCAAGGTGGGGGGCCCATTAGGACTGCCTATGCATAGGGCCCTGGATGCTCATATTTTAAAAAATATATAACTTTTCCAAAGTGTAAAGTGCAGCATTAACAGTTTCAGTTTTTAGACCTGCTCAGATTTCGTTATTGCGTTGGGCCGATCAGAATTAAGAGCAAAGGTCTGTTTAAATGCCGACGGGAGCTGCGTTTGAATTACAATAGTTTTTTTCCTAGTTGTAGTGATGTTCACACTCGCGTGATGCCTTTTGAAAAGGCCGGTGACACACTGGCATATTGCACCTGTCAAACATAGTCTATTTTACCGTCAATACTGTTGACGGTGTCCTTTATCAGTAGGCTTTATATTTATGCTCAACATGAAGTATAGATATTGTTGTCGTGAAGACAAGATCCTGGTCTGTCGGCGGCCTCCCTCTATGTCACCTACAGTAGCAGCAGCGCGCCAGCACCGCGTCAGGCACGATTCTGGTGTGTAAAGACACAGAAAACGCGAAGCAACTGACACGCAGCAGAAACGCCACGCTCACGCCACGCAGCCAGTGTGTCACCGGCCTTAGAATCAGCTGCAGGGCGGGATTTGCGCTGAACGCGGAGACTTCCGCCACTTAATATGTTTGTTTGGAAACATGAAAATGTGCCTATGTTCAGCAAACAAAATATTGCATTCGGTCATTCGGTACACACGTGCACCGTACCGAAAAAGCCCTGTACCGAAACAGTCCGGTACGAATACACCCCTAATATATTTATATATTGTTTATATATATATAAACAAGATCCACAATAACCTATGTTAAATGTTTTTTCTCAAGGCTACAGTAGACTGTCCAGTTTACGGCTCATACTAATTGGAGATCCACCATCATTCTGTTATGATCTTCCATCAAATCATTCATGCTTTTGATGAACTGCTTGTTTCAGTCCTTCACACACACACACACACACACACACACACACACACACACACACACACACACACTGTGCTCTATTACCAAGACATCATTAACTCCAGAGCAGGGGTCACCAAACTCAGTCCTGGAGGGCCGGTGTCCTGCAGAGGAATGTTGGAGCTAAACTCTGCAGGACACCGGCCCTCCAGGACTGAGTTTGGTGAGCCCTGCTCTAGACAAGTCACCTGTGTTTTTGATCTTCACTCTCAAAGTCCACTATAATTCTCCACTGTGCTTCACCTCTGCAACCATTTCATCCAATAATATCCCTCATGTGGGGGATGCATGTGGGAGTTTAACACCTTGACTGACAAGTAAAAATGAAAAGAGATGGAGACAGACATGAAAAGTGTCTGCGGTTATGCCAGCGCCACTCATTTCTCCCTCATCTCCCCCCCCCCCTTCATGTCACTCAGCTGAGTCTCACATTAAGGCCAAATTGCACGGCTCAGATTCACTCTCAACAGGTGAGTGACCTCACACTTATAATGACAGTATGTGACAGGCCTATCAGAGAGCTGGAAGCACATGACACACGTTAGTATAATCCCACACCGTTTCACCACACTATCTCCATGACTTTTCCTGTCATTCAAATTTTCCAGATAAAGATTTAAAAAAAACCATTCATCACAAACAATCTCTTTCCAATATTTTAGAGCTGCGTATAACTAGAAAAAAGCTATTTACTCACAAGCATTTTTCTTTTTTTAAAGACTAATATTTGTTCTGACAACTCACAATAAAAGGCAAAAAGTAAAAGTGACTGCACATCAACTTATGTTTTTATCAATCTGTCAAGTTGCTGCATTACTTGGTAGCTATACCATCATATAGTTATGCTAATCAATGATATCAATTAAAATAATACTTATTTTGATTATTATCAATAATATACTGAATATTTGTATATTATATTAAATTGCTGTTGTAAAATTTATTAAATAAATAAATAAATAAATGAGCCTGTGCACTACAGTAATTTTACCAAAGGAATAGTTCACAAAAAAATAAAAATAAATAAAAAATAAAAAAACATTGTGCCATCATTTACTCACCCTCATTCAAAACCTTATGACTTTTTTTTTTTTTTCATTGAAACATAACAGACGATACTTTGGTAACATTTACTAATGCATTATTATAATCAAAAGTTGAGCTTGTTAACATTAACATTGTTAATGCACTGTGAATTAACATGAACTAACAATGAACAACTACATTTTCATTAACTAACATTAACAAAGATTAATAAATACTGTAATAAATGTATTGTTCATTGTTTGTTGGTGCTAGTAAACATTAACATTAACTGATGAAACCTTATTGTAAAACGTTACAGATATTTTATATATGTGTGTGCGTGTGTGTGTGTATGTGTGCGTGTGTGTGTGTGTGTGTATATATATATATATATATATATATATATATATATATAGTACAGACCAAAAGTTTGGACACACCTTTTCATTCAAAGAGTTTTCTTTATTTTCATGACAATATGAAAATTGTAGATTCACACTGAAGGCATCAAAACTATGAATTAACACATGTGGAATTATATATGGAATTATATACATAACAAAAAAGTGTGAAACAACTGAAAATATGTCATATTCTAGGTTCCCTTTCAGTCGGTCACGTTCGACGTTACGAATGGGATCTCGCCCAAGAGCCCAATCACCTTCGATTGGTACAAAACGAGCCAATGGTACACAAAGTACCTTGGTCTGCGGGATTTGCATCGCGAGCTCCGCCCCGCAGAGCGGGTATATAAGGAGCAATGCGAGCAACTCGCATTCAAGCTTTCGCTTCGGAGCCGAGCACATCGTGTGCTGCTTTCACCGGAGTGCAACAAGCAAGAGTCACTGGTGTTGGTGTGACAGCGCGATTCAGTGGTTCGTTTGGGTTTCCTGCGACAGCTCCTGCGTTCCCCTGCGCGCTTCAACACCTCTGAAAGAGCAAATTTCTTTCACAAAAGAGATACGGGCCGATTTGCGTCTTTTTAAAGATGTCATTTCGCCCGTGTGCTTCTGGGTGCGGTCGATACATCGCTCCTTGTGACGGCCACGATCGTTTTGTCACGTGTCTGGGCTTCCAGCACGTTGATGGCTCATGTTCTCATTGCGGGGACATGACCATCTTGGCGTTGAGATCGAGACTCGATTACCTTAAAAGGTATAGAGTCCCCTCTGCCACACCCCGTTCTAGCTCTTCTTCTCGTAAGAGGGCTACTTCGGCTGGTTGCCAGGGTGATCTGAGGGTTACTGTGTGGGCTTCCCCGACAAGCCAACCTTCTCGGGCCACACCCCCCTCACATACGTCGCAGCCGGTCGAGTTTCCGGATGAATTTGCTGGACCCTCTCAGGCTCCTGACATCTCCTGACACCCTCAGGAGTGCCAGCATTGTCTGAGTCCAATCCCGAGCTGACGGCTGTGCTTTCCCGGGCAGCGGAGAGCATCGGGCTTGAGTGGAATCCTCCGCCCTGTCCCGAGCGCTCGAGGCTGGATGATTGGTTCCTGGGGGCTGCTCATGCGGATCGCCAGCACCCCCCTCTGGTTCCTTTCTTCCCGGAAGTGCACCAGGAAGTAACCAGTTCATGGAAGGCACCTTTAACTGCCCGAAACCGTTCTGGTACTTCCTCCGCCTTCACTGCCCTCGATGGCGGGGCGGCCAAGGGGTATGCTGGTATTCCCCCGGTGGAGCGTTCTGTTGCGATGCAACTGTGTCCACAGAGCTCCTCCGCTTGGCGTGGCGGTCCCAAGCTGCCCTCCTAAGGCCTGTAAATTCTCATCCAAGCTTGTGGCCAAGGCTTACAGAGCTGCGGGCCAGGCCGCTTCTGCCCTGCATGCCATGGCCTCACTTCAGGTCTATCAGGCCAAGCTGCTCCGGCAGCTGCACGAGGGCAGTGCTGACCCAGGGGTTTTGCAAGAGGCGGGCACTTTGGGTCAGGTGACGGCCACGATCGTTTTGTCACGTGTCTGGGCTTCCAGCACGTTGATGGCTCATGTTCTCATTGCGGGGACATGACCATCTTGGCGTTGAGATCGAGACTCGATTACCTTAAAAGGTATAGAGTCCCCTCTGCCACACCCCGTTCTAGCTCTTCTTCTCGTAAGAGGGCTACTTCGGCTGGTGGCCAGGGTGATCTGAGGGTTACTGTGTGGGCTTCCCCGACAAGCCAACCTTCTCGGGCCACACCCCCCTCACATACGTCGCAGCCGGTCGAGTTTCCGGATGAATTTGCTGGACCCTCTCAGGCTCCTGACATCTCCTGACACCCTCGGGAGTGCCAGCATTGTCTGAGTCCAATCCCGAGCTGACAGCTGTGCTTTCCCGGGCAGCGGAGAGCATCGGGCTTGAGTGGAATCCTCCGCCCTGTCCCGAGCGCTCGAGGCTGGATGATTGGTTCCTGGGGGCTGCTCATGCGGATCGCCAGCACCCCCCTCTGGTTCCTTTCTTCCCGGAAGTGCACCAGGAAGTAACCAGTTCATGGAAGGCACCTTTAACTGCCCGAAACCGTTCTGGTACTTCCTCCGCCTTCACTGCCCTCGATGGCGGGGCGGCCAAGGGGTATGCTGGTATTCCCCCGGTGGAGCGTTCTGTTGCGATGCAACTGTGTCCACAGAGCTCCTCCGCTTGGCGTGGCGGTCCCAAGCTGCCCTCCTAAGGCCTGTAAATTCTCATCCACGCTTGTGGCCAAGGCTTACAGAGCTGCGGGCCAGGCCGCTTCTGCCCTGCATGCCATGGCCTCACTTCAGGTCTATCAGGCCAAGCTGCTCCGGCAGCTGCACGAGGGCAGTGCTGACCCAGGGGTTTTGCAAGAGGCGGGCACTTTGGGTCAGGTGATGTCCACTTTGGTGGTCCAGGAGCGCCACCTATGGCTGAACCTGGCAGACATGAGGGAGTCTGATCGGGCTCAGCACCTCAATTCCCCGGTCTCCCAGGATGGCCTCTTCGGCGACGCAGTAGAGAGCTTTGCCCAGCAGTTCTCTGCCGCCCAGAAGCAGTCTGAGGCCATCAGACACATCCTGCCCCGGCGCCCCCCTGCGGCCTCCTCCACTCCCGCTCGGCCACAGCAGCAGCCTACACCCCAGGTGCAGCGAGGAGATGGCCACAGAAGGGCGGCGCAACCCGTCTCTGCCACTAAGCCTGCCAAACGCCAGGCCAAGTGGCGTTCCTGAGTTGGCCGACCCGGAGTTGGAGACGTCAGCTCATCAGGAGATGGTAGCAGGACCACTCCTTCCCCCGGAGGAGGGCTGGGGGAGAATCCTTTGTTTTCGCTATGCCTCCCATGCCGGGCTGTCTGATCCACCACGCTGCCCCACTGTGGGTACGCCTGTAGTCCCCTTGACCCCGCTGGTTCGGTTCCTGGGAGCCTGGCTAGAGCTCCCCAGGCCTTCCCGCTGGCTCATCCAGACGCTCAGGCTCGGCTACGCGATTCAATTCGCCCGGCGTCCCCCCTTGTTTCGGGGTGTCCATGCAACGATGGTGGGCAAAGATGCCCCAGTCATGCACGTGGAGGTCGCAACCCTGCTGGCAAAGGCCGTGATAGAGCCGGTCCCTCCAGCCGTCATGAAGTCCGGCTTTTAAAGCCCTTACTTCATAGTACCCAAGAAGACAGGTGGGTTACGGCCAATCCTGGACTTGCGTGCCTTGAACCGAGCTCTGCACAGACTCCCGTTCAAGATGCTAACGCCCAAGTGCATTTTCGAATGCATTCATCCGATGGATTGGTTTGCAGCGATCGACCTGAAGGACGCGTACTTTCATGTCTCCATTCTTCCTCGACACAGACCGTTTCTTCATTTTGCTTTCGAGGGGCAGGCATATCAGTACAAGGTTCTCCCATTCGGGTTGGCCCTGTCTCCTCGCGTCTTTACGAAGGTCGCGGAGGGAGCCCTGGCTCCTCTCAGGGAACAAGGTGTCCGTATCCTCAACTACCTCGATGACTGGCTGATCCTAGCTCACTCTCGAGAGCGGTTGTGCGAGCACAGGGATCCGGTGCTCAGACACCTTGCCCGACTGGGTATTCAGGTCAACTGGGAAAAGAGCAAGCCCTCCCCTGTGCAGAGGATCTCTTTTCTCAGTATGGAAATAGACTCGGTCGCCATGTTCGCGCGTCTTATGAACGAGCGCGCGCAGTCACTGCTGAATTGCCTGAGACAATTCGAGGGCAAGAGAGCGGTTCCACTGAAACTGTTTCAGAGGCTCCTGGGGCATATGGCGTCCGCGGCGGCGATCATACTGCTCGGGCTCCTCCATATGAGACCGCTTCAACACTGGCTTCACGACCGAGTCCCGAGATGGGCATGGCAACAGGGCACGCTCCGAGTGACCATCACTCCGGCCTGCCGCCGATACTTCACCCCGTGGTTGGACCCTTCGTTTCTACGGGCCGGCGTGCCCCTAGAACCGGTGTCCAGACATGTTGTTGTGTCAACAGATGCCTCTGCCGTGGGCTGGGGTGCCATGTGCAACGGGCATGCTGCGTCGGGCTCCTGGACAGGACCCCGACTTCAGTGGCATGTCAATTGCCTCGAGTTGCTAGCAGTACGGCTTGCTCTGCACCGCTTCAGGGCCCTGCTGAAGGACAAGCACGTTCTGGTCCGTACGGACAACACTGCGACCGTAGCGTACATCAACCGTCAGGGTGGTCTACGCTCCCGCCACATGTCGCAACTCACTTGCCATCTCCTCTTGTGGAGTCACAAGCATCTGAGGTCGCTTTGTGCCATTCACATTCCGGGCAGGCTCAATCGTGCAGCCAACGAGATCTCACGGCAGCAGTCTCGCCCTGGGGAATGGAGACTCCACCCCCAGTCGGTTCAGCTGATTTGGGAACAATTCGGAGACGCTCGGGTAGACATGTTTGCCTCTCCAGAAAATTTCCACTGCCAGTTGTTTTTCTCCCTGACCGAGGGCACTCTCGGCACAGACGCCCTGGCACACAGCTGGCCGCTGGGCCTGCACAAGTATGCGTTTCCCCCAGTGAGCCTTCTTGCACAGACGTTGTGCAAGATCAGGGAGGACGAGGAGCAGGTCCTCATGGTTGCGCCTTTTTGGCCCGGCCGGACCTGGTTCCCCGAACTTGTACTCCCCGCGACAGCCCCTCCCTGGCCAATTCCTCTGAGGAACGAACTTCTTTCTCAGAGACGGGGCACCCTCTGGCACCCAGGTCCCGATCTGTGGAACCTACATGTGTGGGTCCTGGACGGGTCATGGCAGGTTTAGGTACCATGCCACCACAGGTGGAAGCTACCATCACTTCAGCTAGAGCCGTGTCCACCAGACACGCCTATGCTTTGAAGTGGAACCTCTTTGTCACTTGGTGTTCTTCACGGCGTGAGGACCCCTGGAAATGTCCGATTGGGTCAGTGCTTTCCTTTCTTCAGGAGGGGTTGGAACGAAGGCTGTCTCCTTCCACCCTCAAGGTCTATGTGGCCGCCATTTCGGCTCACCATGACACTGTTGAAGGTAAGTCTCTGGGGAGGCACGATCTGATCATCAGGTTCCTGAGAGGAGCAAGGAGGCTCAATCCGCCTCGCCCTCAGCAAGTCCCCTCTTGGGACCTCACAGTGGTTCTATCGGCACTGCAGAGGGCTCCCTTCAAACCCTTGCTCTCAGTTGAGCTAAAGTTTTTATCTTTGAAAACTGCGCTCCTGATGGCTTTGGCTTCGGTGAAGAGGGTCGGGGACCTGCAGGCATTTTCAGTTGACGAAGCGTGCCTGGAATTCGGGCCGGCTAACTCTCACGTTATCTTGAGACCCCGGCCTGGGTACGTGCCCAAAGTTCCCACCACTCCTTTTAGGGATCAGGTGCTGAACTTGCAAGTGCTGCCCCTGCAGGAGGCAGACCCAGCCCTGGCGCTGCTCTGTCCAGTACGTGCGCTCCGCACCTACATGGACAGAACTCAGTGCCTTAGGACCTCAGACCAGCTCTTTGTCTGTTATGGAGGCCAGCAGAAGGGAAAGGCTGTCTCCAAGCAGAGGTTATCCCACTGGATAGTGGATGCTATTGTCCTGGCTTATCAGGCTTAAGACCTGCCATGCCCCCTAGGGGTGAGAGCTCACTCAACTAGGAGTGTAGCTTCCTCCTGGGCGCTGGCGCATGGCGCCTCGCTAACAGACATCTGTAGAGCTGCGGGCTGGGCAACACCTAACACATTCGCGAGATTTTATAATCTCCGTGTAGAGCCCGTGTCCTCCCGGGTACTCACCCCTTCGGGCCAGTAAGGACCTGCTCGGTGTCAATCCGCTTGCTGCACCATTCCACTCCGCGGACTGGATGCGTGCGCTATTCCCCTCAGGTGAGTTCCTCAGTCAGAACCCTGGGTTCCTCCAGCACTGTTAAAGTCCAACATGCCCCTTGGTCAGCCCTGTGTGGGACTAGGTGCCTCCATGTGGTGTGATTCCCCTTTCTGGGCAATCCCACATGTGTATGTCCACAGTAAGTCTCTCCGCAGCATGTGTCTTTCCCTTGGCAAGCCCCTTGCCAGCTCTGTCGTTGAAACTTCCACCCTGCGGGCTGGGTACCTCAGAGTTCTTATGTATCACCACCTGGGTGGATACCTGCCTTCTGTAAGTCCTCCCACAGGCAGGCAGCCTGCTAGCATACGTCCAGCTGGAATATGCTACCCAGTGTATTCTGTGTAAGTTATGAGCCCTCACTCGTGCTGGGCTCACGACAGGGTGCTATCACTCACACGGGTCGCTGGAAGACAGCCATGTGGCGTTTTGTAAGGGACCCAATTCGTAACGTTGAATGTGACAGACTGAAAGGGAACGTCTTGGTTACGTATGTAACCCTCGTTCCCTGAAGGAGGGAACGGAGACGTTACGTCCACTTGCCACATTGCTGTTCCGCTGAACGGCTGGGTCACTGGCTCGGCTCCTCAGCGAAGACTTGAATGCGAGTTGCTCGCGTTGCTCCTTATATACCCGCTCTGCGGGGCGGAGCTCGCGATGCAAATCCCGCAGACCAAGGTACTTTGTGTACCATTGGCTTGTTTTGTACCACTCGAAGGTGATTGGGCTCTCGGGCGAGATCCCATTCGTAACGTCTCCGTTCCCTTCTTCAGGGAACGAGGGTTACATACATAACCAAGACGTTCTTCAAAATAGCCACCTTTTGCTTTGATTACTGCTTTGCACACTCTTGCCATTCTCTTGATGAGCTTCAAGAGGTAGTCACCTGAAATGGTCTTCCAACAGTCTTGAAGGAGTTCCCCGAGAGATGCTTAGCACTTGTTGGCCCCTTTGCCTTCAGTCTGCGGTCCAGCTTACCCCTAAACCATCTCGATTGGGTTCAGGTCCGGTGACTGTGGAGGCCAGGTCATCTGGCGCAGCACCCCATCACTCTCCTTCTTGGTCAAATAGCCCTTGATGCCTTCAGTGTGATGCTATAATTTTCATAGTCATAAAAAAAAAATAAAAAAAAAATAATAATATATATATATATATATATATATATATATATATATATAATTTAACCTTTTAGTGGAATTCAGTGGGCACCAAAACGTTTTTTATCACCAACATTGTATAAAATATGAAAATAATTAATAAATAACAGCATAAATGACAAAGATTTTATTATTTTTAAGGGGATGTGTACTCCATTTGGTGCTGTGGGTGATATGTACACAAATGATTGGCTTGTGTTTTCATTTATAATATTTGTCTCCTCAAATCTAAACAAGATGTAACAGAATATTTCATTAAAACTGCTGGCAGTATTGAGCAACGATGCTCATTTCTTCAGCATCACATATGAAAGGCACTGTCTGTTTTGTTCTGTTTGATTTTGGCTACAGTTGAAAGAATAAAAAAAACCATATAAATAAATAAATAAATGAATGAATGAAAAAACTCTGAATGTGAAGTCTGTGAAATTGGACTGGTAATGTTTTGTCTTACTTGCATGATGACTGAATGCTCTCTGCACTCTCCATTCATATCACAACTCATTATAGCTCATATTGGCACCCAGAGGTCATATTTGTCTGAAAAATGGCTACTATGCCCAGAAAACCATAGTCTGGGAACACGGTGTATAAGTGCACTTCTCACTTATCTTGAATGTGTCTCTGCCTGATATGCTTATGAAAGGGAACAAAAAAAGTTATTAATTTTACATTTTGAAAGATATACCTGACAAAAACATCAAGCTATTCAAATGATTTAATAGCTTGTCTAGGCACACCAACAAGGTGGAACGATGAAGATAAAACATAAATCACAGCAGCCCTTTAAAAGAGAATTTAGAACGACTGAAAAAAATTCAAATATCTAATCTCTGAATATGAATCTGCATCTGTAATCTTGAACACAAAACTAAAATTCCATTTCATATCACAGAACAAATCAGAAGTCCAAATCGATCTTAAAAGTCAAATTACAGTACACATATTCTCTATTCTTAGTGCCAAGAACCATACTTATTATTTATTAAAATAAATAAATAAATAAATAAAAATTTAAACTATTTTTACCTAAACACACACACATATATGACATTTATATGAAACTTACCACACAAACTTGAACTGATATATCAGACCTGAACACAATACCAACTGAATGGAATCTGTGCATACTGTTTTGCTCTTTAGCCCGAGAGAACAGTTTTGTTTGGCAGCTTTACACACTGTACTCAATGACAGTGTTTCTCCAGCTGCCACCGAGCCTATTGGGAGTGCTGGAAATGCACTGAGATTTTACGCAGGCTGGTCAGGCAAATGAAGGACAATAAAGATTAGCTACATTAGGTACACAAAACCCTCATAATTCCAAAGCATGCCATGCCAAACCAATCCCATCTTCTTTTTAAAACAAACAAGTGGTCAACAAAAAAGAAAGAAAAAAAAATCCCACCCTCTTCCTCACTTGAAAAATACACATATAATACACATATAATATAGAAATTTTATCCCATCATCAGAATGTAATGTGATGCGATACCATCAAAAAGAAATAAATGGTCCAGAACAGTGAATGGATGGAAATGTTGGTGTGGAGTATCTTACCCACTGCTTTACATGTCTTGGTAACCGGGTCCATCTCGTAACCCTCATAGCATTCACATTTGTAGTCGCCTTTGAGGTTGATACATATTTGACTGCAGGCATCAGGGTTCTCACATTCGTCTATGTCTGGCAAGGACCATCAGAAAAGCATTAGTAACAGAGCAGAGATACACAGAGAACAGAGGCTTTTGTAGTGAAGTGTCCACAGACAAGATAAATGATGCTTGCAAACACCATCTGGGGATTTCTCTACTATCAATTTCAAAGAGAAGACACTGAGAGTAAACAAATCCTACATGTTCACAATGCACGTACAACAGTGGGCTTCAGGGAAAATGTGTACAATGTAGACTTGCACAGCATCAAAATGTTGGTATCTGACATAATATATTGGTTACCTCCACAAGTCTTCTTGTCCAGGAGCTTGTAGCCCGAGGGACATTCACACTCATAGCCGATCTGCCGGTCCTTACATATGTGAGAGCAGCCTCCATTGTTAATGGCACATTCATTCAGACCTATGACAGAAAAAAAAGAAAAAAAAAAAAAAAGAAAACGAAAAAAGAAGAAGGTCAGCGAGCCCAGTGGGAACTGGATGGTAAGTGCCCACTGCAACCCGACAACAGCTGGCGATAGACTGTTTCCTTCTCATTTTCTAGGTTGAGCTTCAAGTTTGTGTCAAGACTTTATGAGAAAAAGTGATGAGGTGAGTGCAGTCCAACTGAAAGACCTGCCTTAAATGCTTGGGGAAAAAAGCAGTGAATAGGTGGAAACTGCTTGTGCATGAGGTGCTGTGAGAGAGAGTGACAAAGCAATATGGCAAAGGTCTTTCCAGTATTACATACGATAACTTTTCTCTGAGCAACAAACGCATCTGGGCATTGGCTGATGGATATACATCACTCTTTTATGTTATCTCCCCTACAGTATATGTCTGCTCTTTTTGACTCTAATCAAATCAACAATCATTTTATAATAATAATTATGCAAGGTTAACTCAATTACCTTATCACAACTGACCCTTTGAAAAGACCCTTAGTTATACAGTAGTTACATTCGACAAACCATGGCTCTTTCACAACACATGCAGTGGAAATTACATCTTGACATTGACAATGTGGTGACAGACAAGATAATGAAGTTTACTTTTAGTATGTAAAAAGTAAACTGAGTATCAGCAAAAGTATAAGTAACAAAGTATCAGCTTTCATATTTTGTCTTTTTTTTTTAAAGAAACCATTTTACCATTTTGTGGCTCATTAATGTGTCGAGACAGATGCCTGTCTCAGTTTAAGCGCATTTGAACCGATCATCTCTTCCTCTATACTAGTTATAGCACAAAATAAACATGAATGAACATCAGAAGGTATCTCATTTCATCTGTGGAGAAACTACAAAATGCATAATTTTTCAAGTTCAAGTCCACTTACGTTAATCTATTCTCTTGTCTGGTTTGTTTGTCGGACAAAATGGTGTTATGATTGGTCAGGTTGCCTGTCAATCATGCTCCCGAAGGGTCAATTATAAAGCTGAATAAATACATAAATGAATAAGTATTTATAACTATTTATAAATGTATGTAAGTTTATATATATATATATATTTTTTTAAACTAAACGTATTTAGCAAGCACATACAAATATTAATAATAACATTAACCAATATAAAGAAACATTTAATAAAAAAGTAAGCTATTATTAAAAACCAAAAATAATAATATTAATACTTTGCTTTAAAACAAACAAATAAACAAAGACACATGAACAAGCCTGACAGTAGAAAAAAAAGAGGAAGAAAGACAGCAAGAGAACAGAAAAAAAGAGAAGAATAGCTGATGTTAATGCTGAGGAACAGCTGACAGCAGGAGACAGATGGAGGACAGAAACACCACAGGAAGTTCAAGTGAAATAGGGGAAAGAAAAGACAGAGTAGAATGAAAGGAGAGAGGTTGAGAGAAGAGGTAGGACAAATACATGGACCGTGACTAAAAGAAATGCGCACTCAAAAAGCGAGTGAGAGACGCTCTCCAACAAGCCAGAAACTGTATTTTCTCTAGGCCACATATGAATCATATATAACAAGTAAAGGATGCACTAGTGAATACGGTAGAAACGTAATCCCTGGCACCAGTCCTAGTGATTTAGGATGCATAGCTGCAGTGGCCCAATTGAAGCCGGTCCAGAATGCACTGGGCTCAGAGGGGGGCGTCTGCCGTGCGTCAGGTACCTGCACTAATCTCATCTGCTGAAATTAACACCATCCTGAAGAGCCACTGTGGGACCATGCATTTTACATTACGGATTGATAAAAGAGTGTACATAACCATGAGGAAAGAAAGAAAAAGAGAGAGGGAGAATCGAGCGAGGAGCTTGCATTTCCTAAATACCATATCGATTTAACATACACCTGCAAGGTGTTTGAAAACTGTCTAAACATTTAGTTAGTAAGATGTTTTTCTTGTAAAAGTGAAGAATGCAATATCTATGTGACTAGCAATGCCACAGAGCCAAATGCAAAAATATATCGATTTTTACATTTTATGACTGAAATGCGAGTGGTTTTACCTGAGCACAACTGAGCCACTATTTTACATTGTTGTAAGTAATTGATGGGCATTTCTAAGCAGCTGTGTGTTCGGAGTAGCTGCTAGGTGGTTGCTAGGGTGCAAAATACTGCAATGACGTGGTTTAATGTAACATCAGCAAATCCGGGCATGTGACTAAAAATGCCAGCTTTCTTTTATAGTGTGTTAGAAAAGATGAGACCACCTCTCTGTACAATACTTGCCACATTGTTGGCATGCAAATGTTTGCATTAATAACCATTTATTTAAATTAAAATGTTTATTGCTTCAAATTTTCGCACTGAATATTCATCTTGTGTGAACAGGCTTTTTTAGTCTTAGACTTTTTTCACTCACTTTAAATGTAAATTCAATTGCTTAAAAAACTGTCAACCTTTAAAACACGGTTGTTATTATTATTAACTGCAACTAAAACTATTACAACCATTTTTGTTAATTGAAATATTAGATAAATATTAGATGAAACACTGAGCAAAACTTACAAATATTGACTTGACTGAAAAGAAGCACTAAAATTACGAACTGAAAATAAATAAAAACTAAAATTAAAATACAAGTAAATTAAACCTAAATAATAATGTTTAAAAATTATTATAAAAATTGGGAAAATTATTATAAAAATTCCAAAAGCCCATAAAATGAGTAAAATTGAACATATACAAATAAAAGCCATTCAAAATATTAAAATATCACTGCTTTTAACATACAATGCCATTACTTGGGAAAATATGCAGTTCTACTCCAATTCCACACTACCGGTTGAGCCAGAAGCTGAGATATTAAACTGCTCAAACAAACAGAGCCCCACAAGCATTTACACTCTTCAGGAAGTGGACCATGAATGGTTTACTACAGTTGTCTCTGTACATTGAACATGGAAAGACGAAAATATTTTAACATCAAACATTTTTTTTTACACTTTTTCAGCTCTTTCAGAAAAATTCCAGTTTCCCAATATGAAGAAAGACAAGAACGGAGAGAAATAAAAAACAGATCCATGGGAACCTGCATTCTCTCTGGAGGGCAGCAGTGTATGCTGGGCACGTTCTCCTTGTATGATAGCACCCGAGGGAAGACTCGCACTTTGATCTTAATGATCGCTCTGTGGGTAGTTGGCCCTTGATCAACTGAAGCCCCTAATAAGCCAACGCTGTCTATAAGCTTAAATTCTGGTCTAGAATTAGTTTTTCCTTTCCAAATCCAACACTCCAAGTGAGAAAGGAAAAGCTGAACCTAGTTCACTGGCTGCAGGCATAACATTTTAAACAATTTTGCAATTCTATCTTTGGTTTCCCACACTAAAAAAATAATGTCAACACTTACATTAAAGTCATCATATAAAATATCTCATATAAAATACTTGCATATAAAACCTAATTTAAAAATAAAGTCCCAAATATATGACAAGTTAACTGAGGATGTTTGCATTCGTGCAAAAGTGGCTGAACTCACCGCACTCCTTCACAGGCTCATCAGACCAGTCCTTGCAGTCCTTGAGACTGTCGCACACTTTACTGCTATCGATACATTCCCCGCTCTTACACATGAACTTCAGCAGACCTTCACATTTGGTGGCTGTCAAGGATACAATAAAGAGTTCTTACAGTTCTGGTATTTCAGTCGTAGCACATAAACAAAACTAAATTATGTAGAGTACAAAACATGAACTGCCATTACACAATTTTCATTTTGCTCAGTGAGTGACAAGAGGCCATCAAGCTCAAAACAAGTACATGAAAGTACCATAAATGTCTGTGGAATTTAACACTATATCTCAAATCATGTAAAGTCAATAAAATAGGTCTGTGTGAGAAACAGGCTGAAAAATATGACTTCAGAAGATCTGGAATATAGTGCAAAAGTCACATGGACTACTTATTAGGTACTTTAATGGTGTTCATTTTTATTGTACTTTCTGGATCTTGACAGCACCCCAGCTCACAGTATGTTTCAAAGAACATTGCTTTTAAAGTCTAAATATCTTTAAAAGAAATCTCTTACCAAGACTACATTTATGGTCAAAAATACCATAAAGCAGTAATGTTGTAAAAATGACTGAAATCTAAAATGAAGTTTTCAAAATTTATATGTATTTAAAAGGTTACACTGGATGAAATTTTCACATTTTTTATCTTTTTTTTCTGTTTTTTGTTCTTGCATTTAGTCTTATTATTTCTTATGATTATCCATCTTTGGAAACATCTGGGTAGCTTATGTGGAAACCATGATACATATTTCAGGATTCTAAGATTTTTTTGTAATATTATTAATGTGTTGACTAGCCTTTTTTATTTTTTATTTTAATGCATCTTTGTTTACTGAATAAAATAATAAATTTGAACAGCAGTGTATGTGTATAGGAAAGAGCACTGAGCACATTCTGCTAAACTTTTTTTTTGTGTTTCACAGGAAAAAAGTCATCTGAAATGACATGAGGGTAAAAAAAAAAAAAAAAGTACATCAAAACTCTGGGGGAAAATTTTACCCCTAAACCTAACCCTTCAGTCACGGGACTCTGACTTATTAACAGAAATGTTGTTTTAGGACCAACAAAGGACGCTGATCCTATGTTCAACTTAAATCATGTTATGGATCTACGTGATTGGATGCACACTAGTCTTTCATCTTGAACTGAACTGAAAAAGCTGCTAGAAGAGGGGAGAGATGAAGAAGCTAATCAAAAGTGCGATGGGGAAAGGGAGAACATTGAAGTTACTCACTTTTGTTGATGCAGCCAGCCTCGTCGCTGAAATCTGGACAGTCGTGCACTTTGTTACATTGTTTAGTGCCGTGAATGCAGGAGCCGTCGCCGCACTGGAACTCATCAGGACGACAGGTCAGCACAGCTGTAGAACAAAAACACGGTTTATATAGGACTATCATTCCGTTAGCTATATATATCAGCCTTACCAAATAATCAATATCTGGTCATTTTGCGGAAAAATGCAGAGCGGAGTATGATTTACTGATTCCCAGAAGTTGTCATTCCACCTAATTTCAATGCCAAAATCTACTGACATCCTTGTCAATGGATAGTACACATTTTCTGTTTTTAAATATTTGTATTTCATTTTGAGTAAATGATGGTGATAAAATAAAATAGTATATAAGATATTATAAAATATATAATAATTATATACATTTTAAATAATATTACATAGCTATACATTTTTTTTTATTATTATTTAATTTATATGACCTTGTTTTTTTAGACATCTGTTTAAACATCAGCCATTAAAACACATATTGGTTCACTGCAAATGTATTATTTAAATATAAGTCACTTTGGAAAAAAGAATCTGCCAAGTAAATGTAAAGGACTAAGATAAAGCCATGAGTTGGTAAAGCTGTTAAAAACATGCACACTAAAGCACTCCATCACACTTTCAAAATAGTCACACATTGCACCTCTGTTTGTGAACTTTAGTTCGTTAAAAACATAATTGTTAATTGAATCAGAGCTTATATAAAATATTAGATGGAAAAACTCAAACCACATGATAATTTGAAATGTTGCTTTTGCAACTAAGTTGGTTGAACTGAAGTAAGGAAATAAAAACTAAAATTGAAAAAAATAAATTGAAACTATTTTTAAATATTAAAAAAAGTTATACAAATGACAAAACGCATAACAAAATTACTAAAATCAAAGTAAAAATAGAAAATTTGAACATAAAAGATTAAAAGCGGATTCAAAATATTACCAAAAACTATAATAGTACAAAAATAAGACTAAAATAACACTGGCAGCACAAAAACAGTATTCACCCACAAAGAATAAACGTCTAACTTAAACCCAATAAAAAATAATGCAAAATGACCAAAATATGAACTGAACAGTAAAAGTATTTTGAGGACGATGCGAAATCTCTTACATGAACCCTACAGTGAGAAAACACTCACAGAGCATTTATTCTGCCATTCCTCAAAACACAAGTGTTGCCTGGCAACCACCAAGACTCCAGCACATTACCATGCTTCTGCCACAGCACTTATTGGAGATTTAAATGTCATAAACTCATGGAAAAAGAACACCATTATCTCAATAAACACACACATGCTAGTACAAACTGTACATGTGTGTGTGTGTGTGTTTGTGTGTGTGTGCACAAGGTCTGTATTAACAACGCAAATGCAAACAAAGTTTTCAGCTGCAGGTTTTGGGTTTTCAGGATTACTCAAACAAACATGCTTGTTTTCTCATGCCTCATGGAGAAACAAATCCTTGAAATGTAAAGTCTATAGACATTCATGTTCACTGATTCTGATGTATTTTGTATTTAGAGTATATTTTCTTTTAGTATTTGGAGTATGTTTTATTATTTTCAGCAAAATTGATACACTGACCTTGCACGACTACAGATCAACAAACTCAAGTTAATTTATGTTGGCATGTGTGCAATGCATTTGTGTTAACAGAATTAGGAGGAACAGACAATAAGGGACTGATTCTAAATGAACAACATTTTCCAAGAATACATCATCGGTTTTACTGCTTTACTTGGATAGGTCTGTATTTTAGAATGAATATAATGACAAGAACAGCATGCATGCAGCAGTAAAAAGAGCATGTAATGCAGCCAAGTGGTAAAACTGATTATTCATTAATTTAATACATTCATTCACCACACAGCAATCCTCTCAAATGTAAATACCTTAGGAAACATGCTTGAGAATGTTAACTCTGATCAGTATATTAAAAATATTAGTCTTCTTATACACTTACGACAGTTGGTCTCATCAGACTTGTCCTTGCAGTCTACATCTCCGTCGCATTTCCAGTTGAGGTGAATACACTCTCCACTCCTGCACCTGAACTCTCCCGCAGTGCAGTGGGGTTTTTGAGGCTCCGTCCTGCGGCTGCAACGCTCCAAAGATTCATCCGACTTGTCTCTGCAGTCGGGATCTCCGTCGCAGCTCCATGGCGCTGGGATACACTCGGAGTCGTTACAGCGAAACTCGTGCGGCCCGCAGGTGCTGGCAGTGGCTGCCGTGCACTTCTCCTCATCGCTGCCGTCGCCGCAGTCATCATCCCCATCACAGACAAACGTGGGAGCCACGCACAGACGATTATGGCACTGGAACTCTTTAGCGGGGCAAGCCTTGGCATCTGGAAAAATAAAGAATGTACTTTATTAACACAGAGTCTCAAAGACCCTCAAATACATATACAGTATGTAAAAACATTACTTGAACAATAAATAGTTCAAAGTTTCTGTTTAATGATGCCATAGAACCAAACCAATGAGGTACCATTACAGTAAAATGACTGAACCACCCTTTTCACTGGAAATTTATGGCAAATGCAGCATGAGCTCAAACAGAGCTATACTGTGCTGATGTGAGCTCCGTGACCTTACTGATTCAACTGTGCTGCAGATGACCTGAGATTCACACTTCAGCCCCACACTGGCGGCAGACACTAAATGGGCTTAACAGTGCTGTAGTAAACGCCTGTCCATTCTTTAATGGGGTCACCCACCCCACCGGAATTACATTCACGGAGGCCAGTTTTGTAAAAGGATTTGAAATGGCTTACGAGCATGTGATCAGGTGTGAGCATGTTTGACTGGATAGGATATGAGAGAAATCGATCCTGACTTTTTTTTGACTTTGTGTCAATAAACCTGTAAATATGCAAACTACTTGCAAAGAGCAGCTGGGGCTCATAAATCACTTTTACCAACAAAACAGTGACATTATCAAAATTGAATAGCCGGATTTAAAATCAATGTTAATTGTGCTACTCCCAGAAAGGTCATTCTTGTTGTTTATTAGCAGATTTGTATTTTACATTTCTGTCACCTACGCTAGTTGCTTTTGAAGTCAATTAAAATCATGAGAAATTATGCCAATTGTCTTTTTGCAAAGATGATTAGCCAACAATGATCTAAAAAAAAATAAAAATAAAATTCCAATCAACAAAGTCTATTAGGAAAGCTTGCTCTGCATCTGCTGATGACCAGTCAAAGGTTTCTTCAATGACCATCGAACAGCTGAGAGGAAAGTTGTAATAATATCTTCTGAAAACTGTAGATATTATCTAGCTGCTACATTTCTCCACCCTCGAGGTCAAGGCAGCCAACAAATGTAGCATGTTCTTAAAATAAAGTAACTGATTGGATCTTTTTTGTGTGTACAGCATTGAAGGAAAGTTGTATTTGCTCTAGGCAGGGGGAGATTGGATTGGCTGACCCTTCTCTTCTTGTACTGTAGGGATGTACTGTAGACAGCAGCCTAAAACAACATCCTCTCAGAGAGGAACAGAACAAACATGGACAGCTTTATTATATAGCCTACCACTGTCACATTCCATCTGGAATGAAAATCAAACCACCCAGCTCTAAACACTTGGAGAAGGTGTGTATTGGATGTATAAAATATTTTCACATACTAAATAAATCTACACTAAATATTGTTTAGTGGTAGGGCTGCACGGTATTGGGAAAAAATGACATTGCGATATTTTATTTTTCTGCGATATACTGTATATTGCAATATGAAATCTAATCTAATTTTTTCTTACAAACAAAAATGGGGTGAGCACACTTACATTCTCATTTTAAATGATTTAAACATCGACACCATCGTGTCAAGTGATTAATATGCGCGAGGGAGAGAGAGCAAGACAGCGCTCGTGTTGTTTGAAGACGGTGAGCGTGCGCCTGGGGCTCGCTCGCTCACTCTCTCTCTCTCTCTCTCGAGCGCTCTCTCTCTCTCTCTCTCTCTCTCGCGCGTGCGCTCTCTAATACAGTACAGTTAATGAATAACGGATCAACTATGACAGCCTACATCGCACATCCTGCGATGTGACTATCGTGGATTCGTGCAGCCCTATTTAGTGGTGCTTGCTAAGTGGTACATTGAAAAAGAGACCAGAGATATTTCTCGGGTCATTAACAGGTTTGTGTACTTGGGCAAGTAAGCAGCCACCCAAAATATCCCAAAAACCAACAAGAACATCCTAGAAACTGCAACTAATTAAAACACCCAGAACACCTTCCTTTATGACAATTAACCATGGTTTTACTACAAATGAAACCAAAAATAATGTGGTCATTGTATTTAAATCATGGTAACCACAAATTAACCACATCATAGTTTAACTAGTATTTGTACTATTTGTAAGAATACTGTGGACATACAAATTTTAACCGGCAAAAAAAAACATGGTTACTACACTTTTACTTTAATAAACTTTAATAAACTTTAATAAACTTTAATATTTTCATGAGAGTTAGCACCCACATACTCCTGAAAACTATTTAACATTTAGCATATTAGCATCTTTAGTTTTTTTTCATGGACAAGGACTTAAATGTTCTTAAGAAAACGTAAAAAAAATTATTTCTAAGTATAATCAATCACAAATACAAAAACAGGAATATACCTCAAACTACTATTTAAAAAAAAATTGTTTTACTAACTAATGTTTTGGACCAAATGCCTGAAAATGTCATTCAAAGGCTGCTGTGTGGATTTTGATGCTATCTCGTTTAGAGGTCAGGCACAACAGTGAATGGATTTTAAAAGAGCGGAAAGGAAAAGCTCAAAGCAGGTCAATTGAATTCCACTGACCAATGTCAAATACTCATTCCCCGGTCCAACAACAGACAGGTAGTAGATAGGGCTTTACATTAACAAGATCTCTGTGGCCTTGAACCACACAAGCAAACAACAGAGAGCTGAAAAATACATAGCAGAACTAAATGTGAAAGAATTACATGCAGCTACACAGAGAGACTACACAGAATATTTGACCAGAACTAACTGTTGTATAATGTATGACAATAACATTTGTGTTGATGCATGGCACACTACAGGATATTTCTACTTTCCAAAACATTTCATGATTAACTTTTTCTATAAATTACATAAATGCACCTGCAGGTAGTGACAAGTCTTTATGAGTCATTGAATCATTCAACCAATTTTTTGTGAACAAAAACAAGTGATTGTTCTTACATATAAGTCACTATATAATTCAATACAACCAATTATTTTAAAAACACTGATTCATTCAGTTAGAAACAAGTTACTTCATTTAGTTAGTTTGTTCAAATAGACAATTTATTCAGATTCACTAATGTGAGTTTTCTCAGGGATGCACAAAGTTGATTCTGGCTTTGCTTGGAATTCTTTTCGTTGGCAGAATAAAAATAGAAAATTGCAATGAATTTAGATTAATCAGTATTAACTTATTGGGCTCTATTTTAACGATCTAAATGCAAAGTGTAAAGTGCACGCGCAGGTGCACTCAGGGCGTGTCCAAATCCACTTTTGCTATTTTAACGACAGAAAAGCGGTTTGCGCACCCGGGCACATGGTCTAAACGGGTTGTCCCTATTCTCTTAATGCATAATGGGTGTTTTTTGGGCGTAATGTGCAATAAACCAATCAGAGTCTCATCTTCCATTCCCTTTAAGAGCCAGTTGCGCTTGTGCCATGATGGATTTGCTATTTACACGTCAGAATTTGGCAAGCACATAGACAGAACGCGTCTCTGAGATGAAACAGAGCTGCTCGTTTGCAAGCAAATAGATCCTAATTCTAATTCTAATTCCTAATTCTGATACATGCGATGACTATCCATTATGACATGTAGATATATATATAGGCTACACAATCATGGGGAAGACTGCTGACTTGATAGTTGTCCAAAAGACGACCATTCACACCTTGCACAAGGAGGGCAAGACACAAAAGGTCATTGCAAAAGAGGCTGGCTGTTCACAGAGCTCTGTGTCCAAGCACATTAATAGAGAGGCGAAGGGAAGAGAACGATGTGGTACAAAAAGTGTATAAGTAATGGAGATAACTGAACCCTGGAAAGGATTGTTAAACAAAACCCATTCAAAAATGTGGGGGAAATTCACAAAGAGTGGACTGCAGTTGGAGTCACTGCTTCAAGAACCACTACGCACAGACCTATGCAAGACATGGGTTTCAGCTGTCACATTCCTTGTGTCAAGCCACTCTTGAACAACAGACAGCATCAGAAGCGTCTTGCTTCAAAAAGGACTGGACTGCTGCTGAGTTTTTTTTTGCATTTCCTTTGGAAATCAGGGTCCCAGAGTCTGGAGGAAGAGAGGAGAGGCACACAGTCCACATTGCTTGAGGTCCAGTGTAAAGTTTCCACAGTCAGTGATGGTTTGGGGTGCCATGTTATCTGCTGGAGTTGTTCCACTGTGTTTTCTGAGGTCCAAGGTCAACAAAGCCGTATACCAGGAAGTTTTAGAGCACTTCCTGCTTCCTGCTGCTGACCAACTTTATGGAGATGCAGATTTCATTTTCCAACAGGACTTGGCACCTGCACACAGTGCCAAAGCTACCAGTACCTGGTTTAAGGACCATGGTATCCCTGTTCTTAATTGGCCAGCAAACTCGCCTGACCTTAACCCCATAGAAAATCTATGGGGTACTGTGAAGAGGAAGATGCGATATGCTAGACCCAACAATGCAGGAGAGCTGAAGGCCACTATCAGAGCAACCTGGTCTCTCATAACACCTGAGCAGTGCCACAGACTGATCGACTCCATGCCACGGCGCATTACTGCAGTAATTCAGGCAAAAGGCGCCCCAACTACGTAAGTATTAAGTGCTGTTCATGCTCATACTTTTCATGTTCATACTTTGGCCAATTTTGGCCAAGATTTCTAAAAATCCTTTCTTTGTATTGGTCTTAAGTAATATTAAACTTTTCTGAGATACTGAATTTGGGATTTTCCTTAGTTGTCAGTTATAATCATCAAAATTAAAAGAAATAAATATTTGAAATATATCAGTCTGTGTGTAATGAATGAATATAATATACAAGTTTCACTTTTTGAATGGAATTAGTGAAATAAATCAACTTTTTGATGATATTCTAATTATATGACCAGCACCTGTATATTTGTCTTAAATTTGCACATTAAACCGGAACAGAAGAAAGTATTTATATATGTATAAAAATACACACTACACCTTTTAAAAGCAATGTATCAGAAGACTGGAACATTTTTAACACAATACTTACACCAAAGAAATTTCAATTTAAATGACCACCCCATATCTGTGAGAACAAGCCACCGGGGGCAGCTTTAGCACTGAGGTTCATGCTACACTCAGCAAATGGCCCGAGGCATTAAGTCAGCACAGAGTTAATGGTGCGTTCGCCACTGTCCTCCATCAGCCCGTAATATTATAGTATCCCATATCAGAAAGAAAGACTAGCCTCCTCCAGGGAGAAAGACTGTAACCATGATGCACTGAGCTGAGGGAAATTGGTGCCACAAACATACTGAGGCAGCTAAAGACTGCAATGCTTTGGATGAGATCTGCCTCATGAAGCTTTTCCCAGTGCTGACAACAGCACCTGCAGGCACAGCGTAAGGAAAAGCATATACTAGCAAGAAAGAAAAATTTAAGAGGACAGGGAATTAGTTCAGGCCGGTAATTCTGTAAGCCCTCAGTGTGGTTTCATTGGTCAGTTATGAGTTTAGAAGGAATAAAACATTTTGTTTGGGAATTCTGGTTTATGACTCTTCTTGTGTGAAAAAAATAAACCAGTAATGTAAATCTGGCAGTGAGCTACCGTTTCACTGAATCTCTGCTGTAAATGAAAGTTTTGATGCATTTCCAAGATTTTGACTGGATATGGTCCCTTTTTTAAATAGCCAATAAGCTTTATAGTTACGCCACGGCCGTGACCCATTTTATTACACACTAGCTTGCAGATGACATTAGTGGGAGGGACACTCTCATTCTAGAGAACATCTGATTGGACAAAAAACCTGTACAGTGCAGGATGAGTCATCAAAGTCATTTGTGCTCCATTTTTCAAGAAGAGTCTAATTACAACATCTCTGCTAATTAATGTCTAATTGAGTCAAACAATGTTACAAAATAAACCAAGAAGGGACAGTGGTCTAAAGGAGGACAGTGCATTAAGCATTTGATGTGACCAACCTGAATTTGAATGAGCTTTTTTCCACTCCCATTCTTCTTGCATTTCTCAATCACATTTCAGCTTGCAGATGTGTTTATTGTAAATAAAAATAAGTTAAAAAGCAATAATAAAGTGCCAAATGGGTATTTAATAGTGGGGATAAAGGGTTTAACAGCATTGTTACATTGTTACATTGCGTTCAGCATCTATTTACACAATAGCAACGGTATTTGCTCTTAACGCAAATAGCTTCTGCCAAATCTGAAATGTACATGTCCTGCTAAAAGTGAATTAGTCAGCAAATAGGAGTATACTTGCATTTAAATGTTATAACACACATCAACTAAAAGCCAAGAAAACTAAAATTTTAATTTAATAGGATCTTTTAACTGACTTTAATTTAACCTAAAATGTGCTTAATGTTTTAGCATCTGAATGAACTAGTTTCAACCAACTCAAAGAAAAGAATTAAGCCTGAATCAATCTGTATAATTTGGTTTTTTCCAATAAAAGTAATTTTATTGGTCATTCGTATAACCTGATCTGACTTATAAAACCAGAAAAAGCTCCTCAGGTTCATTTTTACAGAGCAGAAATAACTGAGAGAGCAGTTGAAACAGTCTGAATCTCTATTATACCATTAGGAAAATGATTGACCCCTCTGTGCAACAAAATCACTTAGAGCAGAGTTCTCCGGAAAAACCTCTCTGCACCAAGCCTTCAGCTGTTTACGGTGAAAGGAAAGACATTTTCACACCCGCTGAAGTGCGGCTATATGTTGACCAGGGGTAGAGGGCCATTACCTTTGGGTGGATAAGCAAATGGCAGTGCAGATGAAAGGGAAATATCAGGCTATTGTCAGGGGATAGAGGAGGTTCAGCATAACATCTGGCATTACACGGGTGCAAACACCTCAGCCCATGCAACTGTGTGCTGAGTACAGCCAACATTCTCACCCACATAAAGCAACAAAAGGGCAAAAGCTTCCCTGTATAGACGGCACTAAGCACACAATAGAGTCCACAACAGAATAAAACACATCAGACTCATGTCATCAACATTCATTTTGGCATTATCAAAAAGTAAATGATTTATTAATTTCACTAGGAATCATGTTGAGTTCCTGTTTTGTTCAGTCAGGGTGCTAGCATATATCAGAACAGCACATATCAGAATTCATTAGCCTCAATGTCACGCAGGAAATAAATGAACACCAAGAACATCGTCACACAAAAAATATTTAAAACACAGTGCGGCTTACACTTTCTGCCAGTGCTGTAATTAGAATTTTACATGGACGCATGAAAACAGATTTAATATTTGCCCTAATCCCATTAGCTGTCAGTAATAACCCCGCGGATACTGATATAATCAAATAAAGAGATATTCTTATGTAGCATCTAGCCCCTATGAATCTCCCTTGAGGAAATGCTTCAATAGATGCTGTAATACTTCATTATTACGGCCCTCCTCAGTGGTACAGCAGAGGCTGAGTGTTGTAGGTGGTGATCGGTTGTGTTTTTTCAGTGATGACAATTTTCATAGCACCCAGAGATGTGCTAAAGCCTGGGAATGGAAATGGAAAGACGAGCAAAAAAGAGAGAAAGACAGAAGATCTGTCCTGCTGTCCCGAATCCTAGCAAGCTGCATAAAATGACATCCTTAATGGACAATGCAACCTCAAAATTTGCAAAAACTTCTGAGATAAATCATCCAAGAAGCCAAATTTATTTTAAAATAAATTAAATTATATATTTAAAAGTATATTTTAAATAAATTAAATAATATAATGATACATTGCCAGTTATATTTATAAATAAAAAAGCAAATATTTACATAGTTACTGACAGTACTGACACACAGAAAGTATGATTGAAGTCTTACCAAAAACAGCAAAAAATAACACACTCACATAAACTCTGTGCATTTTGTACAGTACTCCCACACATAACCTCTTTCACCACTAACATACTGGTTCACATGTTTGTCTTTTCCATCTTTTCTGGTATTTTATCCCTCCATTTCAATATTTTTATCTGTATCTGTGCACTTCAAATCCTCCCACATTAGGATCTACTGAGTGTCACCAGCTTCCCTCGCTTCTCTTATCTGATCTCACTATCATCTCAAGGCAATGATCGACATTACACGCCTCAGTGCTTGCCAGCAATTTCCATTCGATCTTAATTGATTGAATAGGCTCTGGTGTGTGGCCAAACTAGCTATATGAGAATGAGCTCACAGTCGAGTACCTGTCATAGTAAACAGGCTTACATTTCAGTGCTAGCATCAATGCACACAGCAAACATGACCTTCCTCTCACCCTGAGTGAGCTGCAAATGCAACTTCATATTTATGTTTGATTGTCATGAGCAGTTCTGTTATAAATATTGAATGTAGTTCAAATTTGAGTTGCTGTTCCAGGGTACAGTTTAAAAGTTCAGGGTCGGTAAGAGTGTAATATTGTGAAATAATATTACAATTTAAAGTAACTTTTCTATTTAAATATATATTTAAAATAAAGTGATGGCAAAGCAGAATTTTCAGCACCATTACTCCAGTCTTCAGTGTCACATGATCCTTTAGAAAACATTCTAATATGCAGATTTGCTGCACAATAAACATTTTTATTATTACCGACATTGAAAACAGTTGTGCTGCTTGATTGATGATTTTTCAGGATTTTTTGATGAATAGAAAGTTCAAAAGGACAGCATTTATTTTACTTTTTTGCTTTTAACCTTTATGTTACAAAACATTAATGGACCTAAATGGACTACATTTCTCTAGACTGTATCAAATTTCCTACATCATTTGCTCAAATACTATACACAAAATTCCTTGATCCAAAGTGTTTGCTTTTACTACAGATCTAGATAAAGTTCCTAAAAACACAGCGCCATATACCCAAAGTTATAGTGATACACACAGCACAGAAGATCAAATTTATCTCACATAACCATCTTGACTTTGTTATGCATAAAAGACATATGTGAATATATTTAGAGCAAACAAAATAACGAGGACCCTGGTGAAAAGGTAAGAAGCAGAGGAAGACAAAGAAGAGGTGTGGATAGGGTAGAGGAAGAGGAGAGGGAATAGAAATCTATTTCTGCATCCAGCTCTGGAGTTCATCTCTTCCTGGAGATGGCAAATGTTCATCCGCAAGATTTGATAAAGCAACTCTTTTCCAAGCAATAGAAAGGCTTGCAGAGATTTGGAGTCAAACGCATGCCAGGTGCAGATAATTCAGTAATTAACATGCTTTTTTAATAGTTAAGCTTTCACTGTGATCTTTTAATACATGACGAGAATGCAGTACTTAAGTATGAAGTAAAATTAGAAATATTTTGCTAAATTAAGAGTCTGTTTGGAGACCCTTGATTAGTTTGGAGTAATATGTAAAATTCTCATAATGCTTAAAATTTCAATACAGAAATCTAGATACTCTAGAGATTCATATAATAATCTATTTTATTGTTTTCGTATTTCTCCTAATTAGTTTCTGATGGTTCTGCTGGAATCAAGTGGGTGTCTGTGTGGTACATTGAGAGGCAGAAGAGAGGACATAGAATGAGACAAAGAGAGAGTATCAGAGATAATATCACCCACAGCGTGACACAAATATAATGGTGATAATTAAAATCCTATTATATTACAGCATAAAACATAAACACTCCAATATTTAATATGCATAAAAGGAGCTGAGAAGAACCAATAAAAATTATCTTTATTCTTACAAAAAAACCCAAAAACAAATATTCCCTTAAAGACATGTTCAAACATCTGCAGTGAGAAAGTGAGTGGATGTCATTCATTTTTAATTGCCATATACACGCTTTAGTTAAATACGGTTGTCACTCTTCAGTTTGAGAGCTTAATCTTGTTCTGTTCACACAGAGTTCAGCTGTTCACATGAGTGAATCACATCCTGTGACCGTTCACTTACTGCAGTTCAGGACGGAACTGAACATGACAATTTTGGAAACTGACAGCTCATGAGATTTCTTGAGCTTTTCCTGTCCATGTGCAGCGCAAGCAAATCAACTGAGGGATGTGACTTGAATTAACTGATGCATATCGTGACACCAGATTTTCCCAGTAGTCCTGTGCTCTAGGGTTGACCAAAAACATTGTGACTTGGTGAGATCATTAAGTTCTGTTCAAACCAAAAGTTTAAAAAATTTTCTAATTCTATGAGAAAACCAAATTCCATGCCACCGCTATAACAGTAATGACAAAAAAAAAAAAAAACCTATATTGTTGGAATCACATTAAGAACATTTTTCTTCTATTTGATGAACAGCAAAAACACTAACAGCCAATCAGAATTGAGACTCAAGTTTGAGCATTTAAAGCAGCAGATGACATAACTGCAGTGTGCGCTTATAACAAACAGAATGCTCTGTTGGTGTGGACTCTAATATAGCTATTATTTTTGGTATGAAAAAAGTCATTTTAATACACACAAAAACTAAAATTCATTGACTGGTAGAACGATATTGTTCCATGATGTTGTTCCAAAACTGTACAACTTTCTTCTGTGGTTTATAAAAGATATATAGTTTTTGCTTTTGTTTAGTTTTTCTGTCCATACAATAGAAGTCAATGGTCACCAAAACTGATTAGTAACCAACACTTTTCAAAATATCTTTGTTTTTCCACAGAAGGCGGCCAGAGTTTTTAAAAGAAATAAGGCTGAGTACATGATTAATTTTCATTTTTGAATGAACAATCTTGTTAAGATTAACAAGTTAGTTATTTAAGTTTTGTTTGAGCTGCTTAGCAAAACATTAATTCATCACAGCTAGATATTTGTGCATAGAGAAGTATATATTGCTTGTTTTAAGGTATTTCTCTAAAATAAATATTACATATTTTTACTGAATCAACATAAATCCATACACAGTGAGAACGTCCCTTCACAGCTTCTATAAACATTATGTCAGTTTGACCAAACAAATTCAATTTCAAACCAAACTGTGAATAATTTGAACAATGTTTAAAGTCAGAAAAGTATATGTTTGTGTTTATATGGCACTGCACCTTATCAACACAAACATGTCCATTTATTATTAAGAATATATGCAACCAGCAATCAAACTTCACACGTTTGAGGCTTCAATGCTTTTTTCCCTCACGTCAAGGAACTCCTCCCTCATAATGAGCTAAACGCCACAGCTCTGCCTCAGCAGGGGTTCCTCTCTCTGTCTAAACTCAGTTTTGGGAATTAAAACCTTTCAAATTTTCTTCATAGGGCTTCCACAAGAGCAAAGGGCACTTTGATTGTGCATTTTTAATGCAGGTTACTGATAATAATTTATACTTAAAAGCTTTCTTTGCAGTGTATCTGGAGATTAAGGTAATAGAGGGGAAAGAGAGAGCAAAGAGCTAAAGGACACAGCTGAATTGGAGAGAAAATAATGCCTTTCTTCTACAAAAATGGGAAAGTGATGTTAGAAGGTATATTATTCATGTCTGGAACTCCCCAAGATGTGTTTTATGTAAACCTTCCAACTTTGTGGGCTTTGTGGGTGCAGCAGGTTTTAGATGTATGTGTGGAGTCTGGTAAACCCACTAAAAGTGCACTGTTGCCCCATTCAGCAAAAGAAAGCACAAAATCAGTATTATATTTTTTAGAATTATGTATAATCTAAAAAAAAAGCTATTACATTTTACCAGCCCACAAGGTACTAAGAATTTGGAACAACTTTGAATATACATAACACCATCAACGCATTTCCCTCAAATGTTCTTCAACTAGTTTAACAGAGGCTTCTAACAAACACTGCTGATTTCCAACTTCCCAGCATGCAACTGCAGCATTAATAAATGCTGTTGGTGTTTTGCAGCTTTCTGACTTAATTTAAACATCTTTTTACATAATAATGCTTGTTGACTGTCACCGTTACATGTTGTTATACTGGGGTAAATTGTTTATTAAATTATTAATTTAAAAAAAGCCTGAAAACAGGAATCACTGTGACATTACAAAAAAAAAAAAAAAAAATTCAACAACATTAAAAATCAATACAAATGTAATTAAAATGTAAATATAAAGATGCATTTTCTGGTTTAATAACAATAATTATATTTATCCAAATAACTCAAATCTAATTAATAATGTATGCAAAAAATATTAAGCTGGACAGTTTTCAACTATAACTGTAATAATGTTAAGAAGTCGCTCTGACCCAGGACCAAATCAAACAACATGACACTACTATCAGCATAACATGGATAAAGCATACATTTAAAAACATCTTGCACTACAATTCAACATAACCCAGGTGCAATGTATGTAAGCAAGTAGGGTAATGTACAGTATGTATATAATTGCAAATAATGAGGAATAAGACAAGTGAAGGAAATGAATGTCCATGTGCCTTAAGATAACTTATGAACCCACCACTATGGCAGTAACAGAGGGGATAAAGGGAATGAGCAGCATGGATGCATATGCAAACCACTGCCATTCAGCCAGGGCTAGAACTACCTGCTCTACAAATAAGAAAGGGTAGCATATTTACATTAATCAAATACATCATTTTAAAAATGGCTGATGCAAAACAGCCAAGGTTTAAGCTAAACATTTTTCACAATAAATAAAATAATTACTCTCATCCCTGTTATCACTTCTATGTCACACCTGACTGATGAGCTTCTGGTTCACAAGGAGGTGACTGATTTGAAAATGTGATTTGAGTAAAACATGATTCTTCAGAAGTTATGGGCTGTACAGCATTAAGAGTAATATGTATTCATAGACCGTGCCTTAACATCATCAATTATAAATCAAAAGGAGCAGTCCTGCAGGTTATTCTTTAATAAAAACTAGAAGTCTCAGGACTAGACATCAAGCAGGAAATCAATTATAATCAGCAGCACAATGAAATATTACAGTGGTGTTAATGCTCTTATTTTCCAGTTCAGCGCAGGACTGTACGGCACTCAAATCACAGCTATAAATCCACAGAGATACACAAACTCTGTCACGCTGCTAATCAGAGTGCTAATAGTCAGAAAATGGAAAACCATAAAAAAGATCAAGCTAGAGTTGAAAGACGTGTCCTGTATTTCATTATTACATGATTAAGTAGAAGAGAAAGCGTAAACCCATAGTGACACAAGGACAAGAGATCTCACTCGGCTGTGTTTGGAGATAGGAAAGCCACACGTGTCTAGGCTGGACAATAGGCAGGATAATTACATATTATGAACACAACAAGGCAATTCAATTGTGATATACGTATGTATTTTGTAGACATTACTGGATAATGGCCAACAGAGAAACACTTACAATAAACAATTCTTTACGTCCTGCCAGCATCATCTCATCGGTATATTTTGTTTTTTAAATACAAAGTAAGTAACACACATACAATTTTTACATTTGATTTGACAATACAACACCAACCTATTAGACAACTTCTAATGTCTAACAAATTTAGTGATGCACAAATCTTCAAGAAGAAAACTGAATTTCATGAAGAAAATTAAAACGGTTATGATGGTTATTGATACAATTGCCTTAGTAACTGATGTTCTTTAATTATTTAACACCTTTAAATGTGTCAGAATAAAATCTTCCAATCAAAACTGCTTCATTTTGTTCTGTGTGAGTGATGATAATTAAATGATTTCATATAAAAATTTCAGATGCCTTTTGAATTAAAATCCTGGAATTCATTTATAAATAAAGTGGTCACTCAGATTGAGTTTTTTTTTTTTTTTTTTTTTTTTTACATTTAATTTTTTTAACTTTGTAAAAGTTTTGATCACTTTAATGTAACCTTGCTGAATAAAAGTAAAATCTTACTGATCCCAAACTTTTAAAAGATAGTGTATGCAAAGGTTTATTCTTTGGAATTGTTCACATTGTTTTGTGCAAACAAACATAAAAAGTATGTGCATTTACACTTCATGAACTAATCCTTGAATCCATTACACACACTAGATCCCTTTGCTTGCCACACACTTACAGTATAAACAAAGATAGGAATCACAAGGGGAAAAAAAATATGGAAGCATATGGGTAGCAATATTCAATTTGGAACGTTATATGCAAAATGACAATGCAATATGTAAAATGGCAATGCATTTCTGTATTTACATTTTCCAATACATTTGTGCAACGTTTGGTGAAAAATGAAAATGAAAATTAAATTACATAATTTTCATTTGCCATTTCATACACTAGTTTTAATATGTAAAATGAATACTAATTTTAACGCTTTTTAAATTAAATGAAATTAAACTTGAAAATTAAAATGAAAATATATTACAGAAATGATTAGATATGTATAACATGTTCAAGCAAAAACTGTGGCAAAATTATCATTCAAATGCAATTTTTCTTAATTGCATTAACACTCACAGTCAAGACACTTACGATTGCATTTTCATTCAATGTCCAGCAATGAATGTAGCAAAATTCAATGTGCACATTGAAAATGCATTCCGAGCCGATCACGTGTTCGCCCCCTCCCGCAATGTCAATCACTGCGTGAACAAGGCGGGGCTTGCAGAAGGTCAAGAGACTCAAGATTCGTGAGGATTCAAGTGAGAGAACATGGACAAGACAGTTGGTCCGTGTACGTTTTGATCATTTCGGTTTATGGCTTCAACATTTCATTCGCATCTGTGGGCGGAGCTGAAACGCTGCTTTCATCTGACGAATCGCTCCGCCTTCAGCACGGTCTTTTCATTCTTTTGGACAAAATAAGAGTCAGTGCGAGTGCGGCACTGTAATGTCTGAAACCACCGCTCACTGTTAATTAGCATAATATTTGAATCAGATGTAGCTGGGCACATAATTCGTGCTGCTGCGACCTGCAAATTATTTCTAGGTTGTAGTATTGTATGAATATTGTCCCACTGATAAATACAGTGCAAATAGTTCTGTCTCTTTGGATAAAAGTGAAGTGGAAATAAATATAGTTTCATTTATGAAATAAAATTAAATAGGATTTTTTTGGGAAGGTAAGTCTGGCCAGTTATACAGCAACGCGAGTCAGACGAGTCTGAGGATCTGAGCTGAATTTGGTGAAACATTCAAATTCTAGTCTGTGTCAATTACTCCTTTATAAAAAATAATAATAATAATAATGTTACCCGTATTTTTCGGACTATAAGTTGCACCTAAATATAAGTTGCATCAGTCCAAAAATACGTCATGACGAGGAAAAAAACATATATAAGTCGCACTGGACTAAGTCGCATTTATTCAGAACCAAGAGAAAACATTACCGTCTACAGCGGAGAGAGGGCGCTCTATGTTTTCAGTGTAGTCGACAGGAGCACTGAGCAGCATAGAGCGCCCTCTCGCGGCTGTAGACGGTAATGTTTTCTCTTGATTCATTTCTCTTGGTTCATGTCAAATTAATTTTGATAAATAAGTCACACCTGACTGTAAGTTGCAGGACCAGCCAAACTATGAAAAGAGGTGCTACTTATTGTCCGGTAAATACGGTAAATATATGTGGGGTTTCTCAAGCCCAAAGAAGACTAAAAAGAGAAACATCATTCAATTTAGTATGTAATAAAACTAATATTACTGATTTATTTCAGAAATGTAACTATATTAATAAATAATTGTGAAAATTAATGTCACAAAGACATACCTAGTGCCTTATGATGTCTTCAAATATGAGAGTGGTAAATGTTACAGACATGAAACTGTTCAGTCTATTATTGATTTTTATTTCCACTTCCCTTTTATCCAAAGAGACAGAACTATTTGCACTGTATTTATCAGTGGGACAATATTCATACAATACTACAACCTACAAATAATTTGCAGTTCGCAGCAGCACAAATTATGTGCCCAGCTACATCTGATTCAAATATTATTCTAATTAATAGTGAGTGGTGGTTTCAGACATTACAGTGCCACACTCGCACTGACTCTCATTCTGCCTGAAAGAATGAAAAGACCGAGCTGAAGGCGGAGTGATTCGTCCAATCAGATGAAAGCAGCGTTTCAGCTCCGCCCACAGATGCGAATGAAATATTGAAGCCATAAACCGAAATGATCAAAACGTACACGGACCAACTGTCTTGTCCATGTTCTCTCGCTTGAATCCTCACGAATCTCGAGTCTCTTGGCCTTCTGCAAGCCCCGCCTTGTTCACGCAGTGATTGACATAGCGGAGGAGGCGGACACGTGATCAGCTCAGAATGCATTTTCAATGTGCACATTGAATTTTGCTACATTCATTGCGGGACATTGAATGTAAATGCAATCGTAAGTGTTTTGACTGTGAGTCTTAATGCAATTAAGAAAAATAGCATTTGAATGACAATTTTGCCACAGTTTTTGCATGAACATGTTATACATATCTAATCATTTCTGTAATATATTTTCATTTTAATTTTGCAACTTATAAAGCGTTAAAATTAGTATTAATTTTACATATTAAAACTAGCGTATGAAATGGCAAATGAAAATTATGTAATTAAATTTTCATTTTCATTTTGCACCAAACGTGGCACAAATGTATTGGAAAATGTAAATGTAAATACAGAATTGCATTGACATTTTACATATTGCATTGACATTTTGCATATTATATTCCAAATTGAATATTGCTACCCATATGCTTCCCTAAAAAAAACAGTAATATTAATAATTATCAACAGGTGCATTAGTAAAGAAAATATTGAGCCATACTAAACAAACCAGCAAATTCTCAGCTGCAATTCACAAATGCAGAATTTGCTTTTATCCATGACCCCTTCAGCAGTATTTAGGAGTTTTTTTTATAATGATAAAATCCTGGAAGGATCTAAAAGGCTAAATGTATAGTACATAATACTTCCATGAAAAAGATAGCTGGAAAATCAATGCTTGTATAGGTTGCATGTCAAAGAGCAAAGTAAAATCAATATTGTTTATAATCTAATAGTAAATTGAAATACCTGCATTAGGATTATTGTGTGCGTGCGGGCGTGTTAGTGTGTGAGAGAGAGGAAAGGAGAGAAAGTGCATGTGTAAGCAGAATTTCTATTTATTTATAGTCATAACATACACTCATTCTCACCCGCTGTGACAATTTATCAATGCAAGAACTAACTGCTGGGGGTCTGAACACAAAGCATTCTGTAATATCTACCCTGCACATCATGAGGTCATGAGGAAAGTATAATCAGCTACAGTAACATCAAACACACACAATAAACACACAATGTTCACACACACACACACACACACACACACACACACACACACACACACACACACACACACACCACACTGATGCCTGACTGTGTCTGTGCCAGACAGCACCTATTTTTAATGATTTCCTCTTTCTCTTTTCTCCCTGGACTTACCTGCAGCACACTGCTCCTCATCTGCTCCATTTTCACAGTCCTGTTCACCATCGCAGTGCCATGACAATGACACACATTTGCTTGTCGAGCCACCACAGTCAAACTTCTCTGGGGGACACGTCTGTCGACCTATAAGTGAAAGCAACACAGAGAGAGGTTTAAGAATAAAAGATCAACTAATGCCAAAAGGCATATTCCTGGACGCTGATCGGTCAATACAGTGTTCCAACAATTCAAATACACAATACAAGGACACATTTTCATATAAAACAAAGATTTTATTGACACTAGCTTAGATTTCTAGTGTCAATATCTCTAAATGCAATACTATTAAAAGATTGTAGAATTGTAGAATATTTAAATGTGTTTGGAAGTCTGCTCGCTACTGATCAAAAATATAGTAAAAACAATATAATTTTAAATGTGACGTGCTTAATTTTCCACAGTCTTTACTTCAGTCTTCAGAGACATATGACCATTTAAAAACCACACTAGATCTGGTGCTCAAGAAAAAAATCTTATTATTAATAATGTTGAAAACTTGCTGATTAATGTTTTTGTAGAAATGGTGATACTTTTTTTTCAGGTGAATTTTGGTGATTAGAAAGTTATTAGAAAACTACAATTAAACGCTATAGTTTGAAACCATTGAGCATTTATTTAAAATAGGATTTTTTTTTGTAACACTTTAAATGTCTTTATTGACATAAATGTAACATCCTTGATGAATAAAAAGTAATTTCTTTCTTTCAAAAAAATAAAATAAATTAAAATAATAAAAAATAAATATATGACTTAATAAATTATAACATTTCTGTAATTTGTAATTGTTTTTGAAGTAAAACTTTTACACAAATACGAGCCAAAATCGAAGGCCATTGAAACATTTTTAAGTTTCATCCCAGATCACACAGCCTTCCCAAGACAGCTCCATAAATTATACATCTCCACATGTCTGGGAACCCAACTTCAAATCAATAGCAGCTAGACTGATTTCTCTCTCTCCCACTCTTTAGTCTTTTGAGTAATTTTCAGTGTATAAAAGAAGATTCATGAAGACCTTCTCACCTTCTCTGACACCTCGAATCTGTGTCTGCAGCCCATTGTTGTCTGAACCTTATCTATAATCATAAAAATGAATGCCATGTCTCTCGCTGGATTCCACTATTGTACAGACTTCTCTGAAGAAGTGGGAAAAAGACAGCTGTGAATCTAATTTGATATATCTCTTCATCAGCACACGGCCATTGTGGCTTTGCAGATTGAGGCCCAGTCCTCATCTGTGGAAGCCATATTGGATCTAAGACTGTCAGAGGCAAAAAGTCCCATTTAAGACCTGAGATTAACCCGTGTACGACTAGAAAAATGTATGTGACAGAGCGGGTTTGTTTGAATAGCCTTTTTATGTGCATGTGCTAGCGGGTGTGTTTCTGGCTTGTCAGCATGTGTCTGAATAAACTGAATGACCCATTCTTACTGTCTGGCGGACTGCTAGAGATAGCACAGCCTCATGGGTAACTCAGTCTTATCACCTCTCTCTCCTCGCTAACCCTGAAGACTACTGTGCCCACAGGGATTTTCATTCACTGCCCATAAAGCCCTGGTTTCCTATAGTTCACACAGCAAAACATTCACAGATGTTTGTAGCGGCACCACAATCAGTGTAAAATAAACACCACATTGGGAATATCAATATTATTTTAATGTACTTTAACTTGCTTGTTACACTTCCTTAAGACTATCATTAGTCAAGTCAAGTCAAGTCTGCTTTATTGTCAATTCTTCCACATGTACAGTACATACATACAGAGAATCGAAATTGCGTTACTCTCAGACCCCCGGTGCACACAGATAACATTAACATTAAAGCCTAAACATTTAGATCAAAATATAAAATGTAGATACAACTATACAATAAGGGAATGTTAAAAAAGACATATAATAAAATTTAAATAAAGTTAAATAAAGCAGCGCAAGGCAAAAGGCAGATAGAGTGCAAATCAATGAAGTGAACAACAGTGCAGATAAAACATTATTTAGTGCAAAAACAAAAGCTTATTAAGTCTGATTAAAGTGGCAAAGGGGCTCAAGAGCAGTTATTTTATTTAACTGACTGATGAGGTAGTGGAATGATGTCAGTTCCATGGAGAATGAGGTAGTGAGCAGACCAATCCTGCACAAAGTGACTGGTGCATGTCAACGTATATTAGTGGGGGGGGGGGGGGGTCTGGGTGGGAGTGGGGGGTGCGGTGGTTCATAGTTCAGTGGTGCCTGGGGCAGAAGAGGGGAGGGGGGACAAGTTCGGGAGTGAGTTCAGCTTCCTGACAGCCTGGTGGATGAAGCTGTCCTTCAGTCTGCTGGTCCTGGCCTGGAGACTCCGCAGTCTCCTCCCTGATGGCAGTAGGCTGAAGAAGTTGTGTGATGGGTGGATGGGATCACCTGCGATGCAGAGGGCTTTGCGGGTGAGACGGGTTCCATAAATGTCCTGGAGGGAGGGGAGAGAGACACCAATGATCTTCTCAGCTGCTCTTGACGTTGCAGAGTCTTTCGGCAGGATGCGTTGCAGGCGCCATACCACACAGTGATGCAGCTCGACAGGATGCTCTCGATGGTGCCTCTGTAGAAGGTGTACATGATGGGGGGCGAGGCTCTGGCTCTCCTCAGTTTGCGGAGGAAGTAGAGACGCTGATTTGATTTCTTGGCCAGTGCTGCTGTGTTTTCAGTCCAGGAGAGGTCCTCTGTGATGTGCACACCCAGGAACTTGGTGCTGCTCACTCTCTCCATAATCGCACCGTTGATGGTCAGAGGAACGTGCTGAGTGTGTGCTCTCCTGAAGTCTACAACAATCTCCTTCATCTTCGTCTTCGTTGTCACTGCACCACCCGGCCAGGTGGCTCACCTCGCTCCTGTAGTTTGTCTCATCTTTGTTGCTAATGAGACCCACCACAGTCGTGTCATTTGCAAACTTAATAAAGAGGTTGGAGTTGTGTGAAGGTGTGCAGTCATGGGTCAGCAGAGTGAAGAGGAGGGGGATCAGCACACATCCTTGGGGGGCCCCAGTGTTCAGTGTGATGGTGCTGGATGTGTTGCTGCCGACCCGTACTGCCTGAGGTCTTCCAGTCAGAAAGTCCACCAGCCAGTTGCACAGCGAAGTGTTGAGCCCCAGATGGATCAGTTTGTAAATGAGCTGTTGAGGGATGATTGTGTTGAATGCTGAACTGAAGTCAATGAACAGCATTGTTCAGAATTCTGTAGACCTCCCCTGTCATCCACGGCTTCTGGTTGGCCCGGACAGTGATGGTTTTTGTGACCGTTACATCATCAATACACTTGTTGATGTAGGTAGTGACAGTCTCCGAGTACTCCTGGAGGTCAGTGGTGTTATTGAATGTGGCAGCCTGCTTAAACATGTCCCAGTCAGTTGTGTTGAAGCAGTCTTGAAGAACCTCTGATGATCCTTCTGGCCACACTTTAAGCTGTTTGTGAACTGGTTTGGCGACTTTAATGAGTGGTCTGTATGCAGGCATTAGCATGACAGTGATGTGGTCTGAGGCTCCGAGGTGGGGGAGGGGGAGTGCTTTGTAAGCTTCTCTCTGTGTGGTGTAAACAAAGTCCAAATTGTTATTACCTTGTGTTGGAAAGTTAATGTGTTGGTGTATTTTTGGAAACACACTCTTTAAGTCAGCATGGTTGAAATCCCCAGCTATGATGAGAAAAGCATCGGGGTGTGCTGTCTGCTGCTCACTGATGTGCTGGTACAGTTCATTTAGTGCGTCATTCCTGTTGCTGATAATGTTGAACGGGGGAATGTACACCGAAATGAGCAATATAGCAGTATATTCCCTCGTCAGATAGAACGGCCGGCACTTAATAATCATAAACTCCACCAGGGGTGAGCAGTGTTTGCTGATCACAACAGTATCGTGGCACCACGCGTCATTGATGTAAACACAAAGCCCGCCGCCGCGGGTTTTTCCTCCCGCGACGAGAGCTCTGTCCGCTCGATAGCACGTCAGCTAGTCGAGCTGAATAGCGCCATCTGGAACGCTGTTGCTGAGCCATGTTTCCGTGAACACAAAAACACAACAGTCTCTTACAGTCCTCTGAGTTGAGCGTAGTAATCGAATGTAGTCCAGTTTATTGTCCAACGCGCGTACGTTAGCCAGTACGATGGTGGGGATAGATGGCTTGTGTGGGTTAGCCGTTAGCCTAGCCCGGATACCTCCGCGCTTCCCCCTCTTCTGCTTCCTCTCACACCACTTGCGGCGGCTCCGCTGTGGGCGAGATGCAGTAGTGGGGGTTGGTGATGGTGAAGGCCTCCGTAGCAGAACGAGATCCCGTAGCTGTTCCGCTTGCGCGGAGTTTAACTGTAAAAATGCGGTTCTGCCGACATCGAGCAGAAACTCGCAACTGTATGCGTGCTTACAGACAGGTAGTGTTAAGTGTTAAGAGTTACTAGAATTCACTATTGTGAATCAATTCAAACAATTAATTAATTCATAACATAAAAATTCAATGAAATGATTGCATTATCACTCAAACACACACACACACACACACTTCACCCCCCCCCCCCACCACTACCATTTGGTGTTAGTAATAATTTTTATTTAGCAAGATGCATTGAATGGATCAAAAGTGATAGTAAAGTTACAACATTTTCTATTTCTAATAAATGCTTTTCTTTTGAACTTCTATTCATAAAAGATAAAATGTATCACTATTTCCACAAAATATTAACCTGCACAACTTTCGGTTTGGAGCCCTATGTTTTCAACAATAATAATAATATCAAATGTTTCTTGAGCACCAAATCAGCATATTAGCAAGATTTGTGAAGGTTCACATGAAAATTAAGACTTTTAAAATATAAATAAATAAAATGGTTATTTTAAATTGTAATATGATTTCAGAGTATTGATGCTTGATGGCTGTAGCAGTGGAGCGGATCAATTTAGAGACAGAATCTTTGTAAGCTTGCAAAAAAATATCACCTGCATCTTCAAAGAGTTTCAGACACTGACAGCATAAATCCTCAGTTCAAGAATATAATATTAAAAAACAAATACATTATTATAATAAATCAAGAAAAAATTGCCAACACCAAATAATACCTCAAGACCCGTTCTATAATTGTAAGAGGCATCAGAATAACACCCACACAGCTCTGACAGATGAAGGTTCAGTGTATTTAACTGTAAGACGGTGATGAACTCAACACGTTCTCTCAGGCACAATGAGCCAGAGGTCAGCTCAGACTCAAAAGATGGTGAGTTCAGACTGATGCACTCCCTGAGGATTTTTAGAAACACTCTCAAATAACCACACAAGGCCTGTGGCCCTAAACTCAAAGAATGATAGGAAATTGACTGACAGTGGGATAAACTACAAAAACAAAGCAGGAATGCACACAGTCAGCATCAAGCTTAATTTGAGCACAAATTCATGTTTATTTCTTTATGAAGACAAAATAAGAAAGAGCTCCACTCGTACGCTGTGCACGGTTCAACTCACCCTGACTGCAATGCAGTTCCTCCTGGGAAAAATTAAGTTATGGAAGAACCACAGGGAACGGGTGAGATTAGATTAACATATTTATCTAATAATGTAAATGATTTTTTCGGTGCGGGTGAAACATTGTTAATCTAAGCTGGGGAAATGAAATTTCTCAGATGCGCATCAGTACGCTCAAAGAAATAATCATTAGCTTTGCACAAACCACATTATATTAGGGAGGCGGTTTCAGTCAATGACGTCCGAGTGATTTCACAGTCAACTAAATTCAGGCATTCTTGTGAGTGGTGAGAATATGCGTGTCTAATTGGCCATTGAAGGATCTTCCATTACTCCTTTCTCATTTACCTAAATGCATCAGAAGTTTGCATAAGCCTATAATAGCTAAAAATATCTGGAAACCCCAAAAGTAATGGTTTGGCTACTCCAACTACAATATGTCCATAGCTAATAAGGTTATATAATCAAGTGTAGAGCAGTCTCTCTCTCTCTCAGTGCATGTGACCCATGCTGGCAAAATGAGTCGTAATGTCTAATTTTGAGCTACAGGCAAAAAAGTGAAACATTTTCACAAAAATGTGTTTATTAAGCCCTCGTCTAGAGATCCCAATACTCTCTAATAATAATTTTAGATGTTTAAAAATTACCTTTATTTGTACGTTTTCTGAGAGCTTCTCACGGTGACTGTCATCCAAAGTGCAGGCATAAAGACTCTTCCGATAAAGACTCTTCCCAATAAATAATATACACATTATATTATTACAGTATTTACAGTATTACAGTATTTTAAGCATTCACGCAAACATAATCTGTTATGTCTTAAGTGAATGTTTGGGAACTGTAGGGGAAAAACATCTGATGTGTAACATTATATTAGATCTGTGCATTACACTAGGTCTTAATATACGCCACCTCAATAATGTTAATCCAACAATAATAAAAAAAGAAGGAATCCCTTGCTGCACTTGATTGAACTGCTTTTGTAGTTTTAAAAACAAATGTATATGTAATGAACAGACTAACGGGATCTTTAAATTTGATTATTTGTTTTTCTTACTTGAATGCTTTTGTTTATATGTAAAATGAAAAAGGTAATGCATTATTTGTTTCTTTCTTACATTTGTTCTACTGTTGTGTTTTTTTTTTTTTTTTTTTGCATCTGTTCTTATAATAACAAAGATAAAATAAAAAATTGCTATATTGTGATTACTAATATAGTAATTATAATTAGTAAAACATTGGAGGAAAACATGCAACGTTGCTCTGTGATTTTGCTTTGGAACCTTCCGAAAACTTTCAACTCGATTTTTTTTTTAATCAAAATTGACTTTGCAGACTGTCGACATCAAACGGGTGCAGCTCAGTCATTTTTCATCCGTTTCCAACAAATCATACATCATTCTGAAGGCCTGAACATAAAAATACACAAACCTGCTGACCTGAACTCTGGTAAACACTCACCAGTCTCGAGTCCCACGGAGGAGCTCCAGAAGGATAAAAGGAGAAGTGACGACAGTGCAAGACAAGAAAGGACCAGGCCTGGGCTTTATTTATTTTTTTTTGTGCGCAGCCATCATCCGTGAGGGGCTATCGCGTTACTTTAAGTTTTCTGTTTGTTTATTTGTTTTTATTAAAATTGTTTAAATGTTCACTGGTTCTAGCCTTCTCCTTCCCGGCCTACAAAATGTGTTAGTTTGGGTATAAAAAGTTGTGTTAGTCCTTGGGAAAGTCATTCACAATCAGACTATGAGCCTCCAGGACTTCCAAGAGATATACCTTTATCACAAATGCTGACGGCTGCACACTCAGGTGCCACCCAACAAGAAGAGGCAGCTCTATTGACTGCCTTATCGACAGCTTTCTGGAGAACCCTTTTGATCCACAGATACAGCTCTGTCCAGCACAGTCAAGGCCAGCAGCATTCTGCTCCACAATCCCAGAGTTTCAAGATGGTTATAATGGTTGAAGTACACAGTTTTTTCTTATGCTGAAATACTTTTTCATAGTCCGACTTAATATGCAGAGACAAGTATAACAATATAAGACAAACATTCATTATTCATTACTATTAATCTCACAATTTTTGCATAGTTAACAACAAAAATAGTAACAAAAATACTAGGCTTTTCTACAATGATTAGGTTCAATAATTTGTGTGGATGACACTTGTAGTGTACATTTATGCAACATTTATCTCAATCACAGAAAACAATCTAACAAAAACTCAACAAAACAACACAAATAAATATTTCCCTCAACATACAGTGGTCATGCATGCATATTCAATAATAACAACTTTACGCACACTAAGAGAAATAAGAGTATAGAAAAATATAAATATAAATGAATTATTTAATTATTAGTTCATTAATTAACTCAGTCCTTTGTTCACTTAATTTTTCTGCAGATTCCTTTACAAACAGCACAGTTTAATGCAGGATTTTCAGAAAAATTAAAACTAAAAGACGATGCTTTCCCGACTATATTGGATCCAACAGTAATGTCGCACCACACAAACGTGAGTATGTTTTTATTTTGTTGTTACTGTTGCTCTGTTATTAGAGATCGTTTGATATGTATTTATGCATTTTTAACCTAAATCACTGCATTGTCCATCTATGTAGGATGTAGGCTGTCAAACAAACACATTGCAATGGCTGTTTATTTCGGAGTCGCCTATTCAAACAGAGAGTTCTGATGAACTCTAAGTGTAAAGATAGTTTTAGATACTTTTTAATCACTCTTACTTAACATACTTAAGTACACTTTTTAAAAAAGTGCACTTTGTAATGTCAAATTTTACTTTAAAGAACAATCTAATTCATTATGTATTAGTATTCTTTGTGCTCTAAAGAAGTACACTTAATTTGATGTGTTGACTAAGGGTGTATTCACACCTGTCTTGTTTGGTTCAACTGAATTGAACTCAAGTTCGTTTCCCCCCTTGGTGGGGATCTTTTGGGCAATCAGCAATCGCACTTGGGAGTGGACCAAACAACCACTGCGAAACCCAGATGAAAAGGTGGTCGCGGCACAGTTCCAAACTAACTCTGGTATGCTTAAGAATTTCTGTCCAATGAATGGAGGACCTTAGCACATGTGTGGTTTTGTTTACAAGTTTTGGTTCACTTGTAAAAAGGGAAGTGTGAAAATTAACTACACCAAACAAAAAGATCAACATTGTATTTGGTCCGGAGAAAAGCAAGTAAACTAGCAGACTTTCCTGGTGTGAATACATCCTAACATACTAAAGCATATCTAAAGTTTATTATAAATTTAACTGTAATTTGTTATTAAATATTACATTTTTTTATATATATATTTTTTAATGTCCTAAAATGCAACTTCATAACAAATTAATTTAAATTCATGACATACAAGTTTCAATAGAAATTACATGAAATTATTAATTAATATGAAATTTATATGAAATTACAGGTGTAATGTTTTTTTATGAATGATTGTCACAAAATTCTGCAGTAAACTTAAACCATACTGTATTTCAAAGACAAGAGATGATGTCCTACTTAAAAACATCCTACTTGAGCCAAATTTCAGCTAAATGCATTTAATATAATTTTATATTATAATGCATTTTCATTTAATTGCAATCCACATTCAGTTAAGTGTCCAAAACATAGAATTTAGGTTTTCCCTAAAAGTATATTCTTTTAAAAAATAATATTTCCATAAGTAATTTATAAAAGTATTTTAAAGTGTACTCCTATTTCACAAGGGATGCAATGTTGCAACCTTACTATGATGTACAGTTTGTATAGTATGTAAGAAAAATGTAGCACCTCCACTCAGTCCCTCTTTAAATGTTAAAGAGTCGCCAGATAAATTGATTAGCATAGCAATTTCCTGTCAGGTTAGGACATCAGAATTAATCAGGGTCCCCCATACAAAGCTAAATATGACTGGGAGGTTTCACCACGATAAACTCTTAAATTTCTCCCCCTCTCCCCACCTCTCAGTGAAGGGACATTAGCGAGGCAGTTAATCAAAATCACATTAGCATATAGTACAGGCACCTTTAGATTATAGTGTCCAAGGCCCACAGGAGCAACGTGGACAGAATGCTGAAAAGATCTCAGCATTCCTGCTAATGGGATCAAAGTGTTTGGGTTTTAGATGGATTCAGGTCAAGACTGAGCTGGTCATTATACCTACATAGCCATGCACACACAAACAAACACACACACACACGCACGCACGCACACACACACACACACACACACACACACACACACACGTTTTTGTGAAAAGTGGGGACATCCCATAGGCGTAATGGTTTTTATACTGTACAAACTGTATATTCTATGGCCCTACACCAACCCTACACCTAACCCTAACAGGAAACTTTGTTCATTTTTACTTTCTCAAAAAAAAAACTCATTCTGTATGATTTATAAGCGTTTTAAAAAATGGGGACATGGTTTATGTCCTCATAAGTCACCCTCTCCTTCTAATACCTGTGTCATACCCATGTCATTATACAGAGTTGTGTACTGATATGTCACAAAAACAAGAGCACACACACACACACACACACACACACACTTGCATCAGGTTATTAAAGCACATTTTTTTAGTATTAATCAGAAATGTCTTCCCTTGTTCAGTGGCAAATGTGTCAACAAAATGTAGACAAGTGGATCAATGGAGTGAGATGGTTAAAACCATCCTGATTATCTACAGATCGGTTGGTTATTCAGGCTTTGTGTGTGGCACTTTTGATTGAGAGGTTTCATTCACCTCTGTTTACTTCTGTGCGTGCTGGAGACTGTCAGTATTAGCATGTAAGCACATGTGATTTCTTTACATTTGTTTAACACTGTTTCATTTTTAACGGCATTAAAGGGATAATTCACCCCCCCCCCCAAAAAAAAATGTAGTGATCATTTAAATCCAAACCCATAAACATAAAGTTTCTCCACTCTTTCCCAATATAATGATCGGAAGGAAGCCATTTTTATAATTTGGTTTCTGAGTAAAGACCTGTTTTTGCATCTCTCACTATTAACACTATGTCCTCGAATCGGTGGGCGTGGCTAAACAGCCAGTGATGTAGAAGTAGGTGTTGATCTACTTCTGCAGAGGCGGTTCTTAGCCACACTATTATGTCATAAAGTGGCACACTCCATAACTTAGTTTTGGTATATTGGCTTCAAAACAAGCTGTTTTTAGACCAGTGTTGGGGGTAACGAGTTACAAAGTAACTATATTACTATATTACTTTTTTTGGGTAACAAAGTGAAGTAACGCATTACACTAATAATATTGGTAACTACACTACTTTACTAGACTATAGGAACTTGCTTTCCTGCGTTACACATGCCGTGTTTGCCTGTGTGTAAAGTTCTGGGCCGGGTTTCCCGATAACGATTGATCTTAGCGCTTAAGAGTGTTTTCTACGAGTATTTTTACGATCGTTCGTTATTGTTTGACGTGCGTTTCCCAACATAGCACGTAAAGCTATCGCACAGCTGTGCCTTAAGTGCTACGTAGGAGTCGCTCTCCGTTTGTCAAGTGCTGAAATGTCATCTTATTGATGGTTTCATCGGGCGCACGTGCCTGGCCCTAAGTTAACTTCCGGTCTGTGTTGTGTATATCAGTTTGTCTGCGGTGCCTTGTACAAACGCAGTTAAAGTTGAGGTGATTAGTAGACTGAAGTTGGGCTCAGGTGGTTGTTATGTGAGATGTGTTTCCCATACATTTATTTATTTTTGGAGACTCGTCACGATTTTAGAAACTAAACGATTTTCCAAAAGGCTTTGTTGAATAAACTTGAGCATGTACTGCACGCTTAATAATAATAATAATTCCTTACATTTATATGTTTAAATATCAAAACGAGACACAGGTGTTTTTATATCACTGTATTTCTAAAGGAAGACTTGCATGTTATATGCCTGATAAAGGAGCGTTTGTGAGCTCAGCGCTCCTTTGTTTACAGCTGTTATTGGGGAAACCTCTATTTCTTGCGCTTTAAAGCATCTCCTGCTTAACATTTCTTCCATGTTTTATTTTTAATAGTAAATTCCCTTTGTTTACCAAAAAATAAAGTTTGCTTAATTTTCAGTATTTAAAAGAAAATATAAATGAATGTTTTATGCCTTCATTTGATAACCAGAAAAATGTAAATACACAACATAATTTCTGAGGGGAAAAAAGGTGAGGAACCAAAAGGAACCATTTCATAAGGTTCAAAAATTGAATAAATGAAGTTGTTTTTATGCATTTAAATAATTACACATGCTAAAAAAATCTAACATATGGTGAAGAAAAAATAAAACATCTCATAGGGCCCTAAACGTAATTTTTTTTTACTTTTAATAAACTGCTGTGAAAATGTATAAGTGTTATGATTTAAATGAATTAGACATGCTTTTTGATTAATACTATTAAATTTAACCATTAAAAAGGAGTTGAGAAAAAAATTTAACAGAAAAAAATGTAATCCAGAAAAATTAAAACGGAATACAGAATTTTAAAAAAATTCCCTAAAAATTAAAAAAAAGTAAAGTAAAGTAATAAGTAGTGAAGTTACTTTTCAAATGCAGTAACTAGTAATCTCATTACAATTTACAGAAGTAACTAGTAACTAGTAACTAATTACATTTTTTGAGTAACTACCCCAACACTGTTTTAGACTAACTAGAAAGTTTTGTGCTCTGAAATGTACAGAATGTTTTTTATAGTACAATGACCTCTTAAATGTCAAAAGATCAAGGGAATTTTGATTTCTCAGTCCATGAACCCTTTAAGATTTAAAGTACAAGTGCACATTTAATACAATTAAGCAGAGTTCATTTTCACAAAGGAATACAATTGCCATTGAGGAAAAATGAGACTATTCTAATGACTCATAATGCAGCAGGTTTCAATCTAAAAATGTGCTTGAATATCTGATAATAATATAGCTTGAAAACAAATAAAAAACACATATTGAGCTCCATTCCATAGCAAATTTCTGGGCAATCATAATTCATAAAACACACCAGATTATCAAAAATTGTGCTTATAGACAAAGAGAGGCTGAAACCAAGTTGACAAAAAATCTATAAACAGGACCCCCCCCCCCCCCCTCCCCCCCGCTGTAAAGTAGAATGAGAGAAATTAATTAAAATTTGCTGAAAACTGGTGTGGACTCACAGCTATGCTATAGTAATGTTTCCATCATGGTGCTTTTCACCAATTAAGCTAATAACACAAAATCAATAAACACTCAATACTATGATCCTTTTTATACAAAAAAACCTTTGATAATAGCTTTAACGGCTTTCAATTTTTAATGCGTGATTTTAATTAAATAAACAGTTTATCGTTTACATTTTTTTTTTTTTTGACCCAAAGTAATAAGGTTAGCAGATGACTAAAATGATGACATCAATTGTGCCTAGAATTAAATACATTTAATTAATTGATGAGAGGTAGAAAATGACAACAATTACATTCATTCAGGCAGGGGGAGAAGATTAAATTGGAAGGGGAATCCACATTGTGAGTGTTTCATAGGAGACGGCTGCTCTGTAATGCACGAGGAGACAGAGCTGCCATTTATATCAATAAAACTCCCCTGTGTCTCCTCTTCACTTCACCACTCAACCCATAAGGGAATAAATCTGATACAAATCAGAGTGAGATGGATAGAAATGGACAGAGATCAACAGAGCGTTGGGGGAAGATGAAAAAAATATGGCAGAATGAAGGGATGAAAATGAAGACAGCACAAGAAAGAGAGAGGAAGCGCCACACCCTCATGACAGCAGGAAAATCAGCTAGCGGGGAGATTATAGACATTTTGATGGCAATATAGTATAATACAATCAACAGCATCTCATAAACAAAATCACTCCACACAATCTCACTAAGAGGAGGTAATAAAAGGATGGTACTTTAACACTGAAGACTATTATCACTCAAAGAAAAATGTATCATGGTATTATTATTATTATAGTGTTCCTGTAGCTCAAGTGGTAGAGCATTGCGTTAGCAAGCGCAAGTTGGGGGTTCGTATCCCAGGGAACACATGTTAGGAGAAAATTGTTAGCCTGCATGCCAAATTTAATTTAATTTAATTTAATTTAATTTAATTTAATTTAATTTAATTTAATTTAATTTAATTTAATTTAATTTAATTTAATTTAATTTAATTACCATGTTTTTGGACACCTACCATTCTTTGAAAAAAGGCTATATATTTACATACACAGATTCAGACTCTCTCTCTCTCTCCATTTTGCAACATTACTGTATTTTTAATGCAAACTTGATAAACAAAAACATGAAACTTTCAAAAATAAAACAATCCTCCCAAATTTTTTTTACACTTTTGTATATGAATAAAAAATACAAATATATTGCAATTATATTATTATATAATTTTTATGCCAAGAATTATTATTTTCAGTGTCAGTGTAAAAAATTACATAAATGTAATATAAATTATAAAATAAAGATAGCAGACATGCTGATCCAGCACAAATGACAGTTTAAAACACACACAGGCAGTACCACAATTATAGCTTCATTAGCCTGTGGTGAGACATTTGAAGACACACTTCTCCCCAAACACGCAACTTATTGAAAAACGTGGTACTAAACCATGGGATATGCCTGGGACTTAATAGATTCAGACTGGGAGGGTCTAAGCTACTAACACACACTAGCCAACAATCGAAGAAAACAGCACGTTGGGATAGGCTACCCTTGTCTGTGTGCACACACAAGCACGGCCCTAAATTGATGTCTAGGGCAAACACATGACAGGAATCCAATAAACTGTAAATCGATAGTCTCGGCCTTGCTTTAATTACACATTCTCTGGCTCTCAAATGGGTCTCTACAGATTTGCCCCACTGGAGGCATAATCTTAACAATGAGAGGGGAAATACAGTGGATCATTGCACATGGGGGGACGTTTCTGAACAATCTGATATTTAAACAGCACATTTAAAAGAAATTAGAAATCATAATGTCAGGGAAAAATCAAGACGTGTGGAAAATTAACAAAAGAAATAGCACAGTGCCCTATGGTTGCTTTAAATAATTCATGACTAAATATTGCTTCAAGAGGACAAAACCAAAAATCAAAAACTATTTAATATATGCTAACATGCAAATAAAGATCATCTGAATACAAATCTCTATGGTCTTCCAAAATAATGTTTTTCTTTCGGAATTCTCAAATTATTTTGAAAACATTATGAGAGTACAAAAACATATTTGAATCACCATTCAACTTTGTATAATAAATGTGTATCGTCCTTGTTTTTGACTTCCAAAGTGAAGAAGCTGTTTTCTAGGGTTTTTGATTGTGATGTAGCAACTCTTCAAGCAAAATGCATGAAAAACAAGTCAACCCTTCTTTTGTTGCAATCACGCCTGCGATTCATACTACACTCCCATGAATCATTAATGTTGCAGGCAGTTTTGAAAGTCAAATGGCATCACTTCAAATGTTTGGCACTCATCTTGGGTTTATAATGACGGTTCCCCAATATATAGGTTTGTAGGCAGTCTCACTTACATTTACATTACATTACATTTATTAATTTAGCAGACGCTTTTATCCAAAGCGACTTACAGATGAGGACAGTGGAAGCAATCAAAAACAACAAAAAGAGCAATGATAAATAAGTGCTATAACAAGTCTCAGTTAGGTTAACACAGTACACGTAGCATGGGATTTTAAATAATATAATAAAAAAAAAATAATAAAAAAAATAAAAAGAAAAAAAGAAAACCGATAGAATAAAAAAAGAATAGAGCAAGCTAGTAGATCTTTTCACATACACACACACACACACACACATACAATTGCATAATAAATGAAAAGAAAATAGAATACAAAAAGATTAGAAATGTAGTTAGAAGAATAGAATTAGAATAGTGAGTGCTAAAGTTAGAGGGTCAAATGAAGATGGAAGAGATGTGTTTTCAGCCGATTCTTGAAGATGGCTAAGGACTCAGCTGCTCGGATTGAGTTGGGGAGGTCATGGTCACTTCTGGCCGTATGCTCAGGTCAAGAGCTGCGGGTTGCTTTCTGATGCCCAGTGTGCATCAAAGCATTTTATGAACCAAGCCAGACACAGATGATTCTCATCTATTGAAATCACACCAAATGAACCTAGTTGTCCCTTGCCAGAGGGCATGTAAATAGGATTCCACATTTAGAACATCTCCAATGAATTCAGATTTAAAAAGAGCGGATGCAATGATGTAGACAGTGGACCATGAGAAGGGCAAATCTCTGCTTTACTCAATAATTAATTAGCAATAAATCAACTATTGTTTTATTACAAAAGCACAGTTGTAATACTCTTCAAGGACACTGCAGATTAAAATAGAGAAAGTAAAAAAATGACACTTCAGTGCTCAGTAAATTACAACATGAAAATAAAGTTTTGTTACTCACATGACAAGTGTGTGTGGATGCAATTAAATATAGACTCAAGTCGGATTTTCTTAATAATAAAGGTAAATCTAAGCTTCCTTCTGGACTCTTTAAAAACTTTAAGTGGGTGACTCAACACACAACAAACGCTGAACTAATGAAAGCATCTGCCTCTTTAAGAGAGCTAATTTGATACATGCATTATGGAACATTTGTCTGCCTGGGTCGCTCAGGTGAGCCATCCAGATTAAAGTATATTCTGCAACACTGATACTGACATAAAATACAAATGAAGGTGGCTGCTGCTTATGAAGGGCTGATCGTCCGCAACACAAAGCTGCTTTTTCACAAACATGCATAACACATTTATATGTACTTATTAAATGAAAAAGAAAGAAAGAAAGAAAAAAAACGAAAGAAAGAAAGAAAAAAAGACAATGTGGCATTTTTTTTTTAGATTCTGTTATGTAGCAGTTACTTTTTAGTAATCTGGCATTAGCAGTCTTTTATTATAATATCTTTCTGTTGTTGCTCAGTGTTGCCTCCAGGCAATTTACCTAAAACACTGGATCAAATACTATTTTTTTTATTTTACATTGCTTTTATAATACATGCCAGGTTTGAGGATTGTTATTAGTTAATTAGCATAATTAAAATGGCGCTATAGGTGTCACAGTGTCTGGGTTGTGTCCCTGGGTTTCCACTAGATGTTCTCCTTTCTCACGTTGTCTGTCACCTTATCACTTCCTATTCCCTTATTTGGTCACCTTCCTCCTGTTGAGTAATTGAGTGTTCCCCACCTGTCTCCTTTTCCCTCATTATCCTTCTGTGTATTTATACCCGGTCTGTCTGAGTCTGTGTGACGGAGTCCTTGTTTAATGTTGAGGTTAATTCATGTCCATCATCTTGCCTTGCCTTGCCTTGCCTTGTCTTCGTGTTTTGTTTATGTTTGGATTTGTTGGATATCGACCCCTGCCTGGACTGTTTATTCTTTGGATTGCCCTTTAATAAATACATACCCGCAATTGATTCTCTCTCCTGTGTTTTCTGTAACACCGATCGTGACAGAAGGACTCCGTCATTCTAGGAACCAGCGGTATGTCGTCTTTCCGTTCCCCAGCCAAGATGGCGGAGCGGCGAGCCAAGTATCTTAGGTTGACCGCCCTCCGCCAAGAGGGAAATGAAGTGGGTGCCCAGGCTCAGGTGTTCTGGTCCCCGGCCGAGGGCATGGGCTACAATGATGCGGCCCTCAAGGACTATTTCAATGGCGGGCTGGATGATCCAGTGTCTCAGGAGGAGATGGCGCAGTTAGAGACACTGGAATTCTGGGAATTCGTGCGCTACCTGCAGCATCGGCTTCGGTGGGATGCCCCAGCCACTTCTGTCTCTTCCGGCGGGGTGGTCGTCAGCCCAGCACCACTGCCCAGGATGGCAACCAGCCAAGCACCACAACTCAAGATGGCCGCCAGTCCAGCACCACTGCCCAGGATGGCTACCAGCCAAGCGCCACAACCCAAGATGGCTGCCAGTCCAGCACCACTGCCCAGGATGGCTACCAGCCAAGCGCCACAGCACAAGATGGCCGCTAACCCAGCGCCAATGCCCAAATTGGCCACCGTTCTAGCGCCACAGCCCAAGATGGCCGCCAGCCCAGCGCCAATGCCCAAATTGGCCACCGGTTCAGCTCCACAGCCCAAGATTGCCGTCAGCCTAGCGCCACAGTACCAGATGGCCGTCAGTCCAGCGCCACAGCACAAGATGGCCGTCAGTCCAGCGCCACAGCACAAGATGGCCGCTAACCCAGCACCAATGCCCAAATTGGCCACTGGTCCAGCGCCACAGTACAAGATGGCCGCCAGTCCAGCGCCACAACCCCAGATGGCCGCCAGCCCAGCACCACAGTACAAGATGGCCGCCTGTCCAGAGTCATGGCCCAAGATGGCTGCTTGCCCAGCGCCGCTGCACAGGATGAGAGTCTCAGCTGACCCTCCGGAGTCGAGTCAGGTTCCAGTTGACCCTCCGGAGTCGATTCAGGTGCCAGTTGACCCTCCAGAGTCTATTCAGGTGCCAGTTGACCCTCCAGAGTCGATTCAGGTGCCAGTTGACCCTCCAGAGTCGAGTCAGGTGCCAGTGAACTCTTGCGAGTCGAGTCAGGTGCCAGTGAACTCTCCAGAGTCGAGTCAGGTGCCAGTGAACTCTCGAGAGTCGAGTCAGGTGCCAGTAGACCCTCCAGAGTCGAGTCAGGTGCCAGTGAACTCTCCAGAGTCGAGTCAGGTTCCAGTTGACCCTCCAGAGTCGAGTCAGGTTCCAGTGGACTCTCCAGAGTCGAGTCAGGTTCCTGTTGACCCCCCAGAGTCGAGTCAGGTTCCAGTGGACTCTCCAGAGTCGAGCCAGGTTCCAGTGAACTCTCCAGAGTCGAGTCAGGTTCCAGTTGACCCTCCAGAGTCAGGGCTAGTCACCGCTGACCTTCCAGAGTCAGGGCTAGTCACCGCTGACCTTCCAGAGTCAGGGCTAGTCAACGATGACCTTCCAGAGTCAGGGCTAGTCAACAATGACCTTCCAGAGTCAGGGCTAGTCAACGATGACCTTCCAGAGTCAGGGCTAGTCAACGATGACCTTCCAGAGTCAGGGCTAGTCAACGATGACCTTCCAGAGTCAGGGTTAGTCACCGCTGATCTTCCAGAGTCAGGGCTAGTCACCGCCGATCTTCCAGAGTCAGGGCTAGTCACCGCTGACCTTCCAGAGTCAGGGCTAGTCACCGATGACCTTCCAGAGTCAGGGCTAGTCACCGATGACCTTCCAGAGCCAGGGCTAGGTACCATGGACTCTCCAGAGACAAGGCTGGTCACCGTTGACCTTTCAGAGTCAAGTCAAGTCACGGGTGATCTTCTAGGACTGAGTCAAGTCACCGGTGATGTTCATGAACAAAGGCAAGTCACCATTGATCTACATGAGCAAATACAAGTCACCAATGATCTTCATGTACAAGTGCAAGTCACCGATGGTCTTCATGAACAAATGCCAGTCACCAATGATCTTCGCAAGCAGAGTCAGGCCAGCACCAATCTTCTGGAGTCCAGTAAAGACACCAGGGGATTACCAGAGTTTCGTCGTCCCGTTGGTCCGGCTGCATGGAGGTCTGCTCCGCCTTGGAGGGCTCTCGTGCTGACCACATGGCTGTGGTGGTCTTCCGCTCCGCCCTGGGGGACTTCCGCCCTGACCACACTGTTGTGGGGGTCTTCTGCTCCGCCCTGGGGGACTTCCGCCCTGACCACACGGTTGTGGTGGTCTTCCGCTCCGCCCTGGAGGACTTTGGCTTCGACCACAAGGACGTGGTGGTCTTCTGCTCCGCCCTGGGGGGCTCTCACCCTGACTACACGGTTGTGGTGGTCTTCTGCCCCGCCCTGGAGGACTCTGGCCTCGACCACAAGGTTGTGGTGGTCTTCTGCTCCGCCCTGAGGGGCTTCATGTTTTTTGTTCTTGTGTTCACTCCTGTCCCTGTTCCTCTCTGTCAGTCTGGCCCTCCGTCCCTCCCCCTGAACCTCCTCCGGTCCTCCTCCCTCCTGGTCTCCTTGTTTGGTGTTCACACTTCCGGTGTCTGTTCCCCATGTTTTTCTTTTCTGGCCCTCCGTCCCTCCCCCTGAGCCTCCACCTGTCCGCCTCCCTCCTGGTCTCTGTTTTTTTGTCTGTCGTGGAGCGTCTGGGAGCCGCTCCGTAGAGGGGGGGTACTGTCACAGTGTCTGGGTTGTGTCCCTGGGTTTCCACTAGATGTTCTCCTTTCTCACGTTGTCTGTCACCTTATCACTTCCTATTCCCTTATTTGGTCACCTTCCTCCTGTTGAGTAATTGAGTGTTCCCCACCTGTCTCCTGTTCCCTCATTATCCTTCTGTGTATTTATACCCGGTCTGTCTGAGTCTGTGTGACGGAGTCCTTGTTTAATGTTGAGGTTAATTCATGTCCGTCATCTTGCCTTGCCTTGCCTTGCCTTGCCTTGTCTTCGTGTTTTGTTGATGTTTGGATTTGTTGGATATCGACCCCTGCCTGGACTGTTTATTCTTTGGATTGCCCTTTAATAAATACATACCCGCAATTGGTTCTCTCTCCTGTGTTTTCTGTAACACCGATCGTGACAATAGGGTGATACTTTAAGCACAGTGCTCATTCTTGATCTGTTTCTGTATGATTAGACAATGACGGAATATTGGTATTTTGCTCATATCCATTCATATTGTAAGCATCATTTCACAAGGGCCCAAAATGATTTTGTGTATACATAAATATGATGTGGTTTATGAGAACATTTGAGAGAAAAATTCTAATGCAACAACTCTATCATACAATGTGTTGTTTCATTCAACAATAACCTTACATCATTATTAAACACCAACATCATTATTCCAGACCATTAGCAGTTTTGTAATATGAAATGTTTGCAGATATCAAGTCAATGAGTACAGTATTGTACACTGACATTTTTCGTACAAAATCCAGCCAAATCCATCAAACCGACTTTACACCATAGTGCTGATTCAATGGAAACCCTGTGCAAGACGGTCATTAAGACCTAAAGAGACTTGTAATGGTGGTCTGGCGCAAGGCTGAACGCACTGATGGAGGATCAATAGGGAACTGGTGAGATCAAGGGTCAATAATTACGAGTAAAAATGAAATTGACGGAATCATACAAAGGATGTTCAGAAAGCATTTTTTAGTAAGGCAGATGTCTATCCATCCATCATGTTGATCAATTCAGGAGTGATCGGTGTTGAAGCAAACACTAAAGATGTTTATTCTCGAGGCTACAAGGGAAGTCAACAGCTTCCTGTTCCTTCTGACCTCTGTTGGCTTTTGTAAACTTGTAAAGGTGACATGTTTATTAATGACCTCCCCTACAAGAAGATACATGCATACAAAGGACATTTTAACTCAATGCACACCCACAAATGTATTCATGCTAGCCAAACTGACCATGCAAGTAAGTACAGAGCCCTGTTTCTACATCTTCTACCAATTAAATGTGCCTGCAGGGAATAAAGCCTCTTGACCCAATCCAACCAGTCCTTTGCAGTCTGAGCAGCCCACTTTAAAATCCCAGTGTGCTTCACAGCCAGTTAATGTCACTTTGACATGACCTGCTCTCATGAGACGCCTCAGTCTTTGATAGGTTTAGCTCAACACTAATTAGTCTGACAGTCTGGGAAAACATAAACAAAAGCAAAGATTAGTTAATTATAAGATATAACAGAGTTTGAAGAGCTATTATAATATGTAATTGTGTCTTTGTTTTAGACAAAGTGGATTTCTAAATTGGTTGCTGAACTGGATTATTAATCTAAGAACCCAAACTCATTTGCATGTACCCTGTCATATTTATGAGCCAAGTGGAATTTGAATACAGCTTCCAATATATACACATAATATATATTCACATAAAATACATTTATTAATATAAATAATATTTCTTATCAAATATCTTATTATAAATAAACAATACAATTATAAACAATTTTTTATAATTTTATTTATATACCTACATACAGTATATATAAGGGACAAAACATGTTTTAAAATGTGACTATTTATTATTTAAAGGATACATTATTTATACATGTATATATTTGTGGAGAAAGGTATCAGCTAATGGACCATGTAAGGGAACAGGTTCAGAAATTTTTTTATATATATTTTATATATTTTTATATATATATTTATTCACTTTATAACTTTCTTTGTGGCAACTCCGTCAGACATATTAATAAGCATAACATTTTAATTTGATACACCCAATAACAGGGTGAAGGTGTGATCTCAGTCCACTCTTCTTCCAGTCTCTTTCATAGTTCAGTAACAGTAGTGGGTTTCTTAGCCATAACTTTGTAGCCAAGAATTTTCCAGAGATTTTCAATCAAGCTTAAATCAGGACTCTGTGCAGGTCATTTCATTATTTCAGTGTTCTTAGCTTCAAGGAAATGCTTTATTCCTTTTGCAGTGTTACGGGGGCATTGTGTTGTATGAAAACTGCAGGTTGATTGAGAAATGCTTGGAGGGAAGGTAAGAGGTCAAACTCTTGCTGCAGAAAACATTCCCCAAACCATGACACTTCCTCCTCCACCTTTCACTGACTTATTTACACACTTGGGCTTCAGTCTTTCCTCAGTTTGACACCAAACAAAATGTTTCCCATCAGACCCAAATAAATGAAACTAAAATAATAAAATAAATATAACTTTTTAGGGCTGTGCAATTAATCATAATCGTCATAAAATCACGGTTTGAGTGTGCGCAATTTCTAAACCGCTTTATAGCACTATTTTCCACGGCCCCGAACTCCCACAGTTTGTTATCCGAACCAATCAGAATGCAGCGTGCCTAAATGGAGCGCAAGAACAGAACAGACTGGGCATATGCCTACATAACTCCAGGTACACACACACTCTGTCTGTGATGTGTATTTTTTCCGTGCCCATGTTATCATTTCATTTCATCTTTTCATTTGTTATACAATTAACAAAAGCAAAAAAAAAAAAAGACCTCTAATACTGGCAGCCGGGAGTGGAGCGTGTGGCCGGGAGACTGGGGCTTGCTCTTGGGCTGCAGCAGTGATCCTGGAGTGTGGCCACAAGGGAAATTACTGCAGGGAACCGCTGCCTTAAGCATGAAATTGAAACCCATCCGGTGCATCTGACTGGATGCCTCCATAATATTTAAAATAATTATGTAGCAAAACTCTATGCAAGGTTATAATAGGCCCAGGCATCTGTCTCCTAGTTCAACTTGTCACCTATCAATATGAAATCAACAGTCTTGTGAATGAAAAAATGTCAAAATGATAATGCAAACTGACAAAAACCTTACAATTAACAAAATACAAATATAAAATATCACTGAAGTTCACTGAATTTCAGTATAAACACTGAAGCATTTGCTGATGTTGAAATAAAACAACATATTCCACTGTAATGTCTATTTAGGGCTTTATTCATCTACCACAAATGTTATGTCTTAACAAACATACTTTTTAATCACAAAGTTGAGTGAGTTTAATAAATAGTGTGAAATGTTTTACATGTATTAAACTACTCTAAAAGCAAATTACATCTGAAATCTCAAGAAGAGGTTTGTGATCTCAAGAATTTGGATGGACACATTTCTGAGAGCAACATTAGGGATAGAAGTTAAATTTAAAAATTCCAATGCAGAATGTGAGAATGAAGGAGGAAATTATATATAACATGAACAGAAACACAAGATTACATCTTTGAGTGTAACTATTGAGAAACATTGCCACACATTGATTGATGACATTGTTCTCAGAAGCAGAGGTCTTGCAAGCATGTTTTTTTCTATAAAGTGTGTTTCTTTAAAAAAAAATGTTTACAGATACAGTTTATTTTTATTTTCTCACATGGTAGACGATTAAAGTCCAATGTAAGCCGTCTGTCTTTGTTTCTCTGGATTCAATCAACACAAAAAGGTGTGCAGCACTGAATGTGAAGTGTAACTTGTTTGAATGTCCAACCGTTTTAAAGCATAGCAAGAAATACAATATTTTTATATTTTCTCAATGAAATATGAATTATGAATTAACATGTTGCTATGTGGTTGCAAAGGGTGTTTGAAAGTGCATTGTTAATTTAGGGTTCTGTCTTCTAACAATCACAAGTAAATATAATCTATAATGTCAAAAAAGTAATATCCAATAAATTACTGCAAATTTACTTGTAGCATTTACAAAGTAAAAAAAATATAATAATAATAAAATAATTGAAGCTGTTGCATTAGCAAGCACCACTAATTAAGCTCCTCACAGTCTATCATAATTCACCATAACAAGATTTCTTGTTCAGGTCTGTATAAAGAAATAAAGGTCTAAGAATAAAAGGCAAAAAGTTTGACCAGAGACCCTTCCGTATATGCAAATCTATCCTGCAACAGCTGGAGGAGCCAAGAAATGACCCTTCATCCAACCCTAATTTTCACACACACACACACACACACACAGACACACACACACACACACACACACACACACACACACACACAGCACTGTAAATGTGCCTTTCAAATACACACAAGCACACACTTCATCAAGCTGATTAATTATTACCCAATCACAGCAAGGTACTCACCTCATTTTTCATAATCATGCCAGCAAATGATCCCAGATTTGGTTTTGAACAAGCACCTGAGTCATGTCCGCATGCTCCTGTTTATTACTTCTTAATGCAACCATAATGAATGCCCCGTTGTTCCTACTCATCAAGATATATCCCATACTGAGAGACCACAGACCCCAGGCCGTTTTTCAATATTACTGACTTAATACCAGGTTGAGCACAACATGATAGTCTGCTGTAATGACATGCCAGTATTTATATTCTGCATTACCAGAGGGAGGCTAATGTTTGGGGAATCTAGACCTATTTGAGGCACAAAGAGGTGTTTGTGTGAAGAAGCCGTGAAGAACTATGATCCATGTGTTCAAAGACCTCTGCAGAGGTTCTCCTTCTATCAGAGCAAAGCTGAGAGCAATTTTGAAAAGCAATCTAACACAGGCAAAGGGATATTGGGAGAATGTATCTGGATACTATTGCAAGCTTTGACCTTGGGCTAAAGGGAATACACGTATGTATGTGTGTGTATACTGTATGTCTTGAAGCTATATGAATGCTTTTACCTCAGTGAATTTGATTAGCATTTAGACATGCATGGGGGCTGATTTGGATGGACACTGACAAGCAAATCAAGCAAAAGTTTATGTAATGAACATTTCGGTGGTGGAATCCACATCCATACTTGAGACAAATGGCAATAACACACAGGATTTCACACCTGTCCATCACGTGGTGACAGTCTCTGTGGCTGGGAGCTCTGAAACTAGCACAACCTGCATCTGTTTATGGCACAGTTGTCATTGACATTCTATTTCATTTTTATAGTCATCCAGAATAAGATCATGCTGAAGGAGAGGGGCAGCAGGAAGGATGTAATCAAATAATGAAAATTGTAAAAAGCAAATATATATGTGTGTGTGTGTGTGTGTATTTGTGTGTGCGCATGTGCGCGTGTGTGGGAGTGCTTGGGGGGATTTTTTTTAAGAGATAAAAAAATATTAAAATCAAAAATCAGTTGTTACAAGTGTATTAAGGCATCACAAAGCAGAGTGAAATATTGATATTTCTTTTTCATTTAGCAGCGTTATTAAATTTATGGTGTTTTTTAAGATTAACTTCAAGTGAACGTGACATGATGGCAAAGGTTATATAAATGTAAAAATCAGAGATAAATTATCATGAACATTTAAATATCCAATAGAATGAAAAAAAATTAAATAAAATCACTGAAAAATCTGTCAGCCAATCACCAATTTGGTATTTATATTTTGTGCATACTTAACCATCATCAACAAAAACTGTTATTTATAGATTTTAATTCAATTTTGTGTGAAAATCAAAATCAAAATCAAAAAAGAGATGTTAAAGTCTCACTGTTGTATACCGAACATTTTTGCAGTGTAGAAGGTCAATCAGATATTCTACACATACAGAAAATTTGCATACTGTTCGGACTGAGCACATTATATAGCACAGAAGTATACATTTTCCAAACATAGTCTCCTGTAGGTCTCCCTCATCCTTTTCTGGCTAGGATGCTGAAGCCAGAAGAAAAAAAAACACCCAAATTATAGTTGATCAAGTTTTCAACTTGATCTTGCGATCACTGAACTAGAAGCTCCACTTTCCTTCGGATGTCAGGAAGCCAAAAAAGTGAGACAGAACTGCTCCTGTATCAGAAGTGAAGTAACAACCGAATCAGAGCACAAGGAATATGTGTAAAATTGTGATTTGCACATGATCTGATATCAATTACTAGTACACAAAAGAGTGGGTATGCCAGAGGGCATTAGCATTACCGCTGCGAATTAGCAGCTGGAGCCTGATTCAGCCAACGGCGAAACCACATCACATGGTCAGTGAAAAAGACTTAGTCCACAGCTTAAAATGACAATTACGAAGATTGCCAAACAGCCACAGGCAATCTTTCATAGAAAAACAAACTAAACAGAAAAGGCTGCATGCAAATAAAAGTCAAAATCCACTAACATAGTTCATGTGCATGACAAATAAGTTTACTACAACAAAGAAGACTGTCTAAATATATGAATATGCAGTAATCTGAGCATTTACACAGCCTTTGAATGTAGAAACCTATAGGGTAAATTCCAAATGGTGTTATTAAAATAATACAATTTGAAATAAATGAGCAATAATGGATGCAGAAGCATTATCTGCCTATACAAACACATATTTTAACTGCTATAAATATGAATTTTCCTGCCACTACAAAATATCTGATCCATTTACTGGGCTTTGCAGTACAATTACACCCTAATAGACCCTCTGCTGTTTATTATGTTGTTTAAATAAATCAAACAACAATAACAAGAAATTAAAGCAACTCGATGCTTTTAATTTATTTATGTGTTATTAATTTAATTACTGACTGTTTACTTGAATAAATTCTTAGAAAACATTGATGAAATGCTTGATAAATGAAGAAATACTTCAAGGTTATACAACACTGCTGCAATTTAATTAGTTAACATTTATATTTACACTACTGTTCAAAATGTTTCAGGTGAGGTTATTTTTTTTTTGAAGAAGAAGTATCTTCACCAAGGATGTTTATTTTATCAAATATGCAGTAAAAAATTATTGTTATAATTCAAAAAAAATGTATTTGTGTATTTTATTCCTGTGAAGTTTAACTTTCAGCAGCCATTACCCCAGTTTTCAGTGTCACATTATTCTTCAGATATCATTCTAATATGCTGAATGGGTGTTTTATTATAATTTGGAAAACAGCTTTGCTGCTTTTTTCATGAAATATATAATTTTTCAAGATTTGTTGATGAGTAGAAAGTACAAAAGAATGGCATTTATTAAAATCTTTTATAACATTATAAATGTCCTCACTGTCAATTTATTTATTTATTTATTTATATTTTTTTTATGGGACTATCTATTGAATATCTTAAGTTATAATCAAGGTGTGGTGATGCACCCTTTCAAATGAAATTTGCCTTTAGATTTTCATACTTTTACTTGGACAACAATTTTCAGAATCGGTCAACAGAATAAAAGACAGACACACACACACACTCATACACTCACTCATACTCACTGCAGGTGGAGTCTGTTTCATCCGAACCATCTGGACACTCCGGTTCTCCATCACATCTCCATCGGGCCGGGACACACTGCCCATTCTTACATGCAAAGTCTGTTGTGGCACATGTCTTTTTTGCTGTTGAAGAAAAGAGAGAAAGGTAAGTATAAGGGCATATGCATTAAGGCTGTGTTCACACAAGAGGTCTGTTTAGGTCAAAGGTCAGTTGAGATGTACCTGCTTTTTCACTTGTCAAGCTTAAGTAGAAGGAGGAATTCCTTTTTTTCCAACAACAGTGAAACAAACCACACTACTAAATCTAGTCTGCAGGAGATGCCATGACAAAATAAGATCACTTGAGAAACACTGGTAGACTTGCACTTGAAAACAACTGTTCTGGTGCAGAAATAAAGAAAAACTGAGCTGTTAAAGCCTCATGCTTCAGATTTAAACAACAAACAGCAAGCGATATGAACTAAGTGCCCTGTGTGTCTCTGTCATTTCTTCTTGTTGCATTTATAGTTTAACTGAGAAGAGAATTTGTATGAATTGAACACACAGCTGCAGTGGGAACAATTACAAGGGTCCAGGTACACATCACATTACTTTTGTTTGTGTATGTGTGTGGATGAAGTCTAGTAAAGAGCTTTATCATTCAGAGAGGACACAGTGATTTAACACTGTTCACACGTTTGGCTTTTATCATGTGCATCAACTGAATACATGCAGAGCCTGGTCTGGGCGGGTGTGATATTCTCGAATGCCAAATATTAATTCAGCTTTTTTTCCTCACAATCGATATGTCTATAGTAAATCCATCAGCTGAAACAGCTTACTTTTATTTATTATTTTTTAAAGGTAACATGAAACCTTGAACATTCTGAAGCCATTTTGTTTCATAATCTTAAGTAATTCGAGGGACAACATCCAGACCACACACACACACACAAAAAAAATATATATATATTATATATATATACATATAATTATATATATAATATATATATAATTATACTGGTATAACTGCAACTGATTGGATGACAAAAGCCATTTGTATCATCAGCTGAAAAAAGAGATACGTTGATTAAAGGCTAAACAAATTATTACATTCTGATAAAAATGTGAAAAATGTCTAATTTTGTAAACAGATAAGAGATGAAAATCATGAAAACCAACCAAAAAAGTAAGCAGAAAAAGTCAAACAGTCACTGAGTTGTAACAAACCAGACTGAAAGAGATATTCTGTGAAATTCATCTTTGGAACAGTGAGCAAATCCCAGGCCCTTGCCTCCCATCAGAACAAGAAGATTTCTACTAAGTCTCCCCTATCTCCACAGCCAAGCGACCTTACACTGAAACAAGCCTAGAGATTTAGCAACTTGCACATCATTGGGGCCATGTTCCCCTGCCCCTTATCTTCCTCTGGAACCATAGGCAGCACGTTCTGGGTTGAGCACCTCCAAAGACTACAGAGAGAGGTGGTGAGTGAGCCAAAGATCCTTCACTAGCCTTATCTCAAGGACAAAGCTTGACCTTGTCACACCCTTCATTCCATTCAAACTGAACATAATATTAATTTTCTTCAAGGTAAAGTGTATAACTTTGTTCATTGTTAAAGCCATTTGTAAGTTGATTCCACAAAATGCCAAAAACCAAGAATTATACATTACTTGTGGATTGCGTAATTAAATAATAAAAAAAGAAAACTGCAATTACTAGTAATTAATTGGACCTTACATCAAAATATGTAATCACAAATATATATTCACACTGAATCCCCTGTAAATGTGAGTATAAACAACATAAAGACAAAATATTTCAAATATTTGTTCAATGGCATTTTTTGCTAAGAACTATGAATGAATGCAAGTATCACAGATAGAAATAGTGAAACTGATGTCTCTTTTTTCTGGGGGAAAAAAAGTAATCATATCATTCAACATTACAGTAAAATTTGTGCCATAATGTGTTAAAATATAATAGGCATATTTGTTATAGAACAAAAAAATAAGCCTTTAATTTAAATGAACTAAAAACAATCTTCACATAAACCTATAATGTCAAATTTATAAGCCTTTTATATAGCGTGTTTTATATAGTGTATATTGTAATTTTGTGATGTTTTTGTCTCTTTCAATAATGGCTCTCTCTGTTTGAATAAAAGCTTTCAGATCATTTTCCCCAATAAGTTTATTTTGCACATTCATTTTCACAAGAAGAAAATGACTAGTTAAATATATTTGCCTTTCAGTGAATATACTGGCTCACTGTAATATACTTAAAATTATCCACAGAAGCAAAAATCATTGCTTGAAGTACTGCCAGATGTTGCTGATTTGGAGGGTGGAAGGGAGCTGATGTGTGAATTGGGGGCTATGTTGTGTTGGTTTGAGAACACGGGTGAGCTCAAGTGCTGGTTTTACTAATTTTCCTGTAGGACTGCCAATGCAGGCAGGCAGCTATAAGCACCCACTCATGGGATGTGCTGATTAAAAGATGGTATGTATTACAAGCAGCAAATACTTCATTATGGAGACACTCACACTAGGCACACATACATAAAGATTGCATGTACAGCACCTTGATTTTTGAGGCTTACAACAATCATAAATCATGCACAAGGCTGTGCAAACAATGAGAACACACGCTCTGATCTACAACAATCATCACATGCCATATATAAACATCAGGCCTGTCACTGTGCAAATGTTATTTTTCTCTATTTCCCTGGGACTTCCAGGAATTGAGTGTGTATAAGTGTGTAGAAACAAAGCAAGAGATGTGTGTGTGTGAGTTTTCTGCAAAAGCAGCCAAAGCCATGACATTCCCAAGGTCCCATGCTTGAGAGACCACACTGATTGATTACTGACGGACTGCTGATCTGTGATGGTGAGCGGTAGGTGACCTCTTTGTGTCCGCTGCCAGCATTCCACAGAATGGGCAGTCTGCATGGGACAGAACTGCAGCTCAAGGTCAGCATTCTTCAATTTTCACAAACCATTTCCTCCAATACTTCACAGGGAACTAAGACCACAGTCTAAACACGCTTGACACCTTCAGCTTCCTGCCAAATTACCATCACAATTTTAAAAAGCAATGAAGCAGATGGGAAACTGTCATTCAATCTACTTCAGCATGGTCTAAAGAGCTACTTAAACACTATGAGCTATGCACTTTATTGCTTTATTTGCTTACTTTGAGCTAACAAACTAATGCCTGAAGGTGGTTAAGATATGAACAGCTTTTTAAAGCAGTAGTCATTTATAAGATTCTAGGCACTCTATGCTGGTCTAATGCTTGTTAAGTTTGATGCAAAATTCAATAGTCTAAGCAGCTGGAAGAAATAAATCAGTGATACCAGATCAGAGGTCTATAGCGTGCTGTTTGGGGAGGTGCTGTGATTGACTGGCTGTGGTTTATATGGTTCTGAGTACTCGTTCGAGACAAGAGAGCCCACCTATTATAGGATAAGGCAATCACAGAGCCATCTTGAGCAGGGCTATAAACATGGACAGGTCATAATCGTAAATGGGACCCCTTTATTTCTTTACTTTTCTATTTCAGTCTCTCTGTCATTATAGTCATTAAAATCATATAACATTTTAAGCACAATGCTGGCATGAAGGATGAGCGATATATCAAATGTTTGGAATATGCTGTTGAGGATTTTGTTCGCAACAGAACTAGACGTGTTAATTTCGGGTATTCTTCCTAACTGGCAACCAATGCTTGTTAACCGATTATTAACCGTTATTATTTTAAATTAGAACTGAATTAAATTAGAAAGGATAAGTGTGCGTGACCTGTTTAAAATACTAGCATTTGTTTCCCGGGGATCAATTTTACATGCGCAAAAAGCAACGAACAACAGTACATGAGGATTCACATATATCACATCACTACCTGCCGCGCTTCTGCGAGTGGAGAAAAATATAATAATTTATTTGCTAGTATAGCAAATAAATAGGCCTATACGAGAAACATATTTTTACTTGAATAATAAATTAAGAAAATTAATGGAAAACGCAGAGTTTCAGTTAATTTTTGTGCTCTGCGAAAGGAAACAGACGGCTTATTTTATGCACAAAGATTTGTTTTTATTGTGAATGTATACAAATAAAGGCAAACCGTTTACAATTTCCAATTATATTTATGACTAAAAGGAGAAGTTGCTTCCATTGTTAGAAGGAAAAAAATCAAGTTATTGCACTGGCGCTGCATGTGCGCACAGAGTTAAGCTTTGCTACTTTGACAATGCAGCCTGTTTATTATCATAATAAAATACAGTGAGTCAAACATATGAAAAAAAACCCACACTGCTCAGTTTAAATATGTAATAAAATCTGTACTGTTAAGTGCTATCACCGTACCGCCATGAAGTTATGCAAAACATTTAGTTTTACGTGGATATTGGAACGCGAGTGAAGTAGGCTGTATTTGGCATTTAAATACATCGCGAATACAGAAACATTTGATTTTGTGTCGAATGAGAGACCCAACATTGGTTTCAGTTTTGTTTTAGCCTAAATGAATTAGTTTTGGCTTGTCGTTTATGTTGCTATAACTTCTTATAGGCTATTTTTATTCTTATTCATTTTTAAATAGGCTACTGTTAATTAAGAGGATTTGTTGTGGATTGAGGGTAACTAAAATAACATAGCCATGTTTACAGTGTTTATTATAATGTTTGTAAACATTTCGAGTCAGCATTAGGCCTATTTCTGAATGAAATAATAATATGCAACTTATTAATAGGCTTTGTGACATGTTTTTTTCTCTCTAAAAAACAAAAAAGCCTATTTTAGCAATGCAGTTAATCTTTTCAAATATTTTGATAAATTACTGAAAATAAATAAATAAATGACTTTTTAAACCATTTAACTGATTGTATTAATCGGTCAAAATTCTTAACGTCGGGTTAACGGTTAACCGGTTAAAATGAACATCCCTAAACAGAACACAGTAAAAACAAATCTAAGGTATAAATATAAAAAAAAAGTATTCCTCCTATTATAATGTGATTGTTACAAAATGTGACATACACTTTTTTAACTGTGTATTATTATTATTATTATTTTTATTATTATTATGTGTTTTAGTTCAATTTCGCTTCTAGACATTTGTATTTTTCTAAGCATTTAATTTACTAACCCATGTGAGCAAATACATGAATACTGCATAAATATTGATATTACAGCTATCACCCAAGTATTTTATTATGATTAATCAATTTCACTCATATTTAAATTAAATTAAATTAAATTTATGCATTTAGCAGACGCTTTTATCCAAAAAAGCGACTTACAGTGCATTCAGGCTATCAATTTTTACATATCATATCATATCATATCAGATATCATATCATGTGTTCCCGGGGAATCGAACCCCCAACCTTGCGCTTGATAGCGCAGTGCTCTACCAATTGAGCTACAGGAACACAAAAATATTTATTTTGTTTTGTTAACATTTAGTTTTTACACATCACTTTTTTTAAAAGAAAGAAAAAAATAATAAATCAAAACAAGTTAGAACCAACCTTAACAAGACAAAACTAAAATGCACAGTTTTAAACAACTGCTCACAGACATGAAAGCTGCTATATGTCAAATTATGTTGACTACACATTTCTTATGAATGAATAGAGCTTACGATTATTGCCTTAAAAACATATAGTGCACTGTTCAGCCAAATTAAGTGTAGATTTATTTACAAACTAGTTGCTGACTAGTTACTAAGTCCCTAGTGTGGACTTTACATTCCAATTTAAGTTTGAATTTATGAAAGGCTGATGCAACCTACCTAGACTTTTGCCACAAGTAAAAGTCTAGCAAAACTAGCGACCTAATGTCACAGTACATTTCATCTTCTTGCATACTATGAGTGGTGATCACCTCTTTTTCCCATAGATATTAAATGTGAAAAATGTAACTACAATTCTTTATTCTTGCCATTAGAATATCAACACAGTATCATGAAGTAAAATACTGCAATACTTTGAAATATTACAGGTTTTGCCCTTACCGCCAGTGATTGCACCTAGAAACTCAGGAATCAACTCTGGGAGTGCAAAGTAAAAAAAAAAACTGGAATAAAATAGAAATAAGCAAAATGCCTGTAAAGCTACAACAAGATTAAGGCTGAAACCCAGGTGGATTTCAAAGAGCACAATTGAACTCCTTTGAGGAAGTGAGAAGATAAAGCCCTGTGAGCACAGCTTTACACTGGCACTTCACACCTCAATACCACACACTAATCTGCCTCTGCTCCTTTTGTATGCATATTGTGTGAAAGCGCCTTCATCAGACACCTCTCTCGCCTTTTTATTTAACACTTCATGGAATTTGAGTATTTCTGTGAAAGAGTTAAGACGGAGCAGGCAGTTTTGATGGCACACTTGCACTCAAACACTCCCGAGTCAATAAACTCCCACACATGAAAAGCTTAAGTCGAGCATTTTGTCTGGTTGAAGTTTGTTCTGGAATTGCATAATGCCTTCTCAAAGAGGAAAAAGATAAATGCAGTGTAAAACTAGGTCCATTTGAAAGAGCAAGTGGCACAGGGGCATCCCACTGAATGGAGCATTAAGCCCCTTTCACACTGCACGCCGGACCCGGCAAATTGCCGGAACATTGCCGGGTCGCCTTCTGTGTGAAAGCAAACACGTCCCGGGATTGATTCCGGCATTGAACCCGGGTCGGGGACCTAGTAACATTGCCGGGTTCAACCCGGAACGAGCGCTGTGTGAACAAAAGCCAGATCTAATGCTGTGTCGTAGTGATGACGCACGTTATCGCGCGACTCTTTTACTGGCTGTTTTGAAGGAAGATCAACGTTCGCGACAAAAAATATGTGCAAACTGTAATGAAGCAGAGATCAGTTAGTTCCTCACTTTCCGCGCTGACGCCGAGATCGTTCGCTTGCTTCAGTGAAAGTATAACGTGCCTAACGTTTTCGACTCGTACATTACACGTCACGCCCTGATGTCACGTGTCGTTACGGGTCCTTTACGGGTTGTGTGTGAAAGCACGCAAATATCCTGGGTAATCACTGGCGGTGTGAAAGTGCAAAATCTAGCGACCCGGGAACACTTTACCCGTGTATTTGCCGGGATGGCAGTGTGAAAGGGGCTTTAGGGAGATGGAGGAAAGATGTAGAGCTACTGCTGCTGTCAGCAACTTGGCTGGAAATAAAAGTTTTCCTAAAGTGCTGATCCAGGACCAACTTTTTTTTTTTTTTTTTTGAACAATGTATTTATTGTTTTGATTTAAGACAGGTAACAGAAAAAGAAACAATTTTCCATTTCGTCACAGTCATTTCCCACCCCAACAAAAGAACACATCGCTCTCTTCTCCCAATTAGAAGTACACAAAGGTCTCAGTCAAACCTCCATCTAAGTCCAAAACAATTTTTGCAAGGTACCCCAAAAAAAAATACATTACTGTACTTTAAACACATAAGTTACATTTCTCAACAAAACACTCTTAAAAGAAAGAGAAAAAAAAAAAAAAAAAAAAAAAAAAAACAAGAGAAAAAAATCAAATAGAAAAACACTAATACATTACACCACCTGTAATAACTGACCAATATTGTTATTGTTAATGTAGTAATTAAACGGCTTCCATATTTCTTCATGTACATCCATTTTGTTTTTGATAAAATATGTTATTTTTTCCAGAGCCATACACTGTGCCATGGCATTAATCCAAGCTCCTACAACTGGTGGATCAGACCTTTTCCAGCTTAGAGCTATCATTCTTTTAGCTTGTAAAATAGAAAAATCTATCAGTTTACGCTGCTGAGGATTTAATTTAAGGTTCTTTGGATATAAATGTAGCAAAATCATTTTTGCATCTAGAGGAATATTCAAAGACAAAATTATCTTTGTAATATTAATCACTTCCACCCAAAATTCTTTAATAATGTTGCACTCCCAAACACAATGCACAAATGATCCCTGAGCCTCTCTGCATTTGAAGCATGTATCAGGGATATTTGCATTAAACCTATTCAGTTTGACTGGAGTTATGTAAGTCTGCATCAACCAGTTATATTGAAGTAGTTTTAAGCTAACATTACCTGACTGTTTCTGAGAGTTTTTACAGATTTGTCTCCATTCATCCTCTGATATATCCTCATTCAGTTCCGCCTTCCATAATTCAAGTTTCGAGGTTGTTGATTCATTGGACCCTGATGCAAGCCAGTTATAAAAAACTGATATTAATCCCTTATTATTGCATTTCTTGGTAATTAATTCCTCCAAAGAAGAAATTACTGGTAAGTTTAATGATTGGTTCTGCATAGAAAGAACAAAACTCCTTATTTGTAAGTATTTAAAGAAATGTTTTCTTGGAATATTATATTTAGTAGATATCTGCTCAAATGACATCAACTTTCCCTCCTCAAAAAGATCACTAATTTTGCTTAATCCTTTCTCAGCCCACACCCGGAATCCTGAATCCTTCGTTCCTGGTTTGAATAATGTGTTGCCCCAAATGGGGCTAAACTGGGATAAAGAGTTATCTATTTTCATGTACTCTCTAACTTCATACCATATTCTAATCATGTTAACAACAATGGGGTGCGTGGTGACTGTTTTCAATTGTTTAAACTTATCTGAGTATATATACAGGTTTAATGGCAGCGCAAACCCATATGACTCCATATCCACCCAGGCTGGTTTATTTCCAGAGGAGAAATAAAACATGATTGTTCTTAATTGTGCAGCTAAATAGTACCAGTACATGTTGGGACATTTTAACCCCCCAGTGTCAAATGGAAGATAAAGAAGAGAGAGACGAACTCGAGGGCATTTTTTGTTCCAAATAAATTTCCTGAATAATGAGTTAATCTTCGAGAACGTTCCAGCTGGTGGCGCCAGGGGAATATTTTGGAATAAATACAAGAATTTAGGTAAAATATTCATCTTCAATATATTTATCCTTCCTATCAATGAAATTGGTAAAGATAACCATCTATCTAGATCTTTAGATGTTGATTCCATTATAGCATTATAATTTGTAGATATTATATTTTCTAATTGGGGAACAATTTTGATACCTAAATATGTAAAGCTTGGTGATATTTTCAAAGTAAATAAATGTGATGTATTTGGACAGTTATCTTTATTAAGCAGCATTAACGATGATTTTGATGTGTTCACTTTATATCCCGATATATTTCCGAAGTGATTGATCAGATCTAAAAGTGCTGGTAGAGAGGCGTTTAGTTGTTTTAGGAATAGCACTACATCGTCAGCAAATAAAGCTATTTTATGTTCCTTGCCTCCCATTGTAATCCCATGTATGTGATTGCTAGACCTTACAGCTATTGCTAGCGGTTCGATAGCCAAAATGAATAAAAGTGGGGACAATGGTGAGCCTTGAGGGCAACCTCTTGTAATATTAAATGGCTCAGAAATCACCTCATTAGTTAAAACTTCAGCCACTGGGTTGGAATGTAATAATTTGATCCAATGTAAAAAGGAGCTTCCAAATCCGAATTTTTCAATGACGTCAAATAGATACGCCCATTCGATTCTATCGAAAGCCTTCTCCGCATCGAGCGAAAGAAGAGCAGTATCCTTTTCATTTTTTTGGCTATGTAGAATATTTAAAACCCGTCTTACGTTATGAAGTCCCTGTCTGTTCTTAATGAACCCACTTTGATCGTCACCCACAATGCTCGGAAGCACAGTCTCTAACCTTTTTGCCAGGACTTTACATATTATTTTGGTATCGGTATTAATTAGGCTTATAGGTCGCATATTACCACATTTTGAGTTCGGTTTTCCTGGTTTTGGTAAAAGAATGATCAAAGCCTCCCTCATAGAAGTAGGAAGACGAGCACTATTATAACATTCTATATACATATCATGGAGTGGCCCAACCAATTTATCACTAAAATATTTATATAGGTCAATGGGAAGGCCATCAGGTCCTGCTGTTTTACCACCCTTTAATGTATTTATAGCCTCCATAATTTCAGCTGCACTAAGCTCACCATCTAATTTAATTTTTAGTTCCTCCGATATTTTAGGGATGTTGAGATTATCAATAAACGTAGAGTGGGCATCGGTCATGGCTTTATATTCAGAACAATATAGCTTTTCGTAGAAATTTCTAAACGCTTTATTAATTTCCATCGGATCTACAGTCATATTTCCATTTTCATCCTCAATACTAGTAATTGATCTTTCTGATTCCTGTTGTTTTATACGCCAAGCAAGAAGTCTGCCTGGTTTTTCTCCCTGATCGTAAAATTGCTGCTTTAATCTTAATAAATTGGCCGCTGCCTTTTCATGTGTTCTTTCATTATATTGGGTTCTTAACAATAGTAATTCTTTTAACACATTATCAGTATTTTGGCCTGTTTGTAAACTTTTTTCCTCAAGTAAGCGAATTTTTGTTTCAAGTGTTTTAATTTCCTCCTGTTTCTCTCTTGTCTTCCTACTCGTATAGCTTATAATTTGTCCTCGTATAAAGGCCTTAAACGCTTCCCATCTGATTATAGCTGAAGTTTGGGTGGTATTATGTTCAAAATAGTGATCAATTTGTTCCCCTAAGAACTCAAGAAGTCTTTTATCTTGCATCCAATGTATTTGAAATCTCCATTTAGTACGATTTTGGGTAAGCTTTGGTTCAACGTATGTCAAAGATACAAGAGCGTGATCTGATATTAGAATACTACTGTATTGACAGTTTCTGATACATGAAATTAGTTCAGCTGAAATCAGAAAGTAATCTATTCTTGAGTATCCTTTAGAGATACTCGACCAACATGAATATTCCCTTTTTATTGGGTTTTGAGCCCTCCATATATCCACCAGGTTGAGTTCCTTTATAAAATGTTGTAAAACTTTCCTAGACCTTACATGAGTGTTATCGATACCAGATGACCGGTCCTTACTGGGCTGCAATACACAATTGAAATCACCTGCCACAATGTGTTTTCCAGGCAATGTGGAGACCCTCAAAAATAGATCATTATAAAAATCTGCGTTATCATCGTTAGGTCCATATACATTAACCAGATTAATCCTCGTTGATAGAATATAGCCCTGTACAATCAAAAATCTACCTTTGGGGTCTTTAGTTATTTTATCAATACGTAAAGGAATAGACTTATGTATCATAATTATAACCCCTCTGGAATTAGAATAGTAAGCTGAAGACAGTACTTGACCTGGCCATCTTCGTTTAATTTTGATTATCTCATGATCTAGCATGTGTGTTTCTTGCAGGAACACAATTTTGGCTCTAAGCTGTTTTATTCTACCCATTACTTGTTTTATTTTAGTAAGTTTACGTAGGCCTCTGCAATTCCAAGATACACATTCAACCAAAACGTCTGTCATTTGTTATGTCATGGATAACATAAAGAGAGGTAAATTACCATAGTGTAAGAATAGCAATAAAAACCTATAAAGGGTACCATTTTGGATAAAACCCAAAAAGAAAAGGAAAAGAGCGTCCCACCCAAACCCCAGGCCTGCTTCACTAGAACATACAGGCTCCCCCAAACCCCTAAATAACTTCCCTCCATTATCGGGAATAGGTCCACACAGTACTGAGGAACTATTCTTCTGTAAGCCAAAACTCAGCTCAATTGCTTGTCTATGTACACAAATAATCCAGATAGGCTAGTTTAGTTATCAACTGAAAATAAAATGTGCGCCAAATTACATGCACGTATTTTCAGCTCTCACTTAAGAATCACCTAATTTCACTTTTAAAAGAAACCAAAAGAAGACAAATAATAAAAAATAAAAATAAGGGGAAATTTTTTTATAATATATATATTGTATATATATATGTATATATAGCTGTAGACAAAACTTATTAATACTTTATACTAGTATTTTAAGGAGCAGGACTATAAGTGATATGATGTCAAATTTCCAGCAGAAGGCCTTACATACCTCATAGTTTCCAGCAGCCACAGAGAGATTGTAAGTTTAATTATAGTTCTCATCAAGACACACTTAATTAGTCATTCTCAGTCACTCACTGGTTCCAGTTTCTTTATGTACTTGTTCACGTCCGCTGGTGTATTGAAGATGACAGTGCGGTCATCGTTGGTCAACAGTAGCCGTGCAGGGTATATTACCCGGTGTTTGTCCATACCGAGTTCCCGTAGCCGCTTTCTCACGCCGTCGTAGCTCCTCTGTTGCTTATACACCTCCGTTGGCAGGTCAGGAAGAAATCTTATTTTGTTGTTTTGGTACATCACCTCTTTCTGTATCCGCGCCGCTTTCAAGATGTTTTCTCTGTCCTTGTAGTTTAAACACTTGATGATGATGGTTCTCGGATACGTGGTGGAACTTTGGCTCGCTGTTATCCGGTGCGCTCTCTCCAAGACCGGTGTCGTTATCTTCAGAGTATCCGCTATCCACTTTTCCATAAAGGAGCAGGTATCATTGCCTTCTACTTTCTCGGGTATGCCCAGTACACGCAGGTTGTTACGTCTACTCCTCCCTTCTAAGTCTTCCACTTTGTTATTGAGGTGTTTTGTCTTGCTCTCAAGTTTTTCGATAGTTTCTTTCAGGGTTTGTATCTCGTCTTCTGCCGTAGATATCCGCATTTCGGCTTCCACGATACGGCCGCTACATTCTTTAATGTCCGTTTGGACATTTCTTATTTCCGTCAGTACTCCGTCCATTTTTGTATTAAAGTCTTGTTTGAATGAAGTTATGGCCAACATGAGGTCCTTTGTTGAGGGATTATCCATGTTTATGACTTGTTCGACGTCCGCGGAAACGTCCACGTGTGCCTGCTCCGGTGAGCACGGCTCCCCTTCAGCTAGCACCTGGCCTGCTTCCTCACAGCTCTCCATCGTTTTCTTCTCCTTAGCCGCTTTTTTTGGCATGTTTGATGTAGTTTACTCTTACGCTTGCACTTTTTGTCTCTTTATATAACCTCTCTCTGGAATATTATGCAGGATTTATTGAAAAGCAGTTGAGCACGAGGAAAGCACGTCTGCTCACCTTGCCACCATAACCGGAAGTCCCAGGACCAACTTTTTACAACTAAATGCAGCTAATCCATGCAGAAATATGCAAGCCTGGACTTAGGTCCTTACAGCAGCAGTTCAGAATGTCAGCCACAAGCGAAGCGACATTATATACAAGTGGAGTAGGGATGAAAACCAATAACTGGATGACATTTTTAGGATTTTTTAAGTTTTTGAAATAAGTCTATTATGCTCACCCAGGTTGCATTCATTTGATTAAGAATAAAGTGAAATATTTTTTACTAACTTAATATAGTCAAATATAATTAGATTTGAAATAAACGTTTTCCATTTTATTCCTGTGATGCAAAGCTGAATTTCCAGCATCCATTACTCCCGTCTTCAGTGTAACAATATTTGAAATAATTCATTAAAAATGAGCTGATTTGGTGATTAAGAAACATTTCTTCTTCTTATCATAGTTGAAAATGGTTGTGCTTTTTAATATTATTGTTCCAACAGTGATACTTTTTTATGATATTCTAATGAACAGAAAGTTCACAAGAAAAAATCAAAAGAATCAAAAATAAAATAATGGTAGTGTATAGTGTTTGTTTTTATTTTTTATTAACAGTTAGGAGAAAATATTGTATTGCATTAGTTGCACCTTTGTTCAACATTTAAAGTATGTGCAAACACTTCTCTATTAAATGTATTTCTGATTTGTAATATCAGCTCTGCAGAAATGTGAAAATATCTCTTCATTCAGCAACAGACTCAAGGGCAGTGAATGCCATTAGAATTGTTTGTCTTATTTTCAAACATTTCTTCTTTAAAAGTATTAAAATAATCATTAAAGAAACAGAAACAAAAAACCAAATCATTCAATTCCTTAAGATTCCCATTCCTAGAGCAGATTATCAAGGGAAAGTGTGCTACTATAACCTGAGAGAAAAGTGATAGACTTATTGATGAGAAATACAAAGGAGAAGAATGGGTGAAGGAGAAAGCAGTTCCTATTAGCCTGTTTTATGTGTGCCTATTCCTCTCCAGCTCTCCTTTTCTTCTCTCATGCTCCATTTATTTCCATTGATTTCTGGATGTTGAAGTTTCTCCTCAAACAAACAGAAGCATATCAAGCATAATCGCACAGTAACCATACATAAATATTTATACTGGCCAAAGAATTGGTCCTTTTACTCTGCATATCACTTCATGATTTTCTTTTACTCTCAACCTCTCATTCTCTCAGTCAGCAGACATTCATATTTTTCTAAAATTGAATCACAGGAATTGAGTGGTGATTGATTACGTTCTTGCCACCAAAACCATTTTTATTCTTGGTTTCTTTGAAATCCAGTGCCCGAAGGCACATGATTGATGCAAACACATACAGTGGTTGTTATCGGCACTGAGGCAAGCTGAACATAATCAAACAGATCATGTCAGAGTCTGTCAAAGTAAAAGCACATTACAATCCAGAGCTCTCAGTAATGACAAATAAAGAATGCATGTGAAGGAACACAGTGTGGGGAAGCATGAGAGCGAAATGGAGCAACACTAATTCAACTTTCAGTACTGTAAAGTGAAACTCTTGCACACTTTTTGTTTAAGGTGTGGTCACATTAGCAAAATGTGGGTGAAAATTTACAAAAAAAAGGAAAGATGCACAGCTTAAACAAAAGTCACTTTCAAACCAAGCAGCTTACTAGCAGTCATTCCAAAAAAATTAGATAGAATGCATTCCTACTGAAATTACTCAATTTCGATTGCAAAATTCACTGAACAATGGCAAACAACCACACCTTTATTTTCAACTTTGGGGACTTTTAAATCCCACAGGATAATTCTTATTTAAACTTTAGGTCTCAACTGTTTAGTTAACATGCTAGCTTTGAAATTAGCCTTATCAAGACAAAAGTAAAAATGATCAAAATGTAATTGCCACACTTCCATTTCCACCGCAGAATGCTAGTGAGAAAGCTAGTAAGAGTGTGAAAAGTGTTTAAAAGATTTTCCACAAGTCCACAGAACCGAACGTTCCCATAGTTGAAGAAACACCCTTAAGCGCAGCTTACAGTAAGTAACTAGCAGGAGACATCGTAATCAATAACTGACCCACAGATTTCTTCAGAATTCGAAAACCCTTCAATTATACAAGTCAACATATCTCCTTCCCCTTTTGTGCTCTTTGTGAATTTTCCCACAAACCCCGTCCCTGCAGTTGAATTCATTGGTCGGTCAAATCAATTACTCAGTCACCTGTCAGTCAGACGTCATGGATTCAGTTAAGAGTTCTGTAATATCATAGATGGATTCCATTCCGACAAACAACAACACCAACTATCAGGATGTGCTACCAAAGCTACACTAATTTTAAGGTTAGGGGTAGGGGTTAGTATTTGTCTGTCTTATGCAGGCAATCAGTACTGTGTCTGACATGACCAATGAAATCTGTAGAATTGGCTGCAGGGTGGAACTTCCCCAGATAATCAGTGTAGATCATGTGGACAAACATATTGATATAAATATCAGCATGATGTAAAATGCCATGTGTACAAATCAATAGAAACCACCAGACAATAAAGTGCCTTTTAAGGCTTTTAATGCCTAATTAGTTTCAAAAGCTGGCCACTTTTTATTGAGGTAATGCAGTCAAGTTTCAGCAGTGAAATAGACTTGAGATGAAGTACAAGTCTGTTTAACATATGACCAAATTGCCACACAGATGTTTAAGCACGTAATGGAGCAGGTGTGTGAGAACATTATTTGTGTAGATGAAAATCAAATAGACGCCATACACTATATGCCAAACACCCGTTAGAGACTACATGCACGCACAGCCGAGGGACATCCCTGAGCATTCTCCTCACTCTTTCCCTCTTATTTGTAAAGTTATTCTTCAGGCACACATTTAAACACATTTGAAAGTGAAAGTGACATGACATACAGCCAAATATGGTGACCATCACAACTGGTTCTCTGCATTTAACCCATCCAAAGTGAACACACACTGTGAACACACACCTGTGGGCAGCCATTTATGCTGTGGCACCCGGGGAGCAGTTGGAGGTTCAGTGCCTTGCTCAAGAGCACCTCAGTCGTGGTATTGCCGGCCTGTCTTTCTGTGCCTCTCGCTTCGCCACTCTTGCCCTTCACAGTCTATCTACCATTATGACTTAATATCTCAACGGTTTCTGTTAAAGAGAAATTAGATCAATAATAATTTCAGCATGAACTTGAACATTTCTCATCAACTTTTATAAGACCATTTTAAGACCAACTATGATATCAATATTAATATTAGTGTTCCTGTAGCTCAATTGGTAGCACATTGCGCTATCAAGCGCAAGGTTGGCGGTTCGATTCCCCGGGAACACATGATAGGTAAAAATTGATAGCCTGAATGCACTGTAAGTCGCTTTGACTAAATGCATAAATTAATTTTTTTTTTTTAAATTTAATATTATAGTTCTATACACTTTTTGTGTATCAATAAAAGTTAATATTTTTAAATTAAGTATACATTTTGATTGACAAACTTTAACTGAAAACTCTAGAGCAATATTATGACTTTTTGTTTTTCATTAACTTTTCTGAATTTAATTTTAATGGTTTAATACAATTTTTATCAATCAAAAAACGTGTAAACAATTGAATAAAAAAACAGATTTAACAGTTGAATCATTTATTAACATTTTAACAATAATAGTATCCTATGAAATCGACTTCGTTTTTTTACAAGTTTGATTTAATTTGATATATTCTATGAGTTAATGAGATTTAATACAAATTTATCATAAAAAAACGGTGTAATCAAATGAAAATAAAACAATTACTTCGGTTTTATTATAACATACATTAGTCCATATCGCTATTTGAAGTTGATTGACATTGACATTCTGGGCCATTTTGTGACATTAGCACCCGGTGCAATGCATTTTCACATTCTACACCACGTTGTTTAGATAGCAAATGCATTTGTGCCCATTTTTGTGCCCATGGACATGCTGCTCTGAAAACGCAGTGTGTTCAGATGCAATTTTGGCACGTTGCTATTTTGAGGCAACTGAAATAGACTGTGCCATTGACCAACTGAATCCTGGCCTAAAGTTAATGGTGAAAATACAATACAATAACAATATTTCTTTGTAATTTAAAGAGCGCATTAGTAATATGCACCTATATGTGGGTGAACAACACACGTACACTCTGCTTATTACCCACACACACACACACACACACACACATAGGGATGTGCAGCAGCAAACAAACATGCCAAATATTGTGACCCGTATATAGTCTACTTGTGCATGAGCAAAACCTTTCCTCTCTGGAGAAGCATTCAGTCTTTGCTCTTCCAAATTCCGCCATGTAAACAGCAAATCCGCCATGGCATGAGCGTGACTGGCTTTTAGAGGGAATGGGAGATGAGAGTCTGATTGGTTTATTGTATGTTTTGCCCAAAACACACCCATGACTCATTAAGAGTATAGAGACAAACCTTTTAGACCATGCACGTCGACCATTTTTTCACATCGTTAAACTTGCAAAAGTGGATTTGGACGCCCTAAATGCACTTGCCCCGTGCACTTTAGACATGTGCTTAGATCGTTAAAATATGGCCAACAACATGACTGGATTCGGTGATTCTGTCCGTGTGTTTCTGCATCACAAATATCCCAGAGCCCTGTTGAAAAACACAGAGCAGGCCTAACAAAAAAAAAAAGAGTCCGAAAAAGAGACGGAAAAAGGCAATTAAAGTGTTCAGCTGAGATGCTCTTTGACAGGGAGAGTATTTTGGTGTCAGTGCTAGATCATTTACTTTTCGTCTACTTCACAGTCAAGCATATTTCTGTAAAGGGAAGACAGTCATATCAGACACATACTTTACACAACTACAGTATCCATATGCACACAAACAAAACTATATTACACATACTGCTGCATTTAGATTAAATGGCTTACAGCATGAAGTTTGGCATGGAATATGTATATATATATATATATATATATATATATATATATATATATATATATATATATATATAATAATTAGTTACATTATAGCATTTTTCAGAAAGAGAAGACTGTAAACACTACTGTTCACAAGTTTATAGTCAGTAAGATTGTTTTATGTTTTTGAAAGAAGCGTCTTATTTTCACCAAAGCTGCATTTATTTGATCAAAAATACAGAAAAAAACAGCAATGCAAGCTATTACAATCATTCTGATTTATGCTGATTTGGTGCTCAAGAAACTTTGTTTCTCTCTACTCTGTTTCTGCAACTGAAAAAAAAAAACAATGTGCAAGAGATGATTATAAACTTGTGATTGATGCTTTCGACGGGGGTTTACAAGGCCGCAATAATATAATACTTGAGACGACATGCTGATAAACTACATCCGATCTCAGTGTGAAACCCGTGTGCATTTGTTCTCGTGTGTATGTGTGTAGGCGCGAGTTCTGCACTGCTTCATCTGGTTCAGTGCCCAGTCATATCCCATCATCACAGTGTGTGCTCAGCCAGTGAACACACTGCCTTTTGCTTTATTAATACAAATGCATGTACGTAAGTCTGGTTGCCTTTGGAGGACGGAGGGGGAAGCCATGACAAAGCAGCAAGCCATGAGACAAAAGATGTGGGCAAATCTGCCCTACTGACATGGAAGAATTCATTTCAATTACAAATGTCCTCCACCGCTCAGCAAAGATGAAAAGCAACAGCCCTCCAAATGGAGTGATGCAAAGGAAGAAGGGTGCAGTACATCGAGCAAACAAGACACAAAAACAGCAACCTGCTGCTTTGATTTGCTTGGATCTTGTGCTAATGATACTGTGGCATTATTTCCTTTGTGATTTTCCATCACGATGGTTCATTCACAGAACATAATGCAATGAAAATCCAACCTTTGTTCCTTCAAGACACACTTCTTATTCTTTTTATCATTATACTTAGGGATAATTATATATATTTTGAAATAATTCATATTAAAATGCCTAATGCCTTAGTGAATTTGATTAATACAATTTACATTAAAATATCTGAGGGAAAAATGGAATAAAATAATCTCCTTCATGTAGGCTAAAAACACTGGACCCAACTCACGTTCATGGTATGAAAAATATTTTATTTTTATTTTAAAAAGTTTACACTTTGTGATGTGCTTTTTCTTTCTCTGGACCATTAGTATGTAAATCAAACAATATTAAGACATTCACTCCAATATGGTCAGTGTGTGGAGGTTCTGGTCAAAATTTCTTATGATTTAATTTTCTTCGTACTTGCATGCAGCCTCTCCCTCCTTCCTCCTTTGTTATTTATTCCTTTGAGTGTGTTTGCCTCAGCCCAGCTTTTCTGCAGCGATGGCAATATTGTGGTAACCCCACCATCACTCATTGCTGGCCAGTGTGTGTGTGTTGGTGTTTGTTTTGGGGGGAGAACTGCTCCCTGCTGTGGATGTGTGATTGTGGATGATTTTCATTCATGATATATACATATCATATATATTTCAAATATATATATATGACACCTGATTATGGAAATTCCTGAAGAAAAAATGGACATCCCTAATATATACAGTCCACCCTCATATCATTTATAAAACCCTGGGCCAGTGTTATTCTGATCATTGTTCAACACAATACTGATAGTGAGATTCAAATCTGCAAAGGTGCTAGTAAAATTTCTTTTAAAAGCCATTATACCAAACAATCATCTCCTCACTAGGGCTCCAGACTGACATTAAGTGTCTCACATTAGAGCTACAATTAGCAGCATATGGCTCCAGCATCATAGCAAAGGGGCTTAATGGACTATGCTTTAATGAAGCACACCAGCATACATACAGTAAGTGCTCCAATCAAACACTCCTCAAATTCTGCATCTATCTTCACTCATTAGTATTCACTGCACATAAGATGCACGTAATCAGCACCTCTACTAGCGGATTCAGAGTTTACATTTATGGATTTTCAAAAAAAATTCAGATTTTTTGACTGTCATGATAACAGTCATATCTCTTTTGAAAATCATTATTGCGTGTAGGAGTGATATGCACAATGACTAAGCTCCTCTGTTGCACTGCAAACCAGCTTGATTGGTTGGGAATCCAGAAAGGTTGACATGGCTTTTTGCTGATGCCTCTGAATCACACGAATAATCGTTGTGATGCATCAACATCTGAAGGCCAAAAATACCAGGCATGGCTCATATTGACAGGTATTTAAAAGCACTGTTCAAACAACATTCAATCACAACACAACATTTTACCACTGAACTAATGACTTTATAATTAGGAATTGGATCATCAGTTGAGTATCTACATTCATATGCACTTTCAAATTAAGATTGACAAACAGTGCTTGCACATGAAACATCTGCAGACACAATGCTAGATTGTTGTGGGTTGTTGCCAGAGCATTATTATGCAGTTGCTAAAATGTTTTGTGTTTTTATTTTTTATACTACACTTATATTGCACTGCACTAATTTAGTAAAATTAGCTTAAACAACTGACAGAATATGTTGCCTAAATCTAATGCTAATCTATTCAAAGGACTTTAATCTTTATCAATTATTAATGATGAAAATGGCGCTCCGGGGAAAACAGCAATAGTGTGGAATTAGGAGCTAGTGAACCTCACGTTTCAATTTAATACTCTATTATTTTCAGCAGAGTAATCCCATCATTCTCTTTTTGGTGTGTATTGAATTACCAGCAGCTCTGATCTAGGGCTGGACGATTAATCGAAAAATAATCAAAACCGAAATTCATAACCTCTAACCGAAGTAATTTTCCCATGTCAGTTATTTCGTTTTTTTTATCTTGTTAACACTTACCCCTTAAAAGCATACTAGCGCGTGTGTAGCCACATGACTCTGCTCTCCAGTCAGTGGCATAAAAGCAAAACACGGAGGTGAACGCCGGTTAACACATACTGATGGCACGCGAGCGGAGAGCCTTGCGTCTTCACTAAACTTTGTCAGTTGTATTTGTTTTGTGGTTTGGACATTCAAGCAATTAGATGATCGGATGTGTATTATTATATCAAGCTACCATGTTCGCGCAGCTGCATTGTGGCACGAACACTCATATAAACAGTAGCTATGAAGATCGCGCGCAGAGAGGAACACAGAAACTAGTTGTCAGCGCTGTCCTGTGATTTATCATTAAAGTAGCTTAGAATCTCAAAACTTATTATAGCATGTTTGTGTGCAGCGCACATGAAGCACAAGCGCGTGCATAGAGAGCAGCGGTCGGCGGTCGCGCTGCGGGTTCCCGGTTTGTGTCCGTTCTCGGACTGTTCTGTGTATTTTAACTGTAGAAAAGGTTGTTCCGAGTCGAAACTATGATACAGAAAACTACATCAGTATATCATCATAAACACAGCCGTTTTTGTCTTACGTGAACGTAAACAGATGAGAAAGAAAACACACATGTACAGTATGTTTGCTTAAAGAGACAACAGCCTAATAAACGCGCTGCCTGTCATTAATGTTAATCAAAGAACAAAAGAAAATCATTCACTGATCTTGACTGAAAATATTTCATAACTTTACTTGATTAATCTTTATTTTATTTATAAAAAGAAAACTATGCAGTGTTTTTAAACTTTTAATTACAGTTTCTGTACCTGAAATTTAGTTTAGTTGTATTTATTTATGATATTGCTAATTGATTTGTTTGTTCCTTTCTTATTACTGACCTATCTTATTACTTGTCTTTAACACTTTAATATTTGAAATTTATATTAATCTAGTTGTTTTTGCTATGGTATTTTTTTTAATCACAGGCAAAATTCCTCTTGCAGTGTTTTGTAGGCTGCTGATTTTTGCTCATGTTATTCAGCTGCAACAGAATGCTTTGTATAAAAGTTTGACATCTAAATGTTTGACTTTGTTGTTTGAATTTTTTTTATATTGGATTTTTTATCTTCTTGGAATCGAAACTAGGAATCTATAAGAATCGGAATCGATAAAATTCAAATGATACCCAACCCTAGTAAGAAATGTTATGAACATAGATAAAATAACTGCTGATAGTCAATCATATTTACAGTACAAACCTTGTCAGTGAACTATGAGGGCAAAAAACAAACAAAACCGAAACAAAATAATCGTTCATTAATCGTAATCGAGGTAAAATGTTCAATTAATCGAGGTTTTGATTTTAGGCCATAATCGTCCAGCCCTACTCTGATCTATTACATGCGTGCTATGGGAATGGATATATCAGCATATGTCAGGTCTGGAGTGTTTCCTGTTGTTGCAAGTCTCACTTTCCATTGAGCCTGTTAGCAAATTCATTCCATTCTACAAAGCAAAGACTTCGAAAGTCCATGGGAAATATACATGTTTGCCTTTTGAAAAGTCCAGCCCCCTTTTCTGTGTCCACAGGCATAGCCGAGAGTTACCTTCAGTTGTGAGAGTGATTTCAATCCGCGTAGTTATACAAACTCACCCTCCAAATCAAAGTCTGCTCACTTCCTCGCGTTGAATGTTTTCCAGTCACCTAAGCGTATCCAGGGCTACCCCCTTCCACCCCCCCCCCCCACCTCCCGTTAGAATATAAATGAATCCCTTGCCCGACCGCCACGGTTGTCACAATGTCCCCAACCTCCCTATACCCACTGACTTCGCCTTCATTTGGTTTCAAGGCGACTGACATGGGGGTAAACATGGTGCTGGTCTGCAGCGGTGTGAGAGAACTCCTGATGGGCCGAGTTTCTAAAGACCCATGTGTGCGGTTTTCTGAGGGAACAGAGGGAGACGTGTTCTGCCCTGTTTTATTCTGTAGGGAGCTATGAAAGCGTGAGCTGCGGGAAACCCTTTTGACATGACGGGAGCAGTGAGCAGAACGCAGCCCAGCGGTGGAGTGAGGGTGGAGGCTGGGGTTTGACAGGAACAAAAGACATCTCTTCATAGACTTTGGTGTTGTATGGAGAGTTTTCACGGCTGATCACCAGTGAATGAGGGCAAAATAAGTTTGCTTAGTGATCTCACACTTTCTCAGAGCTAAAAAAACAATAACTTCAACGTAATCCAAAGAGCACTGACATTCATGCTCACAAGCAGAAATGCACACGTAGAGTTGGGTACCAAAACTGGGTGCTAATACGGCACCAGCACTTTTATGACCGGTATGTAATGTACCGAATCAGAACAAAGATTTTGGTGCCACTTAAATGCCTGAGCTGCTTGAAATATTTGCACTCTGGTGCTCCAAAACCGATGTTAAGAAACATCATCACCGCATGTGATCACTAGTTAAATTATACTGCATTTGTGTGGCCAGAATAACTGGAAAAATTATTTCCTGACGGAGAAAAAGTGACGTGAACAGAGGACAGAAAGCTCTGATAATACAAATCCAACACATCACTGTAGTAACACTGGTGTCCATGTTGTTTTCATATTCCGACTTAAAAGCACTATTTGTGAATTGAGATAATCAGAGGAGTGCATGGATGTAACGATTACACTTAGCCTTCCGTTAGCTAGCTGCATTAAATGTACTTGTATTAATGACTTGCAATGATAAGCATTTCTAAACCAACAAAACAGAACATTATAACATGTTTTTACTTATAAACATCAGTCAAATGCGTCCTTTTGTGATCTGATTTGTCTTTTTAAAATCACAGAATGAGGCAGAAAATATATACAAAATAAGTATGTTGATTAGCAATTGCTTATAAATATGCTTAATTATGAAAATACAAGAGATGGCTTGAAGGACACAGGTAAACTATAAATTCCCGCAGTTAAGTGTTTATTGTCTTTATCATCATTTTAAATATTTGTAATCTTGTTTTTACTTAGTTACAATAATAGCTGGATGCCTTGGTCCATATCAGTGATTTCCTGAAATGTCATCAGTTCTAATAATTCTCTGATGCATATTTGGAGATTCTGCATGATGGCACCCTAGGCTTCCAGTATGAATGAAACAGACATTAAATGTATAGTGCTCAATAATGGCCAATCTACCCTATTTAGGGTAAAAATAGGAGAAGTATTAGTTCTCTCAAAAGAAATTTGAAGTAGATATGATAAATGATAATATGATATGATAAAAATATGATAAGTCATTTTTGAAGTATCGTTTCAGGCACCGGTACCATTTTTAAATGTGTCAACTAGAGATGGGTGATGTCTACCAAATTGGTTCACTAGATGGCCATCTGCCAAAAAATTTAAAACAATTGTATGTACACAAAAACAAAAAATGTATTAATGCGCAGCCACAAACCCACAGGCTTTTGATCTTCTGACAGAGAGTATGAGAGTGTTTTGATGTTGTGGACCAGCATGAGTCTTGCCCAATTGAACCAAGGATATATCAAAGGTGTCCAGCAAGGGAAGGGAACCTCTCAGATCAATGGCTGCCCCTGGCTCGTGAGCCATCTTTAATATTTCAACTGTTTAAGCCTCAGAACTATGTTGCGTTGGCTTAACAGAAGCTAGACGTGTCTGCAATCCAGTAACCTGCTGAATGCAGTCTATCGCAGTTAAGGTAAACAGACTACCTACATGCTACAGATATACATTTTCTGATTAGATTAAATACCTAAACAGATATATTTTTAAGCTTCTGTCGATAACAAAGTTTTCGATTTCCCACCTACACACCTTGATGCAACCAATACAGTTACACTATCATTCAAAAATCAGGTTAGTGCACTTTTTTTTTTATTAAGAAATTCATACTTTTTTCAGCAAGTATGCATTAAATCAAAATTAAAATTTACATTAAAGGCATTTATAATGTTACAAAAGATTCTTTTGAACTTACTATTCATAAAAGAATCATGGAAAAAAACTAGTGTATCATGGTTTTCCAAAATAATTTAAGAAGCACAACTGTTTACTGAATAGTGAAAATAAGAAATGTTTCCTGAGAAACAAATCAGCACATCAGATTTGATGATGATTTCTGAAGGATCATGTGACACTGAAGACTGGAGTAATCACTGCTGAATCTTCAGATCTGTCATCACAGGAAAAAAATAAAAAAAGTTAAACTATATTAAAATAAAAAAGTTATTTTAAATTATAATAATATTTCATAATTAAATGTCAACATTTTTAAGATTATGTCAATATTCTGTTAAAACCAATAAACGAATTGTACATTGGATAAATCAACAATGACAGATCATTTTCTATTATCAAGAAAGGTTATAAGCTGTTTAATCAAAATGTGGTGGCTGAAAAAAAAAACTTGCTTTGTTTATTGATTTGCATCAAATAAAACAGTTTCAGTGAAAACATGAGCTGATTTTTGACCCTCAATATTTAGTTTAGTTGTGCACATAAATGCACTCAATATTATTAATTATATTTAAGGTTGATGTGAGGAATATTTAATATCCTCCATGAACACAGTAAGGTGAGCACTATGACCGTTAATCGCGGTTCCTAAACTAATCTATGATTTGCAGCATCCCAGTCAACACATGCAGCAGTGTCACATTCAGCATAACAGTTCTCATTGTCCCATGTGGAAATCTTAAAGCATATATCAGTGTCATTAGTATTTGTTGGAGCTAATGCTGTTTCCTCTCTGTGGACCCTGCAGAGCAAGGTTAGAGGCATTCAGAAGAGCGTACACAAAACCTCTCACTTGTGATATGAATGTACCACTGCTTCATCAGCACTTAGCATAGCATTGTGTCTTTAAACCTTTAAGAGCTTTAGAGGTACGTTCATGAATGCTAATTCCTTTTATATTTGATCAGAGTGAATTGAATGTTGTATGCAAAAAAGATGTGCCTAAATCTCCTTAAACCTCATTTTTGGAAGTACTCTGAGCAGTATGTGCTGTCCCACTGAGCGATAACAACAGGTACCAAAAAGGGAAATTAAGAGGAACAGAGAAGCTCCACGGAATAAAGGAGAAAATTAAAGAGAAGAGGAGAGAAAATTAGACAGCAGAGATGAGCAGACCCCTGTTGAACAATGCTGTCAGTCTGGGCCTCGGTCCCAGCCTCTACAAGGGAACACAGTGTGTCTGTGCTTGGCTAAGAATAAGAACAAGGATTGTGGAGCAAGATGTTAATGGCACATTTGCTAAATGTTCAGCCGCTTTATCGCATTTTTTTTTCTCCTTAACTGCTGGATAATGTGTCCTGTAGTAAATGCTGATTTGACACTCTTTAAAAATCATTGATATTGTAAGAAGCAAAACAAATGCATAAGAACACATCAAAAATAATTGTAGTCTGAAAACTATTTTACCTGCTCTGAAAAATGATCTTCATTTGTGTAACCTTGATAAAGCTAATTCAGTAATATTTTATTTAGTTAAGTTTTAGTTCTTTTTAGTTTTACTAAAAACTTATCATTTATGAATTCTCTATGATGTGAAGGTCTTTCTGTTTTAATTTTGCCTTTAATGTAGCCTTTTCAGAGCTGATATTGGGCTCGTTTATTTTAATCTATGAATGTTGAACCTGGACAAATAAACTACTAACCCAGTTTCAATGACCAAATTATGTAACTGAAAACAATATAAAGGAAAGTTCATCTGTTTGAGAAATCAAAGAATGACAAAGAAGACTGGGAAAGGGAAGAAAAGAGTGATTGTGCATTAAAATGGAAATAAAAGCGTTATATGGATAATAGAAGGAAATGAGCACATGGATCAATTATCTGTGAGATGAACATTAAGGAGAACAAGAGGGAGAGAGTGAGATAAGACATTATCATCACAAATAAGTTCACTGAATCGAAATGATATAGAAAGCAATTTTAAAATGGAAGACCAGTGAAATCGTTCTAAAAGAGCTGTTGCAAATAATAAAATAAATGAGTTATGTATGTATTTGTTATACTGAGGCAAATAAATAAATAGATAAATAAGACTAAATACTGATTGACAAAATAACTTCTTTATTTTCCAGGAAAACTTGTTTTAAGTCTTATTTAAGGAGAATTTATCTTGAATGAAGTAGACTTTTTAATAACCCAAATAACACAAATATGTTCTTGCTTTAAGCATAAACCTCATAAAATTGTTATTCAGTATTCATTCTCTGAAACCAAGACTAAATCTTATGCAATATTAATATCTTGAGCACTTTTGCTTCTCAAATAATTATATTTTTGTTTGCGTACAGTGATAAGGGCCTCTATTACATTATCTATTGATAATGTCTATCATTATAGATGATGGATGATATCTAGAAATTAACCGAATATATATAAAAAATATATAATTTTTTACCAAAATATAAAAAACAGAATTATATGGCTGTTATACTTTGATAAGCCAGGTGGTTCGAGATACACTCTCATACAATTCAAATTAAGTTATTATAGGGAAGAAGAAGAAAAAAACATTCAGTCTGGGCTTCTTTACAGTGGTATACGATTAGAGCTATTATGATTCAACACTATTTTCTCAGTGGAAATAGAGATGTGCAGACAGAGCGTGTTTCTGCTGACCTTAAAATGAGCCACAATGTAAATGAGGCAGGTGCTTTGAGGGCCTCCACATGTCTGTTTTTGTCTGTCTCTCTCTCATGAACATGGCTTCACAGTAGCCTAATTTCTTTTCAATTAAACAAACCTTCGCTGTCTAATAGCTCAAATGTGTGCCATGTACTTTAAACTATTTTATGCACACTCCTCATGCTGCTATCACAGTTGGGGGAGCTCATTTTGACAACTAAATGGATAGAAACAAGGCCAGCATAACAAACAACAACCAAACGTTTTGAATCAATTCACTAATATCCAGTTGCCTCCCAAAGAATGAATATTAAGATTCACTTAAAGAAACCATACACTGCAGTTAATCACTTAGCCTATTGCAGTAATAACAGGTGGTGGCCTTAAGTGGCCAATCTCTTTCTTCCCAACTGCACCTGGGCATAAATGGCTGACTGGAGGACTGCAAGGGGTCTGGCGCATTGACATTCCCCCAATGTCCAATTTGGAACAAAAAGAAGACGGCTTCCCTCCCTTAGGTAGGTGTGGGACATTGCCTTCCTTTCTCACCCCTTATGTGGGACTGAAATTTATGGATCTTAATTGTATTACTCTGATCCGTATGGCAGGGGGGTGAAAAATTAGAACAGAAAGGGAATTTTGATTTAATGAAAGACGGTAATCCCAAAGCTCTCTGGAGATAATTCGCTTTAAGAGTGAACATTATGCCAGTGCGTGGGTAAGAGGATCACTCACGCCTGTTACGCAGAGAGGAGAGAGGGAAAGGGTCAGTTATGATGGGGAGGCAAACTTAAATGATCAATAACATTTAAATTAAAATTAATAATAATAATAATACATGAATACATATTTAAATTAATAATGACAATTATAAAATAAAAAATATAAAATAGGTGTGAAAAAATATACCTGAAAAATATACCTTTTTAAAATGTATTTTTATGAAGTGGTTCAATCATTTTCTTATAAAAAAATAAACAATAATCCTCCGTCCTTTAAAGCAGCGAATAACGAATGTTTAAAAGCAATGTTTTCGTGCAGTGTCTGTCCCTCGCCGTTGTTTGGGGTAGGGCTGAAACGATTAGTCGACATTATCGACAATGTTGACAATAAAATTTGTCAACAAATATTTTTGTTGTCGAGTATTCGTTTGATTTAATTTGACCTAATTTAGAGCCTGCAATAATGCAGTTTGACCAGTGTGGCACTGTGGCACAAGAATCTAATTCAGCCCTCCTCGATGCAATTCAAGAGAAGAAGAGATGCAGAGCTCGCTCAGCGCTGCTTCAGAGAAACCGAATGGCGTTTGGATATGAAAATATATGACGCACGTTTTCCTCTCAATAAAGAAATAAACGACAACAACAACAACAAAAATATCACAGCAGTGTGAAAGCAGCAGTTAAAAATGTATCTTATTACACCAATGGGGATGTTTGCACGAACTCAGTAAAGCATTCACGTCACGTCAATAGTATTTTATGCAATACCTTAAATCAAGCAGTTTTACGGTATTAAACATTATTATTAAATATTTTATTAAAGTGATAGTTTGGTTTGCAGAGATAAAAGCTTCATCTAGCTCAGGACTGTTTTGATTATCATAACCCAGTAAGGTATTTTAAGAGAGATTACTCTACCAGTCAAAAGTTTTTGAATGGTAATGTTAAGATTTTTAATGTTTTTTTTTTTAAGAAGTCTCTTCTCTCTAGTCTTCAGTGTCACACGATCTTCAGAAATCATTCTAATATACTGATTTGCTGCTCAAGAAACATTTATTATTATTATTATTATTATCAATATTTAAAACAGTTGAGTAAATTTTTTTCAGGATTCTTTGATGAATATGAAGATTCAGAGATCAGAATTTATCTGACATAAAAAGCTTTTGTAAAATTATACGCAATGCCATTCAAAAGCTTGGAGTCAATTAGTGTTGGGCGATATGGTCATTTTTCAAATCGTCATATCGTCAGCCTGTGAGATCGACGATACACAATATTATCGAGCATGGGTGGAGCAAGAGAGAGACTCTTTGTTCTTGTCATAGCATAACTATTTGGTGTTTTAAACCGCACAGGTGCGCGAGAGAGAGCCTATGGAGTCACCAATTACTTTCAAACATACTGACTGATTTAACTAACGTTAAATATAAAAATACTGTATTTAAAACAGCTAGTTCATACATAGTCAGACGCAACTGTCATATCGCACATCCGCATCTGCGCAGGGAAGTTATCAGTCTAAATGTTCTGCAAAATCAGTCAACGGTGAAAATCAATAGCAGATTTCATTTAAAGTCCAACAGTTAAACACTAATATTGGGCATAAACGAACATTTAAATATAAAGTATTTAAAACAGGTTAGTTGATATATTTGTAGTAAAGTTGAATTGAACGGATGCATCAGTCACAGTTAGTGATGCCTCACAGTTAGTGAGGGCTCATTTAATATATTGCACATACAGTATATAGGCCGTTTAGATTTCTTGTTAAAGTGCAATGAAATACCTTATATCTGCAGACGATGTACGTCTGTTTGTGGATGGAGACTTTGTAACGGCCAAAACTATGTATTTTGCATGCATCACATTATAGTGCGGTGTGCATGAAAATAATAACAAGGCGGCAGATTGAACTTATTGTCCATAGTGGTTCTCACGTAGTCCTTCTACGTCATCACCACATAGTGTGTTTTATAAGTTAAGTGATCAGTCTTTAAGAAAAGGACTAAGTGAGAACCATGCACTATGGATGATAAATTCGCTCTGCCGCCTTAATTATTTTGTCTTTACTTTATTTGTGACACCAAGAAAGAGTTAATCTCTCATGTATGATAAGAGCGCGTGGCCGTATACCAGCCATTAAATGTGTGTGACACCAACTCGTCGTTTTCTATCTCTTTCATTTCATGGATTTAACGAATTATCCGAGTCAAAGCTTTACAACTTCGACTACTTGCTGTAATCCTCATGCGCTTGCGAGGTGTGTGTGTGAAATGCATAAATTCAATGAATAATTTCAAATTGGTTTCTTGAACATGCCAATGAGTTCACTGTACTAAAATGGCCCCCACAGTCACCAGATCTCAACCCAATAGAGCATCTTTGGGGTGTGGTGGAACGGGAGCTTCGTGCCCTGGATGTGCATCCCACAAATCTCCATCAACTGCAAGATGCTATCCTATCAATATGGGCCAACATTTCTGACCTGCACTCCCTTGGGTCCGCAGCAACAGTTGATTGGATGAACGTTTCTTAACATAATACAAATGCAAACAGACAAACAGACACACAGAGATTCCTGTCTTTATAAGAGATAAGAATATGTTCAGCCCCGCCCTTCAAATAGTATTGAAGATAATATTTGATTTCTACCGATTTTTCGAAGCTCAAAAAAATTGTATTTGGACCAGCACTATATACACGCATTTCTGACTACCTCTGAATGTAATTTTGATTAGTTTAATCATAATAGTACATATAGGCATGCATTTTAATGCAGTAAAATACTCTTGCTGAAAGCCCAATATGTTTTAACTAACCAGCAATAGAACCATTTTAAATAGAGACAAGATCAATTGAATTTTGTGGCCAGTCTAGATCAATGTCATGAAATTGATGTTTTTACTACAGATACATTTATCAGCATTGGCCAAAGTTAAACACCTGTGGGAAAAAATCTCGAATTTCTGTGCTTAGAGAATCTACTCTTGGTCCGTTAAGCCCGTGAACCTTGAAGAGTTAAACAGAAGTGAATGCAAACTAAAGGTCCTAGAGATCTTCCGCAGACAGAAATATCTGGTATTTCCTAGTTTTAAATCTGTGAATGATAACCTAAAATCTTACTTGAAGCAGACAACGGACTGCTACACCTTCAGTCACAGAAGAAAAAAAAATTATGCTTTATTATGTGAGCTTGCTGTCTGAATTGAACAAATCATTCTTTTGAGCTGGTTCTTTGAATAAGTGTAATGGCTGGAGAAAATTCATATTCTGCCATCACAGGAATAAACTATACATTAAAATTGATTAAAAATCATATTTTATTATGTTAACTTGATCTCTGAAATGAACAAATTAGCTTTTGAACTGGTTCTTTGAATTATTCAAAAGACTCAAAACTCACAAGTTTTCGGGTTGAATTCATCTGAGAAATCCTTCGATGAATGTTCTCAAAGTCAACTATTGAATGAACATCTGACTAACTTACCTTAACATGCAATTCTTTGTGATTTGTAAACTAGTCATATCCAACTAGAATTAAACAAAAATTAAATGTATTTAATAAAACTTTTATTACATTTAAAAAGCACTACATTGCATATTACATTTAAGTCGAAATATCAGGGAAAAGTTGAGAAAAACTTAAGCAGAAGAGCAGTAAAGTACGAAATTAAAGCCAGATGCAAAAAATAAAACTCAGATGGTGTTTTAGGGGAATAGTAGAAAGGAGAAAGTGAACAGACAAAATGTATGAACTGAGGTACTTGAACAGGAATTTCACATGCTGGATAAAAGTAAACCCTTCCTTCCAACTACCCATGGCTCAATTCTGAACTTGCTCACCCATTGAAACTCTTTCACATTGTGCAAGGGACCATTGTGTAAGACTCCTTTGGCCCTTTTAGGGAAAGAGGTGACAACTATAGGCTCGAAAACTAAGATTAATGCTTCCCAGTGTCTAAATACCAAACCCACACTCCATAAAGACCTCCCCTTCACTTAACTAACAGTCTTCCTTCTCTCTCTTGTTTCTGGCATGGCATTCACTCATTACTTAGGCTATGGGTAATTCCACCAATGTGCTAAAGGCAATAACCCTGTTCAGCACTCAGTGTCTGTGGAGTACACGGGCAAGCCAACAGCACAGTAGTGCAGCATGTACCATAGAATATGCCATTATTCGACCTGTGAGTTCCTATCTTAAGTTCACCATAAAAATAACTGTTGTTTATGCTTCAGTAAAAATATCTAAGATACAGTAATAAGCATAGTTACATGAAGGGTGTAACAAATTTTAACAAACTCTATTTAACAAATGTATTTATTCCAGTATTAAATTTTTTTTTTAAACATTTTGCAGTGCCATATGAATACCATGTTAATTATTCTGTACCATGGTATACACTTTAACTATCTGATATCATCACCGTACCAGCGCAACATTAGATTAATTAAAAATAATAAAATATATATCAAATATATATACCAAATAGCAGTTGCGCAATCCACTGTGAGACACCAATGTTTCCCTGAGCAAGACACTTAACCCCTAGTTGCTCCAGAGGCGTGCGACCTCTGACATATATAGCAATTGTAAATCGCTTTGGATAAAAGCGCCAGCTAAATGAATAAATGTAAATTTTAAATATGCAGTACTGTCAAAACTTTGAGGTCACAAAGACTTAAGAAATTAGTACTTTTATTGAGAAGAGACCGATTGATCACAAGTGACAGTAAAGACATTTCAAATATGACAAAAGATTACTATGTCAAATAAACGCTATACTCTTGAACTTACTATTAATCAAAGAATCCTGAAAAAATGCATCACGGTTTCCACAAAAATATTAAGTTATTTACCATTTTCAAAATCGATAATAAGAAATGTCTCTTGAGTACCAAATCAGCATATTAGAATTATTTCTGAAGGATCATATGCCTGAAAAATCAGCTTTCTTTTATTTTAAAGAAATAAAATATCCCAACATTACAGTTTTTTTATCAAATAAATGCAGCCTTGGTGAACATAAAACATAAAAAAAGAACATAACTCAGTTAAACAGTTAATTAACTTCCATAGCTAATATGCACCTGAAGATGTGAAAAGTGCCTTTAGGTGTGTGGAGAAAAAAAAAACTCACACCAAGACTCAAATTCCAACTGAAATATCTCTTCATTTCTAGATCACTTTCTACACTACTTTACACAGAGTTTACAAAGTGTCGGTGGGCACTTTTGTAACTTTGGAAAGATATTAATGACAATGCAGTCTACACTCATTGATAAGTTGGTAAGGCCAGTAAAAAGAGGTTTCCCTTGTAACCACAAGACAGATTGTCTCATTAGCTCTCAATAAACCAGTGAAATGGATCTTATTTGCAACAAATGTCTCCTGAGGGGAAACCAAGCAGTGATTGGCTTCCCATTCCCCAAGGGAACTCTCCTTTCCTTGCAGATTATCATCATCACCGAAACATCTCTATGCAGTGATCCTAAATGTAAAGCTCATTATAACTAAACTATGTGAGTTTCGAGGTGACAACAAACTGAGACGAAAGGCTTCTAGCAAATTCTTACAAGCAGGCATTTGGATATTATTGTAGACACAGATTGTAGGGGCCATATGGGGGTGGCTGGGTTTACTCAGGGAATACCAGTGGAGCTCCAGTGACATGAGGGACGAAGAAGCAGACTGCCAGTTGCCCAAGGATAAAATATTTCCTTTGCCAGGCAGCTGTGACTTTCATCGCTTTCACCCCAAATTCACCCAACTGATATCAAAGTCATTCTCCGCAAACTACACAAGGGCATCTTCCCAAAAGTCATTGTCAATGTCACATCAGGTGCTAAGATGAGTGTGTTGACTTAAACTTTCTACAAAAACTTGACTATTTACATACTATAACTGCCAAATTCTGATGTAAAAGCCTTGCCTTAAATAATTACAGTTACAGAGTTCTTTGAACTTCTTTAGCTATTGTCAAAAGTAAACATGGACCAAAGAATATACATTCATCCTCAAAGCATCTCCCATATGAAAGAGATAATAGCCCAAGGGGGATGCGTTTTAAGATGTTATTCTTGAAAAACTCAGAGGTGTTTCTGTTGTATAATTCATGCCAGTCCGGTTTTGGTCTTTGGAGTGAGTGTTTGATGCTTCTTCACAATGGCATAAATATTTATGGACGGTTTGCCAATCTCTTCGCTCATTAGTGAGCTCTCCTTCAGGCTAGGATGGGCTACTCTATGGACTGGTCCATATGGACTAATTCATACTTGCCAACCAACTTTGAAAGAGAATAGATAAGGAAATTATCATGAAATTAAAGGTGACCTATTATGCAAAAATCACTTTTATAAGGTGATTGAACACAGTTGTGTGGTTGCAGTGTGTGAAAACAACTAGTCTATAACTATAAAGATCCACACACTCATTTTTTTTAATAATCCCAATAAATCGTAAACAGTTTCTACAAATGATTGGTTCCAGATTTCTCCCTATACTGATGTCATACTAGGGAAAGGTCCGGCCCATTTGTGATGATCTCTGCCCTATTAGCATAAACCCCACACTGAGTGAGAAGCAGCAGTCCGCCATTTTCTTGCTGTAGCTAATGGAGATACAATGTCAGCACCAAAGAGGCATTACAAGAGTCGTGTGTTGGGATACACCAACAAACATAGGAGTATCCATATACCGCTGAGGACACGGTGGTTACATTAAATTTTCAAAGGAATGTCCCCCAAAAAACATGGAAAAGTCCTATATGTTTGTGCTAATCATTTTACACCGGACTGCCTCACAAACGAAGGTCAGTTCAGTGCTGGAGCTGTGCAAAGGTTGATTCTGAAAGAGGGATCAATAGCAACACTTTGTGCGTGAACGTCAGCTCCAGCCAAAATAAATATCACGAGTCATATTTTGTTGTCTGTGTGCACTTGGATGGGTTAAATGCAGAGCACAAATTCAGAGTATGGTACACTATACTTTGCTACATGTCACACGTCACATTGCATTACGTCCAAAGTGCAGTTCTTTTCCACAAGCTGTTTATAGTGACCATTGACAAAACGTGAGACACCATTAACAATATTATGAAATGGATCATTTGACTCATGCTCTAATTCTAGTCTTCTGAATCAATGTGATCGCTGTATGATCAAATATATATTTTCCTATAGTTATTAACTCAAAATACACTGTGACTGGATCACGGAGTCAGTGAGAACTCCAGAAGAATCCTTACAATCTGAGCACAAATCATTCTTTTTAGACTTCACAGAGTTTAACTCTGTTTCTCACACAAAGAAATCATATTTCCCTTAATATTTATTTAAATGCAATGAAAATATATAAAAATGTATTAATTCTACCCCTGGACACAAGTGTGAAAATTTGCAGCGTGAAAGCAAATTTTATATGGGTCACTAGACCGCCTCAAAAAGCTGCTACGCGTCACGCATATTGAAACATGCAGATTATCCACAACATGTTGTTCTTCTGTGTTAATGGCAGTTTAGCTGTTACCCTTTAAAACATAAATATGAAAGAACATAATTTTGCCAGAATATGAGTGTGATTATGCTCTGTTATCTCCATGAGTCTCAATATCATTGTTCAGGGGATGCAAGCAGTGAAGGGGGTTGGCTGGGTGAGACAAACAGCAGGGTGGCAGATCTGGCAACCTGGATCTAAGCCCCACAAAAGTAGCAGGACACTGCTGTCTCACTGGTGCCCTCTAAATACATGATACTGATTTACTGTGGCAACAAGGCAAGGACAAACAGTGGGGAAGAAAAGAGCTACATGACTGAACCAAGACCTAAAGTACTGAAATGTCCGATGGGAAATACAGGTAACAGTTGTAAACACACAAATCTTTTCTAACAGACCACGAAACATGAGTCCAATTCAAATATAATCACATGGTATACTGTGTCGTCAGACAATCACAAGGTCAAAAAAAAAACTTCAATAATAACAATTGCTTGACCAAATGTATTTGTTGACTGACCACATGCTTTTGAGGCTTTTTCATCTTTTTCTGATGTAACATGGTGCTTTGATCAAGAGCACTCAAATCTACGCTTCCAGTCACATATCAGCAGGACTTTTCAAAAGAGGCAGCTGGGTCTTTGAAGTCAAACATGGCCTATGTGAAGCCCAGCTATGTATCATCGTATTCAATGTACAAAAAAAAAAAAAATTATATATATATATATATATATATTATTATTATTTATTTATTTTTTTTCAAAGGATTTTGGTCCCTTGACAAATCAGCATGGTCACTTGGCCATCATAATTTAAGCCCCAAACAAAAATGTTGTGCTTCATTACATAATTTAGGAATATAGATGAAGCATGAATTCCATGGTTCATAGCCCCAGTTACTAAGCTGAATATTTAAAGGGTCAGTTCATCCAAAAATGAAAATTAAGCCATAAATTACTCACCCTGAAGTCATCCTAGGTGTATTTGACTTTCTTCTTTCAGACAAATTCAGTTGGAGTTATTTTAAAAATTGTCTTTGATCTTTCAAGCTGTTCTGCACTGCTTCGGGAAAATGAGAGGTTTGATAAAAAAAAACTGTCTCACATGGCTCCGGGGGTGAACAAAGGCATCCTGTAGCGAACTGATGCGTTTCTGTAAGAAAAATATCCATATTCAAAATGTAATAATCACTTTAATTGCTCAGAAGTGACACACGTGAAAACGCAGCGGAGAGATCAAAACAAAACGATGGTCACTAATTAGAAGTACAAAACAAGGATTTGTGAAGAAGAATGTTAGAGGATTTCGATATAAGCCAAGAGGAGACTGGTTTTCCTTTGCTCCTGGTAACAAATGTTGGTTTTCACAAGACTCACCGGCGCATGCACAATGCTGACCTTATACCCTTATGACAATTCCCCCGGAACTGCAGATCATTACGTTTTGAATATGTAAATTTTTCTTACAAAAACACATCGATTCATACAGAAGGCCTTTGCTCACCCCCCGGAGTTGTGTGAGAAAATTTTTAATGGATGCGCTTTTTATTAAACTTCTTATGAACGGATGCAGTGCAACACCCACTGAGTGGCATCAAACCACTTAAATGATCGAAGACAATTTTTAAAATAGCTCTGACTGGATTCGTATGAAAGAAGAAAGGCATACACCTAGAATGACTTCAAGGTGAGTAATTTATGGGCTACTTTTCATTTTTGGGTGGACTAACCCTTTAAATATGCAGATTCAAATTACTTCTAAAAAAAAACTTGCTCATTGTAATAATGTAATCAAAAAGAATTATTAACTCATTTAAATCAAAAACAATAGAATCAGTTTCACTTCCACACCTATTAAATTACAGTCTTTTATAGTCCATTTACAAAACCAAAATCAGTGCTCAAGGACTAAAAATGACCCTGGTATCTCAGATAAAGATTCGTCTGCACTGTCAAATCAAAGGAAGTTCAGCTGACCAAGACCAGCCCAAGAACGATTTCCACAGGGAAAAAAGTAATTCATTCTTATGGGTTGTTCACTTCAGAGCACTTTACCGATCAAAGGCTTTGCTGCAAATGCATGTAAACACAGTTTAGCTGAGCTAATCGCTCTTTGCGTAACTTAGTTAAATCATTGCCTGTTTCATGTCTTCAGAGGCGCGTTTTAATTGCATCATTTCTCCTGTATCTGTGCTTTACAACACTCCCGGCTCTACCTCATTGATCTATCCCTCTGATTGTTAGAAACCGTGAGTGAAGACACTTGGGAAAGATACCATTTTTTAGGCCAAGCAGTCAGACAATGATAGTGCTGAAATCTCATTTCACGACTCACTGCCGTGTTTGCAAAGCCGGAGGCAATGATGCATTCTGGGGAGCAGTTTGGCTTTTGAGACCCATGTAGGTTGTCCAGGTGGACGTTAAAAGGTGGGGAGATAAGAACGTTAACAAATGACACCGGGGGCTAAGGTCACACTACACTGGGCTCAAGCTTCCCAGGTCTGCTCATTTGGGTGCTAATGGCTTATTGATCTGGAGCATTTTTTTTTCTGAAGCAAGGCCGTGTAAACCCCGACGCTCAGCAGAGATCAGGCGAGCTGGACTTCTGCAGACACAGTTGTTCCTTCCAGTCCATTTTGTAGGATGTCAATCAATATGACTCCTTAAACTGCTTTAAAAAAACTCATACATCTTATTTTGGGATTACATTGAGAGCCTTTAAAGAACCAAACAAAAACGTCACTCTCCTTAAAGTCTGGGTTGTTCAAAGTGAGTTTTAGCCAAGGCAAAGTCAGATTAGAGAGGTTTTAAAAGAGACTTAAACATCTGCATCAAGAAGCAAATAGGTTATTCTGTTCATTTGTGCTGCAACACTATTGTTTCCTTTTAAAATAGGCATACATTAAGGATGCTTCCTAACTACATTAGTCAGTAAAACTTACAGTGTAAATAGAGGCTCTAGAAGCAACAGCAGCATCAAGGAGATTAATGGGTCTCAACTTCTCAGTCCCATAGTGCCGCTAATACAAAACTGTGTTGCTAAATTAGATGGAGGAACAACTGGCACCATTACTCAAAAGATAATTGCTCATTACATCATCAGAACTGGATTGCCCGCCAGGCAAAAATCATATTGACAGAAAGTCATTTGTGGTGGTGTGTTGATTTACCAAGTCTCTTGTCAGTGGATTTCATTTTAACACAGCTCATTCTTATTATTAATGGCCATGAAATTGTCTTTGTAATTGTTCCTTCGATGTCTTTGTTTTACATTCTCTTGTGAGCTCACTTGGGGTTGTCATGTAATATCTCATGACTAACACTCATGTATTGTGCATTTCTCCATGCTTTATTGATCAGTGTCAGAAATTAATATTTTATAAAGGAGCAATATTTTCTTATTAGAATTTTTTTTTGGTCACACTTTATTTTTAGGTCCCATTCTCACTATTAACTTACCATTAATAACAACTTTTGCCTCAATAAACTCAGAATTTCCCGCTTATTAATAGTAATGTAGTTGTTAAGTTTAGGTATGGGGTTGGATTAATGGATCTAAAATATGGAGAATAAGGCATTAATATGTGCTTTATAAGTACTAATAAACAGCCAATTCTAGAAATATGCATTAAAGTTAATAATGAGAATTGGTTCTTAAAATAAATTGCTACCATTTTTTTTTCCAATACAATCTCATTCTAATTACTATTTCTATTCCTTTTCATGGGCAAAATATTTTTTGCTTTAATAAAATCATCTCAATAACAACTTGCATTATTAATTATGACAAACATATATTGTAATATACACTGTCCGCCAAAAGTTTGGAACTACAATTTTGTAATGTTTTTGAAAATCCATTACGCTCACAAAAGGCTGTATTTGTAATCAATACATGACAATACATTTATTGTCTTTTATACCTGTGATGGCAATGCTGACTTTTAATCAGCCATTACTCCAGTCTTCAGGATTATTTAATTCTTTTAATGAACAGCATTTATTTGAAATATATGTTTTGTAATGTTAGAAATGTCTTTACTGTCACTGTAAATCACTGTATTCACAAATACTGTACTTGCTTTGAGCAACAATTCAAAAAAAAATACCCAAACAGAAAACAGTTCTTTTAAACTGTAATAATATTTAACCATATTAGATTTACTGTATTTTTGATTGAATAAATGCAGGCTTGGTGAACATAAATAAAAAAAAAACACACAATGTACACTCATTTAAAAAGTCTTCATTAATTATATGTCATAAATTCTGAATCTGAAAAATAAAGTTACCAAAAACAAAAATAGCTGAAAATAAGTATGTGCCCCTATATTTCAAATATGTGGGGCATTTTCAACACTGAAGGAATGCAATGCAAATTTTGAAGAAAATAATAGGTGTGTGCAACCATTTAATTACCTCATTAAGACGCACAGCAAAAGCACTCTAAAGTAATTAATTTCCTTATTTTTTAATAAGGATATTATGCATACTGCCTTGTCGAACAAAATCTGTGCCACTCATCTGCAGAAAGTTCTTAGGAATTTTTTACCTTTGACAATAGTACCTCAACACAAATTTACATTTATTCATTTAGCAGATGAGTTATTCTGTGAATGTAAAGCGCACACACTAAGTGCCTTATTGTGGCTATGGGAAGCAGGAGGAAATGAACAGGCAAGATGCTATCGAGTGTCTCTTTCCAATAACAAATTGCTTGTGCATACATTTTATTTTTCTCTCCATATTTGTGACAAGGGTGGGCGAGGCATGCACCACAAGAGTGGGCTTCCTGGTGTCTACCATTTGCTCACTGATTACTTTGGTGGGGGAGGGTAGGTGGAGAACAACAATCTGTGCACAAATCTCGGCACTGCCAAAAAAAACAAGACACTGGTGGAATGAAGTCTATTCACATGCCGATCCGTCTCCTTTCATCTCCCATCGTACTCAGCAGGTGGACATCTCTGGCAACAACGTACAGAGACTAATGTCATCAATGGGGCTGTGCATGTTCTAAATCAAAGATGAAGGATTACATACACCTTGTTTTGCTTGAAAGGTAGAAAGACTGCAATTAACTAACAACTATTAATGACAAAACATTTTACTAGAGTAAACAAAAGGAAAAAATGGTACACAGAATGATATGTAGAACAACAGAGATAGACAGAATGACAGAATATAGAGACATGACAGAATATGGAGAATAAGGAATTACATATAAATATAAAAATAGAATGATGTATAAAATAAGAAATAGAATTCTACTATACATAAAATGACAGATACATATATCAACATATTACAACAAATATATTCTAGACAACAGGCTTTATATAGAATTATATATAGAACAATAATTAAAACAATAGACAGAAAGAATAGTAGATAAAAGGATACACACAACAATAGACAGATATTCTAGATATGGTTAAAAAAAACAGACAAAACAATAGAAATTCTAGATATTACAGATAGACAAAGCAATAGATATTCAAGATACCATACAGACAGACAGAACACAGATGCACAAATAGATAGTCAAAAGGATAGAGAGAATGATATGTATATTCTAGATATCATAGACAGAAATATTATAGGTATTCTTGATCTCGTAGACCAGTGGTTCCGAACTACTTTCCTGGAGGCCCCGCCAGCACGGCAGGTTTTCCATGTCTCCTTAATCAAACACACCTGATTCAGATAATCAGCTCTTTAGTAGAGACTCCAAGACCTGAAATGGGTGTGTCGGACAAAGGAGAAATGCAAAATGTGCAGTGTTGGGGGGCCTCCAGGAACGAGGTTGAGAACCACTGTCATAGACAGACAGAATGATATAGATTTTCTAGATATTGTACATTGACAGAATGATAGATATTCTAGATATTGTAGATGTTTTAGATCAGAGGATATTTTCCCTCTGAGTTCAGGGTGACATTAATCTGCATCCATGAGTCTCTCAGATTATCCATATTTGAGGAGTGCATTGCCCCACTAAGCTCCTGTATTCCAGTGGGCTGTTAATCCACCCGCCTCTAATGTATGAATAGTGGGTAATTTATTTAAACCAAGCTGGATCCAGTATTTAAGCCAAAGTAACTAAGCAACAATGACTGAGCTGGGCTGGGCTTTGAGGACACAGGAGCACATGGTTGGTGGTCTGGTGGAAACTAATGGGACCCTTTAAGTACTGTAAGAGTCATGTGGTGCTGATTGAAGGTAGCAGGAAAGATGGCAAATATTTGATGGAAGATAAAGCCACAGCACATGATACAAATGGCAGGAATGGGAAAAGATTTCACCTACTATCCTGCTGCAACACATGGGAATTATACAACTGTCTTCACTACCACAATACTTTATTATGCTTATTCCAAGAAGCATTGTGCACTTTAGTGCAGAATTTTGCAATGGTTTGGCTGTACAGATTTGGGATTTCTTAGACTTGTTAAGACTTACTTGCATCACATCTTCATTCCACAAGCCTGGCACTTGCTCCAGCTGGCCTCCTCATGCTCCTGGCTAGCAGCACGTCTCCTGCCCGGCCACATGTGCAATGTCAGGACTGCAAACACAATTGCAGGGTGCCGAGTGGCCCAGCCAGGCTGTTCAGCCCAGACTGATCTTTGTACTATTAAGGCCTTCTGGCAAAGGACAGTCATCTTGTTTATCCAAGTCAGACAGCACAGAAGTTTGTTTCTTCACTGGAACAGATTTGGAGAAATTTAGCATTACATCACTTGCATCCCAATGGATCCTCTGCAGTGAATGGGTGCCATCAGAATGAGAGTCCAAACAGATGATAAAAACACAATAATAGTAATTCACTTGACTCCAGTCCATCAATTAACGATTTGTTTGTAATAAACAATCCCATTTTTAACTTTAAATAATTGCTTGCGCCTAAAATACAAATCCTGTATCAATATTTCATTGAAAAAGTTGAATCCTGAATCCTGAATCAGGAGAGAAATATGCAAAGATCAAGTACTGTTTACAGACAAAAACAGTCTGAAACGGTTCTAAACAAATATGTCTGTGGATTTTGGTGTGAGAGGACAACACTGAATAGACTTTTATTTAATATAATTATGGACTGGTATTTAGGCCAGAGGCAACGGTTTTAATTAAAACGTCTTTGTGGATTTGTTAATTTCTAACATGCAGCTTTTCACTTCACAAGATGTTAATTGTTGGACTGGAGTTGTATGGATTATAGTGATGTTTTCATCAGCAGAACTCTCAGTGTGTGATGCTGCTACATTTCTCCAAATCTCTTCTGATGAAGAAACAAAGGTAGTTTATCTCAGTCAGAAAGAAAGACAATTATCAGGTAGCGCTATTTTTTTTTTTTCATTGCAAGTTTAGAATTTGTATCCTTAAGTCTGCAGCTCCTCAACCAGTAATAACTGTGATATTAATTATGGAATTCTCCAGACAATGTTACTCTTGAAATATATGCAATATCCCTTGTGGCACTTAGACTTGCAAAATAAAGCCAGCTTTCACTTTCTATTTCACATAATACAAACATATTTTTTTTAGGCTTGCTAAAAAGCAATTTCAAAATAACAAGGAATATTATCAGGCAAACTGATCTTGATAATATACTGGGCACATATTCTGAAATTGTTTACATGCTAGATATATTAATTTCCTCTTGTAGGACTGCACTTCTGTCAGCATTAATACCAATAGTTTTAAGCAGTCAAAGTTTTGAGTTTATTCCAGTAATGCTTCTATACAATATGTATAACAGGTACCACTTGTAGACACACAGATATGCCATCATCTCTGACAACCATCCCATCAAGCCCTTACCTCTATTATAAGTCTAAATTAATAAATTATTCCTCTGTCCAATTATGTAAATCCTTGATGTAAGTCACATATGTTCATATACATAATCTCTGTTGTTTAAGATCTGGACATCTTAACATTTAAACCGAATATTGCAACATTTTTGTGAATCAGTGAACCATCTCTATTTATTTTCTGCAGTCGTATAGAAATTTATTAGCTAATATAATCTAATCTGATTTCATCTATCCATTCCATCCACCCTTCATTCTTTTTCTTTCTTATTCAGTAACTCACACACACACACACACACACACACACACACACACACACACACACACACACACACACTAACACACAAACACACAAACACACAAACACACAAACACACACACTTTCATCACTGTAGTCTGGGAACCTTGGAGACAGCAAACATCTGATAGGGGGAGGCTCAGAGGAAGCGCACTGCAGTCTGTGAACCCCATTTGACAGAATTTCACAGAGCCAACCTCATACTCACCACTCCAGCTAAAAAAAAAAAAAATAGACCAAAAATAGATCCCTTCACTTTGAAAAACAAAAGCCCTCACCTCGCTAGCCAAGTAGAAACCGATGTGTCATCAGAGTATTAGAGAACAACAGTGACTCTGCAATTAGATTAGCATTAGATCTCTACAAGCAAATATTACTAGATTATGCGACTTCAATTAAAAATACACAGACTTCTTGAGTTCTCGGAAGGTCAGACGGTCCCTCAGCTGTCTCAAAAATCTGACATGTGAAAGTGCAAGGATGGTTAGTCATGTGACGCATATTGTACCAACAGATGTTTATACTGGTTTTGTGCCAGTTATGTGTTGTTCACTTTCACACTGTTGCTAAATAGATTTACTTTCCACACTCTTCATTTTACAGTACTAAAAAGATGACAGAAAAAACATTCACAATTGCTGTTCTGCACCAAAACTATGAGATACAGGTCCTTCTCAAAAAATTAGCATATTGTGATAAAGTTCATTATTTTCCATAATGTAATGATAAAAATTAAACTTTCATATATTTTAGATTCATTGCACACCAACTGAAATATTTCAGGTCTTTTATTGTTTTAATACTGATGATTTTGGCATACAGCTCATGAAAACCCAAAATTCCTATCTCAAAACATTAGCATATTTCATCCGACCAATAAATGAAAAGTGTTTTTAATACAAAGAAAGTCAACCTTCAAATAATTATGTTCAGTTATGCACTCAATACTTGGTCGGGAATCCTTTTGCAGAAATGACTGCTTCAATGCGGCGTGGCATGGAGGCAATCAGCCTGTGGCACTGCTGAGGTGTAATGGAGGCCCAGGATGCTTCGATAGCGGCCTTAAGCTCATCCAGGGTGTTGGGTCTTGCGTCTCTCAACTTTCTCTTCACAATATCCCAAAGATTCTCTATGGGGTTCAGGTCAAGAGAGTTGGCAGGCCAATTGAGCACAGTAATACCATGGTCAGTAAACCATTTACCAGTGGTTTTGGCACTGTGAGCAGGTGCCAGGTCGTGCTGAACAACGAAATCTTCATCTCCATAAAGTTTTTCAGCAGATGGAAGCATGAAGTGCTCCAAAATATCCTGATAACTAGCTGCATTGACCCTGCCCTTGATAAAACACAGTGGACCAACACCAGCAGCTGACATGGCACCCCAGACCATCACTGACTGTGGGTACTTGACACTGGACTTCAGGCATTTTGGCATTTCCTTCTCCCCAGTCTTCCTCCAGACTCTGGCACCTTGATTTCCGAATGACATACAAAATTTGCTTTAATCCGGAAAAAAGTACTTTGGACCACTGAGCAACAGTCCAGTGCTTCTTCTCTGTAGCCCATTTCCTGCACACGCCTGTGCATGGTGGCTCTGGATGTTTCTACTCCAGACTCAGTCCACTGCTTCCGCAGGTCCCCCAAGGTCTGGAATCGGTCCTTCTCCACAATCTTCCTCAGGGTCCGGTCACCTCTTCTCATTGTGCAGCGTTTTTTGCCACACTTTTTCCTTCCCACAGACTTCCCACTGAGGTGCCTTGATACAGCACTCTGGGAACAGCCTATTCGTTCAGAAATTTCTTTGTGTCTTACCCTCTCGCTTGAGGGTGTCAATGATGGCCTTCTGGACAGTAGTCAGGTCGGCAGTCTTACCCATGATTGCGGTTTTGAGTAAAGAACCAGGCTGGGAGTTTTTAAAAGCCTCAGGAATCTTTTGCAGGTGTTTAGAGTTAATTAGTTGATTCAGATGATTAGGTTAATAGCTCGTTTAGAGAACCTTTTCATGATATGCTAATTTTTTGAGATAGGAATTTTGGGTTTTCATGAGCTGTATGCCAAAATCATCAGTATTAAAACAATAAAAGACCTGAAATATTTCAGTTGGTGTGCAATGAATCTAAAATATATGAAAGTTTAATTTTTATCATTACATTATGGAAAATAATGAACTTCATCACAATATGCTAATTTCTTTGAGAAGGACTTGTATTTCTGTAAATAAAATGATCCTGCCAGAAGAATTGCAAAAAAAACTTATGTCTGTTTCATCTCCATAATCTCAGTGAGCTTTTATGAGGTTTTACACATGCACAGTAAGGTGAATTTAATGTTTTCCGACATTTCAGTGTGGATGAGAAACTTTAGAAAAATGCTTGACAATGCTAATGTGGACGGAGAGCATTTTAAAATGAAAATGCCTTTTTTAAATGTATCCGGATTAATTTAGACGTAGCCTTAGAGCAACTTCAGTATCCCACTAAAATAACTAAAGTTATATTTTGCTTGAATTATTAGGTAAAAATTTTGTGAATTTGCATTTGTAGGTGCTGTAAAATCAGTGTTGGGAAGGTTACTTTGGAAATGTAATAGGTTACAGATTACAAGTTACCCTGTTTAAAATGTAATAGTAGTGTAACTTTTTCAATTACTTTATTAAAGTAATGTAACTAATTACTTTTGAGTACTTTTTGATTACTTTTCTAAATTTGTGAAAATTAAAGAATAATAAATAAAAGCATATACATCAACTTAAATACAGTTATCTAATAAGCATGTGACGTATTCTGTGTAATAAACTCCTAAACATTGGTGTTTTTTTAAACTGCTGTCTCTGTATATGATGATAGTTTTCTCAAAATAAGTAAAATGCACATGAAGTGACACAGAGCAGTTCTAGAAATTATGTTTATGTGCTCGTGTACTCTTATATTGAGGCGGCAGAGGTTGAAAACACTGCGAGCTTCAGTAGGCCTATGTGTAGTCAATGAAACCATGTCTTTGCCATTAATTTACAGGAGGGGCGGACTGGGAAAAAAATTCAGACTGGAAAATTCAAACTCATACAAACAAATTCATGGACAAAACTATTTTTTGTATGGACCTGACAAAGGTTTAAATCTTTAATTTGGGGACATGCAAAATAATTAAAAGTTCTCTCCTGAACTGCACCTTCACTTCCATTTTTCTCTTGAGTTTCTTTATTTTGCCCTCTTATCCATCTCTCTCGTGACTTTAATACTCAAGATTGAACAAAACTATACTTTACAATACAATACTCTGCAATACTACAATATCTTTATAGAAAAATCCTAATACTGTACATGAGTCATGTTTTTCCCTTACAAAAATTAACCTTGCTTTTATTAGCCTATATAAAAGTAAAATAACCTTGTTATGTTTTTGTTTTTTTGCAAATGGATTTGTATTTATTTTTAAATAAATACATTTGTAAAATAATTTTACATTTTTGGTTACCACATTTAAACAATAGTAACCATTTTCTCTGGATTTATAGTTAAATATTAAAATGTTAATTTTCGTAAGGGTTGTGTTGTTGTCTGTCGTAGCTCCCCCTAAACCTATAAAAAAATCGGATTTTTTTTCAGATAAATTCCTACTGTAGCATTACAACAGATAATAATGATGTCCTTTATATAGTATTTTGAGTGATGACTGGTGAGCAACGTGCTGCTGCTTGATTAAATAAAAATAAAAACAAAGACAAAAAAGCATCTTTACAGATGAAACTGACCTGAAAGCCTGAACAGTAGTTCAGCTTCTCTGCTCCAGCAATCCTCTCTCTCCCTCTCTCTCTCGCATTGATTACTCTGAGTCTGATCCAAACCGTTTGGCGGAGGCGCGGAGAGCGCGCGAGTCATGACTAACACTTCATGACTTATTAGAGATTTAATTATCAAATGGCGGATTCGCAAATGATCGCTTTAGTACATTCGGCAGGCAATTATACAATAATGATATTAAATAGTGGGGCAAAATCGGCTGCCAGGTCACCGGGAATTGTCCTGGTTCTCCCGGTGTCCAGTCCGCGCCTGATTTCCACAGACAGGCAGAATGTGCAAGTCATATATTGAATTTTTGGGGCTTTATATTCACAGACACTAGTCGATGTCATGTTTTGATTCAAGTGTACTGACCTACTTTTGATTTAGTCATCCAAAATGTGGCATATTCCGTCCGCGTTAGGCATTTCGTTTTTATGACTGGATTCTACGAACCAGACTGTGTTTCCGCATCCCGGAAATTATTAGGGCGGTATGTCTCAGAATTGTCAGTGCAATTTGGGAAAGAAATAAGTTAAATCTGTACGTGGATGTGTGTAAATATTCAAATGTAATCCCCTTTGTAATCGTTAAAAATTTCATAAGTAACTGTAATTTAATTACTCATTTTTTCGTAGTAACTGTAACTAATTACAGTTACAATAATTTTGTAATTAAATTACGTAACGCCGTTACATGTAGCTAGTTACTCCCCAACACTGTGTAGAATACAGCACAAATTAGATAAATGACACATATCTTGCATAATGTGCAACCCAGTAACTGCAAGAGAAATGCCATCTGGATAGATGATGATAGCCGGAAAAAAAAAAAAAAATGTTTGGGATTACATTATTCTGGTAAGCAGATCAAACTCACCTAACTTAAACTAATCCTTCAATATAAGGGAGAGAAAGAAATGTTCTACAATCACCTCATTCCACGTGATGTGGAGATTACAACAGCAGATGCATGTTTGTCACTGACTCGTTGATTATTATTTTGCTTCATTTCTTTACATTTGGTTCCATTCTTCTATCCCCTATGATTATTTTAAAGAAAAAAGGTTAATTCTAGCTTTATAGGAACAATAGCTTGTGCTATTGCATACATTAATATGTAATATTATTTATGTATACATTTCTATACAATCTATTTTGATATATTTTAAAGTTGAATTTATTCCTGTAAAGCTGAATTTTTAGCAGCCATTACTCACCATCAGTGACACATGATCTTTAAGAAATCATTCTAATATGCTAATTGGCACTCAAGAAAAAAATATTATCAATGTCAAAAACACTTGTGCTACTTATTATATTTTGGTGCAAATGGTGATAATTTTTTAGGGTTCTTTGATTAAAAGAAAGTTATTTTTGCATCCATTCTACTCCTATTTGTAGAATTGTGTCTCCTGATTTTCTGGAACTGTTTTTTTTAGAAAATGCTTTTAATACAGCATGTTGCATTAAACTGTCTGCACTACAGCTTAAGGCAAACCATAAATAGCTAATAATAAGACACATATATAAACAATGACTATCACTCTGACAAACTGGAAAATGACTACACTACCTGTACACTACAAATCCTTTCTACTAACATGAACAACCTGTCAAACTAAAACTCAAGAGACACCTCAAAAATGGATCCTTCATCTCAAATATTCCCAAACAACTAGTTACTTACTCCGTGGTGGTCAAGCATTAAGGTAAATTGGTAGTCTCATGGCTAATCTCGGCATCTCTAAAGATAAAGCATTGCCCTTGATTAATTATCCCTCATTGAGTTATGATTAACCCAAAGAGCTGCTCAGCCCATATGTCACTGATCAACCAGAGGAGATCATTAAATATGATGACGAGAGACTTAAAGAACAAACGAAAAACAAAAGTGAATTCTAAAATAAACATCTACTGCTCCTTATAAAATAATCTTTTCACATTTCAATTAAACACTGATCCTTGGTGTTTATGTGGCTCTTTACTTTACTCTGTAGTTGTGTAAACTGGCTTAGGTTGTCTGCTTCAATGACATCCAATATTTAAGGATGCATGCCATGGATTGGAAAGCCTGTTTAACATGTGCCTGAGCACAGATCAGAAGGCCAAAGCTGGAGTATTGGGCTCAGCTGAGACAGTTAAGGAGATCACATCTTGAAGATGGGTTCCAGGACCTGTGGGCCAAGGAAAAGTAAGGCAAACAGGATTGGCCAATGCAGCCAGGCAGACAGCAATCAGATCAGATCAGGGAAACCAAGCTGTCTGGTAAACTGGTGCGACAGACAAACATCCGTCACATGTCGACATTTCACCTTTCCTTTTGGTCTGCGGTCCACTTGAGATATCTACCAGAAAGCAAATATGACCGAGCAGAGGGGGGTCTCAACAACACTTTTCATTCACACTTCACCACCTCAACCCTCCCCCACCTTCCCTTTTCCCTCATTTCATAGGCGATAACTCATTACGGCAGACCGCGCATCCATAATTGGAGCATAAAGAAAAGGAATAGGGGTTTAACACTTAATTTGACCTGCTTTGTATTTCCCTCATATCATTGGAATCTGCATAGCTTTCATTATAGATCTATTCAGGGCTTGTAGACGAGATCATTATGGCTCCCGAGCTGCCAGTTAAGGTGACTAACACAGAGAAGGTTGCCGTATACCTATGTCTCCTTTGGAGAGTGTTCAATCACTAGCTGGATGCCCAGTTAATTCTGGGCTTCATGGATATATTTTTAAGCTGAAACTCACAGTGCTGGCGCTACCAAACCAGCTCAGTCAAAACCCCTCACCTAGAAGAGCTTTTTTCTGGTCATGAAGGGTCACCACTAGTGATGGAACATATTATAACAGTAAATTACAACACTTGCAGCAGTCACAAAAACAGATAAACACATAGATAATTCTTGATTTAATCCATTAAACACAATAGAAAGAGAAACATAATAGAAAAATCAGGGATTAATACATCTCACTGTAAAACCAAATACTGCCTTTACCTAATTATTTAAGTAATCATGACCAAACATTACTTAAAATTTAACGTTTTGGACCCATAAATCAAGTTTAACTTATTTACCTACAAAATACGTCAATTCAAGATTTCAAGTGTTGTGAACTCAAAATCCTATTTTTTTTAAAACGGCTCACTATGATCTGTATTTGATGTGATTGGCTGTGCCCGCAATTCTGCCTGGCAACAAAGAGAACTAATGGATTGATTGGTAGATAATTACAAAAGGCGAGTCACTCTTCATGATGATGATTTATTTTATTTTTAAGAGCGGAATATTTTTGTTTTTTACGGTATGCTTATTTATAAGATAATCGCAGCCAGTGCTAATGCTAGGCTACCAATGTTTCCCAATATAGCAATTAACAACATTTTCCTGTGGTATAATAATTGTGATAGAGACTTATTTTTTTACATTCCATTTGTAAGATCGAAAAAAAATTATGTTCTAAAACTCCATTTCCCAGTGAAACCTAGCTATTTTTTTCGTTATTTGAGACTTAAACTTCAAAACATATTTTCTTCAATCTTAACCATATCGGAGCCGACGAGTGGCGCCGATACAGGATGGCTGCCTCCGTGACGTGCTCTGCAGTTGTTTTTGTGTTTTTGTTAGTTTGTCCTGTCTTTAGTTATATTCCTGCAATCAGTTTCACCAGGGACGAATTGCTGGATATTCGGCAACACACATCTCCCGATATTTCACCGGTTTTCGACTATTCTGATGTTTTGATGGACATTCTTGTCGGCGGAGCGGCTGCGCTGATCACACGCTTTAAGAGGACGCGCAGACGGGGAAAAAGAGCTGGCGCGCTCGTGAGACTCAGAAAACGCGGATTTCGAACGCTGTTGCCTAGCATCCATCTGGCAAATCTCCGCTCTCTACCCAACAAAACGGACGAACTGCTTCTGCTCTCTCAGACAAATAAAGATTTCTCTCACTCTGCTGCTCTGTGTTTCACGGAAACTTGGCTGAATGACACCATACCGGACAGCGCGCTCCATCTGCCGGACTTTCAGCTGTTTAGAGCAGATCGCGACGCAGAATCAACGGGGAAATCGCGCGGCGGCGGGACATGCTTTTACATCAATGAACGGTGGTGTACAGATGTAACTGTGTTAAAGAAGACGTGCTGCTCAAATCTCGAAACGCTCTTCATTAACTGCAAGCCGTTCTATTCGCCGCGGGAGTTTCACTCGCTCATTCTGGTTAGTGTTTACATCCCTCCTCAAGCGCACGTGAGCTCAGCTTAACAGAAACTCGCTGATCAGATCACAGACACAGAACAACAACACCCGGACTCTGTTTTAATCATTCTTGGGGACTTTAATAAAGCCAATCTCTCCCGTGAACTGCCAAAATACAGACAGCATGTTACTTGTCCCACAAGAGACAGTAATATATTGGATCACTGTTACACAACAATAAAGGATGCATTTCACTCTGTTCCACGAGCAGCTTTGGGACGTTCTGATCACCTTCTGATTCATCTTATATCGACCTACAGGCAGAAACTAAAATCAGCTAAACCTGTATTAAGGACTGTAAAAAGATTGACTAATGAAGCAGAGCAGGATTTACAATCTTGTTTTGACCTCACTGATTGGAGTGTTTTTGAAGCTGCTGCCACCGATCTGGATGAACTCACAGAGACCGTAACATCATATATCAGTTTCTGTGAGGATATGTGTATTCCTACCAAGACTCAACTAAATTACAACAATGACAAACCTTGGTTCACTGCAAAACTCAGACAGCTCCGTCAGGCCAAAGAAGATGCTTACAGGAAGGGGGACAATGTCTTGTATAAACAGGCTAAATACACACTGGAAAAGGAGATCAAAGTGGCAAAGAGGAATTATTCTGAAAAAATAAGGACTCAGTTCACTTTGAACGACTCCGCATCAGTGTGGAAAAGCCTAAAGAAGATCACCAATTACAAGACACCACCCCCCAGCACTGTGGAGAATCAACGACTGGCAGACGATCTGAACGAGTTTTACTGCAGGTTTGAAAGAACACCCATCACCTGCCCTGAACACCTCCCCACACAACCATTCACACCATTCACAACTCCTGCAACCAACCCTGAATGCCTCTCCAAACAACCGTTCACACCATTCACAGCTCCTGCAACCCATCCTGATCACCTCTCCAATCAACCGCTCTCACCATTCACAACTCCTGCAACCAACCCTGAATGCCTCTCCAAACAACTATTCACACCACTCACAACTTCTGCAACCCACCCTGAACACCTCTCCAATCAAGCGCTCTCACCATTCACACCTCCTGCATCCCCCCTCTCCCCCACACCTGCAATACAGATCAGCGAGGATGCGGTGCGCCAGGTCTTCCGGAAGCAGAAAAGGAAAAAAGCACCAGGCCCAGATTGCGTTACACCAGCCTGTCTGAAATCCTGTGCTGACCAGCTGGCCCCCATCTTCACAAAGATCTTCAACAGATCGCTGGAACTGTGCGAAGTCCCTTCATGCTTCAAACGCTCCACCATCATCCCTATCCCAAAGAAATCCAAAATTACAGGACTAAATGACTACAGGCCTGTGGCTCTAACGTCTGTAGTCATGAAGTCATTTGAAAAACTGGTGCTGGCCCACCTGAAAGACATCACTGGACCCTTGCTAGATCCTCTTCAGTTTGCCTACAGAGCAAACAGGTCTGTGGACGATGCAGTAAACATCGGACTGCATTATGTTCTGCAACACCTAGACAGACCGGGGACCTATGTGAGGATCCTGTTTGTGGACTTCAGCTCTGCCTTCAACACGATCATCCCAAACCTCCTCTTGCCCAAACTAACTCAGCTCTCCGTGCCCACCTCCGTCTGTCAGTGGATCAACAGCTTCCTGACAGACAGGCAGCAGCTAGTGAGGCTGGGAAAATACACATCCAGCACCCGTACAATCAGCACCGGAGCTCCCCAGGGCTGTGTTCTCTCCCCACTGCTCTTCTCCCTGTACACTAACGATTGCACATCTAAGGACCCCTCTGTCAAGCTCCTGAAGTTTGCAGATGACACCACACTCATCAGCCTCATTCAGGACGGTGACGAGTCTGCTTACAGACAGGAGGTTAAAGAGCTGGCTGACTGGTGCACTCTCAACAACCTGGAGCTTAACACGCTCAAAACAGTGGAGATGACTGTGGACTTCAGGAGAAACCCCCCTGCACTCCCCCCACTCACCATCATGAACAGCACTGTGACTGCAGTGGAGTCATTCAGGTTCCTGGGCACCACTATCTCTCAGGACCTGAAGTGGGACATTCACATTGACTCCATTGTGAAAAAGGCCCAGCAGAGGTTGTACTTCCTTCGCCAGCTGAGGAAGTTTAACCTGCCACAGGATCTGCTGAAACAGTTCTACTCCACCATCATCGAATCCATCCTCTGCACTTCAGTAACTGTCTGGTTCAGCTCAGCTTCTAAATCTGACCTCAGAAGACTACAGAGGGTAGTCCGGACTGCTGAGCGAATTATCGGTACAACCCTCCCATCTATTCAAGAACTGTACTTATCCAGAGTGAGCAAAAGGGCTGTTAAAATCACTCTGGACCCCTCACATCCAGCACACTCCCTCTTTGAACTGTTGCCATCTGGTCGACGCTACAGAGCACTGAGCACCAGAACGACCAGACACAGGAACAGTTTCTTCCCTCAGGCAATCCATCTTATGAACAGCTGATAATAACTGTGGGACACACTACACTATTTATATTTATATACACTACACTTTTTATCCAACACACATACTTAGCGTACACTTAAATCTTTTGCACATAATATACATGTACATACATGGAACACACTACACTTCTTATATTTATAAACACATACACTTATTTATCCAACACACATACTTAGCGTACAGTTAAAACTTTTCCACATAATATACATGTACATACATAAATGCTCATTTTAATATACCTGCCATACATTGTCAATTTGTATATTGTCAATCCTTACCCACCTATTTGTATTTTTTTGTATTTTTATTCCTTATTGTGTTTTTTGTTCTGTCGCTGTTATGTTGCACTGCGGAGCTCTGTCACGAAAACAAATTCCTCGTATGTGTGAACATACCTGGCAATAAAGCTCATTCTGATATAAGTTAAGCATGTTACAATAATAAGAACTAGCTATTATTAACTAGATGCAGACCTTAATTACCCCCCCAAAAAATCTGTCTACAATTGGTGTTGTCACAAACACACCAGGTTCCACCTCCACACAATCACGGCGCATACCCTCACCTGAATTCTAAACATCACCACCTGATGCCACACACACGCACCCAGTCATTGTCCGGTCACGTTCGCGACAAGATAATTCCTGCGCTAACTATTAGGACTAACTCCTCTTTACCTTCTCTCCAAGGATAACCTCTGAAGACCCTTCTTCCATCTTCTCTCCAAGGATTGCCTCCAAGATCCTCCAAAACCCCACGGTGCGTGTGTGTGGCCCCTTCCTTCCCGGCACGGATCCCAACACCCATCCACTCCTCACTTCCCGCTCCTCTGCTTGTGTCAATCCAATAAATACCTTCTTTCATCTGTTACTCCTCTGTCTCCGAGTGATCCGTAACAGATGACCGGACCAGCACCGAGAGACACAAGCATGAGCCTCACGGATCCCTTCCAAGAATTAGTTGATGCACTCCGTCGGACACTCATGACAGCACCTGCATCACCACCACCAGCGAGCACTTCCGCGGATCCCATCATCCCTCCTTCACCTGCCATGCACGCCAGTCCCATGGCACGGCCAGCGCCCTACTCTGGTTCGGCGGAGGAATGCAGCGGATTCTTACTTCAGTGTTCACTGGTCCTGGAGATGCAACCGCTCTCATACCCAACGGATCGAGCTAAGGTAGCTTTCATTATCTCCCAGTTGCAAGGCAAGGCATTACAGTGGGCAGATTCTCTCTGGACCCAGAATAACCCTGTAACCCAGTCATATTCTAGCTTCATCGAACATTTCCGAGAAGTTTTCGGCAAACCTGCCTGGGACTCCTCAATAGGTGAGAGACTATACAATTTGAAACAAGGGAATATGTCTGTCAATGATTATGCCTTGCAGTTCAGAACTCTGGCGGCCTCTAATGGGTGGAACGAACAGGCCCTTTTCACTACCTATCGCCAAGGATTGGAGCCCAGAGTGCGGTTGCATCTCGCTGCATACGAGGATACCATCGGCCTCGAGCGATTCATCCAGCTGTCCATCCGCTTCGCCACTCGTATGCAGTCGTGCTTAGAAGAGCACCAGGGCCAGGCGCATTCCTCCTCTCCGCTCTGCCGACCAGAGAACGTCAGCTCCCCAGAACCAGCCAGCGAGCCCATGCTCGTGGACTCCTACCGCCTCACTATGGCGGAGCGTCAAAGACGGCTGGCCCAGAATCTCTGTTTGTACTGTGCAGCCCCGGGGCATTCCATAGCTGGGTGCCCCGTTTGTCCTCCTCGTCCCATGGTGAGTGCCATCCTTCCTTCACGATATCAAATGAAACCACTCACCACTGTTGTGACACTTACTGCGGCTGATGTGTCTCTTCCAGTTTCCGCTCTCCTCGATTCTGGGTCAGCCGGCAACTTCATCTCCAGCGCCCTCTGCCATCAACTGAGGCTCCCAACTTCGGCCACGCTGGCCGCTTACCAAATCCACACCATCACCGGCCGTTAAGCAAGAAATATGTACGCCACTGCGTGTGCCCAATCTCCCTCCAAACAGGACTCCTTCACCACGAGGATATCCATCTGCTGGTTCTGGAGGATTCCACCGCTGACGTCATCCTAGGGCGCCCATGGTTGGAGCAGCACAACCCGGTTATCTCCTGGAAGACCGGAGAAATCCTGAAGTGGGGCGAAGCCTGCTTTCAATCATGTATCTCCGGCTGTCCAGTTCCCGTGGAACGTCCCCCCGAATCACTACCAGTCTACACAACCTCTATTGTAAGCCCTGTCGTCAAACAGTCCATCTCCATACCCCAGTGCTACACCCACTTCAGTGATGTCTTCTGCCCGAAGCGGGCCTCCAAGCTGCCTCCACACCGGCCATGGGACTGTGCAATAGATCTGCTGCCGGGTGAACCAGTGCCTAGGGGACGGATCTATCCCCTATCCGTTCCCGAGGAGAAGGCCATGGAGGATTACATCAGGGAGGCACTGGCTTACCCTTATGAAAATTAACCATGGTTTTACTACAAATAAAACCAAAAAACCATGGTAACTATAGTTAAACCATGGTAACTACAAATTAACCATGGTTTTGCTAAATTAACCATAGTTTAACCATGGTATTTGTAGTAAATCTGTGGTTATATAAATGGTAGTCAACTCGCCAAAAAACCATGGGTTACTACAGTTTTACTATAATAAAACTATGGTTATTTTTCGTAAGGGTAAGGATACATCCGTCCATCTACCTCCCCTGCTGCTTCGAGTTTCTTCTTCGTGGCCAAGAAGGATGGAGGTTTACGGCCATGTATAGATTACAGAGCCCTCAACAAGATAACTCAGAAGTTTCGCTATCCTCTTCCCCTCGTCCCAGCGGCCCTAGAACATCTCCGTGGTGCCACTGTATTCTCCAAGTTGGACCTCCACAGCACGTATAACCTCATCCGGATACGCAAGGGGGACGAGTGGAAGACAGCCTTCATCACCCCTACTGGCCACTACGAGTACTGCGTGATGCCGTATGGGCTAGTAAACGCCCCCTCCGTATTCCAGGATTTTATGCATGAGGTGCTCCGGGATTTCCTCCATCAATTCGTCCTAGTTTACATCGATGACATCCTGATATACTCCCGGAGCCAGGCCGAACATCGACGCCACATTGCGGAGGTCTTGCAACGCCTGAGGGACTTCCAGCTCTACCTAAAGGCAGAGAAGTGCTCATTCCATCAGCCCTCAGTGCAGTTCCTTGGCTATACCATCGACCGCAGTGGCATCCGGATGGATGAGGGGAAGGTAAGCGCCGTCCGGGATTGGCCCATTCCTACCACCATAAAGGAACTACAGCGATTCCTTGGCTTCGCTAACTTCTATAGACGATTCATTCAGAACTTTAGTACCATCACCAGTCCTCTAACCAACCTCCTTCGTCAGAAGCCCAAGTCCCTGTCATGGACTCCTGCTGCCACCGAAGCCTTCCAGGCCTTGAAGCTGGCCTTTACGACCGCCCCACTCCTCGTGCATCCTAACCCAGATCTGCCATTCGTCGTGGAGGTGGACGCCTCTACCACCGGAGTGGGTGCGGTCCTGTCTCAGCAGCAGGGGACGCCCAGCCGCCTCCATCCATGTGCCTTCTTCTCCAGGAAGCTCAACCCGGCAGAGGTAAATTACGACATTGGTAAAAGGGAGCTACTTGCCATCAAGCTTGCCCTGGAGGAGTGGAGACATTGGCTGGAGGGAGCCAAACACCCTTTTCAAGTTCTCACTGACCATAAAAAATCTGGAATACCTTAGAACAGCCAAAAGACTCAACCCCAGACAAGCCCGCTGGGCGCTATTCTTCACCCGCTTCCAGTTCTCCATCACTTACCGCCCTGGGGCAAAGAATGTTAAGGCCGATGCTCTGTCCAGATGTTACTCACCCGAAGAGAGGTCTGAGAACCCCGAACCCATTCTCCCAGACAAGGTAATAGTTGCCCCTATCACTTGGTCTGCAGAGACCCTACCTCCAGCCGAAGCTCCTAACAACACTCCGCCGGGTTGCCCACCAGGACACCAGTACATCCCTAGGACACGTCGTACTCCTCTCATCCACGCCACCCATACATCACTTGGCACTGGTCACCCGGGGGTCAATGAAACCCTCTCGTTGCTACGGGAACGCTTCTGGTGGCCCAACATGGCCTCGGATGTCAGAAGGTACGTGAGTGGATGTAACAGCTGCGCCATGTCCAAGAGTCCTCGCCATCTACCATCTGGCAAACTCCATCCTCTGCCCGTCCCCAATCGCCTGTGGTCACACCTAGGAGTGGATTTCATAACCGACCTTCCTCCCTCTGATAATAACACATGTATTCTGATTGTTGTTGATCGATTTTCTAAAGCTTGTCCTCTTCTTCCTCTGAAGGGTCTCCCCACTGCCATGGAAACGGCAAAACTGATGTTTAACCATGTCTTCAGGTACTTCGGCATTCCAGAGGACATTGTGTCGGATCGGGGCCCCCAATTCATCTCCCGGGTATGGAAAGCATTTCACTCCCTCCTAGGTGTGGCCATCAGCCTGTCCTCCGGCTACCACCCGCAGTCCAACGGGCAGACGGAAAGGAAGGTCCAGGAGATCGGAAGCTTCCTCCGTACCTTCTGTCACGGCCACCAGAACTCCTGGAACCAGTTCCTGGGGTGGGTCGAGTACGCACAGAACTCCCTCCGTCAACCCACCACCGGACTCACACCCTTCCAGTGCGTACTCGGCTACCAGCCACCTCTGTTCCCCTGGTCTGGAGAGCCCTCTGATGTTCCCGCGGTCGACTATTGGTTCTGGGAGAGCGAGAGGGTCTGGGACGCGGCCCATCACCAACTACAACAGGCGCTCCGTAGACTCAGGACGGCAGCCGACCTTCGCCGTTCCGAGGCCCCCCAGTACCAACCCGGTCAGAAGGTCTGGCTGTCTACCCGGGACATCCGCCTGCGTCTACCCTGCCGCAAGCTTATTCCCAGATTCATTGGCCCGTTCACAATCACTCAGCAGATCAATCCGGTCACCTACAAACTGCAACTTCCTCCCGAGTACCGGAATCACCCCACTTTCCATGTCTCACTCCTGAAACCTCACCATCCTTCTGTTCTTCCCTCCACAGAACCTGGCGAGACGGAAGCCCCCCCTCCTCTCCTCCTAGATGACGGCGCAGCCTATTCGGTCAAGGACATCCTGGACTCCCGGCGGCGTGGTGTGCAGCTGGAGTACTTAGTGGACTGGGAAGGATACGGTCCAGAGGAACGCTCCTGGGTCCCACGCAATGACATCTTGGACCCCCCTTGCTGGATACCTTCCACTCCAGACACCCCAACCGACCAGCTCCCAGGGGTAGAGGACGCCCACCACGACGTCGGGGTCCCCGGTCCTCAGGAGCGGGCCCTGGGGAGGGGGGCACTGTCACAAACACACCAGGTTCCACCTCCACACAATCACGGCGCACACCCTCACCTGAATTCTAAACATCACCACCTGATCCTCATCACCTGTCATCCACCACAGCACCATAAAAGCCACACACACGCACCCAGTCATTGTCCGGTCACGTTCGCGACAAGATCATTCCTGCGCTAACTATTAGGACTAACTCCTATTTACCTTCTCTCCAAGGATAACCTCCGAAGACCCTTCTTCCATCTTCTCTCCAAGGATTGCCTCCAAGATCCTCCAAAACCCCACGGTGCGTGTGTGTGGCCCCTTCCTTCCCGGCACGGATCCCAACACCCATCCACTCCTCACTTCCCGCTCCTCTGCTTGTGTCAATTCAATAAATACCATCTTTCATCTGTTACTCCTCTGTCTCCGAGTGATCCGTAACAGGTGTACTGCACTAATTAATATTACATTTTTTTTAACCATCTGTACAATGTGTTTGTAATTAATTCCACTTTCATTACAGTATATTGTGTATTGTGATTTTCTGAATATGATGAAATGATGGTCATTAAAGACAATATACTGTTCAGTGTGTTTTAGATAAGACTGCAGAATTTAATTTCTTTTTTTATTTCTAAGTTGAGTTTACTTGTAAGTGCACATGAAATAAACACCATGTTAAGTGGACTTAATTTTTTAAAAGTACAATATGTGAACAAATAATCAAGTGAACTTTACATTTTAAGTAGTGTACAAGAACAAAAAGTTAAATGGACTTAAAAACAAAATGCATTTTAAAAAAAACTAAGCAAAAGCAAACACCAAGGAAAAAACTATCAGCCATTCAGCAATCAGTTATCGGCAAAAAAACAAAAGCAAAGCAAAGTCCAAAAAAAAACAACAACAAAAAAAACAAACATACAAAAAGGAAAAAAATCTGTGGGAAATTGGCGTCAAAGTTGGTATATTTTCTACGGGCAGTGCCAGTTGTATGCCAGCTGCAGTTGGCTGTCAGTTGGTTGGGGGGTCTAACAGTGAGACAGCTGGTGAAGTCCCATGTAATGGCATTTCCACAGTGAGACAAATGTCACTCCAGCCTGTTCCTGTGAGCCCCACACGCCATAATGGCTGTCTACTCATCCCACAAAACCCTTCACATCTCCATCCACCTCTAAACACCCCCACATATCTCATACTATCTTGACAGCAGTGACACTATGGAAAGGGAGATGCTGAGGTCACAAGGAAGCTTGGGAGGCACATAGAAAGCTGACAGACTGCCAACCTCATCCACATGCAACAAGCTGCTCAGCACACAATATGACCCTGGAGAGAAGATTGCCAACCTAATCCAAGACACACAGCTCTTCTATATTCTCTTTACACCAGTCTGCACTACCTACAGCCAGACCAAGATTTACATTTCGACCAAGACATTTGAAGTGTTGTTTATAATTTACAAACTGGGACAGAAAGATTCACCAAACTCAAAAAGTCTAAATCAAATCATCAGGGATAGTTCAACTTAAAACTAGAATTTATTTATACTGATGGTGTTTCAAACCTGCACCTGTACTTTCTGTTTTCTGTGGAAAACTAAAAGAAGATATTCAAAAATATTATTTTATATAAACAAATATTATCTGTTTATATAAAACTAATAATAAAATTATTATTATTATAAAAATTGGCTTAATAATAACACTAACTTTGCAATATTGACACTGTTATTTAACAATTTAATCAACAATGAATTGACTTGAGCTGAATAAATGACACTATTGTCTTCTTTAGATCTGCTTTACATCTGAAATTGAACGCATTTCATAATTGATTAATTTTACAAAAATAACACTATTATTTTCCACTATATAGCACTGTATAAATAAAGGTGACTTAACTTGAGGATCATAAATCATCATTTTTGGATGAATTACCCCTTTAACTAGACCAGCCTGAAAATTGTTTTTATTTTAGCAATATCATGACCAAAAGAAGCTAAATTTATGATACCATTTTATTGTTTATTATTATTTTTTAAATCATTTTAGTCATTTTAAATTGAGGCTTTGACATTAAAGCACACTGAAACTTTATTTACATACATATTACCCAGACTGAAAGTAGCTGCCAGAGGCATTTCAAAGATGACCACCAAGTAAACTTACTTGCCTTTGACGGTGCACAGAATTACATCAATATGAAACAGTAATGAAATGTATTGTTTACAACAAAATTCAGCTAGAGGTGATTAGGGTTAATCACTCTACCTCAAAAAGGAACCACATATTTTCCAGGATTATGGTATGAATCCCAGAGAACTCTGGCTAAATGTATATGTATAAAGGCCTCCACTTGACCGCATGTACACTGTCATGTAAATTAGCAACAAAGGTAAGAGGCTTTAGAGCTGGTCTTTTTTGCCATAGCTTCTTTGTACTAGACCTTTCATAAAGAGAAATGCTAAAGCTTTAATGAAGAGACTTCTATAAACATGATCCAGTCTTAATTAAAATATCCACCGCTTGGAGTCTGTTGGTCAGTGTAAAACTGCAGTTGTTTTCTTGTCATTCTTATTCCTCTGGCTTTTGAAAATTCACTCCCCATATACAGTCGTGACCAAAAGTTTTGAGAATTACATAAATATTAGTTTTCAAAAAGTTTGCTGCTAAACTGCTTTTAGATCTTTGTTTCAGTTGTTTCTGTGATGTACTGAAATATAATTACAAGCACTTCACACGTTTCAAAGGCTTTTATCGACAATTACATGACATTTATGCAAAGAGTCAGTATTTGCCATGTTGGCCCTTCTTTTTCAGGACCTCTGCAATTCTACTGGGCATGCTCTCAATCAACTTCTGGGCCAAATCCTGACTGATAGCAACCCATTCTTTCATAATCACGTCTTGGAGTTTGTCAGAATTAGTGGGTTTTTGTTTGTCCACCCGCCTCTTGAGGATTGACCACAAGTTCTCAATGGGATTAAGATCTGGGGAGTTTCCAGGCCATGGACCCAAAATTTCAACATTCTGGTCCCCGAGCCACTTAGTTATCACTTTTGCCTTATGGCACGGTGCTCCATTGTGCTGGAAAATGCATTGTTCTTCACCAAACTGTTGTTGGATTGTTGGAAGAAGTTGCTGTTGGAGGGTGTTTTGGTACCATTCTTTATTCATAGCTGAGTTTTTGGGCAGAATTGTGAGTGAGCCCACTCCCTTGGATGAGAAGCAACCCCAAACATGAATGGTGTCAGGATGCTTTACTGTGGGCATGACACAGGACTGATGGTAGTGCTCACCTTTTCTTCTCCGGACAAGCCTTTTTCCAGATGCCCCAAACAATCGGAAAGGGGCTTCATCGGAGAATATGACTTTGCCCCAGTCCTCAGCAGTCCATTCACTATACTTTCTGTAGAAGATCAATCTGTCCCTGATGTTTTTTTTGGAGAGAAGTGGCATCTTTGCTGCCCTTCTTGACACCAGGCCATCTCCCAAAAGTCTTTGCCTCACTGTGCGTGCAGATGCGCTCACACCTGCCTGCTGCCATTCCTGAGCAAGCTCTGCACTGGTGGCACTCCGATCCCGCAGCTGAATCCTCTTTAGGAGACGATCCTGGCGCTTGCTGGACTTTCTTGGACGCCCTGAAGCCTTCTTTACAAGAATTGAACCTCTTTCCTTGAAGTTCTTGATGATTCTATAAATTGTTGATTTAGGTGCAATCTTAGTAGCCACAATATCCTTGCCTGTGAAGCCATTTTTATGCAACGCAATGATGGCTGCACGCGTTTCTTTGCAGGTCACCATGGTTAACAATGGAAGAACAATGATTTCAAGCATCACCCTCCTTTTAACATGTCAAGTCTGCCATTCTAACCCAATCAGCCTGACATAATGATCTCCAGCCTTGTGCTCGTCAACATTCTCACCTGAGTTAACAAGACGATTACTGAAATGATCTCAGCAGGTCCTTTAATGACAGCAATGAAATGCAGTGGAAAGTTTTTTTTGGGATTAAGTTAATTTTAATGGCAAAGAAGGACTATGCAGTTCATCTGATCACTCTTCATAACATTCTGGAGTATGTATGCAAATTGCTATTATAAAAACTTAAGCAGCAACTTTTCCAATTTCCAATATTTATGTAATTCTCAAAACTTTTGGCCACGACTGTACACGAAGGTGTTCCTCTGCAACTCATTCCTCATGGATTCTAATAATTTTCTGTCCTGTGGCCCACAACTTATTAGACATAATGGTGTTGTGTGTGTGTGTATTAAGATGCAGGAGGAATTGCATCTTTGAATAATCGACCCTCAGTGGAGCAACAGAAGGCTGTAGCTCTTCTGGAAAAACAAATAGGGCTCATCAAAAACCAAACAGAAAACTTCTAAGGCACTGGGTTAATGTGAATAGATAAATTGTCAAAGGATAAGGAAAGAATATGCAATGCCTCATAAAGCCTGCTTAGCTGAAGTCATTGGCAAATATTAATCTGAGACTCAGAAATCGGTTCATGTTGGGTCACAAACACTTCAAGTAGAAAATGCTTTTTAAGGAGAAAATAAAAGTTTTTATTTTTGGTTTCAAAAGGACTGATGCGCACAAACCCTGCTAATTTATAAGACGGTTGCAGCCTCACATAAGAGTTGAACTGGCTCAAACGATTGTGACCTTTTTCCACAAGCACCCAAAGCTACAGATATCAGTTATCTATAATGAGAAAGCCTGGCCATAAATCTAGGGTTTCACAGACAAAATTGGAGCGCAGTGGTGCAACAATGGAAAACCAGTGGGCGATACACAGATAGAGAACCAAGCATACTGCACATCAGAATTTACCCACTATATAATGACTGTATTTTCGCAATGTCATTTTTGCACCGCTTAGGTTTTGACTTTTGTACATTGATAGACAATGCCTTTCACTCACTGAATTAGCGGTTATCAGTTTCATAAATAAAGTCATAATGAGTAAAAGAAGGCAATTTATGAATGCCGAAGAGGTATTAGAAGCACTGAATGATACGTGATGCGTCCTGGGTCTCAGCACCTAATGGCTCTTCTGACCGATCCAGATATCATATTTAGATGTTTTAGCCTACTCAGATGTTCAAACTTTGGATTCATTAGGCAGTTAAATGTTTGTTTTGCCATTTATATTGCTTATCGTTCACTACTTTTGCTATTTATTCTAGTCTGCCCATTTCCTGAAAACAAATGTAAATAAAATCTGAGTTCCTGTGGCTCAGAGGTATAGCAGTTATACCTTGTTGCACTGTATATTGCTATACAGTGCAAAAGGTTGTGGGTTTGATTCCCAGGGAACACAAAAATGTATCGCCTGAATACACTGTAAGACACTTGATAAAAGCGTCTGCTATATTCATAAATGTATTAAAATGTAATATGATGTAAAAACAATAGAAAACAAACAAAACAAAAAAATCACATCATTTTTTTTATTACCTGAAGCTTATTGGTGTTGTTCTCTTATTAAAATTATAAATGACATAACTAAACTGAGCTGTGCTTTGTCATAACATCATAATTGCTCATTATTGTCTATAGGATATTGAAGTAATTTAAATAACATTATTTATCTTAATATAGTAAGTAATGGCATTGTATTATAATTTTTCACCACCCAAATATGTATTTACTTTCTTCTAATTTTTGTTATCGGTGCAGTCTTGTTTAGCTTATATTTACCGTTATGAAAAGTGAATAGTATAGCCTACATAACAAAAAAAATGAACATACAGGTGCATCTCAATAAATTAGAATCTCGTGGAAAAGTTCATTTATTTCAGTATTTCAACTCAAATTGTGAAAGTCATGTATCAAATAAATTCAATGAACACAGACTGAAGTAGTTTAAGTCTTTGGTTTTTTAAATTGTGATGATTTTGGCTCACATTTAACAAAAACCCATCAAATCTCAACAAATTAGACTACTTCATAAGACCAACAAAAAATAAAAATAAAACATTTTAGTGAATTGTTGGCCTTCCGAAAGGTGCAGTGGGTACTGGGTGCAGTGACTTTGGTTTTCAAAAAACACAATGGACCAAGACCAGCAGATGACATTGCACCCCAAATCATCACAGACTGTGGAAACTTAACACTGGCCTTCAACCAACTTGGGCTATGAGCTTCTCCACCCTTCCTCCAGACTCTAGGACCTTGGTTTCCAAATGAAATACAAAACTTGCTCTCATCTGAAAAGAGGAATTTGGACCACTGGGCAACAGTCCAGTTCTTCTTCTCTTTTTATCCCAAGTAAGACTCCTCTGATGTTGTCTGTGATTCAGTAAATTCCTTGACATGTCTGTGTGTGGTGGCTCTTGTTGCCTTGACTCCAGCCTCAGTCCATTCCTTGTGAAGTTCACTCAAATTCTTAAATCAATTTTGCTTGACAATCCTTATAAGACTGCGTTTCTCTCGGTTGGTTGTGCATTTTTTTCCTTCCACACTTTTTCATTCCACTCAACTTTCTGTTAACATGCTTGGATACAGCACTCTGTGAACAGCCAGCTTCATTTGCAATGAATGTTTGTGGCCTGTGAAGGGTGTCAATGATTGTCTTCTGGACATCTGTCAGATCAGCAGTCTTCCCCATGATTGTGTAGCCTATTGAACCAAACTGAGAGACAATTTTGAAGGCTCAGGAAACCTTTGCAGGTGTTTTGAGTTGATTAGCTAATTGGCATGTCACTATATTCTAATTTGTTGTGAATTTGTGGATTTTTGTTAAATGTGAGCCAAAATCATCACAATTAAAAGAACCAAAGACTTAAACTACTTAAGTCTGTGCGCATTGAATTTATTTAATAAACGATTTTCACAATTTGAGTTGAATTACTGAAATATATGAACTTTTCCATGATGTTCTAATTTACTGAGACACACCTGTAAAACAACAGGACAGAAATATAGTTTATGACCAGACATTATAATTTCATGACTCTAGAGACTTCTTTGTGAAGACAGTGGCATAATACAGTGTAATAATGTTTTCTTTTAGCCATATCAAAACAGTATTCATTTACATTTATTCATTTAGCTGACGCTTTTATCCAAAGCGACTTACAATTGCTATATATGTCAGAGGTCGCACGCCTCTGGAGCAACTAGGGGTTAAGTGTCTTGCTCAGGGACACACTGGCGGTTACAGTGGATTCGAACCCGGGTCTCCCACACCACAGGCATGCGTCTTATCCACTGCGCTAACACCACCCGTATTCATGTGCGTAGGTAAAACTAGGTACACAACGATACACAACGATCCCTGGCGGTTCTAGTGTTAAATCAGGACACCCCTCATTTTCTACTGAAGATTCAGATTAACTTGATGATCTTGATGATCCATACTGATATCATTATCAATGTTCTATCAACTTATTGTAACACTAAACTTAATGCTATGACAGTCCATAATGATTTGATTATTTGTGAGTTTGTGATTCTTTGTGAATAATTCAAGCAAAAGAATCAAATCAAAGTTATCTGTTCATAAATCAAACAACACCAAATGGCTATAAAAATATGACAGAAATAGTATGAATAGTATGCTATCCAAAGTCATTAATTCATTAAAAGATTCAGCTCACAACAGTCATTTACTCATAATTTGGACTTCACCAATCCTACTTTTCCCTATTTTTTTATTTATGTTTTTTGAGAATTCAAACGAAAATAACTTTGTTGTGAACAAAAAGCTAGCAATATTCTGGTATCCTGTTTCATAGTCTAAACACTTAAAGAAGAATGTCTACAACTGACCTCTATTACACATTAAAAAGCACAATTTACGTAAATATGGGTTAGTAATATCGTAATCGTAATATCACAATTATTCACATAGTAACAAAAGTACTGACAACACCACTGGATAATAATGAAAATAATGAAATACAAAGTATGTAGAAATAAGTCTGATAGTCCTTAATGTCTTTACAGATTCACAGCTCTCAAAATAAGGGTATTTTAGTTCGACATCTTAAGTGAAACAATGTTACAAAAATTATTCCTCACCCTCAAGTCACTTCTGGTCAATCATTAGTTTTTTCATTATCATTATCCTTTCTCTGCTTAGTCATGCAAAATAAATATAGAAGATTTGCTATTCTTTATTAATGTGCCATAACAGAAAATGAAATTGAAAGTCACTGCCCTCTGGAGTAAATGGTGAGGGCTAAACGGTGCTAAAAAGCTGCTCTATCGCAACTGGCATCAAACTGTGCTTTAATAACCGTGCTAACACTTCTCTGATCTAGCCGAAGGCATGGACTTTATTAATGTCTGTTAATGATCTGCAACAAACTTTCAGCCAGAGGGTTGAACCTCAGTGGCGCCAGTCAGCACAGAGAGAGTCATTGAGTATCCATTATGAATGAGGACATCCTGACTTTGGGAATTTGGGGGGCTGTACAGTACATGTCTCATGAGAAACAGTTAGCAGGATGTGCACTGGAGGGAGAACACAGCATCACCTTCTGTTCTGTGCTAATACAGGCATCTCAGAGCCAAAAACACATCTGAGCTGCCAGGGCTGCACAATTAATAAAATTTCTAATCGCGAATACAATTATGGATGCCACAATTACGTAATCGTTCAAAGTGGAAATTAATAGTTTAAAGTCCAATTATGTTATCTGTGTGCTTAAGGTGTTTTTTTCCCTTTCTGTATGTTATCTTAAGGGTTTTTTCCATTGTTTTAATTCTAGTTTTAGTATAACACTTTAATACCATTCATATTTTTTTACTTTTTTTTATAATTTAAAAGAAGAAACCTATCCGATGTACAGTTGACATTTGAGACTTAATACTATAGAAAAGCACTAAAGATTGTTCAGTTAGAGAATTTTCAGCCTGATTATTTTCACATAAAACACATGCATGCAGCATGCAGTTGCATCAAACAATGACATAAACATTGTTCAATGTAAATTGTGATAATCGTATTTAATAATCACAATTACAATTTTAAGGTGTAATAATCGTGTAACCCTACGAGCTTCTACTTCCTACTTTCAAGACTGTTTAAATGTGCTCCTCAAGCAATGCTGAGTTAATTATTCCAGCCTTCCTCACATCATGTTTCACTATGCACACAAACAAAAAGAAACTCTCACACACCTACTGTATGCAGCTATGACACAACACAGCTATGACAGATACATGGAAAAATAGGTAGACAAAACAACAGACCACACAAATGAATGGCAGATAGGATAGTCAGATCCAAAAAAAGAACAGACAACAGAAAACAATCAAGCAAAACAAACGGAACAAACCTAGACAGTCACAGAGAACAAACATACAAAAGTCGGACAGACAGATAGACAAAAACAACCAACAAAGATAGAGAAACAAAACAAACAGAATGACTAACAACAGGGAACAGCAGATAAACAGATAGACAGACAAACATAAAAAGACTGACCAAACAAATGAATGGTAGACAGACAGCCAGACAGACAGAATGAACAAGCAAACAACAGATACAAGAGACAAAGTGAACAAACAGTAGACGGATAGAAAGAACAATGAACGAACAAACATCAGACAATGACAGAGAGTGAACAAAAAATGGACAGACAGAACAAACAAATGAAAGGCAGACAGATTCAATGAATTACAGAATAAAAGATAGAACCACCAAAATACAAAATGAGAGTGAACAATCAGTCAAACAAACAACAGACAAACCACAAATGAAAAAAGATAGAACAACAGAATGAATGAAAGATGAAAATGACAATGAACAATTGGTTATTCAAACAGACAGCAAGAAAGAACAACGGAGAGAATGAAAGACAGACAGGCCGCAAAGAAATGACTTTGCCAATTTAAAACTAAACTCAAATCCTCAATGTCACACTGATCACATTCAGACACACAGTATAAATAAATTAGCCTTAAAGATTTGGGATGTTCATTAACTTAGGATTCATTCAGCTGATGACATGGGGGCTGAGGAGACATAATAAGGCCGTTCGTGACACATCGATCCAGCACAATGAGGCAAGGATGGCACAAAGGAGCCTCTGCAAGATTACTACGTAATGAGTGTGTGATCAAACTGAGAGAGACAAAGAGGGAAGGAAAGTCAGAGCGTGGAGGATAACAGGCGAGGTGGTTCAGGAGGTTGGCTGTTTGTCTTGTCTGGTTATGGTGACATGCATGGATGAGTCAAACACAATCTTCTAAGCGACGAAGCCACTGGTTCAGCCACTGCTTTGTCTGGCAGTGTTCAGACCTATATCTGCCTAGTACTGGAATGAGAGGGTGAGAGGATGAGTGAGAAGAGAGCGTATGAGTCTGAATGCAAACTGGACCACAGAGACCCCTTGGAACTGATCTGGCAATAAGACTGGCATTTATAGAGTTGCTAATGTGGGGAAAAAAACTTTAATTGAGGCAAATGAAATCAAGACCCTGGTGAACATAGGAGCCCCATGCAAATGTATGCAACCACACCTTCTGAAAGTCCAGCACATACAATGACGATTTAACAGCACAGCTAAGAAACATGACTGTGATTTAGCAGTTTTCAAAGCATGAATAAACAATGATGACATTTTTAAATAAATAATAAATATAAAAACAATTCCTCTGACCCCATGACAACTGGTTTGGAGAATGGATGGCTGGATATAATAAACTATATATAAATATTGGAATGAAGCCTAATCACTTGCATTCTCCCACTTTATGATTAATTAAACCCTGGGCACCTACCCAGAGTCTTGTCCTTTAACTCGTCTACAGACTCCACCCAGAGCAGAAAACAGCAGCCAAATGATCGGCTAATACTCTCAATCCTCTAAGAGAGACAAGACATAGGGTATAAATGGGTAATTGGCCACTAATCACTATGGAACCGGGATTACTAGGCATTACATGTTGGACACAAGCCTTTGCATAGTATGTGTGTTATGGATGTACAAAGAAACCCACAAAGCCATAAAGTTTTTGTATACCTGCATCACTGTGATGACCATGAAGAACTTCTGTTAAATAACCCTTGTTTTTCGAGTTTTCTGATGCTTACAGCCCTTGCTTGTGTAGGTAAAACAAATTGTATGAGCCTGAACAGTAATTATTGGCTACATTTCTCTGCTGTGGTCAGCAGTGCAGCACCTCTCAAATGAAAGCAGCAGGACATCAGGCCTGAGATTTAGGAGTGCAACTCTATGCTTTCTAATCACACAAGATGCCAAATGCACATAATCTCTCTCTCTCTCTCTCTCTCTCTCTCTCTCTCTCTCTCTCTCTCTCTCTCTCACACACACACACACACACACACACACACACGTCTCTTGAGTTGGGGAAATAGCTGATTAAACCAACTGTGTGCTGAATGGGAATGTTTCGGTCTCTTCTTCACAGTATGACAGATGGGCAAGTGAGTAAAGAAGAAAGAGGCGATGTGTGGGCAGTGCATGAGAAAAAGTCTCAATACAACTTGCCAAAAACACACGATATCAGCCAATATCTCAATACAATGTGCTTTCAGTATCTGAATTATATTCCTTTTTTAGTAGGTTTGTTTCATAAAAAAACGGAAAAAATAAAGGAGCCTAAATGATTAAGCCCGGGACACACCAAGCTGACGATCAGCACTTGTTTGCTCTCGTCAGGCTCACATCGGCGGCAGTTTGCCTGATTCAACGTCGGAGCCGTCGGCGAGAGTGAGAGCTCTGATTGGATGTTCAGTTTAGCGAACGAGTCAGTGCAGAGAATTAAAGCAAAAGTGATGAAAACAAGCATGTGAATGAAGGCGGTACAGACAGAAGGCTGTTTAAATGTTACGTAACTTTCCCAATCATTCTAATACACAAATGTTTTCATAACAACATGAGCCGCTTAAAATGATTAACTTAAAGTTATTAATGTTAATGATATTCAAAATGGTAAGCAAGCGCTGCTTGTTTACAAAACCCTGTTTTTATTGTTTAATACCTGTAATTAATTAAAACATCCTAGTCATCGGCAAGAAGGAGGCGGGAACCGGCGGACAATCAAACGACATTTAATAATTCAAAAATAAACACAAAACAGCGCACCAGCCCCTCACGGACGACTGGTGCGCTCAAATAAAAACTAAAACACAACTGAAATCCCAGGCTTGGTCCTCTCTCTTCCTTCACTGTCGCTGCTCCAGTTTTATATCCTTCCATCTCCTACGTGGGACTCGAGACTGGCAGTGGGTCGCAGGTGCCACTGATTTCCCAATCATTGCCGGCCTCCCTCCTTGTTCCCACGTCCCTCGGCCCTGCCCCACTCGCCACATACCCCCATCGCCCCTCGCAGGCCGGGGGGTACCCTCGAGACTGCGCTCTACCCCCCCCTCCCTCCGGGGGGGGACCGCTCACGGGGACCTGCGGGAACCTGAGGGTAGGACAGACGAGGCGAGAGAAAAGGAGATGGAATGAGGAGCGACAGTGACGAGAGAGGGCAGAGAGAAAAAAAAAAAAAAAAATCCGGTTCCCAGACGCACTGCTGCTCGACCCTCCACCGAGAGAGGGGAGAGAGCTGGGCGATCTCCTCCGCGGTGCCTGGCGGTGGCACTGGACGGCCCGCGGCGGACGGCACGACACCCCTCCGCCGCCCGGTGGACGGCGACGGCTCCTCCGGTTTTGGGCAGCCGGCAGGAGTCCCCCGTTCCCTGCTCCTCCCCGTTCAGGCGGACGGCAGCAGGCTCCAGCTCTCTGGCGAACGGCGCCGACTCCTCTGCTCCCTCACGGACGGCAGCCTCCCCTCCAGATAGCGAGCGGTCGGCAGCGAGCTCGCCCGTCCCCGGCAACTCGCTCCAGCCCACCGCCTCGAGCGTCCATGGCGGCATCCTCCTCGCCAGCTCTGTGGCACCGCGGATTCCCCACAGCAGCGAGGGATCTTCAGCAGCGCGTCCCTCCTTCTCCCGGGCTTCGGCACCACTGTAATGAATTAAAACATCCTAGTCATCAGCAAGAAGGAGGCGGGAACCGGCGGACAATCAAACGACATTTAATAATTCAAAAATAAACACAAAACAGTGCACCAGCCCCTCACGGACGACTGGTGCGCTCAAATAAAAACCAAAACACAACTGAAATCCCAGGCCTGGTCCTCTCTCGTCCTTCACTGTCGTTGCTCCAGTTTTGTATCCTTCCATCTCCTACGTGGGACTCGAGACCGGCAGTGGGTCGCAGGTGCCACTGATTTCCCAATCATTGCCGGCCTCCCTCCTTGTTCCCACGTCCCTCGGCCCCGCCCCACTCGCCACAATACCATATACCGTGAAACCGTGATATTTTCTGAGATGATTATCATACCATATGTTCCTCTCACGTCCGCTGTAATCTGTATGGTGTGTTCAAGCGTAGCTTTTTGGTCCGACGCTGCCAACGCGAGGCGACAACACCGTCGGCTTTCATCGCCGCTAGTTCTCTGAAGTTGGCTTGGTGTGACCCGGCCTTTACAGTTAACAGTTAGCAGTCTTCATGTAAGCTCACTATCATTTATACCGCTAGTTCTTTGAAGTTGGCTTGGTGTGACCTGGCCTTTACAGTTAACAGTCTTCATGTAAGCTCACTATCATTTATACTTACTTTTATATTTATTTATTTAGCATATTCTTTTATCTTAAAGGTCCCATGACATGGATTATTTCCTTTTCTTTAAATGCTTTTTAATGTTTCCTTAGGTGTACCTATATTGTTAGTATGATTTTTACATTTAAAATGTAGAAATAAAAATAATTTTTATATCCTGATATTAGCCCTCTGGCTTTGAATGCTCTGTTTGAAGGGGCGTGTCTGCTGTGAGACTCTGAGTAAACGACAACTGTTGTGATTGGCTGACATCTTTGCATTTGAAATGCGTATTACATGTGGAACCCCTCTGAAATATATATATATTTACTATTACAGCGGTCGAGATTAACGAATCCAGGATTTGTTGATTATATAATTATTTTTTCGATCTTTTCCCATCACATGAAGCGCTGTAGTGATGAGCATTGAGTAGACAGAGTCTGTTTATCGCGTGAATGCAGTGATCTCGTCATTATTGCAACACGTTTTCTCTCACAAAATGCTTTCACCACAACTAACAGCAAACACATGAATACAGTAAGAGCTTTGTTGTGCAGCATAACAGCGTCATTCATTGTAACGGCAGTTTTGGCAAATGTGCAGATATACTCGCGATGTGTGAGAGCTCCGAAAAAAAGGGAACGTTCTTTGATCACTCTCTGTAGTTAAATCACAATTTAAATAACAGATTTGTTTCATGCTACTAAGAGAAACAACGTGAAGTTGATCGTTTAGTCACTGGCTTGATTCACTGATGCATAAACAGTATTAAACGATTTAGAAAGAAAGTCTGTGTGAACTTGAATAATTAGCTACAGATCAGAAATCACTGATCACAGATCAGGCATTAATGAACACTGTTACTCACTGTTTGTGCCGGTGCTGTCGAATCCATATCATAAAAGTCTGTTTGTAACGCCTTTGCTGACATTGCGACTGAATTATATGTAAATATTTGGGCGGGCAAAGCAGAGAAAGGGGAGGTAACAATTCTCCTTACAACGTCACAAAGTGGAGATTCAAGATCAGCCCGTTTGAGCTTCCATTTTCTCAAAGGCAGAGAAAGATAGCAAAATCTTGATTTACACCGATTAAAATTTCTAGAAACTTGGGGACCATATACAGGCTAGGGGAACTCATATTAATGTTAAAAAACCTCAGAAAGTGAAATTTTCATGTCATAGGACCTTTAATTGACAGAATGGATTAACCTATTTGAGAAAACAATACAGGCAGACAGTGCTCCCAATGACAAATTAAAAATAATAATAATAATAATAATAATAACCTATAAATAATAATGATTAAAGTGACAGCAGTCAAGTAAAGTTGATAAGTATTAGGGCTGCACGATGTGTCGTTTAAGCATCTATATCGCGATGTACGAATCCACGATAGTGCGATGTAGGCTGTCGTAGTTGATCCGTTATTCATTAACTGTGCGGGCCAGCTGCTCCCCGGCCCTTCACGAATGTGATTCGCGGATTAATTCTCCATTTCCCATAATCCCATGCTTAGGGCTAATAACCACCAGGTGTTCCCCATTACCACTCCCCTATATAAACTGTGTTTGGAATCTTAATAAGTGCGAAGTCTTGTTCTAGCCCAGTCTTTCAATTCTGAGGGTTTCTCGTTGTGTTTGTTCCTCCCTTGTCTGACTTTGGATTGTTTATACTGCCTGTGATTCTCTGCCGCCTGCCCTGACCTCTGCCTGGTATTGTTGCCGTTTCTGGATATCCCTTGACACACCTGATGCTGTTCCTGATTTCTGCCTGTCTGACTATTCTTTAATAAACTACTGCACATGGATCCGAACGTCTCTGACTCCATGTTACACTATCAAACAAAAACTAATCAATAAATACCACATATTGCATATAATCAACTGAAAGAAGTAAAATACTTGTCTCTCTAACAACAACAACAGCAAACTATTATTAAAAATTTAGGTTATGTTTCTGAATTAGTGAGATATCAAGATAACAATCAACTATTAACATGTTTGATTGGAATGCCTATAATTGTAAATAATTAACTGAAAATAAGTAAAATACTTAATGTTGGCTCCAACACACACACACAAACTTACAGCCAAGAAAAATACTTACACACACACATCAGAAATCAAACAGATGGAAAGACAGAAGGTACGGATGAGAGTAGGCTTTTCCATGTTCCAAGCATTTGCATACAAGCGGCTGTGCATGAGCAAACACACTCACACACACAAAGTACAAAAAAACCCCACAAATAAATAAATTTCATCTTGTCTGGTCCAGAGCTTCATACAAGCGTATACACTAGGGAAATTCTTGAGTAATAAATGAGTGCTCATTCTGCACCTAATTAGCTGTCTAGTAAAACACTAATATCACATATTGATTTTCCTTTGCAAGCTTTGCCTACCAAAGGCAACAATGAAAGGCTTTCCACGTTGATCTCTGAAATGAATTCATTGGACAGTGCTGTGGATGTGCGATATTGTGGTGATGGAAGGTGCATTTGCATGCAGTGATTTTCATTTTTACTCACATATTTATTCTTGTTAGTCATGAATCCCACCAAGATGAGAACCTGCTTTTAGGTATGCATCGATCCGATACTCGGGATCGGTATCAGTTCCGATACTGGCATTTTCTTTGGATCGGGTATCAGTCGAGACCGATCCAAATCCGATATTGTGCATGTACTATTGTGTTATTGTTGAGCCCCACGAAAGGCACAAACACATTATAAAGCACCAAAAATGTTTTTGTGCACATATTTCAACTGTTCTGAAACTTTTCCATAGTTCAGTATGAGGTACAGATTAATCGAAGACATTAAAATCAAGTTCACATAAAATCTTCTTTCTGCTGTGACTGTCTGTCATCCTCCATTCAGCAATCAAAATGCGTGTCACGTTCGGTTACAGTCTAAATGATGAAACTCTCTTCAAGAGCGCACAATAACTGAGGTTTAAAACTGTTCAAAGGAAAGGCTCATTAAACTAAGGCACTGATTTAATACACTACGTATCAATATTACTTCCCTTTGTACTAGTGATGTCCAGTTCGCGAACGAATCGTTCGATTTAACTGGTTGTTCTAAGTGAACCGGTTGAACCAGTTCACCAAATCGGACTGAATTATTTGAACCGGTTCCCGTCTCCAGTAAGCATTAATTGTTCGTTATTTATAATAGTTTTTTTCAAAAAGGAAATGAATAAAGACATTAACACTACTATTCAGCAAGGATAAGGGAAGTAGTAATGAATCACTCAACTCACGATTCAATTCGATTCACGATTATGATTTTTTCATTTTTTTTTTTTTTTTTACAAAATGAGATTGAAGACATTATACAGTAAATGAAAAGCTGTTGTTTTATTAGACTATTGATGCATGTTTCTTTGTGAAATTAAAATATTACAAGACTAAATAGAAATTTTAAAACAAACAAGTAGCCTAAGTTACACAAATAAAATAAATATCTTAATATGAACAAACTAAGGCTTTGTTTGTGCTTTTTCCATTTTAAATTGGAGGCAACCATTGGATTTTAATCATGATCCAAACAAAGGTGCAACATTCATGCAGCATGAGTAGATTTTAATCTAAATTAGACTGTATAATTTCAAAATTTGAAGCTAAAACAGAATGGTCTGACTTTAGTTTTGTGAAACTATGCTGCATAAAACATATTTGAATGAAACGGCAGATGAGCTTAATGAGACGCAGAATCACTCTCTTACAGCAGGTGGTGCTTATGAACAGCAATGACACAGTGTTTACTAATCGCGGTTAATCGTTACATCCCTAGCAAGGATGGATTAAATGGATCACATAGGAGTAAAGTCTTTTAAGGCCGCCAAACTAAGTGAGAAAAAGCTAAACAAATATCGCACGTAATGACATAGGGGACGTTGTGGCCTAGTGGTTAGAAAGTTTGACTCCTAACCCTAAGGTTTTGGGTTCGAGTCTCGGGCTGGCAATACCACAACTGAGGTGCCCTTGAGCAAGGCACCAAACCCCCAACTGCTCCCTGGGTGCCACAGCATAAATTGCTGCCCACTGCTCCGGGTGTGTGTTCACGGTGTGTGTGCACTTTGAATTTAAAAAATTAAAGAGTGTCCCGGATAACAGAAGACAGTGGATGCTGAGTTTTTGTTATCGTTCGTGTTCGAGAACAGATTTTCTTCTCACATTCTTTATAAAGAATAACATTTCTACTAATTGTCCACTGAATTATGTATTCACAGTAGAGCACGGTCCGTTTTCTTCCACGTGTGCAAGTGTTTTGAGTCAGAGCATGTTAACTCTTTTTCTACACATAAAATATGAATGCAAATAGACATGATTATGATGATATATTTTCTGTATGCGTTTTGTATGCAGCTCATTATATTTTTAAAGCAATAAAGGATGTTTATGACAAATATTAGCATTGTAGAGTTATTAAATATACAAACATTTTGTGCATGTGTCTGCTGCTTATTAATCAAAATAAGATCACATTCATAAGTTATTACAAGCACACTCAATGATGGTTTAAAGTGGGTAAGCAAATATATTAATAATTACATACATTTTCAAGTGTAGCTTGATGCTAAGTGTACTTCTAATTATATTTTAGGATGTGGCCTATTCTGGTAAGCATTATAGATAAGTTCATAGTTCACCGGTGATTGCGCGATCGCGCTCAGTGTGGAAAGGCCTTTACATATGCAGGCTTAATGAGCAGAAGAAACTTCTTTCAAAAACATTAAAAATAGTAATGTTTCCAAACTTTTGGTCTGTACTGTATATATATATATATATATATATATATATATATATATTTTTTTTTTTTTTTTTTTTTTATAAAACACTTAAATAAAAATCTTACCAGCCCAAAACTTGAATTGTAATGTATGAATCATATTTATTGTTTATAAAATTATTTTAATTTACAGTTTTAGTGACATGTTTGAAAGCTTTTGGAATAATCAAGAACACAATTCTCTAAAAAAAATAAAATAATTAATTGCATACTCTTGTAGTACTCAATACTCAAGTGCATACTAGTACTCAAATCCTCCCTTTTCCTGTGCTTTGACCGGCTAAAGCTCATGTTTGGCAGCTGGATAGTGGGATGGGGAGAATGTATCTGGGTCACTAGAAGCCATGCATCCCAAGTCTGCCACCAGCAAAGAGAAAAAGTTCCTTTTCTTTTTCCCTCTCTTTCTTTAATCTGTTGTTTTTTTCCTCACACACTCCTTTTCTTGACGGGAGCATCGGAATGTTGGCCCCTTACCCTCAGAATGCAGCATAAACGATTACCAAAGAACGAGTCAGACGTGCACAGCGGGTGGAGTGAGAGAAAGTGATGAAGACAGAGAAAAAGAAGAAAAACTCATGCAGGTAACAGACTGGAAAAACACAAAAAGGTAACCAAGAACAGAGAGATCTTCTTCTTCTTGTCACTTTCTTTCACGATTCTCTCTTCACATCCCTCTCCTTTCATCTCTGTGTGTTATGTTGATGCATGAGTAAGCATCATACAGGCCCTGAGAGCTCTTTACATTTAAAATAGCTCTGAATGGAAAACATGAACACACTTAAAACATTCTCCTCAAAAACACACCTGCACCTCCCACGAATGGCCCTGATGGATTTCCACTCTCAACCCTCCTCCTGCACATTTGCTACTTCTCACTCTCTGTTCTTTTTTCAGTCCCTCTCATTTCTTTAAAGCCACTGATTTGTCTGTGGGAAAATGACAATGATGAGCGAAAGATAGAAAGTACAGAGAAAGTGTGAGTGTAAAATATCACTGTAATATTCATCCTTTGAATATTGACACTGCTATCCAGCAAAGGGAATCAAATTATCTTCTCATTACTCCTCCATTTAAGACTCTTGTTTTAACAGCCTCTCAAATCTCTTCCTCTGTCCATCTATCCCTAGTGAGGTGTGTCTCACAGGGCTTATTAACATCGAGTTTACAGCATAAATATAGCGTTACAGTAGACAAACACACACCCGACATACAGCACGCATGCACAAACACACACTCTTACAAAGCAGCACATAATTACAGATTTGTATTTTAAATGCTATATTAATTCACCTAGAATTCCTTTATTTAGATGGAATTTACTGCACAAGTAATTACAGTTATTTTAAATAATTGCAGGTGATTGCGTAATGAGTTGCAAAAGGCCTATTGACAGCAAGTTGCAGAGCAACTAAATGTCTTTTCTTGGTGATCAGAGGCAAAATGAGTGACAGAAACCGCTGAGCAGAGTTAAGTTATATGCAAATGCACAGCAATAATTCAAGATACAGCAACTACCAATGCAGCACAATTTATGCACTGCATTATGTAGTTGTATATTGCAGTTGAGTAGGAACAGCATCAAACAGTGCAATGATTTTCAGCAATTAAATGGTATCTTGACTGAACTGAAAGGCTCCGCATAGGCAGGAACTACTGGGACGGTCCCTCACATGCAACGCAAATAACACCACTATTATCACCACAGCCTAAACCTTATAGCTACTAGCTCAGTATGGGGAAAAGTTGAGTTACACATGGCAGGTGGTCTGAGATAATGAACAGGACATTCAGTCCGCCATGCTTTGTGTCAGTCTATATGCGACAGTCTCAATCACAGCCCTTACAAACTGACTTTCCACAGTCTGTAATCAATGAGGTATTGAAGCAGAGCTGTGAAATAAAGGGCTCTTTGGGTTTATGTCCAGAAAGTCACTGCCTTTAAGAACGCCACTGAGAACAATTGAGAAGTTGTTAACTGAATCGTATTCTTCACTTAAACCTGCACTCACTAATTTACTTTGTCTCACGGCTACTGTCGCTGATGTGCTTTGTCTTGCTCTCGAACTCTTTAGGCTTTTATTCTCTCTGAAGATTTGACTCACTCGGTTGTGAAATCACATGCACAAATGAATCACAAATGCGACATTTTGACACTTTAATATGTCAGATGAAGGAGTCGTACCTGGTCTGCGACCGTGATTTCTCACAAAGCAAATTCATTCAAGCTCTCATGTCCTGAAAATGCTATTCCCACAATTCTTAGCCTTCCTCACTCTCACTCTTATTCCAAATGTCCTGAAAAAAAATGTTCACAAAAAGCAATCATTTGACCTTTTTGACCAAAACATTCTGTTCCAATGTCCAAGAACGTACCTTCTGCAACAATGTAATGATTTAAATTTTGAATGTCAGTTGATCAGCATGGCACTTACAAATTAGATCATCGTTTGTCTTCTTTATAACCATCACTCTTTCCAGTGTTTCACTGACATCCTATTTGCTTTGACTCATGAAAATAAATGCTTACGTTCACTTAAACACACATTCAGACGTCCCAGTGTTTACCATCTGGGTGGAGATAGTAAACAGGATTAATCACATTAGAAAAGCATTGACGGCAGAGACAGCAGAGCAGACATCATGAGTATGGCTTCTCCTGTTAGTAATTCAATAAGTGGTTTGTTAGCCCCTGCATTAATTTAATTCAATTAGGCCATTTTGTCTCTTGGTATCTCTGGTCCTGTTTTGCAGGGAGAAAGGATTACCCATCAAGCATTGCTTTGGGTCCGCTGCATCTCTTTATGATGCAGAAGCCACTGATCCATTATTACAACTGCATTGAGCAGTAGGTCAGTACTATAATAAATCTGAGTGAAACATCTGGTTAAAGTGGCGAATGTTGATTTATTCAGCAATCCTTTGGAAGCTAGTTTTCAACTAATAGTAAAAGGCAATTTTATCTCACAATTGCAACTTTGCTATTTGTACTTGCTGTGCAACTGCAATTTTGTTTATTATGACTGCTACATTATAATGTATCTTTATACCTTATGATCCATCTTCATATTGTGAAAAACAACTTTACAATAGAGCCCGACCGATATATCGGCCGGCCGATATTATCGGCCGATATAAGCTAATTGCATTTAAATCGGCATCGGCATTTATAACGGCCGATGAAACATGAGAAACAGAGTCTCATGCTTCACTCATGTTATGAGTGTTGCATAGTGTGCCCACCAGAGGGAGCTCTGCAGCTCCAGAGTTAACAACAGCGCCAGAAATTCACTACAGAAGAAAGCGATCAGCCAAGCCACGGAGATGTACTGTTTTGACGGTGAGTCTGTCATTCGTCATGTGAAATGATTGTAGCTTTAGTTCATACCCTGTATATAAAAACTGTGTGGTAGTTCTAGCTAACGGTCCTATCATTATCACTTCTAAATATTCTGTAACATCACTAACAGCCGCTAATGCATTGCTATATTAGATTAGCCACAAAGCTAATACCATGTTTATCAGTGGAAGAGCGCGAACGTTAATAGGAGGTCAAACTATAAAGTTAGCGTTTAACTTATTCTTATTCTATTGCGGTGTGTTTCCCACATAATGACCGCGTAATTGGGCCTTTCACACAGGACGCGGTATGCACGGCGCTTGCCGCTGGGTTCAGCGTTGCCCTTCAGATACAACGCGATTTGCGCTGCGCTATGGCGTAGGCGGAGTTTTAAAAACGTTTAGCGGGAGCTCTTTCATAGTCTGTTGTTCCTCCTTTCGGTCAGCAGCAAACATGTATCGGTCCCGTTGTAAGAAGTGAGCGATAGCGTTAGTCCTGCTGATGAGAATTAAGAGAGAAGCAAGGAAGAAGAGGCTACCCTCAGGTCCAGAGAACAATTTGGTGAATTCAGGCTGGTTACGTTACTCTAACGATAATATAGCTTCCTTTTTAGCAGGCCCCTTAAATGCTTGCTATTAACTTGTTTGAAGGTGGTTCTTCTCAAAATTGACAGCGGTGTGTTCATGACACTAACGTTAACCATTCAACTTCGAATTGATTCTGTAATCTTCCGGTAATAGTAGGCAAGACGATGTTTTGATTCAGACTGCACAAAGAGAAGAGGAGAAGATATACGGGTCCGTTGTGAATGTGTCTGTGAGAGCAAATATAGTGTAGTTACAGAAACTACAGTAGGTGCGTCAGAAATGATTAAACCAGAGGGGACATGTAAATAAATGTGAGCTGAACAAGCGCTTTTTTTTTTTTTTTTTTACATATTGTTTCAAAGCAGCTTTACAGACATAACAGGAAAATGTTGAAATAATATTGTTAAATATAAGTAGGTAATACCTATTGCTTGACAAATAAAAATATATATATATATATTTCTCATTTTTGCCTATGTAGGAGATCCCAGTTTATTATTATTATAATTCTAATGATGACATGAGTAATGATACATGGTGATATTATTAATACACATGCTTATTCTTTCTATGTCTCTCTTTCTGCCTACAGATGGCTGAAAAAGGTGAATGCTGTAGCAGCAAAGTGTGGGACTACTTCTGCAAATACTTTAACTTTACATTTTATTCATTTTAGCTGACGCTTTTATCCAAAGCGACTTACAATTACTATATATGTCAGAGGTCGCACGCCTCTGGAGCAACTAGGGGTTAATTGTCTTGCTCAGGGACACATTGGTGTCTCACAGTGGATTCGAACCCGGGTCTCTCACGCCAAAGACGTGTGTCTTATCCACTGCGTAAAAAAGTAAGAAAGTAAAAGTGTTAAATGTTTAAAACCAGACTGTTTTTTGATCATTAAAAAATATATACTTTTAATGTGCAATTGTTTAGTCATTGAGACTGTAATCTAAGGCTTTTTTTAACATAATCCCTTCTGGAAAATGGTTTATACAGCCCACATACATAGAACAGGCAGATATTTTGATATTGAATGTTGTGTAAGTGCAGTTTATAGGAAATGGGTCTAATATCCAGATTATTTTTTAAAATCAAAATATCGGCTTATAAATCGGCTCTTTTCGAGTTAATATCGGCATCGGCCCCCAAAAATCCATATCGGTCGGGCTCTACTTTACAACTTTACTTTTTTTCTTGTAATAATTATTTCATATCTCATAACATGACTAGATCTTGTTATGTGAATTTATATCCCAAAAGAAATTCTACTTTTTGTCTGCTACTTTGTCTCATGTGACTTTCTATCTTGCAGCTGTGACTTTATTTCTCATAACTGTCATTTAGCTCTCACAGTGTGCCTTTATTTCTTATTTAATTCTCACTTCCCACAATTGCCCATTATTTTCCATTACTCTGTATAAATTGGCTTTCATTCAATCCAGTCCACTAACTTCCCAATTACACATACAAATTGAAAGTCCATGACACCGAATCAAGATTCAGGCTTCACCTGTCCTGTATTTACCTCGTTTGTGCCAATTTGCAGCCAGTTACATCTGTCATTTGCTTCATCACCCTCCAAACCAGTCCTAAATTCACTGGGAAATGAAGTGAATCAATCTGGATGATAAACCCGCAATTATGGTCTCCTCTGCTGGACAGATGAAAGAGAATCTTTTAGAATGGTAGTTAAGCTCATTTTCTGAAATAAGTGTTATTTTGCAAAGTAGACAGAGCAGACGTTTGGCACATTTCTGCAGAGAGATGAAGGCCTTGCCTCTGTCCATTCCATTTGCTTTCCAAACACCATCCTTGCTCTCTTTTCATGCCCTAAGCTTCAAGCTCTTTTCTTTTTCTCCCTCCCATTTCTGAAACTACAAAGTTGGAGTTATTTGTGGAATATTTGTGGAAATGATATATAGCAGGTGAGTACTGTCAAAAGGGCAATACAAGTTCTAGGGAAAGTTACCAGCAACTTACAAATCAAGAAAGAACAAAAACATAGGTCCTTACAAAATTAATTCTTAGACATTTCAGTATCGTAAAGGAAGATATTGTGCAATGGTTAATATTTATGAGTTCCAGAGGAAGTAAAATTGAAAATAATTAATCAGGGTAATGGAGATGAATGTTAATTACAGCAGAATCTCTTGCTCGTTTGCTAAGTCCATATCTCTGCCAAATGGAAGAACAAAAATGTAAATGGTGAATAAAATGACAATTAGTCAAGACCTCAGCGTGTAACCATCTCTGTTAACATTCACATCACTGCAGGCTCTGAAATACAGCAAGTGCTCCAAGATTAGTTTATATGCTCCGGTATACAGTATATGCTACACTGAGGAAGACAAACACTTAATATTACCACTTGATTTTATTTGTTAATATTAGGGGTGTCAAATTACCAATTTATTACAGAAATAAAGAGAAAGAGAGAGAGAGAAAGAGAGAGAGAGAGTAAATACAGCCGGATAAAACAAAAACTGTGTCCATCTTCATTTCAGGCTGCAAAGCAACCAAATTTGATTATTTTGATTTTTTTCTATACCCACTGTATATGTCAGGGGTCACCAAACTCAGTCCTGGAAGGGCCGGTGTTCCGCAGAGTTTCACTCTTACCCTAATCAAACACACATGAACCCAGCAGGGTTTTCTCAGCAAATACAGATATTTGTGATTCACTAATTCACTGAAATTAATCTGATGAATTAACAGACATATCATGTAATTAATTATTTTAAAAAAAGTTTAATCAATTGGCTGGCCTTGTCTGTTCTCTAAACTTTATACCCACCTGGCAGCCGAGTCAGTGTGTTCTCACAAAGACCAGAAAGGCTGTAATCTATTTACTGAAGCAGTGCAGCCTTCATTACTGACTAGCTGTAGCTGTGAAGTTTGTTCTGCAGTCATGCTGAGAGGTCCGGCTGGAGTGGACAGACCTGCTCTGCACTCATTAATGCAGCTAAGCACCACCTGGGCTCTGTATGTGTCTGAGCTGCTCTTTTCAGAAGTACGCTTTTCAGAAGTGTACAGGAAAATTAAGTTTCCAGAAAACTAAATGGCCAAATAAAAAATGCATTAAAATCACTGCAAAATTCACTGTTTCTTAGTTGTTGTTTTTTTTTTTTTTTTTTTTTTTTCATTGTGAATAAAATCATCAGAAATTTACTATGAACATTCTATATATAGCTCAGCTCTACTTATTACACATACGTGTTTGCTTGTGTTGGCCGCGAGTTGAACAGAGATGACATCACTGAATTCAATGATGAACTGCTTTTAACTATCATTTTGCATTATTGACACTGTTTTCCTAATGAATGTTGTTCAGTTGCTTTGACGCAATCTATTTTGTTTAAAGCGCTATATAAATAAAGGTGACTTGACTTGACAAGGAAGAGAAGACAATGCTGAATAATGTAAAAAAAAATATTTTCAATGCTTCAAAACATTCTAACTGACCCTCTGATGTCACATGGACTACTTTGATGTTTTTCTTACCTTTCTGGACATGGACAGTATACCGTTCACACAGCTTCAATGGAGGGACTGAGAGCTCTCGGACTAAATCTAAAATATCTTAAACTGTGTTCCAAAGATAAACTGAGGTCTTACTGGTTTGAAACGACATGAGGGTAAGTTATTAATGACATAATTTTGCTATTTGGGCGAACTAACTCTTTAAGAAAATAACTTCGCAGTTTAACCAGATCAACAACTATATAGGTCTTTCACTTCAGTTTTGAAAGCATATTCCACCATTTAAGAAAAAATAAAACAAAATAACCAGATCTGTGTGGGTACATTATTCAAAACTAAACTGAAAACGTAACACAGTAAAAACAGTATTAAGGATGCAAACATACAAAAAAAAAAAAAAACACACACACACTGTGAATAGCATTATTGCTGGTGTACCCTGTGCCGGGGACTTGGGGCCTCCTCACACTAATCTTGCATGGAGACAGGCCTATTGGGGAACGGTCAGGGTGCTTGCAAACAGAAGGAACACTTACACGGGCATGAAAATAAAGAAAAGGCGGAAAGGAGGTGATGGGTCCCACAGACCATGCTGGCAAGAAGAGTGAGAGAGAAACATGGGAAGCGTTGAGCACAGAAGTGCTGGCAAGTCAAGGAGATGACGAGACTTGAGGAACTACTGAGGGCTTTGAAAATGGGAGGATGGGTAAAGTGAGAAAGATACAGGAGGAGTTTTTGAGGCCCTTCTCATCTTCAAAAGCTCATTGGCTATCTATTGGGGCTGGGCTATATATCGAATATTCATGACAAATTTCTTATAATATTGCTCGTTATATAAAACAACCAACAATTTAATAATGAAATTGAAACATCATTGATATGACAACTAAAAACAACAGTAATAATAATAATAATAATAAACTTAATGTCACAATTTCAATATTAATAAGGATTCATTTTTAGGTCTCGTCAATACGTCAGTTTTGTATGTTTAAATGCTGAAAATATGTCAGTGCTGTACATTTTAGAACCTGTAAAAACATACCGGTAATTAAATGTACGTTTTATAGAACCACATTTTACATAAAATACATAAGAATTATCTTGAGATCACGTGGAAAGATTAGGTGAGGTCAGGAGAGCGTTTTCTCTCTCTTTCTCTGTCAGAGAGCATAAAAGTAAAGAAAAAAAATACCAAATCTTCAAACATCTTTTTCTATCCTTCAGCAAGGAGAGTGTTATAAAACATACCAACTCTCCATGTCGTAAATACAACTGTGGGAATCGTTTAACATCATCTCAACGGAGTATCATAGCTACTTAGAGCACATATCACTCCCTGCTGCACTGCTGTGATTTAGGACACTTTTCAGCTCGATTTCCACAGCTGACACAGTACAGGAAACACAGAGGAGAAAGTTAAGGACTCATGTGAATAAATGAGACTGAGAAAAGACTGGCCAAAATGTAGACAAGCTCAGAAGAATAATCATCTCTGAAGCTGTGTGACACAAAACCACACACACACAAACACTGATATCGGCTTACACACATTGGGAGTACGTCAGTCACTGTGTAGATGGTTATTAGCCATATGATTTATTCATGAATAACAGGTATTGAAATATTCTTTGGATTCCATTCCAGGCCAAAATTGGGAAAGTGACAAGCAAGCGGGAGCATGAATAACAAAAATGTAAATAAAGCAGAGTCATGGTGAAATATTCTACTAATCTTGGCAGGATTTAGATGGTCTTAAATGTATGCTGTCAGGCACACGGACTGATCAAACAGGAACTGGGATTTTGGAAGTTTGTAGCATCATGACAATACATACATACAGTCCTTAATACACACACACTATATAAAGGAGCTTGTGAATTATATGTGAAAAAAAACTAAAGACTGGATGCTTTCTGTTGTGTTGTCACTACTCGTTAAAACAGAGCAAAACATACTGTCCACTTCACAAACTAACGTTTGGGAGGCAAGCTTAGTCTTTCAAAACTAAATTAATAAAAGGTGAGTTCATTTGTAAGATTTATCGTGATGAACAAATTGTGCAGTTAATACTAACCACTTAATTACTTAATACTAACTAGTGGGTTGGCCTACAAAAATCCATCATCACTGCAGCACCCTATTCAGTGCCACCCACTGTAAAACCAAAATAAGAACCATGTGTGAGAAGCAGCAATTCTATTTCTACATCCTCTCTTCTTTTCAACCAGCCTGCCAAATGAATCACTGGCCTGTGGCTGATTGTACCGCACACCTTGATGAGCAGAGACCATCTGGAACATATCAACCACGAGAATACAATGTAGAAAAAAATTTGATAAATGAAACAAAAAGCGTTTTATTACCACTTCAGCTGCCCTTCACCAACAGCTACGGAGTGTGCTGGAGGCGGTGTCTTTGTTCAACTCTCCCTTTATATGGTCTCTGTCTCTCCTTATGTGTCTGTCACATTCCCCACCCCCACTCATCCAAGATTTCATATCAGTAAGAAGCTGATGAAACTCACCCAAAACCGCTCTATTACACTTCCTTAATAAAAACATTTTCACAATATATCAGCATTACAGAGGAAATGCTATTTAAAAAGGTCCCATATGCTCCCTAAATTTTGAGAAATGTATATATTTGTGTGTGTGTGTGTGTGTGTGTGTGTGTTCGAGTGTTGAAAGCGTGAGAGGATGCAGACTGAAAGCTTTATGCTAATGAATGTTCGCACGTTCAAACAAGACACCATCAATTGGACAGTAGTGATACTTGGATAAAAACCAGCATCTGTTTTAGTATTTTGAAGAGTTTGTGTTTTTGCACAAGCAGGACCTCCTTGCCCTTGAACTGAAATAACCCCACTGATATGGCATATCCACGCTCTCACTCACACACAAAATCCGCACATGGAGAGACACTAATTGGATTTATATTATGCACATGGACAGTTCATGTTCACCTGGGTCTTTGTCTCACAATAACATCACACACTCAGTCTCTCAAATGCACTAATGCATGTTTTCTGATCATATTAACTGAACAACCAAAGCCCTTGGGTGATAACAAAAGCCAGCAATAACTACCACAGCAGTAACTGGTTCCCAGACATGCCAACTCACCTTAATATACAACATATGCTTTACAATTTCAAACAAAGAAAAGTCACTCAAGATTTCTCTGCCAATGTGACTTGGAAGAGCATTGTGACAGGAATTTAGCTGATCCAGTGTGCAACAGTTAACAGCCCACAGACACAAACTGTCTGGTTAGCTTTCAAAGATATATGGCTTCAAAAAAACTTTTATGATATTTTATTATGATGCTTTGAAACCTGAAAGCTTCAGTAATCATTCATTGTAACTGTGTATACATTTCTCTCTGTTTTCGAATGAAAGAAAGTCATGAAATGACTTGAGAGTGAGTAAACACTGACCAAATGACCAAATTTTGGTTTAATGTGGTAATGCAAGAAGTATAAACCTGCTGATCCTGTTTGAAAACATCCTAAAAACGTTGTTGTTTGCTTCCCTTTTCCCAGAAATGACCAATTCATCAGATTCATCAGTGATTCAAAGTGTGCAGCACAGTGATATCTTCACTGCAATCGTACAGGTCAGAACATAGTGAATCACCCAGTATGACAGCATGAATGTACACATGATAAAAAATATTTATTTCTCGCTAAAACTCTCTTTTCTTCCTGTTAACATGCACTTTTGTTTCATTTTTATTAAACCTACACATAAAAAAAGAAAGGAAAAAGCATTTACTATATTCCCATGAGGAATAATTCCTTCCTCAAAGTAAACAAATGAGATCCTCCTCACAAGGTGTTGCAATACCTGGAGAGCAGTATCAGGAAATGATTATACGAGAAGCAGTGTTTGCTCACTCATCTGGCTCAGCTTCACTCGGTGTGTAATATGTGTGTGTGGGTTGAATAAGAAAGGAGTGCATTTTGACACGTAATACAAGAGCTCAGTCTAATAGCTGCACATAATTCATAGCCCTTCTAACACAGACCAGCTTTGTTAGTTGTAACCTTGCACAGTCATTTAATATAAAAACAAGATATTATTTGTACATGCATCTCTCACGTCTCTGAAACACCCCTTGCCTGTGATATAGGAGGTTAGGTTCATTATCTCAACAGATTCGACGGGATACCTGATTATGTCTCTGACCTGTGACCTCGTATGATATGCCCTATTTGACCTCTTTTTAAAAGACTGAGAGAAAAAGAAATGATTTTGTGTATTTGTGCATGTGCAAGTGAGATGGCGCCTCATTATATTTGAGGTAAAGGTATGTGAAACATGGGTTATTAAAAAACAGCCATAAAATCTGTTGTGTTTTCTGAGAGTGGCAACTCCAAAATAATATGTGCATCTGAGGCGAAAAAAGAGGAAATCAGTTATGAACCCTTCTGTCAGTTATTTTCTATTTCTTCAAAGAAAATAAAGTCACTGTGAAACAATTTATACAATAAGGAATGGTAACAAGAAAAAACACCCTAGTCAACACTATTCAAAATATTTTTTTTCCTCTCGCTCTCTCTTTCAACTAACAAACTGCAAAATTACATATCTTTGGCACATTTCTGCTCCACAAAACATCTACTGAACAAAATACACTACCGTTCAAAGGCTTGGGGTCACACAAAAAAACGTTTATTCAGCAAAGATGCATTGATCAAAAATGACAACAAAGGCATTTATAATGTTACAAAAAAAGATTTCTGAAGGAAAGTGTGCTATTGAAGACTAGAGAAATAGCTGCTGAAAATTGAGCTTTGCCATCAGAGGGATAAATTACATTTTAAAATAAAATAAAACTGAAAACTGTTCTGTTTTATTGCAATAATATGTCAGAATAATACTGTTTTTACAGTTTCTTAGATCAAATAAATACAGCACTGATAAGCGTAAGAGTTTTCTTTTAAAGTTATTTAAAACACGAAACTTTTAAACAGTAGTGTACACGCAAATTATTTTTTTAAACTGTTAAACACAGTTTACAGTTTAGGATTTTCTTGAGTTACTGCTGTTTAAAAAGTATTATGACATTACGTCAATGCTGATTTGTGCTTTAATAATAAACGTCCATTTGACGTTCATCTAAGACTGAAGGCCATCCTGACACACATAAATAGCCACTAAGCGGGTTTCTACTGAAGAGCCCACTTCATCTTCAGACACAAAGCACTGTGATTAGAATTTGGTCCTGAAAAAAGGGACACAGAAAGAGAGGGCGAGGGAGCAGTATGTGTTGTGAAGTGTTGCTATTACCGTCTCCATGGGCGACTAAAGAGGAATCCTGCCAATTCTGTGAGTAGGTTGTGTGCAAAGCACAATCCTTAAGGTATTATTCTAATTCAGTGTCTGTCCAAGACCGCGGGAAAACATCCAGAGGAGAGAGAGAGGAGCATTTAGCACACTGACAGCCCGAGAGTGCACTTCTACCTGGGGAGAAACCCCACAGATACCCTGCCTGCTGGAGATACCACGTGTAATTGGCCACCTTAGCATGAATCCATTTAAACAAGCATAAACGACTCCAAGAAAACACCAGGTGCATGTGACAAAAACCTGAACCTGGGGGAATGAAAGTTGTCAATGACACAGAAAATTCAGAGCGTAATAATTTCCTGTATTTCTCTCAAATCTAGAACAAATTTAAATAACTTAAGACGGATCAGGTGATCTCATATTGATCAATATGAGTGACTGTTACTTTATAGCATGACCATGTAACTTCAAGACTTTTAATTCTATCAGTTTTGAAAGTAAAAAAAAAACATCCTCTCCACTGTGTCTCCACATTACCATATTAATCAACTAGCCATGATAATTACTGCACTTAATGCAATTAATAATGCGACCAATACTTCGGGATAATTACATTTTGTACCAGTTGCGATTTTCTCCCCTCTGCTGTAGCCTACGTCTCAATTAAGTCTTTTGACTTGCTGATTACGATTTTTGTTTGTCTTTCATTAGTAGGTCCTGAAAAAAATCAATCCCAACTGTCAACCTTCCTGCAAAGTCCTACTTCCATTTACAGCTAATAACTGGATGTCTGTCTAATAATATGCTCAAAAAATGTCCACTTAAAATGCCATTAAACTCAGAGCACTCTCAAACTTTAAATGACAACGTCCATTTTATACATGTGACTTTAATTGTTTACATGCAGCTTTACAAAAGATAAACATTAAGTGCATAGTCCAATACATGATACTTCATAATATATAAAAATGGAAAGTAAAACCTTTGAAACATCCAGTGTGAAGGTACCTAAAGCCACAACTCGTGACAGTTGGAGGCTTTACAAAGAAATAGTGTGTTAAGATTATTCCCATTTGAAAACCTAGCAAGTTGTCTACTTCAACAGAATTTCTGATTTCAGTCGAATGAGGAACAAAGAGGATACCAGCATGGCTACATAAGTCATCTGTTAAAAAGAGGTTCAGATTACTCACGGCAATTCTCCTCATCGCTGTTGTCCGAGCAGTCATCATCATCATCACATCTCCATGGAGTCGGGATACACCTGCCATTCCCGCATTGAAACTGACCGCTTTCACAGTCCGGGTTATTTCCTGTCATACAAGACGTTTTGAGTAAATGCAGGGTCCAAGTTTTGGGAGGATCAAACTTTTAAACCCAAAACTAATCTTCAATATTTGATTACATCTTTAACCCAAAATCCCCAAAGGATGTCAAAGCAACTGTTGGGTGACTAACAAAGCACAATATTACATATAATTGTATTTTAGATTCGCATATTGTACATCAATAAAAGCTTCTGAAATATGAAAAAACTTTAAACTTCAAAGAGGTTTGAAAATAGGGGTCATGTAAAGACATTCTAAAAACATTTGAACACATTCTTAGTAATTGTTGACAGTTTTACAAATCACTGTGCACAGTTTCGTTAACATCAATTTGTATTAACTATCATAGTAAAATCGATGTGCACGTGTGCAATGACAGGTTGCAGTATGATGTCACTATAACTGTTGTCTATAAGAAATTTCACGTGTGCAAAAACAATTAATGATCTATCTGAACGATGTACAAGACGCATTCAGTGGGAGTAAACTTGCGCTAATGAATGTGTGTTATTTTCAGTGGTGTACTACTATGGTAGATCTAGAAGAACAGTATTGTAAAAAGCGCTTTATTCATGTAAACCCCGTAATGAACACGGCAAGGCAAGAACAACAACATGTACTTGATCAGATTGCAATTCTTTACAGTACCTGCCTAAATGGATTTACGTGACACACGCTCTATGAATGTCTCGTCAATGAAAGCAAACGCACGAGGCTGCGACAGTGTTTCTTACAGCATCGTTTACATTCATAACAGCGGAACGACAAGCGTAAAACAGACACTTACCGTTTACCAGCAGACACCCCACGAGTATCATATGTAAAAGCAGCAGTTTCCCTATAGCCGTCCACATCTTCATAAATCAAGGCGGTGTGCTCATTCAAAATATAAAAAGGCTGTGCAGTACAGACTGTGCCTCCCTTCTCCGTGCAGCCTGCGCTGTGACTTGCCACAAGCTCCACTCTGCTTTCGATACCAGTTTGAATTGATGACGCCAACGATGGTGGGCGGGGCCATGGGTTATGACTTGAACGTATAGGCGGAGTCAACATTGCAAAAATAGCTGGCTGCAAAAGGGAGTCAATCCCCTAGACTCCCCATGTTAAAATACCCAACTTTACAGCAGAAAAAAAAAATACATTTACAGCCTGGTTTAAAAAAAATATGTTGGTCTATATAGCTAGTTTTGCCCTTCCTGACAACTGTGAGGGGGTGATTTTTTTTTTATAACTCATCCGTTTAAATTATATTAAGCCTTAAAGTTCTGCATAATTAAGGACGAGGTCACTTGAGTGGCAGGTGAACTACCACTGACGTCAAGCTAGGTGGGTGTGGTTTCAGCAACCAGGTCCCACATTTTTGCCCATTTTCGATTATCTGGGAGTGACACAAAAGAGGACACAACTAGAAATTAGTGGTTAAGTTGTATTTACAACACTGCTCCAGAACAGTTACAGTATACCCGAAAATTCAGATGTATGCAGTGCATTTTATGGAGGACTGTTTCCTGATCCTGAGAGAAGACTACAATGCCAGCTGTTCTGACTCATAGTCTGTAAGTACGTTTACATATTTAAAGGATTTGCCACTGACGATTCAAACGCGCGTTTTAAGCAGTGTAGAGTAGCGTATTATTGGTAGAGTAGATCATTTCTCCGATCACAAATGCAGACATGGTTTTATGTTTACGCGACGCGATGCAACGCAATGCATAGAAAGACAGTATACTATTGTCCTTATATTCCGTATTTATGTCCCCACTAGATGCAACAAATGCCTCGTTTATAATGGGTTCCGGGACACACGGCCTCACAGTATACGCTTTTCAGAAAGGCGGGCATAGAAAAGAAACAATAATGTACAGTATGTAGAAAATAATGTGTGTGTTTTTTTTACTTAAACCACATAAAACCATTTCATTACATCAAATACACAAAATAATGTTCTTTTTAGCAACATCATACAGTAAGACCACTTTAAACAGAATTTTTGGGCATCAGTGGATGTTTTTTGAGACAGTTCAATTGAAAGAGGAATAAAGAGGATACCAGCATGGCTACACAAGACACCTTTTAAAAAGATTACTCATGGCAGTTCTCCTTGTCGCCTTTGTCTGAGCTGTCATCATCATCACATCTCCATGGCATTCACCTGTCATTCCTGCAATGAAATTGACTGCTTTCACAAATCCGGGTTATTTCCTGTCAAGAATGTTTGATTAAATGAAGGGTCCAAATGCATGTGATCAAGTTTTTAAACCAAGGACCAATCTTCAATATTTACTTATGTATTAAAGCAAACTGTTGGGTGACTTACAAAAATATTACATAGTATCAAATATATCAGAAAATTCTGTCAACATTCAGGAAAAAAAAAGAAAAAAATTTACCAATTTAGGAATAAAATCAGGCAAATGACATAAGGAACAAACGCCTCTGTGAAAACATTAAAATTGTAAATTTTGCTTTGTTGGTAGGTAAATATCATATGCAGACTTGTAAATGGAAAAAATGTAAGCCCTCCTTCAATATATTTTTACGTGAGTTTGCTAAAAAGTTTCAGAGCTTCAAATGCTTCAAAATACATAATAGAAAATCTGAAAAATTATGCTTCTCTGTCAAAATATTTATTACTTCAGTACTTTTTTCTTTATAATGTCTACATTGACTACATCTTTGTTTTCATCCTCAAATATTGAAACATATCAGAAAACTTGCAATACAAACCTGTTGTGTTAATGCAGTTATTAATGAACTTAGGAAGTAGGTGTATGATGAATGATGATATCTGTCCTATTAATCTGTAGTGTCTTGCTCTAATAATAATAATAATCTTTTCCAATGTCAGAATTTGAATTTTTGGTGACAGTGACATTTTGACTGTATTTGAGTGATTTCTAGAAAAGAGGAAGACAAATTCAAAACTGACAAATCATGTGAGGGAATCAGAACATAAGAGCGGAGGTCTGCTGATCAGCACTTTCTCTTTCTGCCGGTAGCAGAACTTGCCTAAACTGGCAGAAATACTTATTGCCAAGCTGCCCCCCCCCCACCATGTCTTGTCGATAACTGTCTGGCAGCCCACCAGCTATTCTGATTACAAACAGATTTTAATGTCAGTGCATCTAAAGTTATGACATTGGATAACAGTAACTTATATGAGAAGCAATGGGACATGCCTGAACAGTAGTTTCCTGCCCTCTTTTGAAACGCAGGTCAACTTGATTAGAACTCATTATTTGAGGAAACATATGGTTGTTAATGTGGTGTGCTTATTTTGCTGTGATTTGGAAGCTTGATTCCATTCGCAGAAAATCACCTCACTGGGTAAAAGAATGTGAAAGAGGAACATTGGAGATATGCCTGAATTCATTGCTTTTGCCAATTAGACTGTAAAGTGTGAGCGCCCTTAATGCTCCTCAGGCCTTGAAGCAAGTATTTGCCTTTATTAATTCAGTGTTACTCAAGCATGAGAAGTTGTCATAGGCGGAAATCCCGGGGGGGTCCAGGGTGGGCGGGGCCGGGATATTTTCAGGGAATTTGTTATTCCCTGAAAATACTGTTACTTACAGATGAATATGGAAAATATTAAAAATAGCACATCATATGGACCATTTTTATGATTCTTTTATAGATTTCATCACATTGAGTGCTTTTTGAAGTTTGGAAGTCTCCATTTATTTAAATGCATGGAAAACAATGAGTACTGTTTTTCATAATTTTTGCAGTTGTTTTCTATAGAAGAAAGAAAGACAAATAGGTATGAAACAATATGAGAACACCTGTACAGTATATAAAGCTGCTTTTTCAAACTCAGCGATGTGTCAATATAATGCATTGTGGTAATCAACAGCATCTTTCCATTACCACAGGTTTCAAATATATTTGATATTGAATTGGAACTGGAATAATAACTGGAAGTTTAACTGGTTCACATGACCCCATTAGGATGCTCTTAAAACCTTGAAATGGACTGTTCTCCTATTTGCTGCCTTTGATGTCACAGATCAGTGTAGTTGCTAATGAATGTTCTGGAACTGTGAACATTCTTGTGGTGCCATCAGCCAAAGTAACTAGTCACATGCTTGGTTCAAAAGAAAATCTGAAGAAAAAAAAGAGAGACAGGTTTGCACAAATATAAAGATTAAAATGACCTAAAAATTAAAGGTGCTCTAAGCGATGCCGGGAGTCGTAACTTCTTGTTGACGTTCAAATTGTTGTCAAACAAAACGGAGGCTAGCTAGACCCTCCCTCCTCCTCATCCGTGCACAAACCCCCCAAACCCCACACCCAAATCTTTCTTGTCGGTTATTGGCTGGAACAGTTTGTTATGTTTTGTGGTGCGGGTGAGCCCAGTTTGTTTTTCTTGTTGTTTGTGGAGCCTGTGGTGTCTAGAGAGACCCCGTTTTTTTACAGTGTGTTCAGGGGACAAGCAGCTAGCGGATAGTGAGGAGATGTTTGCTGGATGTGACAAAAAATGTTTTGGCCTAAAAAATGTGTGACATCACTTAGAGCACCTTTAAGTATAACCCATCTTAATATAACAGTAATCTGTAACAAGGCCTTAACGATTTATTAAACTTCTTTCACATTTTCTATCTGTGCCCAAGTGATAAATTGACTTGCAAAAGAAAAGACTCTCAAAGGTGGGTAAACACAGCTATACTTTTCTGTATTACTATCCTCAACTGAGAGATTAACATTGTGATGGGTGCTGGCATTTGAAAGGTTTGTTCTTACAATACTGAGAATCTTATAAAAAAATAAAAAAAATCTTTATTGCATGTTGGCAAGTCATACAGGATTTTTTTATTTTCTACTGCTGGATTATTGAGTTAAATCATTTAAAGTATCTGTTGCCGTCCATGGACTGTTAAGTATAACCATGATTTGTGGTTCTCAGGTAACAGTAAAATAGCTTTTAATGAGACTTAAGTTTTGTTCAGGTTTGGAGTTCAAGTACATTCTTTGCCAGAGCAAATGCTCAGTCAACGTTAACCTGTAATTTAAATAAACCAACATTGCAATCTGATAAAACTACATTTATATTTAAATCTTAACCAAGTTGATGATGAAAATCAGCAATTAATCATTGTCATAATTTTGATTACCTTGAACCTGACAGTGACAATGTGAGACATTTCTTTTTCTAAAGTAAATGTCATATTCATGCTATCTTTGTCACACATGGTTTTCTTTACACACTGTTTAACATGCTGTCTATTCCTACAGTATCTTCTCTGACATAACAAGGGTGCATAATAATAATCAACTCATCTAAATGCAAATCATAAGGCATATTTTGATGATGTCTGAAGCATACAGGATATAATTTTCCATCACACTTCTGAATGCCCAAAGTTTAACTGTTTAGGAGACGAGACCTGAGTATTTTCATATTAAGAAAAAAAAAAAACATCCAGGGGAAATATTTACAACCAGTTAGTTCCTACAACAGAAACATTCTTCATTATATCTTAATTAAGATACAATATCATACAGGTTTTGAACAACATGGAACAGTCATTTTTGGGTGAACTTTCTCTTTAAAAGGCAGCATGAACTCTCCCTGCATGGCTGTTGTTGTTGTTGTTGTTTTTTATTTTATTTTTTAACAATGGTCATTTTAGTTTACAGTATGTGAAATCAAAGTAATAGAGCCAAATAGCTCTGTCTGACTCCAGATATTCACTCATGTGTAATGATGCATTTACAATTGCACCAAGAGAATTAATCTAACTTGACAAAGGAAAAAGAATGAGAAGGCAAATGGTGAAAAAATGGACAGAGAGAGAACAGGGGAAAAAAGGAGCTGACACTCTGTACGAATGACGTCTCACTGAAATTATAACTGAACTGCAAAGGAAGGTCTAGAATGGAGAGGTGGAGAAAGAAATAAGTTATGGGTGGACGTTTGGTGGTGAGATGGCAGTTTAGTGGACATCACATCGTCTGCTCAGAGTCACAGGCAGAAAGGTGACTCAAAGGTAAAACAAAAGCTCACACAGGAGTCGACAAAGAGAAAAGCTGAATAATTATACTCCACAGAGGTGTTCTCAAAGGTTTTTAGTTGCTATTGTGTTCTAGATTGGTGCCCGGCTGTTGCTACATGGTTGTTTTTTCACCCAAGTCAATATAGCTTGTCCCCAAAAGTCTAGGGCCTAATTCAAGAAACATTCTAAAAGGTAGGGTAGGCGATTTCAGAGAGGATAGCAAGAGCAAGCTAGCTATGAAAACAAAAGATCCCACCCATTTCGATTTTCTGAGCAATATGATGTCATTTTGTTCAAGCCCCAGCTATTGTGAACAACGACCCGCACAGTAATTGTGTTAACTGTATGGGTTTTTCTCACGTGTGCAATGGTTTTTATGGCGCTTCTAACTGTAAATTTTTATGAGAATCTCGTTCTCAAAACTCTTTGCGCAAGGCTCGCAGTTTTTAAAAAGGGTTCATACGCTTTCCCCTGTTGTGCTGCTCCAGAAGCCGCTGATGCCCTCTGTGGACTGGGGTTCAGATATGGAGCTATAGTTTATTTATGTCCCAGCCCAGAGGCACGCAAGGCTGTTTCCTTCTGGGTTGGATGACATTTTGTACACCGCGGTGTCAGATTTGGTATTTTGGGTCCGCCTCAGTTGACGCTTTCCTGCCTAGTGGCCAGGAAGCGTGTCATTCTGAGGTCTGTACTGAGCTACTGTAGTCACCATCGTGTTTCTAGGAGCTAGTTTCCCTTCTAGAGCACTCCACGTGTAAGATTTCAATTAGGAAAAACCTGCTGTCTCAACTTCTGGGCAGGATCTGGCACCCTCCTCCCGAGATGTAGAGGTTATGGGTGTGGCTGATCAAGGGCGATCAGCTGTGACCTTTGGTCTTCCTTTGGACATTCAGGAAACTGTTGATAATGCTAGGGCTCCTTATACTAAGTGGCTTTTTTCTTCCAAGTGAAAGGTTTCTGAGTTGCGGTGTTCGGCTCATGCAGTGGATCCAATCAGATGCAGATTGGTTCAGTGCTGGAGTTTCTGCAGAAGTTTGAGGCTGGAGTGGCCGCTACCACCTTGAGAGTTTATGTATGCAAAGGTATGCAGACTAAGTCCCCCTAGGTAGAAATTTTTTGGTCTCTTTGTGTATGCTTGGGGTTTTTCGTTTGAGGCCGGTGTGCAGTGTTCCTTCCTGGGACTTGTCTATCATCCTGGAGGGCTTATTGGAGTTGCCGTTTGAGCGGCCTATGGCCCAGATCCGGTTGTGTCCGCAAGGTCTTGTCCATGTCATTTTGCTCCCAGGTGGTCGTGCTTCACTCCTTTTGTCCTCCTCCTTTTGCTTCTGTTGGAGACGAGGGCTTAACCTGCTCTGCCTTGTTCGAGCTTGAAGCTTTATGTGGACAGCCCAAGCCAATGGCTGAAGTTCTCACAGTTTTTGGTGTGTTTTGGTGACAGCAGCAGAAGGCTCACCATATCAATACAGAGGATTTCTCATTCGGTAAGAGACGCTATCTCGCTTGCGTATGAGGTGCGAGATCTCTCTTCACTGCTAGGTTTTTGAGCTCATTGGCAGAAGAATGGTCCTTTCATCATACTATTATCAGGTTTTATAACTTGGATTTAGATGCAGCTCCTGGTTCAAAGATACTTTCTGCTTGAAAAGTTAGCATGGTCTATTTGCAATCAGGACAGATATGACACCGCTTAGCTTGGCAGGTGGGGTATATCATTCTCCTTGCATGATAGCTATGTAGTTTTGAGTGAACCTATGAAAGAGATCGTTGTTGCACAATCTCCAATGTCAACAGGACTTCTTCAGCAGAAAATCTAAGGAGCTGATTGCGTGGTTGCTAGTATTAGAGTGGGTGACGTAGTGACGTCGAGGTGGTTCCCGCACCATCAGTCAATGAATTGACATGATTCCATATGGGCTTAAGACAATTGGCACATTAAAGGGGCATTCCCATTACATCATAGCTATGCAGCATCTCATTTCCTGTTCAGAGAACATGGGTTACACGAGTAACCTGAGATGTTTTTGTGCGTGTATCTTGAAATGCAAATGAGCCACTGCTCCCACCTACTTTCCAGAATGGGGCTGTGCCCTTACAACTCGTACTGCAGATACTCTGCCAAAACAATTTTGATTTGTTTTGATTTGATTTTGATCAAATTGGATTTATATCCTTGGTGGTTGTGTACACACACTGCCAACACACCTTTATGTCCAAACACCATGTAAAAGTGAATAATTTTTTTAATATATATATAATAGGTGCCTTTAAGCATCATATCATAACAGTATCAACATACACTCTGAAGTGACACCATTGATCTTTATCGTAAGCAATCAATATGGTGATGTGCAAACTTTTTGCTGAATTCAGTAAAATATGACAAGGCACCTGATTTTTTATTGCATTTAATTTTATTCTCGAACCTCTATCAAGCAAGTTGCGACAAAAAAGTGTATTATTATCGCGTTCATCCACAGACAATTCAAAAAGATGGTCTTTGAGTTACTGAGAAAATATTAGAGTTTTTAAAGAACTCATTGTGACAAATTTAGACTATTCCTTTAAGATTTTAGTGAATTCGGCCCCAACTGGTTCCTAGATATGTTTCAGGACATGTGTTGTACTAGTTTTATGATTCATCGGGCAAAATTCATAAATGTAATAGCACTATAGGTACACTATTTTTGGAATCAATTATGTTTCTAACACAAACGGTACAGTATGAATTACAAACTGAAGTTTAATTCTTATGGGTTTGTTCAAATCACTAGCTCAAATGAGCAACACTAGTGATACTTTTTCACAGCAAACTCCACTAAAAAGCAACTGAAGGAAAGAGATGAAGGGGAAAAGAGTAGGTCACATAGGAGTCCATCTTTATGAGCTATTCTGTAGTACTGCACACAAACAGAAAGTATTAAACTGCAGCTTAGAATGCGAAAGAGGGGGTCAATTACACACTACGCTTCTCCTTACATCAAAGTTAAGATGGCTAACACATGGTGCAAAATGGGGATCAAGATGCTGAAATTGGGGTCAAGAGAGGCTTGTCACCGATATTACTTCTCAAGGCTTGTAAACAACATGTAAGAGTATTAAAAGAGACCTTTAGCAAGATGAGAGCGGTTGTTTTACAGGAGAGTCTTTGTGTGCCTTCACATCTCACAATGACAAGTTACTCTGTCGCTATTGGCAACCTACTCATACATGGTGAAAACGAAGACATTCTGTAGTGTGAACTATGAGGATTATATGTTCAATAATCCCTGGGAAATATAATACTATAGTCTAGGGTACATGTCTTTATATTGCATTTCAAATCAAAAGAATTTCCTAGAATTCACATATTAAGCTTTCTGTATGGCATACATTTATTGCCAACAGGGCATAATTTGATATATAGTTATTTTTTTATTCATGAACTTAGTGACATGAGACTTCCTATAGTATGTGGTGGTATAATAGGCTTCTAACATTAATAAATAATGTTGTTTTGCCTCAAGATTTGTCTTATGTATACCCTGTTATTAATGTATTACCATATACATTGAGAAAAATTAACTTATAAAAATGCATTATGTCATTTATATATATATATATATATATATATATAAATGACATAATGCATATCAAGATGCTGATTAGAAAGCATGATTATTGGTCTTCCAGTTTGGCAATGTGAGATGAAGACGCTTGTTTGCAGAGCTCCTGATAGTTTTTGACCATATGTGCTATAATAGTGCCATTTAAATTTTCTAAAATGCTATTTATAAGTGTTAAAACAGTGCTTCGTGCGATGATATTTATACAGCAAGATGAGGAATAACAAGTCAGTAGTAAATGCCCCGCCAAGGAGAACCATCTTACGTAAGATGAAGCTCCAAATCATTTAATATTAGTTAACCTTTAATAATACATTTTACGATAGAAATGTTAAATGACCAACAGCTATATCCAGTGGTGAAAAGTTTTTCTCAAATATGGCCATTTTGAGAGAGAGAGAGAGAGAGAGAGATGTGTAAATTGTCTTCGTCTGTCTCTCTCTACAAACAATGATTTTGCCCCCTTGTTGTTGAGAAATATAATGTAGCAATTCAGTATCGATTAATAAAAGTCGCGTTGCAGCAGGGACAAGTTTATGAGCTTCTGAATGTTACTTTTTGCACAGCGCAATCTCAGATCTCTGTTGTGAGTATGTGCACACGTGCATCAATTAAAGCAGCGCATTAACGGGGATTAAACTGAACTGTTTTAATGCATTGACCTTGTCACACACACACACATGGCACACTGTGTCTCTGTTATTCACATTTTTTTTTAAAAGCTCCCCTGGTTGTTGGCACAGTGCAGAAAAATAAAAAATGGCACTTCATGCCGAAAAGGTTGCCGACCCCTGCACTATAGTAAAACCAAACTGGCTAAACTATACCCAAATATAGATGAAACCCAACAGTAAAGCTGCACATTTAAGAGTGGCCTTTTATTGTGGCCAGCCTAAGCCACACCTGTGTAATAGTCATGCTTTCTAATCAGCATCTTGATATGTCACACCTGTAAAGGTGGTTGGATTATCTTGGCAAAGGAGAAGTGCTCACTAACACAGATTTGTGAACAATATTTGAGAGAAGTAGGCCTTTTATTTACATAAAAAAAGTCTTAGATACTTGAGCTCAGCTCATGAAAAATGGGGGCAAAACAAAAGTGTTGTGTTTATAATTTTGTTCAGTATATATACCGAAGAAGAAAAGAAGAAAAAGAAGATATATATAAATACATATATATATATATATATATATATATATATATATATATATATATATATATACACAGTACAGACCAAAAGTTTGGACACACCTTCTCATTCAAAGAGTTTTCTTTATTTTCATGACTATGAAAATTGTAGATTCACACTGAAGGCATCAAAACTATGAATGAATCTTGTGAGACAGGAAAGTCTACATCATCACTGAAAAAAACAACATCACTGCAGTACTCTATATACACAAAGTTTTGAAAAATTTGTATTAGTACAGGGAAGTGACCTGAATATGTTCTGCCATCCTCTATCAATTCATTGCTTGATAAATAAATAGATGGCAACACACTTAATATAGAACAAAAATAACAAACAATTTAGTAGATTAGATACCAGGTGTGTAACGTCTCGCCACAGAAAAAGGATATCATGCTCCTCTTCTTCCAAATGTAGGATAATCTCTCATTAATCTGTCAGTGTCGTAAATGTTGTCATTGGCTGCACAACAAAATAAATCTGATAGTTAAAGCCTAAATTTATCTCTGCTATTCTGTCTCTTTTTCTCTCTCTCTTGACCTCTCTCTCCCTCTATAAAGGAGGAAAGTACACGTACCTTAGTTTTGATCTAACAGCTGGCAAAGCATTATGTTGCTATATAATGTAAAGAAACTTCTTAATCTCCTCAGCATGTAATATCCTCACATTATTCTCTCTCTCTCTCTCTCTCTCTCTCTCTTTCTCTCTCTCTCTTTCTCTCTCTCTCTTTCTCTCTCTCTCTGTCTCTCTCTCTCTCTATATGTAACAAAGATTTGAGATTGTTTGGATTTGATATTTAATTATATGAATTATGAACGAAACGAGAGGACATGCAGGCTTCAGATTTCAGTGAGAAAACAACCAAGTGCTAGTTTGATAGCAGAGCGTCTCATGACCGTGAGAGGAAAACAGTATCCTGCAGAGATTAAATTATAGCCTACACATGAATTATCAACAGAAAGCCCAGCAAGGAGCAGAAGAGCAGGACTTGAGGAGGGAATGGAGATGAAATACTGACAGGGTGGAATTGTTTTTTATTGTTTAGGTGTGAGTGTCAGATAATAAAGAGTGTAATAATATTATTGTGAATGAATTCACACATTCAGAATGATGACACAGCCTATATACATGGATGTTTCAAATTAATTCTGCTCGACTGTACACTAGCAGGAGATAAATGCCATCAGGCTGATCTCTGGATAAATTTACCACATGTGAATTTATCATCCAGTCCATAATCCTAACCTTTGATTTGCTCTAAATTTCAGGCCTACAATTGCCTGCCAAATAGTGAAATCCTTTGAGATAAAAAATCGTAAACATCACTAATTCTGTGTATACATGAGAACATCCGGTGTAAGTTTATTTTTAGACCTTTAAAATTAAGAATAAAAAATCTGACCATTACCCTGACCATTACATTATGATTATTGGAATGTTTTCCCCCTCATTTGAGCTACTAAAATTAACATTACTGTATCTTGTAATTAGCAATATTTCTTCAGTAATTCCCTGCCCTGCAATGCAAATATGTGATAACTAACAACATCCTTTTGTTGACTTGGAATTTAGAGAATTTAGAAGTTTTTTTGTTTTGTTTCATACAGTCATTGTCCTCATTTTGCTCGATACTAAATCCAAACAAGACATCACAATAGCAGATCTCCCAACAGTTTCTGTCCAAGTACACAGTTTAAAATTATATTCTTACTCAGTATCTTTGTCTTCATTGTTTGCAAAAATACATTTTGTCAGGTTAATGAATAAAACATGAACACAATCTGCCAGAACAAGTCTGAACAAGAAAAAATACACTTTTTGAAGACACATTCTCTGAAAATAGGTTACTATTTCATACAGCTTTTGTATTTGTTTTCTTAAATTTATCTTGTTTTAAGAATGGTTAAAAAAAATTTCTTTGAAAAAAAGACAGATATTAAGAATAGAGTTTTCCTGCAATCTAAAACCCATTCAAAGAGCTTGTGTCAGGGGGATCACACTTGAAGCAGTGCATAAAACAAATGGATTATGCTTCTAATAATGTCAGGTCATTACATACCAACAGGAAAAATATTCAAAAAAGGCACTAATTAACTATTATTTCAACGTGTTTCAAGTGCATTGACATTTCTGCCAAACAAATGGAGATTTAACATCAAAAGTCTGGATAACCTTAAAATATGGGAAAATGCTAATGCGCTGAGGTAGAACAAATAATTACTTATTCATAATCATTTCAATCACAAGAAACTCTAGAGAGTGGGAAAGACATTTAAGATTCAATACAACTGTACACAGCATAATCTTTCCAATGCACACTAATATCTCCCATTAGCTTTCATTAGCAGAAATAATAGTGCTTGCAAATTTTCTTTGTAACACAGTTTTACATTCAGCAGAAGAAATGAGATTTGAAGTGTTTAGTTTCAGGTCATATTTAAGAAATGAGCAAGTATCTGACTCTTGAACGCAGAAGATTAGAACGGGGGGCCAAGGGCAGGACGGGAAGGTGAAACAAAGTAAAAATCTAACAAAGGAGAACGGAAAAAGGATTTGAGTTATCGAATTATCCACTCATGTGATCCATTAAAAAACATATTCATCCTGTAAAATACTGCATGGTGCTTGAAGACAGTGTATTCAGCTTTTCCGTTCTTTAGAACCATTTTCGACAAAAGAACTGCCTTTATTGTGCCTAAAAATGTCTTGCTTATTGATATAATTTCCTGCTGTTTCCAGTTGATTTAATTACTACTAATGGTAGTAAAACAAACAACTTTTACTCCTTTACACACAATTTATGATTATAGTGGCAGATCATCCATTAATAAAGACTCTGCCATAATGCATGATGTGTAAACTACTACATTTTTATATTTGCATCATATAACCAGCTTCATGTCTTTTCTGACATAGTAAACTTGCTTGGTAGCTCACCTGGTATTGCACTGCATTTGCAAATCAGAGTGAGTCACAGTAACAAAAAGCTCAAAGCTGCACTGTACTGCACTGTACTGTAGATGCAAGCTAAAATGTCAAAATTGATTTAGCAAAAGCATTTATATTTTCACGCTTGCTTTTGTTAACACTATTGGTTATGTTTAGGGTGGGGTTTAGTGTAGGTGTTATGTAATTTTCAAACGCAATAGGACATTAACCTTTTAGTACCACACACCCAACATTTTATTTCCAAAATGTCATGATATGTTGCTAACAACCACCATGATAAAAATTCTGCCAGATTCATGTCCATCTGTTCCTGATAAAACTATGTTTTAGCAACACTCGCTGGTCATTTCCCTTTCAAATTGTCACAGTATATGGAAGAACCACTGTTGTATCATTTTGCAAAAATGTCGCCACAGGCACATATCTCTCTGTATTAAAGATTAAACTGGCATTGGTTAACTGTAGCTCAGTAGCTTAAGTCCAACCAACAAGTGGACTATTGACATGCATCTATTATTTGCATATTGGAAGAGTCTGTATGGATGACCCAACACACCATTCTCCTAGTTGGCACATTGTGGGATGTCCCCCCGGTGCTGCTGAGAGCTTGTTGACAGTGCAGGCACACTCTATGGTCACCCTTCCTTTGTCTTGTCTAAACATAAAAAATGTCTGTCTGCTCTTGACTATTTGAAATGGATGCTGATGTTTTTGGATGTGGTTGGTGTGCTTTTTGTCACGTTCGAATTAAGGACAGGAAGCAGTTGCAAGTAAATGATGTTTATTAGAGAAGTATTGCCAGGCTGGGTTGATGGTGGGTGACGCAGGGACCTCGATGGCAGCACAGACTGGTGAGGATGTGATTGAGTGCGCAGGTGGGTGATGGTGAGGGATCCGTATGATGACTGGTATCCAATAGCGACCGAACATGAACAAGACACAAACGTAGCTGAGCAGATGGAACACAGACAAGAATCACGGAGGACCTCAAACAAGTACCTGACAAACAAGAGACGAAAGACAGGGCATTAAGTAGGCTGGTGAAATGAGCTGCAGCTGGTAACACCCACATGAAACAAACAACATGACGTAACATGAGACGAGCAGGAAACGGTGCATTCATGAACCGTGACACTTTTGTTTCTCACTTCTCCAGAGGCTGAGAACCCAAAGACTTTATCTTCTCTCTTTCTCTTTAGATGCATGGCCAATCCGTCATACATATGGTAAACACACAAACTCTTCCAAGAGCCAGATAGAGAAAGACAGGAGAGATGGAGTGAGGGAGAAAGTAAATAAGTGCTTTTATGCCTTTAGAGATCACGCATCAGTCCTCTCAGGTGTTGTGAAATGCATTGTTCAGAATGAGATGGCACAGACAGAATGAACCCTCCAATTCAGATAGACTAGAAGCGTGGCTCAGGTGGACTTAAATCCATGACACATATGCCCACACACACACACACAGCGAAGCGCCAATCAGCGGTAAGACATACCCGCACTCATTCCACTTGCTGGGCACAGAGGGGAATAATCCAATTGGAATGGGACAGCGCTGTCATGGCGACTAAGATCTGGAGTGAAGGAACTCTTTAATCAGAATATTCCCCACATGGAAGGACCTACAACACTTGTTGGAGTGTGAGAATCAAGTATGCTTTTATTCCTTATTCCAAGTATGCTTTCATTCCTATTTTCTAGCTAGTAATATCAAAATATGATAAGTAAGGGAGACTAAGGCTAGTGTCACACTTTTTACAAAAGCAAATATTTCTCAGGTTAGATTTATGTTTGAAAGCATTATACTATAAAAAGACAAAGATCTTGAATATTTCTGGTGTATTGCCCAGGAGAAAATAGGGACATGTTATCATAATAACACCTGCCTTAAACAGCCAGCTTTATAGAAAAGTTTTAACAGTACAATAATTATATAAAACAATGATTGAAACCGCAAAATTTGAAATGGAATGTCATGTATAAAATAATTGTTTTTGATTTGCACAAATCAAATTAAACATTTCTTGGCAATTAAAACCAGAATTTGCTCCAATAATATGCAACAACTTTTCCCAATTATGCCATAATTTCATTTGAAGTTTGTAGTTTATTAAAAGGGTTTTGCACACAAGATTATGTAAACTAACATACAAACTCACTGATAGAGAAATAAACGTCTAATTAGACCTTCTGATTCAAAACTCATATCCCTGGACTTCTGTGTTCCTGCTTTGTTGTGTTTCCTTCCCCATGTGCTACGTGACCTAGTTTTCCCTCATGTTTGATTGTCATTCCTTTCACCTTTGTTTCTTTATTATTCTCATTAGTCTCTCACCTGCTCTCAGTACACTATCACCATCACCTGGAGTCTATTTCCCCTCACCTGTCACCGCTAATCAAGCTCCCTATATCCTTGCACTCTCCTCGCTGTCTCCCAAAGTTAAGTGTACACACTCCAAAGGCCACAAAGGGTCCTCCAAAGTGCATGAAAGATTCAATATTTTTATTCGTCACATATACAATTATATAAAGAATACATAACCAGCAGTGAAATGTGAGTCAGGTCCGCTCCGTGGACAGTGCAGTTATCAAAGAATACAGATGAAAATATACATAAATATAGGTGTGAAAGAATTAAATAAAAGTAAACAATAAAAATATAAGAATAAAATATATAAAAAAGATACTGTAAAATTAAATATAGCATAGAAAATAATGTGCATGAAAATACAGTATACTGTGGTCTTAAATATTAAGATACACAGGAATGTGCAAAAGGCGAATGTGCAAACAGGTAGTGACACTGTCAGTATGTCAATGTGAGTTAGAAAATGATGAATATCTTACTGATTAAGTGAATATTAAGTTGAGACAAGTGGATGTTAAGAGGTTGGTTTTGAATTTAGGAGCCTGATGGCCTGGGGGAAGAAACTGCTCCTAACTCTCTCCGTTTTTGCCATCAGGCTACGGAAGCACTTGTCAGATGGCAGCAAAGTGAAAATATGGTTACTGGGGTGGATGGAGTCCTTGATGATCTTAACCGCTCTGCTTTTGCAGTGTTTGAGGCAGATGTCCTGCAGAGAGGGGAGAGCGGATCCTGAGATGCACTCAGATAAGCACACAACTCGCTGCAGGGCTTTGCAGTCTTGACTGGAGCTGTTCCCATACCACACTGATATACACTGAGTCAATACACTTTCTATGGCCCCTGAATAGAAAGTTTTCAGGATTGCTGCTGAGACCCTGAATTTTCTCAGCCGTTGCAAATGGTACAGTCTTTGACTGGCTTTATTAACCTGTGTTTGAATGTGGGTAGTCCAAGTCAGGTCCTTGGAGATGTTTACACCAAGGTACTTGAAGCTGCTCACCCTCTCCACAGGGGTCCCACTGATCATAAGAGGAGTATAGGGCTGCTGCTGTCTCTTCCTGGAGTCAACAATCAGCTCTTTAGTTTTGCTCACATTCAGAGAGAGACACTTGTCCTGGCACCACAATGTTAGTTTCTTTACCTCATCCGACTATGCGGTCTCATTATTGTTGTGAAAAAGGCCCAGAAACACAGTATCATCAGCTATTTGATGATAGATGTGGAGCTGTGGGAAGACACACAGTCGTGTGTAGAGAAAGTAGAGCAGGGGACTCAGGACAGAGCCCTGTGGGGCTCCTACATTCAGGGTGATGTTTATAACCTTCAGCATATTCAGAAGTAAAATGCAACATGCACATTAGTGCAGCAGAAATATTAATGCAAAACCATCCTCCTGACGAATTTTAATTTTTTTCAAAACAATACTGTACATACTTTTACTCTAAATATTTTAGGTATATTAAGAGTATGCAAGGTGTTTTTTTTATTTATTAAAAAGGACAGTTCAGCCAAAAGCTAAAGTTCTGTAATCATTTACTCACCCTTAAGTTGTTCCAGGTTTAGAATTTTCATTTGTGGGTGAACTTTCCCTTTGCGAGGGTTTTTAAATGACGTGTTTGGCTTTTTTCTTCTTTTATGTGGTATTCGTAGTTTCTAAAAGTAGTTAAAGTACCTCAATATTGCTTCTACTACTTAAATTGTCATGGCTCTAAACAATTTCTCTTTTCCTTGTTTCCCTAAATTAGACCAGACCCCTGTACTGCAGGATAAAGCTGAATGTGCCAGCACTGGATAGGTTTTTAATGGTTTTTGACTGAGCAGGGAGGCCCGGAGAGTGCTAGGGGATCTTCTGAGAAGTGAACGGCGACAGTGGTGGACTCTGGTGTTTCTTTTCTGTCTGCCAATGGTACATCATACAGAGTGATCTCCAGAGTGTTTAACATGCCTCATTTCACTGTCCACTGCATTATCCTCTGAGTCGCTTAGGAGGTGCTCGCTATTCACTGCAAGAGGTTCACCTCCTGAAGACCCCAGAACACATGGAGTCAGGGCTGGGCTCAAAACTGATGGTGTTTTTCTGATGTTAAACCAAAGCTATGTTGTAAAAAGTACTTTCAGTTTTGTAACAATTTGTTTTAATGTGTAAAAATATTTACAGGAAAAAATAAGCTGCAGTTTAAAAAAAAAATATTAATAATGTACATAATTACTTCCCTTTACACATGTGAATATGCATAACAAAAATACAAAATGTACAGAAAATACTCAGGCTCATTTACAAACAAATTACACGTAAAAAAAAAAAAATGAATATGTATACAACTTTTCATTCTTTAGCTTGCATCACAAATAAACTACAGAAATCAGATGGTTTCTTTGACAATACGACATTTAAAAAAGACACCACCGCCTCATGGGAATCCTGAGCGGACACCGCCGCCTCATGGGAATCCTGAGCGGACACCGCTGCCTCGGGGAAGCTAGCAGTGAGCCCCACTGCCTCAGAGGGAACATCAGCGGGTTCCACCACTTTGTGAGTCTTGCGAGCTGACCACGCTGCTCGCACCGACATCAGCGGTGATTCCTGCAAGCAGCATATCAGCCCGTGAAGCTCCGGGAACAGGTGTGAGGCACTGGGTGCAGCCGACGAGACCTATGCTGACTCTTGGACTGTCACCTTGTGAGAACCTTGAGCAGGCTCTGCAGCTGACTCCACCCTGACGGCTGAGCCGCTCAACTGCAGAGCCAGGTTGATGTAATCCTCCAGCCTCTCCTCAGGGTGCCAGAATGGCATTAAGGGACTTGAAGGGCTCGGCTAGGCCTCCCCAGAAATAGACCATCAGGCAAGTCTTTTCCGCAGCCGATAACCGAGACGCTCCCACGAAGTCCCTGGCGTAATCCTCGATGCTCCGATTTCCCTGGCGGAAATCGAGGAACTTCCCTGCTGGACCCATCTTGCTGGCTGTATTCGGTCACGGCGTGGTAGGACATAAGGATGGCTGAAGCAAAACAGTCGTTCCGAAGCTTTGCGAGATCCCGAAGTGCAGATGTGTCGAAACACTGATCCGAAGCGTGATTCGAAACACCCATGTCACGTGACTATGACTAAACGAAGCCTCGAAGTGTTTCACTAATTGTTTCATCAGGTGTGGTCCGCCGAATCAGCGTTTGATTGGAACGGTCGGGAACAGACCACACAATCGCACATCTGTATAAAAGTGAAATAAACGCATTTTGACCTCGTGGGTTTTTGTGAGAGGAGTTTGACTTTGAGATAGCGGATTTTTGGTGATATAGTGACATAGTGCGATTTGATTAGTTATAGGCAATTTAGACTTACATTTAAATTTACACAACACATTGACTGAGAGGCTAGAGACAGACAGAGTATACATATAGTGACACATTAATAGATACATAGATATAAATATATATAGACAGCTAGATTAATAGATAGATACATATATAGATAGATTACAGATACATATATAAATACATATATTATAGATAGATACATATATAGATAGATTATAGATACATATATAAATACATATATTATAGATAGATACATATATAGATACATAGATTATAGATACATATCTAGATACATAGATCGATTCATATATAGATAGATAGATTTGGATAGATAGATAAAATGGAAGCTCCCCAGAAGAGATGCCGTACATCTGTGGTGTGGGAGCATTTCCATTTAGAAACCCCAAATAAAGTGAGATGTGTGTATTGTGATCGGCAGCTAGCCTACTGCAACAATACATCATCCATGATGCGCCATTTGAGGAGCACTCATCCTGCCATTTTGCAGGGTGCAGAGGATGGCATTCCCCCTGTACCTAGGCCTGCTACTGACACTGCTGGGCCATCTAAGCAAGGTATGCATTGTTTGGGATATAATTATAATTGAAATATAATTACAACCTTTTGGGACACTGTTTATAAAGTTTATAAGTTATATAAAGCACTGATTATAAACACTGGAAGGTTTCCAAATAATGAACCAGTAGGCTATACTTTTAATAGATGTGCACTAATTGAAGCTGTATTTTTCCAATGTATTTGTCTGAAAGTATGTTTTGTCTTCTCTTTTAAAAGTCAGACAGAGGGAATTGGATGAGGCTCTTATAAACATGGTGGTGAAGGATCTGCAGCCCTTCACCATCATGGACGATGAGGGATTCAGGGCATTTGTGAACAAGCTTGATCCAAGCTATGTCCTCCCATCCTGGAAGGTGCTTAAAATAATGGTCAGCGAAAAGTACAACAAAGCCAAGGAGAAGACAATGGAGGACCTACAAAAGGCCGAATTTGTTAGCCTTACAGCTGACATGTGGTCCTCCATTAATATGGATGGATATCTTGGTGTGACTTGCCATTACATAACACCAGAGGCAAAAATGGCAACTGTTGTATTGGGTGTAAGGAGGTTTTACCAAACCCACACAGCCCAGCATCTCATGGAGGCTAAAGCCTTGCTAATGGCTGAGTGGGGAATAACCTCCAAAGTTCAGTGCATGGTGACTGACAATGCATCTAACATGATCCTAAGTGCCCAGCTACTCCACCTTCGCCATGTCCCATGTTTTGCTCATACTTTAAATTTGATTGTGAAAAAGGCACTAGATCAAACCCCAGTCATCAATGAAATACGCCAGAAGGCCAGAAAGATAGTGGGGTTGTTCAGATCCAGCTGCAAAGCAAAGGACAAGCTTGTGGAGATGCAGAGCTTGATGGGAAGACCAACTCTGAAACTGATACAGGAGGTTGACACGAGATGGAACAGCACATTTGACATGCTACAGCGCTTGTATGACCAACGTGAACCAGTGGCTGCTGCACTTTCCAACTTAAACAATGATACTGCTCCCCTGACAAGTATTGATTATGACATTATTGAACAATCATTGTCAATACTGCAACCATTCAAACTCGCAACAACAGAGATGTCAGAGGAAAAGAGAGTGTCTGCTTCAAAGCTTATACCACTGTACAGGATGTTGCAGCACAAGCTTGCACAGAAAAAAGGAAATGCAACGCAGGAATCAACTGTTCAATTAGGTAGGCCACAATGACCATACTACCCATGTGATTGGCCATAACTGTCATATTATTGTCATTATTAAAAATATGTGTTTCTCCTGTTTTGGCTCATAGGCTCACATCTGCAAGAAGGTCTGCACTCCAGATGTGGAGGTTATGAGAGTTTTAGAGCCTTGGCACTGGCTACACTGCTGGACCCAAGGTTCAAAAATGTGGCATTTGGAAATGCTGCCAAAGCCCAGGAAGCTGAAAAGCATATCACACTGGAGTGTGCTTCACTGATGCGTTCAAACACAAATCCTGGTGAGCAGTTTCAGTCTGTGTTATGTTATGTAATCTGAATCATGTAATATAATATATCCTTCATATATGCCGTCAGTTTAGGATTTGTTACTAATTGCTGTTTTCATTTTTATTCAGACCCAGAAATGTCAACATCACACCCATCATCATCATCATCACCATCACCATCAACATCAACACCAGTAGAAACACAGGACAGTTTATGGGAACTTTTTGATACTCGCATCCATCAAACCAAGATGATACACAATGCTACAGCTGATGCCACAGTGGAAGTGAAAAAATACATCAACGATGCGTATTTGCCCAGAACTCATGATCCACCAACTTACTGGAAAGAGAGAGCAGTAATCTTTCCTCATTTGTATGTCCTTGCAAAAAAATATCTTTGTATTCCAGCAACAAGTGTCCCTTGTGAGAGGATTTTTTCAAAGGCTGGAGAAATTATCTGTAAAAAAAAAAGAAGTAGGCTAAGTCCTTCCACAGCAGATAAATTAATATTTTTGAATAAAAATCTCTAAAAAAGTGAGCCATTGTGGCTTGATTTCTTTTATTAATATTCATTTTTCATGACCAAAATAACATTATGCACAGTGAGGAGCCTATAGGTTACAAGCTTCACATATTAGAACATTATAATAATAAAAAAAACAACACATTTTTTTAATGGCTCGTCAAGGTTGTTTCAGATCAACACCTGCAAGTGACCACTAGGTGTCACCGTTGAGACTGGTGTCGGATTGATTCGAAGCCTCGAAACAATATGGCACATTTGGTTCAACTGTTTCATTGGTTCACGAGGCCTCGATTTTGCCATCACTAACGCACGCGTGCTCACAAGATCTCCCGGTTCTTACTTCTGTAGACTCGCACTAAACGGTTCATTTGAATCAGTGAGTGGTCGACTCCAGAACAACTGCAATCCATAGACAGTAGGCTGCAATCGGATCTGGAAAGACTCAATGTGTGTTCGACATCGGCTGCGGCTGGATGCAACCGATCGGCGAGAGTAGCCGCGTGCAGGTGGGGAGGAGCTGCAAACGGAGATATGAAGCCGGACACGTTGTGGCTCCCGTAGTTTGCTGCAATTACGTCAGTCATGGCAGATCACGTGGCGTTTGTATGGAGGTAAATCAGTAGCTAAACTCGAGAGGTTGAAGATCTGAATGTGAGAACTTGTCATATTAATATTTGTATTTGTAAGTTAAAATTTACACTCACAGCTCTGATGTGAAAAGCTGAATCTTTCAATTTGCACACACAGACAATGATCAAAACACCCGTGTTTTGAATTGGAAGTTGTAGATTAATAGTTACAAATGTGTAGAATGACATTCACACAAAGAAAATGACATACACACATGTTTACTACATATTTACTTTTGCACTTTACTTCAGTTTCGCTGCACAACGTCAAGTCGGCACTTACAACCTCTCAGATCTGGAAGTACAAGTTCAAATCCTAGCGCTCTGACTTTTGCTACTCTTTTTGCATATTCTGTTGCAAAACTCACTTGTGCACTTGTATATGCAGATGTGAGAGAGCAGAGCTGGGGGCGGGGCTTTGGTGCGAATGAAGACATTTTATTGGTCGATGCCCGACCAATGAACAACGCCAACTGTTTTCACTGAATATCCTTAGCTTTGACAAATTTTGGGCTAATTTGTCTTTGGGACAGCTTCTTCGTGACGCAGTTGCACTTCACATCCGCACATTTCGGAGTCCACCCTCTTCAGTTTGGGACAGCCTTCATCGCGCCGCAGTGACACAATTGCACTTCAAATGCACACTCCAGAGTCCATGCACTTCAGTTTGGGACACAGCTACAGTCTGGTCTCACAGTTGGCTATGCTAGCCTTTTCTACCTGCCAGTCTGCTCCAGCATTCTGCTCCCCATTCTCCTCAGCTCCAGTGCTCCATCGTCTTCATGCTCTGTCGTTCCCCCGGTACCACCTGGAAAGGAAATTGGACTCTTTGCCTTGTTTTCTCCTACCTGCCTGTGTTCATATAATCTTAACGATTAATTGATGATATATAGTATTGAATAAAACAGGTGTTAATCTGTTTTACTTACACATTTTCTTTAGGAGTATCAAGGCTCAGAGGTCAGCGGGCCGCCACTGGAGACTTTTTAACCGGCATTATGGAAATAGCAAACTGAATAAGACTCTTCTTGTAGCATTAAGAGAGCAAGCCACTTTAATACTTATGGGAAAAGAAAGAAACAGAGAAAAATAATCAGAAATGCAGCTGCAACACCAGATGTGCTTAGTCAGATGTCTTTCTTAAACTAAATTAAATCTACTTTTGGTCAAACAAATTGTATTTGTATATGAGCAATCTACAATGAATTTTGGCTTTTCTAAGAATCTTCTGTGTGAGAGAGCCTACGCTGCAAATGATAAATCATATTTTGTCTAGTTTTCCAGTTAAATATCCACACTGACTTGAGAGAGAGAAAAAAACAAAGATATTTATTTTGATTATGAATATTGATTTTTGCAGAAAACTCATACAACAGGCCATGTTTTTATTGCTTTTTAATATTCTGCTCTAACATAACTCATAAATGGCAACCAAATGTTGACATTTTCTCACAACAGTTTTGACAACTATTTAAAGTTTATGAAATCCACCGACCAAAAGAGCTGTCAAAGAGAGGGACTTCAGATATGATACTCCTCTGAGACTCTCTCACTGTCAGTCATTTGACAAGACATCCTCATCCACATTGCTATAAAGCATATTTCTATGGGGGATTTCTGAGGGAGGGGGCCGAACCCTTTGTACCTTTGACCAGTGAAAGTACAATCAAGAGGTATAACTCAAAGAAGAAAAAAAATAGAGGAGAAAGGGCAGATTATGGGGTAGGCTGACAGTAATGGATGAGTGAAGTGGACCTCTGAGGTTCCTCATCTCGCAACCGGAGAGATGTCATCAATAACTCATCTGACACACTGCACCCTGATACAGTGAGTGTCTTCCCCCATCAGCGCTCAGATCAGACACTACTGTGCCATTCTGCTCTAAAAGAGGGGAGCTGTAAACAAGTGCTGAGAGAAGGAAAAAAGAGTAAAACACAAGCATACAGAGAGCACATAGATTACTCTGTGAATGAAAAAAACAGCAACGAGACAGAAGTGCCCGATAATTAGATACACTTTAAGAAAAGTCCATATAAATACTACACAATGTACTGTGCTAATATGAAACAATTTTACACACACATTGCAGTGTAGTGTTTTATATTAGTTAAATATCTGTACATTTAACTCAAAATAGTAATATTAGATTTGTTATTCCTTAAAATAAATAAATGTACCTTTATTTTAGTTAAAACACAAATTTTCAGGCTGTGAAAGCCTAACCTTGATTTTACCTAAATAAACTACAAGTTAATTCTGAGTAAACATTCATGTGAAATACTGTAGCTAAACCCTCGGAAGACATCAGTAATCTGCCTATTACACAGAAGTTTAGCCTAGCGTTTGCGTTACAGAAATCAGACTAATCTCACATGCTCTGCTGGGGAATTTGAGGTGACCTGATTTTGCCCAAAATTATATTTTGTGCTATAATTAACGTTTATTTGTGAGTAAGCTCCCTAGCAGTGAAACATGAACTCAGAAGAGAAGTGCAGACACCCTGAGGCATCTGCCTGGAGGAAGACCTCACCTTGTCAATGGTGAACAACAAAGGCTGTCTCAACTTGCTGTTCAATGAGACACAAATATCTTGTTTTAATATTATATTATATTATATTATATTATATTATATTATATTATATTATATTATATTATATTATATTATTATAATGTGTCCTATTCATTCAAAAAAATTACACAGAGTGTCAGGTTTTTAGGGAATTCATAACATATCAAATAATAAATGTTTGTATTGGTAAATTATTAAAAAATATATAGAAATGAATACTAATGATCAGCAAAGACATTTTAAATTAGAGAACTCTATTTTAAATAGATGCTATTATTTTGATCTTTCAGTTCATGAAATAATCCTGCTGTTTTTAACACTCATGATAATAAGAAATGTTTCATCAATTCAAAATAGCTGAAAATTCAGCTTTGCCATCACAAAAATGAACTTAATCTTAAAATGTAGCAAATCAGTTTTTACTGATCAAATAAATATATAATCTTATTGAGCACAATAAAAGAGATTTTGATGAGATGATGCAATATTTTTGTCTCAGAGTGTTGTCTGTTAGAATGTCAGTCAACTCTTCCAGAAAACTCCAACTAAGAAACTGCAGTTCATCATGCTTTTAAAATTGGAAAGTGGGGAATCATTTCTGCCAGTTGCCTTAAGAAACTACAGCACCTCCAGCTCTAGCTAAAAGTAACAAAAATGCTCACAGACAGTTTTGTTTACTATCTCCTGTAACTGGACTGTCTGAGCATATTTTGTTTTTGTGCACTTTTGGTTTGATGTTGCCCATGATTTTCGCATCTGTGAGCAACAGGGTACATCTATATACTGCAACTATTGAATACATCTTCACATAAATTGCTTGTTTTCTATACAGTAAATGGACTGAAAGTTCTCTCCTGCACTAACCTGATTTATACTTTTTAAAATGCACATATTTATGATGTAATTGAATAAAACCCTTCAGAGGGAGCAGTTTGAACACTAGTCTCTCTCTCTCTCTCTCTCTCTCTCTCTCTCTCGCCTTGTTCTGAACTACATCAGGAGCTACCACATGGCCACTGTTTCAGATCTGATCCATCTGTCCATGCATTTCTTTGCATTAATTTGCAGAGGTGTCAAAGCCTTTCATTTGAATAGCACAAACATACACATTCAATATGAATGTCAACACAAGAGGCTGCAAATATCTGTGGCCAAAAAGACTCCAGGCTTAATTAAGGTCAGTGTTCTCATTTCTGACTTTCTTCTCTATAGACGTTAACCTGGCATTCCATACAATTTAGCAACCGTTTCTCCATCAGATGAGCTGACCTGACCGGTGTCCGTCTCCACATCTGCTGTGCATTTTTAAAAAGCCCGATTTCCATTTCAAACGGCAAAGCTGTGATCTCTCCAGGGCTTTTCTCTGGAACACAGACAGAATTTGAATGGTGCAAGTTGTGAATATAACCAGATGAATAGATCACATCACTTTGGTCTGTGCTGGCAAACATAACATGCTGCTGTTCCTATGTAAAGAATGTTTAGAAATTCCTCAGTCAGTGAGATCTGGCCTTCTGGGTAGTGCAAAAAAAAAAAGAAAAAAAAGATTGCTGTTGTAACAAATCAGATTTTTATTAAATTAAATAAAAAACAAAACAAAACAAAAAAGAATCAAAATTCCACGACCCCAAAATAAACAAAAATTATATAAAAATGGCCATAAATAAAATTTAGTTTTATAGTATTTTATAAATATAAAACTTAAAACATTTACAACATGAAAATGTCTAGAAAAAGTGAAAACTATAACCAAGACAAATATAAATATAAATTCCGAAATTCAAAGCTATAATAACCATAATATAAACAGAGCTTCATGCTAGGCATGAAGTTACAGACCAAGTTCAGTAAAAAAAAGTTTTCACCAGTTAGTTTTTCTACTTTTGTTCCTCTTTAAACAGCGCAACATCACGCATGGTCTAAAAGCAGTTAAAGTTCAGTAAATCACAGTGCATCACGATGTGGTGAAAGCTATTATCAATAGTGAAACAGCAATACCAAGATGAATGAGAAATGTGCCATTTTCCTGTTATGGAAGGTCATAATCAATAGTTCAAACTCATACGTTGGCTTAACTTGCTCTATAATGGGTTTGATGGATTAAAAAGTCAGGGAGAGAGACTGCCTAGACTGTCTGTGTCACTGCAAATGAAAACAAATGTGACATACATCTATGTGTTTGGCCAGGCTCCAGTAAACAGTCATTGTGTGTAGCTGGTGGGTCATCAGTGTGTCTGTGTGTGTGGAGGTAAACAGCCATAGGCAACTTCTTGTACAGGGCCAAATTCAAATCAGCTTGGTGACTGCGGCCAGGTCCTCTGTGTCAATGAAAATTTTTTAGTCTAGTCTAACCGGTATTTGGTTGGCAGTCAAAATTTTTATGGCCAATTTGATTACAGCCTTCAAAGAAATTCTGTCTAAAACATGAATGCATTTATTTGATTAAAATGGTCAAATTGTGAATCTAACTGAACTAAGTGTTAAATCTTGTTTATAGAAAGCATATATATAAAAGCATATGAGGAAAAAACAAAAAAATTCAGCGTAGATTTGCATGCTGTTGTGACTGTTCAGCCTTCAGGTGTAGGAAATGTGAGGCAGTTGGAGATAATTGATTCCTGGATGAAGGAGGGTGGCAAACAGGCAAGATAGTGACAACAAAGTTCCCCCTGCTATGGTTTGTCTAGATTAAACATTGTATTTGATAGGGTTTACAGACTGAAATATATATACCCTTGTACACAAGAACACTCAAATTCTTCCAACTTCTTTGATCATTGTGTGACCAACACCAATTACTTATTCTATTCACAGAGGAGGATTTTTCTTTTTCTCAGACATCCCTAAAACACAACTGAAAAGCACTAACCAGTAAGGATGGAGAAAAGTCATTCGGATGAGATGTTAAACCGAGGTCCTGACTCTCTATGGTCATTAAAAATCCCAGGATGTCTTTCGAAAAAGGAGTAGAGGTGTGACCTCGGCATCCTGGCTAAATTTGCCCATTGGCCTCCGACCATCTTGGCCTCCTAACAATCCCCATATCCTCTGACTGGCTTCATCACTCTGTCTCCTCTCCACCAGTAAGCTGGTGTGTGGTGGGCGTTCTGGCGCAATATGGCTGCCGTCGCATCATCCAGGTGGATGCTGCACACTGGTGGTGGATGAGGAGATCCCCCCTGACTATGTAAAGCGCTTTGAGTGCCTAGAAAAACGCTATATAAATGTAAGGAATTATTATTATTATTAAAAGGCAGATGCAAAACTGGATCAATTAAGTACTTAAAAAAAATAATAATAATTAAATTACCCCCAAGATGTTCAAAACCTGATTGCAATTGCTTTTTTTATTTTTTTTATTTTTATAAAAGACATCAAAACATGTATATATTTTTTTTTATTATTTTCACAGATCTTCCATATAATGCCATAATAAAAGTACTTGAACTCAGGTGAGAGTCATTAATTTTAACATATTTTATTTCCCGGGGTGTCTAATAAGTCATTGTCATTGTATGTCTTGAAAAAACTTGGAAAACAGAGCAGGAGTGGTATGGACAAATGGTGCTTTCATGATTGATTGATTAATTAATTTATTTATTTATTTATTTATTTATTTATCTAATCATTTTTTAGCTTGACAGCATGTGGTCACTATCAGCTGTCATTGTATGGAAAAGATCAATGTCAACATATCTGAAAAATCTGTCTATCAGTGTGTCATGAGTAATTATTTCAATGTGTCTTCAAGTACCAGCAGATAACCTTTAGATGACCTTGAGAGTATGCCTCAATCATCAGTTACCTTAAAGAACTCATGGTCTTTTATTGAAAAAATAAATGCCTTTTTTGGGGCTCTGTATTATGAGCTAAATGGTTATTGGATACAGTTATGAGTTACAGGTTAGAGGGTTTTTAAGAACGTATATATTGACCTTCAGATTATAACAAAACATATAATTTGGTCTGTAATCAGCAAATGCGTTCTAACGTTCACATGTATCCTTGAGAGTGTGGTTAGAGAACACATAGTTCAAAAACATCTTTGACCAGACCAGCGTAAAATTAGATGCTTTAATTTATATGGCAACTTTGATTTAATGGCATTTTGGTACTGCGAAATTATATTCTTTAAAAATATTTTTTTATTTTTTTTACATTATTTTGAAAATTTCAGATTCATATTTGGGGTATAATATATTAAAACATCTAATTATATATAAATGACAAACTTGACAACCTGTTTATATAAGTGGACTTTAACAAGATTTGGCTGAATTAAGAATCTTTCAAATAGTAAAGACAAATTCAAATGTCTGCACAAGCTAGTTTTTGACATGTCTCACTATATTTATGATGACATATTAAGAATTTGTCCCTCACAGGTATAGCCGGAACTGTACACACACACAAATGCGCTCTGGTTAGTACTATAAGCAAACAAGAAGAACTTATTGTGTCACTTTGGCTTGCTAGTGACACAAGATCACTGAATGTCATAACATATGACATTTATCTGCCTTCAGACATTTATGCCAATCACACACACAAACGCCTTACCACAAACAGAAGCTGGCCTACCTCCAGCAGAACTTGTGTGACAGTGATTTGCTTTGTGTTACAGGCTACAAACACCACCATTCCCCTCTGGTATGGCTATAAAAGGTGAACTTTTTCAGTTTTCACACAGAAAGTTTTAGAAATATGATTTCATGCCTGGAGAAAAGAAACAGGATGTGGCATTTCCATTTGTGAAAAAATAAACAAATAAACCCAAAATGAAGTTCAGTCTCTCAGGGGAAAGTGTATTAAAGTGAGAACATTATATAATGAAGAAATTATTTATCCAGCCATTCTACAATAATTCTTTGATGAATGACAGGCAGGAAATAAATCATATCATGGCAAAATATAAAAGGATTTGGTTTGAAAAATGAGTAGACTGGAATGGAGCAAAACAATAGTGCAAGACACAAAAAAATTTAACTCAAACAGACTCAAAGAATAATTTGTTACTCTAGTCAAATGTAATAAACATCAGGTGTCTGCCCGGTTTCTTCAATACAGGTGCTTTAGGCATTTAAAATCAATGAACAACTTCTATAAGCATTCATTCTAGTTTGAAAACAATAATAAACAATAGAAAACAATAGAAGACAAAACTCTAATAATAAACGGAGACATCCTCTTCTGTGTGCACTTATCTTTCCATTATATGCTTTCATTTACATGTAAATAAAGTTCATTTTAAAGGGATAGTTCACCCAAAAATCGAAATTATGTCATTAATAACTCACCCTCATGTCGTTCCAAACCAGTAAGACCTCCATTCATCTTCAGAACACAGTTTAAGATATTTTAGATTTAGTCCGAGAGCTCTCAGTCTCTCCATTGTGTGTACAGTATACTGTCCATGTCCAGAAAGGTAAGAAAAACATCATCAAAGTAGTCCATGTGACATCAGAGGGTCAGTTAGAATATTTTGAAGCATCGAAAATATATTTTGGTCCAAAAATAGCTAAAACTACGACTTTATTCATCATTGTCTTCTCTTCCGTGTCTGTTGTGAGAGAGTTCAAAACACAAGTTCAATGATATCCGGTTCGCGAACGAATCATTTGATGTAACCGGTTCTTCTTGAACCAGTTCAGCAAATCGAACTGAATCATTTAAAATGGTTCACTTCTCCAATAAGCATTAATCCACAAATGACTTAAGCTGTTAACTTTTTTAATGTGGCTGACACTCCCTCTGAGTTAAAATAAACCAATATCCCGGAGTAATTCATTTACTCAAACAGTACACTGACTGAACTGCTCTGAAGAGAGAACTGAAGATGAACACCGAGCCGAGCCAGATAATGACGAGATTGGCATCTCTTTCGAGATCCTCGCTCTTTTTCTCCTCTTGTCCCAAACTCTTCTTGGGTCATTTGGTTGGCCTGTAGCTGTCCTTGTCGACAGAACCAGCAGCAGACGGTAAACAGTAATTATGTTCCATAAATAAGTAAAACAATCCACCATAAAACGTGCAAGAAGAAGTAAATAAGGAACTGCTTGAAGCAAGCTAGTGGTTTGCTGGACGCTAAACATTACTTCCGCATTTGTCCACAACACTGTTGTCATGTGGTTTCTACGTCAGTTAAGGCGGTAACAAAGGGTAACTAACGTCATTGACAGGCGACTGCACTGCCCCGTGTCACTGTTTAGAATGGGAATTTTCTCATGATTTACAAGCAGTTGAAATCATTAGAGATATTGTTAGTAATCAGCTGGACAGTGGTTTTTGGATATTTTACTGCAAATATCTTACCAATTGTACCTTTAATATCACTTTAATAGTTTTAAAATGAAGTATTTGGACAGACTCATTAAATAATGTTAATGAGAAGCAGGTCATTATTTCAGTCTTTGCAGAATAAGATTTTTTATTCTAACATCTAAAACTCTTCAATACCAATCAGGAAACCATCAAATCAATCAGTAACCATAATCAACCCCAACTCAATCTGTAAGCTGCCCTCACCATCTGCCCTGCTGGCACACATCAATGGATCTGCATGAAGAAGTGCTGCATTTGAATCAGTGAAGGAGAGAGCATGAGCATAATGAAGCCGCAGATGCTGCAGTTAAAAAAGCGGAAGGACCACACAAAACACACAACTCATCCTCTATGGTATGGCCTTATAATAGCTCACTAATAAGTGTACTGATTTTGAGTCTCTGAAAAAATAATAAGCCTCCGCCTGTGCCCTTAAACTGCAGCATGGCTAGCCAGCTAATGAAACCCCTCTCAAAGGCATCTGTCATCATTTCATTCGTGTGATTGCTGACTTTGAGGATGAGAGTAGAGTTATACTACCTTCATTATGGATGAGGCATTCCTTCACTTCTAAAAAACTCAGGTTGGGAAATAACCAAAAGTTTAGGGGAAAAAAAACTGAAAAAGTGGTCAGTATCTGATTCTGACTGTGTGATAAAGACAAAAAGGGTAGAGTGAATAAGTAAGAATCCAGATCAGTAGAATGATTTACTTGATATACTGTTTAATAAATCAGTCTAAACTGCCATCAAACACATCAATTATTTGCAGAGAAATGTACTTTAAAGTTACTTTACATTTTTGAGACAAACACTTGCAAAAGTGGCTCCTGAAGTCAATATATATATTATTTCCATTTCACTGAACATAATAACTGGCCTGCAGTCTCATTTTTCAATCAAATTCTGACATACCGTAGGAGCTATTCACTCAAAACACATTCTTGTGCACTATTTTTGATGTTTGAAATTGTTTATGCAATCACATTGAATGCATAGCACATGGAACGTCAACATAGCATCCAAAATGCAAGCATCTCATTATGAAATTTGGACTGCAGGATCTTAAGATGCATTGCAACAATCTAAGATTTCAATCTATGGCACATTCATTTATTTACGTTTATCACACACACACAGAAACGTCAAAAAAAAAAAACACACAATCTTAAATATATACTCTACCATAAAATATTTGACAATATTACAGTTTTTAACTGTACTTTTGATCAATTAAATGCAGCCTTGGTTAGCATTAGAGACTACTTTTATTTTAAAAACATTACAAAAAAAAAAAAAAAAGATTCCAGTCCCAGTCTTTTGAACTGTAGGTTTTTTTTTGCTTTTTTTAACAAAAATTTCATTTACTTTTGAAAAATGTAATTTAAATGATGGGCACTGTCTTAAAAATCACACCTTCTCAGCAGCTGGAAAATACAATCCCTGATGTCTTTGGCACTGACGACACTCGAACACTTTCTAAAAACAAATAAAGAGGAAGCTTCAATTGCTATCACAGTGAAGGATGGTTTCCCTCAAAGAAAGCCATCATTTCAGGCCTCTGCATTAGATTACTTTTGACTGTGATCAATGAGTGCAAGTCAATGATTTTGTCAAACGGGATGTGATAGGCCTGGGGACATTTATTACTAGTTCCTCCCAATTTTTCACTTCAAAGGAATCACCTTAACTTTTCCATCAAGTCATATCTCATATATAGAACTTTGATAGTTCTACACCTCTAGCCCTTTATAAAAACTCAAGCTTTTATTGGGCAGCTTTTTTATTACTTTCGGGGATGGGATGTCAAAGAACATGAAATGATGTTGTGGGCAACAGCACAATATCCATTTAATGAGGCGAAAGAGGAGATTTTCAATTCCAAAAATCGAAAGAAAGTACAGAGCGGCTTTCTAATATCCTCTTGAAGACCAACAAATAATTTTTTATGGAAGGGAGAGTGCATCTTTTGATAGACGTTTAACTTCAGACAGACTATTGTGCACCTCTGCCAGTAGGCAGATTGTTCTGCTCCACTTCCCTGGCATTTTCTGAGGGCACACAGGCTGGTAGGTGTTGGAGGGCACTTTTGTATTGTGGAATGTTCAACCTTTTTGGTCCGTGTATATTTTGGTCATTTGATTTTCTATTTAAAAATAAATAAAGATAAATGAGAAACGGTTTGATTTTCGTTTTTTTGTTTTGTTTAAGAAACGGAAAACGAAAATTTAGCTGCATTTTTCGTATTTTTGTTTGTGGGTAAAAAATGAGATTATGCTTTAATATTTGTTTGAATGTGTGGGCGGCGCTGAAACGCCCCTTTCATCCCTTCTGTACTGCACCGACAAGCGGCAACGGCAAGCTCAGTTCATTTTCACCAGTAGAGAAGCGGCAGACAGCAGAGCATATTAATCCCGCGGATTCTATACTAGTGGTGCTTGCAAGCTTTATATATATATATATATATATATATATATATATATATATATATATATATATATATATATATAAATTTTTTGACCAAACAGAAATTAATTTATTCAATGACATTTGAATTTTACTGTAGGCCTATATGATCTACAATGACATGAAATATGCAGATTTTTAGCCTACTAATTTTATTCTATACCTATTTAAGAAAAACCTCACAGCCTATGTTTTCATTTGCTATTACAGACAACAGCAACTGAAGCATTATCTTGTAGAGTGTAGTCTGCTGCACTTCTCTGATCGGCGGATCCCGATCCACACCTTCCATCCCGAAAACAGGGGAAAGAGCTTCAGCTCCGTCAGTTTGGATCGTAAAACACCCTAAATAACACGAAAACCTTACAAAACTCAACACGATGTGCTTTCTGCCATCTCGGCCTACATTAACTTCTTTCTGAAACGTCAGAAATGAACCAGGCTCATGCATCAGACGAACCATGTCTAGCTGGACATGTCTACTTTTAAAATAATCCATTTAAATAGAAAAATAATAATAATAATTTTATATTTAGTCCTATGTAATTCAAATGAAACCAAGGAGAGGTGCAGTGTTTCCCGTCTGAACTCATTATCTGTAATGATGTCACACCATCACTATATTCATACTGTCATCTACAGAATTCGTGAATTCTTCATAATTCTTCATAATTCTAAGTAGCCTACATTTAAAGTAGACTAATTATGGGGAAAACTTAACTTATTTTAATATAAATTTTATTATAAATGTGGGGTTGGGTTTTTCCCATTTTATTTTTTTTATGAATGGCCTAGAATAAAATAAATAAAAATTAAAATAATTAAAATAATAAAGTTGTCAAGTCTGCTTTGTCAATAACATGCAGCAGCTGGAAAATTATAATATTATTTATTTTATTTTATTATTAATTTAATTAATTAATTAATTATTATTATTATTATTTTATCTTGCAAGCACCACTAGCAAAGAATCCGCGGGATTAATATGCTCTGCTGTCTGCCGCTTCTCTACTGGTGAAAATGAACTGAGCTTGCGGTTGCCGCTTGTCGGTGCAGTACAGAAGGGATGAAAGGGGCGTTTCAGCGCCGCCCACACATTCAAACAAATATTAAAGCATAATCTCATTTTTTACCCACAAACAAAAATACGAAAAATGCAGCTAAATTTTCGTTTTCCGTTTCTTAAACAAAACGAAAAAACGAAAATCAAACCGTTTCTCATTTATCTTTATTTATTTTTAAATAGAAAATCAAATGACCAAAATATACACGGACCCTTTTTACTCTGATGGAGTCATCAAGCCTCTCAAGCCTGCAAAAGTGTCAGATTCATGTTGCCGACACCATACCAACAACTCCTGAAGCGCTTTTCACTTTGAAGGATGGTGAATCATATGATTCATTCATTGCCACAAGAAACTGATGTAATCCGATTTGCACACTACCAGCAATTCGAAGGTCAACATATTTTAACGCACAGTTTTATAAACGCATAAAACCACATATAGCTGCACTGCTTTCAAACCAACGAAGACCAGTTTAATCTCTCAAAGTGTTGATCCAAAACCTCAGGTCTAAGCACTCAAGCTTATGGACATGTATCATAGACATGGTAGCCTGGCCAGTCATTTTATGCTTCTATTCCCTTGGGCTCTCGAAGTGCCAGGTGGGGTCCAACTGGTAACACCATTTCAGTCAGCAAATGTTTCTAAATCCAATTCTCTGTGTCAAGGCCCTTCAGGGACTGGCTGATGAAAAACACGTCAACATCAAATCTCTAAAATATGTTTGCCCACAGAGGCTTTCAGCCTGTGTGTTCACACTGCATGGTTTGAATTTGTCTGCAAGGCAATAAAGAATGGGCTTGTCATTAACATAGCAGGCTAACATGTTTCATATTATACTCATTAAGAATCCTGTGCCAGTCCTTAAGTGCATTTTTAGCAGCATACATACAATCATCCATGTGTTTTTGTTGGAGCTGTCAAACTTAGTTTAGTTCTTTTTTTGCAAGTGCTTTCACCTGCACCATCCTCCAACCATTTCTCACTCATCTCTCTCACCCACCCTCATCTCTCTCAACATTAACCTCTAGAAACCAGCGAGAATAATGGAGTCGGAGGAATGATGTCGACACAGTTTTATTACAGCAGTCTCTCAATTACTAATAAGGCTCACAGAGCAAGAGATGAGCTTATTAGACAGCCCTGGCCACTCAATTGTGATGCATAGTATATCATCACCAGCCACTTAGACATGTGACATTAAAAGACTTTGCTGGATTGGACAATTCATGGTCCAGCGGCTGCAGGCAACAGTGTGGCTCAAATGGAATCTATTAAGTGTTTCCCAGACAGAGGCAGAGCGGTGTGAGAAATACAGTGACTGACATGGTTTCTAACAAGCAATTAACCGCAGTGACCCACTGTTGGCTAAACTGTGCTTCTGACTTTGTGTCACACCCATTATATACAGTACTCAGAGATCCACTGTAATAGATCACATTGCCTAGGGAGTCATACAGTTTCTTAGTCTGAATTTATTTACAAGCGATACACGAAGACAAAAATCAGCATTAGATTTTAAATCACACTGGACACAATTTCTGAGACTTTACTGATTTCAGTTATTTTCTGAAATATTAAGACATATACAAACACACACGCAAGAGATCAGATTCAGAGAACAATCTACAAAAACTTTTTCTGAAATACTGTTAATCTTTATTGCTTAATTTGAAGGAATATTAACCATACAGTGAGTATACCACTGTTAAACAACTGTTTGACAATAACACTTATCCAAAATTTAAGAAATGTTAGGGATCTGGAAGGAAGACCCGAATCCGGAATGAGTGACAAGTTTATTTACAAGACATACTGATACAAAAGGGTTAGTGAGGTGCGTAGGTGAAATCAATCAATAGCTGGGACACAGGGAACAGAGATGAGGCAGCTAGGGAAGTCCTCTGGAACAGCCTCAGACATCAGCTGGCAGAAGAGTTGCAGAAGAAGTGGCAAGACCGAGCAGATGGTGAAGACCAAACAAAGCACCATAAAGCTGAGCCCAGATACTTGATGTGCGCAGACTCTGAAGCAGACTAGGTGCCAGGCAGAAGGCACCAGCAGGCAGGAAATTACAGATATGATTTGTTCTTTAGTTATCACCAATTCTACAGTTTGTCTACATAATTCTTTTTAAAAATTCATATTTATTTACTAAAAAAAATAAAAAATAAACCACAGTTCAAAAGTTTGGAGCAATATTTTTTCAATAAAGTTTCTAATGCTAATGAAAGCTACATTTTATAATTAAATATACAGCAAAAACAGTATTACTGTGGTATACTGTATTATTACAATTTACAAATATTTTTTGTATTTCAGTATATTTAAAAAGTGATTTATTTATGTGACAGCAAAGCTACATTTTCAGCAGCCAGTACTTTTTTTTATCTTCGGTGTCACATGATTCTTCATTTTACAGTTTTTACCAACTGCTTACACACAAAATCTTTTCATGTCACACGATTTTTTAAACCTCTCAGTCAAAGTGCAAAACTACATGCCAAATCATCAAAACCATAAGCCATTTCTCAGCCTTTGACTCAGTTTTCAATTGCATAAAACACTTTTTTCAGAACACTACACACAATTCTCTACCTAAAACACAAAGATCTATTAGGAAGTGACTTGTTTTCCTTTTCCAAACACAGCCAATCAAAATGCTACACTTATTCACCAGGTCACATAGACACACTCCTCAAATGTGCAAACACTAATTGCTTAACTGATCACTAACCAATCACTGCTTTACTTTACAGTAGTATAGATAGGCCTATAAATAGGTCAGAGGTCAGATTACCTGTCAGATTACCAGTAATGTTTGGCCTAATAAATATTTTCTGTTTCTACATTGCATTGGCGTTTCCGGTGTACTTGTTACCTGTCTTAGCAGATTCATTTCACTGTAGAACATTGTATTGAAATGTAGATATAAGCCTATGAAAGACCAAAGAGCTTTAGATTACAGTTTTTCTCGATTGTTTACACACATTTTCTGATACTTGAGACACAATGACCACAACATGTAACTCATTCACCAACCCCCTGAGCCAATTCTGCTAAACTACAAGCACAATTCCTGCTTTACACTCAAACTGCAGTTCTAAAACACACTTTTTTCAAAACACTACACACAATTCTCTGCTTTAGGCACAATTTTCATGCGGAAAATTTCTTGTTTTCACAAGGAACACACTGCCATTCAGATATGCACACTGACTCATCACATGGGCAAACACCCGTCACACAGTTTTACAATTAGCAATCAGAGCTTTAGCATTAAAGGGCAACAGGTGAGCTCTTCAATGGAACAATGGATGCCAACATTGGAAACAGAGGCAGAGCCAGAGGAGTGAGAGTAGGAGGAGGAGGAGGAGGAGTAGGAGGAGTAGGAGGAGGAGGAGGAGGAGGAGGAGGAGGAGGAGGAGGAGGAGGAGGAGGAGGAGGACGGGGACGAGGACGGGGACGAGGACGGGGACGAGGAAGGCCAAGGAACGTAATCTCTGATGAGATCCGAGCCACTTAAGTTGATCATGTGGTCAACCATGGTCTAACAATGAGGGAGGCTGGGCAAAGAGTACAGCCAAATTTGAGCAGGTACACTGTGGCATCCATCATCCGGACTTTCCGAAATAAGAAAAGGTAAGAAATCTACTCTCACTAGAAAATTGCAGTACTACATATAAATACAGTATTCAATGAGTACAGTAGTACAGTATTGCCTGTGGACTGTTCTGTAGGACTGTAAAAATGCTGTAAAGTATGCTTCATGTATATAGGAAATGTATACCTACTTTGTATTTACACTATTTTTCTATGTATTTGTTTGGCAGAACTGAAAGATTACCAACACAAGGCGGTCGGGAACGTGTTCTGTCTCCTGAACAGGAAACTCAAATCATTAACATGGTCCTAGAAAACAATGCCATAACATTACGGCAAATACAAAGAAAGATAATAGAAAACAATGACATATTTCAAAATATTGATAGGGTAAGCTTATCAACACTGGACCGTGTCTTGCGCAGAAATCATCTCAGGATGAAGCAGGTCTACAGGGTGCCATTTGAACGCAATTCAGAAAGAGTCAAAGAATTGCGACATAACTATGTGCAAGTGAGTCCCACAATTGATGCATACTCTCAACACTGTATACATTACTGTAAATTATACATATTTCAATATTGTAATCATAATGATTGAGCTTCACAATAGTGACCACTCCATGTCTATTTCTGATATTGTCATGTGTGTTTCAGAGAGTCCTTGAGCTAGAGGTGGCTGCAGTGGAGCACCAGTTCATCTTCATTGATGAGGTTGGGTTCAACCTCACAAAAAGACGAAAGAGGGGAAGGAATATATATCGGCCAGCGTGCCATTGTTGAAGTCCCTGGCCAGCGCGGAGGGAACATCACAATGTGTGCAGCGATTACCCATCACGGCGTCATCCATCACCATGCTACCCTTGGCCCCTACAACACCGCCCATCTGATCACATTCCTGGACACCCTACACAACACACTCATTCCACCAGATCAGGTAGATGGCCCAGAGCAGCTCAGGTACGTTGTCATTTGGGACAACGTAAGTTTCCACAGGGCTGCTCTGGTTCGTAACTGGTTCACTGCCCACCCACGCTTTTTAGTTGTTTATCTCCCTCCATATTCTCCATTCCTCAATCCTATTGAGGAATTTTTTTCTGCCTGGAGATGGAAAGTGTATGACCGAAATCCTCAAACGCGTATACCTCTTCTCCAAGCTATGGAGGACGCATGTGGAGATATAGCAGCTGACGCTTTTCATGGCTGGAATCGCCATGCTAGGCGATATTTAGAGATATATTAGAGGTGCTGTGGCCAGACCGCAACAGAAGAGAGGATGCAGCATAGTGTTTTTTTTTACAGTATTACTGTAACTGTATACAGTAAATTCTTCTGTTGTTTTGTATGTAGACCACTGTATGTCCTACTTTGTGTTGGTTGGGATGTACACTGTGTACATTGTTTTTGTGGGAAAAATTAAATATATTCGTTACCGTGTATTTGTGTGTTCTGTAAAAACAATATTCTCAAATATTTTACAACACACTTATGTATGTACTGTCTGTAGTAAATGTAACACTGATTATGATGAATGGAGAATAAGTGTTTTCCATTCATCATAGTGTTTTACACTGAGCACATCAGTGTTCAAATGGTTCTTATAAATGTCTATTCATATGATGGTTTGTGTGTGTCATTTGAAAACAAAATACCATTTTGAGAAGAAATAACATTGTTTTGAATGTAAAGTTTCATTCTGCAGGAGCATTGAGGGGTTTTGCCCATTGTGTGTGTGTTTTTGGATTTGTGTGTAGAGTTTTGAGAATATGAGGCATGCTTTCAGAAAATGTGTGTAAACAATCGAGAAAAACTGTAACAGCAGTGTTTACATGGTATTTTCAAAAATTGTCGTTATGAAAGAAGTGTTTGCCATTTGATGCAAATGCTTAATTCTGACATGTATTTACGGAATTTTGAATGCAGTGTTGCATTTTCAAGGAGATGTGAGGCATTTTGCATTTTGTGTGTGCAGTTCTGAGAATTGTGTGTAGAGATTTGAAAAAAGGAGACTTAGTTTTGAAAACGTGTTTAAGCAATTGCTAAAAACTGTAATCTGTACTGTCAGTGTTGAAAACAATCATGTCTCTTAAGATTTTTGTAGAAACCGTGATGCAAGGAGTTTAGTCAAAGGAATCAAAGAAAGGAGTGGCAACTAGAGCACAGACACAAACTGAGAGAAAACAAGGGAGGCGCGCCAAACCAGCAGAGGCATATGACGTTTGACAGCTAAGGTGAGTGCAAAAGACACATGAAAAAGGGGATCACAGACATAGCAGAGACATTGATAAAACCCAAAAGAATGACATACAACTGGGATCAAGTCTGATATAATTTGCTATACCTCTAATCTACAAGTTCAAACACAACTAATGTATAAAAAGCTAATTACTTTTTAAACCTATAATTGTTCTTGTACCCTAACCCAACAGTTTTAGCCATGGTGATGGAAATCCACACTGTTATTAACCATCACAGTTAAATACAGACACCATGCACTGTGAAGACGAAGGTGCTGTTCCCCATCAAAGGAAGAGTCTTTGTGGTGATTATCTATGTCAAGTCAAGTCACCTTTATTTATATAGCGCTTTAAACAAAATACATTGCGTCAAAGCAACTGAACAACATTCATTAAGAAAACAGTGTCAATAATGCAAAATGACAGTTAAAGGCAGTTCATCATTGAATTCAGTGATGTCATCTCTGTTCAGTTAAATAGTGTCTGTGTATTTATTTGCAATCAAGTCAACGTGACCCCCAACTAAGCAAGCCAGAGGCGACAGCGGCAAGAAACCGAAACTCCATCGGTGACAGAATGGAGAAAAAAACCTTGTGAGAAACCAGGCTCAGTTGGGGGGCCAGTTCTCCTCTGACCAGACGAAACCAGTAGTTCAATTCCAGGCTGCAGCAAAGTCAGATTGTGCAGAAGAATCATCTGTTTCCTGTGGTCTTGACCTGGTGGTCCTCTGAGACAAGGTCTTTACAGGGGATCTGTATCTGGGGCTCTAGTTGTCCTGGTCTCCGCAATCGCTTATCATGTGGTGATAATGATTATCCACGGGGTGATAATGATTATCCACGGTTAACTGATGGCATTCCCAAAAAGCCTGATGGGCATATAAAACACATAGATATACAACTGGGAAAAGGGAACTAGACAGACGTGAAGTCTGAGCTAACAGCAGCTACCTGCTTTATACAGATGAAGAAATTACTTTTACTCATTGTCAAAACAAGCTCCTCTGCATTTTAGAAGACTTAGATCTTATTCAGAGAACACTGAAAAGTCTGAAAAATGTCACAAGGGTATGCTGCAGGTCTTTAAAAAAACTGCCGCTATTTATGCTTATGAAGAATTAAGCTTCATTCTCTCAGCCAGCAAAGTGAAAGCTCCTGATGGCTCAGAGATGAACCTCATTCATTTAAATGATTTGACCTTTTGCTTTTTGCTAATCTACTCTGGACCTGTCTGGACTCTTATGAAGGAGGCGTCTATCAATCTTCATTCACACCCACTTGGTTCAAGCCTATCTTGTTTATCTTTAATTTACCTATTAGCAGGAAAGCATGAGCATTTCACAAACAGGTGGGCTGGGTTGGCGTGGTGCAACGAGCCTGATGCTAATTAAAGCAGCTGGCACAGTCACTTCTATTGACTTCCACCCATGCACAATGCTTTCTTTCAAGGTTAGGTGCACATGTGGAGAATATGAAGAACTGTGATTGGATTGTATGAATTATTCAGAGGTTGTAACTGGTAGTAAAATGATGAAATAACCTTGTGGAAAAGAAGTGCGCTTTAGCATATTTTGAAAAATAGTATGTATTATTGAAATAACACACTTAATATACTTTAAGTGTGAATGAAATGCAATGTTTTCAGATAAATAATTGCAGATAAATAATTGAAATATGCATATAATATAAATATATAATTTTGTATATAATATACAATGAAAATGCATTATTTAAAATTTTCATTTATATTAAATGCAATAAGCTGAAAGTAAGAGTGCTTTTTTTTTACCTATAGTACTTAAGTACGGTATAGGACTGAAACATACAACTTATGCTGCATTTCAAATCTTCTGAAGCCATTCGTCAATAGCTTTCTGTAAAGAACAGACCAAAATGTTAATCATTATTCAGTGATAGTTCATGTTAATCAGAGAGATTTCAACAGAGTTAAGCAGTAGCCTTGTCAGAGTTGAATCAGATCTTTCATAGAATAAATTTACAACACACATCACTGTATTGCAAAAAAATGGAATAAAAATTATAATCAGATCCAAAATTTCCATAGACAGAAACCACAGTACATGCAACCCCTGTGCGGTTCTCAAATGAATGACTTCCAGTAGTCATCGTTTGTCGTGTTCTTAAGAAATAGCTTAAATTTGATTCTGTTTCTCACACAAATTTATCGCATGACATTCGAAGACCTGGAATTTAGTGTGTCTTATGGACCACTTTTATGCATCATTTATGAAGCTTGAAATTCCTCTTGATGACAATATCATGAAATACCAGTGGGGGAACCTTGTGCTGTACACATACAAATCATATGAGTCTGAAATAGCCTAACATTAGGGTGAGTAAATGATGAAAGTTTATTTTAAGTGAATTATTATGATGCCACTCAGTATATTCAGCCTCAAACAGTGTGTTTAAATAAAGTCTACTTAAAGAGAATTCTGTCATTTACTCACCCCATCAGTTGCTGATCTCCATTGACTTCCATATGATGGATAAATGAATGAATGATGGCACTAGGGACGGGGGGGACATGACCCCCCCAAGATTCATAGTAACCAGATGCGTCCCCCTCAGTGTCTCAATGGAAGGCTCTATTGGTAAACACAGGATTAATCTGAGTTTCTGCTATGTACATAAGTCTAAGTAGAAGTGACCCGGCCTGCCGCACACTTTTGACCGCAGTGTCTGAGCGAGTCCCAAAACACACTTGTAGCCAATCAGCGGTACGGAGGCGTGTCTTGTCCTGATAGCGAGAAGAGAGCACTCAATTTGAGTGCACACAGGACGCATATTACATTTACATTTAGCAGACGCTTTTATTCAAAATTAGCATATTAGCAGATCGACTACAGATTGAGAGAGATGGCAGATAAAAAAGAGGGTTTACAATCAGGCAAGAGGCAGGACCCACGTAAATATCGGGGCAGCTTTCCAGTTTTTTTTTTTTTTTTTTTTTTGCGTTGTTTCACACAACTTGTCCATGTTGGCTTTTGTTTGAATATGCTTGTGTGTCATCTTCGCTTGTTTCCGCTATCGTCGTTGCCATGGTTGCGTATGTACGTGTGGGGTGAAGATTTCAAAATAGGGGCGAAGCACTGTGGCAGAGAGAGCTCAACGTGCTGCAACTTCACAAAACACGTTCAAATAGAACTTTTTTTTTTTTTTTTTTTTTTTTTTTTTTTTTGCTTTCTTTATATATTAAATGTATTTATTAATTCATTCCCATAGTAAAACCATAGGCTATGTTTAGTTTTTGTAAGGTAAATTGTAAAAGTAAGTTAGCCAACTTACATAACCTTTCACAGTTACAGTAATTGTGTATTTAGTCAGCTTATTTAGGCTAATAATATCAATTTTTCAAAAAAAAAAAAAGCTGAGGAATCTATGACCAGGATTGTTAAAATAAACAAAGATCTTTTCAGAGCAAACATTGATAAATAATGTCCCAGCCATGTTTGTCACTTTACGGTTCCCTTAAATATTACATTTCTTTATTTGTTTGTATTGTGAGTATTTGCAGCACGTGTTGTCAAACTGATGAAGATGTTTTCATAATTTGCAGGGATTTTTGTCATTTGCAGCACGTTTATCTCTCTCGGCCACCGTAGCAGGTCCTGCTGGGGTATGGGTGTGTTTGTTTTGGTGCTAAAGAATCGGGTCAGGGCAGATGCAGGCTGAAGCACAATAATAATCGAACCATTACTTTGTACCCACCTTCTCACTATACGCTGTTCTGTTGTCAAACACATGACAATGGTGCTGCCACTGATGTTTATGTTCTCTGTGTGTGTGTGCTATAATCATAGTGATCTTGTACAGGTGCATCTCAAAAAATTTGAATGTCATGGAAAAGTTCTATATTTTTTTGTAATTTACAGTTTTTTTCAATTGCTTACACACTAAAATTAGAACTTTCCCACAATTAGCAAAACCTTACACTCAAGGAGCAAAACACCGGCCTTGATTTGCACAACTGTAAGCACATTGTCAGCTTCACACATTTTGCAAAACATTACACACAGTGATTTGCAAAACACTAAACACACTTGTATGCATTTTACACAGAAATTTATCATGATGTAATTTCCTTGCAATTTCGAAGCAAATGCTTTCAAATGAGCACACCCATGAACCAAATGGTTAAACACAGGCACCAGGTGTGCACACACACTGGTGCTTAATTGTAGACACACTAATCAGGTTAAAGCACTATAAAAAGGCAACAGGTAAGTTCACCTGTCTTCAACAAAAATGGATGGTGTCAGAGGAAGAGGGAAAGTGCGGATGAGAGGGGGAATCCAGAGAGTACCAGGTGGAGCAAGAGGCCAAGGAAGAGGGAGAGGAAGAGGAAGAGGGAGAGGAAGACCTGGAGGAGGGGTAAGACATGCACAAAGAAGAAGACAACCAAATCTGTGTAACGAAATTCGTGCTACAATTGTGGACCATGTAATAAACCACGGACTAACACTGAGGGAGGCTGGATTGAGAGTACAGCCTAACCTAAGCTGGTACACGGTGGCATCAATAGTTCGGACATTTCGTCAAGAGCACAGGTGAGAAACTTCTCTTCAGTCAACAGAAAATCCATTGCTTACGGCATGTACTATATCAACAGTACTGTATATGTACTCTATATTTTGGTACTGTATATATTCCTGTATGTATCATTTTACAGTAAGCTGTGTATTTTGTTTGGCCAACATAGGATTGAACGTCGTGAACACCAAGGAGGGAGGGGCCCCATATTCACACAGGAGCAAGAGAGAGAGATCATAAACCTCATTTTGGCCAATAATGCAATCAGACTTCGAAAAATTCAAGCCCATATTGTCAATGATCACCTAATTTTCAATAATGTGTAAAAATAATTTAACTGTATAAAGTGCCATTTGAAAGAAATTCAGACAGGGTGAAAGTCCTGCGGCGTGAATATGTGGTGGTCCGTTTTGTTCACTGACTGTAGTATTGTGTACTGCACAAATAACCTTTTTACTGTACATGTAATTTTACTGTATAGCAGACCTACAGTATACTGATCTACACAATGTGATCTTTTGCTGTATTTCAGAGAGTTTTGCAAATGGATGCGGAGGAAGTCCCGCATGAGTTTATTTACATTGATGAGGCTGGATTTAACCTGACAACAGTATGAAGAAGGGGAAGAAACATCATCGGCCACAGGGCTATTGTCTATGTACCAGGGCAACGTGGGGGTAACATTACCCTTTGTGCTGCCATTACACAGAATGGGGTCCTCCACCGCCATGCCAACTTGGATCCTTACAACACTGAACTCATTCTTACATTTCTAGACAGATTACACAATATCATCACAGCAGCAAACCAAAGGGACCAGATGCAATACATTGTCGTCTGGGACAATGTAGCTTTCCATCGTTTTGCTCTGGTCCAAAACTGGTTTCAACAACACCCACAATTTACAGTTCAATACCTACCGCCATACTCCCCCTTCCTGAACCCCACCGAGGAGTTCTTCTCAACATGGCAGTGGAAGGTTTATGATCTCCGGCCCTATGTCCAGATGCCCCTCATTCAAGCTATGGAGGAAGCATGTGATCAAATTGAACCAGCATCCATACAAGGGTGGATTCGTCACTCGGAAAGATTCTTTCCACGTTGCCTTGCAAATTAAAATATAGCCTGTGATGTTGACGAGGCCCTGTGGCCAGATCCAGCTAGGCGGAGAGATGTTTATTTATTTATTTTTTTCTCGGTACTGAACTGGATATGTAATTTATGTTACAGTATTACTGTAAGCTTAGAGTACAATGGTACGTTCAGTAATACTGTAATATATGAAAACTGGAAAATGTTTTATGAATGTTTTGTTGAAATGTTCAGTATTGGCTGACTTGAGTACATGAAAATAAATTAATATTTTCATCAGTCTGCACAATTGGTGTCATGTGGTGTTGGTGAATTTATTTTTACACTTTCTGTGTAAATGCTAAAAGTGTTTTAAGTTGAGCACAGGAGTGTTTAACTGATTCAAACAGAGTCAAACCATATGATGGTTGTGTTTATGTTATGACAACGAAATAAGGTTTTTATAAGACATTGTATAGTTGTGACAAAAGTGTTTCATTTTGCAAATGATCTGAGGTGTTGTGCTACTTTGGTGTAGTGTTGTGCTAATTGTGTGAAGGGGTTTGAAAAAACGGGCCCTGTTTTCAAAATTGTGCTTAAGCAATTGAAAAAAACTGTAATTCAAAAAAGCAAACTTTCTTATATTCTAAATTCATTGCACACAGACTGAAATATTTCAAGAGTTTTTGGTTTTAATACTGATGGTGACTTCCAGCTTAGAAAAATTTAAAGTAGGAAGTTTTTGTTTTGAACTCTCTCACAACAGTCACGGAAGAGAAGACAATGCTGAATAAAGTCGTAGTTTTTTTTATTTTTGGACCAAAATGTATTTTCGATGCTTCAAAAAATTCTAACTGACCCTCTGATGTCACTTGGACTACTTTGATGATGTTTTTATTACCTTTCTGGACATGGACAGTATACCGTACATACGTTTTCAATGGAGGGACAGAAAGCTCTCGGACTAAATCTAAAATATCTTAAACTGTGTTCCGAAGATGAACGACATAAGGGTGAGTCATTACAGTTTTTACCAACTGCTTACACACAAAATCTTTTCATGTCACACGATTTTTTGAAACCTCTCACTCAAAGTGCAAAACTACATGCCAAATCTTCAAAACCATAAGCCATTTCTCAGCCTTTGAGTCAGTTTTCAATTGCATAAAACACTTTTTTCAAAACACTACACAAAATTCTCTACCTAAAACACAAAGATCTATCAGGAAGTGACTTGTTTTCCTTTTCCAAACACAGCCAATCAAAATGCTACACTTATTCACCAGGTCACATAGACACACTCCTCACATGTGCAAATACTAATTGCTTAACTGATCACTAACCAATCACTGCTTTAGTTTACAGTAGTATAGGTAGGCCTATAAATAGGTCAAAGGTCAGATTACCTGTTTTGAACAATGGATGTATTGTGGAGCAAAGGTGTTGCACAATGTATTATATATATATATATATATATACATAGAGGGGACATAGAGGATGGATACGCCATGCTAGGAGATAGTTCCCTCGATGTTTGGCAAGAGAAAACATCTTGTGATATGGACAAAGTATTGTGGCCAGACCCATCTTGGAGAAGAGCACTGGGGACTGCACCCCCCCCATATCTCCACTGCTAATTCCTGGACCGGGACCCCCCTCACAATTTTCTGTATTCTACTGTAAGGAATATACTTTTGGTTTACATGTTTATAGTTTTGTTTTATGCTAATGTATACAACAGTAAAGTTTGGTCTAATAAATATTTTCTGTTTCTACATTGCATTGGCGTTTCCGGTGTACTTGTTACCTGTCTCAGCAGAATACTTTCACTATAGAACATTGTATTGAAATGTAGATATAAGCCTATGAAAGACCAAAGAGCTTTAGATTTAGAACAGCAGTGTTTACATGGTATATCCAAAAATGTATTATTATGGAAGAAGTGTTTGCCATTTGACGCAAATGCTTCATTCGGACATGTGTTTATGGCATTTTGAATGCAGTGTTGCATTTTGAAGGAGATGTGAGGCATTTTGTATTTTGTGTGTGCAGTTCTGAGAATTGTGCGTAGAGTTTTGAAAAAAGGAGACTTAGTTTTGAAAACGTGTGTAAGCAATTGATAAAAACTGTAATGACATAATTTTCATTTTTGGGTGAACTATCCCTTTAAAACGCTGCAAAATAATTTCAAGAAAGCTTGCGAAGACCATGACAGATATGTTGCTAAAATCACAACCTTTAATATTTAATTTGAGTTTTTAATATGTTCAATGTTAATTAAATTGAGAATTAGTACAATTTAAGATGAATTTGTCATCTTCCAAAAAAAATAAAAATAATAATAATTCCATATAGAAAGGATTGGAATTCATAAGAAGCAGAGTGCAGAAGTACATTACAAAACAGACAGAAATGAGAGTATGAAAATAAAAAGATGGATGAACAGATCAGAAAGACAAAAGACTCCAAGGACACCTCTGCATTTGCATTTTGCTTTTCACATTTAGCAGAACTCATTAACCTGTGCTGAAACTGGCAGAAATTCATATGCCTTCTGACACATGAAGAAGCCGTTCCCAAATGATTTTCATCATATGCTCATTCTCTTTGTTTTCCGGTCTTACACATCGACAGTGGTTGCAATAGTGAGAGATGGTGAAATGAATCTTATGATGACAAACTCTGCTGAAAGAGCTATAATTCCATTGAGTTACTTCCATTTGTTGGGTTACATGTGGTAAGCACATACAGTACTTAACAGGGAAAGAGTGTAGTAACAAAATATGCTATTACTATATACATAAATAATGTGATGTTATGCCTCTTTTTTTAGAAAGGCTGCAGCATAAAAAGGTTGAACAACTAGTAAAGTGTGACACTTTACTTTTTGTTTTTGATATTTTCCTTTTTTTTCTCTCTGTATAATATATAACACAATTTCATAGCATCATATTTTAAAACAAGACTAATTATAAACTATCAGAAAGTGTTTTTAACTGTTAAGACACTTTGATCATTTATAGTTTGTCTTGTAAAAAAACATTATGCTGTAACATCTTTTAAGTAATCAGTTTTAAGTAAAAATGGCAGATGTTGCCAAAACTTTACTTTAAAATTATATTATAATAATAAAATATATATAATAATATAATATATAATTATATTATTATAATTATAAAATAATAAAATTTCATCATTATTATAGTATATGGACAACCACCTTTAAAACGTGGTAAAAAGAAAATCACAAGTAGCTTTTCCACAAGCTGAGGTAAATAGTTTACTAGTTTACTATCCTTGTGGGTACTCTCCATAGGCATAATGGTTTTAATACTGTACAAACTGTACCCTTTACACCCTATATATAACCCTCACAAACTTTCAGTGTTTTGACATTCTCAGAAAAAAAAAAACTCCTCACCAGAAAAGAAAAACATGTACTGTACACACACACACACACACACACACACAAATCATGGTAATACACATGAGAGTAATGCAACAAACATTCATTTAATAACATAAGATGTAAAATAATACATAAATGATAAGAAAAAAAGTTACTAACAGTTTTTCAATTAAAAACTTGAATTCTTGTTTTTTCCTTCTTCTGTAAATTACAAGATTACTTTTTCACGTCCTAAAAATGCACATTTAACAGTATTTAACTGTAAAATTACATGTAATGTCTAAATAGGTCTATTACAGTCACTATATAGTGCAAGTGAATCTTTTTTATGTATTCATAAATTTCTTCTAAAAGGAAAAACTCAACCGAACAGATTGACCCCTAGAAAGTTGAAAACCCTTGAAGGACATTTTCCCACCAACTTCTCCTGTTATGACATCTTAGCAGTGTTGTTGGGGTGCTGCTCAACAACACCTTAGGGTGTTGTTGAGCAGAAAAACAGAGTGAGAGAAGAAAAAATGTGAAAGAAGAGTTATAAAATTTTTTTTAATAATAAGTGGATCAAACAACAACAGAGCAACTCAAATTGACTGTGGTGAGTGTTCTCTTCAGGTCATTAAGGATTTCATCAGACAGTGTGGAGAACGCATGAGCCTTGCCACCAAACACATTTCCAAGTTCTTCACAGGCTCCAGATTTGCCTCTCTAGCCTCTCCACATACACTGGCATATTTGAAAAAAGGCTTCACACGTACCCATGCCAGGCAGATCTGTATGCAGCCTCTTCATTTGGATGCTATTGGGTTTGACCAACTGGAAGGATGACTAAGATCTGGTCCCATCTGCTGGCCTGCTAGTCATTTAGACCCTGTTTGAACTGCATTTCTCTATAAACAGTGTTTCTCTTATTAAAGAAAGAGTTCACCCACAACTGAAAATTTCCTGAAAAGCAGCCTACAGCTATCCAAGATGTAGATGAGTTTGTTTCTCCATCGAACAGATTTTGATATATATATATATATTTGTTCCCAGTTTTAGTAGCCTAAATATTTATTTTCCGTCTATGTTAGCACAGACCAAATCAAACTGCAGGTGTTTCTGGGAAGATTATTTAATTTCAGTATAATGTTAATGTAATTCATGAGATGTTATAAAGAAAGTTTAGAAAGAAAAAATAATAAGAAGAACATCTGAAACTGCTAAGGAGCTGGTGCGCACACCAGTCAAAATTCATATACAACAAAGTAACATGCAAATTATTCAACTATGAATTATTAATGTCTTCTTTAAAAAGAATAAGGCATCATCTTGTAACAAATATCTGACTGATTTTAATCATTACATAAAAGCTTCAGTTAATTTGTTTTAAGCTGTCAATGAAGCAGAACAAATGTAACATCTTAATATTGCTGATAGGTTTAGAGGCCTCCGGGGATGTCTTGTCTGCTGTATAGGTGCAGTATTATACAGAATGTGAGTTAGTGAATATTAATATTAATAATACCTTTTAAAGAGTGTGGGTGTTTTTTCAGGGTGTTTTGCTATATGTCATTTGGTTTTGTTGAATATCAGTATTATCATAGTGACTGAATCTCATAAAATAAAAATGATACATACAGAAACAACTGAGACATTTACGAAAAGTTTGATTAATTTCAGCAGTTTGAATACTAACAATGTGTAAAAGACAACAAATATTTTACTCGGAGTGTGATTACTTGTATATGGCAGAGGGGGGCATCCAAGGTAACAATTTAAAATGCCCAGCTGGTCCTGATAATACAAAGATCTTCCACATGGGGGCGTCAAAGAGGTCACTGTCCCCTAAAAAGAAATCACATAGTGATAATATGAATACACAAAATGTGCGTTATCATTTTTAAACCCTAAATTTGGGTGTCAGAAAACAGGGTGACTAAGAGAACAGTAAAACACTGCTTCAGTATATTGATTAATTATAGAAGAGAAATATTATAGGACATTGGATTGGTATAACATTGGATACTGGATTTGTGGGTTATTGCAGATTGCTGCATATTTATTCTGGACGGAGTAAATGATAAGTGTCCTACATTTGATTGCAGAGCATTTTAGTGGATTTTCAAAAGCATTGCTCGAGGGAGGACAAAGATACTCATTTGTGGAGTGGGACTGAACACTATTTAGTTCAGTAAATAATGCTTTTGCTGTTATGAAATTACCATTAAACATTACAACAATATTAAGTGACCAATAAAATATTATTAAATTTAGTTAGATTCTTTATAATTCTATAATTACATTCTAGCATTTTGGTCCTCTATTTTAATATTTGAAACAATATTTAAATGATGCAGCAGGAACAATATCACAATGTACACAATTTACAGAACTGTGCCAAGACTGTGGAATTATGGGTTAAATGTATGGAAGGTTATTTATTATGGGGATATATATATATATATATATATATATATATATATATATATAGAGAGAGAGAGAGAGAGAGAGAGAGAGAGAGAGAGAGAGTTGTTTTTATTATTATTATTATTATTATTATTACTATTTGAACAGTGGAATTGTCCTGATTTGAGCACATTTTATATGTTTAGAGGTGATATAAAAATAAAAATCTGACCTGGAATCAATCCCAAAATAATTTTAGAATTAAATAATTTCAACACTTAAAAAATTTACAAAAAAGAAAGAAAGAAAGAACAAGTTATGTTGCTGTAATTTTTCCTTTAAACCACAACGAATCAAAAATCATTCATGTACACTAAATAGGTTATAAAGCCTTTGTCTTGACTTGTGTTAACAAAGGTAGCAGCCCGGAGTAACAGGAGCAGATGTAGGAAGAGTTTGCGTTGCGTCATCATTAACCGCGTGACGTTGTCAATATCGAGGAAAGTTAAATATTGAGTGGGTAAAGTGAGCTGAAATTTAGTAACTATGAGGTCAATCACAGCTTTTATCCGACAGTAGCTATACACTGGCTAGCCAGGCGCCTTCCAGGAAACAGCCAGATTCTCTAACACAGCTGAATGGCTTATAATTTCAAAACTATTGCCAGTAGGTTCCACTAAGTCTTTTCTTTGGTTGCGCATTGGAACAAATCATGTTTGCATATGATGAGCATATGATATCATGAGAACGGCTTATAAATGTCCATTAAAACGGATAGAGACTCACAGGTAGATGTTACCCACCTAGATTCCCTCAAAGCAGAATGAGCTGAAGACATTGACGTGGAGAGCGTTGACGGAAAAGCGGTGATTTGGACGGATGAACTGCTCCAGCGCCCCGCAGACTTAGTCGCAGCCTGAAGTGCGCTCGCTGCAGGAATCACGGCGTCGTGTCGCGCCTCAAGGGCCACAAGCGCCTGTGTCGCTGGCGTGACTGTCAGTGCGCGAACTGTCTGCTGGTCGTAGAGAGACAGAGAGTGATGGCAGCGCAAGTCGCCCTCCGGAGACAGCAGGCCACAGAGGTTGGTTGACTGAGCAGGGTAGTTTAAAGTTTTCTGTGTGCTCCAGTGGAACTAAAAAGTTATTTGCAAAGTGATTTGAGCGAGCGTGTACTTTCTTTCTAAGCAGTAGCCTACTGCAAATGATTTAGGCTATATATATATATATATATATATATTATATATATATACATATATATATATATACAATCACACACACATTTTAATTTTTACTTGATTTGTTAGAATTAGACAATATTGATACGTGTAATTTAAACATAATGTTTGCAGTTAAAGCCTGCCACATTTATTATTGAAATCAGATTATTGGAAACATGTTTATATATATATATTATACGCTTATATATTAGGGCAAAATCATGTTACTGCAAAACAATCTGTCTGTTACATAGTTAACCACCCTTAAAAGAAGGCAATATCATGATGATTATACAGTAACATGGTACTTTTGTACATAAAACAACACCGATTGCTACCATATTCATGTATATTGGTATTTAAAAAGTACTCTAGCCATTTCAAAGAATACCAAGGTACTACAATGGTACATCCACTTTATTCCCTTCAAATTTATATTTCTATTAAAAACTATTGTACTAAAAACTAAAATACTATTGTCATAATGTTTTACTATTATTGCAATGATAAACATCTTCATCACAAAATTCCTGAGAGCGTACAATATTAAATTAATTGCATTCTAAGTAGCCTAGTTAGACATTCAAAGCTGTGTGTTGCACCAGATATTGTTAAGAAAAACGACACTGATTATGAAAAACAAGACATCCATTGGCCTCGTTGTAGAATGAGTAGGCTATCTTATATCTATCCCGTAAATTAATGCTGAGTTATGCATTCTCTTTAACAGGGTAAAAAAGGTAAAAAAAAACACCTCTGTTCTCAGACGCACAGCTTATCAGCGCTACACAAGGGCACATAGTCTCCTGGCAAAAAGTATTCTAAAGGGTAAGCCTTAATTAATGCACATCTCATTAACACAATTGCACCATGAAAGGCAACATTGGGAGAAACTGTATTAGTTCACCTGTTATGCTAAAGAACCCTCGGTGGGGAATAAATCTGTTTGTGTTTATGTAAGGTAATTAAAATTATAATATAATTTAATTATGCAAATTGATAGAGGAATTACAAAAAAAAAATAATAATAATAATAATTGCCTCATATGACTGCTTTGGAGTTTGAGTTTCCCTGATGCGTATCTTACTGTGTCAACATTAAGGTCAAAATGATTTAATTGTTATCATAAATGTAAATATGCTTAATTTGTTTTTGTACCATTAGAATATTTAATACTGCTATACTTTTATGAGTTCCACATGGAGTCTAAGAAATGTATTTTTTAATTCTTCTGAAATTAGGTGAAAATGATTTGTACAGCTGATTATACAGTACTTAACCCTTGTGGGTTGTTGGGGACGTTTTCGTCCACTAGGGGGTAAAGTTGAGTCTTATTTTGGCCACAACTTTCTCTGTGTTTGAGCTAATGGAATGATTTTTGGTGACAAATCTTATTTTGACCCATATTTTGGGAAAATGCTTTGAAATTTTTCAAAAACTCAACGGTACACTGTGGGCAAATTCACTACCCTTTCGGGATGTTCGTGGATGAAAACATCCACTAAATTAAACTGCTGTAAAAATGTATCAGATAAATATTTTTTTTAAATTTTTTTTGCATAAATCTATTAATCAGCCTCAGTCCTGATCAAAACTACCAAATTTTTTAAAAAATCCAAGATTTTAACTTTTTAATTACCAAATTCATAAATGATGTCACTGATTTGGGGAAAAAAAAACACAAAATTACATATTTTCAATATAAAAAGTGATTGTGGACTGGATTTTTTTTTTACCTTTTATCACAGTCTTGGGCATGTCAAAGATTAGTAACAAGATTGTCTTTGATGCATTGTTAGTTTTTGTGCAGCATTAGATTAAAATTTTTTCTCCCTAATTAGCTGTTGGTGGCTGTTTTTGCCCCATTGACTTCCTTTATAACGACATTTTTTGATTGCAAAGCCATGACACCATATAATCTTGCATTCTTGATTGTTTGTGGTTTTCACTTTTGGGAAGAGGTAAAAAATTTTATTTTTACAGTTGATCACTAGGTGGGACCATTAACCCTTTAAATAGGCCTGTGCAAAAAAAAGGCTTAGTTTCTGGCTTGTATATGGAGTTATATGGAGTATAACAGTAAATTATAGTGTTTGTGTGTGTGTGTGAGATTCTTGATTGTTGGTGGTTTTTCCTGTTGGGAAGAGGTAACATTTGTTCTTTTTTACAGTTGATCACTAGGTGGGACCATTAACCCTTTAGATAGGCCTGTGCAAAAAAAAGGCATAGTTTCTGACTTGTATGGGGTTATATGGAGTATAATAGCAAATTATAGTGTGTGTGTATGTGTGATAGAGAGAGAGAGAGAAAGAGAGGGTGTGAGAGAGACCTTTGTGCACTTACCTTGATGTACAGTATTTGAAAAAATCAAAATATGCACCTCGAACTCTCCTCGAATATGCTCTCAGAACTACATGGAATAAACAATAAAAAAAGAAGTGTGTTTATGCACCTGCTTCCTTTTGATGGTGAAAAGTACATATGGCCTATAAGTGAAATGCTCCTCTTTTCTTGATGGTAAAGCCAGTTTAAAACCTTAAAATCCTGTAAAAAAATATACTTTGCATCAAATTTATGAACATAATGTATTATGAACCAAAATGCAATACCAACTTCAAATAAGCTGCAGCTCGCTGGAGGGGTCACGCTACATAATCATTTCTATAAACTTTGGTACAAGTCAAGCCCTTTCTCGTGTTGCTTGCTGCTTTTCTCACCATTAAATATCCAGCACGATGGCATGCAAGTGTTTAAATCCACGTACTTTGCTTTTGTTTAGTCTATTCGCTTATTAAGTCTGACGTCACGTAGCAGCGCTTCCGTGTCCAAACGCTCTATCAGTTACCACGAGAAAACAACAAAAGGTGCTAATATAAACTGTGATAGAATACTAGTGAAAAAGTTATAACATTAACCTTTAACTCCATACTGAAGTACCAGATAGCCAGACAATGAAAATATAAATATAAAAAAAATATCTTAAAATTATTTGTGTTTGGGACGCTGTGAGCACGGAGACTGTAGTGTATATCGTAAGTTTGAAAGCGTTTAACTTAAATTATCAATTTGAATAATCATCGCTCATAAACGGCTGCTGAGGTCATATTCTCAAGTGAAGCGAGTTGAGGCCTGGACCCGGAAACAGCGCTTCTTACGTCATCACTTAACAACCGAATACTTTCACCACCATTAAAAGGCAGCAGGTGCATAAATACACTTTTGTTTACTCCATGTAGTTCTAAGAGCTGAGGTGTACATTGTGATTTCCTGAAATACATTAAGGTAAGTGCGCAAAGGTCTCTCTCACACACACTCTCTCTCTCTTTCTCACACACACATACACACTCAATATAATATGCTGTTATACTCCATATAGCTTCATATACAAGTCAGAAACTTTTTTTGCACAGGCCTATCTAAATGGTTAATGGTCCCACCTAGTGATCAACTGTAAAAATAACAAATGTTACCTCTTCCCAACAGGAAAAACCACCAACAATCAAGAATCTCACACACACACACAAACACTATAATTTGCTGTTATACTCCATATAACTCCATATACAAGCCAGAAACTAAGCCTTTTTTTGCACAGGCCTATCTAAAGGGTTAATGGTCCCACCTAGTGATCAACTGTAAAATTAACAAATTTTACCTCTTCCCAAAAGGGAAAACCACAAACAATCAAGAATGCATGATTACATGGTGTCATGGCTTTGCAATCAAAAAATGTCGTTATAATGGAAGTCAATGGGGCAAAAACAGCCACCAACAACTAATTAGGGAGAAAAAAATTAAATCTAATGTTGCACAAAAACTAAAAATGCATCAAAGCCAATGTTGCTACTAAACTTTGACATGCCCAAGGCTGTTATAAAAAGTAAAAAAAAAATCCAGCCACAATTACTTTTATATTGAAAATAAGTCATTTTGTGTGTTTTTTTCCTCAAATCAGTGACATCATTTATGAACTTGGCAATTAAAGAGTTAAAATCTTGGATTTTTTTAAAACATTTGGTAGTTTTGATCAGGACTGAGGTTGATTAACAGATTTATGCAAAAAAAATTTAAAAAAAAATATGAATCTGATACATTTTTACAGCAGTTTAATTGAGTGGATGTTTTCACCCCGAACAACTCCAATATTTGTACATTTAAATGTGACTTGATTATGAACTAGAAAAATCCACTATTTTAATACTCCTTCGTTATGTTGTAGGCTGCAAGCGACCTGTGCTAGAGGAGTGGCCTAAGAGACTCCACCAACCCCCAGTCAGTGTTCGAATGAGGAAGAGGAGAGCGTTTGCTGATAAGGGCTGGAGACTGTGATGCTGGAAAGAGAGCTGAGGCAAAGAGAGATGGAAGAGTTGCCTGTACTCCTCCTCCATGCTGTGGTGCCATCAGCTCCCTCTCCATATTTTTACCCGCTATCAGACCCTCTCATGCCCACTTACATGCCTGTTTCCAAAAACAGCCCTCCTTTGACTGATTGTGATCTCTCTCACCATCAACATGCCCTTAAATTCAAGACTTTAGACTGTGGCATAGACAAACTGACAGACAGTGTTTCTCTAAGAGTGTGTGAGAACTGGGATCTTTTCAATTCGATTTGGCCTCCACCGCACTGCTACAGTGCAAGTCCAGGTGTCAGCATGGTTAAAAACATGCCGGACAGTGGGTTTTCTGATATGTCTGTCAAACCAAAAAGTGTAGTTATTGACACCATGTCAAAGCAAGACATTCCTCCCTCTCTGAATATGGCAGACATACTGGTTCAAGCTAAATCGCCGCCCGATAGCTGCAGATCATTAGAACACGAGGACTCTGTACACATGGACTGTATGGAGAGTCCAAACACAGACCCCATCAAAAAAACTGTAACACGGCCATTACCTTTTTCTGTAGAGGCATTGCTCATGAGATAAAAAATAATTTCTTCAGACCTAACACTTTACAATAGGTTTCAGTTTGTTATCATGACAGTTTGTTAACATTTCAGTTTGTTTGTATTCCATTAAATATACATTACATTAACGACCAATGTAATTCTTGACACTATTAATGCTGTTTAATGTTAATACATTAATACATTTTAACATTTCAAGTTATATATTAACATTACCTAATTTATTATGAAGGAATGTTATGAATTAACAATGAACAATAGCATATTTATAAAGTAACACATAGATTATTAAAAGCTCATTGTTAGTTCATGATCCCTAATGTATTAAGTGATGATAACAAATGAAACTTTTTGTAAAGTGTGACCTTTTCCATTTATATTTTACTAAAACATCTAAAGCATCTAACTATAATTTATCTACTGTAGATTTACAGTAGCATTTAAGCAGCTGAGCTTTTTTTTTATAATAATGTCATTTTCCAATAACAAGCTACTGTACATTTTCAGACGAGTAACAGTGTAGCGTGACAAAATGCTACATAACTATTTTTTGTCACATTAATGCTATGCACGCAGTCGAGCATGCAGAGGAAATAATGAAACACTTTCTTAAACTGTTCTCTCTCTCTCTCTCTCTCTCTTTCTCTCTCTCTCTCTCTCTGTGCGCATGTGCGAGTTTGTGAGTGTGGCTGAGCGAGGCGAGCGTGGCTGTGAGAGCGTGTGTGCAGGTGTGTTTTTTCAATATTTCTAACTCCTTTTCTTTACTAAAATATATAGTATAGTTTAGTGTTAAGCAAAGGGTTGTGTTTTTTCTGTTAGGCGCGTTGTTTTCCGGGGTTCGGAAGATGGCGGGCACCGTTTCAGAAGTTTTAGAGTCTCTCACGCGGCGCAATGGAGTGAAAGTTGCATCAGCGTCGAGTATAGAAGAGTGTAGTTTAGCAGCAGGAGAAGTGGTTGGTTATGAGTCGGTGTTGTCGGCTTCTAGAATGAATAATGCCATAGTAATGTTTATGAGCTCTGTGGAAAAAGCCAATGAATTAGTGGAATGTGGTTTAGTGATAAATTATGCTTTTACGGTCGTGCTTCCGCTTTCAATGCCATCTAAAAGAGTGACTTTGTCAAACGTGCCACCTTTTGTAAAGGATGAGTTCTTAGTAAACATTTCCTTTAGGAGATATGCATATATGATACTAAAGGATAGCCCTAATGCTGAACTTGAAGTGTCTTTTAATTTTCGAATGGATTATTTTGATTACTTGATTTATGCAACTACTGATAAAATGAGATGTTTCGGCTGCAGTAGGGTAGGACATTTGGTGCGTACATGCCCAGATAGGCGTGAGATAGATGAGGTTAGACCACAGACATCTGTAGTAGCGTTGGTGGAAAAGGAGGGGTCCAGGGCCAATGTGAATGTTTCAGAGGGTGATGAAAAAGAGCCAGATGTGGCTGTTGATAAGAGGGTGGCTGAGACTAGCCTTTCTGGGGCTGAAGAACCAATGGAAGAAATAGCTATACTGTTGGAAGGTGAAATGCAGAATAGTAGTAGGCCTACTGAATGTGATATAAAATCATCTGAAGTGGTTTCTGATGTATCTCTCACAGAAACAGTGGATTCACAGTCTTTTAAGGTGCAGATGAAAAGAAAGATGAAAGGTGATGGTAACTTAAAGATGGTGAAAAAAGCAGATACAAATGAGCTGTCAAATAGAGAGGAAGATGAAAGTGAGCAAGATTCATCTGATTCTAGTAGTGTTTATTCTCAGTCGGATTATCATGTTTGGGGTTATGATGTTCAAAACATTAAAAATTTTCTGAGAATTACAAAAAATAAGAGGAATGTAAATGTTGAAGATCATTTCCCGAATGCTCAGTTATTTGTGGAAAGATCGCGTAGTTTAATGAGTGAAGGTGGTTTTACTGATAGAGAGGTGTACCGACTGTCACGGTTCGTGAATGCACCGTCTCCAGCTGTAGTCATGTTATGTCATGTTTATTGGTTCATGTGGGTGTTGCCACTGATCGCCTGATCAGCGGCAGGTGCATCTCATTCCAACTGCCTATTTAACGCCCTGTCTTTCGTCTCCTGTTTGTCAGATCGTTGTTTGAGGTCCATGTGTTGATGTCTGTTCGTGCTCCTGTGTTCCTGTCCTTGCCCTGTTTCCTGTTTCGGTCTCCTTTGGATTATCACAGTCACTCACGGATTATCACCACGGATCACCGATCTACCACCACCGTCATCGCTACCAACGCACTCAAATCACCTACCCACCTGTCTGTGCTGCCATCGTGGTTCCTGCGTCACTCACCAGCATTCATCCATCACAACTCCTGTCAATAAACTACCTTTACTTGCATCTGCCTCCTGTCCTCCATTGTTAGCGTCACACCGACTGAAGAAATTTGTGAGGAAAACTAGCATGGAAATAGGAAGCAATGATGGGGTTTAAAATGTTGAATTCCATGGTCCCTGCTGTAATGCTTGTATGGGGCTTTTTGTTGTTATCTATATTATCAAACATGAGTAACATCAATATAGCATCCCTGAATGTGAATGGTGCAAGGGATAACAAAAAAAGGGCAGAGATTTACGAGTTTGTTAAGCAAAAACATTTTGATGTTGTGTTATTTCAAGAGACCCATAGCGACGTACAAAATGAAGTAAATTGGGCCATGGAATGGGATGGGCCTTTCTGTTTTGAGCCATAATAATTCACTGGAAAGAGGTGTACGACAAGGTTGTCCTTTGTCTGGTATGTTATTTTCTATTGCAATAGAACCATTTTTATGCAAAATAAGAGAACATACAAAAGGTTTAAAGTTACCTTTTTCTGGTAAAACTGTTTCACTATCAGCTTATGCTGATGATGTAGTGGTTCTAATTAGTGACCAAAAAGACATTGATATAGTGGTTAATATTTTAAATGATTTTAAAAAAATATCTTCAGCTAAGGTAAATTGGGCCAAAAGTGAAGCAATTTTGGTCGGCCATTGGTTACAGGGTGCACCAAAGCTCCCAAATGACTTAAAGTGGTCCACGGGAGGTTTTAAATATCTGGGTGTATTTCTGGGAGATGATTCTATGGTAAAAAAAAAGGAAGATTGAGTAAATGGAAGTGGTTGATTCCAAAGATGTCGTATAGGGGATGCACTTTAATTATTAACAACCTTGTAGCTTCTACTTTGTGGTATCGTTTAGCATGTGTGGACCATCCTCTGTGTTTACTCTCTGATATTCAGAAAGTTTTGATTGATTTTTTTTGGGAAAAGTTACACTGGGTATCCCAAAGTGTACTTTTTTTATCTAAGGATGAAGGAGGGCAGGGTCTTATAAATGTGCAAAGTAGAGTTGCAGCTTTTCGAATACGTTTTGTACACAGACTTTTGTATGGAGCATCCAATTCAAATTGGAAGGTTGTGGCTTGTGAGATTCTGAAGAACCTGGGAGGACTAGGTCTTGATAAGTCTCTGTTTTTGATAGAACTCCTAAATATTAATACACTGAAGGCACCAATTTTTTATCAGAACATTTTTAAAGTTTGGAATTTGTTTGATGTTAATATCGGACCAAATTCAAGTTTGTTTTGGTTACTTCAAGAACCACTGATTTATGGAACTCGTTTTGAAAATGTAGTAAACAGTTCTTATTCTGCAAACACTGGACTATTAATTAAAGCAGGTTTTACGACAGTGGGACATTTAGTAAATAATACAGGACTGGACTTGGACAACATTGAGAAGACAGCGGCAAAGTTGGGACTTAAATCTTGTATGCTGGTTCATCAACTTTTAATGAAGAGGAGGTCAGTTCTTGTGGAAGAGGAGTTGAAAACCATCAAAGATTTTTGTAGAGGGGTCATAACACCAAACGAGGATGACCCTTTCTTTTCTTTAATTCTGTCACCTAAAATGGATGAGTGTGAAGGTCCTTTTTTGGAAAAGAAAGATGTATTTTTCAATGCTGATTCATTTAATGTGAAAGATATGTATACAAATTGTGTGAAAGTTTTTAACAGAAAGGTTTTACATAACAGGAGTGATACACCATGGCGTGATGTCATTGGGCTTAGTAGAGTTTTTAGACCACAATGGAGAGCACTATATAAGCCACCGTTACCTAAGAGAGTGGGTGATATGCAATGGAGAATCTTAAATGGGGTTGTAGCTGTGAATGCTTTTATTTCTGTAATAAATCCAGAGATAAGTGCTGATTGTCCATTTTGCTCTCAGAGAGAGACTGTTTTTCATGCTTTTATGTTTTGTGAAAGATTGAGACCTTTATTTGCTGTTGTAGAGTCTTTTTTTAAGGAATTTAATGAAAATTTCTCTATGCAAATGTTTATTTGTGGTTTTAAATATGTTAAAAGAAAAGCTTCGGTGTGTCAGTTGTTGAATTTTGTTTTGGGCCAATCAAAGATGGCTATTTATGTGAGTAGGAAGAATAAGATCGAAAACATTTTTGGACAAGATGTACTGAGGGTTTTTTTCCAATGTAATCAAGTCAAGGATAATTACAGATTTTAATTTTTTTCAAGTCTATGAATGATTTGCCATGTTTTGAAATGAAATGGTATAGTGGAGAGGTTTTATGTTCTGTGCATGAAGGGACATTAATTTTTGCTATTTGGTTTCAGTAAAGGAGTATTTTATGGTGTTATTTATGAACAGAAGAGTGGTTTTATTATGTATATGTTTTTGTTTTCTAAATGTATAATGATGTTATAAAATAATGTTTTATTCTTGATTGTAATAAAATGTGTTTTCAAATTCAATTCAGTTCTCTCTCTCTCTCTCTCTCTCTCTCTCTCTCTCTCAAGAATTATGATTTATTTTAGTGAATCGGTTCAATTGAACCATTCATGTAAATGAACCTGTTCATAAACAGCTAACCAGTTAATTTGTCCATGTGCACAAGTGGCTGTGTTCATCATTATGTTTCTTATTCAACTTTTCTATAGAAATAGAAGTATATATATATATATTATTATATTATTACCACTTACTGAACTACTTTTTAATGAAGCTTCCCCAACACTGCACTGAAAATTTAAATAATCAGTAACTTTCCTGTTAAATAAAACACTTTTGATTAGAACACATTTGATTCATTTATAACGTTGTTCAATTCATTTTTTTATAATCGTGGAGGTTGAGCAATGACAGTGGCTTGGCAGAAAGAAAGAGTGAGAAAACCAAGAGGCAGTTAGAGAAAGAGACAGAGCTAGAGAGACAGCAAAAGACAGACTGAGAAGGCAACAGATGGACAGCCAGTGTGTGTGTGTGTGTGTGTGTGTGTGTGTGTGTGTGTGTGTGTGTGTGTGTGTGTGTGTGTGTGTGTGTGTGTGTCTGTGTGTGTGTGAGAGAGAGAGAGAGCTGTGTTGAGTTGGAAAGATGAAGGAGTTGAGAGGCAGTGGTAAAGCAGAGAGACCCTGTATTCACTGCAGTTGTACAGATGACTCACCAGCCAAGAACAACACCATGTTTAAGGCCTATTTATTCTAACTGGATTACTATTACAGACACCACAATCCATGATGTGTGTTCTGAGAGAAACAGAAACCACAGGGTGGATTAAGGGATGCGATTCATTCTAGTAGTTCTGACTATATATTGCAATCATATATGTCTGGTGTTTACTGCATATATGGAATCACAGTCACACCTTTTTTTTCTCTCAATGTTTATTGTTATAAACTCATTAAAAAAAGAACATGTTAAACCAACAAATCAGACCAAATAAATGTAATGCAGATCTTAAAGGTACTACAAAGACATTAACAGGTTTGTGCAGAAAGTATTCATAATTAATGTGAAATAGGCTTACCCTTTCTTTATTTAAACAGTTTTCAGTTGCATAAAAAATAAATAATGAAAAATAAATAATAAAATAATAAAACAAACAATCATGATACTATTTGAATATACACCTATAAAAGCACAACTGAAAGAAATATGAGTTGTGTGTAATCATTAGTTGAACTGATTGTACTGTAATGATCCTTGTTTCTGGCTGGCTGCTCTAATGGAATTTAGACAGAAGGCTGAACTGGTCAAGCTGGTGTTCATCAAGTTTTAGCTGATTGGTCAGCTGGTCTCCCAGTCCAACTAGCTAATATTGCCAAAACTCCTCTAATACCAGCCTGCAAACCAGCTATGACCAGGCCGGAAGACCAGCTAAAATCTGCCAACCAGCTTAGGCTGGTTTCAGGTTTTTTTTTTTTTTTTTTTTTTCAGCATGGTTGTCCTTGTTTGTTTTGCATGCACAATAACTCACAGAAAGGCCCTTTACAGATGTGGGTTACTTTTCACCACTGATAAAAATGTCAGCAAAAGGCAACACTAAACGGATTAAAAATGAATAAATAAATAAAGCAATAAGGATTAAATTATCCATGATAAAGAGTGGCTACCAAACGATCCCATACTGATAGTTCAAAGTAAAGTTTACATGTGACTTGAACAACCACAGCATTTACATATATCACTCTAAACAATATTATGGCTAAAATTTATGGTTTGCGTATTTGAATTACAGTACGTACAAGGTTTCTATCCATTTGAATAACAGTTTTATCATAAGTTAATTAAAACACTTGTGATACAATGCATGCCTATATGAAAGAAGTAAGACTTTTTAGATTTATACATGTATCATTAATGTAACGGATATGCAGTTCATCGATTCATTGGTTCTGAACTAAAACAATGAATCTAAAACAATGCAAACCCAAAGCTTGTAGATTTTGAATTCAGGCATATAAACCCAACTCTCTCTAAACTAAATGCCTGGCACCAGCCTGGCTGGATTTAAACGAGTGGCGCCGATACAGGATGGCTGCCTCTGTGACGTGCTCTGCAGTTGTTTTTGTGTTTTTGTTAGTTTGTCCTGTCTTTAGTTATATTCCTGCAATCAGTTTCACCAGGGACGAATTGCTGGATATTCGGCAACACACATCTCCCGATATTTCACCGGTTTTCGACTATTCTGATGTTTTGCTGGACATTCTTGTCGGCGGAGCGGCTGCGCTGATCACACGCTTCAAGAGGACGCGCAGGCGGGGAAAAAGAGCTGGCGCGCTCGTGAGACTCAGAAAACGCGGATTTCGAACGCCGTTGCCTAGCATCCATCTGGCAAATCTCCGCTCTCTACCCAACAAAACGGACGAACTGCTTCTGCTCTCTCGGACAAATAAAGATTTCTCTCACTCTGCTGCTCTGTGTTTCACGGAAACTTGGCTGAATGACACCATACCGGACAGCGCGCTCCATCTGCCGGACTTTCAGCTGTTTAGAGCGGATCGCGACGCAGAATCAACGGGGAAATCGCGCGGCGGCGGGACATGCTTTTACATCAATGAACGGTGGTGTACAGATGTAACTGTGTTAAAGAAGACGTGCTGCTCAAATCTTGAAACGCTCTTCATTAACTGCAAGCCGTTCTATTCGCCGCGGGAGATTCATTCGTTCATTCTGGTTAGTGTTTACATCCCTCCTCAAGCGCACGTGAGCTCAGCTTTACAGAAACTCGCTGAGCAGATCACAGAGACAGAACAACAACACCCAGACTCTGTTTTAATCATTCTTGGGGACTTTAATAAAGCCAATCTCTCCCGTGAACTGCCAAAATACAGACAGCATGTTACTTGTCCCACAAGAGACAGTAACATATTGGATCACTGTTACACAACAATAAAGGATGCATTTCACTCTGTTCCACGAGCAGCTTTGGGACGTTCTGATCACCTTCTGGTTCATCTTATACCGACCTACAGGCAGAAACTAAAATCAGCTAAACCTGTATTAAGGACTGTAAAAAGATGGACTAATGAAGCAGAGCAGGATTTACAATCTTGTTTTGACCTCACTGACTGGAGTATTTTTGAAGCTGCTGCCACCGATCTGGACGAACTCACAGAGACCGTAACATCATATATCAGTTTCTGTGAGGATATGTGTATTCCTACCAAGACTCAACTAAATTACAACAATGACAAACCGTGGTTCACTGCAAAACTCAGACAGCTCCGTCAGGCCAAAGAAGATGCTTACAGGAAGGGGGACAATGTCTTGTATAAACAGGCTAAATACACACTGGAAAAGGAGATCAAAGTGGCAAAGAGGAATTATTCTGAAAAAATAAGGACTCAGTTCACTTTGAACGACTCCGCATCAGTGTGGAGAAGCCTAAAGAAGATCACCAATTACAAGACACCACCCCCCAGCACTGTGGAGAATCAACGACTGGCAGACGATCTGAACGAGTTTTACTGCAGGTTTGAAAGAACACCCATCACCTGCCCTGAACACCTCCCCACACAACCATTCACACCATTCACAACTCCTGCAACCAACCCTGAATGCCTCTCCAAACAACCGTTCACACCATTCACAACTCCTGCAACCCACCCTGAACACCTCTCCAATCAAGCGCTCTCACCATTCACACCTCCTGCACCCCCCCTCTCCCCCACACCTGCAATACAGATCAGCGAGGATGCGGTGCGCCAGGTCTTCCAGAAGCAGAAAAGGAAAAAAGCACCAGGCCCAGATTGTGTTACACCAGCCTGTCTGAAATCCTGTGCTGACCAGCTGGCCCCCATCTTCACACAGATCTTCAACAGATCACTGGAACTGTGCGAAGTCCCTTCATGCTTCAAACGCTCCACCATCATCCCTATCCCAAAGAAATCCAAAATTACAGGACTAAATGACTACAGGCCTGTGGCTCTAACGTCTGTAGTCATGAAGGCAGCAGCTAGTGAGACTAGGAAAATACACATCCAGCACCCGTACAATCAGCACCGGAGCTCCCCAGGGTTGTGTTCTCTCCCCACTGCTCTTCTCCCTGTACACTAACGATTGCACATCTAAGGACCCCTCTGTCAAGCTCCTGAAGTTTGCAGATGACACCACACTCATCGGCCTCATTCAGGACGGTGACGAGTCTGCTTACAGACAGGAGGTTAAAGAGCTGGCTGCCTGGTGCACTCTCAACAACCTGGAGCTTAACACGCTCAAAACAGTGGAGATGATCGTGGACTTCAGGAGAAACCCCCCTGCACTCCCCCCACTCACCATCATGAACAGCACTGTGACTGCAGTGGAGTCATTCAGGTTCCTGGGCACCACTATCTCTCAGGACCTGAAGTGGGACATTCACATTGACTCCATTGTGAAAAAGGCCCAGCAGAGGTTGTACTTCCTTCGCCAGCTGAGGAAGTTTAACCCGACACAGGATCTGCTGAAACAGTTCTACTCCACCATCATCGAATCCATCCTCTGCACTTCAGTAACTGTCTGGTTCAGCTCAGCTTCTAAATCTGACCTCAGAAGACTACAGAGGGTAGTCCGGACTGCTGAGCGAATTATCGGTACAACCCTCCCATCTATTCAAGAACTGTACTTATCCAGAGTGAGCAAAAGGGCTGTTAAAATCACTCTGGACCCCTCACATCCAGCACACTCCCTCTTTGAACTGTTGCCATCTGGTCGACGCTACAGAGCACTGAGCACCAGAACGACCAGACACAGGAACAGTTTCTTCCCTCAGGCAATCCATCTTATGAACAGCTGATAATAACTGTGGGACACACTACACTATTTATATTTATATACACTACACTTTTTATCCAACACACATACTTAGCGTACACTTAAATCTTTTGCACATAATATACATGTACATACATGGAACACAATACACTACTTATATTTATATTTATATACACATACACTTATTTATCCAACACACATACTTGCCATACATTGTCAATTTGTATATTGTCAATCCTTACCCACCTATTTGTATTTTTTTGTATTTTTTATTCCTTATTGTGTTTTTTGTTCTGTCGCTGTTATGTTGCACTGCGGAGCTCTGTCACGAAAACAAATTCCTCGTATGTGTGAACATACGTGGCAATAAAGCTCATTCTGATTCTGATTCTGATTCTGATTAAATTATTTACGACACACTGGAAGAGAAATTCCACAGTCACGTTAGCAGCCTCAAAGGAGAAACGAAACACCCACATTCCTAAACACACACACAAACTTTTCTTTACGCTCTTTATGTAAGTCCTTAATAAGACGTTTTTTTTTGACAGGTTTGTGTGTTGCATAAAGTGGTTAATCCTGTTAGGCGAGGATCAGTGTTGGGGAGTAACTAGTTACATGTAACGGCGTTACGTAATTTAATTACAAAATTATTGTAACTGTAATTAGTTACAGTTACTACGAAAAAATGAGTAATTAAATTACAGTTACTTATGAAATTTTTTACGATTACAAAGGGGATAACATTTGAATATTTATACACATCCACATACAGATTTAACTGATTTCTTTCCCAAATTGCACTGATTATTCTGGGACATACTGCCATAATAATTTCCGGGAATGCGGAAATACAGTCTGGTTCGTAGAATCCAGTCATAAAAACGAAATGCCTAACACGGACGGAATATGCCACATTTTGGATGACTAAATCAAAAGTAGGTCAGTACACTTGAATCAAAACATGACATGGACTAGTGTCTGTGAATATTAAGCCCCAAAAATGCAATATATGACTTGCACATTCTGCGTGTCTGTGGAAATCAGGCACGGAATGGACATCGGGAGAACCGGGACAATTCTCGGTGGCCTGGCAGACGATTTTGCCCCACTATTTAATATCATTTTTGTATAATTGCCTGCCGAATGTACTAAAGCGATCATTTGCGAATCCACCATTTGATAATTAAATCTCTAATAAGTCATGAATTGTTAGTCATGACTCGCGCACTCTCCGCGCCTCCGTCAAACGGTTTGGATCAGACTCAGAGTAATCAATGCGAGAGAGAGAGAGAGAGAGAGAGAGAGCGAGAGAGAGAGAGAGAGAGAGAGAATAGAGTGGACTGCTGGAGCAGAGAAGCAGAACTTCTGTTCAGTGTTTCAGGTCAGTTTCATCTGTAAAGATGCTTTTTTGTCTTTGTTTTTTTATTTAATTAATCAACCAGCAGCACGTTGCTCATCAGTCATCACTCAAAATACTATAGAAAGGACATCATTATTTTCTGTTGTAATGTTACAGTAGTAATTTAGCTGAAAAATTTCAGATTTCTTTTTATAGGTTTAGGGGGAGCTATGACAGACAACAACACAACCCTTACGAAAATTTACATTTTAATATTTAACTATAAATCCAAAGAAAATGGTTACTATTGTTTAACTGTGGTAACCAAAAATGTAAAATTATTTTACAAATGTATTTATTTAAGAATAAATACAAATCCATTTGCAAAAAAAAAAAAAAAAACAAGGTTATTTTACTTTTATATAGGCTAATAAAAGCATGGTTCATTTTTGTAAGGGAAAAACATGACTCGTGTACAGTATTAGGATTTATCTATAAAGATATTGTAGTATTGTATTGTAAAATATAGTTTTGTTCAATCTTGAGTATTAAAGTCATGAGAGAGATGCATAACAGGGCAAAATAAAGAGACTGAAGAGAAAAATGGAAGTGAAGATGCAGTTCAGGAGAGAACTTTTAATTATTTTGCATGTCCCCAAATTAAAGATTTAAACCTTTTTTATGTCAGGTCCATACAAAAAAATTGTTTTGTCCATGAATTTGTTTGTATGAGTTTGAATTTTCCAGTCTGAATTTTTTTCCCAGTCCGCCCCTCCTGTAAATTAATGGCAAAGACATGGTTTAATTTACTACACATAGGCCTACTGAAGCTCGCAGTGTTTTCAACCTCTGCCCCCTCAGTATAGGAGTACACGAGCACATAAACATAATTTCTAGAACTGCTCTGTCACTTCATGTGCATTTTACTTATTTTGAGAAAACTATCATCATATACAAAGAGACAGCAGTTTAAAAAAAAAACACCAATGTTTCAGGAGTTTAGTACACAGAATACGTCACATGCTTATTAGATAACTGTATTTAAGTTGATGTATATGCTTTTATTTATTATTCTTTAATTTTCACAAATTTAGAAAAGTAATCAAAAAGTACTCAAAAGTAATTAGTTACATTACTTTAATAAAGTAATTGAAAAAGTTACACTACTATTACATTTTAAACAGGGTAACTTGTAATCTGTAACCTATTACATTTCCAAAGTAACCTTCTCAACACTGGCGAGGATTATAAATTGCTGTCTTGTAAATTGGAAATGCTTCTCCTAATTTAATGTTCTCAAATAAGAGTCATGATTCTGTAACCCTACCCCCCTGACCAGGTCGTAAAACTTTATGACCTAACTGACAGAACAGCAAAGCCAGATCACTGGTACCTTTTCTCAATGTATTCTAAACTGGTACCTTTTCTCAATGTATTCTAAATGTATTGAGTATTGCTTTTTGGTGCATTAGATGTTTTCCATAATCAAAAATTGGAGTATCTACAATTTTATCGTGTGTTAATCAAACTTTAAATGTGTGTAATTCTGCATATGAATGTAACGTCGTGTTTCTATCAGTTATATATGTCATTTTTGGTATCTGTGGAATCGTCACGTTGTGACCAAAATATCCACCTAAAGGAAATTAATGAAAAATTTATTAATCTGGAATTACGAACTTGCTAGAATATCACTGCTGAAATCTGATAAGCCATAACACACGCGAGGGGGTGGTTCCCCAGAGACAAAGGAATGTTTTCCCGCTTCAGATCACGGACGTTCATTGGTTGTTCACGCAAACAGAGGCGTGAACCAGTCAAGCCATAAGAACTGACCCAGGAAGTTCTTCCGCTCTTCTTCGCGCTCTTGGTCCACTTTTCTATCGCCGTTGATCTCAGCACGGCGGCTGAGAGAACAGCCTGTTCTCATGGCTCCCTCGGGAGCTTTCATCTCCGTTGTTTTCATTTCTTTTACTTACTAAGTTCCTCTCTACACAAGGAAGACTAATTCTGGATCATTAAGTTTGTTGGACCTTTCAAATATCGCGCGAGTCCACAGCAGCCCCGGAAGACACGAGAGAACACGCCCAATCACAAAGAGACCACATGCAAGTATCCTCCTCTATGGAGATTTAAATGCTGCTTAAAGTTTGTCTATTACCTTTTCCAGGTGATTTTATTCGTTGTTTTCTTTCAAGGGTTACTGTCTGTGAGTTTGCATAACTGAGCGTAATTCTGTGACCGTGCCTATTCTCTCACCTCTCTCTCTCATCCTCTCTCACTCATTCTCTCTCATCCTCTCTCACTCATTCTCTCTCTCTCTCTCCCTCATTTGGATTCCGTTATGTCTTGTACAAAGTTACTGTCTGTATGGTCGTACGCGTATTTACTCTGTGTGATTTGTAGTGTGATATATTATTAGTTCAATTATTAAAAACCAATATATATTCATGATTGCCTCTGTCTAAACGCTCACATCATGAGTCAATGAAATGTCTGATCTTTAGCTACAAGCTCTTTACTTTTTAGTAACCGAAATTTCATAATGATAGGATAATGTTTTCATGGCCAGAGAATATTTTTCCTTGAATTATAAGAAGTGATAACTTTATTGAAAGTTGATAAGTTAATCTTACGGCCGTTTGCTGGACAAACCACTGTTTGATTTGCGGTGATTTACAGTAAGAGATATCACTATAATTGATATGAAGAATGGAATATTGACATATTAATGAGTAAATTACAGTGCCCTGTAATGAGTTATTGATATATACAATTGACCTATTTTTTATCTTCAATAATTTTAATGTAACTGTCATATGAGATATATATATATATTAATCATATTCCTGATTAATTATTAAAATTCCCTATATATCATTTGAGTTAATTATAATGTACAACCCAGTGCGGCTACATTAATAAATCCAATTTGTTTTAATCTCATATATTTTACCTGATATTGCTATTCTGCAATATAAAATATATATTGCAATACTGTCATGCTTTTAACTAAAAATATGAATATTTTAAAAAAATCAAATAGATGCTAATAGTTAATAATACATTATGCCAATTCTTTTTTACCTGTTTCATTTAATGCATAACTGACAAATATGCATTTCATTACAATTATAAGCTTATGTAAAAACTGTATAATCCAAATTAATAGAAATGTTCAAATACTGTACAACAAATCTTACATTTCACACCTTGCATTTCGAATGTGTCTCGGAGGGCATTTAAATTGGGTTGTTTCATGATTGGACAGCTGATTAGTAAAAATGCATGTAGTGGCCTAGTATAAATAATCCTTAAATGACATAATCAAACTTCCCTACATACCAGTTATTCAAAGACCACTCCACATTCATTAACAGCCAGAACTGCTGCTGGTTCATGAGATAATAATGGAATAGAGTTAAAACAGAGAGTGTCTTTATATGAATCAGCCTTCAAGTCAATATTGCCTTTTTCTCTGCAGCTTACGCGCTAGCTTCCATTACTTAATAACATTTGACCTGAAGCTTTTCACCAATCTCATACCTAAGGCTATACTCACCAACCTCACCATTGCATTTGTTACAACTGCGGCTTCCTCTCCCCCCAGGGTGTTGATGGCTTCTAGTAGAACATTTTACCTGTAACACAAATCTTTCTGTCTTGTGTTTTTACTTAATCACCTTAATTGCCCTCAATTAACCTGCACCTCCAGATGCTCATGGCACGTCAATCCCTGAACTGTTCCAGCCAGCCAAACAAAACATACATCAATGAGTGGAGCAATTTGCACCAGCAATTCCACATAATGTTTGCGGAAGCTAAATAACAAAACATTAACAACATGGTAACAGGCACCTGGGGGACAGTTTATTTGCCACAATGGGCTGGTGATGACATAAACAGACACGGAACTGCAGAAATGAGCAGAGAGTGCCCTCTAATTTGGGACAGGAAAGATTTTGCCCTCCCTGTCCCAAGTGGCACATTTACTGTGCAGCTCTGACTTACACAACTTTATCAGGTTTCACACACTGGGGTACTGCCAAATGTTTGAAATCTTTGACCAAAGTGCTTGCTTTGAACATGCTCTTATACATGGGTCTATCTTGTTTCACTGTTACGAGGCCTAAAACATTCTGGTCATGACTGGATTGTTAACAGGTGCGACAAGTCAGGCTGTTATCTATAGAGAAAGAATTGATGCCATTGGGACATTTATGACAGTGTATCTGATTTCAATAAGGAATTTCTTTTTAAACCAACCAATCTGCATTTAAAATGCATCAGCTGAGCTATTCTGTCAATAATACAGAATAAAGAATCAAATCTACAAGAAACTACCAGAACCTATGTGAATTACAAAACAAAATATTACCCTTAAAATGTGTAAAGTGCATCAATAGAAACCAAGGAAAAATGCTTCTCTTGACTATTGAGGAAATCACCTCTCTTGTGCGCTGCTGAAAGATACGCATATGTGTGGTGAACTTAAGTGTAACAAAAATCTGTTTCTTAGATGGATTGATTCCACACAAATGGAACCATGTTTGTCTTTTAAACAGGGATTTAAGCATTCAGTCAAAATGTCATTATTTGAGCTAATAAGCATTCGGGTAGTCCATTGAAGACACATCCAATGACTTAAGCATGTATTTTATGGGGGATTTTTGTATTCCAGTGTATGTTTAAATCTAAAATTTTAAATAAAATGCTTTCTTTATCACGAAAATATATCCTGTTCCACACACCAATAAATAAATAAATTTAAATAAATAAATAAAAAAGAGCAGAACAATTAAATACACTTCAATGGCTGCAAGAAATTTTATATAAAATAAATAAATATTAATTAGTAGATCATTAAGTTTACATTAAACCTTGATTACAGGAAACATAAAAGAATTTCATTTTAAATATATAAAATAAATATTTATCGAGTTGAAATTATTATATTAAAACAAATAAATTTTTGGGGGGGAAAGAGAGAAAAAATAACAATCAGGGTAAAAACTAGCTCAAAAAAGTATTTTATTTTAAGAAAATAAGAGAGATAGTTGTAAAAAGCAAGTATATGAGTGGAAGTGTCACAGTGGCAAAATCCTTATTGTAAGCTAAATTTTGGATTCTCATACAGTATGTGGGTTTCAGGCCTTGATGCGACCACGTAGGAGGGCTTAGCTGCTATAAAAGGAGGCCAAACCCACTTGATCTGCCTCTTCAGTGCATTGAGCAAGGATCAGAGTCTCATTACAAGGTTTCCCCAATGTAGCAACCACAATCTGACCAGGCAGTGAACTAGCACAAATCAGCCACACAAAGTATAATGGAAAGAGTGTGATATGTGGCATATAGAGCTAATGTACTCAGTCAAAACTAATCATGCATTCTTTGTGGACACTGCCAGTGCAAGTGTAATTTACTGCACTTTAAAGAAAGGTTTTAAAAATAATTTTGAATGTAAATCATCTGTCCTTACTTTCTTAGAGAGAGACAAAAGAATTCAAGTAGGCTGCTTCATGCTTTCTTCAGGCTTGAAATTATGGGAATGATTATTAACTTAAGCACAAAAATTGTTGAAATATTTCCTTCAAATGTTTAGTCTCACACCATTAACATTCCAAGAGATCATCCTGTAGACAACGAATGCTCCCCTTTCTGGATGAATACTTTTCCCTGCTAAACTAATGGATTGTTTTGCTTACACATTCATACAGCCTTAGTAGACATGTCATCATTTGATAGAGACCCTGAAGGTCTGAGCACCATTATTTTCTACTTCACTGGTTAAATAAGGTTCCATCCACTCAGCTCTTACGCAGTCAAGCTCTCAAACACTTAACCATAATTTGTTTGGGTCAGGGACATAGTAAAAGCCTGGAAATTACCCAGGCTCAACTTGCCAACAGTTACGCAAAAAGAAAGAATAAGCAACATTTCTAGCAATCTCTGAAAGATATTTCAGAGACATTTGAACAGCAAAATATGTTGATGATGAAATAATGCTTGCTTGTGTATCCCTCCAGGAAGTATTAGCAGTCCCTTTCACCTTTGGCATGGACTTGCACTCAACATGCTTATATCAGATGGAATAATAAAAAAATATAACCAAAATATATTCAGGAAGAATGTCAAATCTAAGACATGGTTTCTGAAAAGAGCTTAGCCTGCAAGCACACAGGAATGCCCAGAGGCGAGGAAATGAAGTCTTAGGGAGCACAAACTCCTACACTTCTGTCAAATAGTGGTTTAATTGAAGTTTATTTTTAGAGGCTTTACACAGACTAGCATTCCATCATCTGTGGTTGAAAGAATTATGGTGTTCAACATGGCCATGGGTTGGCTAAGCTATCATTTTTATATGTGTAATTATTTTGATTTCCTGAGGCAGCTCATCTTCCACTTCTCTGCTATTTGCTTTTGGCACTTGAGATGAGTTCAAACGAGTGACAAAGTGTTTATTTTTACTTTACAGTGAATTGGACAGGTTTAGTACCAGACTTCCATTATACCATTAGATGCATATAGTTTTGAGAGAGAACTTAAAAGAATAGTTCACCTAAAAATGAAAACCTGTGAACATTTTCTTCATTGAAACAGGTTTGGAGAAATTCCCCATAACATCACTTGCTCACCAATGGATAATGTCCAACAGCTGATTAAAACATCAATCATAATCCACAAATAATCCTCACAACTCAAGTCCATCGACTGATGCTTTGTGAAGAGGAAAGTGTATTTGTAACAAACAAATCCATCAAGATGTTTTTAACTTCAAACGAGTCCACTATCCCTAATATTGCTCTGTCCAGGTAAAAAGTCTGAAACAGGAGAGAAATATGTCTAGATCAAGCACCACCTACAAACAGTCCAAAACGATTCTTAACAAATATGTCAGTGGATTTTGATGTGAGAGGACATGAACATGGTATGAACACAGGAAGTATGATTAGTATTTTGGTCAGAAGTGATGGTTTAAATTTAAAATTCAATTATTAATGTGTTTGTTTCTTACAAACATGTTTTTTATTTTTTTTATTTAATTTTAGTTTGAACTTTCACTCTGGCACACATTCACTATAGAAGATCTATGAGCAATGATGTAATTTTAAATTTCCCCAAATCTTTTTTGATGAAGAAACAAACTCATTTACATCTTGGATGGCCTGAGGGTCAAGTCAATTTTTAACAAATGTAAATTTCTGAGTGAACTATTCTATTAAGAAACTTAATTCTAACACCTATCATTCTTACACAATGCTTTACCCAGTCTCTACCCCATTGCTATCATCAATTAAAACACATTAATAAACAATAGTGCCATATCGAATGACAGAACATCTTTCAATTTTATCTTTTTATAGAAGATAAAATTGACAGACATTAAGGGTAGCTTGATATCATTCACGTCACCCATAGAATGAAAGTTATGGTATCAAGCAATCACAGTTGCTGGCATGTAATCGATATGATTGACACACTAGTACTCCATTCCCACAGCCTGTGGTGTGTGTGCATTTTATTCATGTGCATTTATATATTTTTCTCAAGGGGGTTTGCCCTAAAACTAGCTAAAGCATTGGTTCTATTTTATTAACATTGAAAATGCCAATACATTTTTCAAATTGGCATGTGTTGAGGAAACCAATGCATTTTTTTAATCTAAAATAAGAAAAAAATAATTAAATTGGCAATAAAGCAAGCGTATGGTATTTATACCATCACCTTCTAAAACTCTGCCTTTGGTAAAACAGACCTGTACAATTGATTTAATGGAATTGTTTGTTCCGTATCCGTTGGCTTTTCTGATGTGGAGAATATTGTATGGACTCGTTCCTGCATGTTGGCTGGTTTATCAGACTCTCACAAATAGAATCTTATCTAATGTTTCTCAATGCTTCAATGTGTGAGGGGACCCTCAAGTGTAGATGAGACCCTGATTGTCAGTATGCATGTCAGCTTCGAAGTCCACACACAAACACACACACACACACACACACACACACACACACACACACAGAGAGAGGGAGAGAGAGAGAGAGAGAGAGAACTGAGCATTTGTCTCTGTTTCCTCACAGCTCTAGTCCTACCTTGACTGATGTGCATCTTTGTTTGGAATACTAGATCTTTATACCCGTTGATGTGTGCTGATGTTATCGGAGTAAATCTCCCAAAGAGATGAAAACCTCACATCTCCAGAGAGTGAAAAGATATGTAACAATAGTTGCTCTAAACTTTCATTTGGTTCAGAAGAAATGGGCAAAAGGTTCTTTCTTCTAGAAGGGACTATATTTGGTTTGAAACTTACTTCACGACCGTTAAAAAAGTGTATTATAAGTAGTGTGAATATGTGTAGTATGAATAAAATTTGAGCATACTTTATCCACCATGTTATTACTGCCATGTGTCCTACCAGCATTTATAAATCCTCTCCCATCAAATGCGTACTTCAGAATCTCTGCAGAAGCTGTAAGTCATCCTTGTACTTTAAGCCTTCTGTTTTTTGAATACTATGAATTTGGACATACTACTTTTTTTGCATTCTATATATTATATAGTATATTTGGTTTTATATTAGGTTTGGTATATTTAATTAATTTGTTGAGTGAATGATTCAATGACTCACTCATGAAGACAATTCACTTGTTTTGTCCCTGAATGTTTTTTGAACAAATCAAAAGAATTAATGATTCATTAAGAGCGTAGAGAACTCTGATCTGCAGACGTCTTGTTTTAAGTGCAGGAATGGGCGTTTTTGCTTCTTGATTAAAATATTAGCAAAATTGCACAATGCTTTGTCTGCTTGAAACAGATAATGAGCAATATTACACAAAGACATGAAAGATAGCCTTGTTTTTTTTGTTTTTTTTTAAATGTATGTTTCTTTTTCCTGAGAATTTCCAATACACTGACTCTGACTGACTCTCAGTCTGTTTGGAATAAATAACATTGCATAATTTAAATATCAATTATGTCCTTTTACTAATGAGATAAGCCAGCAGTCAGTGTCCTCTTTAATTTGCACAGTAGTTTGTGATTTACAGGTACATTGAGAAAAAAATATATATATAATTTTATTACTTTAAAGAGTTGATTAGTTTAGAAAACATTATTGAGGTGGCTCATCCTCCTCTGATAGAACAACACTGAAGGAGATCCTGCTACTAAGGATTACAAAAGACTTTAGAAAGATCTTAAGAGTGATCCACTTTACACAAGAACCTCTACATCATGCCAGATGACATGTTCCCTTGTAATGATGACAGGCACAACGACCAAGATAAACACACCACCAAGACCCTGATCTGATAGTATGAAGAAGTGTAAGGAGGTGGTCAACATGTCTGAACAAACCAGAGGGACTTGAGCAAAGTGTTTCAATAAGTGAAGGGTTTACTTAGCGTAACCTGATCACCATTTGGGCTCCATGGGAATGAGAGGCAGTGATTGGCATCACCTCTGTGGTGCAGACATTGCTGTTTTAACACTGGATAAGGACAGAGGAGAGGAGCCTTTGTGCTCTTATCTGTGCATACTGCATGTGGAGTCACTACCTCAGTTTGGGATCAGTCTAGCTGTGTCTCTTGAGAGCAGACAGAGCAACCCCACACGTTCACAGCATGGCTCACAACTGGGCATGCATAGATCTGAACTGTTTCAGACTGCCACTAACCTTGAAAACAGCATGGTAAGGGTTTGAAGAGACCCTTAACACTGACGGTCGGTAATCACTTAGAGGAGCAACTAATTAGTATTTGAGTTAAAGGAATAGCATAAAAGGAAATCATTTAAGAGCCTAGCTGTCACACTTTTTACTCCAGAGCAAATGTATCCCATCTTAACTCAGCTTTACTTCTAGAGCACTTTAAAATACCACAATGGGTACCAAAGTGCTGCATAAAAAAAAATCACATATATGATGCCAAAAAACAACAAAAATACATCCCAAATACATTATTAAAAACTAAAGAAATAAATTATTTTTAAAAGCCCTCTTTTACAGTTTGTACACCAGTGCATATTTATGTTTAATATTTAAGTTTATCAAAATAATATACATCCATTCACTGATGTGTGTATAGGCACAGTTCTAGCTTTAAAAACCTGAGCATTTCACAACATTTACTGAACATTACTGAAAAACATAAGTGACAACATGCCTCAGATTTCCCAAATTGCGATAATATTTTAGCAAATTATTCACAAATTGTCCATATAATTTGTATGTATACATTTGGAATAATTAAGATTTTTAAATGTTTTTAAAGAGTCTCTTATGCTATAAAAAAAATACAGTAAAATCAGTAATATTGTGAAATATTATTAGTTTTTTTATTTTAATGTTTTCAAATGTAACCTATTGTTGTGTGTGTGTGTGTGTATATATATATATATATATATATATATATATATAAGTTATATATACGTTTGTTTGTGTGTGTGTTTCAGACTGGTCTATGTTTTGCTCCTCATGTGCCTCCACTGCCCTTATTTGGTCCTCCCTGTTCCTGTCCTTATTTGTGTGTATTCGTCTCCAACCATGTTTTGATTAATTTGTTAATTTGCTCCTAGGTGTGTTCCAGTTGGTGTCTGTGTATTTAAAGTGTGTTTTGTCTCCAAGTTCTCCCTCTGCTGTTATACATCATTCTGTTCTCCTAATTTCTCCAGTCCTGTGATCCCCAGTGTACCGCTAATAAAACCCTTTTGATTTATTTACCCCTCGTCTTCTCGCTCCTTTGTTCCCGTGTTCTGTGTGTGAGTCATGACAGTGTGTGTGTGTGTGTATATGAATATTTTTTTTGTCTTTATACCATGCAAAACAGAAAGTTTGCAGCAAGAAAACTTTTGCGATATTTAAATATTCGAAGTTTCTATTGCCACACACAGTCTACACACACCTTTATATCCTGTCCATTGAAATCAATTTAGTTAGAAAGGGGAAAATGATTATTATGCAAGAGACTACCAAAAACTAACTGACTCCATTTCAGTGTAATTGCCAGACAGAGAGTAAAGCACTGCCAGGTGTGAAGTGTAATAATTATATCAGAATGAGTGTTATTGCCAGGTATGTTTTCACATATGAGGAATTTGTTTTCTTGACAGAAACTTCCGCAGTGCAACAGGATGACAGCGACAGAACAAAAACACAGATAATAAAAGAATAAAAAATAGAACAAGTAAATAAGGAATAACAATATATAAATCGACAATTGTATGTGCAGGTATATTACAACAGACAGTTTTGTATGTACAGGTATACTGTGTATTATGTGCAAATTGAAAGTGTAGACTAAGAATGTGTGTTAGATAAATACGTTTATGTGTGTATAAATAGTGTTGTGTGTTCTACAGTTATTGTCAAGTGTTCATGAGATGGATTGCCTGAGAGAAGAAACTGTTCCTGTGTCTGGTCATTCTGTTGCTCAGAGTTCTGTAGCGTCGAACAGAAGGCAACAGTTCAAAGAGGGAGTGGGCTGGATTTTGCTAGCCCTTTGTGATTTTGCTAGCCCCTTTGCTCACTCTGGATGAGTACAGTTCTTGAAGAGAAGGGAGGGTTGTACCAATGATTTGCTCAGCCATCCGGACTACCCTCTGTAGTCTTCTGATGTCAGATTTGTTAGCTGAGCTGAACCAGACACTTATAGAAGTGCAGAGTAATCAATGATGGCAGAGTAGAACTGTTTCAGCAGCTCCTGTGTTAGCAAACTAGCCAAGAGCACCTTGAATAGGCTTTCTAATGACATTTCAGCATACTCCTGGAAAAGAGCTATTCAGCAAATCAGCACACAACACACAATTTATTTCTAAAATTGAGATCATGATAGTTTCCCATTTATTTGAAGACTACTATATGATGTTCTGTTTGATACAAATTTTAAGGATTTTCTAAATAGCAACGAAAGGATATTTCTTAATTCAGTGACATTATTGTCATATTGCACATATGTCAGTTTGGAATTTCCTGTCACAGTGTCTGGGTTGTGTCCCTGGGTTTCCACTAGATGTCCTCCTTTCTCACGGTGTCTGTCACCTTATCACTTCCTGTCTCCTTATTTGGTCACCTTCCTCCTTGTTTAGGTAATTGATTGTTCCCCACCTGTCTCCTGTTTCCCCATCATCCTTTTGTGTATTTATACCCGGTCTGTCTGAGTCTGTGTCACGGAGTCCTTGTGTATGTTTCATGCTTTCCGTAGTCTTGCCCTTGCCGTGTGTTATTGTCTGTTTTCATGTTGTTTGGATATTCTGGTTTTGACCCTGCCTGGACTGTTTATGCTTTTTGGATTGCCCCTAAATAAACCGCATACCTGCATTTGGATCTCTCCGTGTTTCTTGAATCCCTTTCGTGACAGAAGGACTCCGTCGCACTGAGATCCAGCGGTATGTCTTTTTCCCGTTCCCCAGCCAAGATGGCGGAGCGGAGAGCTAAGTATCTCCGGCTGATCGCCCTCCGCCAAGAGGGCAATGAGGTGGGTGCCCTGGCACAGGTGTTCTGGTCCCTGGCCGAGGGTATGGGATACAACGATGCGGCCTTGAAGGACTACTTCAACGGCGGGCTGGATGATCCAGTGTCTCAGGAGGAGATGGTACAGTTAGAGACACTGGAATACTGGGAGTTTGTGTACTATGTGCAGCATCGGCTTCTGTGGAATGCCCCAGCCACTCCGGTCTCTTCCGGTGGGGCGGTCCCCAGCCCAGCACCACAGCTCAAGATTGCCGCCAATCCAGGGCCACAGCACAAGATGGCTGCCAGCCCAGAGCCACAGCACAAGATGGCCGCCAGCCCAGCGCCACAGCACAAGATGGCCGCCAGCCCAGCGCCACAGCACAAGGTGGCCGCCAGCTTGGGGCCACAGCACAAGATGGCCGACTCAACGCCTGAGTCTCCAGATAAGGTGTCACCGGCTCGCCAACATAGAGGGCGGAGGAGGAGGAGACAGGCGTCTACCGTTCCTCAAGGCCCAGAGGACGTTCCCGAGGCGGTGCCCGATGCTGTTCCGGAGACCGAGGCGGTGCCCGAAGCCGAGGCGGTGCCCGATGCTGTTCCGGAGGCCGAGGCGGTGCCCGAAGCCGAGGCGGTGCCCGATGCTGTTCCGGAGGCCGAGGCGGTGCCCGATGCCGAGGCGGTGCCCGATGCTGTTCCGGAGGCTGAGGCGGTGCCCGATGCCGAGGCGGTGCCCGATGCTGTTCCGGAGGCCGAGGCGGTGCCCGATGCCGAGGCGGTGCCCGATGCTGTTCCGGAGGCCGAGGCGGTGCCCGATGCCGAGGCGGTGCCCGATGCTGTTCCGGAGGCTGAGGCGGTGCCCGATGCCGAGGCGGTGCCCGATGCTGTTCCGGAGGCCGAGGCGGTGCCCGATGCCGAGGCGGTGCCCGATGCTGTTCCGGAGGCCGAGGCGGTGCCCGATGCCGAGGCGGTGCCCGATGCTGTTCCGGAGGCCGAGGCGGTGCCCGATGCCGAGGCGGTGCCCGATGCTGTTCCGGAGGCCGAGGCGGTGCCCGAGGCCGAGGCGGTGCCCGATGCCGAGGCGGTGCCCGATGCCGAGGCTGTTCCGGAGGCCGAGGCGGTGCCCGATGCCGATGCTGTTCCGGAGGCCGAGGCGGTGCCCGATGCCATTCCGGAGGCCGAGGCGGTGCCCGAGGCCGATGCGGTGCCCGATGCTGTTCCGGAGGCCGAGGCGGTGCCCGATGCCGAGGCGGTGCCCGATGCTGTTCCGGAGGCCGAGGCGGTGCCCGATGCCGAGGCGGTGCCCGATGCTGTTCCGGAGGCCGAGGCGGTGCCCGATGCTGAGGCGGTGCCCGATGCTGTTCCGGAGACCGAGGCGGTGCCCGATGCTGTTCCGGAGGCCGAGGCGGTGCCCGATGCCGAGGCGGTGCCCGATGCTGTTCCGGAGGCCGAGGCGGTGCCCGATGCTGTTCCGGAGGCCGAGGCGGTGCCCGATGCCGAGGCGGTGCCCGATGCTGAGGCGGTGCCCGATGCCGAGGCGGTGCCCGATACTGTTCCGGAGGCCGAGGCGGTGCCCGATGCCGAGGCGGTGCCCGATGCTGTTCCGGAGGCCGAGGCGGTGCCCGATGCCGAGGCGGTGCCCGATGCCGAGGCTGTTCCGGAGGCCGAGGCGGTGCCCGATGCCGATGCTGTTCCGGAGGCCGAGGCGGTGCCCGATGCCGTTCCGGAGGCCGAGGCGGTGCCCGAGGCCGATGCTGTTCCGGAGGGCGATGCGGTTCCGGAGGGCGAGGCGGTGCCCGATGCTGTTCCGGAGGCCGAGGCAGTGCCCGATGCCGTTCCCGAGGCCGAGGCGGTGCCCGATGCCGTTCCCGATTCGGTGCCCAAGACCGGTCTAGAGTCAGGGCTAGTTCCTGTTGACCGTCCAGAGTCGAGTCAGGTCCCAGTGGACTCTCCAGAGTCAGGGCCAGTCACTGATGACCTTCCAGAGTCAGGGCGGGTCACCGTTGGACGTTCAGAGTCAAGTCAAGTCACTGGTTGGGCTGCTGCTCGGGCCTGTTGGACTCCGGCATCGACCACAGGGGGGTGGTGGTCATCCGCTCCGCCCTGGGGGACTCTGGCGTCGACCACGAGGACGTGGTGGTCCTCCGCTCCGCCCTGGGGGGCTTCCGCTCTGACCACGAGGACATGGTGGTCCTCTGCTCCGCCCTGGGGGGCTTCCGTTCTGACCACACGGACGTGGTGGTCTTCCATTCCGCCCTGGGGGGCGTCCGCTCTGACCACGAGGACGTGGTGGTCTTCTGCTCCGCCCTGGGGGGCTTCTGCTCTGACCACACGGACATGGTGGTCTTCTGCTCCGCCCTGGGGGGCGCTTGCCCTGACTACACGGTTGTGGTGGTCTTCTGCCCCGCCCTGGAGGACTCTGGCCTCGACCACAAAGACGTGGTGGTCTTCTGCCCCGCCCTGGGGGGCTTCATGTTGTTTTTTGTTTGTTGTTTTTGTATTTACTCCTGTCCCTGTTCCTCTCTGTAGTCTGGCCCTCCATCCCTCCCCCTGAACCTCCTCCAGTCCTCCTCCCTCCTGGTCTTCCTGTTTTGTGGTTACTTTCTGGTGCCTGTTTCCAATGTCTTTCTTGTCTGGCCCTCCATCCCTCCCCCTGAGCCTCCACCTGTCCGCCTCCCTCCTGGTCTGTTTTGTGTCTGTCGTGGAGCGTCTGGGAGCCGCTCCGTAGAGGGGGGGGTTCTGTCACAGTGTCTGGGTTGTGTCCCTGGGTTTCCACTAGATGTCCTCCTTTCTCACGGTGTCTGTCACCTTATCACTTCCTGTCTCCTTATTTGGTCACCTTCCTCCTTGTTTAGGTAATTGATTGTTCCCCACCTGTCTCCTGTTTCCCCATCATCCTTTTGTGTATTTATACCCGGTCTGTCTGAGTCTGTGTCACGGAGTCCTTGTGTATGTTTCATGCTTTCCGTAGTCTTGCCCTTGCCGTGTGTTATTGTCTGTTTTCATGTTGTTTGGATATTCTGGTTTTGACCCTGCCTGGACTGTTTATGCTTTTTGGATTGCCCCTAAATAAACCGCATACCTGCATTTGGATCTCTCCGTGTTTCTTGAATCCCTTTCGTGACATTTCCCTGTAAAACCCAGAGGCTGCCTGCAGATAAAACTGGCACTAAACTAGTTTTTCAGCTTTCACCTATAGTTTCGATCAATCATTCAACTCATGGCAACTTTTTACATTAAAAAAATGACTAAATTCTACTCACTTCACCCTGTCTCTTTTAGATTGCCATGTATGATAAAGGTATTAAAGATTATGATTTATTCTGATTAATATGATGGACAGGACATAGCTGTCTGGGACACATTTAGCCTCTGAAATAAAGAGTTCGTTGTAAAGGTTTTGTCACGTGTGGTGATACAAGAAACACGGAGAGATCCAAGTGTGGGTATGATGTTTATTAAGGGGTAATCCAAAGGGGTAAACAGTCCAGGCAGGGTCAAAACCAGAATATCCAATAGACAAGGAACAGACAAAACACAAGGCAAGATCAAGACTACGGAAAAACAATAGACATGAACTGTATCTCACATACAACAAGGACTCCGTGACTAAGACTCAGACAGACCGGGTATAAATACACAAAAGGATAATGGGGAAACAGGAGACAGGTGGGGAACAATCAATTAACTAAACAAGGAGGAAGGTGACCAAATAAGGAGACAGGAAGTGATAATATGATAAACACCGTGGGAACTGAGGACACCTAGTGGAAACCCAGGGAACACAACCCAGACACTGTGACAGGTTTAATGGGATGTCTACGAGTCTCTATGAACTTAATTAGCCCATCAATCTCAATTTGATGGATGACAGCTACTGTTCTACAGTAAGTTCTTGCAGTGGTTCTCTTGTATTTCAGTCATTGTGTTAAGATAATATACACAACAAAAATATGTTGTGAGATTTGTCACCATGGGTGTTAAAATTAACACTTTCCGGGTGAACATACAGGTCCATCTTTGCTAGTGTTAAAACAAAACTAACGAAAGTGTTTATTATTCAAACACTGCGTTAGTGTATCATTTAACACTCAAGGTGTTGAGAAATTATCACTCTTAAGAATACAAATATAACACTTTATGGTGTTTAATCACACAAAATCAGTGTATTTGATATTGTCAACACTATTATGGCGTTAAAATTGAACACTATTAGAGTTAAATAACAACACTGAAATAAGTGTTTTAAACTCAACAACAAAAACATTATATATATATATATATAGAGAGAGAGAGAGAAATTAATCCACCAAACAATGTATGTTTACACTTATTTATTTCCCTGCACCAAAATGTCTTCACATTCAGTGTTTTCAATACATGTAAAGAACATACTTTACAACAATTAAACCAATTTCAAAGCAAATCAGTGCAAAGGCACAAAAAATTATTTTTCCATATGTATTCTCAATTTAATCAGGTTTATAGTGCTTACATTTATCTGCTTAAACCACAGCATCTCATTCATTACCATCAACCATGAATGCAGAGCCGTACTTAGCTGTAGGAAGTGTTCCCGGGGGGTGGGGGGCTCATTCAGTCCGTTTACCCCTCAAGTGCGGAGTCCGGTGCGACTGCACCAGTTGAACCCCACTAAGCCCTGGTTGAATGTATGTTACTGATCACTGAACAAAATCTGTGCCAATGGCATTTGGACCCCCTTGGAGAAAGTAGTTTCTTTCTTTTTTTCAGGATAAGACGACGTGGTTCTCTGCAGTTTCCAGCTAAGCAAAAAATCCACTCCGACTTGCAGCATCACAAAAGTACTCCGGTAGAATTGGGGGGGGGGGGGGGGACAGAATCATTTCACATCCATTTATCAAAAATATTATTGAATATTTTATGAAAACTCATTAAATTAATGCTTAGTATAATCACAAAATTTGGTCATGAGACATGCTAGAAACAATTAACGTTAATGATATTGCTATTTTAGATTTGGGCCGTTTACAGTGGTTTGATTTGACATCAAATTTAATCTGTGAGAAACGTTTCAGATCGTCTAGGCACGCACAGCATACAAATGTCATTACTAAATAATATTTTTTTACGAAATACATATAGTAAATTAAGTAAAACACTTAACGTTACTTTCTGTGTTTTCCTTGTTAAAACAAACTTCCCCATCTGCCCTGCTTCGAGTGAAAGAAAATATCTCTCTGAGGAAAGTGTAGGAGCGCATATTAATGTCGCTATAAATCAATATGATGTTATAAAATAGATATTTTAAATGAGGTAAAACCATAAACGCTTACTTCTGGTCTTTCCTGTTTCTAAGTTGCACATTCAAATCTGTGAGGAACGGTTGGGCTCTTTTAGGCGCGCGCACAGCATTTAAATATCATCATAAAGTACAATCATCTTATAAAATACATGTAAACTAAGTAAAACACTTACTTATGGTGTTTTCCTTTGATAAAACCAAATTCACAATCTTCTCCCCATCGTGAGTGAAAGAAAATATCTCGCTTGAGAAAAAGTTTTGGAGAGAACAGAACATAAATATCGCTATAAATCAATATAATGTTATCAAACACATATTTTAAATGAGATAAAAACACTTACTTTCAGAATCCCCTTATAGAAAATAAATGATGTCCTCGTCTGTTCCGCATTCTCGAGGTCGGACATCCGGGACTTTTACTCCCATAACGCACTGCGCGCGCATAGCAAGCGCGGCGAAGGGTAAAACAAACAAGCGCTCGCCATTAAGCAACACGAAGCGGAAGACAAATGAGCGCAGATATGTCAAGAAAACTGCCGAGAATCATGCCTAAAAAATTAGCAATGATTCGGCAAATCAAAGAATAACAAAATAATACCACTGCAGAGATGGCCACTCAATTCTCTGTTGCTATGTTATGACATTGCTATGCATAATGGTCGGCAGCTCTACACTGATAAGCAACAATGAAATGCACTAGTTGTGTGGGGAATAAGATACGTTTCTGCAGTTAGTCTATTTTTGCTTTTTTGAAAAAACCGTGTCCCTCACTGACACTGTACAAGCTGTGCCACTGACAGACTGAGCTCATTACAGCCATTGTGTAACAGTGCTTTTGAATAAAATTTTTTTTTTTTCTAAATGAACAGTTAATGTAATCGATGCTTGATGGGTATTTAAACATGACTGCAAGTGTAGGACACATGGTATGTACACATGGTGTTCACACCAGGGGATTTGATGAGGTAATTGTATATGTCTGGATACTCGAGCCTGGGCCATGCCTTTGGGTTGTTCTCCCGGGACTCAGCTGGATGTCGATAGGGACAAGATTGTAACGTTAAACCTACAAGCGACAGCTTTCTGTGGTACCTGGTCAATGCAGGCGCAAGTACACTTTCTATATATTGATAAGACATTCTGTAATAGAAGAAAGATCTGTATTTGTATAGCTGCTAGCGCCTTTCACATACATGTAACGTTAGCTAACGTTAGTCACAAAGAGCTTTACATGAGTGTTTTATTACATTCACTTCACTTCTCACCACCGACATACATTCGCATACACAGATATCATTCATCATTAATACAAAGTAGTCCGTTAGTATCCATAACTGACATAATCCACAACAAAACTTCTGTTAATAGATACCTTTTTGATTTTCCTCGGGCTTTGCCTTGATTGCCTTCGGTTTGTTTTACCCTTCAAACACGGCGGCGGCTTGTTGCTATGCAGGTCACATGATTTGTGACGTAACGCCGACCAAGAGAATCCCGAGCGAAAGGAAATGTCGTTGAGAAAAGTTTATGCGCACACAGAAAATAAATGTCGTTATAAAACGATATGATATTACAAAACATTTTATGAGTAAGATTATACACTTTATTTCGCCGTATTCCGTCCTCATACGAGCCGCATCGTGAGCAAAGTATGTGAAAAATATTTCAGATGAGTCAGGCGCGCGCACACGAGCAAATGTCCCGGATGTGACTATTAACACTCAACAGTGTTACAGTTTTTCTCGATTGGTTTGGCTCATTTCTTGAAACCGAGATGACATTCTCAAAATAACATGGACAAATCTCCAAACCACCTTGCAATTGTTCACAACAGAATGTCATTTTTCATTGGTTTTATCAAATTGCAAATGCTTTAGTACATGTCTCAAGTGACTCTGTGCTTTTTTTCAAATGATTATGTACAAGTAGCTACAGTTAGCACAATGAGCCCACATTTAGCACATTTTCCAAATAAATAGATCTTGCTGATCTAAACTGATTAGTTGATTTTTCAGTGAAATGGTTACTCTCTCCAAAACATATCAGCATGGTTTCATTGTGTAAGTCATCATATGCACAATTGTCTGTTCAACTGTCAAAATTAGTCAAAGATATAATACCATGAAAGAATTTCTTGGAACATTTGATAAATTTATGACAGTACTTGACAATCAATCAGGTGAAATTAGAACTAACGAAGGAGCAGTTTCCCACATCTCAGATGACCAATCAACAGTGTTGGGGAGTAACTAGTTACATGTAACTGCGTTACGTAATTTAATTACAAAATTATTGTAACTGTAATTAGTTACAGTTACTACGAAAAAATGAGTAATTAAATTACAGTTACTTATGAAATTTTTAACGATTACAAAGGGGATTACATTTGAATATTTACACACATCCACATACAGATTTAACTGATTTCTTTCCCAAATTGCACTGACTATTCTGGGACATACCGCCCTAATAATTTCCTGGATGCGGAAATACAGTCTGGTTCGTAGAATCCAGTCATAAAAACGAAATGCCTAACGCGGACGGAATATGCCACATTTTGGATGACTAAATCAAAAGTAGGTCAGTACACTTGAATCAAAACATGACATCGACTAGTATCTGTGAATATTAAGCCCCAAAAATGCAATATATGACTTGCACATTCTGCGTGTCTGTGGAAATCAGGCGCGGACTGGACACCGGGAGAACCGGGACAATTCCTGGTGGCCTGGCAGCCGATTTTGCCCCACTATTTAATATCATTATTGTATAATTGCCTGCGAATGTACTAAAGCGATCATTTGCGAATCCGCCATTTGATAATTAAATCTCTAATAAGTCAAGTGTTAGTCATGACTCGCGCGCTCTCCGCGCCTCCGCCAAACGGTTTGGATCAGACTCAGAGTAATCAATGCGAGAGAGAGAGAGAGAGAGAGAGAGAGAGAGAGGGAGAGAGAGAGAGAGAGAGAGAGAGAGAGAGAGAGAGAGAGAATTAATAAAGTGGACTGTGGAAGCGCACAGCTGGAGCAGAGAAGCAGAACTCCTGTTCAGGGTTTTAGGTCAGTTTCATCTGTAAAGATGCTTTTTTTGTCTTTTTTTTATTTTTTTAATCAAGCAGCAGCACGTTGCTCACCAGCCATCACTCAAAATACTATATAAAGGACATCATTATTATCAGTTGTAATGTTACAGTAGGAATTTATCTTTAAAAAATTCCGATTTAAATTTACATTTTAATATTTAACTATAAATCCAGAGAAAATGGTTACTATTGTTTAAATGTGATAACCAAAAATGTAAAATTATTTTACAAATGTATTTATTTAAAAATAAATACAAATCCATTTGCAAAAAAACAAAAACAAAACAAGGTTATTTTACTTTTATATAGGCTAATAAAAGCAAGGTTAATTTTTGTAAGGGAAAAACATGACTCGTGTACAGTATTCAGATTTTTCTATAAAGATATTGTAGTATTGTAGAGTATTGTATTTTAAAGTATAGTTTTGTTCAATCTTGAGTATTAAAGTCACGAGAGATGGATAACAGGGCAAAATAAAGAGACTGAAGAGAAAAATGGAAGTGAAGGTGCAGTTCAGGAGACCACTTTTAATTATTTTTCATATCCCCAAATTAAAGATTTAAACCTTTTTTATGTCAGGTCCATACAAAAAAATATATTTGTCCATGAATTTGTTTGTATGAGTTTTTTTCCCAGTCCGCCCCTCCTGTAAATTAATGGCAAAGACATGGTTTCATTTACTACACATAGGCCTACTGAAGCGCGCAGTGTTTTCAACCTCTGCTGCCTCAATATAGGAGTACACGAGCACATAAACATAATTTCTAGAACTGCTCTGTGTCACTTAATGTGCATTTTACTTATTTTGAGAAAACTATCATCATATACAAAGAGACAGCAGTTTAAAAAAACACCAATGTTTCAGGAGTTTATTACACAGAATACGTCACATGCTTATTAGATAACTGTATTTAAGTTGATGTATATGCTTTTATTTATTATTCTTTAAATTTCACAAATTTAGAAAAGTAATCAAAAAGTACTCAAAAGTAATTAGTTACATTACTTTAATAAAGTAATTGAAAAAGTTACACTACTATTACATTTTAAACAGGGTAACTTGTAATCTGTAACCTATTACATTTCCAAAGTAACCTTCCCAACACTGCCAATCAAACAGTTTGTTTAGTTACCTGACAGGTGTTGCCTATGATTATGACTGCTGCCAAAAGTATATAGACAGAGCTTGGCCAGGGGGCCACTTTCATTTGCAGTGTGAACATGGAAGCACCTCGCCAAGTACAACAGCAACTTCCTGCTCGAGGAAGAAGAGGAAGAGGAGGAGTGAGAATGCATGGAGGAATAGGGGGAAGAGGCCGAGGAGCACGGAGGCACCATGATGTCCCAGATGAAATCCGGGCCACCCTTATTGACCACGTTATAAACCATCGCCTCACAATGGCAGAGGCAGGTCGCCGAGTGCAGCCTAATGTGCCTCGGTCTACAGTCTCCTCCATCATCCAAACCTTTCGCAGGGAAAACAGGTACAGAACTATTCTATTGAACTATTCAGTGTTGGTGTGTGTGTAGGCCTAGAGTACTGTAATATCTTCATGTGATGTTATATGATACTATAAAAATGACAAAGAAAAAAAATGGAGAAAATACTGTGAATAGTATTCCAGTCACTGTGCAGTGCATCCCACTTTTAGTACCATAAAACAGCAGTACAATTACATTGGTAACTCATTTTGTAACAAATTTACAGTGTTGACCTTTGACTTGTATGTCTAGGATTGGACGACAGCCTCAAGTGGGTGGCAGAAGAAAACTTCTAAATGAACAACAAGAACGAGAAATATGCAACATGGTCATTGCAAATAATGCCATCACACTGAGACAGATTCGTAATGCAATCCTTCTAGACAATGTAATGTTCCAAAATATAAACTCTATCGGCATCTCCACAATAGACCGGGTATTGAAGAAACATCAGATGACCATGAAACAGATTTACAGGGTACCATTTGAGAGAAACTCTGACAGAGTGAAAGAGCTGCGGTACCAGTATGTGCATGTCAGTCAACTACTGGTTGTCTATCATTGTAACACTATTACAGTAAGACATGGTTACCACTTTTTTTTGTTTTGCTTTATCCTTTTTACCTTCAGAATCCAGCTTTGTGTGACCAGAGCATTTTGCCTAGAAATTGTCTTCAGTTTTTCACTCCCTCTTTTTACAGTACTTTAGATCCTCCCTGCAGTATCTGTCTCTACTTGACTGATTAGATTTATTTTTATTCTATTGTAGAGAATAATGGCATTAGAAGGCAACGAAACCTCTCACATCCTAGTGTTCGTTGATGAAGCTGGCTTCAACCTGGCCAAAGGTCGAAGGCGTGGCCGTAACATCATTGGCCACCGAGCCACTGTGGATGTCCCAGGCCAGCGAGGAGCAAATATAACAATGTGTGCCGCTATATCAGAAAGAGGTGTGGCCACACACATTCCCAGTTTAGGGCCCTACAATACACAAAAGCTCCTAAATTTTTTGGACCACCTTTATACTGATCTGATCCCGGAAAATGAGAGAGGTGAAGAAGGACCTCAGCTACCACATTATGTCATTGTGTGGGATAATGTGAATTTCCACCGTGGCCCACGCATCAGAACCTGGTTCACCACCCATCCCCGGATGCTAATGGAGTTTCTTCCACCTTACTCTCCTTTCCTAAATCCAATTGAAGAGTTTTTTTCAGCTTGGAGGTGGAGGGTGTATGAGCATCAGGCTCAAGACCAGAGGGCCCTGCTACATGGAATGGATGCTGCATGTGAGGACATCACAGGGGATCAATGTAGGGGATGGTTGAGACATTCACGCCGTTTCTTCCCTCGCTGCATCGCAAGAGAAAATATCCGTTGCGATGTGGATGAGAATTTATGGACTAACAGAGAGCAGCGCGTCGATGGCCATGAGGATGGTGGCCAGGAAAGAGAGGGTGACAATGGCGACCACTGAAAATATTACTGTACTATAGTTCTGAAACTTTATTTACAGTATGGTAGGCTAGAGTTTTTTTTGTTTTTTGTTTGTTTATAACTGTTCACAATTACAGAATCCTGTATATGTTTTCTTTTCACAGTATGTTCTCTAATGTTAACATTTCTTTGTATGAATAAAAATGTTTACAGTTTCCTTGAGTACGAGTGGTTTATTGGAGGCTGATTTTACTGTAAAATCTTTTAGTTTTATTCATAGTGGTATTCTGTTGCTAGACCTGTGCCTCAGTGACAAAACGTCTAAGCATTTTGACTTGCAGTGCTTAAACAATGCCAAAGGTATAATGCATTTTGGGGGCATTGACTATTTATATGAGAAGGATATTTAGTTTTGACACATGGATAAACTGTTTTGGGAGAGATATGAGCTTTTGCAGGGGATCCATGGTGTTGTGCTAAACCATCCAGGTTATTTTGACAAAAGCACTAAATGAATGCACATGTGCCAAGGCAATTGAGAAGGATCTGTGCTATTTTGACTGTACTGACCTTTTATATGGGAAAGGAATCTGCTTTTGAAGCATGGAAGAAGAGTTTGGGGAAAGATATTTGATTTTGCTAGTGAGCTATAATGTTGAGCAGAACTGTAAGACTGTTTGGCCAAATGATCTTATGGTTTTGAGAATGTCATCTCTGTTTCAAGAAATGAGCCAAACCAATCGAGAAAAACTGTAATAAAGATAACTCTGCATATTTACACCGCCAGAGGGGGCTGTTTACACTAGCTAGTGTTGATCCTCTAAAATTCAACACCACAACTTAAACACTTTACTCTAAAAGTCCCCAACACTAGGATTTCAACACTAGATAATTTGCTGTGTAACATTGTCAGACTTTTAGAGAAACAAAAACATGGTCATTGGATTAGAGTTGTAAAATTTCAAGTAAAATTTATTGAAAATTTCAAAGAGTCTTGTCTTGTTTTCCAATAAAAAAATATCTAAGCACTGACAAGATGTACTTGTTTTCAGAGAATCTTGAATTACATTTATTTCTTTTAACCATTATAAAAAATAAAAAAAAAACATAAGTTATATGCTTTAAAAAAAGGCAACTTGACATTATATTTTTCTATACATTTATTTATATATATATATATATATATATATATATATATATATATATATATATATATATATATATATAATGTATGTGTTATTTTAAAATCATTATAATAATGCATTAAATATATTTTATTTGACTATTTTGTTATATTTTGTCTGTTGTATAGTTGATTGTATAGAATTTTCCATTTGTCTGTTCAGAATTGTCAACAGCGTTCCAGGGAAACAATTGAAAAAAATTGACTGATGATAGCATTGATCCCGTGCTTTGGACTGGTTCCCCCCAATATCTGCCATACTCACAGGACATCTTTACTCACACCACCTATTATGGACATAAGCCCAAACAGGACCAACTCCCAAATGATACTTTGCAAACACAACCTGGCCTCTCTGGAGAAATCCAATCCATCTTTTGTTGCCAAGTAGTAAGTGGTAGTTGAAGACAGATCTGACATGTAGCTGGCTCATCACCTTGTGAAGCAGGGACCGCCTGTTCTGATTTCTGCTTTTTCGTAAGACAGATGAGATGGTTAATTTAACTTATATATATATATATACATATATATATATATATATGTATGCAGCAAAAAAATAGTGATGTGTACTTTTTTTTACAATGTTCACTCAGAAATTGCAATTAAATGTCACTATTAATTAAAAGGAAAAGCAAGTAACATTGAATAAAACATTAATTTTTGAAGTAGAAAAACTGAAATAATAGTACTTCACTAATCTTTTTCATTTACTACATTGAAATTTAGAAAGAAAGAGTGTAGTGTATGAAAGTGTAGATAGATAGATAGATAGATAGATAGATAGATAGATAGATAGATAGATAGATAGATAGATAGATAGATAGATCGATAGATCGATAGATAGATAGATAGATATACATAAAACAGTAGACAACAGTACTCTTATAATCTTATATTAAAAAATTTGACAAATGTTTATATGATATAAATGACTGAAAGTTGACGTCAGAGCTGCCTATAAAATTACAAATACAACTACAGAGACTATGATCATGCTTAGTTAGCCATACACTGTGTCCACTGACATTTACCGCCATCAAAATCCCATTAAGATACTGCTGTCTGATAAGGAGTCTTATAAGTGAACTTTGGAAACTCTCTCACGCAGAAGACAGAGCACGGCGGCCACGGAGAGCCTGCTATTGTTGAGCATATGATCTTTAAGTAATCAAAGTATTTCAGTCTACAGTTCTCTCTCTCACCTGTCAGGACTGCTCAGGTCCCACTCATGACGAATTCCATTGTGGATGCCTTTGTGATAGATCCTTTTCCCAAACAAAAGCCACTGGAGAAAAGAATGTGAGAAGCGGCAAGCTGTTTCTGTATTTGTCTTATGCTTTCTTTATTCCTCTGGACATCCTCTTAGGAATGAACAAAGTGACAGTTACAGTAATAACACTTGTTTTATAAGGCCAAGGGAATAGAGGAAAAACTGGAACACATGTTTTATATGACATACCCACTGAAATTGCTATTAGCAGTGACAAAGAGTAGTGTGTGTGTTTCTATGTTTAGCTGTCTGTGTGTGATGATGACAGAAGAGAAGAAGACACTTGATAAGCTTGTGAAGACCAGACAGAATTTTCGCCAATCAGATAACAGAACACATCAAGTGCCAATGTAGTTAATGCAGTTAATTTAATAAATGTCAAACTAATAAGTGCAGGTGATCATGTTACAAAAAAACTAAAACTTGCATAAAGTGTGTTAGTTCATTTTCTTTTTATAAGAATGAAGAACTTAAAGATCCTCTGTCAGTTCCTGTAAAGATCAATTTTTTAGTACTTGTAAAACAACCTAACTGACTCAACATAACTGAATACCTGGGGGGAATAGTGTAGGAATTACTTGACAGTTTCCACAAAGAATTTACAATAGTACATTTCACGAATAATTACAAGGAATTCAAGTAACATTGAATTAAACCTGAAATTTTTAAATAAAACAAGATTTAGTATTTATATAAGAGAATTTTCTTGTAAAGCATACATCTTTGTCTCACTAGCTTGAAAATGAATTTTTACAGAGATGGATGAATGGATGGATTGATTAAAAATCTATAAAACATCTATGAAAAAGACTGTAAAGTTCAATCAAAGATGTTGGCTTGCCTTGCATATTCCTTAAAGTTGTTCCTTGCTAACAGCCTTAAATTAGATAATCAGTATTTCTCTTAAGGCAAATATTTTTTTCTGGAAATTCAGCTCTTCAGTTGCTGCTCAATCTATCTATTTAAGCAATTTCAAGCTATTTTATGTGTTAAATTTATTAAGCCTACTTTACATGCATCAAGACACTTAGTATTAGGAACTGATTTGGGTATGTGGAAATACTTGGAAATAAATGCAAAACAGACTGGGACTCTCAGGGTTGTATTCTGTTGGGTACACAGTCTCATTTTGGCACCCTTTAATCCTTTACACAGACCTATTAACAGAGAACATGCTGAGGCTGAAGGAACTCTTAGAAAACAGTTCCAATCTGATTTTCAAGAGAGTTTCCCATGACCAAGTAACGTCTCCATTGGGCCTCAGTGATGGTGAGTGTATCAGTACAATCAGTACCATCAGTGGTGTATGACTCCTGGGGTTTATCTACTAGATAGAGATTTTGCAGCTGCTCGTTCTCTGCCTGTGCGACTGAGGGGGGGAAAGCATTGTTTCTGCTGAAGGTGGGTGACAAAGAATGATGGTAGGTGCATTTATTTGAACCTCTAAATACACTTACTCACACCTAGACAAACTCATGCATCCGCGTTCTTGTCGTCCCTTTGTGTATGAGATAGAGAATTATCTTGGTGTGCGTGTAGACAATAGGCCTTGAGCGAGTGTGTGTTTGTGTTTCACAACAGATTGTGGTTATAGATAACTACTAGTCACAGACATAGCATGGACTCATGGGTAGATGTGCTGGAAACTTTCTCTCGTTCCTTTTACTGATCCATAGGAACAGTCAAGGCATCTTTAAAATAATGCAAAACTTTAGTGTAAAACAAAAAGTAAAGATAGAAATATGAATAAATAAAAATGATACGCTACATGTCGTTGTTCTGAGCCGTACATAATTACTATTTCTTGTTTTGACTGTACTAATGAATTTGAATTATCCGAGAGATGTAATATCAAAGAGCAAAATGCTAATAATTGCACAGTTTTATGCAGCTTAATTAGGTACAAGGGAGCTAACATGGGAAAAAAACCATAAACCCTGTAATAAATTATCATTTTAAAACTATTAAAACACAAAAACAACGAAAATCTGACAACAAACACAGGCATAATATAAATAATATATAAATAAATATAATGCATTACAAGAAAGAGACCCTAAATTTACATACTAAATTTAAGACTAAATTAGCATCCATAAACATGATGTTTCTTTTGAGCAGTTTGACCTAAAATATTCTGTTGCATATAGACTATCATAAATATATATTTTTAATTTAATAAATATATTCAACAAAATATTAATCATTTTGGATAAACCACAGAAATATTTCATTTGACACACTTTCCATTCCACATTGTCAAATATTTTTATTTGTTTGTTTGTTTACGTGTTTAATTACTATGATAACTTATATTTGTTTGCTTGGCTTACTAAAAAATACGAGTAATTTGGGGGTTCTTAAAACACACAAATATTGTATTTTATTAAACACATACTGTTTGTTTGTTTGTTTGTTTTCAACAAAGTAATTTAGGTTATTCCTGGTGCTTAAACCATAACAAATATTGCACTTTAACATAGCACTTTCCATGACAAAGATTTCTTTTTTTTTTTTTTTTTTTGGGAGGCTTATTTGTATTTATTTTTTTTTATAAAATATGAGTACATTTTATCTACTCTTGATTTTTAAACCACAACAAATGCTTCCATGTCACAATACAATACTTTCCCTGTCAAATAAACAATTACAAAGTTTCATTCATTCATTCAAACACAAGCAGATAATGGTTGCTGCTGGAACAGACCAACTTCAGTTGCAAACGAAATCCTGGGCTTTGGGCACCCTCTTGTGGATAAAATCGTTTTAGGGCTCTGTTTACGGTTCCCAAGCAACAAGGTTCGTAGAGAAAACGGAAGTGTTGGCGATTTGCTGCAAGTGATTCTGTGATCATACTAGCAAATATTAACAAAAAAATAAATAAATACAATCTTGATAACACTGGCAAACCCTAAAGAAAAAGACCCTGTGGACATATTTAACATATATGTTTCATATCTATCTATCTGTGAATGAAAATGATTACAGTGTTCTCTAAATGTTTAGATAAAGATATAAACACATTTTAGATGCCATTTAAATTTTTAATATCTGTGAATTTATTAATTTATTACCACTTTAAAAAAAGGTTTGATTTGTTAACATTAGTTTTTACTATCTTAGTTAACATTAACAATGAAAAATATTTCTATAACATCTTACATTTTCTATTACATTAAAAAAAAAATAGTTTCTATATATCTTAGTTAATTTACTAAAACGTTATTGACTTATAGGACCTTATTGTAAAGTGTTACCTATGTATTTATTAATCCATACACGTAAAAACAGAAGATACATAGGCTTATTTTGATGAACTTTAAAATTGGATAGCTTTTGCTTCAAAATCTAACCAAAAACAAACTTGTGTAGTTGTTGTTTTGTAATTTTTGTATTTTACATTTGCACACACCATGGATTCATTCCCAATTTACATATTATAGTATCCCAGATTACTATGCATATAGTTGACCTTCACTAGTGTAGTAAAAAAAGTAGGATGTCTTCCATAATCATCCTAATTATCTGTTTTGTGCAACATTAACATTAAGATTAAATTTTCCATTGCAGAACTCTGAAATCACTAAATACATGGACCCTGTCTGGCGGTTGATCGAGCAAACACAAAATTTGGGATGACAGTTTTAACTATTTTCCTAATGCCATATACACCATATACTAATGCAAATAAATAAGTTAGTACCTGTGAGAATTTCAAAGTGAGCATTCTTTGTTATAACAAATAAACACAACAAATGCACAAGTACAAAAATATTTCAGAGAACACTCACTAATACAGAGAAGGTAAGGTTGGGTTTGCACAGAGGCTGCTTGTCTCAAAATCCCATGAGCTGCCCACCTAGACAGTGTTTTTACCATTTTGCAAGGCAGGTCATTCGATTTTAAGACACAGCCGGGCTGTTTAGAATTTCAGTCTTGTATCTAGAGATATGTTAAAGTGGGTCAAATGGCCACCATTCATCACTATGACTGTGACTGCTCCTGTCCAGCAGAATCTCTGCATAGTAGGCAAAAGAGATTAGTTCATAACTAATCGATCTTAGATAATGTCATATTATACAGAAGTAGGATTTGCACAGCTTGTTTTGCAAATGTGCCTTTTTCACAAGAAAAATCCATTACCGGTGACCATAATCCACTGGTGGTTTATTGGAAATTATTACACATAATATATCGACCACTCAGTACAGTATATAACATTTTCCTAACATTCTCAGAGAATGGTTCAAAACATCAGGATGCAATCGTACAGTAGATTAACAAAATACAGGTTCACTAAAAGATTTGAATAGTCCTTCTTTTAAACGCATAACCCATAAGCCATTCTTAAGTCAGTTTAATGTGTTATTCTAGCCACAATACTGTCAGCATCCCTTGCAATTTCCATCCAGACAGAGATGATGCCACATCCAGACTCGGTCAGTGCTTGCTGACCAGAGTCACGTAAGATGAACTAATCATCCCAGACAGGATCTGATGCTGCTCAGCCTGACTGGGTTCATAACTACATCGGGCCATGGAGATATGTGTTAGATGCTCATCAGAATACAGAAGCATGCCAGCTTTTAAGACATCTGTATTATAATTCTTTTTTTTTACACTTAAAAAAGAAACAATCTGCATAGTGAGAAAAAAAAGAACAACCAGTGGGATAGAGTTTTAAAACAGCACATGCCCCAGTGTGTAAATATATGATCTGATATGTTGAAAAACAAGCCCAGTGAGAATGCTGTGATGTTTGTAACCAGTAGCAACTGAATTTGAGTCTGTACCACACTTCGAGCTGTGAGAACATTTTTCACACAGACATAAATATTATGGTGGCTCTCTACAGTTTAGCTGATTTATTTTTTGAGGTCTCTTCGGATAAAAGGAACTGTGGCTCATTGAAAGTGCACTAGATTAGTAGGGATCAACTGGTGGGCCGTGACTCAGAAATGGACAGCAGGGAAAAACATGCTAAATGCACATAAAATAATATAAGTTTTCAAACTTTCTGTTGTCAAAATCAAAATGTCCTAAATATGTTGATACCTGGATAACTGATGATATTTACATTTGGCCAACAACAGAAAAAGATATTTTTTTTATGTGCAGTTGCTGTAGTTATGACATCTTCCACCAGTGGGTTACATAAGCCAACCCTGGACCCCTTGTAATAGTAGTAAGATTATTTATTATTTTTGAAGAAAAGTATCTTATATGCTCATCAAGGTTGCATTTAGTAATAGTAATAGTAATATTATTAAAATTTGAAATAAATGTCTTTCATTTTAATATGTTTTAAAATGCATTATTGATAGCGAAGCTGAATTTTCAGCAACCATTTTTCCGGTCTTCATTGTCACATGATCATTCAGAAATCATCCTAATATGCTGATTTGGTACCATTTCTTCTTATTATCAATGCAGAAAAAGTTGCTTGCTTAACATTTTTTGTTGAAACCATGATATTTTTTTTTTCATGATTCTTTGATGTATATAAAGTTAATAAGAACAGCATTCATTTGAAACCAGAAATCTTTTGTAACATTATAAATGTCTTTGCCATCACTTTTGACGAATTTAATGTATCTATACTAAATAAAAGTATTCATTCCTTAAAAAATCTAATCTTACTGACCTCAAACTTTAGGACAGTAGTATATTTGAATCTACTTGTTGGGTGTGTATTTCCATTTGTTTGCAGTTTCTAAGTCTTGAAATGAATATATTGAAACAATTATAATTGCACTAGCAACGGTTCGTACAAACAAATAATGATTAATGTCTTTAATAAGTAAAAAAACAATTCTGAGACTGTAATGTGACTCACTGGATGATTCAGCATTTTTCATGCCCTCTTCCTCTGTTGCGGACGAACACTTTGTGTCCCAAAGGAGACAGTTATTAGCTAGTCAAATTAGCCAGTCAATGAATCACACCAACAGCACACTCAGCGGACAGATGCTATGCTAGTTTGCTTGTGAGCATGTTTCACTCTACACAAGCTCTTACACACAGCAATATCTATCCAGTAAAATAAACATCTTTAAAATTTCCATAATATTTGCGGGGATTTGTGTTATTTGTCTGTAGAACACTAAATCACTAAAAGGCCTGCTTTCACATGGTGAATTTAAATGTTATCATTTACCTGCTAACAATTCAGTTGGGATATGTTACTACAACCCGAATTCCGGAAAAGTTGGGACGTTTTTTAAATTTGAATACAATGAAAACTAAAAGACTTTCAAATCACATGAGCCAATATTTTATTCACAATAGAACATAGATAACATAGCAAATGTTTAAACTGAGAAAGTTTACAATTTTATGCACAAAATGAGCTCATTTCAATTTTGATTTCTGCTACAGGTCTCAAAATAGTTGGGACGGGGCATGTTTACCATGGTGTAGCATCTCCTTTTCTTTTCAAAACAGTTTGAAGACGTCTGGGCATTGAGGCTATATGTTGCTGGAGTTTTGCTGTTGGAATTTGGTCCCATTCTTGCCTTATATAGATTTCCATTTGCTGAAGAGTTCGTGGTCGTCTTTGACGTATTTTTCGTTTAATGATGCACCAAATGTTCTCTATAGGTGAAAGATCTGGACTGCAGGCAGGCCAGGTTAGCACCCGGACTCTTCTACGACGAAGCCATGCTGTTGTTATAGCTGCAGTATGTGGTTTTGCATTGTCCTGCTGAAATAAACAAGGCCTTCCCTGAAATAGACGTTGTTTGGAGGGAAGCATATGTTGCTCTAAAACCTTTATATACCTTTCAGCATTCACAGAGCCTTCCAAAACATGCAAGCTGCCCATACCGTATGCACTTATGCACCCCCATACCATCAGAGATGCTGGCTTTTGAACTGAACGCTGATAACATGCTGGAAGGTCTCCCTCCTCTTTAGCCCGGAGGACACGGCGTCCGTGATTTCCAACAAGAATGTCAAATTTGGACTCGTCTGACCATAAAACACTATTCCACTTTGAAATAGTCCATTTTAAATGAGCCTTGGCCCACAGGACACGACGGCGCTTCTGGACCATGTTCACATATGGTTTCCTTTTTGCATGATAGAGCTTTAGTTGGCATCTGCTGATGGCACGGCGGATTGTGTTTACCGAAAGTGGTTTCTGAAAGTATTCCTGGGCCCATTTAGTAATGTCATTGACACAATCATGCCGATGAGTGATGCAGTGTCGTCTGAGAGCCCGAAGACCACGGGCATCCAATAAAGGTCTCCGGCCTTGTCCCTTACGCACAGAGATTTCTCCAGTTTCTCTGAATCTTTTGATGATGTTATGCACTGTAGATGATGAGATTTGCAAAGCCTTTGCAATTTGACGTTGAGGAACATTGTTTTTAAAGTTTTCCACAATTTTTTTACGCAGTCTTTCACAGATTGGAGAGCCTCTGCCCATCTTTACTTCTGAGAGACTCTGCTTCTCTAAGACAAAGCTTTTATAGCTAATCATGTTACAGACCTGATATCAATTAACTTAATTAAACACTAGATGTTCTCCCAGCTGAATCTTTTCAAAACTGCTTGCTTTTTTAGCCATTTGTTGCCCCCGTGCCAACTTTTTTGAGACCTGTAGCAGGCATTAAATTTTAAATGAGCTAATTAAGTGGATAAAAGTGTAAAATTTCTCAGTTTAAACATTTGCTACGTTATATATGTTCTATTGTGAATAAAATATTGGCTCATGTGAAATTTAAAAAACGTCCCAACTTTTCCGGAATTCGGGTTGTACAAAATAGATGCTGTATCTGCTAAAAGCTAAAAGTTTAACATGCTACTGGTGTTCTTAGTGGGCAATCTAATTTGATACACTTGAATGAGAATGAAAGAAGAGCGATAAATGGGGTTTGTTGTGTGTTCAATGAAATATTACACAGTGTAGGCCTATAGTGGCTACAGATGAAAGAGGTGTTAGCACTACACACTTCAATAAATCACATCAAATCCTGCATCCGTGCTGCCATCAAGGAGCAAAATAACTTTTCTGATCATTTGGATCAGAATGAGTGGAAACTAGGAAGAATTCTAATTAACCTTTCAAGACCTTATTGAGCATCTAAATGTTGCAGCGCAATAAATTTACTAGCATATTGTAATACAGCATATTGGTGCGGACTTAAAGGGGTCATATGATGTTGCTAAAAATAACATTATTTTGTGTATTTGGTGTAATGAAATGTGTTTATGTGGTTTAAGGTTAAAAAAAACATTATTTTCCACATAATGTACATTATTGTTGTACCTTCAGAAACGTGTCAATTTTTAGTTTATCATTCTGAAAGAGGTATGCTCCGATTGGCCAGCTATCCAGTGCATTGTGATTGTCCATATGTTTCAAGCGTCTGATGGGAAATGTTACACCCCATATACTGTTTTGGTGTGTCCCGGTCAGAACACCGGCATGACAGGACAAAAACAATAAAACCCATTACAAACAAGGAAGTTGCTGCATCCAGTGGGAACATAATTACTGATTATAATGACTTATATTGTCTTTTTACGTGTGGCAATGCATATCGCGCTGCGTAAACATAAAACCACATCTGCATTTGTGAACGGAGAAATGACAAATAACAAGTGGTACTCTACACTGCTCAAAACTCGCGTTTGAATCATCAATGGCAAATCTAGATTATATGTAAACCTACTTACGTACTGCGAGTCAGAAGTGCCAGACTGTCTTTGGAAAGAGTGAGGAATGGCCCGCTGCTTGAGTGAGGAACAGCCGGGGGATTGAGTGAGGAACGGTCTGCTTGTAAGCAAGTGAACAGCAGCAGGCGGCTATGACGAGGAATGGCCGGCGGATTCAACAAAGAAGCGGCCAGGGGTTGCGGCAACCAGTGCTCGAATTGAGTCAAGTCTTATGGGGGGGTCCCCAAGTTTTTTGGGCGGGGGGTTGGTTAGTCTCGCAATATACACTTTATACAAAATATACAATATATTTGATCATAATATGCATAAATATATACTATTTATTAAAAACGCTTGAATTCACATACATACATATATATATATCTTCTTTTAAATTACTTACTTGAGTAATATGGATTTAGAGGGTGACAAAGCAGCAGACTCAAAAGGGCAGCTATGGCAAATATACCAGGGCACTACATATAAGGCACTTGAACACCCGTAAAAGCAAGTGACTTCAAAATACATTGAAATGTCTCAAAAACAGTAGAAAATAATCAGATGGCTTCCAGTCTCACTGGATGGTATCACTGTCAGATTCAACAGTGGCACAGGGATAATTATTTCATAATGTCTCCGAAAGCAGTGAAAAGAGAGCAGTCAGTCATTTTATTTTTCAGGATTTTTTGATGAATAGAAAGTTCAAAAGAACAGCATTTATTTGAAACAGAATCTTCTGTTACATTATACATGTCTTTACTGTCACTTTTGATCAATTAAATGCAACCGTACTGAATAAAAGTATTAATTTCTTTCCCAACATTTTTTTATAAATTCTAACCACAAGCTTTTGAATGGTAGTGTATAATGCTACAAAAGTTTATATTTCAGATAAACTTTCTATTCATCAAACTAAATTTTTTTTTAAATACTGTAAATAACGGTTTTCAACATTGATATTAATCATAAATGTTTGTTGAGCATCAAATCATCATATTAGAAGGATTTCTGAAGGATCATGTGATGAACACTTGGAGTAACGATGGTGAAAATTCAGCTTTGATCACAGAAATAAATTATATTTTATTGTATTATTATTTTACATTGTAATAATATTTCATAATATTACTGTTTTTACTGTATTTTGGATCAAATCAATGCAGGCTTAGTGAACAGAAGAGACTCTTGAACTTTTGAATAGTGTACATCCAACAGAATGATTCTAGCTTTATTTACCAATGTAGTATTTACCCTAAAAACAACTGGATGATTGATGTGACAATGTTTGTTCCAAAAGGCTTGATTAAATGCATGAAACTTGTTTATTATAAATTGTGGCAAAACATGCTGTCAGCCTGTGTGTTGGTTGGGATTTTTCAACTATTTCAGCACATACGATTTTTAAATAGTTACGTCCAGTAGGTGGCGATAAAGCACTGTCATAAGTGAGTGAGTCAGCAGACTATTCAACCATTTCAGTGAAAAGGGCTGCTTTATTCATAAACAAACAATACTATGGCAATCAAAATAAATCATTGCTATTTCAAGAGTGAATCCCGCATAAATGCGTATGTAATTCCCAAAACTTTGCCGTGTTTATACAGCCTTTGGTCCTAGCAGCATGAAAAACAAGTCATATACAAATAAATACAAATTCTGAATGGATATTAGAAAGCGCACAACTAGCGCTCCCTTTATAATTACTAAAAATCTGTTATCCATCTTCATCGAGATCTCTAGCACTAGCACTCCTGTAGAACCAGGACTGTTAATTATGAAAAAAAATAGTAATGTAAGCCTAAATGTTTCCAATATGCTAGGAATATAAAAGCCCCGACATGGAGTGGATAACTGTTAGATATAAAGTAGAAAGATATATAGCGAGAGACAATTACCCCTCAAAAAAGTCAGTAAGAAGCTTTCTCTTCCCGACTGCGAGTGGAGGTTTATTTTTCTCCATATTTTAAAAGCTAAAATTAGCTTCACCGGAGCGGCGCCAAACAAACAGTCCCGTCGACGATGTCATGCGCGCGCACAGCGCTCTTTAGGCGGGACGTTTACATTTTAAAGAGACATGACAACTAGCCTATAAACACACTTAAAATAAATTATTGTAAATAATCAATTCACGATATTTACTGTATCCTTTGCATGCATTTATTTTGATTTGTCATTATTATTTTTACTAAAATAAAAATATCCGAGGGACCCCCCTAATTCTATTTTTTACTTCTTATGGGGGGTCCCTAATACCTTATGGGGGGTCCCGGATCCCCCCAGCCCCCCCTCAATTCGAGCACTGCCTCTACATCCCTGAAAGACAGCGGAGACCAGGACAACTAGAGCCCCAGATACAGATCCCCTGTAAAGACCTTGTCTCAAAGGACCACCAGGACAAGACCACAGGAAACAGATGATTCTTCTGCACAATCTGACTTTGCTGCAGCCTGGAATTGAACTACTAGTTTCGTCTGGTCAGAGGAGAACTGGCCCCCCAACTGAGCCTGGTTTCTCCCAAGGTTTTTTTCTCCATTCTGTCACCGATGGAGTTTCGGTTCCTTGCCGCTGTCGCCTCTGGCTTGCTTAGTTGGGGACACTTCATCTACAGCGATATCATTGACTTATTGAAATAAATGCACAGACACTATTTAATTGAACAGAGATGACATAACTGAATTCAATAATGAACTGCCTTTAACTATCATTTTTTCATTATTGACACTGTTTTCCTAATGAATGTTGTTCAGTTGCTTTGACGCAATGTATTTTGTTTAAAGCGCTATATAAATAAAGGTGACTTTGACTTTGACTTTGACACACACACCATTTAAAAGCTTGGGGTCTGTGTGATTTTTTAAAATGTTTTTGAAAGTCTCTATGCTCACCAGGCCTTCATTTATTTGGTCATAAACAGTCAAATAATATTGTAAAATACTATTACAATATAAAATAATTGCATTCTATTTTTTATATATTTTTAAAATTTGAATTATTCCTGTAATTACAAAGCTGAATTTTAACAAAGCAGCCATTACTTCAGTCTTCAGTGTCACATGATCCTTAAAGGAATAGTGCACCCAAAAATAAAACTTTTGTCATCATTTACTCACTTGTTCCAAATCTGTACACATTTCTTCTGCTGCTGAACACAAAATAATTTTGGGGTGAATAATATACTGATTTGGTGCTCAAGAAACAAATTTGGTTTAAAGTGCAAAAGATCATACATGTGTAATAAAAGTAATATGCTTTGACAGGCTGCTGCCATATACCTTGCAATCTATTGTCATCATTTTTGTTTTTCACACCCAAGCTGTCCCACCAATGGGAAACAGTGCAAGTCCACTGGAGGCCAAGCTCATAAAACTGGCGAAAGCTGGCCATTTAAAGCACATGGCATTTCTTTCCCGCTGTGACACTGATTGGAACAGAGCAGGCAGATTAATCAAGAGAACGCTGGCATTTCACTGAGGACATCACCACAATCACGAAGGAAAAGCGTCGTCAACTTCCATCAATGCGGAGGGGCTAGACTTGAAAGACAGAGTGATGAAAGCCTGGCTATAATCACTATTATTTTACTCTCCAGCTCCTGTGAAATTAATCGTATTATTCCCTGATAGCAAGTGTTACTACTCTGCACAAATGAGGCTGTCTTAGACTTCCAGATGGTGGCTTAAGAGAAAAACATAAGGATTTTCAAGAATGTCCAGTTTATGGATGAGCTGTCCTCAATATGAACTCTACCCTGTCAGTGCGCCGCATGTGTTTGTACTTTCCCATTTCTTCACCTTTATATTATCCTTCTAGATTTCTGCTTGCATAGTTGTTTCTTGTTTTCTTTCTACCTTCAATATTATCATCATTTTCTTTTCTTCTCCCAGTTCCCTACGGGCTTTGTGCAGTAATGGAGCATGCAGTCTTTCTCACACCCCCTTATTCGCTCACACACACATACAGTACACAAACAAACACACTGTCAGGAAGACCATGTATCCAGGTGGGGAGTTTGAGCTGTTAAAGAGGCAGATGGAGAAGAAGGATGACAGACAGATTCAGGACATTCATGTCAGCTGAGATACAGACCAGTCAGAGGATTGACACACAGATCTTATGATTATTCATCATTGAGCTAAAGAGAAATGCAATTTTCATCAATTTGATATGGATATAAAACATTTCAGTATTCCTAGGCCCACTATAATTTTACACTTCCTTACAGTATCAATATTTTAAGCTTCAAATATGGCAAGGCAACTAAGAGATTCATGCTAAAGATGAGGATCATTTCTCAGTTCAGCTATGCAACTGAAGCACAGCCATGAAAAAAATGCAAAATAAACAAATATATTATTTTTAACCCAAATTAAATAATTATAATTCTATCACATCACTCTTGTAAAGCAGATCTCCAGTGAGGATAATTTCTCAGCTCAGTCAAGCAACTGATGCACAGCAATGAAAGATGGGAAAATTACAGGAAGTGCTTTTTAATCCACATGAGATAATGTAAATAAAAAAGCAGCTAATTTCAAAGTATTCGAGTAAGGGGTTTCTGCTATATCTGCTGACCAAGAACACAGTTCATCTGGGACCAGAGCACATAGTATGAATTTTAATTCCGGAAGACTATAAATTCAGATTTTTGAGCCACAGCAGTGGGACAGTATCTAGAAACGATCAATGTAGGCATTGCATAAGCACTGTGAGCAACACACAAAAAAATCTAGCTACATTGATTTTACATTAATCCCCATTTATCATAAGTCCCTGGAAGGTAATATTTACCATAATTACAGTTCTAGAGATAACTGGTCTTCAATCCAGCAAAATATCTCATCCTATATATATTATTTTTTCTCTTTCTTTAGTTTAACAGCCCATTAAAAGGGGATCAGTGATGTGAATGTGGGAACTGAGAATGAGGTATGAACAGCAGAAGCTGCAGGTATCCTCACCCAGTGCACAGAGATGGAAGAAATTTAATGGAAGAATATACAGATGTAAAAGCATACATATACATTTCATCAAACCATATAGTTGCTTTAAATTATATATAATGTATAGAATGTCTCTTATTGGTTGGACACAACTGATAAAATAAAAAAATAGGGCACAACAGTAAGGATATAACGTAATGAATAATCATACACCATCAGCATGTGGAGACACACACCTGCTTTAATAATCTCTTGTCCTCACTCTCACACACATACACTCATTTTAAGTTAACAGTAAGTGTGTGGCTGTCTCTGTGTATCCCCCTCGCAAAGCAATTGACAGAGCACATCTATTACCTGTCTTTTATTCCTTCCTCATAGCCTCCAGCATCAACCACAGCATGTCCATGAATAATAACTGCCAACAGATACTTGATGTGTAACACTCTGCATGCATCTATTCAGCATTATGAGAGGGAAGAGAGCACACACTCTGTGCTCAGTGTCACACAGACTAAACTGAGAGTTTACTGTGTCTTTTAAATGTCACAGGCTTGGACTGGGTCTCATCGTCTCTAGGAAGAAATTAGATTGAGTGAAGAAAGCTACAAACATAATTGGCTATAAAATGAGGCCAGAATTTCAATGGCACAGACAATGATTAAAAATTAAACAACTGAGGCAGTTTAAAAAAAAAGCACATATGCTGCACAATTCTATTTTCTAATTCTATTTTTTAATTATCATGATGAAAACTGATAAAGATCTGATAAAGTGTGAAATCTGTCTCAGTTAACTTGACAGTCTTATATTTTGAAAGAGAAACATAGATCTCCAGTGGAAGAAGCAGAAGGGCATGCATGTTAAGAAAAAGATGTGTAATGTAAATTAAATGTAAAAAAAGATGACAACAAAGCATATCTGGAATGGATCACTGAGGTCAACCACAGATGACCTCACAACTCTAGTGTCTTGTGAACACATATATAGAAAAGATGTCAAACTTAACTCATGTCATAATGAACGTCCTACAAAACAACCCATATACAGTATACGCATATATGTGACCTCCTTAATGCTCAAATGGCACATTTAACATCAAAGCATTGCCGAAGACAGCATTACAAAGAATTGACACAAAACAGCCTTGTACAAAACGAAGCATGTCACTTCAAGGCCTGGCAATTAGAATACAAATGAACCAGGGATGATGCAGAGGGGGAATAGATCACTAATGGCTGAACAAAAAGATCGATGCTTGGGCTGCTTTCCTCTGGGTGGATGGAGAAAGAACTGGACAGTTTCCACAACATAAAGGCTCACCAAGAGCAGGACATCACTCAAATCGAACTCAAACTTCATGTTGCCGATGATGCACAAAGTGTGCTATGTGTATTTTGTCCTTCTCTTGACAGAAGAAGGACTGGAGCACAGATTCATGAATGACCTTCATTCAAATATATAAGCTTCCTCCCAAGAGCCTAAGAGACTGAGGGACAACATCAAAGATCCAAAAGACCAGTACATCAGGCATGAGAGGGTGAAACCCACGTTTGTCAGAAAAAGATGGAAAGAAAGGAAATTAATAAGAGAGTGTGTTCCTTGGATGCAGTGTTTTGTTGTGTATAAATACAGTTACATATTAATATGGCTGCATAATTGTGTTGTTGCATTTGTGTATTTGAATTAGATCACCTCTGACTGACGATATATATGCATAGTAAGTGTGTGACATGGTTTTCAAACATGCATTATTATTCTAATAAGAGATACTGATAAATCAAGAAGTCACCCAAACTGGTGCATTTTACGTTGTTGAATATTACTCTATTCACTGACTGTATTGAGACACTGTTGTCATTAAATTCATTAAATTTCAGATCCATGGGGAGAAAGATGTCACAATGTGTTCACTGCAAATATTCTGGAAAATCAGACATCTGTGGTTTGTGGTCTTTGCGTGTCAACACATATTGTCTGATGCTTGTGTAAGGTGTCACCTTACTGAACCACTGGGTGTCACCATTTTTAGATAAGCAATATGTATGAAACATATCAACTATTTGTGCCTATGTCATTTTTTTCTGAAGAAATTCTAATATGGTTTTTAAAAATGTAGCCTGATGAAACACATTTAAAGTCAAAAGAAAAAAAATATTGTTTAGGAAAACTCTTTTAAGAATGTTCTAGCGTAGAGTAGCAAAAATTATGCTCTATTAAAGCCCCTGTGTGTAAAAATAATAAAATAAATTGAAAACCTATATACATAGGCTATCAAATGATTTGTTGATTAATCATTAAGATCAACTGGATCCATTCGAAAAGTTTAATAAGTAAAATGTAATTAATAGTAAAATGTATTCAAATTAATGAAAACAGATCAAGTGCAAAGTAAAAATTTTATGTTAATGCAATTACGAAAGACAATTACTTTTGAGTCAACATGAAATCAGAATAACCCTATTCACTTAATTTATGCTCTTCTAGTGATTTGCATAAAAGACTGTCCCGTTCCGTCCAAGCCGTTAATTTATGATGGAATTCAGGCCCTATCCACACGAAGATGCATTTAGCTGTATATGCATACATTTTGTATCGTATAGGCTTTTCGTTCACAGGGATCCAACGTTTTGGGAGAGTGAAACTGATATTTTTTGACACCGGGTCCATATATTTTCTGAAACAATGACGTCATCAGCCCCCTAGTCAGACACCGCTATGTCATGTAACAGAAACAAAAACATGAACAAACATGTTGATTTTGTTTTAAACATGAATGATTTATTTTTTATTAACTAACAATAATGCAGATTAATAAACGTGTTGTTTGTATCCGCAAAGTTTATGCGCATAGTTCAAGTCTTCTTCTCTGTTTTTAGTGTATCTCTGTGGCAGAATTACAGTGCCACATGCTGGTCTGGCATGTCTTCTACATCGTTTTGTGGCTTTCCTGTGAAGTAGTCTAATTATCCGTGGATTAAATTAAGCCCCGCCCTGTTTACCGATATAAAATATCGGTATACCGAAATAAAATGGGAAATACTTAGGCCTAAAATAAAATATATGTATAATGAATTATTATCCATATAGCCTACAGTAGTTCTATATGATATATAATAAAATGGACAGGCTTTTACAGACCATTGAAAAAATAAACTTCAGTATTGATTAGCCTTAGTTTGGAGATAAATATGGCTAGTTCTGAAAATCCACCATCACTTGTGAAGCGAATAAAAATCATCTCAATAACACAATTCTTGCAGTCGCCTGAGTGATCCATTCATTAAAACTGGTCATGCTAGTTACAAGTTCCGGTTTTACAAAAAAGAGAGCAGGTAACTCCGAGACGACTTTCAGCCAGGTAGGAGCATTTTGTAGCGTAGCACTTGAAACGCGAAGCAGAATGAACGAACATATTGAATCGTTGTATGGCGTTTTCATTTGGCGTCATTTAATTTAAGACCTTAGGATCAGAAGCTTCTTATCTCTGCAGGTGTCCCGCTGGAGAAGAGCGGCGAGGTCACACATTCACAAATACACAAACACACACACACACACCCAGCTGAACAACACACTGCGCGATCAGGGAGACCACACCTCCGAACGGAGGGCAAAAGTCCGGACGGATCGAGCAGTGCACCTGCGACGACATTCGCCATGAACAACCTGATATGGTCGGGATTACTGTGCGAGACTTCAATTAAACTTGATGTCTGTTTTAGCTGAGCGCGTTTCACCTCTCAGACGGATTGGCTGTATTTGTCTTGCTGTGTGTGTTTGTGGCTGATGTGTTCGGGATGGTGTGCTGCCTGCTAGCGCATCACAGGTAAGAACCGAAACGTTCTCAGTACGCCTTCGTATTCTTTTAGTTTTAAATAGCTAAAATTATATTTAGTATGAGTTATAAAAATATAAGACAGATAGGATGATCCACACCTTGATAGAGCACCGCAGAACATGTAAACTTTGTACTGGAGTTTTATGACTTCCTTCTGTGAGGGTATTAAAAAGTACTCTATGTAGTCTAGTCTTTCCCTTCCGGGAATTCATGAGGTGCAGATCAGGTGAAGGTAAGTATTTAAATCTGTTTGTAGCATCCTAATATAGGGAACTTTAGCAATATACAATGTTTATTGCTGTATATCAAATACTTAAATTAACTTCATACTATTATAAATTAAGCACTATCACACAAAAACAAAAGTTCTGTACTAAGTATAAAGACAGTTGTTCTGCATTAGTACAGTAGAACTGAGATGTGATGTTCAGTATCATAGGCAAATAACATCACTCCTAATATAAAAGGACTGTAACTGACTGTTCTGTTCTGTATATGGATATTTGGACTTTGTACACTAAATATATTATCCTCATATACTGTGTGAACATTTTCACCAGTGTTACAAGATAAAAGCTAGTACAGCACATTTCCTATCTACTGCATGTCAACAGCTTTATAAGATAAACTATTATTATTGAAATTACTATCTCGTATAAATAATAATTCATTTTAAAACCTATTTAACATTATAAACTAACTACTTAATAAAATACTAATGTATAGAATTTCACTATTAATTTATATGGTTTATAATACTATACTGATGAACAACATACTGTATATTCATTTATTTCCCGGAGCAGGTCACACACTTACTGTCCTTTTGCATTTATGCACATCTTATAACATTAACATTCCATTATGGCAAAAGCATATCGATATTTCAGATAAAAACATGGGAACATTTTTTTTTAAAAGTAGTGCAACTTATTTGGTGTGCGAGACGTGGAGTATAATTCTCTGAGCTGGCCAAACTAAATCTTCCCACAAATGAGGAATCCATTTGTTATGAGTTTTGAGGACACCAGAAATTGGCTGGACAACATAACTCTTAATATAAACATATATAAGCAAATTTGTCCAGTATATAGATGTTTGGAATGAGAAAGTTATATAATTATCAGATAACACTTACAGTGGACACTGTGATGTCCATGTCAAACATATTGTGGTTTAAAGAGTAACTCATAATACGAGTTACTCTTAATTAATAAAATATTAATACATTGCATTTGTGACCCTGGTCTTAAATTGTTGGGGTATGTTTTCAGCAATAGCCAAAAAAACATTGTATGGGTCAAAATGATTGATTTTTCTTTTATGCCAAAAAATCATTGACCTATTAAGTAAAGATCATGTTCCATGAAGATATTTTGTAAATTTCCTACCGTGAATATATCAAAACCTAATTTTTGATTAGTAATATGCATTGCTAAGAATACATTTGGACAATTTTAAAGGCCATTTTCTCAATATATTGATTTTTTTTTTTGCATCCTCAGATTCCAGATATTCAAAAAGTTGTATATCAACCAAATATTGTCAGGTCCTAATAAACCATACATCAATTGAAAGCTTGCATAAATGTATAAATCTCAATTTCAAACAAATTACACTTTTGTGGTCCTGGGTCACATTTACGTATTTATACGTATAACAGTAACTATACCAGTTCTATAAAAGCCTATAGAGGAAAAAAAAGGAAATGCATCCCTTCTGTATAGTTAATCTTGTTCTAAATCATAATATAAAAGGGAAGCAAATTATTTTATTCCTGTAGGTTCCCTTTCAGTGCTGAGTGTGAACAGTGCTTTACAGTGACAATGTAATAATTTAGGGGGGGGAAAGAGAGTAATTACTCATAGTTATCATCTACCATTAAACAATTGTTAATATGGTCTTTCAGCTACATTGGAAGTGTTGACAAAATGTCACATCATGGATATAAAATCAGATTTATGACATTTTATTGTTATTTTATTGTTGAGCATGGATCTAAACACACCCAAAATGATACATAAGTGTAGCCATTCTGTAATTCCAAGACATTACAAAATAGGACGAAGTAGAAAGCACAGACAAAAAGATAAATGTCAAATAGTTCTAAAAAAAAGTAACAACTGTACCATCGTATTACCAAGGTATTCTTTGAAGTATCTTGGAGTGCCTTCTAAATACAATGGAAGGTGAATGGTCTTTCAATCCCATGGTAACACCATCTCAGATCATTATCACTAGTACTTTTTATAAAAAGGAGATGCCACCTTATTTGGAGTTTTGATAGAAGGCTTTGACAAATGCATCTGTGCAGAATGAAAGGAATCTCAAATGTATACTTCCAGGTTCCAAGCGAACCAAAACTCTCTGTGCTTGTTCCTCATCCTCTCCTCGGAGATCCCTTATAGGCACACAGGTGCATGACAGCACTCTGTAACATCCAAACATACCAAGAGTGTATATTCCAGAATATTCTGTGACAGACACGGATACAGCCAGGGAGAATGAAACCGTGCCCTAAGAGTGAAGGAGAAGGTCCAGGTGTCTTAACCAGGCTGGTGTCTGTGTCACAGATGGTCAGGTCAGAGAAAATGGAGCTCAGTGGCCAAGCTGGATAGTTGCCCTTTTTTGTATTGCATTATGGATTATGTTCACATTTCTGCTGTCCTTAAGGTCAGAAATGAATATTCTGGATGCTCTCAATGTTTTGAGAATAAAAGGGGGAGAGATAGGCAGGAAGAGAGGTAAACATTTTTTATTTCTTTTGTGGAGCTGGGTGGACGGGCCAGTTAATTGGTGATTTAATTAGTGGTTAATATTGCGTTTGTGCCCAAAACGGGAAACTCAAACACTGAACACCAGTGAATACAGATCACTGTAGACCTTACCAGCAAAATAACACCCTTAAAGGTGCCATCTGTCATATCTGGCAAAAAAATCAAGTCATACTCCACATTCCATACCAGATGGGGGCAGTATGCCTCAATAAAGTGAATTGGTCTACTCCAGAGTAACAAACGAGAAACGGCAGTCTCTATGCTCCGCCCCTACCTTCACAACAACACTAGAGCATAGCCGAAGCCTATAAGACAGCGGTTCTCAATTGCAGTCCTCGCGCCCCACTGCTCTGCACATTTTGAACGTTTCTCTTAGCGCTTCAGACATTTGTTCTATTCGAACATAAGTGCCCTGCGAAGTGGACGTAGCTATATGTTCCAATCAAAGTGCATTGAAGTGCGCAAGACGTGAATTTAAATTGTATTGATTTACAGAGGTATATGATGTCACAGTTGTCCATGTTTAAAGACGCTGCACAGCACAAATCAGTGAATGAATGTTTCGATGTGAGGTAAACTTCAACAGATTTCCCCTGCTCAGAGAGTAGGGAGCAATGAACAATTGGAACACAGTTCATGCACGGAGTTCATTTCTAACAAGCTGATTATCTGAATCAGGTGTGTTAACAAAGAGAAACGTGCAAAATATGCAGAGCAGTGGGGCGCGAGGACTGGAATTGAGAACCGCTGCTATAAGCGGACGTTTTGCCTCCAGAGGAACGTTGGGTGATGTCAAGTGATTTTGAAACATGACATCTTCAAGCTACTCCCCTTCACCTTTAGCAGTGAATATGTTCATATTCGTTTTGTTCATATTACATTGAGTTGTATATACACATTATTTGAATTAAATTAATTTGACAGACAGCATTCTGTCAACATCATTGGTCAAAATGAGACAGATGATGTTGACCAAGCTAGCGCCAACCAACGTAGCATTCACCATGAGACACACGCAATTGACTCTTTTCACACGCTTTCATGCAACACATCAATTTTCTCACGTACAGAAAAACCACGAAGTAAAGAGGACACGGAGACCAACAGACTAGACAGAGCAGGTTACTTATGATATAAAAAATGGGTAAGTTATAGATAGCTAATTATCAAACGCAGCTACGGTTAGCCATCGCTAACATTAGCACGCTTATAGAACAGCCTTCGATACATTTCTATGTTATAACTTCCCGAAAAAAAATACACAAACATATAAAACAAACTTCTAGCGAAATACTAACAGCATCTAACTTACCAATCCAAAAGAAATGTTGCAAGTTCGGTGTCGAACCTCATTTCTTTCAGGTCCATCAGTTGTCTCTCTCCAGCGATTGAAAGCAGTGCCGATGTTTACTCTGGTTCGGCTCCTTTTCTTATCGGATTTGATTTGAGATTACGAGCACGGTTGTTTCCCTGTAGCGGGTGGTGGTCTCTTGCCAAGGGCTTAAGTCATCATTCCGCTCTCTTCCCTGAACTGAAATGTAGTGGGCTGTACTTTCCACATGATTGACATCAGGTTCAGGTACGCCCACAAGCCGTGCGAGTTATTCGTGTATTGCAGGTTGGCTGGTGGTTATGTTGCCTGCATACCGCCTCCCATGGCCGAAACTGGTATTACGACACCTGTCGGGCCGGGGCTAGTAATGCTACTGCTAATTAAGGTTGATATCTCTGTAGCACTATAACTTGACATTTTTTTAATGACATCATCGCCCTTATTTCTTCTCATACTTTTGATGCGTGTAGGTCATTTTTTAAATATTTTTACCTCAATTTTTGCACATGGCACCTTTAATGCTTGAATACACTACATCTGAACGGATCTGAAAACACTAGGCATCGTACACTTGCCAAATTGGTTACACAGTATTACTGGGTATCATATACTAAATGACTGAGGATCACACAATACCAGCCTTTCACATTGTTCCCAATACATAAAACTCATGCAGAAACATGCACCTTGTTGCTAGGAGATACAAGACAAATGAAAATAATATGTGCTCTAAAATTGGCTAAAAATATCAGACATGTTCAATATCCATAGTCTGAAGCTAAAGAGTCTCTGCCCATTGTATACTATGTGAATTTTTTTTTTTTTTTTTTTTTTTTTTTTTTTACATCTGTCGGCCTAAGGCTGAAATATACTATTTTCAAGGTGAATTCCAGCCTTAGGTTGAATGATAGTTGCGAAAGTGCCCCGATTCTGGGCACTTGGAGTTTCACAGAAAATTGCATGGTGTTTGATGGGCACAGACTATGATTTTTTTTTAGCTTGAGACTTTGATTCCATCCAGTTGTAGCATGTCAAACATTCAATATTTTGAGCCAATTTGGGGCCCCAAGTTGAGTCACAAGTTTCTGCGTGACTTGGTGTGACCTGGGTCTGACATGAAAATCACTTGTTGTTTAGTGTGTGACCCACAGCTGTCAAGTGTATGACGCCTATTGTTGTGTAGTATATTTTTAGCCTTTACTGACATGCATAAATGTTTCTAGAGAAATATCACTGATGTCATATTTCTGCACTATTTGCACACCCATAAAAGCGATACCAGGTCTATTGTTGTCATGAGACAGGAAACCGAGAAACAGTTAGCATTTTATCAGATGAAATAAGAGGTTAAGAGTGAGAAATCAAGAGTGGTTTATGCAGATCAGAAAGCAGGGTCCAGGCCAGCTGCTGTTTGCGGTTTATTCCTGAAGTTATGCCTGACAGTAACTTGAGCCATGTGTGAAGGCTGATCAAATTTGGATTAAGCAGAAAGGAGAGAGGGGCAGCAGGTAGCATGACTTTAACAACTCACTCTTGTTCCACCAGGACCCAAATCTTATACAAAATAGATTAATCATTAATTCAAGATTAATTTCTTCCTTTTCAGGTACTGCACAACATATAGAGTTTAGCCTATTGTGTGTTTGTGCCATTTTGAACACACTACATGGTTAAAATTTAAAGTTAGCATGTTGCTAAGCTAACAATCAGCCCATCAGACCTTAAATTTAGGTAATTCTATAATGACCATAATGGCACACACAATTATACATTAGTTATTTTTTAATTAATTAAACTGATTTGTGTTTTATCTATAGATTTGTCTACTGAATCACTCATAATCAACAACTGTTACTGCTTTTGAATAAGTATTTACATTGAAAAAAGTGTTCTATGAATGTGCGTGATATGAATATAATCCAGACATACTATATTTGCCATGTTGTAATTGTCATGTGACCAGTGTCAGTTGCATCACTACACAGCCATTCACAAATCCTTTCCCGTGGCCTCATGGTATAGTAAAGTATCCATTGGATGCACACTTCAGAATCTAGTAGTAGGAGTAATAGTAGAAGTAGTAGGTCATCGCATTATGAATATTGTGGGTTTTGACATACTACTCACATAATATTTGTATGCATTGTGGCACTGATTATACTCTGTAAAGAACACATGCAGTGCTGTCTGACAATTTGGTCTATTTGATGCTTCTTAAAAGGCAGCAAAATTACATTTGAAAAATTTTGACACTTTTGAACACTTTTTAAAATGGGAGTTAATATATGGTGAACTTTCAACAAGTTTTCAGAATATATTCATATAACTTGGAAAAAAAGCTTTAAATAAAAAAAATAATAAAAATAAAAGAATATTTCATGAATGTTTTCTGGACAGTCTCCATCCATTTCCACCTTGCTGCAAAGTTTTCACTCAACGGAACCCAGGAATAAAAAAATAAATGAATATCCACCCCTGCTCAGATCTCAAATTCACAGCGGTGTCCTCCCTTAACAAACAAAAGCAATTCATTAAACCCTGACGGATTAGACGTACTACATTTCCTTTACACATTCCCTTCACATCTAACTGTCAATTCTTTGCTTCCTTTGTCTCCATACAGATCGTGACCTGTCGCATTCTGGCCAAGAGAAAAACTCAGAGACTTGCTCCATTGTCTGAGTCTAGCAACCAGGCAGAGAAGAGTATGCTAGACAAGGCATCAGCTGTTGTATGGTGACCGGAGACAAAACAAGAGCCTGCTTTATGAATGCTTCTTTTTCAGATACATTAGAGACCTGCATGTCCGAGATACAACAGTGTACTGGTTGACTAGAAAATGAGTGGCGCGCAATGCTCAGCATTCACACCTGTCGGGAAAGATGCCATTTGCTCTAAATCTTCAAGAAAGCCACCAAACTTCAATAGCCAACAGCAACATGATTCAAGAAAGAGGAGAAGGTACACTGTCCGAATGCTGCCAAACCTGAACACCTCTATCCTGGTTTGTGGATTACTCACGCACTGACATCCAGAGACATTTTGCCTATGAAATAACCTCAGAGAGACCTTGCAGAAAAACTGACTGTGGACTGTTTTTTAAATTTCAGGGGCTAAGTTGGACGGCTGTCCAGCCCCTAAACCGATACACTGACAGATTAGCCATTTAGATAGTTTTTCCATGTCAGCCTAAAGGAATCTGACTAGTAATAATTATAAATGCTTTCAAACTAAGAATTACATCTTGCACACTTTCTCCTGCCTGGTCCGCCTGGTTGTGTTCATGCAGGCAGTGTATTAAAAACATACTTTGGAGTCTGGACTGCACCTGTCAGTGAGAGGAAAAGAGGAAAACTTCCCAAGAAGCCATAGTCATAGAATATGCTGAGGTGAAGGACACATAATAAGCTCAAATCAAGTCCTGAGCCTTAGGTGATATAGAATATTTCCTTGCTGTGCTTTTTATCTCCACACTCTGTTGAGGAAATTACTAAAAGTAAAATACCAGTGAATGATAAACTGCCACATGGAGAAGCACTCTCATCTTAGACACTTTCTAACTCTTTAGGGTGAGTACACCACCAATGTAACATAAGGCACCCATCTATGATCACATACATTATATTTACATAAAAGTTCTGAAATTAAAAATGATTGATGATTAGATGCTTTGATTTTCAGTCTTTCACACATAAGATTTGGACATAACGCATAAATCTTATGTACTGTATCACCTTTATTATACTTGTATGGTTCATTTGCTTCCTTTTTGAAGCTTGAAAGTCCCTATTCATTGTAATGGCATTAGAAAAAAGTGACTAATTTTATTCTTTACCATTTCTAATTTTTTGTTCCAAACAAGGACCCATATGGGTTTGGAATAATACGAAGATGAGTAAATAACAGAATTTTCATCTTGGGTCAACAAGCCATTTACAGCCATTGTAATATTAACATGGACTAAGCATGTTTTTGCTTTCATGGACTTTCTTGTTTTCATTTTTCCCTCTTCATGTCTCACCTCAGTCACAGGGAAGCAGTATGTCAGTGATATGAGACTCAGGTCTATAGGGACTTAATTATCAAAGCTTCACAAACGTACATGTACACAACTCCTACGACTTTGAACACACAGTGGAAAATAATGTCACTGGTCCTGGATAAAAAGTAAAACAATTTGTGGTCTGTGATTATAATGTATGCAATGTAGTTTAGGAGCAGATGCAGTGTGTTGGTACAGCAGTGCTGACTGAGAAGGCAAAGCTACTTACGGGATTGTAAAGACAAGCTGTCTTTCCTGCAACCTTGAGGGTCAGAGGGACCACAGAGACAGGCCTTTTATAAAGGAATTAATGCCTGAGACCCTGAGCAGAAGGGAAATTGTATTCTCACAATACTTAAAATCTTTGTTCTCTCTCCACACACATCCTCATGGTTATCCCCAGCCACATTAATAGACTTTAGACTGAACACAGTGTTTCAATTAAACCTTGTGTTCATTGTTTAATCACATTAAAAATAGATTTTAAGAACAGCCTCATAAATAAATTGACATTTTAGCTATTAAGCAGCTTGGTCTGACTCCAAAATGCTGTTACTGAATAATTTACATAATATTTGCATCATTTTGTTATACTTTGCATATGTTGGGGAAGGGGGAGAGTGTTGTGCGGGTTAACATACCTTGTTTTCCTGTTTTGTTCTGTGACATTGATGGCATTTGGCATTTTCAAGCCAAATTGACCAAGATCCGGATGGGACTAATTTTTTCATCAAATTTCTTTTAAAAACATAGGTATTTCAGTAACAATACAAATATATATATATATATATATATATATATATATACATTTAGTATGAATAGAATTTCAATTACAATTTAATAAATTTATGGTGAAAACATTAAAAAGACATCACCACTTACACAAAAGTATTTTAATGTTATAATTGATGCTATTTATATGAAAGTGAAAGTGAAAGTGAAGTGACATTCAGCCAAGTATGGTGACCCATACTCAGAATTTGTGCTCTGCATTTAACCCATCCGAAATGCACACACACAGAGCAGTGAACACACACACACACTGTGAACACACACCCGGAGCAGTGGGCAGCAATTTATGCTGCGGCGCCCGGGGAGCAGTTAGGGGTTCGATGCCTTGCTCAAGGGCACCTAAGTCGTGGTATTGAAGGTGGAGAGAGAACTGTACATGCACTCCCCCCACCCACCATTCCTGCCGGCCCGGGACTCGAACTCACAACCTTTCGATTGGGAGTCCAACTCTCTAACCATTAGGCCACGACTTATATCAGGTTTATAGCTTTATTTTGGTGATATGTGTTATTATCATAGTTTAGTTAACCCTGACGACATTTAATTCATCATGTGGCCATTTATTTGACCACTTTTTCATATTTGTATTTTGGTTATCAGTATGTATTTTAGGGTACAAAAGCAGATTTATATGTTCAAGTATATTACAGAATATCAGTGATATAAAAAATAATGAAATGTTCAGTTATGAACTGTGAAATATACCGGCATAAATGCCATCCCATAATGCCTTTTTGAATTTCTGGCAACCACATCTACTTGTACTAGTTTTTTGTTTTAGTTTTTTATCATAAATGTAAAAATTTTTTTACAATGTATATTTTATCAACTGCTCACATGGCATCTTCTTCCAACTTGTTTTCTCCAGGAACTGTAACCAGGTGTCCTCTCACAGCTGGGACCTGTCTTGAGCACCATTAGCATCGAACATAATGTCAGAGCTGGAGGACTATTCCCCTCCTCGGGGCCACCTTCATCCTGACCCGGCTCGCATCCAGCAGAACCTGCTTGAGGAGCAGGTGGAGCTCTGGTGGTTCAGCGAACCACGCAAATCCTTATTATGCTACTGCGCTTCAGTGGCCTTGATCTTAGGCTGCGGCCTGGGTGGTGTAGGCCTCCTTTCCACTACCACCAGCCTTTCCAGCGAGTGGCGACTTGGTGCCGGAACTGTTCTTTGCCTTCTCGCTCTGGCCGTCCTTCTCAAGCAGTTGCTGAGTTCTGCTGTTCAGGACATGAACTGTGTGCGTAGCAGGCGTCGGATCAACATGCTAAAGAGCGGTGGTTTATCTGACGTCCTCATCGTGTTGATCACGGGAATCTCTCTGCTAATATGTGGAGCTGTCCTGCTGAATGTGGCCCTTTCCTACCACATGCCCAAACCTGGGAAGGCGCTGAATGACATGTATATATCCGGGGTGGTGATGCTGGTAGTTGGGAGTTTTACAGTGTTAGCGGTTGGGATATATGCCGTAGTAGTTTACCTCATAGAGATGTCAAGGCCAGGACAGAGGCGATGGGAGAGGACAGTGGGGATCTTCAGCATTTCAGGCCAGATGCAGGCAAGGAGAGAGACTGCTTCAAGCCTGGCTCATCTGATATAACTGTGACTACTTAATAAATATACCATTCTTTTACTGAACAGAAACTGAGATGAAAAACCAGCACTCTCAATTAAATGATACTTTGAACCCATTAAACTAAAGCACAAATCACATGTGACATTTACAATTATATTTTGATTCACATTTTGGCTCAAGGATCCAAGTCATTAAAGATTTCAGGGTTTAAGCACAAAAATGTAGCTTTTACATGTGTCACTCCAATAAAGTACAGTTAAAAGTACTGAAAAAGCACAAAAATAATCTAAAGTTTGACCTTTAATTGATTTTAGGTAAAACATGCTGCTTTATCTCCAACGCTTTTAGACAACTACAATATGTGCATGTCCTTGACTGCTTTATTTATGTGGGCAACTGTGAGCATACCAAGTCGTTGTCCATGATGGGATGTCTTTAGCTTTTCAGGAGTTCTGATGTGTGGGTAAATTGACTGACTGTGTCAGCTGAATTCACATGTGTGTGGATTTATAGTGCAGGCAATGCTTTGGATCAAATAAAGAATCAGAATATCATTCTGATTGATGTTAAGACCTTGTGATTTTATTAGCGTGTGTGTGCATCTATTTTGGGGACAAATTTGTACTCAAAAGTGAGCAAAACCTACCAAAACTAACAAAAACCTCTATTTGGGGACGTCCTCATTTGTAAAACTTGGTCAAATAAACAAAGTTTTTTTTACATTGTAAAAATGCAAAACGTTTTCTGTGAGGGTTAGAGGTGGGTTTAGGTTAAAAAGGTGTATAACTATCTGTACATAAAACAATAGGAGTCTATGCAATGTCCCCATTTAGATAGCTAAGTAAACGTGCGTGCGTGTATGTGTGTGTTTCTTACACTTTGATGCAAATTGTTGGTATTTTGTTCTGGAGCGCTTATGAAAAACATTCACAGACAGATGGAGATAAACAGATGGCAGGTTGTAGCCATTTAGTGGAAATCTATTTCAATATGTACGCAAAATCAACAAACATTCAGGGTCTGCTTTGACAACTTTGGAGAAATTAATTTGGAAAAGCAGCAAGCAACATAAAACTCTGGACACTTCATATACATGTGAATGTCAATAGCCGAATATCAAACCAAGTGGCATTTGAAAACATCTCAAACACACTTTTCACACAAACCATTTAGAAAAATAAGATTTAAATTATAAAACAAAATGTAAAAAAGTATCGTGACTTACCTTTGTATACTACATCCCAAGTAAATGCAATGAGCTACATCTGTGGTTACTTGACTACTCTGTAAATTTAAGGGGAACTGAGTCTACCTCCACATTAATCTGGATATACATTTATTCATTTAGCAGACACTTTTATCCAAAGCGACTTACAATTGAGGAGCTAAATTTACATTTAAAAACAAATTAAATTTAAAAGCACATTTTTCTATTAACTTTTGTTAGTGTTACTAAACAAATGTTACTTTGTACAATCTTCTTGTTATGCTCCTGCAAAAAAGACAGAATATGTACATGCAATTACTGTCCTGTGATAAAACAGCTGATGACAGTTGGATGTTGCATGAACCTACATTAAATGGCTATTTTAAGTTGAACCTGCATGCACCAGTCAGTGGTGGGATTTTGTATACAACAATTGTGCATAGAATAGCATGATAATTTTATCTTATTATATATCATCTCTCTGTATCTTCTCAATGAGTGTAAATTACATTTTAAGCAGGTACAGCAAGGTGATTTAAGGATTTTCAAAAGTGTCAGTATGGAGCAACTTCTAAAAATCTCTTTAAAAGGGTAGTTTGGATGTACCCCGACTACATGCATCCCAAACATCCAATAATAAATTATCCTGGACCAAGATGGTAATAAGTCATTGCAAAAGTGGCTCATATAAGTGAACTTTTGAGGAAAGGTCAAGCACATTTGATTGCATTATGCTACTTGGATTGTTATTTGGTTTTATATGCATTGTGGCCTAGGTGTCCAAATACTTTTTTTGTCCACCATAGACTGGATTTAGTTTTAAGAGATTCATGAAGCAAGTTTCATTGTTTTCCAAAACACTACTAAGAATTATGTTTAACAAAAACTCTAGAAATAACAGAAAGCTGGTTAAAAAGTTTGAGTTTGGTCCTAACTGCATGAGAAATTGTGTTTGAGAAACCATGCAGCTGAGTCATTCATCCATAGCCCATCCTGTGAAGACAGGACTAAGTTCTGATAGGGCCAGTAATGGGCTGAGGGACAGTTATCATGGGATGGCTGTTCTTACCCACAACAAGATGGCTATTGTGCAACAGCTGCTCAGTCTCCACGTAAACAATAGCTGACTCTGTGACCCATTGTCACCCATCTACTGGATTGTCATGTGTTGAGACTGATAAGAATGAAGGCAAACAAATGTAGTGATGCATATAACACCCATATTCGTGGATGATTGGAAAAGAAAATATTTTATCCATTGTACTCATAGTCATTCCCCTGCATAAAATTTCAATAAGCCTTTCAATAGAGCAGAGAAAACAATCACAAAAACGCTTGCCAAAACAAAAATCCATTTATTTTCTCACAATGACCTTTACTATAATATTGAGCAAAAAAGTTGTCAATAAGAAAAGATCAAAAATACATATTTCTTATTCAGTGTGAAATAAATATCAGATGTTGTCATGCCATTGACCTTTGGTAAATAAATGAGGGAGGAAGCCATTTTGACATGACAAATAATATATTCTGCTGCCTCTGCAGAGGTGGCAGACAGTATTCCACCCACCCACCCACACACACACAAACACACAGACACACACACTCACACACACACAGCCAGCCATCACACTGATAAAACATGTGGTGCAATGCAATGGAGGATCTTCCCAGCGTGAACACTTATAATTACACACAAAAAATGATGTGTTATCAGATGTGTTGACTGCTGTACTGATGTTGATTAAAGAAACAAACGCAATCATAATTAATAGAGCAACAATTTTGCTGATCGGTTCATGGTTAAGTCATTAAACATTTCCACTTTCCACTGTACTTTTAAAAGTGTGTAGGCATTCGTGGTATTTTGAGTGAGCACAAACCAAACCAAAGACAAAGATACGGGCTGCTCTGGTGAAAATATAGTGTTACAGTGGTGTCCTAATAGTACACTGCCTTATTAATCATTGATTTTGAGCACAAGGTATTCATTTCATTGGGCCTGTGCTTATGTTTACAGCTCTACAGACATACAGTAAGATCATATCACGCTGAGAGATAGTCCCGCCACCTACAGCAGAAATTAAAATAAGCAGCTTAAGTTCTCATCTGACAAGTTAAAGGGATCATTCAAAGAAAAATGAAAATTCTGTAAAAATAAAATAAAATAAAAATTATAACACCCTTATGTCATTCCAAATCAGCTGAGTTATTTTAGTATCATTGACGACATTTATATGTGCACCAATAATGTAATTATTTCCAATAATCAGAGTTAGATGTTTACATGCCTGTTTGCTAGACATATTTTACTGCAGTTCTGGTTGCTACGATTATGAGCTTAAATCGCACCAATTTGATCAACGTATTGTGTTTACATCAGGTAAAATTTAATTACAATATTATTTAAATCTCTTTAAGACAGTAGACATAAATGTAGTCATTGGTATACTATTATTTTTTTGTTGATATTTTGAATTAATTTAATTCATTGATTCATTAGTCATTTGGTATCACTTTACAATAAGGTTAATTAGTTAACTACTTTAGTTACCATGAACTAAGAATAACCAATACTTTAACGGCATTTATTAATTCTAGTTAATGTTAAATCCAACATTTACTATATGCAGTATTAAATTCAAAAGTTGTGCTTGTTAACATCAGTTGTTGCACTGTGAACTAATATGAACTAACAGTGAGCAACTGTATTTTCATAAACCAACATTAAGAAAGATTAATAAATACTGTAAAAAATTTATTGTTCATTGTTTGTTCGTGTTAGTTAATACATTAACTAACATTAACAAATGGAACCTTATTGTAAAGGTTATTGTAGCTGCGATCTGACTCCCTTGTTTAATTTGTAAAACCTGACAAAAGCAATAGTAGTCCAACAGCTGTGTGAAAAGCAGTAGCTGTCTCACAGATGAAAAAAGGACAGACAGAACACACAACATACACAGGTGTTGTCATCTCTCAGTTGGTCCTCAGTTGATAATCTGTCAAAAACATTCAAGTAAAGTCAGAAAGTATAACTAATACGTCATATATATATATATATATATATATATATATATATATATATATATATATATAGTACAGACCAAAAGTTTGGACAAACCTCATTCAAAGAGTTTTCTTTATTTTCATGACTATGAAAATTGTAGAGTCACACTGAGTCACACTATATACACACACATACACACACACACAAGTGCATGGAAGTTTATCTGAAGGCATTTCAATTTGTTTTTAGTATGTGGTTGTTTAGATATATCTGAAGAATTCCATTGAGGTTTAAGATCTGATGTCTGCTTTGCATTTCTTATAAATAAATGAACTAGCCTGAAGGATTAGAGTGTCTCTCTCTCCTCTGGTGTTACAGATGGAAAACTGATAGTCTACACTATTTCAAACTGTGTGTGTGTGTGTGTGTGTACCAGACAGAGTAAGATTCGCTGAACTTTTAATGCAGGGTGAAGGTAAACTTTATATCAGAATGATATCCGAGTAAGCATGGGAGAATTTCTGAATATGCCTCACCTCCACTCTGAGTAATATAACGCACCCATGGTAATGCCTGATATCCGCTCTTCTCGATAATCTTCAAGTATCGCACCTGTGTTTGTTACCACACAAACAAAATCGATTACAAAAATCAATCGCACTATGACAATTATCAAATTTATTGTCTTTATTGACTATTTTGGGGTAAATATGCTTTTTGCCATACCTGAATGCCTGACACTGTGAAGTAAGGAATCTCAAACTTTACTGTGATTGGTCGCTTGGCCTCGAGTTCACCGCTTTCCACACTTGGCAGTCCAAAATGAGCTCGCATCATGAATTCTTTCCCGCCCTTCAACAAGTAGACGCATCATTAGTTTTTGACACATCTAACTGTTTAATTAACACTGCAACAATCATCACTTTAGTTAACAGTTCAGTTCTAAATAAGCCTTCAGAGTCATATTCCTAAGTGGGTGATACAAACTTTCCTGTCTCTACAAGGCTTGCAACAGCACAAAACGAAATGTCCGAAAATACATGTCTATATATATATATATATATATATATATATATATATATATATATATATATATACATACACACACATACACACTAATCTTTTTTTTTTTCACTATCTAGATGCTATAATAAGGCAGTACTTCCTGGCTTGTACTATTAAAAATTTAAAAACAAGATATACAACAAAAAACTATAAAAAAAAATGTATACATCAAAAATTCTAAATCATTTTAAAAACATAAAAATATATTAATAAAATAAAAATAAATTGAAATATATTCCAAAAATTGCAAGAAAAATATTTTTAAAAATAAATGTATAATTGCCAGTAATAGCAATATTTTTAGAAGGCTCTTAAAAGTGTGAAGTAAATTTGCATTTGTTGTCTCTGTGACTTCAGCAACAATTTGAGACATTCAACAATAACTTGAAGTTATTGGCAGTGATATGTGGCAGAAAACATGTACAGTACTTACAGGGAAGGACTTAATGTTCCATTCTACAGCACTCTTCTCAGGAACCCATTTAGCCTGGCCAGTGGTGGTCTTAAATTTAGGGGAGTCAGCGTCACTAGGAACAGGAACTAAAATGGACACATTGTTGGCCGTGGAGCGGCTCTTGAATTGACTGCGTGCCTGGAAAACAAAAGGAGGAACTATAGCACAACATCACATTCAAAGTAAAACTTCTAAAGCTACAATTTCAGAAACTAAAGTTTCGGTATGGCAAGGGCAAAAGGACAAAGCATGTTTATGTCAGAATCTGACAAGTCTCTTGGACACAGCTCAGGTAAACTTCAAGCCATTCCCCAGGACAGAAACCTGAAAGCTAATTACTGAAAGCAAGGAGTGTGCTGAAGGAAGCAAAGCAAGAATCGGTGGAGTGTGTAGATTGTGTATATGTGTGCAGCTCTACCTTAACCTTGATCTCTACTCGACTATGAGAGAACTTCTCTATTACGCTCTCAATCCATATTAGAGGCTTCACCTGTCAGAACAGAGGAGTGACAGAGAAAAAAATAGAACAGTAAGACTGTTGCCACTTATTGAGCTACTAACTTTTGTAAAATAAACGAAATACCTCTGATACTGATCTTCCAACAGCATAACATCATTTTAAAATGTTGCATCACTATATATAATCCATTATATACAACATCTACAGGATGTTTGAGTGTGTGTCTGTGTATTTTATATATATATATGTGTGTGTGTGTGTGTGTGTGTGTGTATATATATATATATATATATGTGTGTGTGTGTGTGTGTGTGTGTGTGTGTGTGTGTGTGTGTGTGTGTGTGTGTGTGTGTGTGTGTGTGAATTTATGTTAAGAAGTGACAGTAATTATATTTATAATGTTCTAAAATACATGCATTTCAATTATTTCATTCATCAGCTTGGGGTCAGTACATGTTAGAAGAAATTAATACTTTTGTTTATCAAGGATGTGTAATGTTACAAAAGATTTACATTTCAAATAAATGTTGTTCTTCTAAATTTTTTAATTCATCAGAAATTCAGCTTTGACACAAAAAAAAAATCACATATGACAAAATAGAAAACAAGTATTTTAAATCATAAAATAATAATGTAATAATATTTCACAATACTACCGATTTAATTGTATTTTTTAATCAAATAAATGCATCCCTCGTGATAGTCATATCTATCTTTTACATAAAAAAAGTTTCCATTTGAATGCAATTTTGTGTAAAAATGTCTTTAAACAATAAGCAAATTTATTGGTCAAAAAATATGTTTAAAAGATAATGTAACAACTTCCGATTAATTTCCTCACACTGGAAGTAGAAATACAATTTACATTCCTTTCACAGTATACATAGTATATAGAAATAATAAGAGCAGTACAGTATGCTAGTATTATATTCAAAGCATAACCATTGTTTTATGTTTTTGTCTTTTAATTTTAAATTCTTTGTGTTTTCTGCTTTGAAGTCTTGTTTTCTCATCATATTCCCGTTCTTTGATTCTTATATGTTTTTATTTAAATAAAGCTCTCTGAGACCCTATCATTACAACACTACAAAAAATAAATAAATATTTAACAACAAATCAATCAGTCATTAAACACATGAATTAATTACATGGACTTTGACGTTTTAAATGACTATGCATTATTAAGACTCATTGATTGGAGAGTTGTATACATGCAGCCAGCACTGACCGTGGTGTTGAGTCTGTAAGACATTAGTTCAGATTCTCCATCAGGCGGGATGAAAGAGATAGTCCGGTCATTCTCAAAGCGAGAGAGCCGCACACACTGATGAAATTTCACATCTTCCAGCTCCACAGACTTGCTCTTCTCCCCTGAGAGAAAGTGAAATGTAAGCCCAGAGAGAGCAGGCTGAATTCTAATAGAAGAAAAGTGGTCGCTGATGATTATAGTTTGTGTAAAGCTAGTTAATCAAGTGGAAAGCTGCACATACACATCACATATACACACAGAGAGGATTCTAAAGTATTTCCTGGAAATTGCAAACAATAGCACTTCTGTGTACCCAGGTAAGCGTGGAGGTAGCTTATTTGTTTGACCTCAGCAAAGGGAAAGGCAGTGACTACAGAAGAGCTATTTAATGACTCAGGGCCTCTGAGCCCCAAACCTACTAACACCACAGAGCTGTGGGATTTCAACAGCACACACACAGCAGTAATGTGTGCGTGCATGATCCTCCCTTTATATTTATGAATATATTCTGCTCTATCCAGGAGTGACATTTACAGTGGAACATGAAAGAGCTCTCAGAGGTTTGAACTGGAACACAGAGGTCAGATCAGAAGCTCTGTGTGTCTGTGTCCTCTGCCTCAGATGAGACCTGCTGGGAGCCGCTGCAGCACCTACTGATGACATCAGCCGCAGGGACTAAAGGTCAGAAAGGGGTTAGGATGCTGTCTTATTGCTCTCTGATTGGCTCCCCAGGGTCCACAGGCAGAGGCTTCAGGGAAAGTGATTGGTGTTCAGAAGCAGAGCTACAATTTTAGGTACACAAAGTTTGACTCGACTGTAAAAGCACTCTAAAGATAGCAAGCTTGACCTACAATTTATACACTAAAAAAATGCTATATAATGTTCTGTATAAAATTAATGTAATTATATATATACTCCAGCATTCCTGCGAGTCCTACAGAGGACAGGCAGTTTAGAGAAAAGATTTGTGTGTACATATATATGTGTGTGTGTGTGTGTGTGTGTGTGTGTGTGTGTGTAATAATATAAAAATATAATAATAATACATTTTTGAATTATTAATTAAATATTATTAAATATGAAATTATATTCTTGTTTTGAAAAAAAAAACTTTAAGATCAGTTCTGTTATTGTTTAAAAAAACTATTTATAATAGTTGTTGCTATATATACACATATATACAGGTGCTTCTAAAATGCCGTGAAAAGGTTCATTTATTTCAGTAATTCATCTCAAATTGTGAAACTCGTGTATTAAATAAATTCAGTGCACACAGACTGAAGTAGTTTAAGTCTTTGGTTCTTTTCATTGTGATGATTTAGGCTCACATTTAACAAAAACCAACCAATTCACTATCTCAACAAATTAGAATACTTCATAAGAGCAATAAAAAAAATCATTTTTAGTGAATTGTTGGCCTCATGCAAAGTATGTTCATTTACTGCACATGTACTCAATACTTGGTTGGGGCTCCTTTTGCTTTAAAGGTACAATTTGTAAGATATTTGCAGTAAAATATCCAAAAACCACTAGGCTAGTGTTATATATTTTGTCCAGCTGATTACTAACAATATCTCTAATGATTTCAACTACTTGTAAATCATGAGAAAATTCCCATTCTAAACAGTGACACGACCAAGAAGAGTTTGGGACAAGAGGAGAGAAAGAGCGAGGATCAATATCGGTGTTCCATTTTCTAGATAGAGAGAGCTTCACGACAAACTTCAGCTAGAAAGAGATGCCGATCTCGCTTGTGTTTTACTCGACAGTTGAGTTGTTTTGATTTGTATCTTTACAGAAAACGTATGCGATTATAACGATCAACATGATTAGTATTATGGGGCATACACGCCAAACGCGGGGCATCGCGTCTCTAGACTCGCGTGAGAACGCGTCTGATCCATAGTCAACACAACGTTTATAAAACTTTACCTCATCCATTAAAACCATGATTTATCTTTCCGTCTGATTGATAGCCATCAGCGGTTGGGTAGAAGACAGCAAATCCCATCATTCCATGCTCCTTCTTAGCATCATCAAACCACGCGATTGTTATTGTTTTGGTAGTGCGCCTTCTAGTGGTAGGTCCTACAACCTGTACCTTTAATAACTGCCTCAATTCGGCGTGGCATGGAGGCGATCGGTTTGTGGCACTGCTGAGGTGGTATGGAAGCCCAGGTTTCTTTGATGGTGACCTTCAGCTCATCTGCATTGTTTGGTCTCTTGTTTCTTGAAAACGAAATCAGCATCTTCAAAAAGCTGGTCAGCAGAAGGAAGCATGAAGTGCTCCAAAATTTCTTGGTAAATGGGTGCAGTGACTTACAATGACCAAAAAACACAATGGACCAACACCAGCAGATGATATTGCACCCCAAAACATCACTTAATACTGTGGAAACTTAACACTGGACTTCAAGAAAATTGGGCTATGAGCTTCTCCACCCTTCCTCCAGACCTTGGTTTCCAAATGAAATACAAAACTTGCTCTCATCTGAAAAGAGGACTTGGGACCACTGGGCAACAGTCCAGTTTTTCTTCTGCTTAGCCCAGGAAAGAGGAATATGACAACTGTATCCAAATTCCTTTACACATCTGTGTGTGGTGGCTCTTCATGCCTTGAGCCTCAGTCCATTCCTTGTGACGTTCACTCAAATTCTTGAATTGATTTTGCTTGACAATCCTCATAAGGCTGTGGTTCTCTCAGTTGATTGTAGGGCTGTAGCTATCGAATATTTTAGTAATCGAGTATTCTACCAAAAATTCCATCGATTAATCGAGTAATCGGATAAAATGTATTTTTGCTTAATTAAAGTGCAATATTAATTATGCAAGAGAAAATAAGACTCCTGGGTCTCTAAAAATGAACAACTAAGTTTCCTTTTTTAGAAAAAAAAATATTTGTATTTTTTAAATGCATTGAATGCAATGCATACATCAAAAATAAACATTTAATTATTACCCATTGTTTCTCTGTCTGTACTTGTACTGTGAACAATGACAATAAAGTTGACAGATGAATTAAGTGCATTTAAGTGCCATTCAGTTGTGGTTTTAAATAAAGCATTTTCTGAGATGCACATTAAACATTAAACACATAAAACATTAATTTAATTTATCTTTTAATTATTGAAAATTAAGCAATCTTTACTTTTTGGTTAACAAATGGGAAGAAAACATGGAAGAAATGTTGTGATTTAACCTTAAAAAAATAATGTTTGATTTTTTTTAGTAGTAGACTATGTACATTCTGCTAAACAATAGTAATACATATCAGGCAAATACTTGTTTTTAAACTAAACCAGACTTTTATTATGACGGGTTGACGTACCTTTACAGATCTGTGTATGTGATGTGACGCTAGTTTTACTCAAATCAAACGGTCAAATGCTCATGTGACTGTCAGAGCAGTTCTGGAGATGTTGTTCATGTGTTCACATCCTTATTTAGTGAGAAAGCAGACGCTGAAATCACCGCGAGCATCACGCACGCTTCCGTGTGTATTAATATCTAAATAGACTGTTCCGGCTTAATATTTACAGATATTAGTCCATATCGTGATTTGATGTAAGTGCAATGCGTTAAACTGTAAATTCCGTTTTCATAGGGCCCTTGTTGTGGTATGCCAGCTCTATCTTGAAATGGACACATGCCACGACGTTCTCTTTACGTTTGCCCGCGCCCTCAAATCAAAACACTGCTGACTCCTTGCAGTATGCGATTTCGGAAGGAGCGCTTTTGTCTCCTTCCACTTTGTGGATGACTTAAGTGCGGTGTCACATTGAAAAAATAATTGCGAAAGAACCTGACGTGAGATTTAAATTAAATTAAAAGGAATTTGCCTCGATCATTTTTTGTAATCGAGTTACTCAAGTTACTTGAGGAATAGTTTCAGCCCTAGTTGGTTGTGCATCTTTTTCTTCCACACTTTTTCCTTCCACTCAACTTTCTGTTAACATGCTTGGATACAGCACTCTGTGAACAGCCAGCTTCTTCGGCAATGAATGTTTGTGGCTTTCCCTCCTTGTGAAAGGTGTCAATGATTGTCTTCTGGACATCTGTCAGATCAGCAGTCTTCCCCATGATTGTGTAGCCTAGTGAACCCATCTGAGAGACCATTTTGAAGGCTCAGGAAACCTTTCCAGGTGTTTTGTGTTGATTAATTGATTGGCATGTCACCATATTCTAATTTAAGATAGTGAATTGGTGGGGTTTTGTTAAATGTGAGCCAAAATGATCACAATTAAAAGAACCAAAGACTTAAACTACTTCAGTCTGTGTGCATTGAAATTATTTAATACACGAGTTTCACAATTTGAGTTGAATTACTGAAATAAATGAACTTTTTCACGACATTCTAGTTTATTGAGAAGCACCTGTGTGTGTGTGTGTGTGTGTGTGTGTGTGTGTGTGTGTGTGTGTGTGTATATATATATATATATATATATATATATATATATATATATTAAATGAAAAAAATATAATTTTGACTTGGGAGCTAATTAAAATAAATTGAAGTTAAATTACTAAAGTTACAAACAAAAAATAAATACATTTAATTAAAATATTTATGAAAAAAAAGACCAAAGAACAAAATTGTTAAAACGTAACTAAAATCACTGAAACTGAAATTATTAAAGTAATTCAATAAAAAAATATCTATTATAATAGTATATAAAAAATTTAAAATTCATGCATCACAGGATTAAAATGAACAAATAAATAAATAAATAAAAATGTAAATGATCACTTTATAACGTTAAAATGTGTGTAATTATTACAGAATAATGGCATTATTACAGAAAATACTATTTCTGTTGTCCGATAATTAAATCTTAATAAAAACCATAATAACAAATAAATGTAAAAAACTTTTTCGAAAAGCATTTCCAATCTTGAGCCTGTGGAGGGCAATGTTTCACTTGTTTAATTCTCATTCCACTGCTGAGCTGAGAAGAGATATTTCTGCAACTGATGCAATAACAGAAAGGCACCTTCTACCTTCACTTGTGTTTATAATAGCTTGCACCATAACTCAGCTTTAAAGTGGGAAGTGGTACAGGAAACAACCAGGTCTCTTTCACTTCCCCGAAACCCTATCTGATAAAACAGTTTCCTGTAGAAATAAAATGAAAGGCTAGCTTGTAATATCCATGAAATGTTGGTGAGGTCAACAGCCTCTGTTGTAGAGTAAATCCGGAGCACTACTGTTTTAAAATGTAAGCTGCATCTATACTGCACATGTAGAATTCGTAACTAAGATCTGGGCTGCTGTGAAACTAACACCCGCTGGGTTAGTCCTGGGGTGAGGATTAACCAAGAAATCAGATAAATGGAATTCAAGTGCAAATGAGAGAGATGCTTACTATAAGATAGGTTAAGACAATTTATTCACTGCTTGACTAGCAGCCCTCGAAATTAAGTCACTTTCTGCACTACTTAAAAACCCCACAAGGTCATTTTAAAGTTGAAATTAGGCATTTTGGAAACCATTCGTTTCAATGAAAGGAAATGGAAAAAATAATGACTTGAGAACAGGTAAATATTAACCTTGCAATCTTCTTGTAAACAGATTTAATTGTGATATTGATACATTTTGTGGTTTACATGTAAAAGCATGTTTTTGTTTTGGAGTTGTTGGTCAAATTTCTGTTCATTTATTAAGGATCACATCCTGTCAAGCTTCTTATCATAAGCAACAGTATTTAATTAATCTGCTACTTTAAAAAATGTACATACTGTATGGGGACTAAGCCATTGCTTTTAATTTTAAAGACAGAAGATAACAATACCTAAAAGCAATTTTGAAAATGTATGAAAAGCTGTAAGATTTGCTACTATTTGTAAACATGTTAATGTTTTTAAGTTTATTTCTATCTTTTGATCTTCTTTCGGTCTTTATAATTATTATCTGTTATTTATTTTAATGTACCCTGGCTGTATTTGTAATTCTTTAAAACCAGTAAAAACTGTTTTTTTTTTCTGAATACTTCCTCCTTATGCCACTGATCAGATAAACAGCTCAATATATGGTTGCTAATGCCACAGAGTTGAGATACAACTTACAAATGTTAACTTACTGCATAGTTTCTCTGTATATTATAAATGTATATATAAAATTTTGTAAAAAAAAAAAAAAAAGATATTTCAGTTTTAAAGATGAATAGGTATACTCACGGCCTGTGATCTCGAAGAGGACTTTGTCATTGAGTCCGAGCCTTAACTCAGGCATACCTGACAGAACGACTTTGAGTTTGACGCTGCCCAGAATCTCACTACGCAGAACACTGCCTGTAGCACTGACCTATAACAAACAAGAAAAGAGAAGATAAATGCAAAGCACAATCAAAAGTGGAAAGTTGCAATATTGCATCATCACCATTACTGCCATCTACACTTTATAACGCTCTGTCAGTCAAGGTAGCAACCGTGTGATTTGTGCCATAATGTTCTTGGAAAGAGAGGGCTGAATATGCTGCGATAATATGAGAATATAATCTATTAGATTATAGTAAAATATTAAAAGCATACAAGCTGGACTCAAAAGAAAGGGAAGATCTAAATCTTAAAAAGTCCACATCGATTCAATACATCTGAGGGCTCTCGGATACAAGAGCCAGAGCAAGACAGCTGCACGGATGAATAGCAATGCAGAATTACAGAAGAAATGAGAAGTGATTTTGCTCTTAATCAGAAGAGTGGTGCTGCTCAGCGTTACTGTCTGCCAGTGTTTAGACCCCCCGAGCTTGAGGAGCTCTAATGAATCCATCAAAAGCCAGTCCATTCAGAGGGCTAAGAGTTTAGAAGCAGAAAATCTAGGCAACAAGACGGCAGCTGCTTCCTCCCTCTCTCAATCTAGGGAAGTCTGGAGACCTAAGCCTTGACCCTGGAGAACATGAAGGAGGTCGGCTAAGGTACAGTAGGATGATGGGAGTGATAGCGTGGGGGGTGGGCTGTTTGATGTCTGCACTGAATACATAAAAGCGATCCAGTATGTGGAAAGCTTCTTTTTTTTCCACAACAAAGAAAGTAATGTGCTCGTTATTATATTGCTACAATATAGGTTACTTTTACTTCTTCAAATAAGTAACGCATGTTATGCCATTGTTATTTATTGTAATTTATTTACTTCAAACTTATTTTTTATTTGCATTTACATAATCAAAAATACTGTAAAACCAGTAATATTGTGAAATAGTATAATACAATTCAAAAACAGAAACATTTAAAATATATGTTAAAATTATAATTTATTCCTGTGATGGCCTAGGTTCATATTCAGTATTCATTACTCCAGTCTTCAGTGTCACATGATCTATCAGAATATTTTTATTATTATTAATCTTAAAAAAAAATTGTGCTGCTTAATATTTTTGTGGAAACTGTGAAAAGAAATTTCTCGACTCTTTAATAAGTAGAATGTTCCAAAGAACTGAGATTATTTATTGTTAATCTAAACATCTTTGATAGAAATCTTTTGAAACAATGTACTGCCAATTTTGATCAATTTATTGTGTATTTTGTTTAATTTAATGCATAATCCATGCTGAATAAAATATAAATTTCTTTAAAAGCATATTGACCCCAAATGTTTAAACGTTAGTGTATAAATGCATTTCATGCACTGAAATTTGATAATGGGTCAAGAATAATTCATTGCACGGATGCATTATACAATAATTAAAATCAGTATAAGACACATCTATGCTAATTGTGATTTTATCAATGAGAATGTATTCCTGAATTAACATATTTTCTTGGTCCTAAAAACTCTAAAAAAACATTAAAAACCCCTAAGGTCATAAGGAAATCATAGGTTGATAAAAAATGATGCCGAAGCCCCAGTCCTAACCCAAATCTAAAAATCAGATTGGTTGATTGAGGAATGTGCCGCTACAATACATTTAAGTCAGCTCACCAATAGGTTGACAGATTCAATGACATCCATGAAGACTTCATTCTTCCTATATTTGATGCCTTCTGACCTCCAAGACACAGCATTGGTTACTGTAGCCGGGGGCCGTGGCGCTCCCACCTCCAGTTTATGCCCCTGTTGGGTGATGTACCTGGTGTGGAAGTGAAAGAAGGCCATCAGGATATGATAGTATAAATAATGACAATTAGCATGAAAAATATTATACATTATATGAGCCCATGTCAGCCATTATCAATATGATGAGCATCATTATTTGTCACTAGTCAGTCAAGCAAGTGACTTCAGTGAGTGTGTAAACAGACCTCTGGTGCTTGTCAGAACTCATGGGAAGAACATGGCTTCCCCTTGGGACAGACAGGCTGACAAACACCTTACCTTGTTTTTCCATTTTTGTATTGCCATCATTTTAATGTAATGTTCACCTTACCACACATCTCTCATCCATTACACAAGAAAAACACAAATTCAAATGGAAATAAATGTGAACACTAACATTACACACATAATAGAGTGAGTGTTCAATCATCCCTGATGAAGTAAATGTATGAGTAAATAATACATGAGTAAATGTATCAAAACAAAATCACTAAATGTTTAAATAAATAAGTTTCCTAATTCATTCCAAATTGCTTCTACAAGGTCTGAGAAGTGTAGATGTGTATATGTGCGCGCTTTAACCTCAAGTTTCTCCAGCTGACTGGGTATTATGTTGCTGTCAGTGCGAGCTAGCAATAATTAGCTATCTGCTAAGTGGTTGCTAGCAAAGCCAGCAAACCTGAAAGATGTTTATGAACTGACGTACATATGATTGTACAATTTTTTTTCCCCCTTTTTACTGCTTGCCTGACAAGAAATAGTTTATTGTGCTTTTGTTATATTCTTTAGTTAGAATGTCATACTTGTTTATGCCTTGTAAAAAGTACTTTCCATTTCTTTAAGGGTAAACATTTTTTATTAGTTAAATGAGCTGAATTAGTTAAATAACCATTTTATGTTTTAAATATGAAGTGTTGTCATCTGCTGAAAGGGATATATATGAATTTTCAAATTAATTTGTAAGACTTTTCAACAAATTTAACTTAAGAAAATGTTTCTTTCTGCTTAGTTACTACAGTATATTGGTTGATCTGATCCAATCAGCTCTATGAGTATTATAAAACACAAATAACTGCATTTTGTGAAACTGTGCCCTTTGCACAAAGCATATTCACTGACTTATGAATAGTGAATGGTGAGCCCTAATAGCACTGTTAGTGATGGATGAATAGTGTTCTCTGAGCAATGATGGCTGAATGGTAAGTCTGTCAAAACTTACTCTAGTAAGATCTTGCTGTCGGTGGTCTGAGGGAATCCAAAGTCCATGACTTCATCCATTAGCTCATATACGGTCACAAAATTGTCTCGAATACTCTCTTCTTCCAGTGACTTGAAATATTCAGTGAACACCTGCAAACAAATGGTTAATACAAGACTACTATATTACGGCACATTTTTAGGGTGTTGATGTTTACACAGGCAACAAGATTGTGCTGTGTAAGGTTTTATGGAAGGCGTTGGCATGTTGATAGACATAAAGCACACTTACCTCCACTAATTTGTACAGGAAGGAGTATACAAGAGCAGCATTGGTATTCTTTTTTGTTATTGCAACCACTGAGTAAAATCTCTTAAGTAGTAAATAAGCTATACATTTGCAGAGCGGTTACTGTACAACAATAGGACAAATATTCAAAAATAAAATGATATTTTAATATAGACAAATTAAGGTTATGCTTTAATATTTAAATATAAGAAGATATAGGATACAGTAGAGGTTGCTATGCTTTATCCAGAGGTAGTGGGTAGAGCCGTGAATAACCACTGGTGACACATCTGCATCTTCCTCTCTCTTCATCATTATGGGCATAAAGTTGTCAATCTCACTCATGTCCACATTGCCCATGTAGTTTCGACATATGAGCACCTTAGAGATGGAAAGTTGAAAGCACAAGGATGTCATAAAACAGAGTATCCCAATTCTGCTCCTTAAAGACAGTCATCACAGCATCACTAGTTTTGAGTGCAATTCCACATAAAGACACATATTTTTAACCTATATTAATACAACAAACATTTAAAAACTCTGGAAATCCTTGAAGTTCTCTCAGTAAATAGAAATAATCTTTTATTTTTCTTAGTGATGTTTTGGCACCGGCCATCCTGAAAAAGCAGTAAACACAATGATTTCTCCAGCCGAAAGGACACTTACGGCACAAGGTTTGTTTGCATTGACTCAAATTAGTCTGCGGATATGTTAACAGCTCAATCAATATGATCTATGAAACAATATCTACACCAATACTTCTACTGGCCAATCTAACATACAATCAAATGCTTCAAGTCATGGTAACGTTTTCACTGACAGATATATTCAAGGTGTATAGGTGAAACGTCATAAAAAAGGAAAGTCATATTGGAGTTCTCTAGGGCAAAGACAAGACTGCTTTCATCAGCCCTGCCAAAATCATTCTTTTCATGGAAACACTCCCATCCACCCACTACTTCTTTCAACATCTTACAAATGAGTTCAGAGCTTCTCTTTATTTATACACACACATCTCTTGATATATAATTCATTTTTGTATGTTTTTGAAAGTCAGTGGCATGCGGAAGTTTAAGAACCCCTTCCAGAATCTGTGAAAATGTGAATAATTTTCAAAAAATAAGAGAGATCGTACTAAATGCATGTTATTTTTTTTATTTAGTATTGTCCTGAGTAAGATATTTTACATAAAAGAGGTTTACATTTAGTCCCCAACACAACAAATTGCTGAAATTATTAAAATAACCCCATTCAAAAGTTTGGGAACCCTTGGTTCTTAATACTGTGTGCTGTTACCTTGATGATCCACAACTGTCTTTCTGTTTTGTGATGGTTGTGCATGAGTCCCTTGTTTGTTCTGAACAGTTAAACAGGAAACAAGATGCATTAAGAGTTGGAGGGTGAAAACTTTTGAACACGATGACAATGTCCACATTTTTCTTATTTTGTTGAAATATAATTTTCATCAGTATCAGTGAACGTTTGAACCTTTTTTAATAGTTGTGTTTGAGTGTCTCAATTGTCCTCAGTGTCAAAAGATGTATCTCAGAATCATACAGTCACTGCTGGAAAGGGTTCAAATATGCAAAGATGCAGGAAAACTGAAGAATCTGCAGAACCTTAAAGATCTTTCTGAAGAACAGTTCTCAGTTTAACTGTTCAGAACAAACAAGGGACTCGTGCACAACCATCACAAAACAGAAAGACAGTCGTGGATCATCAGGTAACAGCACACAGTATTAAGAACCAAGGGTTCCCAAACTTTTGAATGGGGTTATTTTAATAATTTCAGCAATGTTTTTGTGTTGTGGACTAAATGTAAACCGCTTTTATGTACAATATCTTACTCAGGATAGTACTAAATAAAAATTAACATGCGTTTAGTATGATCTCTCTTATTTTGTTAAAATTATTCACATTTTCACAGATTCTGCAAGAGTTTCCCAAACTTTCGCATGCCACTTGTATGCTCACAAAGGCTGCATTTATTTAATCAAAAATAAAATAACAGTAATACTGTGAAATATTATTACAATTTAGAATTACTTTTTTTAGAATTCGTTTTTTATTTTAATATATTAGCATGTAAATTATTCCCGTGACGGCAAAGCTGAATTTTCAGCAGCCATTACTCTGGTCTTCAGTGTCATGATCCTTCAGAATTTATTCCGGTATTATTTGGACCACAAGAAATAATTCTTCTTATTATATTTAATTTTGGTGCTTAATATTTTTGTGAAAACTGTGATAATCTAATAACACTATTATTCAAAAGTTTGTGGTAACAGAAAAATAAATTAATTAATACTTTTATTCAGATAGGATGCATTAAATTGACTTAAAAGTGGCTAAAAAGACATTCATAATGTTTCAAAAGATTTCTATTTCAAATGAACGTTCTTTTAAACTTTCTATCCATTAAAGAAAAAAAAAGATAAGTTTCCACAAAAAAAAATAAAAAAATAAAATAAAGCAGCTTATAAGAAATGAATGGAGAGTGAAATTTGAAGGATTGTGTGACACTGGAGAAATTCAGTTTTGCCATCACAGGAATAAATTACACATAAAATATATTAAAATATGAAATATTTCACAATCTCTTAGCACTACCATTTAAATATTGAAACATACAATATGTGAAGGGTTAATTTAGCATTTATATTGCAACTGACATCAGTGAAAGTGCTGTTAACTTTAAGAGTGATGTGAAGGGTGTATCCGTCTCGAGCCATATTTACATCATTAGTTGTTTTAGAAACCTTCAAGTGAGTAAATACATACAATTTACTTTGGCAAATGATTTTAACCCTCGATTATCTGTAGCTATAAAGGATTCAAATAAAGTGTCACTGTCCATCCAGAGAGTATAAACTACACCTTTCTCTGACAGGTGCACGCGCTCTTACCTTGCCTTTAAGGTCCAGGATGAAGATCGCGGACGCTGCCATCCTTACCAGAGCTGTTGTGTGACCAGAAGTGACTGACAGGAGTCGAAGTTTTGCGAATTTTGTTAAAGTTTGATCAAGTAAAATGAAGAGAGATCTTCCCCATCCCTTATACGCGTGTCTTCCGGGTTTGGTGGCGTCTAACCGGTTGTGCAGCTCGAGCTTGTTGCAGTGCTGTAAACCGAGAGACACGCGACGCTCAAAACTACAACGCTGCCGTTATAATAAGCCAAGCGATCATCTGTTTCGTCGCGTCGCTCTGTTGCAATGTAAAAACAGTGTAACTTATCTTCAAATACTTTCAGATGACGATCCTTTATTATATAGTAGATACAAATAAATAAATAAAAATACTAACAGGCATTCGTTTAAGATGCCATGAATGCATGTAACGTTTATTTTATGTTATATTTTATAAACAATAACAAAAATATGTAATAATATCAATAATAACATTTTAATATTTAATTCTAGGCCAAGTAATAAAATACACAAAGGCGGCGCCCAGTGGCCAATGAAAGAATAGCATTTTCAAAAAAGAAAAAGAAAATAAAAAAATAAATGAAGTGCAACAAACAAAACACAAAATATATATGGTACAAAAAAATGCAATTAAATGTAAATGCACATTCTCGAAGGAAAAATCCTTAAAAGTTAATGATTATTAATATCATTTCAAATAACAATTTATAATAACTTTCATTAATAATGTTTACAAACATTGTATAAAATGCTGAACAGATCAATATTTCGTGTTGCCTACTGTACATTGAAATGTCATTCAACTTTGATTCATATATTTTCAGATGCTTTCAAAAAAGTGGCCCTAGAAACTATTTGGACAGTTTTTTGTTTTGTTTTTTGACTCAAGTGTTCAAATTCAATTTTTTTTTTTTTTATGAATTAATCAATGAATACTTTGATATCTGATTATGAAGTATTGAACGTTTGGTAATGACTATTTAATGCAAGTTATTATAAATAAGATTTAACAACATTACACTTAATAATGCTAGCCAATACTAAATTCAATCTCTTCCTCCTCATCATCATCATCATCAGTCAGCTCTGCTGCTCTTGTGGCTCTCTCACTCTCACTCGCTTGAATATAGTTGTCTTCAATAAACCCATCGTCATCCTCCTCAATGCCACTGGTAGGTGCAGCTGCACGGATCCCAGGGCCCCCCTGGGTTGAGAATCCCACCTCAAAGTTTGCAGGGTCACACTGACTCGTGGCATCTACTTCACTGAGCCTGGAGTGTCTGTAGCTCGCCAGATACTTGTGCACAACTTTGTATTTGGCCATCAAAGCAATAAGGATGGAGAAGGTTAGAGCTGACCCCAGAACAGCTACAAGGACCTTCCAGCTTTCTGAAGACGTTTTGGAACCATAATCTGGTTCCATGCCTAGGTTAAAAAGGTTATTTAGAATGGTTAGCCAGTCTCAGATGTAATCACAGGTAATAATCTACACTAGATTACAGGGGAAGAAAGGTTTTGACCATTATTTGTATGGTTTATAGGCGTTGGTTCCACTGTGAATAGTTTACGAAGGAAGGCTCCACGGTTGACATCCTTAGAATATCCTGCCATGAGAAAAACAAACAGAACAGGCTTTTTATTTCTGTAAAAAAAAAAATATATATATATATTTGTTAAAAAAAATTATTATTATTATTATTATTTTGGAGGGGGCTCAAAGTCAAAAATGTGTCAAACTTGTTTTTTTTTTTGTTTTGTTTTTTGCGAAACATTTGTAGCCTATTATTTCTTCAATAGATACATTCAACCTGATACGCTGCCTAATTATATGTATGACAAACTGTTGTTGAGTTATGTAAAGGAAAATATGTGACCATGTCACTTCTGAATTAAAAGTTCATAATAATAACAATATTTCATGAATTCAATAATTCTACATATATGCATTTTTTTTATTTATTTGATGGCTACACCACATGTCATTTTTAAAGTCATTCAAATAAAAATTGTCTTGAAAATTATATAATAGTTTTTCACATCCATATGAAACCAACATGAAACCAAAGAGTACATTTCTAAGGAATAGAAACTAGATTTGTAAAATATTTCTTCTTTTCACCCCAACAGTATATTCCGCTAATCCAAGTAATCCAAGTAATGAACTAAATCTCATGCAGATTATATTAAAAGTATTTATACCATCACTGTGGTCATCATGTGCCTTGTGTTTTGATGCTCTGGTCATCATTACTCTGTCTCCCGCTTTCTGTCTGTTACTCTGTTCTCCTCTAAGTTCCACAAACTGACTCAATCTCAAATCTTTAACTGCAATCGACTGAAAGTCCCCCAGGAAGAGCATCTTTAAACTGGAAAGACTGGTGAAAGCGTTTGCCTCCACTGCGGCCAGTTTACACCTACTCAGGTCAAGTACTTTAAGAGAAGAAAGGCTGTAGAGATGGTCTTTTAACAGTAGGGGGAGGTAGTTGCCTGATAGGTTCAGTGAGACTAAATGGCTAAAGAGATTCAGGCTCTTGAAGCTGTCACTATGGGAAAAGTCTAACAGATTTTCAGACAGGTCCAGTTCGGTTACGTTCATCCAGATCTGCTTTGGTACTGATGTAAGTCTTTTCCCACTGCAGTCAAATGCAGCCTGAAAGAATAAAGAGGTATATGGTTATGAAACTTACATCTGGAGTCAAAGAGAAAAACTTTTGCCTTGTGCATTTTTTTTAAGGTTAAAAAAAGGCAGATTATCCAGTAGCGGTTTTAAAATAGAAACAAGAAATGTATTTTCTTACGATGTAAACCATTAAAAGTGTAAACCATTAAAAGGGTAAACCTCTGTCACCAAAAACAGGAAACAAGTGCCTACAAACAGGATACTCCTAATGTAGCAGCACTTGCTCTTGCTCAGGGAACAAAAGAGGCCAGAGTGTGTATTGTTTTTCCTCACCATCTCTCTGTTGACCGTACATGGGCCCACAGTCTGGAGTGTGTAGCATGATCTTGAGACTAAGAAACACAGGAGCACACACACTGTGTGTGTAGCAGACCCCATGTTTTCCTGCTTCCTGCAGAAATCACAATTAAAGATAATAAATAGCAAACACTGAAGTGGCCTTCAGCACTGCAATAGCTTGAGTTCTGGTGCCATTTTTTTAATTATATAACGTCATATGAATCTTTGCTTTATTGGGATGTCAAGGCTGGTTGTTGACACTCAGTACAATGGAAAGAACAGAAAAGGTCCCACACACTTTGTAGCTTACAAATCGGTATATGCAACACTGTAAAAAGTATAAACTTACATTTATAAACCTAACATTCAATCATATTAATTTACATTTTTGGACTTGATTAAAAACTGTTTTATTTTTTTATTTTCTTTACCCCTTGAGTGAAGCTCTGTGAAAGTTATATGTAAATAAAAATTTTAGGCTATGACAGTGTTATTTTTCTCTTCATTATTATTCTTTCAATACTTCATACATAGTATATGACCATGTGTCATATTGCAAAAGATTTGAAAAAAAAAAAAATCTAAAATTCATGAGGTTCCTGTAAACAGTAACAGGAACTCTAACATGCTGACACATTCAGTGATCCACCACAAGATTCAGCGTAACCCTACAGCAAACAACAAGCATCATGCATATAAAACACACAAAAGTAAACCATAAATAAAGTGTAGCACTATTATGTAAGTAAGAATGTACAGTATGTGAGGTCAAATAATCCCTGAAAGAGCGATCAGGACCCTGACACAAAGCAGAGAGGATTATGTTTACACTAAAGGCCTAAATAGCCTAAAGAAATTTACTTCTGGATTGTTAATGATTGCGAATATGGTGGATCAAAAATTAATAGTTCATCCAGTTTCTTCTAAATCGTATCTAAATCTTATTACTAAAAATGAAATATTAACTGCCATCTTAAGTTTGTAAAGTAGAATAAAAAATAAAAAAGTTGTTGTGAGTAGGAATAAACAACCTGATCTCATGAAAAAGAGGCAGTCTGTGATTTGTAAGGAAAGCTATATGAATGCCCATCCTTAAACCTAACAGATTGCACAAAAACATGCAAATGATATTGTAAAATAGTTACAGATTGGCATGTGAATGTGTTGGAATAATACATGTGCACATATGTATGAAACAGAGAGTATTTATATGTTCCATCTTTAGTATTTCCTACTTATCTCCTTGTGACTTATAAGAGCCCGTCCTCTCATTCCCTCCTTCTCCTACTTTTCATTTCGGGCTGTAAACACTCCTCAGTAGCTGCTTTTATCTCTTCCTGTCTCAGGATGCCCCCGTAACAGCATACCTGCAGGATCTGAGAGTCAGCCAAGTGTCTGCATGTGTGTATGATTAAAATGTGAGAAAGACAGCTTCAGAAAAGGTGTGGTAGAGGAACTGATAGAATCCTGAGTTCACCTTTATCTCCTTACGCTACTTGCAAACTAATAGCCCCCAGATGCTTTACCTTGCTGTGTGGGTCCGAACACACTGTGGAAATACGGCACAAAAAGGAGTCTTTCACTTGACCTCCTCAAAAGCAAATATACAGTCGTGGCCAAAAGTTTTGAGAATTACATAAATATTGGAAATTAGAAAAGTTGCTTCTTAAGTTTTTATAATAGCAATTTGCATATACTCCAGAATGTTATGAAGAGTGATCAGATGAATTGCATAGTCCTTCTTTGCCATGAAAATTAACTTTCCAAAAAAACCTTTCCACTGCATTTCATTGCTGTCATTAAAGGACCTGCTGAGATCATTTCAGTAATCGTCTTGTTAACTCAGGTGAGAATGTTGAAGAGCACAAGGCTGGAGATCATTATGTCAGGCTGATTGGGTTAGAATGGCAGACTTGACATGTTAAAAGGAGGGTGATGCTTGAAATCATTGTTCTTCCATTGTTAACCATGGTGACCTGCAAAGAAACGCGTGCAGCCATCATTGCGTTGCATAAAAATGGCTTCACAGGCAAGGATATTGTGGCTACTAAGATTGCACCTAAATCAACAATTTATAGGATCATCAAGAACTTCAAGGAAAGAGGTTAAATTCTTGTAAAGAAGGCTTCAGGGCATCCAAGAAAGTCCAGCAAGCGCCAGGATCGTCTCCTAAAGAGGATTCAGCTGCGGGATCGGAGTGCCACCAGTGCAGAGCTTGCTCAGGAATGGCAGCAGGCAGGTGTGAGCGCATCTGCACGCACAGTGAGGCGAAGACTTTTGGAAGATGGCCTAATGTCAAGAAGGGCAGCAAAGAAGCCACTTCTCTCCAAAAAAAACATCAGGGACAGATTGATCTTCTTCAGAATGTACAGTGAATGGACTGCTGAGGACTGGGGCAAAGTCATATTCTCCGATGAAGCCTCTTTCCGATTGTTTGGGGCATCTGGAAAAAGGCTTGTCCGGAGAAGAAAAGGTGAGCACTACCATCAGTCCTGTGTCATGCCCACAGTAAAGCATCCTGACACCATTCATGTGTGGGGTTGCTTCTCATCCAAGGGAGTGGGCTCACTCACAATTCTGCCCAAAAACACAGCCATGAATAAAGAATGGTACCAAAACACCCTCCAACAGCAACTTCTTCCAACAATTCAACAACAGTTTGGTGAAGAACAATACCTTTTCCAGCACGATGGAGCACCGTGCCATAAGGCAAAAGTGATAACTAAGTGGCTCGGGGACCAGAATGTTGAAATTTTGGGTCCATGGCCTGAAAACTCCCCAGATCTTAATCCCATTGAGTACTTGTGGTCAATCCTCAAGAGGCGGGTGGACAAACAAAAACCCACTAATTCTGACAAACTCCAAGAAGTGATTATGAAAGAATGGGTTGCTATCAGTCAGGATTTGGCCCAGAAGTTTATTGAGAGCATGCCCAGTCGAATTGCAGAGGTCCTGAAAAAGAAAGGCCAACACTGCAAATACTGACTCTTTGCATAAATGTCATGTAATTGTCGATAAAAGCCTTTGAAACGTATGAAGTGCTTGTAATTATATTTCAGTACATCACAGAAACAACTGAAACAAAGATCTAAAAGCAGTTTAGCAGCAAACTTTTTGAAAACTAATATTTATGTAATTCTCAAAACTTTTGGCCACGACTGTACACTATAAACACACGCCCTACTTTATTCCTAGGTTGTATGTTACTGATTACTTTGCCACGAAGGACCTTCGTCAGTTTAGCAAGTAGCCTAGGTGCGGTTAACGACATTGATTCCCATAATAGTCTTATTTACCTTCCCTAGCAGCAGGCTTGTTATGGTTGACAACAGAATGTAAAATGACATGTGTGTTGACGGGTGGAAATGTGTGATCATTAAACATTAAGCTAGCAACCTAGAACAATAAGATATTGTTGTCCTACTCATATGTGCCAAAGAGATCACATGATGGGCTTTGCATTGCTTTAGTCATTATAAATAAGCTATTTCACAAACATTTACATATATAGAGATTCATCAGAATACGGTGAAATAAATGTTATGAGGCAATTTACCTGAGATTTGGATCTTCTGTTTATTCAGAATATGTCCAAACTGATGGTTTTTCTCCTTAGACGTCACATTTTAACAGGGAGAGGTTCATTTTTTGTTAGCAATTTCCAAGATTAAGGAAATGGCAGGTAGGTTGTGCAAAGGTTGCTGGAGGTGTGCCTTTAGCTTGTCATTCTCAGATCAAGTTAATTTGTAACTGAATGTCAAATGGAGCTATACTTCTCTCTCACCTTGCAGTTGACATTTGAAGTGATGACTCAATGTAATATCTTAACACATGAGATCTATACATATGAACACACACACACACACACATAATCTACATGAATTAGTACATTCACTCGCTGCTGACCACAGACAAGGGGTGCCTCTCAATTCATATTTGTGCATCCTCGTTTCCTTTCCTCGCTTCCTTTCCTCGTGTCTTAGCTCCACCCTTTCAGGATGCGAGGGAAGGACGCAAGGAAAAGACGTGAGGATGGAGGACTTGAATCAAGTGTCAGCGTTACTTCAAAGTGTCATCAGCTGTAATTAAAGGGATCTGCCCTTATGTTGTTAAAGTTTGTTAATTAAGACATTCATAATAAATATTAATAAAGCAAGATGCCCTGTTTGAAATATATGACATGCATGGTTTATTTGAAGTGAAAAGGTAAAATATAAATAAAAATTGTTACAACAGATGTGAAGGGGGAGGAGAATTTATACGTGCGTCACGTTAAGTCGATAAAATACTTCCGCATAGGATACACCTGTGTATCCTCGCTCATCTCTTCTCATGAAGCCTCCTCCCTCCTCGATCCTCGTCTCCTCGTGGTGCAATTAGAGAATTGAGATGTCCTTCAAGATGGCTGTGTTCGATCGGTTTCCGGGTCATAGGATGGAGGACGGAGGAGCGAGGAGACGAGTAGGGATATTGAGAAGCACCCAAGGACTTGGTATGTGTGTAAAGGACGGATAGGGAATCATAGCACAGTATGAGTACAGCTGTGATGGCTTCACTCTCTTTAACAGGAAAATACAACCTAAGCTCCATAACATTGAACAGTTTGTCTTATAGGAGACATAAATGGTCAAGATGTCAGTGTTTGGCACTTAAACTGCTGTTATTGTAGATAGCATGAAAGCATCTGGCAGCATCTGGCATTTAACACCATTTTTCTCCCCTTTTTTTCTTTATCACTAACAGGCTTTCTCTCTCACTACAAACACACAGAATATATTTGTCTATAATTACTGCATTTATTCTACATTCCTGTATCTCAAACAGTAGAGCATAATGCTTGCAACACTAAGGTCAAAGGGTCAATTCCTAGGGAATGCATGAACTGATTAAATGTATACCCTGAATGCAGTGTAAGTCACTTTGGATAAAAAGCAAATGCCAAACAAAAGTGCATTTGTTTTTCCTCCTCTTTCCATGTTTATTAACCTCTATAATTTGCACCAAATATGCGCCAGTGTTTTTGATATATGACCCAGGCACCTCACGTCCCAGACAGATTGTTTAGCTGGGAAAGCCCGTGCATGTTATCACTTCGGTGGTCTCACACTCCCTTTTGGCATCTGCAAAGCACTCATTTCCTTTGGTAATTGGAGCTGAAAATAGTTCCCTGCAAAAGAAAAGTGTTTTGTCCTAGTGGTACATAAATTGTGATTTTATCACCAGAGTGTTTTGCTTGGCCTCACTAAGTATTTGAGAACACACACGACCACTTCAATGTACCTTTTTTGCCCACGTAAATTTAACAGAACTGCCGCAAGTGTGGCCTTGTCTTAAGGCAAAAAGAGTATTTTTTACATTTAAACAATAAATAGAAAATACAAAAAATTAAATAATATAGCTTTTCAGTATCAAAGATATTTTTGTTATTGTAGCAGAGTACAGTTGTGAACCACTACAACGTTAAATGTTGTTGACTCAACAACACAAAATGATATCTGATTTGGAAATTAATGACTCTTTTGAACAACTCTTTCCAACGAATCAATTGAACCAGTCAGACTTATATTAAGTCACAAGTTATTATCAGTTTGTGCTTGAATCGTAAATGACTCATTGACTCAACTGAATCATTTAGTCGGTTATTCTAAACTACACAGACAATGATTCCTTGGTACACAATGAACAAATAACAGCTTACTGTTATGAAGAGATGACACATGAAAAAAGTTTGTAGTAGCATGTAGGATGGTAGTTTGTTGCTTACTTAGCTAACTATATTTTTTGAGTATCTTGCCCAACAACACTTACAAAATGAATGATTTATTGTAAAATACAGTGCTCATGAATCTCTGTGTATGAAAGACCTTATCAATTGAAAAACATTATAGAGGGGGTTCAGCAAATAATAAGATATGAGAGGGAACTGTTGCTCTTAGACAGAAAAATGTGTTTCAAAATCTTCCAACATAAATACAAGTGTAAGTAATCCAACAACGCTTCTATTGTCAGTGAAAGTTTCTTGCAATAACCATTTCTGGGAATGAAACTTCATGCAGAACAACGGGGGACTTTCTAAGTTATGCATACCACCACTGTGATTATTACTTTGTGCAGTTTTGAAATACCTATGTCAAACTTACATTCAAACATAAAACTGATGGCAGCATTGTGTGCAGCAGCCATCAATACAGTTTATTCATTAAAATCACCATTTGGACTCTCATGATTGATTCTGTAATTTTAGCAGCCTTTGGAACGTCATTAAGAACCATTGTGCAGATGTGTTTAGGTCTGCATGCTCACCACTGTACCAGCAGGAACTCAATACATTTGTGAGTTCTGGTTCAGACCTAGTGCATGCTGGTTCAGAGGCAAGTGGTCATTACTCTAGCTGTTTTCTAGTGGTTCTCATGGGAACCGGGTGGTGGACTGAGCAAACACTCAGCAGACAGGAGACCAGCGGTTCTTCCTGTTTCTGCGTGCTTGCTGTTTGATTCCTGCCAGTTTCCTGGTCACATATCAGCTCCCGCAGCACTGCTTCCTGCCACAGAGTCTCCAGTGACTGCCGCCAAGCACGCTCTCATGTACAATTCTTAAATTTTTCATTGTATCATTTTATGCCTGCATGGGAAGACTACTTTTTATGTATCATTAACAGTGTTCATGAAAACTAATATATATATATATATATATATATATATATATATATATATATATAAACACATACAAACTAAGATTGATGTAAAGACGCAAAGCACTGCCATCAAGTTAGCATCTTTAAACATTCGCTCACTGAAAAATAAATAATTTCTAATCAATTACTTAATAACCACAAACAATCTGGATTTTATCTGGATTTCTAAACGAAACATGGTTAGAAGACAGCTGCAGTGCAACAATTCTCAAAGAAGCAGCCCCTCCTAACTTTAATTTCATGAGTGTCTGCAGGACTATTAGGAGAGGTGGAGGTGTAGCTGCTGTATTTAAAGAGGTCTATCAATGCAAGCAAGTGTCATTTGGTCAGTACTTGTCTTTTGAATATCTAGGGATTGTGCTGAAAGGTGCTCCACGCATTCTGTTTATTATTATTTACAGGCCTCCAAAATACTCTCCAGCGTTTGTTGAAGAGGTCACAGAAATGTTATCAATAATCTCCTCAGAGTTTGACTGTTTTGCTGTTGCAGGGGATTTTAATATTCACACAGACAATGCAGAAAACAAAACTACAAAAGAAATGATAATGGTTCTAAACACTTTTGACTTGACTCAGCATGTGCATAGACCCACACACAAAGGTGGACACACTCTATAGATCTAATCATCAGTAGGGGTCTAAACATTTCATCCATTGTTATTAAGGACGTAGCACTATCTGATCACTTTTGTATATTCTTTGATATATTGATCTCTGCAACCACTGAATCTAGATCTATCTCTGTCAGAAGAGGATGCATCAACAAGAACACTAGTGTACTATTTGTGGAGGCTCTATCTTTAACACCAAGCATTTCTGCAGACTCTGTTGATATTCTCCTTGATTCCTTCAACTCAAAAGTTAAGAATGTTATTGATGATATTGCTCCAATAATAGTCAGTAAGAAAAAAAAAATCAGTTTGGAGAAGATCAAAAGCAGTTCAGACTTTGAAAAGACAATGCAGAAAAGCTGAGCGGATGTGGCGGAAGACAAAACTTGAAATTCACTATAGCATCTATAAAGAAAGCCTTCATGTTTTTAATGTAAAACTAGCCACAGCTAGACAAACCTTCTTCTCAAACCTTATAAACAGTAACTTAAACAACACTCGCACTCTTTTTGCCACTGTTGTGAGACTGACAAACCCCTCAAGTCAGATTCCCAGTGAAATGCTCTCAGACAGCAAATGCAATGAGTTTGCTCCCTTCTTTTCTGAGAAGATCATCAATATCAGGAAGGCGAATAGCACATCCTCAAGTAATACAGAGGTCAGATTCGGCCGCAATATCAAAAAGACACTTTTTGACGCAATAGCAAAATTTTGGAAGACATAGTGCAGCACCTAAAATCATCAACCTGCTATCTTGAAACACTTCCCACATCTTTTTTCAAAAGTGTGCTTAACTGTTTAGAAGCAGATCTCTTAGAAGTGGTGAATGCCTCACTTTTTTCTTGGACATTTCCAAACTCCCTGAAAACAGCAGTTGTTAAGCCCCTCCTGATAAAGAGCAATCTTGATAACACCATTTTGAGCAATTATAGAAAAATAAATAATATTCTTTGTATAGGCAAAATTATAGAAAGGGTATATTTTAATCAGCTGAATAAATACTTAAACTTAAATGGATACCTGGACAATTTTCATTCTGGTTTCCGACTGCATCACAGCACAGAGACAGCACTCATTAAGATAATAAATGATATTCAATTAAATTGTGACTCTGGCAAAATATTGGTGCTGGTATTGCTAGATCTCAGTGCTGCGTTTGACACTGTTGATCATAACATACTACTAGAGAGACTGGAAAACTGTGTCTGGCTTTCTGGGATGGTACTCAAATGTTTCAGGTCATACTTAGAAGGGAGAGGCTATTATGTGAGTCTAGGAGTGCATAAGTTTAAGTGGACGTCCATGACACGTGGAGTCCCACAAGGCTCAATTCTTGCACCGCTCTTGTTTAGCCTGTATATGCTTCCACTAAGTCAAATAATGATAAAGAACCTAATTGCCTATCACAGCTATGCTGAGGATACCCAGATTTACCTAGCCTTATCTCCAAATGACTACAGCCCCATTAACTCCCTCTGCCAATGCATTGATGAAATTAATAGTTGGATGTGCCAGAACTTTCTTCAAAAAAAACAAGGACAAACTGAAGTCATTGCATTTGGAAACAAAGATGAAGTTTTCAAGTTGAATGCATACCTTGACTCTAGGGGTCAAACAACTAAAAATCAAGTCAGGAATCTTGGTGTGATTCTGGAGACAGACCTTAGTTTCAGTAGTCATGTCAAAGCATTAACTAAATCAGCATACTACCATTTAAAAAACATTGCAATAGTCAGATGTTACGTTTCCAGCCAAGACTTGGAGAAACGTGTTCATGTCTTTATCACCAGCAGGGTGGACTATTGTAATGCCCCCCCCCCCTTCGGCATTCCCAAAAAGACAATTAGACAGCTGCAGCTTATCCAGAACGCTGCTGCCAGGATTCTGACTAGAACCAGAAAATCTGAGCATATCACACCAGTCCTCAGGTCCTTACACTGGCTTCCAGTTACATTTAGGATTGATTGATTTTTAAAGTACTTTTACTTGTTTATAAATCATTTAATGACCTAGGACCGAAATATATTGCAGATATATTCACTGACTATAAACCTAACAGACCACTCAGATCATTAGGATCGAGTCAGTTAGAAATACCAAGGGTTCACACAAAACAAGGGGAGTACGCCTTTAGTTATTATGCCGCCCACAGTTGGAATCAGCTTCCAGAAGAGATCAGATGTGCTAAAACACTAGTCACATTTAAATCTAGACTCAAAACTCATCTGTTTAGCTGTGCATTTATTGAATGAGCACTGTGCGTTGTCCGAACTGATTGCACTGTATTTTACGTATTTGCTGTATTTTATATAAAACCATTTTCTATTTCTGTTTTAAATTCATTTTAAATAAGTCAATTTTTAAATAATTTCCAAAGTTTTTATTTTACTTTCTTTTATGTAAAGCACTTTGAATTACATTGTGTACAAAATGTGCTATATAAATAAACTTGCCTTGCCTTGCCTTGCCTTGCCTTGCTTATATATATATATATATATATATATATATATATATATATATATATTTATATATATATATATTGCCAACTTATCAACATCTAATATATTATTACTCATGCAAAAAGTTTACATGGTGCATGCATAATACTGAGCTAACAACAACAATCTAACATATAACTCTAAAAGTGCTACCTGTTTGAGACATTTGACCCTAATTTGTAAACCTTAAAAAGCAAAAAAGTTTATAATTGGGATGTAACTCAGTGGTAGAACATGTGATTTTTATGTATGAGATCCTGGATTAGATCCACAGCATCTCCAATTAATGATGAATCTTTAAATAAAAATGTACCCCTTTTTTTTTAGACCTTTGAACCTTGTGTGCATGCATAAACATGTTGGAATAAATATATTATTTATCTTGAATAAAAAGCATTTGTAAATACACAATTGGAGATATAGTTCAATGGTAGAGCACATGCTTTGCTTACGTGGTGTTGGGTTCAATCAGAATTACAAAAGAACCATAAAAAAATGTTTTTGTTATATTGTGTAATGTATATTACACAAAAATTGCATCACCAAGCAATGACTAATTTTAGTTCTTTTCATGTTAATTCTTTTCATGTTTTTGTTTTGTTGTTGTGTAAACATTTAAGTAAATATTCAAGATAATTATTCAAATTAAATGTAAAAGCTACACTTCGGGTGACCTGAGTTCATGTCTGAAGTGCAGAAAATGACAAAAATGGCAAAAAAATAAAAAGAATAATAAAAAGATTGATGAATGAACTGTCAGACAGACAGACAAAAAGATAAATTAGTCATTTCAGACATCACATGCATATATATGTGTGTGTGTGTGTGTGTTAATGTATGTTTTTATATTATTTGCATACATTTTGATCAAAAACGTTTGCATCATTTGTGTAGGAAGGAAAGGAAATATGAATTGAGAGTGTAAGAGTGGGCAGGGTGTAGATGTCTCAGGCTGCACACGCACACTCTTGAGACAAAAGCTGAGGAGCGGATGTGCCCTCTCACCTCTTTTTCCCTTCCTTTGTCCTTTGTTTTTTCTCTCTCTCTCTTTCTCTTGTACTTACACTCTCCACATCCTCCTATTTCAGGTCTCCTATCCTTGACCCTATCTGTTAAAAATCCTCTTATCTCTGTCACTCTACATCTGGCTGACTAGGTAAAAACACAAAGACATCTTCTTTTCCCTCAAACCGCTGTGTTTATTGTTTCATGGATATGGACATCCATGCCAGCTGGAAATTTTTATATGATTGTTCCATTGGGCTGATGGTGAAATTGTACGAGTTATCAACAAGCATAATTTCAAGACGTGTGGGAAGAGATGACAGATTTTCAAGGAGAGGTTTTGCGGCTGGTGCCATAATTTTAGCCACGCTATCACAAGAGAAATTCCGGCAGTGACCTAAGGGTATAACGGAGCACCTATAGATGTATGGGTCCCATGGTGAGCTTCCTCAAGCGGGCTGCGTGCCCATGAGACTGGCTTCTGCATCGCCAATTCACACTCTCACACATTCACATTTAGTGCGTGTGGAGGCCTGCCAGCTCTCATCACAATGGCTGGAAATGGGAATTTAATACAAATTTTCTCACATAGACACAATACATCTAATAAAACTCACAGTTGTCCCCTCCCTCGTCAACAGCAATTATAGTTGTATTTAAGGTTTAATCATGCTTATGTATGAGATTCCCACAATGTATCTTGCTTAAACAATGTAAAAGTCTTTACTGTCCCTTTTGGTAAATTTAATGCATTTTTCAAATTACACAATGGTTACACAATGCCTTTTGATTTCCTTTACATGTGTACTGGCCACCAGTGTCTGCTTTGTCTCTTGAACTCTTGGAGGAAAAGGCCTTGAGTCTTTGACTGCCGACAAGAAAAAATAATTGGAATTCATCATCACTTTCATAATAAATAGGAGACAAAGCAATTACTGTAGGACTAGAAAAGGTGACTGAGACAAAAGGCGACAGTCTGGGGGGAGTGCGGCGGTTAAATCTAGTCTCTCTATAAGTACCTTGTTCTTGTGAGTGTTTTTCCCACCCTGGCTCCATGCATCCACAGAATATGTTGACTCAGTGTCTACAACTTTCCCATGAGGCTTCCTCATCCAAGCACTTTATCATCCAACGCTTTATAAGTCTGGTTGTTTTTTTTGTTTTGTTTTTGTATATACACAAATACACATATACTCCCAATACAAAAACACACGTTCTAGCCAAGACACATTAGGATATAAAGAAAGGACAAAAGCAACAATGCAAATCATATTTTTGGATATTGTTCTTTTATTCATAGCATATTAAAATTTATAACATAATAAGAAAAAACTGATCTGTGCATGCAACTGTCATACTATATAAAAATTTATTTACTGTATCTGGGGGTCTATATTGAATTTATACATTTGGAGCAATGGTTATCTTGCATATTTCTACAAAAACATGTGGGGATGGTGTTTAAGAATTTTGAAAGAAGTCTCTTATTCTTAAAAAGCTGCATTTATTTGAAAACAAACAAAAAGTATATTGTTAAATATAATTATAATTTTAAAATAACTGCTTTTTATTTTATTGTTTAAACTGTAATTTATTCCTGTGATGGCAAAGCTGCCATAACTCCAGCCTCCAGTGTCACATGATCATTTGGATATCATTCTAATATGCTGATTTTGTGCCCTAGAAATATTATTATTATTTTTATTATTATTAAGCTATGCTACTTGACATTTTTGTGATACATATTTTTCAGGATTCTTGTTGAACAGTGCATATTGAAAAATAAATATTTTGTACAACTAAACTCTGTTTTATTATCTGTGTGCAAAAAAGAAATGACTTTTTATCTCTACTGCTCTTGGATTGGAAAACAGGAAAGTCAGAACAATGTCAGTCTGAGTCAGCTTTGATAATGTGATGTTATCAAGAAACAGACAGAAAACAACCATCCATCTACAAATTAGTGAAATGTGCAAAGACGGTGTAAATGGGTCTGTAGACGTGCAGCGGTGGGCTTTTCCTCTGCAATTAAACAAGAGATGACTGAGCATTAAGACAAAACAAAGTCAGGGATTGTTTATTGTTTCCTGGCTATGACTGGTGTAAGTAGATACAAAATGCCTGCAGCACCGTGGAGCTTGTTCACACAGTAGGCAAATATGGCATTACAGTATTCTCTGATATTACAGTGGTCTCTGTTCTTTATGACAGTTTGGTGCCTTGAGTGATGGGGATATTAAAAGACTAAGAATCCAGACTGTACCAGTGCATCATTAGCAGCCTTAAAAAGAACAGTTGACAGGAAACATCTGAATATTCACATAATAGAGATCACCTGACTTAGTAAATCAGTCTGCATTTAACCTCTGAGCATGCTGACATGAAACAGTATTTTGGGCACACTTTCCTTCCTTAGTTGTATATATATATACATATTTGTGTGTGTGTTTGTGTTAGCTATATGCACACTAAACACTAAAAAATCAGGAACCATGTAGTAATTACCTTTCAATAATATAATTAATATAATATAATATAATATAATATAATATAATATAATATAATATAATATAATATAATATAATATAATATAATATAATATAATATAATATAATATAATATAAAATGCAACTTTAGTTAGGTAATGGCACTGTAACAAGAAATCACAGTTCTGAATAAAATGAAAATGCAATAAAATAAATAATGGTGCTTCAGTTTTTATATGCATATGCGATTTTCTTATTCAATCTATATTTTGTCTTTGTAATTTTGCATTTTGTTGTTCATGGTAATTTTAAAAAAAATTTATTGCTTGATTTTAAGGAAAATGTTATCTACATTTTATGTTTGTTACATTCAAGTTATTTTATTTATTTATTTATTCAAAGGAACGGCCCAGCGGCCAGATGCAGGAAGCGCAATGAAGCATATGTTTGATCAATTTAGCCTTCTCAAATCAACACATATGCCTAAAATAAAATCTATGGGAAAAAAAAAAACAAAATAAACACTTGGTAAACAAACAGGATGTGCATCCGAATACTTGCCTCATAGACAAGATTAACATATTTATAAAATGCAATGAATTACTACTCTAAAACCAAATAATTCAAATCTAAGACAAAAACTGTAATCCGCAAAGAGGCATTTCTCTCTTAAAGGTGCGTCCTGAGGAGATGGCGTTGTGATCTTTCTGACACTGACTCAAAAAACACTAGTTCAATTAAACACTAATTCAAATATCCCCTAACAATTTTTATTATTTACATTTTTTATTTTCTTTCTTTTTTCCTTTGAAAATTCCACCTATATTCTCAAAAAACGTAGACTTATTGACCTTTTTGAAACTCTGACTGATCGATTTCATGAGACATTTGTTTGTATTAAATTGTTTAACATGCATTCAAATAGATTCATCTTTATTTCTTGCTGCAAATATTAAAGAGGAAAATATAATTGATTCATGCTACTGATGATTCACTATACTGGCGAATTATCTCACTACAAATTAATGAGCGTAAAAACACTTTTATTCTATGTATCTCTTGTAATAAAATTGAAAGTAGGCACTTTGTAGTAACAAAGCACAAAGCTGCGAACTTTATTTATTTATTTATTTTGCATATGGGACGGGGCTGACTTCGCATTATATGACCCCTTTAAATAACAATTTAGAAGTAAAGCTTTGCAGTGATATAATTAAAGAACATCCCTGATCTTGATGAACTGACGTTAAGTCATCAGACACATCCAGTTTTGTGTAAGTGAAATTCAGTGAAAATACTTGTAGGACAAACAGTTCGATCTCTCTCTCTCCCTCTCTCCAATCCCCAACGCCTCTTCCTTCCTTTCCCACCCAAAGTATGAGTGTGGAGTAAGCAGAAGAGTTGAGTTTTCTCCGTGTCAACAGCACAGATTTCCACGCGCAGGGTGAATCAGTGCGCGTGCATTCACAATGATCGTAGAAATGCGCAATTACGCGCGGCGACGGCTGGCGAGCTGGAAAATCCCACTGGAATGACAAATTCATTTCTAACGGATTATCTGAGAGTGAACATATGATTACAGTCATGCTGCATTTAATCTGCCTCTTGTGGGTCGTCGACATATCTGGTAAGTAGTTGTTGTTACACCAAAAAGTATTCAAAATACGTTTTGATTGATTGGGGAATTAAAATCAAGTCATTTGTATGTCGGTTTTCAAATATTCTATACAGTATTTTGGTCTATAGCCTATATATTAGAATGATATTTGACAATTCTTGCTCACAATTCGCTTTTAAAACACTATTTATTTATTTATTTATTTATTTATTTGATCCTAACAATGAACATAAGATTTTTACTGAAATTTGTAAAAGTTTAACTGAAAGTTTGAACTGTTTTCAAACAGTTTTCAATCGGTAATTTGTTGTTAGATTTTTTAAAATTGTATTTATTTATTTATTTATTTTAATATCAGGGTAAGTTATTAAAAATGTTATTATTGCCTGGGTTATGACAGGTTCACCTTTAGCAAATTTAGCAACATATAGCAACAGCCTTAATAGCAGATCAATATGTGTTCAAAATTGGACAACAACAGAGAAAAAGTTTTGTTTTTCTGTACCCAACACTTGGCATGTGGCATATGGCATGTGCCTATATAGATACTGACTTCACTGGAGTAAAAAAAGTGTGACAACTAGCCCCGGGCTCCTCTACATGTTTTCATTATTTCGCACATGGGATCTAATGGTATTCATGGTGGAATGATGGCTTTAGATCCTCTTTGTTTCCTGATATTGTTCTTGTGTTGAGAAGGCCACATAGTGGCGGAAAGCCAGGGGAAATGTGTGAAAGCAGGAATGTGGATGTTCCTCTATGGTGCCTCCATTGTTGTTGGTATTTTTTGATCTTTATAATAAACAGAAAACTGTACTAAGTTCTAGAGGTTCACAGTTTCACCCTTAAGAGATGATATTAATTTAATAACTTTCTAATTAATTGTTTTCCAATAGTTGTCCTGTTTTAGTAAATTGCATTGCATTAATATGTATGAAATGGTTCCTCTCTCAGATGCAGTCATGGATCTCACCATGATCTCTAACAGGGCCACATCTGCTCATCATTTCCGTCTCTCCTGCATTTCTGGAGAGCGTGACACAGACGGGATTCAGCTGAGCATCACAAAGGACAACAGCATTGTGCTCCGTGCAGATTCGCCACATTTTGATGTGCGGAGACCACAAACTAAAGAAGTGGTGGCTACTGGATTTACAGGCTTTGACCATAGTGGGATTTTCTACTGTCACTCAAAAAGGGGCTCTGACCAACCTGGCAGTGTTACTCTCATCAACAACTACAGCAAAAGTACAACAAAAAATAAACATAACTTACAGTTCACCCAAAAAATGTGTAAATGAAAATGTCATAATTTACCAACCCTCATGTTGTTACAAACCTGTGTGATAAAAAAAAGACACTAAAGAAGATATTTTGAAGAATGTTTCAGTTGTTTCTGAGAGAGTGAGAATGAGAGTCAATGGGATCCAAAACAACATTGCAAACCATTGACTGTCTTTGAAATTACCCTATATAAAAAATTACCCTTGAGACATTTTTTAAAACTATCTTTTTTGTTTTCTTTAGAAGAAAGTAAGTCATACAAGTTTGAAATGACATGAGGGTGAGTAAAAAATGACTGAATTGTCATTTCTGAGTGAAAGCATAGGTCTTGAACCCTGCAGGACCTAGTGTCCTGCAGAGTTCAGCTCCAAACCTAATCAAACACACCTGAACCATATAATCAAGGTCTTCAGGATCACTTGTAAAGTTACAGTTATTTCCAGAATACTATTATTATTATTATGTGTTTTAAGGTCACTTCAAGCCAGTGAGTGTCACTCTGATGGCCAGTAAAGGAGACGAAGTGAAACTAATCATGGACGTTGTTGGGACAGAAAGACGAGACATTACTTGGAAATTCAATGGTCAGTATAGCTTTAATCTTATTCTTTTACGATTTAGCAAGATTCATGTCTAAAGAGCATGTATGCATCATTTTATGCATATTAGTACAGTGATTTATGAAAATATGTTTTATATTATATACATACAAAAAATCCAAAATGGGACGCAGAAAAACAAAGAGGATCCAGCGGGATGTTTCCAACAAGATGATCAGTAAATGAATGCGCAAAAGATCAGTAAATGAATGAGCAATTTACAAGCAAGAAAATTCTGATTTGCTTTAGGTAACTACTTCTACATGACTCCTATTGCTGATGTCCAGAACAGCACAGCAGTTCTAGATCTGATGAAAGTTGATGAAAACAATGCAGGGATTTACAGTGTCAACTATGTTGGAGAAAGTGCTCTTTATAGTGGCTGGATCCGCCTCATCGTTCGTGGTAAGATAATAAGTATCATATAATTCATTTAAACATATTCAAAACTTTGGATTTTCTATTCTAGTGCTTGATTTTTGTTACCTGTGTATGTTCTAGCATGTCCAAAGAATAAATGGGGCTCCGACTGTGACAAAGACTGTCCCGAATGCTTGAATGGAGGCGTGTGCCATGACAAAGTTGGAGATTGTGTTTGCCCACCGGGGTTTATGGGAATGCGCTGTGAGACAGGTAAATGAAAACCATTTATATGAAACTGATCATTTGCATCTGTAGAGACTATTCATTTAAGAACTTAAACATACAAATCATTTTTTTTTCTGTTTTTGGTCTTGCAGCCTGTCGAGAAGGGATGTTTGGTAGGAACTGCCAGGAATCCTGTAAGTCGGAGAATGGATGCCAGGGCTTGAGTTTCTGTCTCACGGATCCTTACGGCTGTTCTTGTGCCAGCGGCTGGCATGGAGATCGCTGTCGTAAACGTGAGTTTAACTTAAGATCCTTGTATATAAGAACTGTTCCCTTCATGCAGAGTATCATCTGGAGCCAGCAGAAAGGATTCAGTCCTGAATGAAAGTTTAAACAGGTGCTGCTGGAATGTGCCAGTAAAAATTCAGCTTCCAACAATCTGACCAAGATAAGCATTTCTTGCTAGTCTGTCCATTTGTTTTAGACTTTGTGAAAGCCAGTTTCCACCTCAGATTAAATAAAACGTGTAATTGTGAGATAAAGTTTAAAATAACACACACAAAAAAAAGAATTCACTGTAACATTGTGAAATACAAAATTGCAAATACAGGAAATAGCCATAATTATGAGAAATAAAGCTGAAACAGAGTGATATAAAGTCAAATTGTGTGATATAGTCACATTGTGAAATACAAAGCTGCAATTATAAGAACAGAAGGCTGCAACTGTGAAAAGATGTGTGGAAGTCACAATTCTGAAAAATAGTCAGCACAACTATAAGAGAAATAATTTTGCAATGCGATATAAAGCAAGATAATGTGCAACAGTAAGAATTACAAGAAATAAGGTAGTAATTGTAAGATAAAAAGTCTCAATTTCGAGAAATAATGTTGCAGTTGTGATGTATGAAGACACTTGTGGAAAAAAAAACACTCACACTTAAATTTCATGAGGTCAGAGCTCAGACACTAAAACATAATGACTTACTGAATCCTTCTAAAATGCTTGTTGTCATGTTTAATTGTCGAAATATAAAATAAAAACAGGATTTCCAATGTTATTTTCATAGCCTGTCCTGAAGGAATGTACGGCGCTGACTGTCTTTTAAGTTGCAACTGCAAGAACAGAGGCAAATGCAGTCGATTCAGTGGCTGCCAATGTCCTACAGGCTGGAGAGGGCAATATTGTGAGAAATCAGGTCAGGCTTCAAAATTTATTTTCCATCTACTCAAAAAAATCTATGATGTTTATTCCTCTTGGCGCCGTTTGTCTAACCTTATCCCTCTTTCAGATCGTGCACCAGAGATTTTGGACATGGCCAGTAACCTGGAGGGAAACTTGAACTCCAGCTACAAGATCACATGTTCTGCAACAGGCCATCCACTGCCTAGCCACATGAGTATTGAGCTACGCAAGCTGGAAAGCACCATTCTTAAGGTGAAAGAGTCATAAGAATCTTAAGGAGAAGTTGAAGCTGGAAAAAAGGAATGCTTATAAAATGAAAAGTTAGAAAGTAATGTTGTGCCTAATGTCTTGTGTCTTTCTAATGTGGCTACTATCTTTATGATTGTCTGCTGTTGATTTCTCAGGCATCCCACACTACCATGGACTCCAAAAAAAGCACAGCTCACTTTGAGATCCCAAGGCTGTCTGCAGAGCATAATGGTTTGTGGGAATGTCGAGTCTCCACCAATGGTGGGCAGGATTCCTTCAAGTTTACCTTAACTGTGAAAGGTGAGATTCAGTTTAAAATTGATTCATTCTAACAATGTTCTTTTTTTAGCTGAAAGACCCTTAAACTTGCACTTTATTGTGAACTAGAGCCACCCTACCCAACCACTGCTCCTAAACTGCTGTCGAGGAGAAGCAAACAACTGGTTGTAAAGCCAGTGGACACTTATGCGGGTGATAGTCCCATTATTTCCACTAAGCTGCTTTACAAGCCAGTGGATACAGAAGACTCCTGGTCCTCCATTATAGGTAACTCACTTCAAAATCACTTCTTGTTTTAGGAATTACTAGTGTTCATGTTGACATGTAGAATCATATCAATATATGTCATAAAAATCCTACAATTTTATAATCTTTTTTTTTTCAAATGAAGTGTATGGCAACGATCAAATCACATTATCGAACCTGAAGCCCTCAACCAGATACCATGTCCGTGTACAACTCACTCGCCCAGGGGATGGAGGAGAAGGTCCTTTGGGTCCAGAGGCAATCATGGAGACTGACTGCCCAGGTGAGAATCAGTTAACCTAGAACTAAAAATTAGGGATGTCCCGATCAGGTTTTTTTTGTCCTCGAGTCCGAGTCATTTGATTTTGAGTATCTGCCGATACCGAGTCCCGATCCGATACTTCTACAATACATAAAAAAAGAATAAAGAAGAGCGAAAAAACAGATCCAGGATCTTCAATAAATTACATTTTGAAATATATTCAAATATAAAACAGCTATTTTAAATAGGCTAGTAAAAATATTTCAAAATCTTACTGTTTTGCTGTAGTTTGGATCAAATAAATGCAGGCTTGGTGAATAGAAGGGACTTCTTAAAAAAAAATAAAAAAAACCTTAACAAGCTTACTGTTCAAAAACTTCTGACTGGTAGTATAGGCGACTTTATTTTTTCTCTAATTTCTAGATTTTAATAGGCTTAGAAATCTATAAATGCTGGTCAATAACAAATAATAATGATTTGTTTATATACTACAAACACTGTTTATCACATAATAATGCAGAATAGTTTCTATACTGTAATAAATACTATGTCAATCAGCACTGCATTGTTCATACTTTATTTATCACCTGCTGGAGATGACTTGAAGAACAATTTATTGTCGTGATCGTATATTAATGTCTTCGTGTTTGCATAAGTTTCTGTTTTCCTGTGCGCACCACAGCATAGCTGGACGCTTTTGTCCATACTAGGAATATCCTGATATCAGCGCGAGAGCGCGCTCCGGCTTCGAGTATGAATGAAACACACACTGCATGAGAGTTTAGCGCTCTGTGATGTTCATCTCGCTGTATCCTGGGTCCGAATGAAATATCAGGTCATGCGCAAACTATCATGTCTCTTTGAGTTTGAATCTATATTATTCACACCAGCTCTTGAAAACAAAGTGATGTCATGCCGCACGCGTTGCTGTTTCTATGTGGAGTCAAAAGGGTCTAACTCTGTGCCACCGCATAACAAAAGATGTGTTAAAAATTAATGAGAATATATATATATATATATATATATACAGTGTTGGGGAGTAACTAGTTACATGTAACTGCGTTACGTAATTTAATTACAAAATTATTGTAACTGTAATTAGTTACAGTTACTACGAAAAAATGAGTAATTAAATTACAGTTACTTATGAAATTTTTAACGATTACAAAGGGGATTACATTTGAATATTTACACACATCCACATACAGATTTAACTGATTTCTTTCCCAAATTGCACTGACTATTCTGGGACATACCGCCCTAATAATTTCCTGGATGACGAAATACAGTCTGGTTCGTAGAATCCAGTCATAAAAACGAAATGCCTAACGCGGACGGAATATGCCACATTTTGGATGACTAAATCAAAAGTAGGTCAGTACACTTGAATCAAAACATGACATCGACTAGTATCTGTGAATATTAAGCCCCAAAAATGCAATATATGACTTGCACATTCTGCGTGTCTGTGGAAATCAGGCGCGGACTGGACACCGGGAGAACCGGGACAATTCCTGGTGGCCTGGCAGCCGATTTTGCCCCACTATTTAATATCATTATTGTATAATTGCCTGCGAATGTACTAAAGCGATCATTTGCGAATCCGCCATTTGATAATTAAATCTCTAATAAGTCAAGTGTTAGTCATGACTCGCGCGCTCTCCGCGCCTCCGCCAAACGGTTTGGATCAGACTCAGAGTAATCAATGCGAGAGAGAGAGAGAGAGAGAGAGAGAGAGAGAGAGAGGGAGAGAGAGAGAGAGAGAGAGAGAGAGAGAGAGAGAGAGAGAGAATTAATAAAGTGGACTGTGGAAGCGCACAGCTGGAGCAGAGAAGCAGAACTCCTGTTCAGGGTTTTAGGTCAGTTTCATCTGTAAAGATGCTTTTTTTGTCTTTTTTTTTTTTTTTTAATCAAGCAGCAGCACGTTGCTCACCAGCCATCACTCAAAATACTATATAAAGGACATCATTATTATCAGTTGTAATGTTACAGTAGGAATTTATCTTTAAAAAATTCCGATTTAAATTTACATTTTAATATTTAACTATAAATCCAGAGAAAATGGTTACCATTGTTTAAATGTGATAACCAAAAATGTAAAATTATTTTACAAATGTATTTATTTAAAAATAAATACAAATCCATTTGCAAAAAAACAAAAACAAAACAAGGTTATTTTACTTTTATATAGGCTAATAAAAGCAAGGTTAATTTTTGTAAGGGAAAAACATGACTCGTGTACAGTATTCAGATTTTTCTATAAAGATATTGTAGTATTGTAGAGTATTGTATTTTAAAGTATAGTTTTGTTCAATCTTGAGTATTAAAGTCACGAGAGATGGATAACAGGGCAAAATAAAGAAACTGAAGAGAAAAATGGAAGTGAAGGTGCAGTTCAGGAGACCACTTTTAATTATTTTTCATATCCCCAAATTAAAGATTTAAACCTTTTTTATGTCAGGTCCATACAAAAAAATATATTTGTCCATGAATTTGTTTGTATGAGTTTTTTTCCCAGTCCGCCCCTCCTGTAAATTAATGGCAAAGACATGGTTTCATTTACTACACATAGGCCTACTGAAGCGCGCAGTGTTTTCAACCTCTGCTGCCTCAATATAGGAGTACACGAGCACATAAACATAATTTCTAGAACTGCTCTGTGTCACTTAATGTGCATTTTACTTATTTTGAGAAAACTATCATCATATACAAAGAGACAGCAGTTTAAAAAAACACCAATGTTTCAGGAGTTTATTACACAGAATACGTCACATGCTTATTAGATAACTGTATTTAAGTTGATGTATATGCTTTTATTTATTATTCTTTAAATTTCACAAATTTAGAAAAGTAATCAAAAAGTACTCAAAAGTAATTAGTTACATTACTTTAATAAAGTAATTGAAAAAGTTACACTACTATTACATTTTAAACAGGGTAACTTGTAATCTGTAACCTATTACATTTCCAAAGTAACCTTCCCAACACTGTATATATATATATATATATCCGAGTCCTGATCGGGAGGTAACGTCCGATTCCGATCGAGTCTGAAACCACCCGATCGGGCCCGATTTCCAATCACGTGATCGGATCTGGACATCCCTACTAAAAATTGACTTGGTTGTAGGGAAAGATTGGGGCAAATGCCCCACTTAAGAACATATTTAGAGTTTAACAATGACTATGTATAGGGTGTACAAATTTGCCACATTACTGTGTTAAGAAGGCCCCCTACCTGTGGCAATAAGACCCCTTCAGTAAACTTGCACCAGTTGTAAATCTAAAATGTATTTGATGCATGTAAAATACATCATAAACCTAAATCTAATAAGAGGAATTATAATATTTATTAAATAATAAAAACGTTAGTAATAACATACCACTCTCCCACTTCTGAGGTTGTCAACTTACCCCAGTTGTCTAACCAATGTTATTTTAGTGTTATTTATATACTATCATAGTATTTAGTAATGTGTTCAATTTAGTTTGTAGTTTTTTCTGATTGCGTATTCTGTGTCACTAGAGCCCACGGCCAGGCCGGAGATTAATGCCTGCTCACTGGAGGGCCGTAATGCCACCATCAGGTGGTCCCTGATTGGTACGTCCCGAGAAGCCACTGGCTTTTTAATACAGCTCATTGGACCACATGGAGAGAAGCTGCAAGAGGAAACCACCTTGCTTAATGTACTCTCCATCAAGCTCTACAATCTGGAGTATACCAGAGACTACCAAGTGGTCGTCAGGCTGATAAACTGTGGCAGCCATGGGCCCCCTTCAAAGCCCCACCATATTCACATCTATAAGCAGGGTAAAAAGAAATCTTGCATGTCCCCAAGTAGGCGCAAGAAGGTGACTGACTATAAAATAGGACATGAATGTTAGACAGGATGTGGTGGAAACTAATAACTCACAAGTGTTTCAGTGTGTGAAATGAAACTGAAGTGGCAAAATTACGTATGATTTCTCTCCAGGTCCTTCTTCTCCAAGAAACGTCCAGGCAGATGCTCTGTCCATCAATGCAGTCAGGCTTCACTGGCATCCACCTGAGGACCCCAATGGAGGCATTGTGAAATACAGCATTGAATACCAGGCAGTGGGCCAGAGCCGCTTTCATTCTTGGGTGGACACAGACGATGGCAACAAAACCATGAAGGATGTGACATCCCTCAATGGGAGCACATTATACCAGTTCAGGGTGAGGGCTTTCTCCAAGTTGCCAGGGGATTGGAGTAAGTTTGTACAAGCCAGGACACGTGGAGACGGTAAGTGACAAGAGAGAATAAACATGTAAAAGACAAAAAATAAAGCCAAAATATGAAGTTAAAAGCTATTCTAAAATGCACTTTTTAAAAAGGCACTTGCTGTTTTTATATTAACAAGGATTATCAAGCTATGTTCCGACCACTCAGCAAGTTGGACGACCAATGGCTGAGGATCATCAGCTTCTTTGGGCTGTAGTTGGGTCAGTGGCTGTGACCTGTGTGACCATCCTTCTGGCCCTTTTGATTCTCTTCTACATTCATAAATCTGTCTTTAAACGAAAACGTACATTCACCTATCAGTCTGTATCGGTGAGCAGACACTTTACTTTATTTCTACTCTTATGCTTGCATATGTACAGTGGCAGCAAAAAATAATGTGTGGTCATAAACATTATATTTTAATGATTCAACATAGTGGGATAGTTGCATCTACTTTATCAATATATCAAAAATAAATAAATAAATACATAAATAAACACATTCATTCTCAGGGAGAAGAGACAATCTTACAGTTCAACTCAGGAACGCTCACACTGACCAGGCGACCGAAACCTTCTACAGAGCCCCTCACATATCCCATACTGGAATGGGAGGACATTAAGTTTGAGGATGTCATTGGAGAAGGGAACTTTGGTCAGGTCCTCAAAGCCATGGTCAAAAAAGATGGTATAAAAATGAGTGCTGCAATTAAAATGCTCAAGGGTAAGAACACAAGCCAACAGAGCAATGTTAGCCAAGGTCTATATTACATGATTGTGATTTTGTGTGTCCATTGTGTGAACCTGCAGAGTTCTCCTCAGAGAATGACCATCGAGACTTTGCTGGTGAATTAGAAGTGCTGTGTAAATTGGGACAGCATCCAAACATAATTAATCTAATCGGTGCCTGTGAAAACAGAGGTGAGTGCACCAGACTAGAGGACTACAAGTGTTTGACATAGTAATGTTATTAAGGCTTCATATCAGTTTTGTCAAAGTACTTTATTTGGGACAGATGCCATATGAACTTCTCTCTATTAAATAGTGCTGACATGTAACAGGTAATGTTATCCACAGGTTACCTTTACATTGCAATTGAATTTGCACCTTACGGAAACCTTTTGGACTTCCTAAGAAAGAGTCGTGTCCTAGAGACTGATCCTGCCTTTGCAAAAGAGCATGGAACTGCCTCCACACTCACCTCCCAGCAGCTCTTGCAGTTTGCTGCTGATGTAGCAACTGGCATGCATTACCTAAGTGACAAACAGGTATATATATATTTTTTTTTTGTTTTTTTTTGTTTTTTGTTTTTCAGATTATGGAGGTAATATTTAAGAATCCATATGTGGATGGGCAAAATTAAAGGAATAGTTCACTCAAAAATGATAATTTACCTAAAATGTACTCACCCTTGGGCCATCCATAATGTAGATGAGCTTGGTTCTTCATCTTCATAAATTTAGCATTACATCATTTGCTCACCAATGGATCTTTGCAATGAAAGTGCTTTGACCACTGTTTCTCACACATGCAAAGAAAGAGAGCGAGAGTTGTACACACCGTACACTAAATCGATAAGCTACATGTAAACCATATTCTTCATTGTATTTTCCTGTCAAAATAACAGAGTTCATTTGGAATTATTCAGCTTTTAAGAAAAAGCAGAAGATATGCCTGTTCCCTTCAAGGGAACGTTGAACTGCATCCTCTAGGGGTGCTATGGGGAATGCCTCGATGTGACCCGTGTCTGAAGTGTACATTTAAAACAACAACAACACGATGGCCAGCGACAGCATATGATGTCACTACCAGTGTGACCACAGTATAAAGAGGTGCAGGGAGAACACGTCGTCCTCTTCTTCATGATGACACACATGATCTTTGCGTCATTTGTTTGGGTGCAGATCACGCACGCGATGTCCTCGAGGGGGCAGACTGCATCCACTGCAAGCATTTTTCAATGAAATAGCTCCGCGTTCGTATGTATTATTATCGAGGAATGAGGGGCAGCCGTCTGCTCCCTGCGGTTCAGGACCCACTGCTGCCGAGTCATGGGGGAGAATGAGTTTGTGGGGATTGCTGGACCTATGATGTTTTGGTTGGTTCTGTGTCTTACATAGTAACCACCTTACTGATGGTCCGGACTCAAGGCTTCTTTGGGCTTCACTTCTTGAAAGGATTCAAGAATCCTTCAGGATTTCTATGAACATGCTGTAGGTCGAGCCACCTCTCGGCTGACAGCTGCGTTATGCTCCTTCAGCTAGATAACTTACTGCTAACCAGAATATGAATATGAGAATTGTTAGCCAAGGTCTAATATGAGTTGGCGACTTCTCACGAATTGTTCTATGGGATGTGCCATTTCCATCTATGTGCACTCTACTATGTATATGTTATGGACGGCTCCCTCAGAGTGCCACGGTCACATAAAGTCTCTAAGTCAGTCTTGTAAAAAGTATCTTTAAAATCCATGTTATGGTAAGTGAGCACGCGAAGTGTCTGGTTTTATAAAAACTATGCTGTGGTAAGTTCGCACATCAAATCCTGTGTGGTAGGGATTATGCCCTGCGGCTTTGTGACCTTTCTTTGAGTCGGTCAGGCCCCTGTTCCACCATGGGCACCACTCTTCCTATGTATCCTCAATGATACCTACTTTGACAGGGTGTTTCTACTAGGGGTCTGTTGAGACAGTTCCTACAGCAAGCTCATGCAGAGCAAGCAGTAGCCCCCTGGGTGACAGGCCAAGACCTAGTTACGATTCTAGAAGCTTGGTCATATCTCTTTAAAGCAATCTCTTCCTGAAACCAAGCCTTTAAGTTCTACCCTGGGCCCAGGACTACTGGCCCTAACAGGCAAGTTTATGGGCTATGTAGCTTAGGCCTTTGGCTGTAGGGAATAATGTCACTGACCGCCATCTAACCATCCCAGGGGCAACTCCCTTGAAGATTTAATAGATTACTTAGCGCTCATCCGTGGTTTGGCATGCACTCCCTTCAGCATGGTGGCATGGGTATATCATTCCCCATTGCGACCCCTGGAGGACACAGTTTAAAGTACCCTTGAAAGGGAACATCTCAGGTTACATATGTAATCATGGTTCCCTGAGTAAAGAACGAGACTCCGAGGCCTCTAGTTTCCTTGCCATGCTTCGGACGCAAGCTTCAGATGAAGAAGCGGATGACGTGTTCTCCTGGTGCCTCTTTATACTGTGGTCACACAGGTAGTGACGTAATAGGCTGTCGCTGACCAATGTGTTATTGTTGTTTTCTATGTTTGCTTCAGACTCGGGTCACGTCGAGTCATTCTCCATAGTGACCCCTAGAGGACCCCAGTGTCTCATTCCCTACTCGGGGAACAACGGAACCATATGTAACCTGAGATGGTTTTCTGGTAGTGGGCGGGGCTATTGCGCAAACAGCAATCTCATTGGCTGTCGCTCATCTGTTTCGGTCCGTGTTTTAATTTCAGCAAATCAGTTCAAGGGAACGCTGACAACGCGATTAATGTTCATGAACCCAGCGGCTCATTTATCCTAGTGCATTGTATATTGTTAGTATAGTAGTAGAACTAGTAGTAGTATTATCTTTTAATAACAATAATTACTAATATCTATTACTATTATTATTTTTTTTAATCTTATTTTTTAAGAAACCCTGAATGACCATATATATATATATATATATATATATATATATATATACAGTACAGACCAAAAGTTTGGACACACCTTCTCATTCAAAGAGTTTTCTTTATTTTCATGACTGAAAATTGTAGATTCACACTGAAGGCATCAAAACTATGAATTAACACATGTGGAATTATATCTGAAAATATGTCATATTCTAGGTTCTTCAAAGTAGCCACCTTTTGCTTTGATTACTGCTTTGCACACTCTTGGCATTCTCTTGATGAGCTTCAAGAAGTAGTCACCTGAAATGGTCTTCCAACAGTCTTGAAGGAGTTCCCCGAGAGATGCTTAGCACTTGTTGGCCCTTTTGCCTTCTGTCTGCGGTCCAGCTCAACCCTAAACCATCTCGATTGGGTTCAGGTCCAGTGACTGTGGAGGCCAGGTCATCTGGCGCAGCACCCCATCACTCTCCTTCTTGGTCAAATAGCCCTTGATGCCTTCAGTGTGACTCTACAATTTTCATAGTCATGAAAATAAAGAAAACTCCTTGAATGGGAACGTGTGTCCAAACTTTTGGTCTGTACTGTATATATATATATATATATATATATATATATATATATATATGTATATATGAGTGTGTGTGTGTGTGTGTGTGTGTGTGTGTGTGTGTGTGTGTGTGTGTGTGTGTGTGTGTGTGTGTGTGTGCGCGTGCGTACCTGTGTAAAATAGAATATCAGTCTGGCGACTAAACTAAAAAAATGTACTAGCCAATGGCAATTATATTGCCAAGATGTGCGTAGAGGGTTTTAAACAGCTGATTTTCACATTTTCAGCACATTTTTGGATGGAATATTCCCTTAATTGCCATATTGGCCCAGTGATTTATGTTAAATACTTGCAGTCATGCAGTTTGTTTAAATATTAGTCTTAACTGTCAATAATTTTTGAAATTATTAATTACTATTAAATATTTTATTTATATTTTTTTATGGATTATGTATTATGTTTTATGGATTGTTCAGTTTAACTAGGATTTTGTGCCACATTAATATTATTACTACATGGCCTAACTTCATGTCTGGTTATCTTGTTTGTGTATAAACAGTTCATTCACAGAGATTTGGCAGCCAGAAATGTACTTGTGGGAGAAAGCCTAGTTGCTAAAATCGCAGATTTTGGCCTCTCACGTGGTGAGGAGTTGTATGTGAAAAAGACCATGGTGAGGACCATATCTATGAGCTATGAGATGATAAAACTAATTTCCTTTTGTTGAGTCCATAGTGTATCTATATTACTCATAAAACTGCATGAATGTTGCTCTCTCTGTCTCAGGGAAGACTGCCTGTGCGATGGATGGCTATCGAGTCACTAAACTACAGTGTCTACACCACAAAGAGTGATGTGTAAGTACATCCTATACATTTTGTGTTTTTACACATATGAACATTGCCTTGAACATCTCATGCTTATTAACTGAACTTTAAATGTTATTGCCTGACACTTTATTTTCTAAGAAAATGTGACAAAGGGATTCATTGTTGATTAAATATTTGAAAAGACCAAGTGCTATGGCATCCCTAAGTTTCAATCCAAAACAACATGTCTTCATCATTCTCAATTTTTAATGGACAACTGATAAATAAGCAGGAAGGAACTGATAACCCCAACCAGGAAGCTCAAATTTAGAGTAGCAAGTTCCACAAGACCACAGTCCTCTGTCAAAACAACCTTTTTTACCCCCTAAAGAACACTGCACACTGAAGATTTTGAAAACAATATGACCAGCATGACATACAAACATAATTTTCTCCATCAGCCTGTTACTGATTTCCTTCAAAGCATGGAGTGATTGTCACAGTCACACATCAGTGTTAGCTGAAACATATACTGTAGTTATCTACAGTAGTGGATTACTTTTTTTTCTTACTCTTACCAGCATGTTTAATTACAGATCATCCCCCATAACTGCTCTAATAATTACATTACCATATGGGATCAATACATTTTGTTTTCTCTCAAATAACTTGAATACATTTCGGCTAGGACGCTTAAAAAACTTTCAGCAAAGATGCATAAAATGTATTTAAATTTAAATATTTCAAATACTAAAATATATTTAAATAGAAATCAGATTGAAATAATTATAATAGTATTTTACAATATTACTGTTTTTAATGTATTTTCATCAAATAAATGCAGTCTTGATAGCTGTTTCTAAACACAAGAATGTGGCTTGTGTACATGGCAAACAACGTAGTCATAAGCATTGACTTTTTCTACAGATCTTTTTCTTCTTAAACCTGGTTATTCTTTAATTAAAATATCTGCCTTGGTTTTTCAGGTGGTCTTTTGGAGTTCTTCTGTGGGAAATAGTAAGTTTAGGTAAGTTTGTTTATAAAGAGTTGAATAACTTGTTGTCTACTACATTATAAAGATGCTTCAGCCAGATGAATGCTATTAATCTGTTCTCTTCCAGGTGGGACACCATACTGTGGGATGACCTGTGCTGAGCTCTATGAGAAGCTTCCTCAGGGCTACAGAATGGAGCAGCCCAGGAACTGTGATGATGAAGTGTAAGCACAGACGTTCATGTGTTCTTGAAGTCACTTTCCATACTGATTGACTGCAGTCATATTAATTATTGGAATTATAATCACTGATATATAATTATCCATACAGGTATGAACTTATGAGGCAGTGTTGGCGAGACAGACCCTACGAGCGACCACCATTTTCACAAATATCTGTTCAGCTCAATAGGATGCAAGAGGCACGGAAGGTAAGGAAAAAACATACTGATGCTTGCATATGTAAAACTCAGAACACCATGTGGAGGCTTTGTGGGTGGTTACCAGAGGAACTGCTGTGTTGTTATAGGTGGTTGCTAGGTGGTTTCAGTTTGATTTGATCAGAAATACAGTTAAAATAGTAATATTGTTAAATATTATTACAATTCAAAAGAGCTGGTCTCTATTTTAATATAGTTTAAAATACAATCAATTCCTGTGATGGTAAAGCTGAACAGCCGTTACTCCAGTCTTCAGTGTCACATGATGCTTCAGAAATAATTCTAATTTCTTATAATTATCAATATTGAAAACTGCTTAATATTTTTGTGGAAACCACAATACATGATTTTTCAGGATTCTTTGATGAACAGTAAGTTAAATATAACAGCATTTATTTAAGATAGAAAAAGTGTGCAGTTCATGGCAGTAGCAGACACATAGCAGTCCCGTCTGCATGTAGCCATCAACCAACCTCCAATTCTCATCTTCCATCCAGGCCTATGTCAACATGGCTCTCTTTGAGAACTTCACTTATGCTGGAATAGATGCTACAGCTGAAGAGGCCTGACTACCAGCCCCCCCAGACCCAAGAAGGGTTCATAACCCAAGGGAAGCTCATAGAGCTTTGCGCTACTGTCACTCCCCTGCGGCCAGGTTCCATCGTTCAAAGAGACACTCAACCAAGACCACATGGCTATAGAGAACAGACTGTGAAAGGACACTCTCATGAGCTGTGACTCTAGATTCTATAAGTATTCATATCTCAGGACATGCTGGATTACTCAAGAGGAAATGGAACCTATAATATAAGCTACAGATGTAGCACACTGGGTCTGTGGGGATCTGGACCGTGCATTGAACTCTTTTTCCATCTTTTTTTGGGAGAATCATTGTGTGAGATTGTTGAAATGGACATGCATCAAATACAGTTCATTCAGTGGACAATAAACGCCAGTAATAGTCAATGTAGCACTTGAGAAAGCGATGTATTTTCCTTATTGAAACTCATTTGTCCAGCTTGAGTGAGTTCTGTACAAAATGTTTATGTTGTTTAAAAAGCAACTAAAGATTTTTAAGATCTTTTTAATGTTTTTTTTAAATATGACATATGTATGACATGCTATAGCCATCCTGTAATCATTTAAAGAATGTTAAGAGAATGTCTTTACTTGGATAAATAAAACATCTATGTGGTGAGGGGAGTCATCACAGAGGCATTTGGAGATGACCATAGATTATGATATGGAACAGAACGTACTCACTCTTTCTTTCGCTCCTTTAAGACGTGGGGTTGAGGTCAGGCCTCTTCCCTGCTGCAGCTTGCTGATCTGTCAAGGGTATTTCCTCCTATTCTGCCACAGGACCAGGAGCTGTCAGTCAGTGTATGGCAACTCAGTTTCCTCCAACTCACACACACACACACAACAGACAGCCTCCCACCCCAACCCCCTTAAACGCCACAGTCAAGAATTCCATTGAATACTATATTATATTTATATAAGTTATAGGCATCATTATGTTCACATTTGGTCAAATTTCATGATATTCATCATAACTGGACTCTAGAAAGAAATTGCATTATTGCACTTCACATGGTTTGAAATACATAGTATCAAAAAAGGAACTCAAGATTAGGATTTGTCAGAGGTTTGAAAATCTCATGCCTGGGGTGTTAAATTTGAAGTGTGACCTCTTCAGTTGGTTTATATTCTTCTACACATTTTACTGTGCAATATAATACACTCAAGAGTTTTTTGCAAAAGTTGTACAGTGCTTGAGTATACATGTGCGTGTGAAGGAGGCACTTTGTCAGTACGGGTGCCTGCCTCAATCCCCAGTGCAACCACTTCCTATTGCATTGGGCCCCGTCTGATGACCATCTACCAATGTCCCCGCCCTGTTCTAAACACAATAAGTACTGAACACTAACATATCTACAGACTTAAATAGTCATATGTATATGGATGCCCAGTGTAAGTGATGGATTCAGCACTCAACTGGTGGATACTTATTTCCTGTCTGATCAAACAGGTGCATTTGGAGCCTCACCTATCAAAACAAGGTAAGACGCAAGAGTGAGTTAGTCTGTTGATTGTGCACCTAGCTTTTTTATGTTAAGTTAGTTCTGCCGAAGCTGTTCTAGTTGTCTTTTGGTGGTGAAAAACAAGTGTTAATTCAAGACATTAATGTTGAGGGTGTATTTAGTAGAACAAAGTGTAAACTTTTCAGTAAATACTAGATGCAGCAAAACAATGCATTTTCTTAGCTACATGGAATGTTGTTGATTGTTTTTTTTTTTTCATTGCCAGATTTTGCTCTCTTGGCTATGGATGAGGACCCAAAATGTTTTACTAGGGATCTAGAAAGCTTTGCTTGCTTTTGGGAAGCACCTGCTGAAAAGTCCTATTATTTTTTCTACGAAATGGATGGGTAAGGACTTTTTAAGATCTTTAATCTTCTACAGTATGTTAAGCTTAAACTCAAATTAATGGATTGTTTACTGTAAAGAAATTAAATGAAGTTAGAGTCTGCTAGGTCACTGGAAGAACTGATTTAAAAAAAAAATTGAAAAATTATGGGATGGGGGGGGGGGGGTGTCACCTTTCTGTATCTATGGTGGTTGAGGACCTGTTTCAAGCAAACATGTTTGTATCATACAGATTTGTTCAGACAAAAAGATGTGATGTGAAAAAACAAACTTATGAGGAAAAGGTCCTGCATATTTGCACATTCCCATCAAGTGACGTCTTCATGTATGTAGAGATTCACCTCAGAGTCATAGACAGAGACACCAACACAACCATCTACAATCGCACTGTCAGTGTGGAGAATCAGCGTAAGTGCTACAGGAAAAAAACCACAGTTTACTTTGAAGTTTTCATTCTTGTATAGTGCATGAATTAAAATGAAATACATCTGTTTGTCTTTCTCCAAGATCTTCCATATCCTCCAACAAATATATCCCTTCATCCAACTGGCGAGGTGGGCCAAATGTTAGTTGAATGGAAAAAACTAAATAAGCCTCCAGTTTACCCGCAGTATGAAATTCGCTACAGCTCCAAAAACACATCAAACACAGTTACACTGGTGAGTTTGACACACATCATTCTTATACAATTACTGTATGAATAGTACATATAAAAGAAGATCATTTACTAAATGCAGTGTACACTCACTCTTTATAGGTGTCAAAACACTCCCATAAGCTTGTGTCTCTGGTCGCAGGAGAGAACTACACAGTGCAAATGAGAGTCAAGCCTGAAGGTGAATTGAATCACTTTTGGAGTGGCTGGTCAAGTCCTGTCACAGCTATGGTGTCACAAAAAGCAGGTGAGAGCTGAAAGAAACAAGTGTGATGTGAGTGACACCAACATTTATTTGGACACTTAAAAACATGCCATTTTCCAATTAGTTTAAATCAACAATGCACTTGCGGTAAAAAAGTCTGGATTTAATGGAATGCAGGATCCCTTCTGCATTTAATATCACCACAGCTTCAGCCATACTATATGGAAACTGGGAAAATTGAGTAGAAAATATAAATTTTGACAAAGTGTTCCACAAAAGGACAAAGCAATATTGCTTTGATCCTTCTTTACAATAAGGGTATTTAAAGTTTGAACTCATTACTAAAATGTTATCACTTGGTATAATATATTACAATGTTATTTTTACTATAGTTAAAATAATATAATATACTAAACTTTAATATTATATAGGCTATTGTAATATATAAGCTAGCTCATTCGTGACATTAGTGCTCTCTCACAGTGATGCAAGCAAGCAGAGCTCACTCACAGTGATGCAAGTAGTGATAGTGCAGATTGGAGCAGTGGGCTTTGCGAAAGATTTGAGCGTGCCGAAAGGTAAAGGCCTTTCTATTGGAACTATTTCACATTTCCGGGTTTCTCAGCAGCAGAAGTCAAATATATTTTTTTGCATTCCCATTTGTTTAAATAACAAAACTGTCAAAAATGTAAAATTTACCATCAAATGTAATATAATACAAAGTATAGTGTTATAAATGTACATGCATAAAAAAAGGAAAAAAAGAAAATACAAAAACTTTGGAGGTTTTATGATGCTGATGACCACTGAAATGCATCATCACAGTCTTGTGAAAAGGTCTAGGGTTCGGGCCATATATGTCTATGGTTAAGGCTAAGGCTAGCGGTTACCCCTTTTCCAAATACCCACACTTGCGGTCTTTGCACTTGACCACTTGACTACTTATATGACGTATTTCCTTTGTTTGGTCCAAGTGTTTAAGTGAGCATGAAGACCACAAGTGTACATAGAACTTTTCATTACCTGATGGGACAGACTAGTGTTGTTGAAATGTAAGTGTTTACACAGCTTTATTTTATTTTCAGTACTTTGCATTTTAAAATCAATGTCTGTTGAGTCTGTTCCGAACATACTAGTTTATGTTATTGCATTGAATTCAAACTTAATGACTTTGTTTACACAGGGTATATGTACTTCTCAGAAATGTTGTGGGAGTTTTCGTAATTTTTTGTGGGTTTTATTTCACCTTGTCACACTTGTGGTGTTCCTGGTCAAAAATGACCTGCCTACAAACAATTGCTTATACACCTATGCTATGCTATATTATCTCCAAATATTGGATTCAAACATTTTGTCAACTTGTTTTCTTTCAATTAGGACTGGTTTTGTTTTTCTACTTGCACCCAATTAATCAAAGGGCCTTATTTATCTGAGAGCAAATACAATTTGTTTTGAGTGAAAAAAGTATTTTTTATGAATAATTTTCACAATATGAGATTATTTTTTTTTTATTTGCACTGTTTATCATACTACTGTCCTTTAATGTTTAATCTGGAAGTTTGCTTTGAAATGCTTTTATTTAGTAAAAAATGGCACAAAGTCACACTTGTGGTGTTCCACAGCCATTGAAAGTGAATGGGGAAGAATAAAAGTAAGAGAAAAAACTAGTGTTGAGTAGCGTGTTGATTATGCTCACATTTGTACATGTGTGCTTGCAAACATAAAGGACTTGGACCTGTGCATGTCTGTATCCATGCATACTCACACTATAATACACTACCATTTAAAATCTCTCAATACAAAATAAAACAAGGTAATTGCAACTTCTCACTATTCTAACAAAAAAAAAAGAAGAAGAATTGCGAGATAAACTCACAAAAAAAACTGCGAGAAAAAAAGAATTGTGGGATAGACTCACAATTGCAAGAAAAAAAAAAGATTTGCAAAAACTCACAATTGCGACAAAAAAGAATTGCAAGATAAAAATGCAATTGGCAAGAAAAAAAATTGCAAGATATAAACTCTTAATAAAAAAACAATTTATGAGATATAAACATGCAGTTGTGAGAAAAAAGAACTGCAAGATAAAGTCACAATTACAAGATAAAAGTCTGAATTGTGAGATAAAAATTCTCAATTTCCTTGTTTTTTATTTTTTAATTTTTTTTATTCAGTGGCAGAAACAGACTTCAACAGCTTTATGATAATAGTATTAATAATGTCAGATTGACGAAATTATATTTGTTGCTGTTTAAGGTAGGATGAAATAGAGATTAGTAATACTTTCCATACGATTTCTCTGCTTGTTTGAAAAAAGGCTTCAGTTCAGGAGAAAAAAAAGCTTTTTCCCCATAGCGTCTTAGCAGACGCAGTACAAGTATAGTATCGACAGGGAACCATAATTTTACAGGGATAATTTTTGTTGTCGAATTGTACTACGCACTGTTTTAATCAGAGGTAGCAAAATCTTACAGGGTATCACAAATCGACAGAACACCAGTCATTTTTGACCGGGAAAACCCTGAGTGTTACAGGAATCCGAACACAACCAGAGGGACACAACCAGACCTGGGACAGCCTTGCACACTTCTTGGCACGCACACGCTCTCAAGTGGCCAAGACTGCATGTCTGGGTATTTGGCAAGGGGTTAGTTTCTGTTATAGCAGTCACCTTTTGGCACGCCACCTTTTCCACACCCATTACTCCAACCTGCAGCTAGAAACAAAGCTTTTTGAGGTTGTGGCTAGAAGGGATACAGCAAAAACTGGAAGTAAACAATAAACTTTATTTTCTACCTGTAAGATTGTTTTATTAACATCTACACCTACCCCAAATCAAAACCTACCCCTTACAATAATGCTAAAATAGTAATTATTGTTGTACAGTGTGAGGATAACTAAACTATATTGATGTGCGCATGCCCAGTAGTTTTTGCTGTACGCCATCTAGCCTTTGAAAGTCTGAATTAAACGAACCATTTTCTTCACAAAAGCACAAACACCACGTCACCACATTAGAGGCTGGAGTCATCTGTTGGTTAAAATGGCAAACTCAGTCAAACATGTATCTGACACCTTATACAGTCTATGTTTGACACCATTTGCAAACCAGTTGCATTTATTATATATTTTTTATCAAAGTGCAATCTATTAATTGTAATCCACAAATAAATAAATACTATTAAATATTACATTTCTGTAAAAAATGTGCTCTTTTATTAAATGTAGTGCTTTGGTTGGTGTTGGTAAATAAGACATTCAGTGGCACACAATGTTAGGCAAAATTTGGGGAACATCCTTTTTGGTCATCTTACTCTTTTTTTTCTTTTCCCCCATATAATGAAAGTGAATGGTTAGTTAGGCGGTTAATCTGATCAACATCTCCTTTTGCACCATAAATCATACAGAGGCATTTGGAACCTGTTTATGACAAAATGTTCATTATCGGTGAACTATCCCATACAAACAATTACAAACAGAGAAATTCACCTAGGTAAAATAACAGCTATAAGATTTAATCACCTTTCAGTATCTGACTAATTTTCAGGTGACATAGAGTTGCGGTGCCACACTCCAAATCTGCATCAAGTATTATGCAAATGGAGAGGAGAATTATATGATGATGGCAGATCCAGCTTCCACTTCAGACAAATAAACAGGTGTCACGCTTTTTATGTCCTCTGTGACATCTTATAGATATCGCAGCATAGCAGTTAGTTTTGTTTGTTAACTGCAGTTTTTCTTGTGTGGTGTTTCAGAAGTTCATGGGGTAGTTGGAAGTTGTGTAACAAAGACAACAACACTGTCCACCAGTGTGTCCTGTATGGGCAAGAGTCCAGCGTCTATCAGTTTTACCTCCGTGTTGGATTGCAACCATTTGGTCGAACGTTTTATGCAGAGACTTTCAGAATAAACCGCAACAGTAAGTAGGAAAGAAGAAAGCCATGTTAGCCACCATATGTTGTCCAAATGCTTATTTAATATTTAATATTTTTTAAAACACATCTATACTGAGCAGAGTACCATGCAATTACCATTTGAATATTGTAACCATTTAATACCATGTGAATATGTGATGGTAGGGGAGAATTTATTTGACATATTTGTATTTATATATCTTGATCGCTGTTTTGATATAAAAATGTTCCTTTTTGTTTTGTAATTGACTATCTAAACAGTTAGGGATAAGTTGTATTTTTCAACATAACTTGTGGCAAATAGATGTGAAAAAATCATATCAGTTTCAGACACATGACTCAAAAAACCACAGAGTTGCAGACACGAATCAAAAAGTGTTGCAACCATCCCTGGTCTCCCCTACCTCAGAATTCAATGGTATCTAATAGGCCTACCAGCACTGTACCACACAGCTTTTTGTAAGGGTAATATTACAACAAAAATGCACCCAAAATGCTAATTTTACTTACTTATTCCTCTTAAATTATTAATGACATATCATAATTACAACAAGTCAAAAGCTTGGTCTGTCTCTTTGCTGTTTTTGACAGTCCAGACAAGGCCTCCAGAAGGTCTAAAGGCACAGCCTGAAGAGGGACGTCTTTGTTTGTCATGGTATCCACCCTTTTTGAAGATCTCTCAGTATCTAAAGTACCAGATCCGCTATCAGCGTCAAGGAGAGAGTGAGTGGAAGGTGAGTTTAAATAATGTGAAATGAGAAACGCTGTGCATTTAAATGGTTTAATGATCACTGATGGTAGATAGATGCATATGAACACATATCGGTTATATATTGACTTCTTTCTGGTTTAATTCAGTTGTTAAATAGCCACACAACTCATGCTGAAACTAAATTCTATGGTAGGATTTTACAACACCCAGTTCCAAGACCAGCACTTGTCTGGATGTACACAGAGGGAGTCAATACACTATCCAAGTCCGAGCCCAACCCAATGGAACGGTGTACAGTGGAGAATGGAGTGACTGGTCGAAATCTTTTACCGCCCTCGTACCTTTAGGCAAAGGTAGACATTTCTGACTCTAGATTATGAACAATGCTTAACAACTCCAAAACTTAAACCATTTCTTTTATTATCAGAGTGGATTTTCATTGTCTGTATTCCAGTGGCACTGCTCATCATTGCTTTTGCAATGATCTTTTTCTTCTCCAGATACTTCCGGTAATGTAATTCTCTTCTAATTACACTGCAATATGCTATGATTTTAACCTATGTACCACCACTAAAAACATATCTAAAGAATACAAATGTAAAATATGTCCTGTTTTCACTCTATTAGGAAGGTCAAGAAGACCTTGTGGCCATCAGTCCCAAATCTTAACAAGGTGCTGGAAAGCTTCCTGACTGATATCAGTGGATCACATTTGGTAATTGATATCGGCTTTGATCATTTTCATTTAGATTTTTAGATTTTATTTTAAACCTACTTTCAAAAAATATAATTAATCTACTAGTAGCAATGTTTGTAACTTTTTTAAGTATAAAAATTTACTGTGGCAATAAACAGTATGTTCAGAATGTGAACAAAATGATTTTTTAGACTGTTTCTCATATTATTGTCATTCTATTGTCTTCAATTCAGGAGCCAACCTTCAACATTAAGCAATGTGACGATGACACTGCTACATCAGTATTGGAGATTCTGCCCGAGAAAGAAACTTCAGTAAAATCCTGTAAGAAGCCCACCTGTCATACACTCCCTGATCGTGGCTTCTCAGCTGGTGTAAAAAATGGACAGAATTGCAGAGAGGATTTGGAGATGGTTCAAGATTATGTCATTTTGAATAATGATATAATCCCATGCTTTACGGGGAATGACTATGTGTACGGGGATACTGCTTTATCTCATCTGGCTAGTGAAAAACTACACCGTTGCCCCAGTCCCTGTTCCACCACCTTCCGAGAATGCAGCACAAATATTCTCAACCACTCCTATCTCCTTCTAGCAGAACAGTCGGATCTTGGAGAGTATCACTCAGCCTGTCGCCGGTATACCAATATGGAGATCACATCAATGACATATGATGCAAGTGGAGAGTGATGTGTAATTTGTTATTAAGCATGTATATATTAGGTTTTGGTTGAAACCTTACTCACAAATTCAAAGATTCTGTGGAATGAGAGAAGATGCCTGTGAGAGCTTAAGGAACAGACAAGTTGCACCATAAAACTTATGTATGCCAGTCTTCATAGCTCTGAAGTCAAGTATGTTCAGAGGAGATTGTTCAATGCATGAACCTTAATCATCAGTAAAAGGGAAGTGCACTTGGGTTTCATCATACCACAAACCAAAACATTGAGGAACAATACCTAGATGTGCCAAATGTCAGAACACATGGCTCGCAAAAGCCCTTAGAAGATAATATGAAAGCATAATATGAATCTTATAAACTGAATATTCGGGAAAGTTCTGGGTTAAATACGACTTTAGTCTACAAATAGAAAACGAAAATCAATGACATGTTGTCAAAGTTCAACTTGTTCTCAGTTTGCAACTCAAATATGTACATTAATGGATGTCTGTGGGGTATTTTGAGGCTTCAAAAAATATGAAATTTGTATTCTTTCTAGAAGCTTTTAGATTCTTCTGTGAAATATTTGATATTTAAGCTTTAAAGTTGTGAGTACTTTTATAGATAGATGAACATCATGTTTGTGGATTATAAATAATTTTTTCTGGGTGTTTAAATGGACATCATGCAAATGTTAACAGGTTTATATGGTAAAGTTAACAGTTGCACTTTGAACAGACAAAGTTTGTAAACAAATCTATCACATGCAGTCTCATGACAGGTAAAGTGTCATAGATATACTTAAAAATCAGTAAGATATTTTTTGTTGTTATTTTAGGATGTGACTGGTATTTTATATAGTGCTCAAGTGCCATTTAACCCTGAATATTCATTAAATGTAACTATGTTATATGTGTTGGCTATATTTCTCAATCATTCTTCAACAATTATTATTTTTGTTATATTTGTAATATGTTGTCTGTAACATGTTGTACTGATTATTACACAAGAAGCAATTTAGGTCTCATGATCTGGTCTGATCAGTCAATAGCTTTATTGTATCAAGACATCACACAAAATAAAATCTGACAAATATCCAACATTTTGGTGCATTATATGAAAACTGCACTTTTTACCCTGACAGAGTCGTGAAATGATCAACAAATGTGTGGGTCTTGCTCTCCCACACTAAAATGCATAAAAATTTTGTGAAAATCTTCTAAATATATGTTTAAGAGTGAACTGGAAGTCACAATGATCTGAATCAAAAAGGAATTAATTGGAATACACAAAACGTACATTTAAAACATTTATAGAACTACATGTTAAATTTTGAGCATTAAATTGTATAACTTATTAAGAACACACTCTGGACAATATCTCACTTTCAGTTCATAAGAATTTAACTGTGAAGCTGCAGGCAAGATTAAAAAAAAAAATTGTCCATAATGTCCAAAAAATTGGACAGACCCAGTGGGGATCCACACAGGTTGCCAGTCAGAACTTGTGACATGGTAGGTCTGCATTTTAGTCAGCCTTCAATGCATAAAGCACATCGTCCTGACTTACATTGAGTCTGATACGGAGAAACAGGTCCAAGCGGCTTCCCTCAAGGAGAAGCAAGCGACAGGAACCCAGCCTTTGACAGACAGACAGTCCTTCAGACACATTCACCGGCTGCAAACCCTCAACACGACACAGAGCCTGGTGCTGAACAAACACCTGTAGAAAAGAAAAACATCCATTCTTTCAGGTTATACAATTCATCTACTTTAATTTAGTATATACATTATATATATATATATATATATATACACATATACATACAACCCGAATTCCGGAAAAGTTGGGACGTTTTTTAAATTTTAATAAAATGAAAACTAAAAGACTTTCAAATCACATGAGCCAATATTTTATTCACAATAGAACATAGATAACATAACAAATGTTTAAACTGAGAAAGTTTACAATTTTATGCACAAAATGAGCTCAATTCAATTTTGATTTCTGCTACAGGTCTCAAAATAGTTGGGACGGGGCATGTTTACCATGGTGTAGCATCTCCTTTTCTTTTCAAAACAGTTTGGAGACGTCTGGGCATTGAGGCTATGAGTTGCTGGAGTTTTGCTGTTGGAATTTGGTCCCATTCTTGCCTTATATAGATTTCCAGCTCCTGAAGAGTTCGTGGTCGTCTTTGACGTATTTTTCGTTTAATGATGCGCCAAATGTTCTCTATAGGTGAAAGATCTGGACTGCAGGCAGGCCAGGTTAGCACCCGGACTCTTCTACGACGAAGCCATGCTGTTGTTATAGCTGCAGTATGTGGTTTTGCATTGTCCTGCTGAAATAAACAAGGCCTTCCCTGAAATAGACGTTGTTTGGAGGGAAGCATATGTTGCTCTAAAACCTTTATATACCTTTCAGCATTCACAGAGCCTTCCAAAACATGCAAGCTGCCCATACCGTATGCACTTATGCACCCCCATACCATCAGAGATGCTGGCTTTTGAACTGAACGCTGATAACATGCTGGAAGGTCTCCCTCCTCTTTAGCCCGGAGGACACGGCGTCCGTGATTTCCAACAAGAATGTCAAATTTGGACTCATCTGACCATAAAACACTATTCCACTTTGAAATAGTCCATTTTAAATGAGCCTTGGCCCACAGGACACGACGGCGCTTCTGGACCATGTTCACATATGGCTTCCTTTTTGCATGATAGAGCTTTAGTTGGCATCTGCTGATGGCACGGCGGATTGTGTTTACCGACAGTGGTTTCCAAAAGTATTCCTGGGCCCATTTAGTAATGTCATTGACACAATCATGCCGATGAGTGATGCAGTGTCGTCTGAGACCCCGAAGACCACGGGCATCCAATAAAGGTCTCCGGCCTTGTCCCTTACGCACAGAGATTTCTCCAGTTTCTCTGAATCTTTTGATGATGTTATGCACTGTAGATGATGAGATTTGCAAAGCCTTTGCTATTTGACGTTGAGGAACATTGTTTTTAAAGTTTTCCACAATTTTTTTACGCAGTCTTTCACAGATTGGAGAGCCTCTGCCCATCTTTACTTCTGAGAGACTCTGCTTCTCTAAGACAAAGCTTTTATAGCTAATCATGTTACAGACCTGATATCAATTAACTTAATCACTAGATGTTCTCCCAGCTGAATCTTTTCAAAACTGCTTGCTTTTTTAGCCATTTGTTGCCCCCGTGCCAACTTTTTTGAGACCTGTAGCAGGCATTAAATTTTTAATGAGCTAATTAAGTGGATAAAAGTGTAAAATTTCTCAGTTTAAACATTTGCTACGTTATCTATGTTCTATTGTGAATAAAATATTGGCTCATGTGATTTGAAATTCCTTTAGTTTTCATTTTATTAAAATTTTAAAAACGTCCCAACTTTTCCGGAATTCGGGTTGTGTGTGTATATATATATATATATATATATATATATATATATAATAAGAATAAGGATTATTATGAACGAGTTGAATCAACAGTTATGTTACCTGTTGGAAAGTGGCTTCTTCCAGACCCAGTCGACGAAACTCTGCAATAACAGCCCTCAGAAAAAGCTGCTCCTGGACTGAAGCACACCTACAATAGCAACATTAAAAAGAATAGAGGTCTGATTGGAGCCGAACTATTACATTTCTCAAAAAAATAACAAATAAAAGTCACATTAAGGAACAATGGCCATAACTGGTGATAGTTCTTTCACTTCTTTTTACCTGATAGATGCAATGTAGGAAGAAGAGAACATCTCATCTAAAGCTTCCATCACATGACTCATCCCCACCAATCCACTGCTGTTCTTCTGACTACCAGAGTGCTCACAAATCTCTGTGGCTCTTCTGCAGATATCAAGGCAACGTCGTGCATCACCCGAAAGCGCTGCCACCTAGAAGACCACAATCTCTTACTGATTCGATGACATAAGATAACCACATGTAATTTAAATTGACAACACCTGTTAGTAAACAACCTCGTAGCCCAAGATCAGTACAGAGACCACTAGAGTGCTCAAGAGGTACCCCACAAAGCCTCAGTCACCTGTGCCTAAGACAACATGGTTTCACACCTTTCTTGAGACTAACTGGAGAGCATCTTCTTCAAAAGCCTTCACTCTGTTCAGTCTCGATGTGATGATCTGTTGTAGCTGTTTAAATGTATACGGCTGGAAGGACATCCTTGTCAGTCCCTGAAGATAAATAAATGACATTCATATTTTATTTCCATTTTTTGCAGTAGCCTTTCAATCAAAATTGAATGGCATCTCAATGTTGAAAGATGGTTTTACCAGTCGACTAGCAACACGGTTAATCATGATCCTCTCAGGTAAATCCATAGTATTTGCGATGGTAAGGACCACCAGACGAGCATTGCGCCTTGTTGGCCAATCAAACAAGTTATACATCACATTCTGTTTACGGGTCCACAAGAGGTCAAGCTGAAAAAATAAATAAATAGAAAGATATTCTTTCAAACTGTAGAAGAATGGAAAGATATAATACAAGTACAAATTACCCAATGATTGACAGGAAATGAGTGAAATAGAAGACAAACTAAAAAAAGATTGTAAAGACCAACAACTGAATGAGAAAAAGATTTTCCAGCACTATTTCCACAGTCCCACAAGGCTAACTGTTTAACCAGCAAAACTATACAGTTACACTACCATTCAAAGGTTTGGTGTCAAGGTTTTTTTTTTTTCTTGGCAAGGAGGCGAGCTGCATGTGAAATGCAGCTCTACGCTTGAATATGGCGTTGGACAACAGGGGCTGGTCTCTTTCAAGTGAAAAATTTTGAGAACCACTAATGTAGACCAATTTGGATCACCTAATCACAATAAATAATTAGCTAAAAACATGTAACATAGGTGGCAGTATAAGTGTCACCAGTTACAAATGTCTCACCTCATCTACTAGAAGCACAACGGTCTCTTTTTTTGGTGCGGGAGCACTGAAGCGTTTCTCCAGTAGTGTGGCTGCGTGATCAGGTGTTGCTTTTTGATCAATCAGTTTCTACCAGAGCATAAATTCACATAAAATACTATATAAGACTAAAGAGGAGGAAATTATGTAAAAATTATAGTGGAGGAGGCGGCAGCATACAGACCTGTAGTATTTGTACATAAGCCTGATGTGGGTCTGTCATTTTCATGCCATTGATCTCGATGAAGCGGAAGTGAGGGATTTCATCTTGTTCAGCCGATTGCTGAAGGGACCGGATCACCTCGTGTACTGTTGCAGTTTTACCAGTACCAGGAACACCAGAAATATACATACACCTGCAAAAGAAACATTAACTATATGGAGAAAAAAACAAAAAACAGATGGATGTTAAATCTGATTCTTACCCTCCAGTGCCATCAATGACCTTGCTCTCCACAAAGTTGTAAATATCCTGAAACTCTTGTTCTCGACACGGTAAAGACTCAGGAACAGAGGAAACATGTAAACTGTTGCAAAAAAAATATTTTAATAACAAATAGGATAAAATTGTAATATAGTGAAAATTAAAATTTTTTTTATTTAAATATAGTTTAAAATATAATTTATTCCTTTGATGGTAATGCTGGATTTTCAGCAGCCACTGCTCAAGTCTTCAGTGTCACATTATCTTTTAGAAATCACTTTAATATGTTGATTTGGTGATAAAGAAACATTTCTTATTATTTTCATCAATGTAGAAAACAGTTGTGCTGTTAATATTTTTGTAGAAAAATGACTTTATTTCAGGATTCTTTTATGAATAGAACGTTCAAAGCAACCGCATTTATTTGGCATAGAGTCTTTTCTGTCAGTTTATCAGTTTAATGCCTCCTTGCCAAGAAAAAAAAAAACCTTGACACCAAACCTTTGAATGGTAGTGTAACTGTATAGTTTTGCTGGTTAAACAGTTAGCCTTGTGGGACTGTGGTCTGTGCAGATGCTTACCGTGCCCGTGCTTCTTCGAGAACATTCCCGGGCTTCCTGGCTGGCGCAGTCCTGCTGGGTATGCTGGGAGTGGCATGACGTGGTGTACGTGGGGTGGCTGGAGCTGTCTGGAGATAAATGCAGTAAAAGATTAACTAACTTCCACATCCCATGTTTTCTTCATGTGAAATGCAGCTTTGGTTTTGTGAAGACACAAACTGCTAGCAGGACGACTAAGCACCGCACTTATTTGAACCTTTTTGCTGGGAGTTTTACGTGGGGTCCTAGCAGAGACTCTGGTTTTCTCAGTAGACCGGGATGTTCCGGATCCTCTACGCTTCTTTACTATAAGCTCATCTTCGCTGTCGATCTTTGCCTCCTCTTCCTCGTCGCTGCTACTCTGGAGATCAATTTTAGCAGGTACGAAGCAGTCATCATCATCACCATCCTCCTCATCTGACTGCAGGTCAATCTTGTTGCCTAATAAATTTCTTTAAAAGCAGATGATAACATGGATCATTTAATAGATTAATCAAAAGCAAAACATTCAGTTAAAGACAATGCGGCTGGAATGCAATCCTGTGTAGCATGTAGAATGCAAGCATCCAGGCCCAAGGGTGTCAGTGTGCGACTGCATCTCTCTCACACACACACACACACACACACATACACACACACACACATACACACACACGCGCACACACACACACGCACACACACGCACACACACGCACGCGCACACACACATTTACTTAGCTATCTAAAGAGGGACATCACATAGACTTGTATTGTTTTTATATACAGATAGTTATAGACTATTTAACCTAACCCTACCCCTCACAGAAATCTTTTATTTTATACCAGTTTTACAAATGAGGACATCCCCAAATAGAGGTTTTTAGCGATTTTGTTTTGCTCACTTTTGGGTACAAATTTGTCCCCAAAATATGGTTAAGTAGGCACACACACACACAACTCATATTTCTTTTAATTGATCCACAGCCTTAGTGGGACCTACAGCTGCTTTTTGATGCGTGAAGACACAAGCTGGGCAGATTTCCTCTTAGAGCGAGAAGTGGCAGCAGTCTGGATGGGAGAATCTTCATGCTCCTCTTCAGCTCTAACAGTTTGTTAGCAGGAATATGAAGAAAAGAGAAAAAAAACCACTATAACAAATAATATGTATGCGTGCACAAATATCAGGTATTACAACAATCTATTACTCTCTCACCACTGCAAGATCATATAAGATGTAAACGCCAAAAAAAATCAACTTAGTCTCGATAATTGATTAGAAAAAGAGGTCAGACTGTTCAAATGGTGCCATAGGAACTTAAATGCAAAAGCAGGTCAACGTTTTACAAGGCAAAAGTGATGTTTTCCCAAGAACACGTGCATGCTTGCTGAATTTAATTAAAACAAATAGTTTTTTTCAATTATCAGCGATGCAAGTTTTTTCCAAACATTTTCATCACATGTAATAGATTTTAATACCATTGCAATTTACAATTACATGCCCCTAACCAATCATGTATATAATTTTAAAATAATAATTGAAAAAACAAAAAAAAAAACATCAAGAAATCAAGTGTGCATTCAGACATAATTTTTAAATGTAGCTGTTGAGAAATTTGTCTGCTTGCCTCAAGAACTGGTCATGGTGAGTGCCATTTAAATTACTGTCTGACAACACAATCTTAACTGTTATATGCTGCCACCCACTGGTCAAAAATGATCAAGGGCAAAGTAAAAAGTAATCAACAATAAAAACACACTAATTTTGTGACGAAAACAGTAAAACAGATTGCAATATATATTTTCACTGTTTTTTTATTTAATTTTATGTAAAATCATTTCTTACTGTTTTAAATTCATTTTAAATAAGTACAGTTTTAATAATTTTAAAAGTTTTAAAATTGCTTGTTTTATTCTTATTATTTTTCTTCATTACTATTTTACTTTCTTTTATGTAAAGCACTTTGAATTACCATTGTGTACGAAATGTGCTATATAAATAAACTTGTCTTGCCTTAAAAAAATACATTTATAAATACATTTCTAAAACCTGTAAACAAAAGTACTGCTGCTCAAGTTAATTTCACTTGCAACACTTACAAAGCAGCCAGTGCTGGTTCTCTGAGTGCAGCTGAATCTTTCCTCCTGGATGGAGTTCTTGCCCTTGTTTGAAAACATATATTTATGTTACTCTATGAGTCATTTCATCCTCAAATTAAACATACCATTGCATAAAGAAAGTGAAGGGGCCAACAGTGCACTGGTCCAGATAAAAGTAGCTTTGTGCTCAAGCAGTGCATAAAGTGTGAAAAAAGAAAATAACCACATAATGCCTTTGTTTTTAATAAAGACAGCCAAAGCCCATCCAGAATAAAAAAAAAAATCTGTGGAGCAATTGAGGAAGCCAACTCACTTCAGGCCTCTTAGAGCTGCTTTCCTAGGGGTTGCCTCTCTCTTCCTGGGAGTTCTGCCTGTGCTAATTAGTGGCTCTGGATCATCATCCCCAATAGGCTGCACCCCAAGAAAGACACTAGGAGGGCAGCAGGACTTTTATTACTAGACCCTACTTTTTCAGTTCTATATAGATATAGGATATTAAACCAGTCTTCAACATATGAAGAACAAAATTGGTTTGCTTATTTCTAACTAAAACAATCAGCAGCACAGTACTAATTTGAAGTACTAGGCCTACAAAACAAAGAACCATACTTTCCAATGTAAATAGATGTACCTGGTTGCATCGTCTTTGTCATGTGCAGTCATTCTGGGTTTATCAGGGCTGTGTGAGGACAGAGTGGAGACACACTCCTCCTCATTAGGATTAAGTGGAGACAATCTAATAGAAATGGAGATGCGACCCGTTGGAGATGTGTTCAACTTTGATGTCAGCGTTTTCTGTGCGCGTTCATCAAGAATCTCTCCCAGAACATCATCTCGAGACATGTTTTTACTTGGACCTATTATAAATGTAAGAGAAACACTGTTTAGTTTAGTGCTTTTGAAACTATTAAAAGGAATAGTTCCCCCAAAAAGAACAGTTGCTCTTTATTTCATACAAAATTGCTTGCTCACCAAGTAATTGACACGACTTTAGTCTATTCTGAAAGCACCCATTCACTGTAGAGAATCCATTGGTGAGCAAGTGAATCTGTTCTGATGACAAAACAGACTAATCTACATATTCAATGTAGTAAATTTTCATTTTTAGGTGAACTATTCCTTCAAAAGCAAAATGTGTGTGGATGCATGGCACTCACTGCACAAGTCCAGCTTCTTGCGAACATGTGGCCCAGAGACGGCTCGGCTTCTCCTCTTAGCACTAAGAGCTTTAGCTGCAGAGAGTTTGGAGGCAGAGTGGAGAGACTCTGCCTCACTGGAGCTCATTTTGCCGGTGCTCATGCTGCCGCGGGTGAGAATGCCTGACGTGGCCCGTTTCATTATCGAGGGGTCTGGGGTTGGAAGAGCCCGAGTCTGAGGTCTACGTGAAGATAGTGGGGGAGATTTAGGGCTCTGAGGGGGCTGCATAAGCTCAGGATCCAATGCTTTGAAGGATTTGGTATCCCACAAGAGTTTGACAAAAAGTATGTCTCTGCTCTTGCCAACTGGGAAAGGATCCTCAACTGGGACATACTCAATCTAGAATCAAAGTTATAAATTATTATTGGATATAATGGAAATTATAATAATAATGAAAATAATCTTAAAATTAATTATATAAATACTACTTTAAATAATATATAATAAAAGGCATAACTTGATTATGACAATAACAATAAAAAAGAAAAAAAAAAGAATTGTATTTGACAAAATACAATAAATTCATTTTATTTTACATTTTTAAAATATAATAAAATCACATAAAACAACTACCTAAGCATTTCTTGATCATAGTGTTATGCATGTTCATCGTATATAAATATGAGCAATCCCTCCAGAATTTAAATACTACAATCACACAATGCCTACCTGTACTGCTCCAAGAATGGTCTCTCCATCCACCTCATTATCACAAGAGCGGTCCTGGTAGAAAAATATCTCTTGTGGATGGGGATCTCTGCCCAAGAGCTTGCGTTTGTTATGAGGTACTTCACACATCCGCACAAACCACTGCAATACTGCAGTCTTCTTCTTTCCTGAATCTGGGTACAAATGTTAGATAAACCAACACAGATTAGTGTCTAATTCAGATTGCATGCAAATATACATGTTTTCAATAAAAAGAGGGCATATTCCTACCATCAGTGTACAGTTTGAGAAGTTGTGCCACAAAGGGATTGTCCTCATCATCACCCTCAATCAAAATGTACTGGCCTAAAGACACAGTTGCATCTTGTGTCTTTCCCTCTACAGAAATGGACATGGACCTGTGTGAGGATCAATCATCAGCGGTTACATCCAGAGATAAAACATCTTTTGACTAATGAATTTCCATGACTACTGGAAAATGACTGAAAACATTTTATAGAGATTGCTCTCTCTCACAGGGCCTCAAAATCAAGTTACAATGTACAGTACATTTGTTCAAATCACTTAGTATTCATCATAATGTGGTAAGTGCACTTACTCGTAGTATTGTCTTTTCAGCTTCCTGTCTTCACCGACTGGTCTCCCATTCCATTTGTAGGTTCTTTTCATTCTCAGTCTTGTGATGTAGCGGCTCATGGTGCAGGTCTGATACAAGGTCTGTAAAGCACAGCATCGATTATATATTTAATAGTATGTACCTAATAGTCAAATCAGTAACAATGGCAACTAGAAAAAAGTTGTATTATTATTTAAAAAATAATCATGTGTGTTTATGTATATCTATATACACACAAACACAAACATATGGTCGGTTATAATTGTAAACAAATATAATAATGTTTGCAACATTTATTATTTATTATCAAATTCGTAGCTGGTTTAAACAGTCACCAGGGATAAAACTATTGTAACTAATTATTATTATTATTATTAGGAAAAGATAAATATATCAGAGAGGTAAGAATACATTTCAAACTGTTAATATAAGTTTATATAAGGTAACTTTAGGTAAAGTAAACTTTAAATCCCCAGCTCCTCTCTTTCTTACTTACCAGCCGGTAACTTCTGCAACTGTTTCAAAACTCCTTATCAAACAAATAAATAAGCAACAATCTTCCGTCTCCGCCACACTTAGACACACAGAAATTAAAATCAGCGTATATATGAAGTTAAACGCATCTTACACCACAGCAGACAAGAGAGCACAAACATACAACAAGCATACAACTCACACGTCCCTTTCGCGCGCAGATGACGTATGAAGAGTTTTTGATTGGACAGCAAAATACAGCGTTGCCTTACGGATGTGACGCCCGCTTTTTCCCGGAAGTTATTCTTCGATATTTCTCTAATATGGCATATTAGCGTTAAGATTAATCGTTCGTTCATTTACAATTTTGAACCATGGCTAATAGAACAGTAAAAGATGCCAACAGTATACATGGAACGAATCCTCAGTATCTTGTCGAGAAGATTATAAGGACACGTATTTATGAGTCCAAGTACTGGAAAGAGGAATGTTTTGGACTTACAGGTGAGAGAAGTGTTCTGGGATACATAACGTTACGGTATTTGTTAATGTTGCATTAAAAACAACAGTAATGTTAGTTAGTTATCTACCTTACTCGAAGTAAGTCTACTTACTGGTTATCTCATCCTATTTCATTATATTTTAAAGCTGACCTCCTGTAGTTCATTGTTTACCGTTGGCAGCTTTAATAATGTGACTTGAGAATGGAGTATTCATATAACTTATTCGTATAAGTGCTTAACCTATATATCTTGTATTGTTAACACTGTAAAGCCTGACATATGAAATTATAATCCGAAACACACACACGTACAGGTGTGTGTGTGTGTGTGTGTGTGTGTATATATATATATATACATATATATATACATATATATATATATATATATATATACATATTATGTGTATATATATGTGCATATATGTGTATATATGTGTATATGTATATGTGTATATATGTATATGTGTATATATGTATATGTGTATATATGTATATGTATATATGTGTATATGTGTGTATATATATATATATATATATATATATATATATATATATATATATATATATATACATATACATATTATGTGTATATGTATGTGCATATATGTGTATATATGTATATATGTGTATATGTATATATGTATATATGTGTATATATATATATATATATATATATATATATATATATATATATATATATATATATATATGTATATATATATATATGTATATATGTATAAGTATGTGTATATATATATATATATATATATATATATATATATATATATAGAGCAAAGCTGCTTCAGTCCAGTAAATATTCATTTTAAAGTTAGTCCTGCATTTACTTAATGAAATTAATTTAATATTTGACAGCAAAAAGCACAACCTGAAGATTAACATATTTAGAATTATACTAAAAATGCCCTAAAACATATAAATATCAACGTGTAGAAGATTGTGTACAACAGGTATTTAAGAATGTTGAAAATTTAGAGGCCTTAGAAATTAATGTATAAAATATGATACTGTTAGCTTGACAGTTAAGGTCTGTTATGACCTTAAATTTACCTTAGATATCTACATATATGGAATTGTGTAATTAATGTGCCAAGTATCATTTTAACTGTCACTATTATTGTCCCCTCTGTAAAATCTAGCTGAGCTTGTCGTGGACAAAGCAATGGAGCTGAAGTTTGTTGGTGGGGTATATGGAGGAAACATCAAGCCAACTCCATTCTTATGTCTGACCCTAAAGATGCTGCAGATCCAGCCTGAAAAGGACATTATTGTGGAATTCATCAAGAATGAAGATTTCAAGTTAGTGTTTTATTACTGCTCTAACTGTATGCAGTTTGTAATTTTTCTGTTTACACGTTGCTTGAAGGTTTTGCATTACCAATCTATTTTCCCCATCCAGGTATGTCCGTTTGCTTGGAGCAATGTATATGCGCCTGACTGGAACTTCTGTGGATTGCTACAAGTATTTAGAGCCATTATACAATGACTACAGAAAAATCAAAGGCCAGAACAGAAATGGAGGTGAGCATTTTTCTTGATTTAGTGGGTATGTGGCATGACGTAATTTATCCTTTGCTGAAAAAGACATTTGCAAATAATATTTCTTCTTTACACAGAGTTTGAGTTGATGCACGTTGATGAGTTTATAGATGAGCTGCTTCATGCCGAGCGAGTGTGTGACGTCATCCTCCCTAGACTTCAGGTTGGTTGGACTTGTTACATGTAGTGTATATGCATAAAAATTATACTTATTTATATAAATTGAGTGTGTTTGTGTTGTCCTTTAAAGTAATGTGAATTTTAAAGGAAATGTATTTGAGTCATTTATGTAAAAAAATTATGTCCACATGTTCATTTGGGTGTCTTTTTTTTCACAGAAGAGACAGGTTTTGGAGGAAGCAGAGCTCCTGGATACTCGTATTAGTGCTCTGGAAGAAGATCTAGATGAGGTGGAGACCAGTGAGGAAGAGGATGAGGAAGAAGAGAAGGTAAAAGTGAACTCACAATGTCTGACAATCTAAGCACAAATTATTATTATAATGAATAATTATATATAGCAAATGTGACTGTTACACCACTTCTCCATATGTTCTGCAGCCAGAGAAAATTCATACACCAGAGCCACACAGAAGAAGTTACAGAGATATGGACCGACCACGCAGGTCTCCTTCTCCACGCTATAGACGCAGCCACTCACCCAGAAGGTCAGTGATGGTGCTTGCATATCGTCATTCAGATCGTATTATTCCAGTTTGCTTGCTTAACAGATGTATAATTATTCTTCTGATTCTCTTTGTTTGTTTTTTTTTTCATTTTAGACGGAGCAGATCACCTAAAAGACGAAGGTGTAGTGAAATTTTAGGCACACTAATAGTATTTTAGATATTTTAGATATATTATAAGTGGGGCATGTTATTTTAGGAGATTATACAGTGTAATATATTTGTCTGATTACTCTCTTCATTCAGTCCATCACCCAGACGTGATCGAGATCGGGACCGTCACCGCAGCAAAAGTCCCCGTAGACACCGCAGCAGATCCAGGGACAGAAGGCATCGCTCCAAATCTCCAGGTACAACGAGGCTCTTTTCAAGAATACAAAAAAAAAGTAGTCCACAATATTTTGTTTAAAATAATAAGAAAAAGTGGAAAAACTGGTATATATTGGTATATTTTCTTCCAGGTCACCACAAAAGTCACCGGCATCGCACTCACTCCAAGTCCCCAGAGAGGTAATGCTCTAATATATGAAATGAATGATGGTTTTCTTTGTTTTACCCCTCTTGTTTCATGCTGCATTTGTCTCTGTGTTCTAGTCGGTCAAAGAAGAGTCACAAGAGAAGTCGAAGAGGAAACGAGTGAATTTTTTTTGTTTGTTTTTTTTTGTACAGATATTTTTGTGCTTTGTAATATATGGAGAAACAGTGCAATTTATGTCATAAAAGCTTGATCATATTCTGTGTGAATTGCTCAGCTAAATTTTGTCATCATAAGTTTTTGATGCTGTTTTGTACTTTTAATTCAAATTTACAACCAGGAATTGCAGGTTTTTTCATCCTGAATTAACTTTTGTGTAAATTAAACATTTGATGTAATGTAAGACAATGATTGAAAGAAAATTTCCTTTGCTGTTATTTTGGTGTATGATGGTGTCTCTGATTTTGGAGAATTATATACAGGTACATTCAAATTTATATCAGAATTGAAGTTGAACAGCTAAAGCCATGAAAAGACTGGACATAATCCAGAGTAGGGAGTAGGGTAGGGTAATAAGCAAATCATAAAGACTGACTAACTTTCCCCATTTCAAAAAGAAAAGCCATGTAGAAGTGTACAAAGTGTGGTGGACTTCTAGATAGGTTAGGAAACATTTGAAGGAGTTTTAGATTGATCACAATATTTTCTTATGATCAGTGACTAAAATGACATGGTTTTTTTATTAATATTACTGGCAAATAACTAAGATCAAATCTTATTTAAATTTTTAGCCCTGTCACTTGAACTAGAATAGAGTGAGGGTGAGGAATTTCTTGTAACGTTATAGAGGCTTTTATTTTGACGGATGTTTTTAAAGGACTGTGAGCAGGAAGTAAATACGTAAACGTGAGAAATTTTTCAAATAGTTTTTAATCAACCTTGGTAACTTAACTATATAGTGAAGAAATTTCTTGACCTACTTATACATCGTAAGTATCTGAACAAATAATATAAAACTATCCCTGACCTAGGAAAAACTTTCATTGTTATGATGCGACACGTCACGTTGGACACTAGTTGACCTGATTTTACAGGGAGAAATGTAGCATATTCAACGTGCTCTTTGTCTTCTCATTCATTCTCACAAGTTTAACTGTAGAATAGTACGTTATGCAACTGTCTGTGTGATTCACAGCACTAACTAGACAATTCCGAGCAAACTGATCCAGAATAATGACTGGGGGCGTGCCAGTAACGCATGGAGGTTGAATTGGTGATTTTTAAATGCCTTTTATATTAAAATACAAAGACCATTTTTTTCAAACTAATTTTCATTATTAATTTAACAAAGTTTGCCAGCCCTAAAGTTATCCTGTCCTCAAAAATGCAGTGTATGGTATTACAGTATTCACATCCTGCTAGAGCTTCTGTAGAAGTCAGCTGGTAAGTCAGCAGGTTACACTTCCTTTTATTCTGCTCCTGAATTTGAACACCGAACAGTTTGCATTCACTGCGCCTTCTGCAACCTTTCTGTGAGTGTTTAGGGTTTAGATTGATTTACTAGTACAAGGATTAAATCATATATTTAATAACCTTAAGTCTATTCCATTTATGAACACGGTTCATACTGTGTTTTCTCTCTCTTTCTCTCTCTCTCTGAAGGCACACAGGATGAGTATGAATGACTTTGCTGTGCTCAGCACTGGACGAAAGATGCCCCTTGTGGGACTTGGGACATGGAAGAGTGAACTAGGACAAGTAAGTTTTCAGTGCATCATCCCAACCATAACTATGACAGAATTTGAATCTGAATATGATGTATTGAGAATGTGAGCAGGTTTACTTGGATAGGCAGTTCTTCAGTATATTATCCATTATGTTCTGCAATAATCTTTTGTGTTTGTGTGTAGAACTCCAAAAAGCATTTTGTATAAATATGTTTTCAATTGCAGGTAAAACAGGCAGTTTTTTGGGCATTACAGTCTGGCTATCGGCACATTGACTGTGCTCCCATTTATGGGAATGAGACAGAGGTTGGTGAAGCATTTCAGGAAATGATGGGACCTGAAAAAGTAGGTCAACCAAGTTTATTACAGATATGAAATACATAACCACACACTTAAATATAAAGGAACAATGTGTGCTTTACAACTAGGGCTGTGCAATATGGCCTACGGCCTTTACGATTCAAATCGATTTTCAAATCTTTTCCCCCCTACTTAAAATCAATATTCAGATGACAAAGAAATTGTTCAAAACAAGTTTTAACTCCATTTTTTTTTTGATTTTACCTTGTGGGATTTGATCTGGATTTCCCCATTAGGGTTAAAGTGCAATCAGAAACAACAAGGCAAAAAGACAAGATGGCAGGCCCTGTCATTGTAAACCTTGAAAAAGTTACATAACATAATATGTAACGTAACATTCTTATCATACTGGATACAGTTTGTAAATGTTTGTAAGACTGTCAGAGGTCTTCAGTATTTTTCTTCAATGAGAGCCGCAATGATAGGGCAAAGTCAATCAGAGAGACACTTTTACTGCAAAGTATCAAAAGTTACATCTAGTCACAAATGGCATATTTTTTTTATTAATCTGTCAACCCTGATATGCAATGCAATGCAATATAATAGGGGATATCATTATTTATCATTTACCAGTTAAATTTGAGACAAGATGATTTAAAGTATTACCTTCATCCTGTAAAGACCTTAAGTTTATATATACAGGTATACAGGTGCTGGTCATATAGTTAGAATATCATCAAAAAGTTGATTTATTTCACTAATTCCATTCAAAAAGTGAAACTTGTATATTATATTCACACATTACATTACACAGAAACTGATATATTTCAAATGTTTATTTCTTTAAATTTTGATGATTATAACTGACAACTAAGAAAATTCCCAAATTCAGTATCTCAGAAAATTAGAATATTACTTAAGACCAATACAAAGAAAAGATTTTTAAAAATCTTGGCCAACTAAAAAGTATAAAAATTAAAAGTATGAGCATGTAGAGCTTTCAATACTTAGTTGGGGCTCCTTTTGCCTGAATTACTGCAGCAATGCGGTGTGGCATGGAGTCGATCAGTCTGTGGCACTGCTCAGGTGTTATGAGAGACCAGGTTGCTCTGATAGTGGCCTTCAGCTCTCCTGCATTGTTGGGTCTGGCATATCACATCTTCCTCTTCACAAAACCCCATAGATTTTCTATGGGGTTAAGGTCAGGCGAGTTTGCTGGCCAATTCAGAACAGGGATACCATGGTCCTTAAACCAGGTACTGGTAGCTTTGGCACTTTGTGCAGGTGCCAAGTCCTTTTGGAAAATGAAATCTGCATCTCCATAAAGTTGGTCAGCAGCAGGAAGCAGGAAGTGCTCTAAAACTTCCTGGTATATGGCTGTGTTTACCTTGGACCTCAGAAAACACAGTGGACCAACACCAACAGATGACATGGCACTCCAAACCATCACTGACTGTGGAAACTTAACACTGGACCTCAAGCAACTTGTATTGTGTGCCTCTCATCTCTTCCTCCAGACTCTGGGACCCTGATTTCCAAAGAAAATGCAAAATTTACTTTCATCAGAAAACATAACTTTGGACCACTCAGTAGTAGTCTAGTCCTTTTTGAAGAAAACATTCCAAGGAATATATGAAGAATATAACAAGGTCAAGCGAGAGATCCTAGCGAGGCTCGGCCTCTCACCCGTCTGCGCGGCCCAACAGTTCCACGAATGGGAATTCAAGCCCCATGTGCCAGCCCGTGCCCAGGCAGCCGAGCTCAGTCGCATCGCTCAACACTGGCTGCTGGAAGGAAGCCCCACTGCAGCACAGTTAGCGGAGCGAGTTGTGGTCGATCGCCTCCTCCGTGCATTACCCCGCGCCCATCGGCAAGCGGTTGGAATGAGGAACCCTGCCAACACCCAGGAGGGTGGTCCAGGCGCGACGCCAGCTCGAAGGCGGTCACTCTCATCCAGTCGCGGTTGTGCACCCCTCGAAGCGGCCAGAAAAGCTTCCACCCGATTACCTGTGTACACGGAGACACTCGCCAAGTACCGGCCCGAATCACCATTTCGTCACCCCAAGGCGCCTGGCCGGTGGAGGTTGGCCTGGTGAAGGACCTGCTGGTGGCCGTACTGCTTGGCAGGGATTGGCCCAGCTTCGACAGACTGCTCACCGCCGCTGCTCGGCCTGCCAGCCCCGAGGGGAACCGTCGAAGATGGAGACGGCCTCGAGCACCCCGCCGCCATCTGGCGCTGCTCGCCTCCGACAGTGGGAGAGAAGGTGAGTCTCCCTCCCCGTCTACTAACTTATTTTATGATGTGTACCAACAGGCTGCTGGAGGGGGCTCGTTCGCCAGGGAACAGCGGGAGGACGACCGACTCAAGCACTGTTGGGCACAAGTGCAAGTCGTGGATGTGGAAGTCCTCCCAGACGTCCTCTCCCAGAGGTCAGTCAGTTCCAGGATGTGTTCTCCTCCCAGCCCGGGCAGACCAACGTGCTACAGCACGACATTAGGACACCCCCAAGAGTTGTCGTCAGGCAACGGCCCTACCGTGTCCCGGAAGCTCCTCGGCAGGCTATTGAGGAAGAGGTCCAACAAATGCTGAAGTTGAGGGTAATAGAGCCATCCCGGAGTCCGTGGTCCAGCCCCATTATGATGGTCCCAAAGCCGGGTGGCACCCTCCGCTTGTGTAACGACTTCCGCCGCCTGAACGAAGTCTCCGAGTTCGATGGGTACCCCATGCCTCGGGTTGATGAACTGCTGGACCGCCTAGGAAGGGCCCGGTACATCAGTACCCTGGACCTCACCAAGGGCTATTGGCAGGTACCACTCTCCGAGGCCGCCAAACCGAAGACTGCCTTCTCAACCCCCAGTGGCCATTGGCAGTACCGGACCCTTCCCTTCGGCCTACACGGGGCCCCCGCGACGTTCCAGCGAATGATGGACATCCTCCTGCGGCCCCACCAGGCGTACGCGGCCGCCTACCTGGATGACATCGTGATCCACTCAGAGGCATGGGAAGAACATCTGGATCGTCTGCGGAGGGTGCTCTCGGAGCTCCGGCGGGCTGGACTCACCATCAACCCACGAAAAAGTACCTGGGCTTCCAAGTCGGCCGAGGTCTCATCCGGCCACAGAAGAAAAAGGTAGAGGCCATCCACTCCACCCCGAGGCCCCGGACAAAGACCCAGGTACGAGCCTTCTTGGGGTTGGCGGGTTATTACCGATGTTTTATCCCTAACTTCTCCTGTTTAGCCGCCCCCCTGACAGACCCGACCAGGAAGGGGCAGCCGGAGAAAGTATGCTGGACACCATCGGCGGAAGAGGCCTTTGCCCAGGTCAAGACAGCGCTCACGTCCGCACCTGTCCTTCGCACTCTGGACTTCAGCTGCCCCTTCCTGTTGCAGACGGATGCCTCCGACACAGGACTGGGAGCAGTCCTATCCAAAATCCAGGAATGCGAGGAGCATCCGGTCATCTACATCAGCAGGAAGCTGTCCCCGGCCGAGAGGAACTACGCCGTCGTGGAGAAGGAGGCCCTGGCCATCAAGTGGGCAGTCCTGGAGCTGGGGTACTACCTCCTGGGAGGCAAGGTCACCCTGGTAACCGACCACGTTTGGACACCCACTTTCACTTGGATTGAGCACTGAAGAGCACCGTGAGCACCAGCCTACACGCACCGGCTTGCCATCCTACACCTTTTATTATTGTAAATAAAATCCACCCTCCGGGGCCTTTTGTTGTTCACGAAGCCAAAACTTGTCGAGTGATTCTTCACCAGGTCACTATATATATATATATATATATATATATATATATATATAAGTTATTTGTAATAGAGCAGACACTGTCCAACTGTGTATCTACACCGGACGCAAGAGTTGTCGTGCAGCACCCCGCTGCGCTAAAAGTCTGTCTAAACTTGATGACATCACACTACAGTTGCAAATCAACTGAATGTAGTGTGAGTACATTTCATCAAAAATAGACCAAGGCATCAGTTTACTGATGGTGATCATATCGCATCACACCGCATCCAGTGTAGACAACATCACTGTGCTATGTGCACTATGTGCAGCACAACAAATGTGCTGCACATAGTTTTACATGTGGATTATAATTTTCGGGAACCGAGTTAAACATAAATTGTAACAATTAATCTCCCAAGTACAGCGTCCCTGGGAAGGCCAAACAAAGATGATTGGACTCCGAGATGAAAATAACAGCATTTCGATGACATGGCGACAAACACAAATGCAACTCTTCCTCTTCTCCGTCGGAACACAAAAAGACCACGCCCACCTTTTTGTGTGTTCATGTGGGCGGAGGTTAGTCAAAAAACTGTTCTAGTGACGTCATTTTCAGGTCTTTTTTTTGGCGAATTCTGTTAAATAAAATATCTCGCTTGGCATTGAACTTTGACCTTTAGAATTTTACAGATATTATTTATACTCTAGCGGCAACATTACACACTAACTAAAGTTTAAAACATGGGATCAAAAAGAACGGGACCTTTAATGTTTTTATGAAATATCTGTATTGACTGCTTTATCATATCATCGTATCATTTACTGCCATGCAAGCCACAAAAGTAAAGCTTGGCAAGCCGTGCTACGAGTAACACTGCTGTAGGTTGCCTTTTGGTGGGTGTGCTTGTGCTGCCTTGGTCTTTTTCATTTCGTATTGCAAAACATCTCTCTCACTCTGCAGCATGTCTCTATAGCAAATGCGGGGGGAGGGTTGAGACCATTCAGAATCGGGATTACAGGAGCCCTGAGTGAAGCGTCGGTGGATGTAAAAAAGAAAACCGATTTTCATTCAATCAAATCGATGTAAACTACACATTCGAGTTAATCGATAAAATTGATTTATCGACCAGTCCTTTTTACAACTGTTGTGCTCTTTCAGGGCATAAGGCGAGAGGATGTATTTGTGACCTCCAAACTGTGGAACACAAAACACCACCCAGATGATGTGGAACCATCTCTGTTAAAGACCTTAGAAGACCTAAAACTGGAGTATCTGGACCTCTACCTCATCCACTGGCCACATGCCTACCAGTAAGCCTCCAGTTTTTCTTATAATGAAAATATATATATATATATATAGAGAGAGAGAGAGAGAGACCTAATGTTTAGAGAGTCGCAGGTTCAAGCCTCAGTACCACCAGGAAAAGTAGGTAGGTGGAGGTGGGCAGGTAAATAACCAGCACTCTCTTCAAATTTGATTGCCCACTGCTCCGGGTGAGTGTTCACTACTCACTGTTGTGTGCATGCACTTGGATGGATGAAATGCAGAGCACAAATTCTGAGTATGGGACACCATACTTGGCTACACATTTTTATTTTATTTATATACACAGAGAGAAAGAGAGTACTGTGTATGAATGACTTTGAATTAGTTACTTTTCTCAGTATTAACTTACGATCTTAAATCAAAATTATGACTTTTTAAAAGAGGGTATTAAGGTTGGAAAAGAGCACTGTTTATTAACCCCCCTGTTTATTTACTGTGTTATAATTTCTCACTCAAGTGTTTTGTCTTGTTATTTTTATCCAGACGAGGTGATAACCCTTTTCCTAGGAAGGAGGATGGAACCTTGCTGTTTAACAACATAGACTACAAGCTGACATGGGCTGCTATGGAAAAACTTGTGGGAAAAGGCCTTGTCAGGGCTATTGGGCTTTCAAACTTCAATAGCAGGCAGATCGATGACATCTTAGCAGTTGCAAGCATCAAACCAGCTGTTTTGCAGGTCAGAAGAAAATGTGATGTCCTAATTTATATGGTCTATTATATAAATTTGTTGAGTAACAGTGGTGTTTTGCAGGTGGAGTCTCATCCATACCTGGCACAAGTTGAGCTGCTGGCTCACTGCCGGGATCGAGGTTTGGTAATGACTGCTTACAGTCCACTAGGATCTTCTGACCGAGCTTGGAAGCATCCAGAAGAGCCTGTGCTGTTGGAGGAACCAGCTATTGCTGCACTAGCAAAGAAGCATAACAAGACTCCTGCACAAATTATCATCAGGTAAATTCATGCTTCTGCACAAGTTGTGTACGGTCGTGGCCAAAAGTTTTGAGAATTACATAAATAATATTGGAAATTGGAAAAGTTGCTGCTTAAGTTTTTATAATAGCAATTTGCATATACTCCAGAATGTTATGAAGAGTGATCAGATGAATTGCATAGTCCTTCTTTGCCATTAAAATTAACTTAATCCCAAAAAAATCTTTCCACTGTATTTCATTGCTGTCATTAAAGGACCTTCCTTAATCATTTCAGTAATCGTCTTGTTAACTCAGGTGAGAATGTTGACGAGCACAAGGCTGGAGATCATTATGTCAGGCTGATTGGTTTAGAATGGCAGACTTGACATGTTAAAAGGAGGTTAAGGCTTGAAATCATTGTTCTTCCATTGTTAACCATGGTGACCTGCAAAGAAACGTGTGCAACCATCATTGCGTTGCATAAAAATGGCTTCACAGGCAAGGATATTGTGGCTACTAAGATTGCACCTAAATCAACAATTTATAGGATCATCAAGAACTTCAAGGAAAGAGGTTCAATTCTTGTAAAGAAGGCTTCAGGGCATCCAAGAAAGTCCAGCAAGGGCCAGTATCGTCTCCTAAAGAGGATTCAGCTGCGGGATCGGAGTTCCACCAGTGCAGAGCTTGCTCAGGAATGGCAGCAGGCAGGTGTGAGCGCATCTGCAAGCACAGTGAGGCCAAGACTTTTGGAAGATGGCCTAATGTCAAGAAGGGCAGCAAAGAAGCCACTTCTCTCCAAAAAAAACATCAGGGACAGATTGATCTTCTACAGAAAGTATAGTGAATGGACTGCTGAGGACTGGGGCAAAGTCATATTCTCCGATGAAGCCCCTTTCCGATTGTTTGGGGCATCTGGAAAAAGGCTTGTCCGGAGAAGAAAAGGTGAGCGCTACCATCAGTCCTGTGTCATGCCCACAGTAAAGCATCCTGACACCATTCATGTTTGGGGTTGCTTCTCATCCAAAGGAGTGGGGTCACTCACAATTCTGCCCAAAAACACAGCCATGAATAAAGAATGGTACCAAAACACCCTCCAACAGCAACTTCTTCCAACAATCCAACAACAGTTTGGTGAAGAACAAAAGTGATAACTAAAAGTGATAAAGGCAAAAGTGATAACTAAGTGGCTCGGGGACCAGAATGTTGAAATTTTGGGTCCATGGCCTGGAAACTCCCCAGATCTTAATCCCATTGAGAACTTGTGGTCAATCCTCAAGAGGCGGGTGGACAAACAAAAACCCACTAATTCTGACAAACTCCAAGAAGTGATTATGAAAGAATGGGTTGCTATCAGTCAGGATTTGGCCCAGAAGTTGATTGAGAGCATGCCCAGTCGAATTGCAGAGGTCCTGAAAAAGAAGGGCCAACACTGCAAATACTGACTCTTTGCATAAATGTCATGTAATTGTCGATAAAAGCCTTTGAAACGTATGAAGTGCTTGTAATTATATTTCAGTACATCACAGAAACAACTGAAACAAACATCTAAAAGCAGTTTAGCAGCAAACTTTTTGAAAATTAATTTTTATGTAATTCTCAAAACTTTTGGCCACGACTGTATATTGTTTTCTAGCTCTGTGTTTACAAGTGATTTTTAAGTCCTGCTATGCTTTTTATTGCCTTATTGGGCAAATGTGAGTTTTCTAACTTGGAGATGCCATATGTGTGAAGGGGTGATTCTGACTGATTCTTCACTGATTATTAATGATTATTTCTTCATTGATATTGTGGCAGGTGGCAAACTCAACGAGGAGTAGTGACTATCCCAAAGAGCATTACACAGTCTCGGATCAAAGAGAATATCCAGGTTTCTGCATGTTTTTCTTTATTCTTTCATGTTCTAGAGTGTTTATGACCATGTATTGTAACAATACGATGCATTTACTCTGCTCAATTACAGGTGTTTGATTTCACTCTTGAATCTGAAGAAATGAATCAAGTGACAGCATTGCACAGAGGCTGCCGTTACATTGTACCAACGATTACTGTAAGTTACATTACTGTAAGCCTCAGCATACAACATGGGCCTAGCACTAAATTTTACATGGCCATTAACAAAAATGTTACTTTAAAATTAAACATAATGTTGAAGCTGCTGTTTTTAAGTGTGCTGAGTGTTAAGACCTTGCAAATCAAATACAGTCCAAAAGTAGTTCACTATTACGTATGTTGCATCTATTTTTGTAGGTTGGTGGTAAGTCTGTCCTCCGGGATGCAGGACATCCTCTCTACCCTTTTAATGACCCCTATTAATTCACACTTCTATGTGATTCTGTGCCTTGGAACCAATGTCCATTCACTGCCTTAGAACCAATGTCCATTCACTACTCTGTATACTTCTAAACACAATAAAAAAAAAAAAAGAATTTGTTACAGATTGAAATGTGTGCTGATTTTTTGTTATGTGTCTGTAGAATTAAACTTAATGAACAAGGATGGATTTAAATATATTCACAATGTTATATATATTGATAAACTTGTCAAGAATTAATCTGGATTATCACTTTTAAAAGAACAAATTGATATATATATTTAAAAAAAAAAAGCATATTTTAAAAGATATAAAGACCATTAAGGTTATTTTGACATTATTTGTACGTCAATTAACCAGATTCTAATTATATTATATTATGTATTTCAACGATTTCCACTGCCCTCCCGCTTGGTAAAGACATCTGATAAGGATATAATTTAATATATAAGATAATAATTATTATTAGTTTTATTATAGAATATAATTTGTTATATTTGATTCACAAAAATGCCTGGAACGTTTTTTTTTTTCGAAATATAATTTCATACAAATCATATTTTTAAAAAGTTATTTTTTTATAGTCTCACATAATCTAATGAAAAAATATATACTTTCCATTAATCTTGTTCAATTAGACATATTAATCTTGTAGTTCATGAGGCTTTAACAGCAGCGTAAGATGGTTACTTGCCCTTTAAATTTATTCTCCCGCGTTTTTGTGACAGGGTCGTAGTTCAGCGGAAGTACGGCTTGTATCCGTATTTAAAGGCGCCAACAAAGACTAATTCAGGAGCAGCTTCACAAACCTGCCATTTGCACGCACATCATCCAACAGTACATTACAGCTTTGTTTATTTAACGCGTTAAGATGCCAGAGGAAACAGCAGCTGCTTCAACTGCCGGAAGGTAAAATACAATGTTTAGATTACGTGCGCTCCTGAGCATGGGAAGTAATCAGATAAGTTAAATGAAGTCAGAGTGAGAGCTTTTTGGCTGGTTTCGTTTGATAACAAAGCTGCAGCAGCTCTTGTTCTCCGTGAAGAAAAAATGCTCGCTTTTCTCCCGCGCCTGGACATCGTTGCACGCGACGGGATGGCATCGCCGTTGATGTGTTGTGTTTGGCTGCTTTCATTTGGAGGGAGATAGTTTAAAATGAACGGCTAGTTTCTTTCTAACGTTATATCCTAAATGAGGAAAGTCCCGCTCTGTCTACGCGCGGTCACGATGGCCCGTCAGCGCGCTTGGCGCTGCATTGAAATGGCCGCGCGCGCAGAAATATAGCGTTAAGTTTGAAAGGTGGCGGTAACAACACACATAACACTTTAAATCGCCCACTTTGCGTATCATATTGACATTAAAAAGTGACATTAGATTTTAGTCATGTCCGCGTGTAAATGTTGCTTACACACTCTTGTCAAGAAATAACAGTCGTAGGAGCATCGCGCGAACTTTGGTCTTTGGCTCGTGAACTTCTGAAGCGAACTTTTTTTCTGAAAACTTATTAGCATTGGACGTATTCTTCAGACGAAGCAAGGTTTATTAATATTGTGTAACTATTTTTATAACCGTTTTATCTTTGCAGCATGGAGGAGAAACCTTGCTCGTCAAGCGCTGCAGACAGGTGAGTTGTTATCGTATCCATGCTTCGTTTACCCAGTGCAATAAAATTAGTATAGAATTTCATTTCACTCATATGTTCGTTAAATTTTGCAGCTCCGTCGATGTTTCTGAGGAAGCAAAGAAGCTGGTTGGCACAGGAAACCGGCACTTAGTGATGGGTGATGTTGTGTCTGCAGTGAGTGTGTTTCAGGAGGCTTGTGCCATGCTGTGAGTAGTCAAGGAATATTACAATGCATTCGTTTTATCTAAAGATGTGGTGTCTGCCATTGAGTACACTATTTAACACGGAGTTTTGAAATGCATAATGTGTAACCCATTTCCCCCCTTAAGAGCTGAAAAGTATGGAGACACTGCTGATGAATGTGGTGAAGCCTTTTTCTTGTGTGGGAAAGCCCTTCTGGAGCTTGCTAGGTATATGGATTAATTGGGTTTGAATTTTTATTAATTTTTATAAAAGGAAAAGATTATCAGTTTTTCTAACTTCGTTTTTAATATTTCTCAAGGATGGAGAATACTGTGCTTGGTAATGCTTTAGAGGGAGTCCCTGAAGAATCCTCTGAAGAAGGCGAGAAACAGAATGACTCTAAAATTGAAAGTGCAGACAACCTGGATGGTTTGTATTGTTTTAGTTTGCCAGTTAAATCTTTTTTTCATACATACTCAAGGCTTGACATCTGCAGAATTTGTTTCCAAAGAACCACCATATTGACAGTCGTCTGTGCTCCGCACAAAAACCAGAGCGTGTGTGGTGTTTTTTTTTTTTTTTTTTTTTTTTTTTTAAATATATATAAACTTGATTCCGATTAAGAGGGACTCTGGCTGTAACCTAGAAATATCCCTCCATTTGTACTATGATGCAGAGAAAACCAGAGATGAGCTTCGAGCACAGGTTTATGATGCCATGTCAGAGGACAAAACTCAGTCAGAGATAGAAAAAGAGGTGGGAAAATGTGAGCAGAAGAATCAAGAAGTTAAGGAGAAGGTTGAAGAGCCAAACGAAGGGGATGCAGCATCACCGAAAACTGAGAAACCAGCTGAACATGAGGCAAAACCTGCTCCAGATGAGGAGAAACCAGCTGAACATGAGGCAAAACCTGCTCCAGATGAGGAGAAACCAGCTGAACATGAGGCAAAACCTGCTCCAGATGAGGAGAAACCTGCTGAACATGAGGCAAAACCTGCTCCAGATGAGGAGAAACCTGCTGAAAATGAGGCAAAACCTGCTCCAGATGAGAAACCTGCTGAAAATGAGGAACCTGCCGCAGAAGTTAAGTCAAAAAGTGTGGATGAAAGCGCTCCTAAAAAGGAAGATGTCACTGTGTCAAATGGAGTAACCGAAAAGGCTGAAAAAGATGAAAAGTTTGAGGAGAAAAATGGAAATGAAGAGAATGAAGAGCCCATGGAAGAGGATGGAGGTAGTGAAGTGTGGTGATGTCTGGGGAGCACAACATTTCAATATTGAATACTTTTGCTGAATTTCACCTGGTGAATGTTCTGAACTCTGTTGGATCCACAGAGTATTTGTCTTTTTAGCTGCAGTGTCACTGAGGGGTGTCCAAAGTGATGGGTTTTCACATTTCAGTGTCCGTGAGTTAACATCTTTAATGTTTTAGATGAGGATGAAGAGGATGACGATGAGGATGCAGAGGGCGAATCGAAGGATAAGGTTTGTGATCAAGGTTTTTTTTTTTTTTTTTTCACTGATTTATTGGTTAATTGTCTTTTGTGGTTTTAGGACAGTGATGAGGATGAAGTTGGAAACCTACAGTTAGCCTGGGAGATGCTTGAAGTTGCAAAAGTCATTTATAAAAGGTATTCCCATATTACTTTTTTTTTTTTTTCTTTTTTTTTTTTCTTTTACTTATCTTTAAAAAAACACCCATCTCTTGTTCGGTCTGTAGAAAAGCGAGCGAAGAAGATCAGCTAATGGCAGCACAGATTTACCTGAAACTTGGAGAAGTTGGAGCTGAATCAGGTGTGTATGTGGTGTGAGTATATTAAAATAACTTCATTTAAAGAGTAACTAAACCCTAAACCAACTTTTTTTAGTTAATGATCTACAGGTTGAACGGTGGCTTCTGCAGTTGATTTTTCCTATTGGATGTTGCGGTGGCAGGTGACGTAAGCAGTTTCCAGTTCACCACGCCCCTTGGTATGAGCTACCACGCCCTTGGCAGTATAAAACCATCTTGTTCCGTCAAAATCGCTGTAGTGAGTCAGGAGTTGGAATTGCGAGTATTGAAACGATCAGGATAGACTATTATAGCATCTATTTAGCATATCAATTATATAGTTTAGATCTTCAAGTTAGCGTAGATTTATCTGTATTTCGTACAGTGGTCAGGATGGTACGTAGGTGTAGTGTTGCTGGTTGCGACAGCACTGCTGGACTGCATAGTTTTCCAGCAGACTTTAAAATTAGGTGCCAGTGGTTGCATGCACTTGGCCTGGAAGACCGCAAGTTCCCGCCTAGAGCTTGAGTGTGCAAACTGCATTTTACTCAGGATTGCTTCTCCAACGCAATGGAGGTGGAGATGGGCTTCTCCACACAGCTCGCGCTGAAAAGCGACGCGGTGCGGGAGTTAAGACCGCAGTTTTAATCCGTTGCTCGAATTGATATGAACAGTCACCTCGAAATCCTCCACTTCAGGTGAAGGTAGGTGAGAAAAGTCCTCTACTTCAAATGATCGCTCTGTTGCAAAGCTACTTGCGTCATTACAGTCACTCTCCATTTTAGCGTCTCTGACAGCAGCTGTCAATCAATTCGTCACTGCGAGTCTCAGGTTCACGCCGCACTCGCTCAGCCCCGCCCTCGGTTCGTCCCCTCTATCTCCGCTTTTCAGCATTTTTCAAATATTGTCAGTGGGTGGAGTCAGGCTCTGACCAGGGGTTTAGTTACACTTTAAAGGATCTTTTTGGGTTTCACAAGTTGCTGTAAAATTGAAGTTATTCGTTAGTCATTCTTCAGTCTTCGTTAGTTTCTCTGTGTTGTTTTATGCAGGTAACTACAGCCAGGCTCTGGAGGACTTCAATGAGTGTTTAACCTTGCAGCTGAAACACCTTCCCTCTCATAGTCGTCTTCTGGCTGAGACTCATTACCAGCTGGGCACAACTTATAGCTACACAACCCAGTACAGCCAAGCCATTGAGCACTTCTCCAACTCTATCAAAGTCATTGAGAGCCGTCTTGGTAAGTAAATTTTTACAAAATTTTTACAAATTTTTTGTGAGCAAGAATGGTACACAACTTATTTCCATATCACTCTTACTGCAGCTATGCTTCAGGAGCTAATAGAAAAGGCTGAAGGTGCAGAGGCAGCAAAGGAGGAGAAGAGGGAGCTTGAGGAGTTGAAACAGTTACTGCCAGAAATTGCTGAGAAGATCGAAGATGCAAAGGAGAGCCAGAGGACATCTGCTGCAGCGTCCGAGGCCATCCATCAGACTCTTGTGAGTTGCATTGGTGCAATATTGCAAATGCATGAAGCATGTTCTCGATTGTTCAGTGCTTTGCAGTGGCTGATGATATTGTTATTAGCTTGTATTATACATTTATTGAATATGGTAGTTATGTCATGCATCCCTAGCATTGCTCTTGGTACACAAAAAAGTGGAGAAATTGGGCGTGTGTCATCCAGGATGCAGCAAAAAATGGCTGATGGGGCACTGAGTAGTTTGGAATTTGTTACAGGCCGGAGCATCCACCTCATCTGCATTTGCAGCTGAAAATGGTGGCCCATCTTCATCTACTGCTAGTCAGGTGTGTTAATGCTTCGTTACCTTGATTAGCATTAGGGATGGGTGATCCTTTTTGTTAAAATTTCATAAATGGACCATACGGTTTTCTGAAAGGCCATTTGTGTATGGGTTTTATTTGTTTGTTTTTTTTTCCATCTCATGACATGGACCAGCTTAATGTCAAGGGGCGTTTGGCACCAAAGTTAAAAGTACTGAAAACACTTGAAAGTTGAGAAACCATGTACTAATATAATATAAAAAAAAATAAACTTGAATTGAATATAATTTTTGTATCCTTTTGATCCCAAATAAGTGACTTTGTCAGTATTGATACTGCTGTATCCCTCTTAATCTCAAACTAAGGGATATTTCTTAGTTTAATGGCAGTGCCACCCTAAAATGTCTGTTTTATTTCAGATTCCTGTAAGGCCAGCTGATGGTGCATCTTCCTCAAAGTCTGCTTCTGACATTTCTCACCTTGTTCGCAAAAAGGTGAGTATCTGTCACTGACGTGTAGTTTTAACCATTGCAGTAGACCTGGGGGGGGGGGGGGTTGTGGTTGAACTAGCATGTTTCGAGGTTCTTAACTGGAGTGAATGAGGGTAGTCTGCCACTAAAGGGGCATTTGCATTGCTACCTTCTCTTAGTTGAGGTCTATTTTTCATGCTGGGTCATGAGCTGAGTTTGCCAACTAGATTAGTCTTGGTGTTGCTTGGTGCTTCTATGGTGTTTGTGCTTCATTATTTTGGTTTGGCATGTTGGGGTGTTGAAGTGGCCATATGTGCTGTAGTAGCATGTAGAGACTAGGTGTTCAGTGAAAAAAAAATAAGTGTTCTGTCCTGCTTTATTCCTGCACAGAGGAAACCAGAAGAGGAGAGTCCAAAAAAGGAAAGTGATGCTAAAAAGACTAAACAGGAGACCTCAGTTAATGGCAGCGACGACTCCGCCCACAACGGCAATGGAGTCCAGGAGAAAATGGAGCAGGAGGCGAGTTGATGGGCTTGCTTTTTCCTCTGCAGTCACAGGGCTTGACCATAAGGAGTGTTCGATGGCCCAGTGTAAAAGATGCTTCGAATAGTTGACAATTGTCAGTGCGGCAGCATCACAAGTCATTTTCACAGCAAGTCTTGCCAATTTTAATATTCAAACGCAAGAAGCTGTGAACTAGCTCTACTTGAGCATTGTTTGACACTGTGTACACCGTGCAACTTGTTTTCTTTTGCAAATACACCCCCAAAATATCAGAAAGCCTGTGTTGGCAAGTATTTACATGAACGGTTTTAACTGTGTGTAAAAAAAAAAAAAAAAAAATAAAAAAAAAAATTATCCAGTGTGTAGATTAAATATACTGGCACATAAGACAGCGGCCTAAATACCTGCTCTCATGTTAAACACAGAAAATCACTCTGCTCTTTTTCTAGGTTTTTTTTTTTTTTTTTTTTTTTGATCCATTTGGCAGAAGCTTTTATCCAAAGTGACTTAGTCGAGGAATACAACATTTTTGTGACCCTGAGATTGGAATTGTGACTTGCAGGATTCTGAAATATTGGTGTCATAACATTGTTAGAATACAAGGGTCGAAGAAACCACTTGAGAGGACCGATTTCAGCTGGATGCACTTTTACAAATACTAGCAAAATCTTATTTTAGAGAAAGTTTGTTTCTTTTGGCTAAATATTGGTAGACTGACTGAGGTAATGAAATTGTTTTGAGTATTGCATCTGGAGTTTTATCATTTGTCAAGCTTCAGTTTATTGCATAAACTCTTAGTTTTTTTTTTTTTTTTTTAAATGAGCAGTTTGTTTAATATTTTCACTTTCTCTTGCAGTCAGCCAAGTCTTCCTCTGTGGAGACGTCAGCATAATGAGCATCTTCTGATTGACCACTTACCTTCCAACCAGCAGAGCATGCCTGCCTCAAACTCCATGAACAACTTTTTGTCTCTTTGTTTTGTAAATAACCCGTTTGTCCAATTTTTGTATAATTGTAGTAAACTTTGAATAAAGGATATTTGCATATGTGAATGAGGCTTTTAATATTTTATCCTTCGTTTTTTACAAGTGTTCTGTTTAAAAAACGGCTAGATGTCCAATGGAATGATAGAAATTCATTGGACAGAAAGTTACGGAATCCCATGATAGGATGATTAATATAATGGTTGAACTATTAAAGTAAAATATTTTTACTAGTATGTTTGCTATTTAGTGTGAAAATGATAAAGCTGCCTTAAATCACTTTTCCTAGATCAATAGGAAGTCTCTCTCTCACACACACACACACACAAACTTGTATCCATGTCAAGTAATTAACAACTTCTAATGTTTCATAGATGTGGAAAAAAAATATATGTGGTTACTTGATATACAAAGTGTTTTAACAACTGCCTATATTTTATGGTAATTAGATTTGGGTTTAATTACTCAATTTGTCCTCAACTGGTCTCTTTCCACATGATCTTGGATGAGGGTTGCAAAGTGTTAACATGGTTCTTGGTTCGCCAGGACTGTGTTTGAGGCCACCTAAACAAGAAAACCTTACTAAATTTTGCTTTTAAAAAGCAAATTAAGAAATCTTTGTAAATATTTTTCCTACCATGGAAATTAACTTGTATTGGTTTGTGTTGTTAGGGTCAATCTCTTCAAGGGTCTGTTTATCTCCATCACGAGCATTTGCTACTCGAAGACAAAGTTCCATGTTACCCAGCTTGGAAAGAAAGAAACAGTTTTTAGTCCGATTTAATAGTTATAACTACTATGGGACATTTAACCTAGTTGAGATTTATGTTGATATGGGCTTATAAAACATCAGACTTTTACTATTTGGTGAACGTACTTGTGGCACAGAATTTAGTTGACCTGGACTTAAGGATGCTTGAACTGGGAGAGCGCGGAAGGGAAGCCTCCAGTGACCACTGTGAACCTGGTTGTGCTGGTCAAAGAGATCAAGCTTAGCCCAGCCACAAGTCACCAAGCCCTCAGTTTCATGGTTGAACAAATCCAGACCTTCAGAAGTCTGGATCTCTATGACCAAAGAGAGATCTGAAGTTGGCTGTACTCTGAAATGAAATGCATATTAAATGATGTAAACATATACCAGCTCTAGCTATCCATATTTATGTCTGCACCAAACTACCTTGGCACAGGTTGCGTAACAGCTAGTAGAGCATAGTTTCCAGAACTCTTGTTGGACAGTAATGGTCCTGCAGGTTGGCACTGCACAGGTGGCATTGGGGTGGTCTGTCCCAACTTCTGTCCATTAAAATATAACCCTGCCAATAGACGCACTGTTCTCAAAGTAGCCTCAACACCCATCACCAGGTCATAGAAGATCACGAAGCCAGCCCTGTACACACACATTCAGACGATAGCTGGATTTGAATCATATCATAATATATTTAGAGTGACATGTACAAGCATCTATAGGCAGGGATGTGCACAGACATTTTGAGGGGCAGGGGCTCAAGTGAAATAAAGGTCACTTCTCATAATTAGTTTTTTTTTTTTTTTTTTTTTTACAAAAAAGTATATATATATATATATATATATATATATATATATATATATATATATATATATATATATTAACGCAAGAGTTCAGATGCAAAAGCCTCTAAGTGCCATCTGAAATTTTCTTATGAGCTTTTTTTTTCAAGCTCGTATTTAAGTTCAGTAATTTAACTTTGACAATTAATAGGTAATTTTCATTGCCAGTAATGTGAAATAAGTGAACATAAACATACAAGCTTGATAAAAATGATCATTATTGAAGGATATTTCAGATGTCACTTAGAGGATTTTTCATCTGAACTCTTCATATTTAGAATAACCTAAATAACTGCATCAAACAGAGGGGCGTGTTTTACTAATAATTTGTTTATTTTTGCACAAGGCACTACATCTTTTAATTATTTTGGTGTTATCAGAATACATAACACTTTAAAATTAAACTTACCAAAATAATTGAGTAAAAATTCAATAAAAGCCAATGTCATGTATGTATTTGTGGTGGTATGGAATACTATTTTATAAAGGTTTCGAGGAAATAAAAAAAAGTTAAATTTCTTAAATACTTCATTTATAAATATTGTTATTTTTAAAGTTAAATGTTAACTTATTTCTACTCAGTTTTATTTATTAATGTACCAGATGCAGTTACTCAGATTTACTACATTTTTTAGAGTGTATCCTCCATCTGTTTGCATCTGTAGATTTCTTCTACATTCAGCAATTTAGATTTCTAAATTTCAGGGGGAAAGATTCTTGATGTAAGCCTAAGTCAATAACTGGGGACGTTCTGTATGCAAATTAGGCGTCAACTAGTTAAAATGCGCACATTTGCATCTAATTGACAGGGAAATGCAGGTAAATAGGATAAACAAAATAACTAAAGCATATCACCTGGTGGTGATATATGCTTATTTTATTAACTTATTTTATTACATGGCTTGGTTGAATTCCAATGTAGAATGCGGAGTATAACAGAGCGTTGCCATGAAAAACAGAGCGTTGCTATGGACTCACAGGATTCTAACCGTAGAGACGGAGCGGAATATTTTCTTTAGCGGAAGCAATACAATCGGGTTTAACAATCGGGTGAGAGGGAGAGGAACGCTTCAGAACTCCTGACCTGATATTTAGATACTATATTTCAATAAATATATTTGTTTGACATCCCTGTGTGCAAACAGAAATATATATTATTTTTCAAAAATAAAAAAAAAGCATCCCAGAAAAAAGGGCACTTTCTCTCCAGGAATAAAAAGGGCAGGTGCTCAAGCCCCCTTTCATGTCTATGTGTGCACGTGCCTGTCTATAGGGACTAAACTAGAAAAAGAAATCAGTAGAGGACGAAGTGAAAATGTGTCTTACACAGGATCATAAGGAGCAGGACCAAGAGCTTCCAGTGGATCAGTTATATGGGATCCCATCAGCGAATGCTGTTTTGAACTCTGATCCTGCAATAATAACATTGGTAAATACAAAATATATGAACCATATCATTCTTCATTCTCTATAATTCTCACAATCACTCTTTTGTGAGAATGCCAGAGAATGAAGAAGGGCATTAAATTGATTGAAATGCGACAGCAAAGACATGAATAATATTCCAAAAGATTTATATATTCAAATAAATGCTATTCTTTTGAACCTTTTATTCATCAAAGAAAAAAAAAGATCAATGTCCACAAAAATATCAAGCAGCTCAACTGTTTTAACATTGTTAATAATGAGCAATGTTGATTTAAATGATTTCCAAATGATCATGTGACACTGAAGAAATCCAGCTTTGGCATTACAGGAATAAATTAAATTTTAAAATACATTAAAATAAAAACAGTCTTATAAGTGATAATAATATTTCACAATATTACTATTATAGTGTATTTTTTATCAAACAAATGCAGCCTTGGTAAGCATAAGAGACTTCTTTCTAAAACAATACAAGACTTACTGACCCTTAACTTTTGAATTCAGTAGTGTAATTATCATAAAGAATTAATATATTGGTACTATAATGGTTATTGGCTGATTATTTTTAATTATTGGATCTTGGACATCTTGATACTGTATTTTATAATGTTGTCATGCCTAAATTCACTTGTAGCATTTAAAACAACTGATTGTTGTTATAGTTTTTTAAATGGATTCATTTAATTAAAAATAATTTTCAGTAGAATTGAATATAATCCATGTCTCCGTTACAGACATAATAAAAATATGCAGTTTCAAAGATTTTGTGCACTCTTAAAAATTATCACATTAACCCAACAGATATTACATCAGTATAAATTAAGATGACTGAACCTTTGGCTCACCAGTGGCAGATCAAGATGTGTTAAAGCCATAGAAGATCCAGGAAAAACAGACAGAGGAGCTCTCCTCTCTCGGTCCTTCTCTTTTTCTCTTCTTAAAAAGGCAATCTCAGCTTGGAGGTTAGCCATTTGATGGATGTGGTCTTTCTGGATATCAGTGAGTCCTGATCCAGAAAAGATGGATTCAAATATTCAAATAATATACTGAAATATTCAAATATTATTCAATTCAAATGCTATGAGCATATAATTGTATAGAAGAGTTTAAGCATGCAAATTAGACAACACACAATTAACACATTTTCTATCAAATGTTAAACATAACTTTATCATTCATCATGTCGTGCTCAAGACTTCAGATTTTAGAGGAACAGATACCATGCTCTCCTTTGTGCTTCTCCCTGGCCGGCTGGATTCTGAGGATTTCCTCCTCAAGCCTTTGGTTCTCCTGCTCCACAGCAAGAACATCAGGGTCCAACACTCTGTGGGGAAACCTCATCCCTGGCAGGACAGAAATGAGATATGACCCTGGATCCTAAAGAATAGTCTACAATGGGCCCCAAATATATTCAGACTCGTTGGTAGACATGGACTTCTTTGAACAGACATTCAAATGTTCATACATACATTCATAGGCTGCATTTATTTGATCAAGTTCAGTAAAAACAGTAATATTATATAAAAATACATTAATATACAATTTAATATAACTTTTGTTTTTTCTATTTTATTGTATTTGAAAATGTAATTTATTCCTGTGATGGCAAAGCTGAATTTTCAGTAGCCATTACTCTACACTTCTACAGTGTCACATTGTTGCTCAGGAAATATTTCTTATTATAATCAATGTTGTGCTGCTTTTTTCTTTTTTTGGTAACAGTGTAAATCTTTACTATCACTTTTGATCAATTGAATTGTTTTTCATTGAACAATAACTAAATAAATAAGTCACTCAATCAATCAATTTTGCTAACCCAAAACTTTAAATTGGTACTTTATTTTTCCAAATATTATTTGTAGCCACAGTTAATTGACAGTGATGATGGTACTACTCACTTCTTCCTTTTATCTCGCTTTCAGCTCTATGTTTTGCCTGCTCCAGTGTAAGAGCCTCTGTTTGAAGGTCATGCATATGGGCCAGAACCTCTGGGTCTGAACCACCGGACTGCATGTATGCCAGACGCAAAGCTCTGTTTCAAAAAAACAAATGCACCATAATGCTAGAGTGGTCTGTATGGTTGCTAAAGTGGCACTTAACGCTTGCTAGGGTGTACTGGCTGCACGCCAGTCACTAGTGGTTACTAGGTTGTGTTTAGGAGCTTTCTTGGCAGTTCTTAAAAGAGCCCACTCCTAAGAATTAAAAGCCTATTATTGTTCCTAGATTTGATATGCATACTTCCTTAAATCATGAAATTGCATGTTTTTTGTCACCTCTTTTATCATCCTGGCAACATAAGTTAAAAAGACCAACCTTATCTGAGCAGAAAGAGGTCCAGCCACAGAAGAGATCAAGTCAAAAGTAATATGTTGTGTCTTCTTTTCCTCTGGTGGGTTGGAGGGGACTTCAAATGGTTTAGGCCTACAACACCAGCAGAGTATAAACATGCATACGTGGATTTATAGCTTCTCTGCACATTTCCTTTTTCCTCCACTCTCTCTTACCCTTTCATTGAGTTGATGTGAGAGCTGAGCTGCTGCAGCACGTCCTCATTCCTCTGTTCCTGATTCCTCAGTTCTTGCAGCACTTCCTCGAGATGAGCCGTCCTCTCCCGTCCTGCCAACTCGGCAAGCCGCTCTTCTATTTCTGGGATAAACACATCATTAAAAAAAAGGAGTGAAGAAGACTTTCACATCAACGTGTTCATTTCAACAAGTTTTGAGGTGTTTCAACCAATCACAACATGAGTTTGCAGTTGCTAAGTGAAACAGTGTGACAACATTTTGGGGTCCCATTTAGAACTTTAAAAAACAAACTCTTTTCAAACTCTTTCAAACTCTTTAGCGTTCTGTGGTATGAATGGCTTTTAAAATATTTTTGTTATAAACTCCAGCTAATTTCATTTCAAGCATTTTATGTATGCTAAATGCCCACATTTAAATAAAAAATGCACACATTTTACAGCTTGATTGATAATATGAATAAGTGATCTTCAAATAACAAGAGGAATAAAGTTCTTAAGTGTTTTCAATAACTTTACCAAAACCACAAAATTTATGGCGCATAGTTACAAAAAAAAAAAGTGTAAATTTTGGTATTAAATTGATGAAGAATCAGCAAGTAACGTATTTAATTAAGAAGAAAAACGTAGAAAATTGTTTTATTAACTACTTTGAAAACTCTTTTCTTTTTTTTACGGTGTAGTTGAAAACTCAGTTTTTGTCCATATAAAACTAAATAAATTCTAAAATTATTGTTGCTAATTGTGATTGCATGTACATACAAAAAACAATAGCTTTCTTTTCTCATTTTTATGACATAATTGATCTAGGAGAAGTTACCCTCTCTCTGCTTCTCCAGCTGACGGTTGCGAGCCCTGATCACAGCCAGTCTCTGCTCATGAAGAGCCCTGTGCTCATCAGCTCTCTGCTGGACTGAAGCCTGCTCCTCAGACACCTGAGGAACACTTACCCATGTCCAAAACACGTAATACCACATCATATTTACCACAGTATTTACATTTTAGAGCTAAGCATATCAAACTGACCTCTGTCTGTCTCCTGGGCAGGTTTTGTTCAAATGAAATCCTGAGTTTTTGAAACTAAAACAGAAGATCGTCAGATGGAGCATAAAGACCACTCTGAACCAGATTGATTAGCTTTGTATGTGGTCCTGTACCTCCTCAGTGAGATTGTTTAGTGCAGTATTCTCTGACACATTGTCCTGTGCACTTTCACTCTCATGATTCCTCTGTTCCTTCAGCTGGCCAATGGAACAAGAAACACACTAACAGTATTACTTTAATTACCATTCAAGAGTTTTAGGTAGGTATATTGTTTTTACACTCTTTTTTTATTATTATCTTGAAATAGTTCATCAATATTTGAGCAACAAACTATTAACTGCTCTGTTTATTCAAATTAGTATACACAGTATATTTTAATATACAAATCAACTGCAGGTTTTTGGAATAATTTAATATTCAACTACTTACAATAGTTAAATTAGGTGTTCTTGCCCTTGTAGGATGCAACGTCTTCACAGCTGCTTGTTCTTTTTGAGTGAATCCCCTCTGACCTCTCCGTCGAGGTACTTGATCTTTTAGGTCTGTGCCAATGCAGAATTTGGCCTTGTGTTTATCCAAGAGTCCAGTAGAATGGAATGCCATCTTACAGTTATGACAAATTAAGTCCCCCAAACCTTCCATCTCTCCAGCAAATTATTAAAGTTAGCAACTTTTACCCTATTGAAATTCTAAACTGGACCCAGATAAGACTGATTCTAAAAAAAAAAAAAAAAATAGGAATATACTTTTTGTTAGAATGTCTGTCTGCCTTAGCTTTTAAGTAGTGGATTTGTTGACGGACGTTTTGTTTGTTGGTTACAATCACCTTGGAAAAAGGGAGTGGTAAAGAATGGATGGGGCTAGAGCAAGAGGAATCCTATCCTTCAGTGTTATGCTTATTTGCTTATATCTTTTGCATGCATATTTTGAACATTACCAACTACAGTCCTAAAACATAAAGAATGATTCCCTAAGTGTTTCAGCAGAAAACCAAAGGCTGGACATGTTTGGCAAACTGATGCAAAATATTTATTACAATTTTTTTTCTCCGATCTTTTCATTATGATGCAGTAGTTTATGTCTGCTTTGTTTCATACAGATAAACCCTTACATGACACCTTTTATCTTCTCAAATCTGTAAATAATGTTATCAAAATAATCTTAATCTTCCAAAACTCACAATTTTTTATTCTTATATTTTTTACAATCCACCCTGAATATCAAGGCTGCAGAAACAATGCAAAAAAAAAGAAAAAACTATCTGGGAATTTTTACAGCTGTACCAAAATTAAAAAAGAAACTTAAATCTGTGATAAAGCAAATTTTTATACCCTATCAGCAAAAACAAGGTACAAAAAAGGAGATGCACAATTTACACCAGCAGTCCCTCATGAAATAAAGACCGTCTACAGATGGATCTCTGCTTCACTGCCAGCAGCAGGGATGGAACTCTGCACCAGAAATGAACCTCTAATGAACTGTTTAAAGAACAAAATAGCAGAACAAAGCGTGCAAGCCATCTTACGGAATCACTCAAAGAAAGTTCACAGTCATTACAAACCACAGACAGCTCAGATCAATTCCTGAATTGTAAACATTACATAAGCCCAATAATGTTTAATGCTTTCTATTCCATTGGGTAGATTTTATTTGGGTTTTGTGAGGGAAGATCATCAAACCTTTCTGTGTTTATTGAATACCCCTTACCAATCTACATGCAATGAATGTAAAGCTATTGAAAATGATTGCCGCAGCATTATTTCTGTAAGCACGAAAATGCTTTTTAAAGAATAACTCTGAAATGTTCAGGATTTCAATATGGTTTAAATTAAGGTTATTCATAAAAAAAGAAAAAAAATACACCATATATGGGCAAGAAAAAGAACAGTCTGTTTATGATTTTTTGAACTTCAATCTTTCCTAAACAGATCCAACCTCTGTGAACTGAACATGTGGATGTTCGCCTGGCTTTCCAGAACGCAACATATAAAACATAGACCCTTCCATCCAAAAGTTACCTTTATTCGAAAACCAGTTCCTGACAAACTCTTCCGCAAGCTAGGTTTAAAATCTAACTCTGAAACATCCTTTAAGGTTTTCTCACACGTGTTCTTGGCAGACACATGAAATCATGTATATTAGTATGATTCTGCAGAATGAAAATGAGCAGTTTGCTGGAACTGGAGCCAGAAATGGACTCATGTTCTAGCTGCCAGACTGCATGTGACAGTCCTTTCAGTGTTGCTTAAGATCTTTCTTGCTGCAGGGATGACTGGGTTGAGTTCATTTCTATGAGGGACTGGGAGCAACGTCGCAGTCAGTGGCTCTCAATGATTGTTTCATCTTAACACTAATGCTATGAATTGTTTTTGCAGAAAGGAAAAAATATTTTAAAGAAAGGTGTCAAAGCCATTTTATAGAACATTCAGATGATGTCATATTTCACGGTAAATCACGGTTATAACTGGTGTTATTATTATGAATTAGTCTCTTTTTTCCCAAGCAAAAACAAAAAAGATCTGGTGGAGGGTGTGTGTGGCTTTCTTTGACATTTCTAGTTCAGGAGAAAGAACAAAATGCATACAAGGAGAGGGGGGGAAATAAAACAAAGACACTGACTATGAGCTGACAAGTGAGTTCTTTTTATCTCCGCCTGGGATATGACCGATGTTCCTTGTACATGAAAAGAATCTGTTCTCTCTTCTTCCATAAGTTTGAAATAAATGGGTGTGATGGAGGAGACCGATTAAGTGAAAGAGAGAGGGAAATGTGAGAGGGGTGTTTAAAGCCACATTAGGTATCATCATCATCTGAGGTCTGGCTGCTACTGCTCGTCTCAGACTCAGAGCCCTCTTCCAGGCCAGGGTTAGGGGTGTTCCTCCAGTTTAGCAGGGCCACACTACGTGGCTTCAAGAGCACACCGTTACGTCCCAGACCAATCTTCTTCATCTGAGACAGAACACAAATATAGTCAGTCTCAGAGAAAATGAACTATAAATGTCTAGGATGCACTTAAATTTTAAATCAAGAAAAAAAAAGTGAAATAGAAACCATTTGTATACATTTCCCATACCTGTTCAGTTTTAGCTTGAAACTCTTTGAGTTCATCCTCAGTGAGGGGCTGGAAGTTGTCATCATTTTCTGGGTATTCTTGCCATCCCATTGCCTTCAGCAACCTGTGACAGATGATCCATACGTGTGAGTATGTGCACAGTGGATGTTTTCTATGTTGTTGGGATGTGAGTGGATTGACGATGTGATGATCTGTTCAAAAACCTAGTGTGCTGCTTATAAAGGTAGCATTACACTATAAATGTGTCCCTAAGGGACCAAAGATATGGTGCCAAATTATAAGGTGCCATTGCATGTATCCTTCATGAGAAAATTTGAGATGCAATGTGAAAAAATAAATTCAATGTGGTGGTTTAATCAAGAGATATTTGCTTGTAAATACGTATATTTAATTGCTAGTTTAGCAACATGCTATTTGCCAACTCATGAACCCAGTAGTCTTCCATATATTTGCTGCCCATGTAAAATTAACCCAAAAATGAAAATTCTGTCATCATTTACCCACCCTCATGTTTTTTCAAATCTATATGTATTTTTTTTCTTCTGCTGACCAGAAAATAGATTTTTAATGCTTGATTTCGGTTCCCATTGACTTTCATTATATTTTTGGCCACACAATACAAGTAAATGGGAACCTAAACTGTTTTGAGGATCCTTTAGAACAAAACATTTTTTGTGTTTCACAGAAAAAAATAAAGTAACACTTGACATGAGTAAATGACAACCAATTTGTCAAGTTTGGTTGGACATTCACTCATGTAGGCAGTTCACTAGAATCTGGAATTGAGCTTATGTGTGTCTGATGCAGGAGAACGCTTTGAAGTGTTTGGATGTGGTCGCTCTGACCTGTGTTCCGCCTCCAGAGAGCTGGACAAGTGCTCTGGGTCTGAGTCACTGAGAGAGTGGGAGATGCCGTTCTCATGACTCTCTCCAAACTCTTTTGGTTCTGGGGTACTTCCCTCTCCCTAAATGCAAAGATATACCACAAATGAAGCCTCAGCAAACAGACATTTAAGGTTAAGGAAAAATCTATTAATTACTTGCTAAACAAACTGAAATCATTTAAATAAACAATACATAATGCATCATATTCAAGCTGACAGAAACTATGAATATGAATCTTTCCATTTATTATTGCTCATGGCTGATAAACAAAACAGATGGAAAGAATTTTTATATATTACATAATTTTACTTTCTAATCCCCCCTCCTCCAGAAACATATTAAAATAATTAAAATAATTTATTGACAAGGTTGTAGGTTGGATTTGGAACTAATATAAACAGGATTTCTCCAAATCTGTCAATAAGCTAATTCTGATAATCTTAAACCGAGCCTGGAATGACAAATTAATTAACCTATTACATCAGCTAATATTCTACAGATCAGAGATGAATTCATGTGCACCTCTGTTGGAGCTCCTGGGCTGTGGCAGTCACTCACATCCCCATTTCTCTCATCCTTTAGCCCACGCAGAAACTCACTCTTACGGTCTGTGCTGCGCCGCATAAGTTTTAGCCGTGAGGGGGTGATGTCTATGGGAGGGGTAGTGCTGGAGGGTGGCTATGGAGAGAGAGAGAGAGAGAGAGAGAGAGAAGGAGAGATGGAACGATAAACGAGTTAAAAATAAGAAAATGCTGGGTAAGCAGCAGTGTTGATTGTTGAAGTTCTCCTATGGATATACATGATAACGTTTGTTTGATGAATAACAGAGAATATTGAAGCGTAGAGCAGCTCTGTGTTGTAAACATTTTTTTTCATTCTTCATCAGCATGTGTGTTTTGTAAATGGGAATTATATAATGACACCATGAGAGCATTTGCTCTGAAATGAAGCCAAAAACAATCATATTTTCTGGAAATGTTGGGTGCTAGGTAATTACTGGCAAAAGATTAGAAGGAATTTATGCCACATTTACACATAGCCGGGTATTTAGAGAAACGAATATTTCCCCCCCCTGCGTTTTCAAAAATAACATCGTGCACACAACATCGTTTTCAAAAAAGTTGTCGTTTACATCAACCCGCATAAATACGCCGTCGAGCGCCATTATAACTATGCCAAACCTATGGGCGGCAGTGTAGGGAGAAGGATAAAGCCATGCAAGCCAATCAGAATCCTCAAAATCGAGCAACTTCCTGTTCCTTTCAAAACAACATAGCAGTTGTGTTTGCAAATGCAAACAGACCAAAAGCGTTTGCACAAACGTAAAATGAGTACCACCTTAACAGCATCTAGGGCTGCAACTAACGATTATTTTGATAATCGATTAATCTGTCGATTATTTTTACGATTAATCTTTATGTACTTATATTTTAGTTTTGCCCATTTTTTCCAATTAAATTATTAACAAAGGGTCTTTATCATTCAACATAGACTTTAAGAGATTTTAACCATTTTGCATTGTCATATCCTCATCAAAAATATACCTGGAGTTGTTTTATTATGTGTTAGTAATCCTTTGTCAAACTCTTCTGCAATCAAAACAATGACCCATACTCTAGCGCATTTCACAAGGAGATTTCAAATAATATTTTCACCATGTCAGTCCTTAGGGCTCCTAAAGTAGTTTAACATCCCGAACAAAGCTTATTAAGGAATCTTTCAGAAAATATTTTCACGAAGAATAAGAATAACAGAATAAATTTGAAGTACATTGCATTTTATTATTTTTTTCCTGTAAACACACAACTTATACCTGGGAAACAGCTTTATAGCTTATGCTGTGAAATTGTAAACAATCCTTCGAATAAAGTGCCAGTGGCATGAAACCTGAATGAAACTCACATTTTAAAGTAAAATCCATCAGAAGGTTGTCCAGAAAAAAAAAAAAAATTGACACACACAAAAAACCTGCTGTGTGAAAAATAGCAGTGAATACTTAGAAAAAAAGTATACACTTAAACATTTACCTCTCTCATTCAGTCATAATTAGGCTGCAAGACTGAATTATGAACTTGTAAACGACAAACTGATCACAGAACATGTTTGTAAAATGTTAACTGTTAAAAAGCAATGTTATTAGCTTTTACGACTAAACATTTGCAAACAACATTGTACTGGAGAATCTGCACAAATAAAAGTCTTAAACAGTTCAGTAGTGCAGAGTTTACAGGTTACTCTTCTTTTTTTGAAGGCTCTAAGTAAAGTTCTCCCACATTTTGGATGACTTCGTTTTATTAGTTTTATCCTCTGCTTTTTTCTTTTTCTTTCTAAAGCTTACTCCACTGCCGTCTGTCTCCACCATCTTGCTGAATGCTGCAGACGCAGTTTGGGAAGCACGTGACATAAAATGAGGCCAGCTATTGGCTGTTCGCTACTGCTCCTGCTGTACTGGCTGAATAAAACCTGCGGTGGCTCATTACTGCCACACTTTGGTCATCGCAGATTTAAAATATGCACAAAATGAGCCGCTTACGGCAAATAAAAGTTGTTTAGCAACTAATCGATAACTAAATTAGTTGACAACTATTTTAATAATCGATTTTAATCGATTAAATCGATTAGTTGTTTCAGCTCTAACAGCATCCATGATCAAACAGTAACGTTACCCAAACAAACTCTAAACATAGGGCGCTCGCATGACGTTAAGCATTTTCTGGCACATAATGTGACGTTTGAGAACCTAAAACCCCGTTTCTCCCAGTTGACACGGCAACACATAACCGGCGTTTTCAGAAATCTCCACTTTGGCCGGAGTTTTTAAAAAATAATCGTTTTCAGGGATAAAAACGGCGTTTTCGTGTAAATGACAGGCCAAAACGCAGGGAAATATCTGCGTTTTCCCATCGTGTAAACGGGGCCTTAGAAGGTCTGGTAAGGTAACACTTTTAAGGACCAAATCTCACTATTAACTAGCATGCAGATTAATAGCATACTGGCTTTTTATTAGTACTTATAAAGCACTTATTACTGCCTTATTGTGCATGACTATATATTAAATCTCCTTATCCTAGCCCATGCCTAAACTTAACAACTACCATACTATTTATATGAAGCAAATTTGAATTTTACTGAGGCAAAAGTTGTAGTTAATAGTGACTGAGAATTGGACCTTAAAATAAAGTGTGTCCGAAGGTCTATTTAGTGCAGAAATAATGGCCATCTTGCTCATTGCATGCGTTTCTTATTTAATGGAGAAAAAAAAATAAATAAAAATATATTGTCCAGACTTTTTTAAATCATAGCCAACAACAACAAAAAAAAACCCTGAATCCATGACTTTGTCATTTTACCTCTTTAGAAGTGCCGTGGGCAGGTGTACTGACGGGTGTCAGAGGTTTGGTCACAGAAACTGGGCTGGTGAAGGCCGAATCCCTTCCAGAGAAATGCAAACCCACTTTAGTTTCCCTTCCATTGGGTTTCCATGGACCAGGCTATAAAAAGGAAGGGAAAGGTTTTATTTATAAATGAAAAATGACACAATTGCCCTAATACAATCAAAACAACATTAGGGGAAAAAAGCTTCGTTTTCACTATAAGTGATGCCACCCAATATCCCAAACATCATGTATTATTTTCAGATCCACTAGCTTAGTACCTTGGTGGGGGCAGTGGCAGGTTTGGGGACCAGATTCTTGTAGACGCTGGGTCCAGTGATGGGGACTTTCGAACCATTGGTGGGCAGAGGGCCAGCACTGGCAAAACCAGCTGAAAATGCAGCACTGGGATCATCCTTAGACACTTTCTTAATGACCAGCATCTTAGACATAACCTGCTTAGCACTAGGGGGGTTCTCTGTAACAGAAGTTGCAAAAAAAAAAAAAAAAACACTTACAGAACAAACCATAAAGTGTAACATGATATTTACATTTTTATGCAGCTGGAAGGAGGTGACTCAAATAATGAAAGCAACTTTACCCCATACTCCTGCTGGAGTACCGACAGCACGAGGCTGATTGGCTGGCTTTCCAGTTGTCTCTGGGTTCAAGGAGGGCTGAAATTCACATGAAAACAAAGACTGAATGCAGAGTAACTATGCAGCTGGTTCATGAAAGGCATGTAAAGTATGACAGAACTAAATCTCTTCAATGACACAACCAGTCAACTCATGCCTGGGAGGGGTGTGACTCCACTATCCAAGTAAACAAACTCAAGAGGAAAAAAATACTTACAAAGTCCTCATCAACAAACTTGAGCTTGTCATCATTGCGCTCCTCATCAGAATATCGGTCCTGATATTGGCCACCTTTGCGAGGATGAAAGTTTCCATTACGCTGTCGGTGACCCCCTTGTCTGTCCCTCTCGCCTACAACACGTTTAATATGCCGAGCATGGGGGTGGTGAGGACCTTCCTGGCCTCTCTGTACCCCATGCCAGCTGGGGGTCTCCTTCGACCCTGGTCCTCCCAATCCCCCCTGACTCCCCTTCGCAACACCAGAGTCTACAGAGTCATGCCTCAACAGAGATGGCTGCTGCCACACATCACCTGAAGAAAAAATGAACAGCTATTACATAGGGCAAGAAACAAACTAAAGCTCCATGCAAAGGAGGTTATATGTGTGTTCCTCTACCTCCAGGTGCTCTTAGTGGGTCATTGTTGAAAAAGCCATCAGAAGAGTTGTGCCTGCGGCGGTTTAATCCCGGCCGGCTGTCTCCGCGGGGAAAGTGCTCTCCATGCTTCTCAAGAGGGGCAGCAGGGGACTAAAAAACACGGACACAAATTAAACAGGCAGCCTGAGCTTGAAAAAGCTGATTTTAGAGAAGAACGATTAGGCTCAAGAAGACTAAGAGAGGATTTTGAGTCATACTGTCCTGAATGAAAACACACACACACACACACACATATACATTATATATATATATATATTTTTTTTTTAAGTCGATTCAAAGTCAACATTCCATTACAATACCTTGGCGGGCTGAGGCGTGGAGAAGTTAAGCCAGGCAGGAACAAAGTCATGCTGCGCCATTTAGGTCCAGTGTCTTCCGTCAATGGATGGAGGCATCAAACCTCATGGCCTGAACTGACAATGCAAGCAACAAACATTTAGTCATTTAGCAGACGCTTTTATCCAAAGCAACTTACAAATGAGGACAATGGAAGCAATCAAAAACAACAAAAGAGCAATGAAGTGCTATAATAAGTCTCAGTTAGCTTACCGGTAAACACAGTACACGTAGCAAGGGCTTTTAAAATAATAAAATAAAAAGAAAACCGATAAAATAGAAAAGGAAAAAAATAGGAGCAAGCTAGTGTTAGAGGTCTTTTTATTGTATAATAAATGAAAAGAAAACAGGTAGAATACAAAACGATTGGAAAGCTAGTTAGATTTTTTTTGAGTGCTAAAGTTAGAGGGTCAAAATAAAGATGGAAGAAATGTGTTTTAAGCCGATTTTTGAAGTACTCAGCTGCTCGGATTGAGTTGGGCAGGTCATTCCACCAGGAGGGAACATTTAATTTACAAGTCCGTAAAAGTGACTTTGTGCTTCTTTGGGATGGCACAATCAAGCAACGTTCACTTGCAGAACACAAGCTTCTAGAAGTAATGAATTTAGGTAAAGGGGTTCAGAGCCAGTGGTGGTTTTGTAGGCAAACATCAATGCCTTGAATTTTATGCAGCTATTGGTAGCCAGTGCAAATTGTTAAACAGAGGTGTGACGTGTATTCATTTCGGCTCATTGAAAATTAATCTTGCTGCCACGTTTTGGATTAATTGTAAAGGTTTGATAGAACTGGCTGGAAGACTTGCCAAGAGAGCAATACTCCAGCCTGGACAGAACTAGTCAAAACATCAAGTCATTATAATCTACTAATACAAGTAAGTCACATTAATGCATTGCAAACATATTGAAAGGCAGCATGAAATGGAAATTGCAATTGGCCTTGCTTCCTATTGTGACAAATAGAAAAAGGGCAAGACATTTGATTGGATTTTTGATGTTTGCTAATTGCTGTGATTGTGAATGTGGGTGGCAAGTTTGTGGAAAAGTTTTGAAAATGGTTTAGCCATTGGACAACTTCACTACCCAGCCCCTGAGCAGACGTACATATCATCATCCTTGATATCATTCCGGGTAGGAGGAGACATTAATGTTTTTGATTAAAGATTACGAGGGCATATAAAAAAATGTTTAAATAAAGATGTACATGGATGAATCATTTATAAAAATAAAATAAAATAAAAAATAAATGTAATCTTTGATTTAAGGTGACTTGAAAAGGTGAGAAGTTCCATTTCTACAGCACCAAATACAAAAGGAAATATAGCTAAATACATCAATTAAGGGGCCAAGCACCCAAAGGCAAAATGAGGAGCTAAAAATGGAGCATCAGACCAATTCCAACAATTAGTAATTAAATCAAGTTTAGGATGTTAGGATGTAAAATTAATTTGACATGACCCGAGAGAAATGAACCAAGAGAAGACATTACCATCTACAGCCGCCAGAGGGCGCTCTATGCTGCCAGAGATGCTGCTCATTGCTCCTGAAGCCTACCACTGTGCAGCATAGAGCGCCCTCTCGCGGCTGTAGACGGTAATGTTTCTCTTGGTGCTTGGTTCTAAATAAATGCGACTTATAGTCCAGTGCAACTTATATATGTTTTTTTCCTCATCATGACGTATTTTTGGACTGATGCGACTTATACTCAGGTGCGACTTATAGTCCGAAACATACAGTATGATTTTAATGGCTTATCACTTGTGACAAATAGGTGGCACTGTTATCAAATCTGAGCCAATTTTGGTAAGAATCAGACAAACAAGTAGACATTTAAAAATTGCGAAACAACTAAACCTTGCTTTTTACTTTTGAATTTCAGTGTTCATTCGACTTGGCATGAGCCAAAGCTTCAGAAGAAAACTTTTTTCTTCTGTGCATTATGGTTCAAAAGTATTAAACCTTAGTGAAACTTCGGACAAGTGGTGGCGCTAAAGAGTTTGAGATAGAGACTACAAATTTGCTATGGTTAAATGTTGGGACTGTCCTCTATCACTGTGCCCAATTTCACAAGCAGTTCTATGGGCTTCCATCGATTCAAGAGCAGAAGAAACGGAAGAAGAAGAATAAGAACGCCAACGGATAAAATAAGTGCCTACACGCATTCGGTGCTTGGCTCCTAATGACTGTTTTTAAACAGTTTTTGAATACTCCCCCATCAGACGAAGGTCAGGAAACAAAAATAGTCTTGCTCTGAAACTCATGGTTTGAGACCATGTTGCTGAGTCAGGCTGTTTGGGATACTCAACGAAACAGAGAAACATTTTGAAAGCACCGCAGGGCCAGTGCTTACCCTTTTTGTGGATATCAACCCACAAATTACTTACAGTTGTATCTGCATATTAAAGATGCTGCAAATTATTTTTCGAATACCATTCATAAAATATACCCCACAACTTGACAGATATCACTTAAAAAAGGTGTCCATAGAAACCACACCTGTACCAGCCCTAGGAATGAAGAAGCTGATCCACACATTTTAACTAATCTGAAAACCACTTGAATGTGGAGGGGCAGAGTTTAACCAGACTAAATGATTGGAGAAGTGCAGCATGTTACCAGAGAAAAGTCTGTCATTTTCACCAGAAGATCAAGTTATGACACAGTGATTTAAATATTATGAGGGCAAAAAAATGTTTTAAAAATTGAAAACAACACAAGATGATCTATAACATGCATTTTCAATTTCCTTTTTTAAGAGAAAAGAAGACACGTATTTTGTAAAGACAAGCTGGAAGTTTCTAGGTTGAGCATTAACACACACAAACAACCCCCCCCCCCCCCCACTAACTTCTGTTTTAATGCTCTCTTGGCCTTAATATGATTGACTGTATTTACTTAAGACTCATACGAACTAAATTTAAACCAATACATTCTACTTAATGACACATCTCACATTCCATTACATAAGTGGTAACTCATTCAAAGTACAAAATAATCAATACCAAAGAAAGTTTCAATAAATGTTTTGGATTCTTACCCCAGAGACAAAGGCTCAATGACCCTGTCCTTGGCTGTATCTGTGTAGAGGGCCCAACCAATGCACTTTCACAGGCTTTGAAGCCTCAGGACAACCGCTACTCCCGTCACAGACAAACTCCAGTTTCCAGGATGGTGCAAAGAAAAGGATGGAAGTGAAACTTGTGCAGGCCAAGGTGAAACTGTAAGGTGATGGAAGAGATGCAGCAAGTTGTTCTTGATCAGTGGCGTGTAGTTTTGGAAGAATAGCGGATATGTTTGATCAGTAATGCCAGACGGACCCTCCACGACACCCTTAGTTCACCGATGATGACTGTGTGCATTCAGGTCGACTGGATAGAAATGAAGCAAATCCAAGGGGTTCTGAAGTCAAACTCTGTTTGAGTCTTGGATTTTCCAGTCTCTTTTTCTGGGTTCTTGTGGTAGCAGCACGTTGTGCCTGCTCTGACACTCAGACGCTCCTTTACGAACTCATTTTGGACTGAAGACACACACAGCAACAAAAAAAAAAAAACGGAGAGTGGGTTTGTACCACACAAAGCTGTTTTGCGCAATGTGGTGATCTTGATATGTTCACCTCATCAAAACAGCGAAGGTGCTACGTCAGGATGAAAAGGGGAGGGGGGCTGATTTGTCACATCACAATTGATAGAAGTGCTTTATATTATAAAGTCATGAGAATTGCTTTAGCTTTCAACAGCTCATACTTTGGATGATTCAGTGAACCAAACAATGAAAACTTGACATCTTTAATTCTCGCCCCACATGGCTGATAACATGGCTGGTGAACCAATATCACGTTAGGCTACTGAAAAAATTTAAAGTAAATATGATTTGAGCTCTGACAACACTTCCAACCTTCCAGTTCATCAAATTCGAAGCAGCTTCCACAGGTGAGTAACTTGAAGCCAAAATGCACTGATTCCTGTTAAATACGGTGAACCGTGCATTGGTAATTAAAAGAAACCAAAAAAAAGCGTCCAGGTGCAAGCAACCTTGAACATTCAGTGCGAAACAACAGGTGTACTCCAGATTGTATTATTGCATGTTGGGAGATCTCGGTATTTTAAAATCCCGCAGTCACAAATCCAACAGGTCGTTCCTCCTCCAGATCTTCAAAATTTATCTGCAGACCAACTCTGTAAAACAACAACCAATATTTAGATCAATTTTGTGCTGGATAAATATATGCGTGTATAAACATGAGATCACTCAGCAATCAATGGCAAAATTAATTCCTTCTCACAAAGGGGTAGCTGACAAGACATCAATCAAAGACAGCTGCATTCTGCAGGGTGACAACTTTTCGAAATTATGCTTTTCCAATCTTGAATAATTTTTATGAATGCAGTTTCTATAACCTCAAGCTGAGAGAATATATTTGAAGATATTTTTTAAGCATAACAAATAGTCACAAAGCAGAACTACTTTGTCAAATTAAAGAAAAGTTAATGTGATCTGCCAGTGCAAACTATCCGAAAACATCAGCGCAATAACCCTTTCACAAGTTACAAGGGTGCTACTAAAATTGATATTTAACACACTCCACCTGCAATAAAAATACTGAATATTTAACTTTATTCATGAAAAATACATACATAAACATTCTTGCCACTCATTTCACCATATTCAAAACCTGTATGTTTTCCCACACCATATACAAAGGGAGATAACATGCAGAATGACATCTTGTCTTGTTATTTGACTTTCACTGCATGGAAAAACAGTGAAAGTGAATGATGACTGATAATGTCAGGTCACTAACATTCTGCCAAACATGCCTTTTTCTATTGCTCAGAATAAAGCATATCATAGAGCGAGTAAATTATCACTCAAAAATTACATTTTTGTCAATTACACTTTTAACATGACTAATCATCTCTTTGTCAGCGAATTTTATATGAAGTATATCCGTTTACCGCCGTGAACTGTCTAGCTAACGTTACAATAAGATAAACAAGTTTTCTGTAAAATGCAAAACTGCTGAAGTTTAAAGTAAAGAGGAGGAAAACTAAGAGCAAGCGTATAACTAGCAAAAGAGTTAGCGGCAGAATATAAACTACAATGGACTTTAAAATATATTTGTGATAATTGCAAACTATTATTTAATATGCTCAGCCAAACGTTCTGGAGCATACAGGAGTTTAAAATACTAACAAACTGTAACAAACTTACTCGTCTTTCCACTTGCTTAACGCTCGCTAGCACGGCTCGGTTAGCATAGAAGGCCATTCAATGTGTGCAGAAACCTTTTAGTCCATGCTGAGTGGTTAAATGTAAACGTTTAGAGCAACGGAACTTTACGGCATTATTAGACGGATACACAAGAGTGACTTATAACGACTCGGGCTTGTGTCGTGAGGAAATGCGTGTTGTTTTAGCCACGGCGCGAGCTAGGCTAAGCTAGCATTCCGAGCAGAAATAAAGTGTTGTAAGATGGCTCCCTCTCGACACCAAACCACTGAATAAACATTTCGATATACACCTACCTCTTGATCCCTTGTCTATCCAAATAAGTTAATCGAAGCAATGTTGCACCGCTTGTCAAGTCAATTTGACAGCTTGGAGGTTGTCGTATATATGATTCTGTATTTTGTTTGTGTTTTTTTAATCACACTCGTTCCGACTTCGCCAATCTAACGTTAGCTTGTTCCTGTCTACTTCTGCACAGACGAGCTAATCGATCTCAGAGCACAGCGCGCTCGCCGCGTCATAACATTCCCCCAGCTCAAGCTCACGAGAGGGCTTGACACGCACAGAAGAATGTGGACTTTTACATTAGTTTTCACTCTTTTTGCAATACTCGTGAAATATATTGAGTTTAAATCGCCACAAAATATTATGTGAACAACATGGCAGACTGCGTGCCCTCCGGTAATGCAAATTTGGCTCTGCTACCAGAAATCGAATGAAGGAATTTCACGCATAAGTAAACGTGAAGTAACGCAAACATATCCAGATGTGTGTGTACAAACCATAGCAATTCAAGTTTACAATATAATATCAGGTCTCACAGAAACAGTAAGCCCCTCTTTTGCAAAAACACTATGATGTGTCAATCAGTCAATAATAACCCATACATTATTTGAAAAATCTATTAATTTGTAAAAAAAAAAAAAAAAAAAAAAAAGATGACTCCAAAATTCGGATGCTCTCTTGAGTGACCACATCAGAACAGGACAAGCGTATAGGCTTATGAGTGATCCAGATATGTGAACCTAATTTATCAGACCCATATAAAGACATTTTGTTAACATTTAATATTAATTTCTATCATATACATAAAATATAAATAAATGATTTACTTTAATTACTTATTACTTAATTAAACTAATTAATTATTTATGACATAGCTATGATCATGACCAACAACGTGGAGTTATTTACTATCATTTTCTTCCTATTACAGCTATAAAACCCAAAGGCTACAGAATACCCTTAAAGTGACTTTGAAAAAAACCTGCTGTGTAATGCTCATGCTGTGACAGCATACTTACAGCATGCTTCTCTTAAGGGTTTTCTAAAGAAGGCTGTATTGATTTTCAGTCATACCCGACCACAAATAATATTTGACGTTTACAATTTTTAATACATTTTACAGTATGGCATTAGACTGCAGCTGTTTTTTCTACATTCAATTCCCATGAGACTCCATCCTATCCATAAACGTCTACTGTATCTTTTTTTTTTTCTTTAATCAGTAATTACAGTTTACTAAATTGCATATCATTTGATTTTAAATACATGACCCTGGAAACTTCCGTAGGACTTTTATAAGAACTTTCGGGGCGTTTTCATGTTATGATGTGTCTGGCTTCACATTGCCAAATGTAATGACCGTTTACTTACTAATAAGAGCTCCTCGTTTTTTTTTCCCGACATTATGATATGACATCAAGGTATGTTTTCTTAATTTTTTTCAAATCTGTTTGTAACAGATAAGCACTGCTTGTGCTGGGTGCACAGTTAGCACGTTAGCTTTTATAAAATTCAGTGTAATTTAATTCAGTTCAGCGGCTTAACTTTAAACGGATCTGATTCAGACAGCACTGCAGTAACTGTCCTCAAACAAACGGTTAAAGTTTTTTTAATGATTTGAATTGTAGGTAAAATGTTGACAAGTATAATCGGACTTCACATTCTTCACTAACTTTGGGGTGAGTGAGTGAGATTTTCTTGCACTTTCGATTTTATTTGACGGTTTTTCCCCTTCTTCTGAATAACAGTACTATCTGTTACCTAATGGCAATACACCTCTAACACGTGATGCATTTTCCCTTGTTTATGGGAATTCTCATCAATAATTGTTTTCTTTCCTCCCTAATAACAGGGAAGACAGTGAAGTGGCCTCCTGCAGGTGTCCAGCAAGTTTGCCTGTATAGGGCAGCGGACCACTCTCTCTTCAACACTGTTTACTAGAGATTTATATGGACAGCTACCCCCAAGACATGTTGCTGGTTCTGTTTTGGGAGCCCAGTCATTTCACTGGTCTGCACATAGACTGAAGAAACGTCCTCAGGATGAGAGTCCACCAAGAGAACTTGATTTGGTTTGTTATGACATGAGAGACCTGGAGGAAGCTCCAAAGCCTGTCCTCTATATCGGATTATCTGGTCTCATACCTTTTGTATCCGCTCCTCTATTTATGGCGGACACAGAGTTATACCTTACTGAAGTTGAATTTGCTCAAGTTGCATACGGAGCGTCTATTGTTTTCTTTTGTTAGTGGGGTACGCTGGCGTTTCGCCTTGCCTGCCGGGAGTCCAGCAAATTTTTTGGTTATTTTCTCTTCCTTTTTATAAAATATAAATTTTGTTTCCTGTTGTTTTTTGTACGATTATTGTCCACTCCATACAGATATTATACTACAGTAGTGAATTCAAATTCGAATGGTTTTCCCTCACTTTTAATATTAATTTACAAACTGTTTCAGTTAGATTGTTTGAAGTAAAATAAGAAATGTAGAACCATACTTAAAGATTCAAATTAAAATCTGTATTGTATTTAACAAGTAAACTTTCAGTTCTCAAAGTTTCTCTGATTATTTCTCTTTGTTGTCTTGATCTCTTTTTTTATTGATTGTAGGAAAAACATAAATTCTGTGTAATATCTTGAATATACTTCTGAGAGTTTTCATGTTTAATGCTATTGCTTTTTATGCTACATTACTTGATGGCAATTAATACATTTTACGAAACTACACTTTAAAGTAAGATCCACCAAAATGTATAGACTATTTTGCTACATGCTATTCCAAATTTATTGTATCCTTCATGCAATTTTTTTCATGCTATGCCCTCCTACATAATTTTTCTGACACAAACCAAAAACATATATATTTTATGGGTTAACAAATTTCTGCCTAATCTGTTCAACAATTCAGAATTCAGTGCTCCCTACATTAACTTGCAAATCCTTCCCTGTCATCTAATTTCACAACCACATTCAATAACAAAGATGGAGAATTTGTCAGTGGGTATAATTTAATTAAAAAGAAATAATAAGAAATCAAGAATGAAGACATTAAGCCTGCTGCTCAGATTTTCTGAGCCTTCTTTTGTTCTCAGTATATCTCAATTAATTTGTTTAACTTGTAACTGTTCCATCTTTCAACCTAAAATGATTGTGCAGAAGGAAAATACAGTAATTGTTGTAAACATTACTTTCGTCTGCAGATGGCAGCAAAGACAAATTTTACCAAAACCGCTCTTTTTAATTGCCCCTTCTAAACCATTGGAGGAAACAACATTTCCAGATCAGCCCTCCAGTGGATATGCAAGACATACAGACTCTGCTCATACAGACTGAACTCACAGCACATTAGGCTCGCACCGACGGTCATTCACTTGATCCGAGCTTAAGGAATTTTTTTTGGATTTCCTCCCAAAGAAAACCAACGTCCTGGACCGGCTCTGATTAGCAGTTATTTTCGCCACCGAGAGGTTTCCCCTCACCGGCCGGGTTGACGTTTGAAGAAGAGTGAGATTGGAGGAGAAAAGCGGAGCTTTGCCCCCGCATGATGATCTGTGTCAAAGCACAGCTCGCGTTTGAGACCTGACTCACGAGACATGATGAACAGTTGAGCTCGCGCTGTGTTGTGACGCCGCGGCGAAGTATCTCGTCAGTCAGGCGGTTGACTGGATGAAGAAAATCGCGTTTTTGTTATGGCTGAGAAAACTCCGCAACGCTAAATCATTAGTTTACAGAGAAGAGAAAATCCGCTGGATGACTTGAAACTGCGGCAAACACGTTGGAAACGCCGCGCTATTCAGCGTAATGGTGACCTGTCCTTATAATCTCACATTGACAGTTACGAGCCCGGCGAGTATTTTACACATTGTTTTTAAACAGTTACGTCCCTTTCGTAAACCCAAAAGGCGTTTACTTTGCGGATGTTGTCAAACTTTATCAGCAAACAGCTAGCGAGCTAGCGAGTTCCGCCGGTTGATTTGCCGCGCTAAACCGCACAGTTCGTGTAAAACTGAAGTCAAAACAGTATTGACTGATAACTGACGGGCTGTCATGGTAACTCGAGTTGTAACTTAAGTTCGAGAGAGCAACACAAAAGCCACAGTGTCGAACCTGCGCTCACCATTGATTCTTCAGCTGCCTTTGTGCTTGTTTAACGAAGTTGAGGAGAGGCTTGATCACCATGTATCAGAGCAAAGCTTATTTCACCATCTAAATGCGCTGACCACCGGGTTCTAAAACCGATATATTACTGTTGTAGAGTATAACTCAACCCCCATCTATCAGAATGAAGAGAACTGAGAGCAAATACAATAGGAAACTCTGCACCGCTGAGCAGCAGGAGAGCAGCACTGAAGGAAAAGACGAGGTGAGTGATCTTTCACTGGAAAGTTGATCCGTTTTAACACTGATACTTTGCATGTTTATATTAAAATGCAAGATAAACATCACACAATATAAATACAGACCTTAGATACTGGGATACTGCAGAACGAGCGCAGTGCATGGATGCAGCCCATCTATAATGAATCAGTGCTTATAGATCAAGCACATTATGTCATTGAGCATTTCTTGCAAAGATCCTTATCAAATGATAATGTGAAGGCAGAGACATCTAAATCAATAAGGCTTTTTTTTTAGTTTTGCTTGTTTGTGTTTAGTTTTAGTTAGTACTCCCTACATTCTTTATTTTGATCACATTTTGTAAGACTGGTTTGTTTATTTGCATTAAATTATAATCCAGACTGAAAAAAATACACACCCCAGGACATCAAGAGTGCACACAGGGTTTTATGTGTTTTTGTATTGTGTATTATTAGCTTTTTACAAGTTTAGTAATTTTATTACCCACTTTATGTTTGTTTTGCAAGAGTTTTATTGGCTCCTTTTTTTTGACAACGTGAGTCTTGTTATCATTCATCAGGTGAGGTCAATGTGACGAGTGACCTTGGGAGGAAATAAAATGAGATTACTGCTTTTTGAAACAAGGACAAGTTTCCTAATTTGGGGAACCAGTGAGAAAAAAAAATACCTTGTGGTACTTTGGCACGTTTTTGCCACCCCAGTCACATTGTAATAACTTGAGGAAGTCAACTTCACTTTGTGACTGTTATGATTCAGTTAATGTTATTCAGTTTTTTTTATAATTGATGAGATCATCAAGTGGTGCTGTTCAGGTGAGTGATCAGGTTTCTTTCTAACCTGACCCAGTTGGCAGGGTGACCCAGAGTCTTTTTTTTTGTTGCAATTTCTGTTAAGTAAAATCAATTTTTTTTGTTTTGTTTTTTTAAACAAGTAATGTTGCATGACTTTTGTTTGAAACTGCGAGTGGTTTAGGTTGTAACTTTCAAGACATGATGTATATAGTAAACGTGTATATGTGTTTTCTTTAATAATAAAAAATAATTTTATATATACATTATTTATTATTATTATTATTATATATTTATTATTATTATTTTTTTTTTTGCAATTATGTCATAGAAGAACCATTTTTGGTTTCCACAGAGAAGTCATGGGTTCTTAAAAGAACCATTTTTCTTAGTGTGAACTGAAGATCATTTAAATATTTTAAATCTTTTTTTCAATATTCATATTTAAAAAATTGTACAGTGGAATGTTCTTTATGGAACCATAGATTTCAGTTAATGCATTTAATTTCAACAAAGAGTGTCCACTGTTCAAGTGATTGGTATTTCTATGTACTCCTCTGCTCCCTCTTGATCCTCTCTTTCGAATGCTCTCCATGTGCAGTAAAGCAATTTATCCAATCCTGTTTTACAATAATTCAGAATTACGTGGTTTGGCTCCTGTTTCTTCACAGGCTCAGTTATTTCCCTCTTATAACCATTCAGTGGTGAGCTAAACATCTGTGGGATTCAGCTTTGTTTTATGAGGTTTTCTGCCTGGTAGTCGTTGAACCACTTTATTGTAAAAGTTATTTGACCAGCACAGATGGCTTGGATTGGTGCCAAAAAGCAGTTATATAAGCAACTCCCAACCCAAATCAGCTTTTCATCCTTGAATTTACTTACTTATTTTTGATCATTAGAGAGATTAACTAACATACCGTAACCAGTTAGATAATGGAAAATGGGTTACAACATGTTGTTGATGTTACTGAAGACTAATTCCCTTTTTGCATGTAAGCTCTATGCTTAACACTTCCACTGAAATGAGGGCCAAAAAAAAGCTAGTGCTGTACTGTGACCCTTTTTACATTGTTGTTGATAGCTTTTTGTCTGCTTGGTGTCGTACTATCAGCATAAATAGAGGATGTGCCAGATATGTCCACCAATTAGTTCAGTGTTTTAAAGCAGTCTGCTCATCATTTTAAGTTATGCATACTGCCCTCAGGTAACATAGCAGGGCTCTAGACTTCAACCATTTTCCTGGTGGTGCAACAAAATTTTATAAGCAATCGAACTGGCGCGACCGTGTTGCCCAACTCATAACCTCAGAATGAAAAAGACTGCTGCAAGATCTAGTGAGAAGTATTCAAATTTTGCACAGAATTCGGTTATAAACAGATCAAACAGCGCTGATGTAGAAAACCATAAGTAGTGATGATAACTATACCATGGTGTTGTGGCATAACGAGTCGAATGTTATTACATTATTCATTTCTGGGTTTGTACAACCTTTTAAGGAAAGAAATTTAAGCACTTTTCAATGACTTTCAAGTATGAACAGTAAACATCAGTTTACAAATGATACATTTATAAAAAGAAATTAAGAGCCACATGGCTGTATTTTAAACCCTTTTTTTGTATAGGGTCCTTTTTTAAACAATAATAGGGACATATAAAACATTCTTAAATTTTTTTCTGGTAAACAGATGAAGGCATAAAACTATTTAATTGATCCTAATAAAATGGAAAAACCCTTTTATTTTTTGGCAAACAAAGTGCTGCACAACAGAAAACAAATGTGATTATTCCATTAAATAAAGATCTATTCATATTTATTATTATTATTATTAGTAGTAGTAGTATAGCATTGTTACAATGAGTCTTAAGACTGCTAAATAATAAAATATTTTGACAGTTTCTTCACATGAAACTAAACTTTTATTTTGATGGGTTGCCGTGAGGAACTTGCAGCCGCTGCGTATGTGACATGACGGTAGTTTTGTCAAATTAAACAATAAAATGCTAATGAAGTGACTCTCAGAGAAGCTGGAGATTAAATTTGTGCATTCATATCAACATAGTAAGACGACAAAGGCTAAAACACCATGAGTGTCGACCGTGCTCGTTTAAACAAAACCATGCGGTGTGCACTTAATTCATTCATTCAATCATTGCGGAAATTATGGCGCATTTACGTGTGATATCAAATGCTTCTGCAGAATTTTTGTATTACTATAGAATTTTACCTGAGCATTGCAAATTGCGCTTATTGCTTTGTTCTTGTCATCAGTCTCTTCGTTGCGTAAGGTAAATAAGAGGGTTACATCTAGTGGAGAAGACTATTGAAAAGATTCACATTAATCAAATCTTTTAAATGTTTGCTGAAATAAATACCGGAAAATATTGATTTGTGACTTTTGAGACTCAATATTAAATCGACATAATTCAAGAAATCGTTTAATCAAAAAATAAAAATTTTTGCCCAGCCCTAGTAAACACACTTATTTAAAATAAAATAAAAAAAGACATCATTTAGTAAAAAGTTGTTGGCCAGTTCAATATAAAAGGCCACTATAAAAGAAGAATGGAACCGTTATTGAGAGTAGAATATATAATGTTTTCATATAAAAAAATAGATTTTGACCATTACTGTTTTGAATAAAGAAAAAATTTTGTAAACTTCACAACTCAAGCTCAGTACTTTACTGTCAAATGTGCATTACCAAGAAATAAGCATGTAATATTATTAGTAAATGCACTTGTTAATTCAAAACAATAGTATTTTTAACATTAAATTATCTTTGTTTTTAATACCTCCACACATCACAATACCCCAACCCCACCCCCCCCCCGCTGTCACTTTTGAGAAAAATCTAATTCGAACGGATATCGAATATCATGCAATATATTTGAATATATTCGAATATCTACATGCCCACCCCCCCCCCCACGCATTAAAAAAAAAAAAAACCCCGTAGCCTAATGGAGATTCAATCACAAATGTATTAACAGTGAGTCATAAACAGGACTATCTGGATTATTATATTTTTTACTTAATGTTTGAAACAGCAGGTTATCAACTTTAGAATATCAATTTATATGAAGTGCCACTATACATATCCAACAACATTAGGCTAAATGAAAAAAGAAAAAAAAAAATGATTCAGAACAGGCACAAACAATAACGTGACAACTTAAACAGCAGCAGGAGTAAGGCATATAGCCTAGCCTAATTCATTTCTTAATATTGTTAGCAAGAAACACCAGTCTGTCAACTTGAACTATTATCGCATATTCGAATATCGAATAGAAAGTGACAGCCCTACGCCCCACCCAGCGCTACCAAATCTTCTTGCACCACCATCTGTAGAAGTTACTGGAGCTGGTGCCACTGCTCACAAATGTTAGCCTTGAGCCCCTGAGTCTATTTATTATCAAAACTTTTATCAGTAATACAGTTAAATTGGGGAAACTATGTGACCGATTTTGCATAGCAGGCTGATTTAAGGTGTGCCCCTAAAATTTCTGCTTGAAAAGATGTTGTCAATAGCCAACTCATCATGTAGAACTATAATTTAGCAGGTCACAGCCATCCGATCAAAAGTGTTTGTCTTGTGAGTTTTCTCCCCACTCCAATTCCACACTTTTCAGGGTAATTATGAGAGTCTCAGTATTGCTATGGCAACCAGAGAAGCTGCATCAGATATTGACTGCACTGAACAAATTGATCCCATTTCATCACTTGACTTATAAATGACACTACATTCAGTCCTAAATATTTCATTTGACAAACAAATCATGTTTGTTTTCAGTGTAAACACATTCATCATGTATTTACTAGAAGAAAAAAAAGTGACATGGCCCAAAACTGCTAGCATTGATTTTATAAGTATTGTTAAATTGTTATCCTTATAGGAAGAACCATTTGAGCCGTGCATGAGGCTGGGTAATGCAGGAAGATGCTGACTCCCAGAAGAAAGTGAGATCATTGTCCCTCCGCTGCATGCAGTTAGTCACACAGCAGTGGTGTTTCAGTTCGTCTCACTCTGCTGTGCTCAGCTTTTATTTTAGAGGTGTTTGTTGGTCTCTGCTCAACTGAATTGGATCATTTAAAGACTCCATGAAATTGGAGTTTTATGGTCTTTAGGCTCCATTAATTTTGAAGCCATCAATATGCTTGTGCACTCTAATAACAATAACATTTTGTGAAGAAGTTACCTTCGTCTTCACCATGGTTGAATGAATAATGAATGCACGATTATACACACAGCTTCTGTACTACTTTCAATTGTAAATGGCTGACTGATTTAATCCCTAGTTGTCATGGAGTATTTTATGGCACAGCTTCAGTACCACAGACCATATTGTTGAATATGATCAATAAACTGGAACTTTTTAAACACACCAGCCGCAACATGGTAAATGAATAGAAAACAGTGAAACATGCATTGTTTTTGCTCATAATGGTGCTCTCTGATTGTGAGAGGATGTTGGTGGTTACTGACAGGCCGAACTGTGGACATATCAATGTGCACGGCTTGGATTACTGGAGAATAGCACTGTATCATGAGGTAGGTCAGAGGAGGAGAAGGAATGCTACAAGCAGGATCCCGTGTGTGTACTAGAAGAATATGTCATAAAAACAGCCGTTTGAATGCAGTGGAAAGCATTCTGGCTGTTTTACCAGTCACTAGAGAGGGGAGTCGTTCAGTATATTTGTTGTGAGTGTGACAAGGGCAAAGAGCAATTGAGTAAGTAGAATCTTTCCTTGTCAAAAGGAAACAAGGTAGTTGTACAGGACAATCAGTAGTTGCTATTTGCTTTCCTGTTGGACAACACCGGAAAGTGACAATTCACACAGCTGCGTGGTGTTGTCTTGTTACTTAAATTTCAGTAGTTTATACCAGTGCTTGTAAAGTGTCACTTTAAAACAACAGCAACAATTTGTCTGTGTTGACTGAAAAGTATTCAGTTACTTGTTGTCATAAGGGTTTGTCTTAAAGGGGTCATCAGATGCCCATTTTCCACAAGTTGATATGATTCTTTAGGATCTTAAAGAAAAGTCTGTAACATAGTTTCGTTAAAATTTCTCAATTGAAGTGTAAAATGACATCCTTTTTACCCTGTCAAAAACAACTCTTTTCAGAGCAAGCAGTTTTGTAGCATTTTCCTTTAAATGTAAATGAGCTCTGCTGACCCCGTCCCTCTCTTCTGAGCCTATCTTTGAGGTACTGTTTACTAGTGTGGCGTTCGATACATCTGTACAAAGATGTATCGTCACAGAGATTTGTATTGATACAACTGGTCCTGTATCAATATTGTGGCACGTGTGCAGTAGTGGACCAAGCTTAATTTGAATACAAGAACACCATTTAATAGTGTAGAAAATTGTGAGGTTTCTAAGAAAATAATAAATAGAGCATAATGTATAGGCTACAACAAGGTTTAATCTGGCCATAGAAGAACACAACTGGGTTGTCTGATATAAAGAAACAGAGCTTCACACTTGCACAATGCGGAAGTATCTACTTAAGTGTTTTAATCATATTTGTCAACATGGCAACCATGTGTACATGCTCTCTCTCCACTATGGATAAACGCGCTTGCTTTCTGAAAACACCGGTTAACTCGCAGTATAGCGATCTCCACTTCAATATTCTATTATCAGAAAAGTACAATAAGTGTAAAAGAGAGGGAGGACGTGTACGTATGAATTACCACTGCGTTTCTCTATTAAGTTAATCTGTGGCTTTAATTGCTTTAGAAGCAATGATGTTACCAGTTCCTTGTTGAGAAAAATAATGTAGCTCTTGAGCGATTAAGCTATTTTATTGATAAAATTGTGGGGCAGTGCTGAAAAGTTTGTGTTACTTAATGTCTGTGTGTGTGTGTGTGTGCATAACGTGATCCATGTGAGTGACTAAATGTGTGTGCATAAAATACAATGAAGACTAGGGCTGAACGATTTTGGAAAATAATCTTATTGCACATTTTTTATTTTTTACCAATAATGCGACTTAATATGCAATTATTTTTTAAAGCTCTTTATGTTCTGTATTATTCAAAGACAAGCTTCAAACAAGCTTTCTTTAATTCAAAGAAACAAAGACAAGCTAACAAAAAATTGTATAGTATGACCAGCACAATATTAGATAGATTAAACAGAAATGTCATTTTCTGTAGGCCAGGCTTATGTTATGAAGAAATTAGGTAATGCATGAATTGATATGAATGACATTTTTATCAAACAACTACAACCACTGTAATATATTGACTGATTAGTGGAACTTCCAAACTTGAAAGCATGTAATAATTATAACAACTGACTATATAAAGCACTGACAAATAAGCCTGGTGTAAACATTTAATGTACAAATCACACAAATTAAAGTAGATTGCAGAAAATATAAAAACAGATCTATTGCTTTACTACACTTCTTTAGGTAATTCAAAATCACTTTAATAAATATATGTTGACATGTGAACTGCACTTTTTAAACACTGTCTGTTAACTTGAGACCAGTGGATCTCAAGTTACCTATCACTTGAAACATTGAAAATAACAGAGAGAACTGTTATTATTATTATTTTCTCTGTTATATATTTATTTATTGTGGGTTTCATGCTGTCCGCTAAGGCATAGGACACAAAGGCTTCCCTCCTCACCAACAACATTTAAACACTGTGTATATAGCGGACACCAGCGGCGAAATACAGTAGAACCCGTGATGCTGTCTACACTGAATACAGTGTGGAGCGATGCAGCTCGACAAAACCAAACGGATGCCTTTTGTTTCCCCAAACCGCAGACTTGTCAAAACTGTAGCGTGCCTACTTGATGCTTCCTCTGAAGACTGCTTAGATGTGTTCGACTTGAATCAGCACTGATTAGATCGATGGTGTGTGTCATCAATGTTCTGTGAGAGCTTTAAAAGAGCAGACCTCTTGCTTTCTCTCCCTGTACTTTGATGTCATACAACGATCGATCTTCAAGTTCAGTCGAACACAACTCTTTACTCTCGCGTGTAACGTGACAGAGCATAATCACAGCCTCTGCAGTTGAAAAATCTTGTTTTTTTCATATAGCGATATTATCGCAAATGCAATTAATCGTTCAGCCCTAGTGAAGATGGCGCATTAGTTAAGAACTTTTCAAATTTTTTATTGTTAAAATGTAGAGAGTGCATTAATTTGTGCAGTGATAACCAACCAGCAATGTTAATATGTTTATATATGTATATATGTATGTATAGGAATACATTAAAATACATTTATTAGAATGTACATTAATATTATGGGCTTAAAAAACAAGATGCAAGCAATCAGAATATTGTACCTGGTCGGGAGTGCCCAATTTAAACACAAAACACTGTACTGTGGGACAGTTATGGAGGCCCTTCATAATGCAGAGGTCAACTGCCTGCTCGGCCAAAAGTTAGCAACGGCCCTATAGTATGCAGTGTTTAATAAACAGCTGTTTTACTCAATTCTTCTGAGGTAAAATTCAGTGCAGTCCTGTATCATGTCGTGGCCTCTGTATCGGGATACGTATGGTATCGTGACTTTGCTGGTGATACACAGCCCTACTGTTTACTTTAGCCACATTCACGGTGCAACTTGCTAATTAGTAATTTCTGTCAATGCTGGAAAGTTTTATTTTAATATATACTTAATATATAAATCTAAAAGTAAATGCAAAGGTAAAAAGCATTGAATAATTGATGAAGATTTTATTACTGTAATGTGTAAAAAAGAGTCTATAATTGTATGTAAACTTTTATAGTAATAACCAAATTTTGTTTCTTACTGTTAAGAACTGTTATCATTATCAGTATAAACCATGTTTATTCTCATGATTTGCAGAATGAAACTAACAATATTAAATACAAAACAAAGATTAAAGTTCTGTTTGAAAACTGGGCAAATCATACACGTTTACATGGAATACATGCAATCCAATCTTACCTGATTTTAAACACAGTAGTATTTAATGACCAGAGGGACTAAACTAAAAGTATCAAGTATTGGATGTGTTATTTTGGGTAACTCTAAACGTGTAAATTAGCATTATCACCAGTGGCTTTGCCATTTTCAGAGGCGTCATCACATTAGCAGGACTCATTAGAACTGGTCATTGACACTCACTACGTAACAGAAATTGGTCTTCCTATTAAACAGCTGCACATGACAGGAGATCAAGAATGAAAACCGAGCAAGCATGACAAACTTTGTACCAAATAACCAAATGACTCATTTTCATGGGCTTTGTCAGCAGCCACTGAATATGCACTGCTGATCTACTTTGCACTACTGCTGATCTATATGCACTACTGTCCTTTTAAAATTGGTGCTGTGTTTGGTGATTTAGGACAATGGACATAACATTGGATTGAATTAGATTATTGCTGAATGATAAAAATGCTCTGGGGTAGTAGTTGAGAATATTGCCTAAAATTATTACAAGCAGGGCCTAGATTTTGTCAGCATGTCTATTAAAACTCACTTTAAGAATGCACTGTAATTTTCTGCATGGTAATACTGCATTTTAAATCAGCTGTTTTACTAGACAAGCTGTGTTGAACTCATTGTTAAATGTCTATTTAAGACCAATAGTATTTTTTTTTTTGGACAGGCTACCCAAACAGGTTTCATTCTCTTGCGATACATCGCTGATAATGAACGTGATTTTGAGTAGCTTGTCAGTGAACTACGGCTCTGTGTAGTAAATACCGCTCCATCTGAAAGCAGGTGCTGGGGATTTACTACTCAAGCTATTAACGCATGCGATTTATCATGCAGCCCTAATGCAAACATATTCACAAGTCTGTGGCTCATGGAAAATGGTCATGTGGTGTTTATGTTAATAAGTTTATGCAAAGTAAAATCCAATTTAATGGCTGGGTTTTTCAATGAGGTGCTAGATTGTGTGAGAGTCTGGAGTGTCATGCTCCATGGCCCTCTAATTAATGTGAAGGTTTTGAAGTTGCTCTTCTTTTTTTAATCCTGTTGCTAGATCGAGATGGGATGGGGTGGGGGAATCAAAACAAAACCATCATCTTTCCCGCTTACATTTTTCAGACACAGCATCACACCATATGGATTAATTCACCATATAGTTAGAATTACAGTTCTTTTGCTGTGGTATAGCACTAAATACAGTATTATGTTAAAAAGTCAGGTCCCTAGTGGATGTTTCACACATTTTGAGGCATTTAAAAAAAGTTTGATATGCTGATATCTGTTACAGTATTAATGGGGTTCAGCTGGCAGAGCTGCAAAGCCATCTCATTTCTGATTCCTTTTATGATCCTCTGATGATCACACACACAGACCATTTAAGGTTAATGAAAAGACTCCTCTGCTATTGTCAGATTCTTATTAATGTGTAGCAAAATCCTTCAGAGGGAGACATTTTCTTTGCAGCTGTCAATTGTCTAATTTAGCACTATCCAGTCCCTTGGAAAACATCTATTCTTCTCTTCAAATCCAATTGCTGTTGCCCTAACAAACTAACTTAATTCTTGGACCATTGTCCAGTGATGGTAGAGTTCTCTTGTTTCTAGATCCCACTATAATGAATCCATTAGTCATTGTAGACAGTGATGCTGTGCTTATGGCTCAGACCTATGAACTTTTCCCTTGATTAGCTCAGTGAAAGGGCATTGCTGTCACAAACAGTGGGGAGTGGGCCACCAAAGGCTTTTTTTCCACTGGTAATGACCTGTGTTGAGCTTGTGGAGTCTCATCACATGTTATGGAGTGATTCTCTGTGCTAAGTGTTTTGATTGGTGTGAAACTGATCCTTCAAGCTAGCTGTATAAATAAATACTGATTGTTTTCCTATACTATTAACGCGATAATAAAGCGTTAACTTGCCCAGCCCTAATTATAATGTTTGCCTATTACTAATAATATAAAAGCAATTGTTATAATATTTTTTTGTATACATCAATTCCTTTGTTTAACTGTTCTATCTGAGTATTAGACCGACTTCTATCTGTATTAGACAGAACTGTAAACGACGACAGCGAACAAGAGGGAGAATGTGAGCACTGTATGTTCAATCAGGTCTCAGCACCGTCAAAATAAAAGTCCCGCCTTGAACATTTTGGCCAAGCAGATAAACTTATTGGCCGATACTGATATTTGCAAAAGGCCACTAATGAAAAAACGGTAGACACGCATTTGTGCAGCAGAATGGCTCTCTCTTTCACTCTATGATGTTACAGATGACTACTTGTCCATTCCTGTTCGGTTCATGCATTTTGAGAATGAGGTTGTGGGTCCTGAAAATTACGAGTGTGAGTTTGGTTACAGAATGTGTTAGTCATGCCTGTAAATATCCATGCTGTGTGTGTATGTAACAGGGTTTCCTATACATTCATTAATTTGTGGCGGCCCGCCACAATATCAACGGTGATCGCCACAGATTAATTCAGATTTTTTAACTATTTAATATGGGTACAATTGTATTTTATTGTAGAGCTGCGCGCTGCTTGCTCCCTCCCTCTCACAAACTGACAACGGAGGCACACACGACTAGCCCCTCCTCTTCGAACACAATCTGAATCAAAACATGAGCATGCGTTAGTTAGAGCAGGGGTTTTCAAACTGTGGGTCGCGACCCACTTGTGGGTCACAGAATGGAACAAGGTGGGTCGCACAAAGTCACTTGGCTGCAGCTAAATTTGCGTTTCAATGACACACACACACACAGTTCAGTCTAGGGCTGCACGAAAGTGACGAGTGGGAACGGTGCGAGGCCGGTGGAGTGATTGGAATTGAGCGACACCTGCTCGACTCACCAGTCTCGAGAACCACGGAGGAGATCGGAAGGATACAAAAGAGGAGCGTCCGTCTCCCCGGCAACTCACTCCAGCCCACCGCCTCGAGCATCCTCCTTCGCCCTGCTCGATGGCACTGCGGATTCACCTCAGTGCCGAGGGATCTTCGGCACCGCGTCCCTCCTTCCTCCCAGGCTTCGGCACCAGTCTAACACATTAAAAACTTCTCAATCACGGGAAGGAGGAGGCGGGAACCGGGAACCCACTCGTCACAATGATATAGCCCACCAACATTAATAAGGACTGCAATATCCTTAGTGTGATTTTCGAATTGCAATTAAGTCCGCGTGCTTTGCGTGTTTTGAAGCGCGGGCGCGCACGAGTTGTAATAACAGTGAAGGTCTCAGAGCAATGTCATTAAAAGGTTCAATCGGTCCGCATTATTAAAAGAGAAAAACTTGCTCACTTCAATACACTATATTCCGCATGAGATTGCATACACCAGAAAACAAATGTTACGAAAACGGTTTCAGGTAGGCCATGTTCATTCATTTCTATCGTCCGTTTGAGCTCTGTGCACTTTTTTCGTTCGGGAAACGGTTTGTAAAAAGCATTTCACATGTACAGGGTGAGCAGTGCACAAACGCAGGGTTAATTGTAACACTACAAGATTTAAACATTTCCACATAACAAAATGCACAAAAAAATAATGCAATACTCCTTGACGTATCATCTCTTTTTAGAGAAAAATTTGCCAAAGTTCAGAAATCTTTTGAAGATATTGCTGAACATTAATTTAACCATTGCTAAAATAAATTTCTGCCTGAACTTAATGTCATCCAGTTTTTTTTTTTTTTTGTTTATTTAAAACGAGACACATGTTTATTATTATTTTTTACCTATTTCACAATTATTTTAATCTCCAAACAGTTTTAGATAGTTCTGCTTTGCTTCTTATGCTTTTTCTAAAAAAAGTGTTGGATTGTGCTCCGTTCTCACCGACACACACGGAAGGATCGTGAATGCATTTTCTGCAACAAAACACAGCAGCGCAGATTACAGTTCACTGGAGTGAGCCTGTTTAACGTTTTTATGGACACTACATATTCTAAAGTCTGTAAACAAAAATTAAAACTTAAATATTAATAGTGATTTTTTTCAGGTGTAGGCCTACTCTAAAATAAAAAGGTTTTTTTTCTTAAATACTTCATTTCTGTCATCAAACTTTTAAGTAAGATTAGGCTTAAAGTAATATCAACCTTTTTTTTCCCTCAAATATTGTGGTGGGTCATGAAATAGATTACACTTGTCTAGGTGGGTCGTGGAATGGAAAAGTTTGGGAACCACTGAGTTAGAGGACGGATTGTTGCTTAATGCTTATTCCCCCAGCGAAGATTCCAGAATCAATCCGGAGTTGAATGGTTAGTAATGAACACTGTTGCTCAACATAACTCTGAGAAGTTAGTCTATGTTAAGCGCTGTCGCGTTTCCATTACAGATTAGCGCAAAACTTTTGTGTTTTTTTTTCTAAATATCGATAAACAACTATTGCGAAATGACGGCGTTTCCAATAACCGATGTTATGCGACTAAAACGTCATTCTTTCCCTCTCGCGATCAGTCATTCCAAAAATCATGGCAACGGACATTGGTAGGTTTATATATATCACAGCCACCAGACTAGACATTATATTATTATTATCTCCAGGTTCAAGTTGGTGTGTGTTGGTTTTTGTCCACCTCAATCTCCAGGTTTGTGTGTGTGTGTGTGTGTGTGTCAGTCTGTGTGTGTCCACCTCCAGGTCCAGTTTGGTGTGTGTGTGAGCCTGTGTGTGTCTGAGTCTGTGTGTGTGAGTGTGTGTGTGAGTCTTTTTGAATGTTTGAGTGTGTGAGCCTGTGTTTGAGTGTGTCAGTAAGTTTGTGAGTTTGAGTGTGTGTGTGTGTGTGTGTGTGTCCATCTCCAGGTCCAGGTTTGTGTGTCTGTGTGTGAGCAAAATTTGCAACAAGAAGTCTGTGGAGCAGTCATAGCATAGAAAGTGTAGCAATGGCATAGCAATGTAGCAATAGCAATGTCTTTAAAGGGATAGTTCACCCAAAAATGAAAATTCTATCATCGTTTATTCACCCTCAAGTTGTTCCAAATCTGTATGAGTTTCTTTGTTCTGCTGAACACAAAGGAAGATATTTGGAAGAATGTTTGTAACCAAACAGATGTCGGTCCCCATTGACTACCATAGTATATATTTTTTCCTACTATGGAAGTCAATGGGGACCAAGATCTGTTTGATTCTGTCATTCTTCCAAATATCTTCCTTTGTGTTCAGCAGAAAAAAGAAACTCATACAGATTTGGAACAACTTGAGGGTGAGTAAACGATGATAGAATTTTCATTTTTGGGAGAACTATCCCTTTAAGGTATCTGACACCAAGTTGTTGGCAATGGAAATGTGTACTTGTCACTAAAATATATGATATATTTATGATATATACACAAATATATATATATATATATATATATATATATATATATATATATATATATATAAAACTTAACCCCCCCCCCCCCTTCCCCGGTCCCCAAACACCACACCACCGCCTATACAATCTAATTCTGAGGGAAACACTGTGTAACCATATTAAATGTTCAAATACAGGAATGACAACCGTGTTCTGTTACTGTGTGAATGTGGCCATAGTTAACTATAGAACTGGCATCACCTAATGTTCCTAAAATTCCTTAAAAATGCTTAAAAAACATGTCAGCAGATTCCCTCACCGCCTGTGCATGGTATTACCTCAGATCTCGGGCCTACAGAGACAGCTTACATTTGTTTCTATGTAATCTTCTCCTTTAATCAGATCTTACAGATATGCATGTGTGCAATAAACCTTTGGCTAGTTGCTTGGGCATGTCAAGTTTATTTGGAATGGTTCTGTTCTAAATCTGACTTTTGTCTCTTGATGCATCATTTTCAATCATTATTGTCATCTTTCATCTCATTATCTGTCAGGACGGTCTCAGAAGTGTAATCCTTTTTCTCTGAAACAGTAAGCAGTTTTAATTTAACACACAAGAATGTTTAGGGAAATGCAAATATATTTTATTCTGAAGATAAAATAAGATAAATCCTTGAAAAATCTACCATTATGATCCTTTAACACCTACTCAAGCAGTATAACTTGTCAAGTATGGTTACTTTAACAGATTAAAATAATTTTTAACAGCTGAAACAGATGTACACCATCTGTGCACTTTTATACAGTATGGCAAGAAAACACCCTTAAACATTTTCCATTTTGTTTGGTTGATTTGTGAAGTTCTTCTGAGACAAACACACATTTATGTAATAATCAGTAAAGGTTCCATAAACTCCCATCATTCAAGACATCTCATAGAGAACTGGTCCAAAGAAACTTGACCTGTGTTACAATGCACTGGTGCGATGATAAGCCTGGTTTTTGTTTTGAATAGACTGGGATACACTACAGGATTTTTGCACCGATTTTATGCTGTTTTACAGTCTGGAGAAGTTGACGCTATAAAGTCAGAGCCAGTCTGTGGATTTGAGTTGATAGATTCCATAGAAAATTGTATAGTGTATGATGGTCACAGACTCCTAATTTTAAGCTTTAGACTATGATTCCATTCAGTTGGAGGATATCAAACATGTTTGATATTTTCAGACAATTTTACAACACGTTTTTTTTTTTTTGTTATGCTGCATCTAGCAACAAGGCGTTTCTGCATATGTTTGTTGTGACTGAAATAACTTGAAAGTGTGGTATATGATTCCCGATCATGTAGTGTATAATAGCCAGTTTTCCTTTGTCGCTATTTACAAAGTTGGTAAGTGTATGATGCCTAGTGTGTTAAAAATCTGTTTAGATTTTAAAAGCCATGTAGTATATTCCAGCCTTAAGTCAGAATTCCGATCTTTAACATTTCACAATTTCAATTCAAGTTTATTTGTATAGCGGTTTTCACGGTACATATCGTTGCAAAGCAACTTTACATAAAATTAAGTTTCTACTATATATTTAGTAATAGCTTATCATTGGTGACTGTCAGTTAATGTGCATATGGCAGAAATTTACGGAAAAATCAATTAAAGATGTAATAAAACAGACTATGAACACTATTAACAGCAATTATTATATGTTGCAACAGAACTTATAGCAATTTTATGAAATCCTTTTTACCAAGATTACACATTACCTCAAAAATCTTTTTTTTTTCAGCTTGTTGATGTTTATACAGACTTAAATACTGTTCACTCCTGACCCACTGCACAAATGAACAAAGAAGGACAAAGGGACAAAATGTAACCAACACAATAAATCAGTACAAATTGTTTTAATGAAGGTCAAATAGTTTTCATTTTCCACATCTTTTTGGCTACGGTTACACAAGGTTTTGGTTTAAAACTATTTTGGGGGTTTTCGTTTTTTTTCTTTAGTTTTTTTTTAAACACGTGGCTCAGACAGAATCATAATTTCTGTAAATTTTTCACACATTTACTGTTGAACATTAGCTGCTTCTGGCAGTGTCTGCCTGCATTTTCTCTTCCGTGAATGCTAATCTGACTCAGAGAAAGCTCATTCACTGCTCATATGTCGATCATATTATGCGTTCATAACCCACCCTGTCTCCGATTACAAACATCCATTTTCATTTCCACGTTCAATTCTGAACAGAATAGTGTTGTCACGGTACTAAAAATTCAGTATTCGGTAACCAATACCAGTGAAAATCCACGGTTCTTGGTAACAATTTCAGTACCAAAGTAAAACACAAAAACATGCTTATTAAAAAAAAAGACTATCATTTAATTTAATCCAAACTGTGTACATATTGAAATTAAAGGGGCTTTTGAATTTTTGGTGTCCTTCAGAAATACAGTGATATAAAAACACCTGCACCGGGTTTTTACTTTGAAACGTGCAGTGCTCATTTTTATTCAACAAAGTTAAAGCCTTTTGGAAAATCTGTTTGTAGCTGTCAGTTTTGATTATTGTGGTGGACCGCCACAAAAAAATCAATGTATGGGATACACAATGAAACTTATCTACACGAATGTGTGTCTGTCTTTAAAGTGTTTTGTTATTTTGGTGTGTTTCCTTGTTTTTTTTTGTCGCCACATCTCAGTGCTTTAAAGAGAGCGCATCAGTGCACATTTCATATAGCGCATCAAGAACCAGGTTGACTGGGTACTCTGTACCACCGGTACTTAAAAAAACCTGGTACCGTAACATTTTCATTTTTTAGTACTGGGTCTTTTTATAACACTAGTACAGAAGAAACCTAGGAAAACATTTCTACGGATGAAATATATAAAGTTAATAAACACAAAATTAATTGACAGTATATGATATTTAAACATACATGATTGTTTACATGAGAAATGCTAAGCAGGTATAGCGATTAGCTTGATATAGAAGGCTACAAATTAGGGATGCACCGAAATTAAAATTCTTGGCCGAAACCGAAAAAGAGAAAACCAAGGCCGAAAACCGAAACCGAAACACCGAAAGAAATTATGCCAATTATTAGTACCATTGCATTTATTGCTATGACCGTGTACTAACTTTACTAAAATTAAGACATTGCAGTTGCATAAATTAATATTAAAGTTTCAAAGATAATTACAATTACATAAATTATTTAAAAAAAACATAAAAATACATAATTACAAATTATGCAAATATTTATTAAGCACATTGCAACAATGCACCGTATAAAATGAAATTCAAACTAAAAATTTATCCCACTCATGTGTATATTAAATAATAATGTACAGACCTACTGGCCTGCAGAAAGGTTTAAAAATGAACAGTTCCCTCATAAAAACAAAGTGCATTTATGTGAAGTGCATTTGAAATTTTTCTCTGGAGGACTAGAAAGTGCATTACTTCTCCAGTAGGCAAGAGGGTTATCACTTCTGGGGATGGGGACTTCAGTATCAGACAACGAGGGTACATGCTCCTCATCTGGTGCAGAGACGAGTCTTTTTTTCTGCGCTCTAAACTGTCTCCTGCACTTGGCGCTTCTCCGTCTCCACGCGGGTTCTCCACATCTAGCCTGGAGCATTTCTCGTGTGCGCTGCCTTATTTCCGCATCCAAGTAATGGTCTTTATAACGTGGATCAAGCACATTCGCGATGAAGTGCAGAGGATCTGAAAAGATCTCAGTGAGATGTGTGCTAACAGACTCTATAAGACTGTACTTTTCTTTGTTTTCACTTCATGGTCCGTCTAAATCTATTTGTTAGGGGACGCTTTAGTGCTGTGAATAAAGGAATAAGAAGAGAGAGAATGTTCTCACTGGTGTGAAGCAGGCGCGGATTTATGTGCCCACCCAGATTGACTGGTGGCCCACCCAATCAGATTAATAAAAACAATAAATTTGTTTTATTTTAATAATAACGAATTAATAAATAATTTAATTTTAATAGTTTCCTGAGGACATTTAAGTACAGTAGCTACGAAAAATAGCTACAAAATAAAAATATTATGTCGGCATATCACGTGTCAGTCCAGTGATGCTATCACGCAACACAGCTTGTTCTCTTGTGAATTTTTTTTCTGCACGGGCCGTTGTTGTGCCCAATTTTGACCCCCTGCCAAATTATTACCCCCCTCGTTCAAATCGCTACCTGATTGCCTAATCCTAACCCCTCCCCCAAACCTACTCCTAAACCTACCAATACTAGGGGGGGTAATAATTTGGCAGGGGGTCAAAATTGGGCACAAGTGGCGTAATGCGACTGTTACACTGTGAAACACACATACTCCGTGTGCAGTGCGTGACTGATCCACGACTGTAGGCTACCACAAACACATACTCACTATTTGTATTTCAAATCCAGAAGTTATCAGAAACTTTTATTAAAAAAAGTAAAAAAAAAAAAATTCAATGCAATTCTCTTTGTTCATATACACTCTTTAATAGACGTTTTAACACAATTTAAACAACGTATTATTCAGCGCTACTTATATAGATTTATATATTAAGTTGCTCAAACAAGTGGTAAAATATTCAACCATGTAGTACTTATATTAAAATCGCAAACATTTCAAATTAAAACTGAAAATTGACAAAAACAGCCGACTATCATGCCTTTTTTTTAGCATTTAAGTTTTAATACAATAAATATTGTCACAAAGAAATTGTTTTTTCACCTCCACCATGAATGAGACGAGAGTTGTTCATTATGTCGCAAAGTGAGTCTTGAGTAAAAGCGTAGTATAAATCTTATAAATTGTCTTATGTAGCATGATGCTACTGTGTGCAGGAATGGTCAGTAACATGCGTTTTTAGTCATGTAGTGTGGGCTCTTTTCTGAAACACAGTGGAAATGCCAGTATAGACGAGGACCGTTTTCATTTTAAAACGCATTTTAAAATGAAAACGCACCAGTGTAAGTAGCCTTACGTCTATGGTGGTTTGGACACTTACGCACTACAGGCTCATGTAGAAATTACTTCTCTGGGCGTGACTGGTGTAAACTAGTGTTTTTTTATTGCTGTCTCACCAGAGCCAATCACCAGCACTTCATTTAGGCACAGCAAGCAAGCTGCATGCTTATTCGCTCACTATGTTGATGAGATTAGTCCTTTAGGTATCGAAATTTGGTATAGAACGACAAGAAAGTTTTCAATACTTGATGGTATCGAGGCAATTCAGTCCTTACTTGATATTCAGCCTTATAGTTCACATTCAGGTCTTGGCTCAATGTCTGTCTTATCACTTCTACATTGTACACAACACTATTGGTTTGTCTTGGCTTTGAAAGTTAGAGGGAGGTGGGGTTCAACTGGAGAACTGGCAGAGTCATGTTACACTGTGTAACACAATTACATAACCCGGGAAAAGAAATACTGCACCATTACTCATGCGCCTGTCAATTTAAGCTCTGATGAAAGTTCTTTTACAGTTCAGAGGTGAAGCCCTGGGCGAAGTAGTCATGGTTGATGGATTTTTGTGCAGTTAGCTTTCTTTGACAACCAGTTTTATTCAGCAAATGAATTTAGAGCAAATTTGTGTTGAGAAACAACATAGAATGGAAACGTAAAATATACCAAAAAAATTTATTCTAGAGTTGCGTTGAATTTAATTATAAAATAAATTTCCTTCCCAACCACACAAAATATTTTTTCATTAGCAGCATAGCCTCAGGAAGTAAAGTTAAAGTGAAGTGAAAATGGGAACAGACTAGAATACCAGAGACAACATTACTACAATAGGATACATCAGCGGTTCCCAATTCCAGTCCATGTTCCGAAGTGAGGTAAACCCCTGTTCAGGGAATAGGAAGCAATGAACACAATGTAGGGATCATATAGATCGGAACACAGTTCATTCACATAGCTCGAGTTGGTCATCTGCTTCCTACTCCCTGAGCAGGGGTTTACCTCACTTCGGAATTCAATGAACACGATGTAGTTAAACTACATTGATACATACATACATACATACATACATACATACATATATATACATATATATATATATATATACACATACATGCATACATATATATATATATATATATATATATATATATATATATATTATATATATATATTATTTTATATAGCGAGAAAGATCAGGAACTAAATGAAGATGAATGTTTTGCCATATGATGTGTTTATTGAACCAATCGGATAAGAGTAAATGGGAGAGTCAGCGAAAGTCTCATTTGATTGGCTATAAGAAGGTGGTGGACCCGCCCTCCCCCTCACACTTGCAAAACTCAGTTAGTGAGAGAATCGTGCCAAAATTGTAAGCGCAGAAAAAAGAAAGACGGAGCTGTACATATCAGTTTATTTCGGGAACTTTTTGCCACACGTGCACAACAAGTCATTTAGACATTTGCAACAGTTTCTTTTTTTTTTACACATACACATTGGTTTTATGCAGTCAATCCATTTTGCAGTTCTTTAAACTGTTGTTTTCACTTGCAAATTACTTGCAGTGCTTTTGACCGTCTTTAATGAAAACAATTTGCCAAAAGTGTAAGCGCAGAAAAATGGAGGTCAGAAAAAATGCAGATCATGTTTATTTTGTTTTAGCATGAAGCTGCAGTTTCACAAAACTTGAATTGCGCTAATGAGTAACAGTAAACTGCTGCAAATAAATTTTTCTTAAGCTTGAAACGTGATTTACACCTTTACAAAGCTACTCTTGTACATGCAAATTTAATTTACACTTACAGTCTTATGTACACTTCCAGAAATCTTACCTTGCGTATGCAAATCTTTTTGGCATTAAATTACCTTCATACGGGCCCCCTATTGAGGAACCCTGGCATACAGCAAGTGTCAGAAACGATGCACCCATTGCAGTAGTTCTGTATTTTGAATGCTTGATGTTCTGTATTTTGAATGCTTGATAGAAAATATATTTATGATTCAGTGGAGACAGCTGGCCCAAATAAACAGGGTACTGAGAGAGCAAGCATTTTGTGAATCCTGCATTGAACTTCTTGAGATTAGAGAATAAGTTGTCATTAAAATGACAGGAACAAAAAAAGATCTACTGCTGTGGTACAGTGGAAAAAATGGATTTTAACCATCTGATTCTTTGCAGCCTCATCTTTCAGAAGTGAAGATAAAACAGATTTAATTTCACAGCGTAGGACTGTTTCTTCTTGACATGTTAACCGCATGAACAAGCTACAGTGTTTGAGGGCAGGGTCAAGTTGTTTGCGGCCGGCCAACATAAAACTTGGGTGGATTTTATGCATATGTGTTCACCTGTGATGTGTAGCCATCACAGAAGTGGAATATGAATTACTGATGACTCATTTAGGATGTTCAGAGTAGTTTGTTTCATTTGGGAGACAACTTTATTTATCCTGCACTCTCAGCTTTACAACTTTTGCAGATCGTTTGCATTCACATACAGCTACATTACACACTACATAAAAGACAAAATGGCATAATAGGGGCACTTTAGTCAAATGCACTTCAGAAGAAAAAAAAAGATAAGCAAACAAACAATTTTACTTATTGAGGACATTGAGGAAAGCTACACTACCTTTTGGGGTCGGTAAGATGTTTTTGAAAGTAAGTCTCTCGTGCCCAATAAGGCATGAACAAAATACAGTTATTTATTTTGTATTATTATTTAAATTGTTCTTATATGCTGATTTGGTGTGCAAGAGACATTTCTCATTATTATTAATGTTACAGTTGTGCTACTTAATATTTTTTGTGTAAACTTTTTTTTATTTTTCAGGATTATTTGATTAGAAAATCTTTTGAAACGATGTAAAAAATCATTACTGTCACATTTCATAAATTGAATGCATTCTTGTTGAATAAAGGTATTAATTTTTAGTTTCTCAATATGAATTCTTGACCCAAAACATCTTAACTAAATGTTGTACAGTACAGTTGAGCTGTGAAAAGCATTGCCACTTTCAAGTACAGTTTGACCTCACTGTTTCTCACACATCCCTGTTAATGCTAGTGTCAGGTTTTTTTTGAATGTCTTCTCAAGGCCACCCCAGCTAGCTAGGTGGGCCAGCACCCTGGCATAGCCCCAGTGTATGAGAACATCGTCCTGTCGTTCCCATGGAGTTCACAAACATCCATTCTTTCATTCAGCAGACCCTGGATACCTTCAGCACATCTGGAAGACATCAAGCACACAAGCTACAAACTGACTAATGGGACATTGTGTTTCTGGTTGTGTGCACATGTACAGTAGGCATTACACGCTAAGCATGGACACGCATACGTTGATTAAATCACATCTTGTTGGGAAGTTGAAGCAGAGAGGATTAGATTGAGGATTAGAGGATTATGTCCTCAGGTCTGCTAGAGATGATTAAGGATCGTTCAAGCCATCAGAGTAAAAATAAATAAATAAAATGGATAAGTGAAAAAAGAGAGAGTTGAAAGTAGTTGAACTGACTGAAGCCATATTTGTTTGCATAAGTTCCATCTTTTTTTCAGAATGTCCTTTGCCTTGGTTTTAGTTCCTTCCAAAAAGGTTTAATTTTCAGCTCCATGGCAGTTTTGATTGTTCCCGGTCATCTTACACTGTAGAGGACGTGCTGCATTTGTACAGTTTTCATTTCTGCTGAGTAGAAAATGAAGCAGGTAGTATCATGAAGACGTTTTGTTATTTTAGTTTAACAGTATTGATTTTAGTTAGCTTGAGGTCCTCGTATAACGATTTTCAAGGTTCTTGTGCCAAAAATATTTGTAATTTAGTTTTATGTGACCATTTTCCACCCTCTGGAAAATAAATTGCCCATTCTTTTCCCTCAACCTTTTTCTTCTGTCTTGAAAGGAGTGAAGTTGAGGGTTTTGATGTCAGAAATCCAAATTTCCTAATAACCATGTTAAATATATATTTCACTGTGTCTTTTTTGGATTGTAATTTATTGTTATTTTTTGAGACAACGCATGTATATATAAAAGCAATGGGTTGTGCTATAATAGGAAGAAGGTCTGAGTAATAGATTTAAAAGGATATGTATTGTGTAAGTAGGAACTAAGTTGGAAGAACTGATGATTGGGGCACAAATAAACATAACATTTGTAGAAGTCTTATCCACAATAAAATCTCTTCTGCTTGGCATGAATTGCTACTGACATCATGAAGAAAATAACTACCAATTATCTCCTATTAGAAGTGTTTAAATTGCGGTTGTGGACTTGGATCTGGTATACAGTAGTGCAAACAGAAAGGCCAGTAGCACTTAGACCACAGCATGGCAGGCTTTCCAGGCAGAGTGAGAGTGTTTATGTTGCTATTCCTGAGGGATTGACTGGTTTTACAAGTTGTTTACTGTACTGCAACTGATGGTGCTGTGACTTATGGAAGTAGCTGGAGAGAAATAATTAATTTATTAATTTATTTGTACATATTCTTAAAGGTTAATTAACTTACATTTGGGAAGTACAGCCAGACTCGTGATAGCTCCTTGGCCACTGGTAATGTATTTGTCTTGCTCAATTGTTTGTCTGGCTCACAGTTTTTTAAGGAGTTATACGTGTTACCTGTGTGTTTGAGTGCAGAGCAGAACTGGTTGCAGTCTGTTTTGTCATTGGAATTCATAAGATCTGTGTTTTCCCCACAGGGTGGGACCAGGAGTTAGATAGAGTGGGTGGAAAAAAAAACAAAACATGGATTGTCTTGAAGAAAGAGTGAATCACAGTTAGACACAAAATGTTTAGATTAGAAAATGCTATGGCAGAGCTGATGGATTACAGATACAAACCTGTATTTAATTACAATTTATGAGTCAATGGTGAACCCAGTCACATTACACAGATGCTATGAACCATTGAGCTGCACAGTGACACCTGAGAGAAAGGGAGGCAAATGCTGGATGTATTTGATTTGTTGTTGTAGTTGCCCTGATTGTTATCTATACTCTGTTGAAATCAAGGCACAGAACATTTTTCTCTCATTATTTTATTTTTTTATTGACTCCCTTTGATCAAAGTATGAAGCAAAACACTTTTTAAACACCCAAGGCAGTGCTCAATTTTATGACACTTTTATTTTAATTTTTCACCATTTATTTCATTGTTTGGTTGGAAACATTATCTTAGCAGTTTTTTTTTACTTGTTAATAGTGTTAATGTAATTTGTGTGTTCTTTGCTAAATTACTTTCCCCTGTACTAGTTTTATGTAAAAAACACATTTAAGCCATTTGTAGGTTAAAATCTATACTATGCATTATGCAACATTAGATATATCTGTGCATCAGTGGGCAAAAAGTCATTGTCAACTCAACCAAAGGGTCCCTGGCTCAAATTTGTAATTTTGTTTATACGGTTTTCTGAAAAAAGATAAGGATGTATAGCAATGAAAGCTAACATGAAATGTCATGGATGTATATTTACTACTATTTTGCCAAAATGTTAAATTTCACTTGAGATTGGGAGCCAAATTACAGGGAGGACACCGAGATACACAGACACACAGATCAGCATATCTGTTAGTAAAATCTGTTGACTTTTGCTATCTTTCTTGCATTATATGCCAATGGTGACTGTTCAAAAATGTGAAAAAAATACTTTTCAGTGTTTTCCTCAAGTTATCAAAATCTAAAAAGTATAGGGGTGTGCGATGTGGTCTGCAAATCTTGCAATAACATCAAAATTGTTTAACTATTTGATATTATCCAGTATATTGCAAAAAGCAAACAAAACGGCAGATTGCACACATACGTTATGTGATGGGCTAGCAGGTTAGACTAGTGCATGTGCATGCGCATTTATATTGCGTTCTTTTACTGCATGAATCAGTGTATTAAAATACATTTAGAATTATCACATACTTCAAGATATGGCGCAGAACATGTATATATTTATGTTATTTCATATAGTTAATATCTCATGAAGAGTTCAGTTTTTTCCTCCAGAAGTCAGCATCTTGTCTACCAAACTGTTGTATAAAATCAATGAGTTAATATTAAGAGACTTACGTTTTAGACACCATTAAACAGAGCTGCATTAAACAGTGTGTAAATGCATTTAAATGACACTTCTACTGCTGCTTCTGTGTTTCCTCTGCATTGCAAAGATCAGTTTTGTTGATACTGATTTAATTTGCTTGGTAAAAGCCCAAATGCAAGAATTTGACTCAAAAGATGGTGCTCACTTCTAGAAAAAATGTCTTAAAGGTAGAAATAGTTTGAAATTATTCATTTCTATTATTGCTGTGAACTTACCACACAGAAGATGAAGAATATCAAAGAAATCAGAAACCAGCTGTTAGCACAATTAGAGATAAGATATCAGCACAATAACTTCAAAATAAATTGAAAAGTGCTTTTTCCCTACCAATCTCTTTCTAAAGCAATTGCATCCATGTTTATCTTTCTTCAGAACAAATATTGAAAAAAAACAAAAACAAATTTGAGCTGGGGAAGTTTCTGAAATTTGGTTGATTTGACAGAATGAACCAACTGCTTTTAGACACCCAAGTCTTTTTTTTTTTTTTTTTTTATTTTATTTTATTTTATTTTATTTTATTTTATTTTATTTTATTTTATTTTATAAAAATATCATACCCCAAGTCAACACTTCTCTCAGCTTTGTTTGTCAGCAGTCATTCAACATGGGTGTTGAATGGATATCTTAGAGATCTAAATTTAAGCAGATCTGATTTCTTGCTTCTGATTGAGTTACTCTAGTGTTAATGTTGCCTGTATTGCCTGGCTCTGTCTGGTGGTTAGCTCAGAGTAATCTACGAACCAACAGAAGCATGGCCACATTACACTTGGACCCTGAAGTGAAGTCTTCACTGCTCTATAATCCCAGCTACTCCAGGGCAAAGGCTGGTGGTGTCTTGGCATTTGAGTGTTACATCACAGGAACTAACAGATTAGTTATGTTACTAGGTTTGCGGTTGACTTGTTTGGTTGTGTTTTGTTTCCTCATCAGGCTTGGGAGCTAAGAAGAGATGACTCACTCTCCTGCTCTCACTGTCAAATCAACTGTTCAGTCAGCAGGAATTTAGCTCTGCATCTTTCACAGTGATAACATTTAAGTGAGAATGTTAAATGTTGCTTTGTGCAATAAACACTGTGTGTGCTACTGTGACACATATTTTGTTACATATGCAACTCCCTCACTTTTTTCTTCTGTGGTTCTACAGTGCTGAGCACTGACCTTATGTGGTTGCACAGTGTCAACTCTTATCCATCACATCCTGACCAAGGGCAGTCTATGTCTCTTCTCTCTCTTACACACAGTCACATTTCGGACTTCTGTCTGCATGTGCATGGCTGTAGTGGTGGTGCTTCAAAATACAAATTTGAGAAGAAACTTTAAAAGTTCAACTAATTAAAGTCTAATAATGTAATAAAAATCTAATATTTTTGTAATGTATTTTTATACTAATATATATATATATATATATATATATATATATATATATATATATATATATATATATATATATATATATATATATATATATATACATACACACACACACACACACACACACACGTAAATTTTTAATTATAAAGAATAATTTAAAAATGTGTTTATCTATAATGAAATCTTTTTTTATATTGTAAATAGCCTATATAATATATAGAAAATGTATTAATTATTTTATATTATAGAGGTATAATATAGTATACTAAAACATTATATTATATTACATTACATTTGGTGTTGATATAAGCTACTTGTTGGCCTCACAAAATAAGTCTCCCTGAATTGCTGATATACTTCTGGCATTCTGATATGATTTCTCAATGCTTTTTTTTTCTAGCTGATCTTCTGATGTCATATCCTCCCTTGTGTGAATCATTCAGTTAAACATTTTGTAAATAAGGTCAAACCCAATCAGCCGTCTCCAGTGATTAGCCAATGCATTTCCCTTGTCTCTTATCAGTGATCAGTGAGCTTTCTTCACTAGACTGTTGATCCGTCCTGAGGCATGAGCAGTGAGCTGACATGAGTCAGTCTGATTGGGGAGGCCTCTGGAAAAACATATGGGGAAGTGAAATTAACCCTGCTACAAGTGTGCAACGTGAGCGGAGTATAAACATACAGCATTCACTGGAGAGTCATTAAGGCCTCGAGATTCTGAAGTAATGAGATAACTGTGTAGCTTTCCCTTTCATGCTCTGTCAAAGCACGACTGACCAAACCAAGTGAACAGCAATGTATTGGAGTGCAAACAGAGCTATTTAAAGGGACTGTTCACCCCCAAAATTCTAATTGTATTCATTTACTCACCTTTATATTGTTGCGGAACCATGTTCATTTTACAACACAAAAGGAAACATTTAGCTGAAATTGTTTAATGTCTGTATAGTTGATTTTTTCCCCCCTTTTTTAAGTTTATTTAATTTTGGTTATTTTAGTACTGTAGCAAATTTTTTCACAGAATAACAGAAGAAAGTCATATGGTTTTTGAACAACACAAGGGTGAATAAACAATGACAGAACAGAATTTAAATTTTTGTGTGAATTTTACTTTTTACGTACATTTTCTGCTTCATTATTTAATCATGCAGAAACATGCTTTGAGGTACAGCTGTCATTTACAACACTAGTTATTTCACATTCTTCCACTCTATCCAAACATAGTAATGATCCATTGACCCAAGTACTGCTAGATTGTGCCATCTAAAACAGAGTTGATGTTAAAGTCCTACTGCAGTGCATATCCTGAGGCAGATGAGAGTGTCCCTCCCAGACTTGTTTCTCACGTGTGTTCACCTGTGTCCCTGATCCTCAGCTGATTAGCCCTGGGACTCCACACTCACATCATGGTTACCCAGCCTCTCCCGATGACATTCTCTCAGGCAGGACTTAATGGCTGCATCTTCAAACCTGTCATTGATGGAGTGTGCACTTGCTCACCTGGACTATAGCGGGCTGGAGAAAATGTATGGTGGTCGCTGTAAATTTAGCTGAACTTTAGGAGCTGAGAGCATATGATAGATGTAGCAATCTTAAGAATAGCATGAGTGGTAATTGGTGCCAATGACCTGTATGTAATATAAAAACAACGAAAAAGCAATCATCAAATATGCGCAAGGTAAGGGATGCAAAGAAAAGGTTTTTTTTTTTGTCAAGTAAAAAATTTGTAACTTAATGTACTGCGTAGCTTATATTGTAAAATGTATTTTATTTCTGTAATGGCAAAAATTTCAGCAGCCATTTCTTCAGTCTAAAGTGTCACATGATTCAGAAATCATTCTAAAATTCTGATTTGATGCTCAAGAAAAAAATTCTTATTTTAAGTGGTGAAAACCGTTGTGCGGCTTAGTATTTTTGTGGAAACTAGGGCTGCACGATTATGACAAACATATTAATTGTTAATTATTCCCTTGAAATTGTAATTGCAATTATTAATTACAATTATCACAGTTTACATTGTATGAGATTTATACGATTTTTTTGTTGCAATTGCATGCCGTATTTTTATATGAAAATAAACAAGCTGGAAACACTAACTGAAAAAGTTTTCTGTAGTATTAAGCCTCAAATGTCAACTATACATTGGATTGGTTTCTTCTTTAAATCATAAAAAAGTAAAAATATGAATGGTATTATAGTGTAATACTAAAACTAAAATGAAAGCAATGGCAAAACCCTTAAGATAATGTAAAAAAAAAAAAGCATCTTAAAGGGATACTCCTCCCCAAAATGAAAATTTTGCCATTAATCACTTACCCCATGTCGTTCCAAACCCGTAAAAGCTTTGTTTAGCTTCGGAACACAATTTAAGATACTCTGGATGTAAACTGGGAGGCTTGTGACTGTCCCATAGACTGCCAAGTAAAATACACGGTCACGGTCAAGAAAGACATTGAAAGACATCTTCAGAATAGTCCATCTGCCATCAGTGGTTCAACCGTAACGTTATGAAGCAACAAGAATACTTTTTGTATGCAAATAAAACAAAAATAATGACTTTAAATAAATTGTATTGAAATACATTTCTTACATTATAATCGCCTTTACGGTCACTTTCGATCAATTTAAAGCGTACTTGCTAAATAAAAGTGTTTAAAAAACATCTTTTTGACTCCAAACATTTTAACGGTAGTGAATGACTCTGAATTTGTTTGGACTTTTTGTTTTCTTTTAGGGTAATTTTCTTTTTTTCTTCTGTCTCCAGCGGTCACTGGTAGGATTGCGTTTGGTTTGTTTGTGTAAGCTAGTGACAGAACTGACGTATGTTTGCTTTTGAGGCCTCGCGGTGTGGTTTTATGAGCTCTGCGTGTTTGATACAAACAGTCCTTCCAGATGTTTTTGGAATTTCGTGACATTACAGAGAGGATGTGACCAGTGCAGAGTTCCTGCCAGATTTCCATGGCAATGTCTGTTTCCCATCCTGACAAAGAACACAGGGAGTATGAATGAATCTGCAGGCGTCTTAAAAGACATCCGTTTGGCTCGCAGTTTGGGTCTATATTTCTTACTTCTTAAATTTGATTGTGCTGTTTTCCTGTCGACACAATTTTTGTGTTGACGACAGCTTCACATTGCTGTTGTCTTTTTGTGGCTTGTTAATGTACTGGTGGCAAAATACAGGCCAACAGAAAAACTCATGCAGGTGTCTTGGCTAAGTATTGGGAATTTATAGACACCTCATGATTTTTTTTTCTTGTAACGTTTTTTCTTATTGATTGTTCTGCTGTGCAACGGCAAAACATTGATTTAAAACAAAATATGGTGTGTTGCCTTCGAAAATAAAACACACTTAGTCTATTTCCATTTTTGAATTAGAATATTACGTAGACCTTTGCATTAAGCTTAATTATGCGTAAATGTGTAGAATACCCATAGATTTAATAAACTTCGTAACATTCACACCTGGATGGCTCTTCTTCAAAAGATGCAGAGTTGTCCAACTCAAATGGATAAGCAATCAAGTTATATGCTTCTAATCCAATGAATTCTGAATTTATGAGTGTCAGAATTGCCGAAGAATTGCGATGAATAGAATATGTCCCCCACCTCAAGTCTTAGCAGAAAGTCAACATTTTCAGATTAGTTTTTTTGCAATGTTACTCTGTGTGATGCAATGCCACAGTGTAGAAGTGTTGTAACTATATTGTATATCAGTGTCTTATTCTATTCACCTAATTCATATATTCCGAGTTTCAGTAGTCTGTTATGTGGTATTTGTTAATGAAAAAAGGAAAAAAAACCCTCCTAATCTCTGTGTTTCAGCGGGAGCTGCCGGCACCGCCTTCCCTGCTGTTCAGGAAGCTGAGTAACCCCGACCTGTCTCCTGCCGCAGGAAAAACCAAACTGCAGCGGCAGCTCAGTCAGGATGACACCAGAGCCCGACGCAGCAGTATGGCTGGAATCCTCACCGGTGAGACATCACAAATTTGTATGCCTCCCTTCATTCGCTTTTTAAAAGACGTTTGTGTAAATCCTGATGATCCTGTTATGCAACATGATTTGAGAATGTTTTGAGAATATCTGACCTATTGTGCAATTTTTTTTTTTATGTAATAAATTTGCTTTTATTTAATAAGCGATCTACACAGACTGCAGAAATTGGTTTTCATTATATTTAAGCTGTCAGAGAGAATCTGTGGCTTGGCTTTGATTTGGTTTTGACCACAGAATACAGACATGGATACAAACAAGACTATGTCCTAATTCTGTGTTTCCTTGGTGTGCTGCAGGAAAGCAGCTTCTGCCTCTGTCCAGCAGCATGCATGGTGGAGTGAGTCAGCTGGCCTGGCAGCAGCATGCAGGAGAACCCAATAACTTGGTCCGCATGAGGAGTCAATCCTTTGGCCAGTCTGCCCCCTCTCTCACTGCGGGACTGGTGAGTGCACGTGCACCACACATGCGCATGAACCCTCCCTATCTGTTCCCATCCAACACAAGCCGATGAATCCAAAATTACCCAAAATGCAAGTGAAAATCTAAAAAAATGCAATTAAAAGTGATATTTATAAGGAACTGCAACATAATACTTGGTGTTAATCAGTTTGTAAAAATGATAGTCTGACCATCAGTGTAAAAATTGCCATCATATGTTTGTCTTTGTTTTTTTTTTACTCCAGATCTCTGTGATGCATGTGGTAAAAATTAGTACATTAGTACCCATGTGGCAAACAACAAAAACTTCTAAATGTTAACTAAAACAACATAAAAAAATAAATAATTAAATAACAAATTTGCCCAGGAAGCATTTCTTATTAACATTTAGTATAACTAAAATAAAAATGACTAAAAGCTATACAGACATTTAAAAACACAACACCAACAACAAAAAATACTAAAATTTTAAATTAAAAGGAAAACAAAAAAATATAAAAATGAAAACTAATTCAAACTATTAATAAAAACTACAAAATTGTCTCCGTTATAGCTACCAAAATTACCTTTGTGGCAAATGATTAAAATTTAAGGACTGAATTTTAAATAAATGCCACTGATGCAACTTATAATGAATGAATAGGATATAGTGAGTGATGAGTTTATTTTGTTGTGCACTCTTAAGCCTAGTGCCATAGCTACATCTGCTGTCCATGTGTAGTACTGCAGCATTGAAAGTGGCGAAAAATAGTAAAAGGAATGTTTTGGTTCTATTTGATTGGCAACCTTCCCGTACCATGAAGCTAGATTAGCTGGCTAGCCAGATAAGTTTCAGGTTAGTTTGCACCAATCCTGGGTTTTAGGTACCACGCAAGTGGCTTGGCTTTTAGTGGCATTCATTGCCATAGTAACTTACACTCCACGGTTCATCTGATCCAGGGCAGGTTATGTTCTGGGTTAGAGATCTCAAACTGAAGCTGGACCAATCAGATGTGAGAGAAGTGACACATGTCTGACACAAAGTCACTCTAGTTTATCTTGCTCTAAAGTAAAGATCACTAATGCTAAAAAATCAAATGATGATTATATAATAAAATTATATTCCTGATAATTACGGAGTCATTTTATGATTTATATAATTAATGTGAGTATATGATTATTATTATAATTATTTATCTTTTACATTTTAGTTAACCTTTAGCAAAAACCTTTAACCTTTAGTTTTGAATCTCGCTGGGTCTCTCGCGAGAAGTAAATCAAACTTGCTTTGTGTTGCAAGGCTTTGTGATTGGCTGTTCACCAGTGATGTCACACATTCATGTGCACATGCTCCACAAACTCAGGATCAAAGCCTGAGTTGACAAAGAAAGTTGATGAACAGCATCATGGTACCAACAAAGCTGGATTGGAGAGGTTTGGTTTTGTCAACTCAAAACTAATCCTGTAACTCTGAATTTGTTCAGATACCATCATGGAACAGGCCCCCGGTCTCCCTCGTGAAACCAAAACGGAAGTAACTTAAACTGCAGTTCATCGACTGGCCACTTGAGGCTGGCTCCAAAAGGGAGTCAGCCCCCTAGACTACCCATGTTATAATGGCCAACTTTACAGCAGAAATTTTTTTTTACCTCCTGGTACAAAAAGTGGTTTTGGTCTATATAGCTAATTTTGCTCCTCATGAGAGCTGATATTAAGCCTTAAAGTTCTGCATAATTAAAGGCTTGGTCACTCGAGTGACAGGTGGATCGCCGTTGCTATCACCACCGTCGAGCTAGGTGGCCGTGGTTTCAGCACCCAGCTTCTGCCTCTTTGCCCATTTTCGATTATCCAATTAATTTTTTGGATGTAGTCTTTTGTGGCATACTGTACCTTTTTAATGACTGTATAATAAGATTACTAGATAGAGATGGACTGTTAATGCTAATCAGGATGAGAATTGTTCTGTAAACCATAGTAAATGGGAGTAAAACATTCATGATTCCCTATACTGTGTTTGCTGTTTTCAGATCCTTAAGTCCACTACTGTCTGATAAATGGCTAGTCATGGAGAGTTTGAGTGGATTTGCTCTACACTGTTGAACATTAAGCCTTGTACATGATTTTCAGTTGGGATTCTCATGGTTGTTTCTAACCACGAGGTGGCAGCATTGCCCACATCCATTACACACTGAGGCACCGAATGCACACCATGTTGAACAAAACGGTCACATTCTTGAATGGGTAAAGTGCTACACATGGGCTGTAATTATTTCAGCCCTTAGGTTTATGCATGAATAATGTACTCAGCACTGCAGTGTAGCACAGTGTTCTAATAAAGTAGTAATTAATATGCCAGTGCTTCAGCAGACTTTATTTAAAAGGCCTTGTCTGTTTAAAAGAGAAGCCATGAACACACTAATTGCTGCTTATTAGGCGTTATATGCCAGCAAACAGTAGCACGCTGATAATAAGATGTGATTTCATTTGGTTATTTTTTCTTTTTATTTGGAAATTAATAGATGCCAACTAAAAGATTCCATTACCCAAAACAAATGAAAAAGTCTGACAGCAAAAACAATTTCACATTACGTTTCTCATTATCACTTGTTTGGGACATGTCTTGATCCGCACTTTTTACATAATTCTGCCCACTGATATCAAAAATATCTAACGTGATATTAATCTTTGCTGATTGACAATTCTCTGAGCCTGGCAAGTGTGATGTTATACTTTCTTCTTATTCATAGGCATAATAATATGGCAAATGACCCACTGTTGGTTCATCCTGTGGGGATGATGTTCATAATCCTCAGGTCCGGGCTGTGAGGGCCAGGGGAGCCGCTTCTCTGCTGGTTTATTGTATGAGGTATGGGAGAGACATAGAAGACGGATGGAGTGACTTAAAAGGGAACCATGCAGGATAGGCAGATGGTGTTTACCTTCCAACTGCAGGCATGGAGCTGTGTGTGTTTTGTGCAAGCATATTTTTATTTATTTTTTGGTGTGTGATTTTTGTGATGGGAACCATAACTGATTATGCAAAGTGATTCGTCTGATTGGTTTTCATAAGACTTATTGTTCTGCCAACAAGTTACTCACTAGAGGCAGATAAGGTGCTGGAAATGACATTATTCATTGAGTTAAGAGATTTGAAAACACACCATAAGTTTTTAACTTGTTACTAGGGGTGTAACGGTTCACAAAATTCACGGTTCGGTTCGATACAATACACTGGTGTCACGGTTCGGTTCGGCACGGTTCGGTACGTTTTAGATACAGCAAAAAGAAAAAGTTGGCAGATAAATTTCCTTGATTTTTAAAAAATGTTTTATTTATTAAAACTAACAAAGTATGTTTTTTTTATTTTTTACATTGAACAATGATGGAGCTATTCTTTACCCATCTTCTATGGTGTTTTCTTAGCAGCATACTGTATAAAACAAAAACAGCTCCTTATAAAAAAAAAAATGAAAATGTTATATTAGTTATGAACAAATACAAAAATGTAACTTTTTATATGGAACTCTATAACTCTTTATATTGAGTGTGTTTTTACTCAATTGGTTCTCTATAGGGCTTATGTTTTTTGTAACGAAGCAGGAATTACGGTCTGTCTGAAATGGGCTCGTGAAGGAATATTGTAACGGGGCTCAATTACATTAAGCATGTTCTTAAAACCTACGTTTTCCACTACAGAGTAAGGCGCTCGCTCACTCAGTACGCGCTGAAGGCTCGTTGCAAAATGGCTAATGCGTTTAACAGACCAGAAATAGAAGATCCTCCAATAACCAACAGGTCTGGTGTTTGGGTGCATTTTGGATTCCCTGTAAGCTATAATATAATGGTGATGATAGAATGAATGGTAAATAGTAAGGTCTCATATCCGCGGCTATAACGTAAATGTACCAAACGCCGTGGTGATGTCTTTTGCCCTGTTTGAATCCGTTGGAAATGTCTGTCTAAATGCTGCGGGGATAGTTTGTTGCGTGTATTTTTCGCCTTTTTTTCGTCTTTTCCCAGATACTGACACACTAAGGTGATGTCGGCGTAAATGAGTTGACATGTTTCAAGTATCCCCGCTGGTGTTTTTTTTTTTTTTTTTGTATTCCCGCTGGTGTAACCCTAGATGCGGCATATCGTTGTTTTTTTTATCCACCGCTCTCTTGGCATCATCATTGTAGCTTACAGGGAATCCAAAATGCACCCAAACACCAGACCTGTTGGTTATTGGAGGATTTTCTATTTCTGGTCTGTTAAACGCATTAGCCATTTTGCAACGAGCCTTCAGCGCGTACTGAGTGAGCGAGCGCCTGACTGAGTAGCCTAACATAAACATATAAGTTGGTGTTTTTTTCTTCTTCGGGGGTGTCAGGGACGTTGTCTGTTACCTCGTTTGGGTTATTGGGCTACCTTGTTGAACGCATATCATTATATTTCACAATTTTTTTTTATTTTCCAAATATAATTAATTAGTCCAACGAACCGTTCAATACGAATACGCGTATCGTTACACCCCTACTTGTTACCTATATAAGTGATCAGACATGCATCTGGGACATGATCAAAAAGTACAAAAATTAGATTTTCATTGAAAGGAGGACCGGAGCTATTCGTAGGGAACAGATAGACACTTTTTTTTGTTTTTATTTATTTTGCAACAACATAGCAACATGTATAATTATATATATATATATAATATATATATAATATATATATATATATATATATATATATATATATATATATATATATATATATATATATATATATATAATTGTGTTAGTTTTTATATTTTCATATTTCTTCTCATATTTTTAAGGAATGTGATAGCAGGAAATATACACAGGTCACTGTTTCCTGTTCAGTTCTTTTAATGGCATGCCTTAGAGAAGAAAAAGTTTTTTTGTTTTCATGTTCAGTCTAAATTGAGATGGCAGTGAGGTTGGAGCAAGTCAACAGTGGCATTAACAAACCATGATATTTGCATAATATTTGCATATAGGCATGCAAGGTTGTTCTAGAACTGCAGGAAATATTGTTATTCATTCCTGTTTCTTTATTTGTGCCTCGTTGATGTTCTTGTCTGATGTTCAGATATCATATTAAAATAAACAGCTGGTCTGCCATGGAAATCTAAAACCGTATTTTATCAGCTAAAGACAGATCGGATAAAGAAGCAGATTCTCAGTTGAAGTTCCTTTTGCACAGAGGATACCAGACTTAAATTGTGCAGTGGTTGTATATCTTAAATGGTGATTTGTTTTCCCCTCCCAGGGAATCTGGTCTTTAGTGTGGTTAATGGAGCTTTTATAGGCAGTCGGAGGCCTGCGTAAGTAGCTGTGGGTCTCATGAGTAAACAGTCAATCCTTTGTCACTAAAATCTTTTAATGGGAGAGTGAAATGTGTTTCCATCCTTTAAAAATTAAGCTTGAGCCTATACCTCTCTCTTGATCGATTCATTTATGAAAAAATGTTACCCAGAGGCAATAGGCTTTAACCAAGACACAAAGAAGACCAAGAAAATCACAAGACCAGTATGATCGCTCATCTTCCATTATTGAGGTCACAAACAGCTGAAGTGAGTGACTATGTACAGGATTAAATGTTCAAAAGGCAATTGTGAATAATTACTTGAAAGAGACGCTCCAACCAACCCAAGGTGATGAAACTCAGGCAGCAGTAGAGGCTGCTGGGATCTCTCTCTTTTTTTTTTTTCTATGCTGTTGGCTTTGTTTCTACAGTATTTACCCACTCTGCTTGTTTTCTTTATCTGGGTATGACAGTTGTTGTTGTTTTCTGCTGTGTACATTCTGTTTCTATCTTCAGGCTTTTAATCTGACGTTCCTTGCGTTTGGCCCAAATCTTTTTTTTTTCCAAATCATTTTCAAATTATTTTTTCAACTATTTTAGTAAAATGTATGTAAATATATCATCCATCAAAAAAAAAAAACTGTCTATTGACCACTAATTCACACCGGTAGATTTCAGTATAAATCCTAAAACATAAACAGAATCAGAATTAGCTTAATTTGCCAGGTGTGTGCAACCACACGAGGAATTTGAACAACATTAACAAAATAACAAAACCAAGTGATTTCAATCATTTTGTATGTCAGTGCTACTTCTAAAATTTAGAAAATCCAAAAGGAAAAACATAGAAACTGCAAAGTTCCCATCATCCTTGTCACCACAGGGAGTGATGCTGACTTGCTCTTTTACCTTAAGGTTACACATTCAACAGCCAGTGGAGAGAGAGAGAAACAGGAAGAGAAAACATACATCCTAAACGCAGTGTTACTTTTCTTTTTACTGCCCTTGATTACTTCACCTGTCGAGCCACAGGACACATTCATAATTCATCTCTGAAAAAAGACAGACTGGATGTTCCTGTTCTTGCTTGGAGTCAGAAACTGAGGATAGTTGTACTTAACCTATATCCTGCAGAATGCATTTAGGCTAAAACAGGGACTTACTAAGTTAAGACTTACTAGCATAGGCCTGAAACAGTTATGCAGATGTCAATTCATTGCAAGCACCAGTACATATTTTATCAGTTAATGCATTTCCTGGGAATCGAACCCATTATGTCGCTAATGCCATGATGTACTGTAATTTTATCATGCCTATTGCTTTTATAAGAATACCACAGCTGCTGTAGTTCTTGTCCTTGGAGTTCTCGATTCAACTCTTTAGAGTAGAAATCCTTTTTGATGTAATAGACAATCTGATTTATTATTGATGTTTCATTTATGCTTCTTTCAAAAAGGCTTTGTGGGATGCTCTGATCGATCGATATAGGTAATCATACTCCATCGGTGCTGTACTAAACTTGGCTGCTCTCCCAATCCAACTGCAATGTGATGACGTCAATGCGTGAGGATGTACATGATGTGTGGGGACGTAAATGATTTGGTGCCGCAATCTTGTCATTGTTGGTGTGGAATCTATCAGGGCTTGAATTTTGGCATTGGAATTCTACAACCCGAATTCCGGAAAAGTTGGGACGTTTTTTAAATTTTAATAAAATGAAAACTAAAGGAATTTCAAATCACATGAGCCAATATTTTATTCACAATAGAACATAGATAACGTAGCAAATGTTTAAACTGAGAAATTTTACACTTTTATCCACTTAATTAGCTCATTTAAAATGTAATGCCTGCTACAGGTCTCAAAAAAGTTGGCACGGGGGCAACAAATGGCTAAAAAAGCAAGCAGTTTTGAAAAGATTCAGCTGGGAGAACATCTAGTGATTAATTAAGTTAATTGATATCAGTTCTGTAACATGATTAGCTATAAAAGCTTTGTCTTAGAGAAGCAGAGTCTCTCAGAAGTAAAGATGGGCAGAGGCTCTCCAATCTGTGAAAGACTGCGTAAAAAAATTGTGGAAAACTTTAAAAACAATGTTCCTCAACGTCAAATTGCAAAGGCTTTGCAAATCTCATCATCTACAGTGCATAACATCATCAAAAGATTCAGAGAAACTGGAGAAATCTCTGTGCGTAAGGGACAAGGCCGGAGACCTTTATTGGATGCCCGTGGTCTTCGGGCTCTCAGACGACACTGCATCACTCATCGGCATGATTGTGTCAATGACATTACTAAATGGGCCCAGGAATACTTTCAGAAACCACTGTCGGTAAATACAATCCGCCGTGCCATCAGCAGATGCCAACTAAAGCTCTATCATGCAAAAAGGAAGCCATATGTGAACATGGTCCAGAAGCGCCGTCGTGTCCTGTGGGCCAAGGCTCATTTGAAATGGACTATTTCAAAGTGGAATAGTGTTTTATGGTCAGACGAGTCCAAATTTGACATTCTTGTTGGAAATCACGGACGCCGTGTCCTCCGGGCTAAAGAGGAGGGAGACCTTCCAGCATGTTATCAGCGTTCAGTTCAAAAGCCAGCATCTCTGATGGTATGGGGGTGCATAAGTGCATACGGTATGGGCAGCTTGCATGTTTTGGAAGGCTCTGTGAATGCTGAAAGGTATATAAAGGTTTTAGAGCAACATATGCTTCCCTCCAAACAACGTCTATTTCAGTGAAGGCCTTGTTTATTTCAGCAGGACAATGCAAAACCACATACTGCAGCTATAACAACAGCATGGCTTCGTCGTAGAAGAGTCCGGGTGCTAACATGGCCTGCCTGCAGTCCAGATCTTTCACCTATAGAGAACATTTGGCGCATCATTAAACGAAAAATACGTCAAAGACGACCACGAACTCCTCAGCAGCTGGAAATCTATATAAGGCAAGAATGGGACCAAATTCCAACAGCAAAACTCCAGCAACTCATAGCCTCAATGCCCAGACGTCTCCAAACTGTTTTGAAAAGAAAAGGAGATGCTACACCATGGTAAACATGCCCCGTCCCAACTATTTTGAGACCTGTAGCAGAAATCAAAATTGAAATGAGCTCATTTTGTGCATAAAATTGTAAACTTTCTCAGTTTAAACATTTGATATGTTATCTATGTTCTATTGTGAATAAAATATTGGCTCATGTGATTTGAAAGTCTTTTAGTTTTCATTTTATTAAAATTTAAAAAACGTCCCAACTTTTCCAGAATTCGGGTTGTACTGATTCCCGCAAATATTTCAGCATGAAGGATGCCCGGGAGAGATGACATATTGTATCATTTGCACGTGCTTTTGAGTCTTGCATGTTTAAATATTCAGGTGCTCAATTCAGTAAATGCGCACTCTCTGTGAGACAACTTTCTGTAAGCTCACAAACAAAGCATGCACACACAGAGCTGCATGTTACAGCAATCTACTACATAATAAAGTTATGTTGCGTCTTATTGCACGTAGTGGCCAAATACATACAAAAATGTCAAAATTCCTGTCTTGAGAAGTATTCATGTAAACAGTCGATTTATACTAAACATTGTCGTTATATAGTCTATTAAGTGAATGTAAACAGTTGAGATAGAAAACTTGTGTAACAGATCCGTGCATGAGGTCTTAAAGAGACAGCAACCTAAATAAACCTGTTGGTGTCTGTCATTAATAATTATTTATACATTGAAGACAAACATGTGTTATGTTAAAGTTAAACAGATTATTCAGTTTCTGGGGTATTTCTGTACCCGAATATTACTGTTATAGGCCTATCTACCTGAACAAAACACTGTTAACTTTAGTTGTATCTTTTTGTGCTTAATTTCTTAACTCCTCTTCTTTTTTTCCCTACTTTCTCTGCTGTCATCACCTCTTCTTGATGTATTTTTTTCTTTCTAACATGTTCTTATCCTCATATGTCAAAGCTGTGACCTTTTAAACATCACACAGGGGCTGGATTCAAACTTTAATTGGTCAGAATATGACAAGTTCTTTAGCTGAAATGATCGCTTTGAACCTTGTAATTATGAACCGGTTCTGAATTCTCTGTTAGTCATTAATATCCAAGCTTTCAAAAGCAAGCTTATATGTCTGTTATGACCAGTAACATTTGTTTGTTGAATTCATTTTAATGCATGTGATTGAGATTGTCTATACTGGCTGTTCCATTCAAATGAGCGGATCCTAATTCAGTTAATTACCCAGTTCTCCACAGGACTCTCACAGTCCTTTTTGTCTATCTTCCTCCCCATGGTGAGATTCTGGTTGATATTCCAGATAGCAATTAAGATGCATATGAAAAATTAAATGCGTCTGCTTGAGATCAGTGCATGTTTGAAGCACAGTCAATAAACACAGCTCAACAATACTCTTGGCTTCCGGCAACTCATTTTCCAAAAATAATTGTCTGACAAGGTTTTTTTGCTTTGTTTTTGCAAGCTCCCTTGTTCCTGTTTTGCTTATTCCCGTGTCTGTTCCTCAAGGACTATGAACTTCAGTGCTGGTGGAGGAAACCATTTCCTCTGTGTTTTGAAGCAAAGTAAGAGTGCAAGAGACTTTCATGCTTTGTGCTGTGGATTTGCCTTCATATGTTCTGCAGGTGCATTAATTAACAATATGGGGATTGAATTTGAGTGTTACTTACAGAGTCGACAGGTACAAATAACAAGGCATAAAATTCAACCTTTGTTCAGTGTGAAATCCCAGTGGTATGTAATTTTTACACTTTTCATGAATTTCAAAAGGTGAGGAGTGTAATTGAGAAAAAAATACTTTTTACTTTTCCAGCTTAATACGCAGAGACAACTACCAGCCCTACTTGGCAACACTTGTTAAGCTTGTTTTTAACAATTATTACAAATGTATAAATAATTATTTATAAATGTATAAATGATATATTTATACACACACACATTCATACACAACAACTGTTCAAAAGTTTGGGGTCAGTAAGAATTTATTTTGAATAAATTATCAATTTTATTCAGTAAGGATGTACTTGATCATTCGTAGACTAGCATGAATTGGATAACTAGAGACAGTAAGGACGAAATGCATTGCTACAAAAGTTTAGTAAAAAATTTCTATTCATCAAAGGATCAGTTTTCACAAAAATATTAAGCAGCACTGTTCTCCGCATTGATGATAAGGATTCTTGAGCATAAAATCAGCATATTAGAATGATTTTTGAAAGGTCTTGTGACATTGAATACTGGAGTAATTTTCAAATAGAAAAAGTTATTTTAAATTGTGATTATTTCACAATATTACAGGTTTTACTGAATTTTGGAATCAAATAAATGCAGACTTGGTAAGCATAAGAGATTTCTTTCAAAAACATTTCAAAAATGTTTTGTGCAATTATATATTATACATCCCACACCAGCCTAAATATCATACACTCTTGATATCTCTTCTCTGACAAAGCTTTGGGTCTGGGGGTGTCTTATTTTGTCAGTTTTAAAATTAGTTTGAGATGGAAATAGCTGTTGTTTCTCTCAAGAGTCTTAACAAGTGCTATGAGACAGGGTGTCATAGAATATTCTTTCCCTCTCTCTAGTGTTGTTGTCATACATTTCTCATTGTTTTTGCCCATATTACAGTCTTGTTACTTTGAATTGATGCATTTAGAGTATGAGGCTCTATTAGCATGTGGTTCAATTAAAATGAGTGTTGTATAAAGTGTTATGTGCTCATATAGCATATTTGATATGGTTTTTGTGAGAGCTTGATTTGAAATGCATAAGCTTGCTGCTCAAGGAGTCTGTTTAATTGCTGTCAGTGGACTATATTTCTGCCTCAAGGCAAGCATCGACGTCTGTTTTAGCTCACCTGCTGATCTCACAACCCATCTGTTCAAGGATCTGTGTATTTACTACATGCACAATGCTTCATACTGTGTACTTGTGATAAAGGGCTTGACTATATGGTTTGTGTGACTGCTTTCGAATGAAGCGGCTGTCTTGCAAATGTATAAATCTATTAGCATTTGTTAAACAGGCTCTTTGCCTTTAGAGATGGTTTCACTGCACGAAGCAGATGATGTTGGTAGATGATTGTCTGTGCCTAAGGCTTTAGCTTGAATTAGCTTTTTAAATGGGCTTTAGCTTTGACTGGGTGAATTATATCGCTGTACATGTATGAATCCACTGCCATTTCTGTTCATCTGCATCTTTATTGTTGCGTCGTAAGCATGGGCCAATTACCGCTTTCAAGGTTTACAGCGATTTGAAAATTTCACAGTATTTTCCATTATACCGTTCATGCGGTATGCACTGTTTTCCATGTCTCCTCCAAGACTGAAAGTGTAGGAATCCCTCAGACTGAGTGCAGTGTAGAGAGTAACACTGACCCCTCCTCCTCCTGTTGGTGCGAGCGAGCGGTCAGTCACGTGTGTGAAGGATGGCCGAACTTAAGGCCCGGGTACACTTCACATTCAGCTTTCCCTTCCGTCTTGCGCAGCGTCTGCACAGCTGTCAAAAAAATAACTCAACCACAGATGAGCGCGGACGGATGAGTTCGACACATGCGCAGTACCATGGGGTGTGTACTGTACCAAGTATACTTTGGCCTTTACGCGATCGGCAACCACCTGTTTTTTGCGTTATTGCAACTCACCGTTCTGGACTTGCACGAACTGCGTTGCAATGCAGTCATTTTTCAAAATGTAATTTATGTGAAAATATGGAGTCTGTAAATGCCCGCTAAGATAGACCAGAGACGCTGAAGACGGACACACAGAGAAAAATACTATGAGCAGGCAGATCACTCACTGTTTATGATGCACAAACTATTGGAAGAAAATCCTCAATATTGATTTGGGGGTTTATGTGTTTCTGGGGGAGCTGACTTGTCTTCTAAAAAGTTTATGTGGTATAATTTCAAAAAGCTTTTCAGAACATAGTGTTTTTGCTTCAAATTGGGTTATTAAATCCAATTGTGTGTAATATTATTATTATTATTATTATTAGTAGTAGTAGTAGTAGTAGTATATAACTAAATGATATGAAATACTATAAATTATATGTATATTATTATTATATAACTAAAATTAAATAACTGTAATTACAGATTTAGGTTAAATAAAGATGTCTTTATTGTTTTCTTTTTAGGAAACAAATCAAAGAAAAAAACTCTACTGTATAGTCTACTGTTTCTTATATTCTCTGTGTTGCTCAAAAACAAAATATATTGTGTCCAGCGGGAAATTATTACTATTTTTTTACCGAGTCATTTAAAAATAAAACATTACAGAGCTGGAACAACAATACTGTGATACCATGAAACCATGATATTTTTGCTCAAGGTTATCATACCGTCAAAATCTCATACCGCCCCATGCCTATTATTGACACTGTATTTATGCTTCACTTTCCTTTTTATGCAGACCTTATTTAAACTGTATTTTAGCAGGTAGATGAAACGTCAGATCTTAGAAATAAAACTTTCTGTCAATTATGTTGAAGGGATCATGATTTGAGAAATCAGCTTTTACTTGAGTTTTTATATATAAGTGGTCATTGCTGTATAACCAGGGTGCGATTTGTGAAAAAAAACAGAGGGGGGGATGTTTTGAAAATAAATAATGAGAACATGAACTAGATGACGTCATGTGCTAATTAGCATATTTATGACGTAAGTGCGTCGTATTGTATTGCCTCCCAATGCTCACATACTGCAATTTAATTTAGCCATTTAATTTAATTCTCATAAAACTGTTTTTATTACTATATTTTAATGTTTCTGTTGTCAGAAAACGGAATGAATATTATAATGACTGAAACGCGGTCCATTAAGACTACATAACCAGCTCTCAAACATTAATCTGCACTAATGAAATCAAATACACATACGATAAAGTCAGTGGTCGTGCTCTGACTGATGTCGGTTATACTTGCTTGTAAAATAGAATTAGAAGCAACATAATATACCAATCAGATAGCGCCGTGGGCGGGACATTGAGCAAGTCTGAGGAGTGGTGAATACAGAGAGGCTGAGCGGCAGCTATATCAGAGCCAGCCAAAGTAGCTCATTTTAAAATAAAATTGACTTTAATCAAACCACGGATCCGTGATAAGTTTTGTGATCCGTCTAGCCACTAATGTAGTAGCACTGATCACTTTGAGGGGGAGATAAAGTTATCCCCACTGGGGATAAAAATAATTCAGCAGAGGCAGGGATACATTGACCAGAAAGGGGGAAATCCCACGCATCCCCCCCGGCAAATCGCACCCTGTGTATAACCTTCATTTGGAATCAAATATTAGGAATGTGTGGTTGAACTTTAATTTTTAATGAAGTTTAAGCTCACACAAGTAAAACATTGAGCATTTGTTCGCTTCATTACACCGCGGATTCCTTTGTAAACGACACAGGTTGACACTGGATCTGCAGAGAGATTAAAAAGCAGTGCTATTCCGTCTATATTGAATCCAACAGGAATAGTGCAACACACTTTTGAGTGAAAAATATTTGAATTATGTGTCACAATTGCTTTGTTAGAAATGGCCTGATATGTCCCAATTATATGTACAATCCTAACAAAAGTGATTGAAGGCTCCAACTATGAAGGACATAGTTTGTCAAACAGACACACAGAAAGTTAGTTTACTATGCAAAACTGTTATTAAATCATAGCAGTGGGCACTTTCTTCTAAGTATTCAATGCGGCACACCCTGTTTCTCAAAAAACTGTTTCCCGAACCAGCCTCAAAAAAGGGTAGAATGGTGTTTCTTGAGCTGGCCTCAAAAAATGGTAGAAAATAGCCTATTACTTATTGATTTTGTTGTTTTTGTATGTAAAAACCACATTAAAATTCATAAGTAGACCTCAGACAATGGTATAAAATAATAGAAAAGGCCAGTTCATGACCACTTTAATAGAAATCAGGGCTGGGTAATGTTACTAAAATATATATTTCAGTATTTTCCCCATGATTTGCTCAGAAATTGATTTAAATTGAGATTTAATTTTAATATATGAAAAAATACTGCATAGAAATATTAAATTCTTCTCTTCTGGGTCAGTCTCCACCGGCATTCACGAGAATACCACGACGTCTACATGTGATGCGGGAGCCATTATTCTGACATAGAACACACATGTGCAGCGCCTTGTTTACAAGCAGAGGAATGCACACACAATTTTTGTTTTCTTGGTGTATAGAAATTATTCTTGTAGCTTCATAAAATTAAGGTTGAACCACTGATGTCACATGAAATAACAATGTCCTTACTACCTTTCTTGGCCATAAAACCTTTCAATTACGTTGGAGTCTGTGCAGGGTCAGAAAGCTCTCAGATTTCATCAAAAATATCTTAATTTGTGTTCCAAAGATAATAAGCCTTTTTCACACTTCCGGGTTTTGTGTTTCCGGTGCTCACCAACGCCGGGTAAACTTACTTCCGGTGACAACAACAATGGCCGAGACCAAGAATAGGTGTTGCTGTAGCGTCCCTCAGTGCAGCAATTCTAAGCAAAAACAACCTTATTTGAGTTTTCACGGGTTTCCAATGAACGAAGACCAAAAAAAGAAATGGGTCATCGCTATTAGACGGGATGAAGGGTCTACGTTCGTCATTCGGAGAGGCAGCACGTATGTCTGCAGTCAGCATTTTACCGCTGACGACTACATTCCAGGAAGTTCGCGGCTAAAAGTCGGTGCCATTCCCAGTCGTTTCCCTTGGAATAATTTCTATGTACTCCCTCAAAGACTATCAGCTTTTGAGAGATCTGCCGTTCGACTTGGCGCGGATGTACGTGTTCAGGAGCAGCCGGTGGTCACAGAAGATGCATCCAATGAATCCAGTCATATTGAGGAACATGACTACGCGGCACGCCCACCTGCTGGTAAGCACTAATGTTGACTTTTGCTTGTGTATTTCGGTGATAACAGTGTAGACTGTGTGTGTGTATATATATATATATATATATATATATATATATATATATATATATATATATATATATATATATATATATATATATATATATATATATACACACACACACACATACATATATATATATGTATGTGTGTGTGTGTGTATATATATATACGTGTGTATACATACACGCACACATGTATGTATATATATATATATATATATATACACACACACACACACACACACACACACACTATATATATATATATATATATATATATATATATATATATATATATATATATATATATGTATATATAGTGTGTGTGTGTATATATATATATATATATATACATACATGTGTGTGTGTATATATATATACAAATATACGTAATTAGTTGCTAACTATACTATTTTACATTTTTATAGGTGCATTAGATGAGGCTCTGCAGTACATTGAAGACCTGGAGGCTAGGCTGCAGAAAATGTCATTAGAGAAACAAACAACAATGAGCAGATTTTGTGTTTCTGATCACACAATGAAATATTACACAAAGTTTCCCTCACAGGAAGTTTTCCAGGTGTTCTGGGAATCTGTTTGCCCATCTGCCAGCAATCTTGTGTACTGGACTAAGGCACAGAGGATGTCACAGGAAGCCTTCCCAAGCCCTAGCCCTGCACGGAAGATCCAGCTCATAGATGAACTGTTCATGTATTCCTGTCGGGTAGCTGCTGGACTGAAGGAACAAGTAATCGCCGACATTTTCGGGGTAAGCGTGGCCACAGTGAGCAGGGCCATTATCACCTGGGCTAACTACCTGTTCTTTGTGTTGGGTTCAGTACCTATTTGGATGTCCAGGCAACAAATATGCTTCTCCATGCCAAATAAGTACAGTTTGTTCTGTCCAAACCTGCGAGTCATCCTGGATTGCACAGAAATCCGCTGTGAGAGCCCCACATCTCTGACACTCCACTCAGAGATCTTCTCCAGCTACAAGAGCACTACAACATTTAAAGGTCTGGTTGGAGTAGCTCCGTGTGGTGCAATGACTTTCATCTCCCAGCTTTACACAGGTTCAATCTCCGACAAAGAGATCACAAAGAAGTCCGGCATTTTGGACCTGCTTGAACCTGGAGATGAGGTCATGGCAGACAAGGGGTTCACAATCGAGGATATGCTCTCCAGTGTTAGTGCTAGACTGATCATTCCACCTTTCAAACGTGCTAAGCAGTTCAGCAAACAGGACTGTGAAAAAACACAGGCCATTGCATGCCTCAGAATTATGGTGGAAAGGGTCATTCGAAGGGTCAAGGAAAACCACATTTGGGATTCTGTTGTGCCACTCACCTTGTCAGGAAGCATCAATCAGATCTGGCATAATTGCTGTTTTATGATTAATTACCAGGGACCAATGTTTCTTGAGGAGTAAATGTATACAAGTATATATGTATAATATAATAAATATGAGATATTTACACTGAGGTTAATTTTTACAATAGTAGTGATACTTTAAATGTTTAATGGTAACATAATTAAATAAATTGTTTTTATTTTTTTACTTTGTACTGTAACATTTGATCAAATGTATATTGTCATTGTTTATACTAAGTTTCCTGAAAATAATTTGACAGACACAATGAAATAGTTGACAACAAAATGCTTTTTTTAATAAGAATTCATTAAAAACAAATGTCAACTCAGTTCTGTTGTTCATTTTTATTCACACAATATAAATACATATAGAATTAGTAAATGTGTATGCATACATATAATCACATATATTACACAAGATCAAATTAAAAAGATAAGCATGTATTCACCATTCTGTACATAAATGTGGGTATATATACCATTATAAGAATAAATCCAAAGGTCAGAAAATGAACAGAAACTGTCCTGTTCATAACACTGAAAGATACACATTCATATAAACACTATAATAGTACATGTCTAGCTTGTCTTTCATTGATGCTATGAAGGCATCATCTCGCCAGATCCTCTGTATTGTGAAATCTGATTTTGTGTCAGTCACAAAGTCACACCACTGTAGACCAGTCACTGCAAGCTGGCCTTGAACCTGCCAGTAGTACTTGTGGGTCTCTTTAAGTTTGGCTTGTCCTCTTTGTAGTTTCATAATTGGAACCTGGGCAATGTTATCAGCAGATGTGCTTTTTACCTCCACTAGGCCAAATTGGAATGTTTCAGATGGATCATACACTCGTCCATCTGGACTGGCTCCTAGATGTGGTGCTTCTGGATTGATAATAAAACCACATGGTAGGACACTAACACTGGCTGTCTCAGAATATTTTCTCAAAATATCTGGCTCAAGTTCGAGGCCACGTTTCATAGCACTTGTCTGCCTCGTACCCTTGATGATTCTTAGCGCTAATGACTGACCAGTTGAATCCCCCAGTACATGACAAACCTCCCTGAACCTGCTTGCAGTAACCCTTGATTGCCGCATTTGTCCCCAAGCAGTACATTTTGACTGTAGTCTTGTGGCCTCTTCAATCTGACAAGCAGAACAATGGGTAACCTTTATAGACTCCAGATGAAGTGATTGATGGTGTGTGGGCACATATTTAAAATTACAGCCAAGCTGATAGCCAAGCACAGGTAGTGGGGGGAAATTAACAACAGGAACATCTGCAGCTATAGGGGGACATTGGTATGAAAGTGGACTACCACGAGGCACAGGACCGAATTGTGAGGGGACCAACTCTATTTTTGACATGCCCTCTAGTATGTGTGCCAGCAAAGGCCGGGGATGGATCTGACTCAGTTTTGTACCAGAAGCCAAGACATCTGGATCTGGAAGGGGACCTAAAGAAATTAATACAAACTATTAGTCTTGAACACATTAAGTTGTAGCTGAGTACACGTGTACTCATACAGTGTTGTGTATTACCTGTGTAAGCCCTGTATAGGGTAGACTTGATTCCAGTCTTCCCAACTGACTTTGGCTTCAGGACAACAAGTTCACTCACTGCTTCTGGATGGACTCCCTTAGTATAAAACAAACAAATGCAGTGTTAAAGTATTCTGGAAACACTTCATAATAAGGTTATATAATATATTGACATTAGTTTATGCATTTAGTCACTATGAAATAATAATGAGTAATAACAGTTAACAGATTGTATTAATCTTGGGTGATGTTTATTTATACCTTTGTTACTTAATTTGCACTCTTGTGCATTATTAGTCCATAATGCTTTGATGTTAACATGTACTTACTTGTTTGTTTGAGTTGATACTATAGTGTTCTTACCAATTGCAGAAAAGGAAAAATACATGCCTGTGTTCTTGGACGATGCCATCTCTGTGGTTCACTCGTGCAGGCCAGTGGTGGTGGGACAGACTGCAAATTCAGCTGCACATAGTGGGCCGTCTGATACAAAAGTGCTGTCAGATGGTTGCACAACCCTTTACCAGCTGCACAGCTGCACATATAGGCAGAAATACAAACAACCTCTTCTGTCTCCAATGAAACCTGTTTGAGAAGACGATAGTTTAGCTAATTATTTGTAATTTTATGCTGTGAGTTACATTAAAGGGATAATTCACTTCAAAATGTAAATTAATACTGAAAAAGTTTCTGTTGCCCTCATAGTATTTGTTGCCATATTTGTCAACACCCACTAAGTGCTCCTGCCGACTTCCATAGTAGGAAAGAAAAAATACTATGGAAGTCAATGGGACCAGTAAACTGTTTAGTTACTGACATTCTTCAAAATATCTTCCTTTGTGTTCAGCAGAAGAAATAAATTCATACAGGTTTGAAACAACTTGAGGGTGAGTATTGTACCGTTATATGATGACAGAATTTTCATTTTGAAGTGAACTATCCCTTTAAGTGCTGTTAATTGAAATCTGCAAACAGCAGCAAAAGCAAGAAATACAGCTGTAGTCTGCAACCGCAGAAGCAATGAAATAGACATAACTAAAAACCAACAAAGAAAACCTTAAGACAGGTGAAACTAAAATAAAGGGAAATAAAAATAGAAATACTGCAACCGCAGTAACTTGATATCAGAACGATCTGACTAACTCATATAAGCCAACAGGCATATTATAACCTCAAGTGTGTGGGGCTCCTCATTTTTCCTCATAGATCGATAACACCTAGCTCTCACTACCACCATGCGATCAACAACATTAGAGACTGAACACATAAAAATGGTTAGCAATTCATAGCTTCGTAATGTTGCAAGTGCTAACGCCAGAGATAGTTGTCAACTTACCTTGATACTTGTGAATAAATTCCTCAACGAAGAATTTATAGCCCTTGCTCAGCCTTGTTTCTTTAACTGTTGAGTGCCGTCCAACAATTCTGTCTACATCCTCAAATCTGAGTCGAGGCAGTGTCGAGAGAGAAGTTGTGAAATACCGCTCCATTTTCAAAACACGTAGTATCAGCTCTGGCGGAAATCCGTTTACCCGGCGTGACGTAGTTTCCGGTTGCGTGTGAAAAAGGCGAATTGAAGGCCTTACATGAAGGTGAGTAATTAATGACAGAATTTTCTGTCTGGCATCTGCAGAACTATCCCTTTAAAGGGTTAGTTCACCCAAAAATCTAAATTATGTCATTAATAACTCACCCTCATGTCGTTCAAAACCCGTGAGACCTTAAGATATTTTAGATTTAGTCCGAGAGCTCTCAGTCCCTCCATTGAAGCTGTGTGAATGGTATACTGTCCATGTCCAGAAAGGTAAGAAAAACATCAAAGTAGTCAATGTGACATCAGAGGGTCAGTTAGAAATTTTTGAAGCATCGAAAATACATTTTGGCCCAAAAATAGCAAAAACTACAACTTTATTCAGCATTGTCTTCTCTTCCGTGTCTGTTGTGAACGAGTTCAAAACACAACAGTTCAATGATATCCAGTTCGCGAACGAATCATTCGATGTAACCTGATCTTCTTGAACCTGTTCACCAAATCGAACTGAATTGTTTGAAATGGTTCGCGCCTCCAATAAGCTTTAATCCACAAATGACTTAAGCTGTTAACTTTTTTAATGTGGCTGACACTCCCTCTGAGTTCAAACAAACCAATATCCCGGAGTAATTCATTTACTCAAACAGTACACTGACTGAACTGCTGTGAAGAGAGAACTGAAGATGAACACTGAGCCGAGCCAGATAACGAACAAAAGATTGACTCGTTCACGAGTCAAGAACCGATTTCCTCTTCAAAATGTATTTTCGATGCTTCAAAAAATTCTAACTGACCCTCTGATGTCACATGGACTACTTTGATGATGTTTTTCTTACCTTTCTGGACATGGACAGTAGACCGTACACACAGTTTCAATGGAGGTACTGAGAGCTCTCAAACTAAATCTAAAATATCTTAAACTGTGTTCCGAAGATGAACGGAGGTCTCACGGGTTTGGAACGACATGAGGGTGAGTTATTAATGACATAATTTAGATTTTTGGGTGAACTAACCCTTTAATTTCAGTGTGGTGATTCAATGTATCTCCAGTTGCCCTAATTTGTATGTGTAATTTGAATGAATTGCATGTTTAAATGTTCCCAGAAAGACTTTGTACTGTGGAGGCAGAAGTGTTTTGTAAGTTTAATCTTGGCATTTCCAGATAAAATCTTGACCATTATTAAAAGGTCTCTATGTCAAGCTTTTCTGTATTTAGTTGCTTTATTGATTTAGGTTTTTCAGTCCCACTTGTATAAACACATACACTCTCCTTTCTCCTGCTTTTCATTTAATTTTGTTGGTGTCTGTGCTCTGGCATCAGGTGCTTGTTTGAGGTCAACTCTACACAGGCATGGATAAAAGCCACGTGGGGTTGCTGTGGAAACTGTCAGGGCTGTTATGAATGTTGTCTCTTTGTGAATTGATTCACATTTCCATTTTTTTTTCTTCGTTGCTCTTTGTGTCACTCTCAGTTACAATCAGTTGCAATATTTGAGAGTTGAGACTTGAACCGATTGAATCCTATGTGTGTCTGGCCGCATTCAGCCATGACTTTATAAATGCTTCTGCATTTACATAGTTCTAGGTAGTTGCATCAAATCAGTAATGAATACTATGTGTCCACCAATCCACGATATTATGGTGGTGCCAAAAATATAATTTGAAATTTAAAAAAAAAAAATATTTGCTATGCTTTTTTCTGATGCTTATAGAAGACAAAAACCAAGGTTTTCATGCTGCTGACCCTGTTGTCTTTTTTATTTTAGCTGAGACACCCTCATTCATTATTCATTATGGTTTTTGGAGCATAGAGCCAAATATGGATTTAAATATACTTAGACAGTGTCCAGCTCCTTCCCTGTTTGATTAGATGCTCTCAAAATGGATGTGGTGTGCCAGAAAAACAGATATTGAGTTTGTAGAGCGATTGATTGAGTCAAGTCTGGATTAGTGAAGGAGGAACTGATGTCTCCCTTTTAATTAACCCGCTTGTAGCTTCAGACTAATCGGTCAATACAGCAGCCGGCCCTGCGCCTCATTTAACGTCATTGTAAGACTGTGTAAATAAGCTCACCCCATTGGGACAAAAAGTCTTATATTTGAATTCTGCACAATAAACAGTGCCATTGCATTTGATGTCAGTCCAATGTTACTCACTGCTGGTTTAATTTAGTTGTATGGAAGCAGATCTGCGGTTGGTCCATTGTAGAGTCACCTCATGAAAAGTCTGGTCAGTTAACTACCATACGTACAGTGCTGTTGAGTCTCACACTATTAAAGCCGAGATTTCACACCATTTATGATCCTAACGTTTAACCAAGAAATAACAGACAATGAGACAAACAAGCTCTACTTTTTAATTTATATCCTTCAAGACACTTATGCACAAACATAGGCGAATTCTGCTATTAGGCTTATCAGCTGTAGAAAAAATGCTACATTGAAAAACAGAAATGAAATGATGCAGTAAGGACTGAAAGCGTCTCTGTGAAGCTTTTCGGAGAACCATAAAGAGAGGGGGAATATGTCATAATGACAGAGTAGGTTGTGTTGCTCCATCTTCTATAATGAGGCAGGAGGATGAAAGAGACTACCATCTATCACCAGGCTGCAGTTTATTCAGAAACTAATCAGTCATTTTGTGATTATGTTTCCATGATTCTAATACTACATATTTTATGTTGCCTGATGCTGGGTCGAAAACATTTAACTCCGTGTTCTTGTATAACGTGAGCACAGCTTTATTACCTCAGTAGTTGTAAAAATGCTTGGTGTTTCTACATTAACGTCGCATATATGGGAGTTTTGGTTTGCCCTGTGATTTATCTATAGATGTGATTTATACTTAGATTATTTTTTAATGAAGAGAGAGCTATTAAGCATCCAATAAAACCCTTACATCATACTCCGTCTTGATTCACTTCTTTTGGTTGCCTGTCAGGATGGCTCTTGTACAAAGAGCCATCTCATTTATCACAGTAATGGTGAACCCCTACCAGCTTCCCATAAATGCAGAACTTTTTGGCTGAGATAACTCATGAGGCATTTTTGCCTAGATAGACATGTCAAACTGTTTCAGAAGATTCTTTCCCAGGGCGTTTTTTCACTTACAACAGCTATTAAGGTTGCCAAATAATTCGTTTTTTATTCATGCCCACCTACAGCAATCAAAATTAATAGGTTTTTTTTTAGTTCAGTTTGGATGGCTGTTTTACATTTCATTCTTTTCCTTATTTTCAGTCTATATAATTCAGTCCCTCCAGAAAAACGCGATTATGCTATCGCCTGATTTAATGCATAATCAGCCAAAGGCTGCATATTTATGCGGGGGTCGCATTTTTTGAAATACGCCACACTTTCGCCGGCATTATATGCCGATTTCAGCAAGCAAAATATGCGGGGCTAGCATGATTTCATAATCCCTGTATTTTCGTTGCAAAAAAGTCACATATATCTTAGCAGAAAGTTTAAAAATGTTGCGTTTACTTCACACAAGTAAAGCGCCATTATTTTCCTCCTATAGCCATGTGAACCTTATAAAATGATGTAATTACGTGACGCAAATCCCGCGGTCAAACCAGGGTGAAGCACGCAAATCATTCTCATTTGCCAACAAAAATAAGCGCAAAAGACCGCGCAAAGCAGTATCCCAGTGTGTAACATTACAATGGGGGCAAATTATTTTTCACTCCGTGCAACTGCGTGTTGGACCACAGACAGAAGTCGACCCTGGAAAACCACTTTGCCACCGCCAAACATTTGAGGATGGTTAAAGCAGCAGCGGAAACAGGCAGGAAGAAGCAGCTCACCTACACCGAGGCGTCAACTTCCAAAACAGTTGCTAGGGCTGAAAGAATGCTTGCTTATCATAGGAAGTAATAAGAAATGACTCTTTACATTAAGGTAGTAGCCTAGTGAGTGTTGGGAGCATAAACTTTTTTTCTCTTTTTCATCAAACTGCAGTTTTGCAAGTTCCTGCATTTTCATTGCATAAAATTGCAAAAATATCCCGCCTATTCCATCACATTTTTAAAGAAAACGTGCCGCAAAATCAAGGATTTTTGCCCGCAACAATCACAAAAAAATTCTGCGTTTTTCTGGAGGGACTGATAATTGATACCTAGAGAATAATCTATACTCTATTGATTCCTTTGTAGACTCAGTATTATTTGTACATCTGATTTATTGTCTTTCTCCTTCTTTCTTCCCTTCCCTGTGATCTTGACCCATCAGAGATTGTCCAGCGTGGTTATTTGAGCTCTGTTGATCTGTTCATCCTCTAAGATCCTATTGCCTTCCGTGCTTTTTCTACGCACAAACACACACACACACATATATGTATACATATACACACACACACACACACACACACACACATATATATATATATATATATATATATATATATATATATATATATATATACACCCACATATACACACACACACACATATATATATATATATGTATGTGTATACATGTATGTGTGTGTGTGTGTGTGTGTGTGTGTGTGTGAGTTGGTATTATAAATATATATATTATAAGTCTTATTTTTTATTTTATTTTAAAAGATCATTAGACAAACTGTTCTCTGCCAATCCATCAGTGTCCTACAGGCTGCTATTGACTTAGGCTCTAAGCCATTAATAATTATTGCATTTTCTCCTTTGCTGCAAATTTAATGTGGATGCAGTTTCTTGCCAGTGAGGTTTTCGGCCCTCCAGACATTCATTTAGGTTTTCGTTTTCCTGCCTCGGAACATATATATATATATATACATATATATATATATATATATATGTATATATATATATATATGTATATATATATATATATATATATATATACATATATATATATATATATATATATACATATATATATATATCTATATATATATATATATATATGTGTGTATATATATATGTGTGTATATATATATATATATATATATATATATATATATATATATTCTGCATATACTACCATTCAGAGTTTGGGATCAGAAATATTTTAATGTTTTTTTTTTTCTATTTAAATCTACAATAAAATCTAAATTATTCCTGTGATGCAAAGCTGAATTTTCAGCATCATTACTCCAGTCTTCAGTGTTATGTGATCTTTCAGAAATCATTCTAATATGGCGATTTATTATCTGTGCTGGAAACTGTTGTGCTGCTTAATATTTTTTGAACCTGTGATACTTTTTTTTCAAGATTATTTGATGAATAAAAAGTTAAAAAGAAGAACATTTATTCAAAATATAAATATTTTCTGACAATAAACTCTACTGTACAAAAGTTTGGGGTCAGTAAATTATTATTATTTTTTTTATATAGATGTAAACTTTTATTCAGCAAGGAATTGTTCGCAAAGATTTATATTGTTAGAAAAGATTTATATTTTGACTAAATGCTGTTCTTTTTAAACTTTTTATTCATCAAAGAATCATGAAAGAGTATCACTGTTTCTAAAAAAATATTTGACAGCACAACTGTTGCCAACATTGATAATTCTAATAATAAATCAGCATATTATAATGATTTCTGAAGGATCATGTGATACTTTGGACTGGAGTAATGAATGGCTAATGGAAATTGAGCTTTGCATCACAGAAATAAATTATATTTTAAAGTATGATAAAAAAAAAACATTATTCTATTGTAATAACATTGTGCAAGATCAGTTTTTTTCTTTCTTTCTGTTTTCTGCTTTTTTGATCAAATAAATACAGCCTTGATGAGCATAACAGACTTCTTAAAAAAAAAAAAAAAAAAAAAAAAAAATACCATTTACATTACTTTTACTAATCCCAAACTTTTAGAATGGTAGTGTAAATGTGTGTTTGTGTATTTAAAATACCTGTAGCTTTAGATTTTGATGCTGATGTTTTGCATTGTTGTATACTTGTGCCCTGAGCATGTAATCTTAAGAATTCATACCATTAGTCAGACTCATGTCCTCTTCAGATCAATAATAGTGAACGTGCTGTCTGTTTTTCTAGAGTTATGCATAATCAATAATATATTCTGCCATGTCCCTCAGGACTGAAGCCCAGAATGTGATTTGTCCATGTCTCGTTTGAAACAGGAGCAGTCAGTGTCTGTGGAGTGTGTGCTAGGTCAGGACTATCTTATTACATGAACAGTCTGAGTATTTGTCAAGCGTCAGCTTTTCATTGCATGAAAGGCCTCCCAGGTGCAGGTCATCGAGTGTAACTACGCACATTGGTAATGTTATACAGTTATTTGAAGCCTTACAGGATGTTGCAGTAAAGCAGGTTCATTAGTGATGTATATTTACAGCATTTACAGGAGGGCTGGACGATTAATCGAAAAGTAATCAGAACCGAAATTCATAACCTCTAACCGACGTAATTTTCCCATCTCGGTTATTTCGGTTTTTTTAACCCTTTTGCGTTGTTGGGGACGTTTTCGTCCACTAGGGGGTAAAGTTGAGTCTTATTTTGGCCACAACTTTCTCTGTGTTTGAGCTAATGGAATGATTTTTGGTGACAAATCTTATTTTGGCCCATATTTTGGGAAAATGCTTTGAAATTTTTAAAAAAACTCAATGGTACACTGTGGGCAAATTCACTACCCTTTCGGGATGTTCGTGGATGAAAACATCCACTAAATTAAACCGCTGTAAAAATGTATCAGATAAATATTTTTTTTAAATCTATTAATCAACCGCAGTCCTGATCAAAACTACCAAATTTTTAAAAAAATTCCAAGATTTTAACTTTTTAATTACCAAGTTCATAAATGATGTCACTGATTTGGGAAAGAAAACACACAAAATTACATATTTTCAATATAAAAAGTGATTGTGGACTGGAATTTTTTTTTACCTTTTATCACAGTCTTGGGCATGTCAAAGATTAGTAACAAGATTGGCTTTGATGCATTTAAATTTTTTCTCCCTAATTTGCTGTTGGTGGCTGTTTTTGGCCCATTGACTTCCATTATAACGACATTTTTTGATTGCAAATCCATGGCACCATACAATCGTGCATTCTTGATTGTTTGTGGTTTTCACTTTTGGGAAGAGGTAAAAAAAAAAATATTTTTACAGTTGATCACTAGGTGGGACCATTAACCCTTTAAATAGGCATGTGCAAAAAAAGGCTTGGTTTCTGGCTTGTATATGGAGTTATATGGGGTATAACAGCAAATTATAGTGTTTGTGTGTGTGTGTGAGATTCTTGATTGTTGGTCGTTTTTCCCTGTTGGGAAGAGGTAACATTTGTTATTTTTTTTACAGTTGATCACTAGGTGGGACCATTAACCCTTTAGATAGGCCTGTGCAAAAAAAGGCATAGTTTCTGGCTTGTATGGAGTTATATGGAGTATAATAGCAAATTATAGTGTGTGTGTGTGATAGAGAGAGAAAGAGAGGGTGTGAGAGAGACCTTTGTGCACTTACCTTGATGTATAGTATTTGAAAAAATCAAAATATGCACCTCATGCTCTCAGAACTACATGGAGTAAACAATAAAAAAAGAAGTGTGTTTATGCACCTGCTTCCTTTTGATGGTGAAAAGTACAGATGGCCTATAAGTGAAATGCTCCTCTTTTCTTGATGGTAAAGCCAGTTTAAAACCTTAAAATCCTGTAAAAAAATCTACTTCGCATCAAATTTATGAACAATGTATTATGAACCAAAATGCAATACCAACTTCAAATAAGCTGCAGGGGTCAAGATGCATAATCGTTTCTAAAACTTCAGTACAAGTCAAGCCCTTTCTCGTGTTGCTTGCTGCTCTTCTCACCATTAACCACCAGCACGATGGCATGCAAGTGTTTAAATCCACGTACTTTGCTTTTGTTTAGCCTATTCGCTTGTTAAGTCTGACGTCACGTAGCAGCGCTTCCGTGTCCAAACGCTCTATCAGTTACCAAAACAACAAAAGGTGCTAATATAAACTCACAATGTGATAGAATACTAGCGTAAAAGTAATAATATTAACCTTTAACTCCATACCGAAGTACCAGATAGCCAGACAATGAAAAAATATCTAAAAATTATTTGTGTTTGGGATGCTGTGAGCACAGAGACTGTAGTGTATATCATAAGTTTGAAAGCGTTTAACTTAAATTATCAATATGAATAAACAGTGCTCATAAACGGCTGCTGAGGTCATATTCTCAAGTGAAGCGAGTTGAGGCCTGGACCCGGAAACAGCGCTTCTTACGTCATCACTTAACAACCGAATACTTTCACCACCATTAAAAGGCAGCAGGTGCATAAATACACTTTTGTTTATTCCATGTAGTTCTAAGAGCTGAGGTGTACATTGTGATTTTCTGAAATACATTAAGGTAAGTGTGCAAAGGTCCCTCACACACTCTCTCTCTTTCTCACACACACACACATGCACACACAATATAATATGCTGTTATACTCCATATAGCTTCATATACAAGTCAGAAACTAAGCTTTTTTTGCACAGGCCTATCATGATGGAACTGGCAAACAAAGTTAAATCTTTTTTTTTTTTCTTGTTCTAATTTTTCTTACTCAAATATTCTTATTGTATTTTTCTAGTGCTCAAATAAATCACTTATATGATGTCTAAGTTTCTGTCTAGTGTTTTATAATTGAAAAAAACTATGCAGTGGTATGTTTACTGACTAAATAGTTTGTAGAAGCCTTCAATGCTATTGGGAAATATATTTTCTTATATTTTGGGGGTGGGGGGTCTAGACATAGTCTCAGAAAAATATTTGCAGGAGTCTCATTTTTCATGATATCTTATTCAGATTTGAAATAGAAACTCATGAGACATGTGGCTTTCAACCCATTACTTTTCTAGATTGTTTCAGGACTCATTTAATGTATTTTTATATCAAATAAAAAAATATTTACGTGTGGTAAAATAAATTTCAAGGCACTTCAGTGTGTATAACTTTTAATATTTTTGAGCATTATCAAATTTGGTTGATAAAAAGTAAAGCCCAAAGTGTCTTCTTTCCAAAGACACCAAAATTATGTTTGTAACACACTGAAGTAGGAAACTGTTATTCTAATAAACTTCACAATTATAAGTTAGGTAGAGCACTTTCAGCTGTGAGTCCCATAATGGGGGGGTGCTGGCTAACAGGTTAATAGGTTTTTTTTTTCTTTTTTTTTTAGTTATTTTAAGAAAATGCCTCATGTAATTTATGTATAGGTCAGGGAGCATGATTAAGTGCATTCATTTTCTTATATTTTTTTGTGTTTGAATTAATCATGCTGAACTGAGAGTCCTAGTAACTACATAACTAGAAATTACAAATTACAAAGCTAGTAATTACATGTTTTTTTTTTTACAAAACTACTTGTGAATGAGGAGATTAGTTTGTTCATTCCACTAAACTCTGACCCTCACACTTAAAGTCAATATGGTTTTGCATGTGATCTTATTACAAAGGCATGTGCACACACAAAATCGAAACACATAATTTGCTTTTCCTCTGGTACTCACCTGATCACATAATGACTCTCTGTCTGTCCGCTCTTCACTGTGTGTGGGAGGAAAGAGCTTCTCTCTCCACGTCTCTCTCTTCCTCTCTCCACTACACATACATTTTCTTCTGTGCTCATGTTTGTTATCTTGCCTGTTCTGCTTCCTCTATGATGTCGGAGGCAGAGAGAGCGTGAGAGAGAAGAGGTGGGTGATTAATACACACATATATACAGTATGTATGGCAGTGGCAATGTTCTGCCTTTTGACGATAATTCCTCTTGCTTTTGTTCCTGCAGTCCCTTGAGATAAACACAGCCACTGTTAATGCATCATTGTACTGAAGGAAAGCCCCGCACAATCTCATTAGACTGCCATTACTGAATATACTGATATTAAACTCCCTTATTTTCCTTGTACAAAACACAGACGGCTTATTTGAACAGGAAGCAGAGGCATAAAGAGTAGGTTGCTTGTTGCAGCAATATGGTAGAATAGTAAGAAAAGGTTTTGTGTGTGTGTGTGTGTGTGTGTGTGTGTGTGTGCGTGCGTGTGTGTGTGTGTATTTTTTTATGTTATGGGGTAAAGCAGACCGTTGTGAGAAGAATGGCACATAAGGGAGTAAAGGGGTGGGGCCTTTTTGCTCCCCCATTCATATTATGCAAATAGCTCTGAGTCTGTATGTGTCTGATTGGCTGGCTGGATGTGTTGCTGGCTGATAGAACAGATAAAGCAGCATTCAGCAGTAAGGCGCTGGGAAGAGGAGGAGGAGAGCTTACAAGGAGCAAAAAAGCGAGAAACGGAAGATACAGAAGGCGTCTATGTACAGCACAAGCAAAGAAAAGAAATACAGCTATTATATTCCTTTAACCACCTGCATGTGCACTGATAGAAGGCTGTGCAAGCGGAAGATTTAAATGACAAGGTTGAATGTGGCTGAATTGTGACTACCATTGCAGCCCATTCACAAACAGCGGACCGCTTCAAGCGCTTTGACAGGGAAGAAGATGAGGAGATTTTGAGTGACACTCATCCTGCATGGGATTTTCATCTTGTCTCCCGATCACAGCCGTTTTCAGGAGACCAACCTTGGCTGTAATCCAGTTCATCAGGCTGAGCTGAAGAAGCTGAATAAAGGCGGGGAGATATGTGAAGAAAAAGCAGTGAGCATGAGTGCAGCGTCTGTTTGCACCTGCCACTGAAAACACAGCTCTGCCAGCACAGCTTTTGTCGTCTGCCTGCCTTCCTGGCGAATGAGAGACGGAGGCCTCTCGGCTGAGGGGAATGGAATCCAGCCATGGGGCTCTGACTGGAGTTGTTGTTTGCCTTGTGCTGTCAGTGGGCAGCCAGTGCCTGCATTCTCCTGCTGCTGCTGCTACTGACTGTTTCCAGATTATCTCAAGAGTGTAGGCTGAACATATTTTCTGCTTGCTTCTGCCCTTCCGCTTTTAGCCACACTTGGGCTGAAGCAAGTGATAAACAACTTACTGGATTACTCGATTTAACCTACTAGGTAAATGGATGCACTGGGGGTATACACTTTTCTTGGTCGGTTTAAAACAGTCTTAGACTGATTCTACATCTCTGGAAGACTGCGCTGGCCTGAATATTTTTCTGTTTTCATCCCCCGAGGTGCCATTTTAATCATTAACTGTACACCGTTTATGCAGAGGCTGTAGTTTCCATAGAAATGAAGATATCTGGGAATCTCTGGAGACTGAGTGTGTCAGAGTGAGGAAAAGGAGAGGCACAGGATAAGAACTTGGTTGTGATTACTTGAGCCTAGGGTGAAAATATGTTTTTATTATAGTGGAGGTCACCTATGCTGAATGGACGAATGAAGGAAGAGTTTCATTAATTTTTTTTTAGTTTTTGGAATACTTGTTGAAATCTATACTGTCAAATAGAGGACATTGATGTTTTCATGAGTGCCTGTCACTTTTAGGTGAGAAAAGTTGCAAACAAGACTGTTGTAGCATGTGGGAAAAACTGTTCAGTGGTCATTTGCTAAACTTAATCGCATCTGTTTTTTGCTTTGGATGAGCATGACGTCAGCAAAGAGTGAATTTCCAGCACTTATACCTAAAGCTGGGTCTCTGACTGATCATTTGTGCCTCACTAAATTCTGATAAATATTGGGAAGAAGACATTATCCTTGATTAGGAAAGAAGGACAACTTCACTTAAGTCGGGATCAGATACAATACAATAAAATGGATGACTCCAGTATTTTAAGGAGGAGAGGCCTTCAGGTAAGGACGAATGATACATCCAACATTATCAAAAAAGTAGTTTAAAGGTTTTGCTTCAGTTTACTCCAGTTTAATATGTCTGACTAGTCACATTTCATCCTTTCGATTTGCTTCCTTTCTCAGTTTTCACTGTTGCTGTGATGTGTCAGCACATTTACAAATTTAAAGCATTGCAGAAAGCAAGAAAACTCTTGGGATCAAATTATCTAGTTTTGTCAAGCAGTGTGAACCTTTCAAATGTGTCTCGGTGATAACAGATTGCCATGCTCGGGGGGATTTTAAATTAATTCTTGGCTAAATTCAGCATTTTACATTCTCGTATCTGCTTATCTGTTTTTCATTAAATGATTTGCTTACTGGCTTTCCTTTCTCCTTTCCTATTTGAATTACAGGAACTGTGTCAATAGTCATCATCATGACTCAAGTGTTTTAAACTTTTTTGTTTGGACAGCTGAACAAAGATTTAATAAAATGTGAACAGATAAAGTGTTACATGGCTACTGTAGTAAAACTTGAATCTCCCTCATGATGGGACCAAACTCAATTCTTTGTCGGGGCAGTTAGCATGTGCAGTACATACCTCCCCACGCCCTGTGTGACAAGAACAGCGTGAGGCATTCTGGCTTTGACTTGCCTGACACAACACAAACATGCTTGTGTGTGTATATATAGACACAAATTAACACTTAATCACCTGACACAGATGCTAAACTAGGGAGTGTAATCTCACACCTCAACTAATATATTCCTGGCTTTTTGCACGCCCACCTCTTTTACACCCTTCAGTCTTGTTTCTCTTTTTTTTATTTTTTTATTATAACAGTCCAAGAGTGTTGTGTAACTGCATTCACTGTCAATTCACTAGTTAACCCGAGTAGATGACAGCTTCTCTGTTAAATTTGAGAACATTGCCCCTTGATCTCAAGTGCACTGTCAAGAGATACATACGGTAATTGTTTTTCGTATCTCATGTCCATATTCAGTAACAATTCTAATTGAACTACATAGTTACTACACAATGCAGTGCAGTGCAGGATTCAGGTTGCTATTGGAGAAACTGTTTTATTGTGTTTTAGCTCCCTCTCTGCAGGGTTTTTAGTGGGGAAGATAAGATGTTGGTAAACAAGATGAAAAGAAAATTGTCCTGCTGTAATTCAGATAATATTTAAAAGGCTCATGTGAAATGGAGCGGTGCAGGATTGCACTGAAGTGTCATTCACTAGAAAGGCATTTAGCTGTTGAAGTAGTTTGTATCCAGGAGGTGTGTTGTCCCTGATGATGTGTGTACTTCTGTGTTACAAGCATCGAGAGGCGCACTGGTTCAGTTTATTTCCATTTTGTGTAATAGTGGGGGTTTTAAGGCACTATATGGTTCTCATTGCAGTCATTTGTGCGAGGGTGTCTGTGTTTTTGCCCGTTGGCTGTGGAGATGGATGTGGTTGAGATGAACTCTGTGTTGTGTCTGTTCACTCAGCTGTACAGTGGGGAGGTTTTGTCTCAGTAAATCCACCGTTGGGCTTTCTGTCTGCAGGGACCGGACAGTGAGATGAAACAGTCGGATTATTCTGCTGTAACATCGTTTAACTTCATATACTGTTTCTACAATCACTCAGAGTCTGTCAGCAGAATCTGAACAACACCAGAAAAACATACACTACTGTCAACAATTAGTCAAAAAATTTTTTTTAATATAAAATATATATTAACATATTTTTCAATGAAAAAGTTTGTTATTGTTGATGTTAAGCAGTTGTGTTGCTTAATATCTTTGTGTAAACCATTTTGCATTGTTGTTTCTTTATTCTTTAGCAAATCAAAACTTCAGAAGAATGGCATTTATTTGTTATAAATGTTTGTATAGTATTGTATAGTTATAATAGTATTGTATACACACATTCACTGGGGGTCTTTTGAGATATGTATTTTTTATGAACATATTGACTGATTGCTGATGAATAGGTCATTATGGCTTAAAGCCCTTTAATGCTCTAAAGTGGTCTGAGCAGTTAGTCACGTGGGAACCTGGCTCAATATGGCTGGCAAGCGCGAGACGCAACGCCCTAGAAAGCCACATTTGGCAGTGTTTATGGGAAGAGGTTAAAGGCTGAGGGGAGACTAAATCTCTGTAATGCTTCAGAGTGGTCTCCTGAGGTCCAGGCCTGTTTTATGCCTTTTCCTTAATGTCAGTGATCATCCACATGTCCCTGGCAATCAAACACACAGCTGGATGAATGACCATCACCTTCAGCTCAACCTCAGCTCAAGACAGAATTCCTGGTGATTCCTAGCTAACCCATTGTTTCATCACAACTTCTCTATACAGCTAGGTTTGTCAACCATAACTCCTTCCAGGACAGCCATAAACCTAGGAGTTGTGATGGATCATCAGTTAAGCTTCACAGACCACATTGCTACAACGACCCGGTCCTGCAGATTTGCCTTATACAACATTAGGAAGATTAGACCCTTCCTGTTAGAGCAAGCCACCCAACTTCTTGTCCAAGCTCTTGTTCTCTCCAGACTGGACTATTGTAATGCTCTCCTGGCGGGCCTTAATGCATGTACTATCAAGCCTCTGCAATTGATCCAGAATTCAGAAGCGAGGGTTGTCTTCAATGAGCAAAAAAAAAAAGCTCACGTTACTCCTCTCCTCATCAGGTTACACTGGCTACCAGCAGCCGCTCGCATCAAATTCAAGGTACTGATGCTTGCCAACAAGACGACCACTGGCACGACACCAACATACCTAAACTCACTGGTTAAATCTTATGTGGCCTCCAGAAGTTTGCGCTCTGCAAGTGAACGACGCCTAGTGGTGCCATCCCAAAGAAGTTCAAAATCACTCTCAAGGACCTTATCCTGGACTGTGCCGAGCTGGTGGAGTGACCTCCCAATCTCAATTCGTACAGCTGAGTCTTTACTCATTTTCAAGAAACATCTAAAGAATCATCTTTTTTGCCAGCACTTAACCTACTAATACTAGCACTTTTCCTTTTCTTGTCTTTCATATATATATATAAAAAAAACAACAACACCACCTTGGCTATGTGTTCGGTACTAGACTAACTGAGACTTGTCATGGCACTTGTATACTGTTGTTGTCCTCTTGTTGACCTGACTGCTTCTATTGTTCTCATTTGTAAGTCGCTTTGGATAAAAGCGTCTGCTAAATAATTAAATGTTAAACACACTTTGGTCACTAGGGCTGTGTATTGCCAAGAATCTGACGATACGATACATATCATACCGGGGTTGCGATATGGTATGTTGCGATACATTGCGATAATGTAAGCAAGGCAATATATTGGGATATTTCTTATTTTAGGAATAGGATATATTTTCAGGAAACATTGAACACACCACCATATGCAAACCTTAGCAATAAATAAATAAATAAGAATTATTTTACCAGAACACACTGGGATCTGCATTTGAAATAATCAGTCCCTGTAACATTCAACATTATTGAAACACTTTTTGTGCAGTATGAGTAAAGGGGGAAAAATCAAAGTGTTTGCAGGATCCTTTAGTTAAATGTATAATACGTATAAAATATATTTTATAAAAAGACCATATTTATTTTTAGACCCTGCTTAAAGGTTCACAGTTAAAGTTTACAATTGTAACATACAATATTTTGATCTGAATAAAATAATTGGATCTGCTTACTATATATGTTAAATAAAGTGCTTACAGGACTCCAAACAATTGTAAAACAATAAAATAAATACAGATGTTGAACCTTTCCACTTGGATTTCACAGGTTTTTTCAGTTTGTATTTATGTTCCGTGTGGAATCGCCAAAACTGCGACGCGAGCACCGCACTAACTGCACAAAATGCCCCAAAATGAGAGAGGGGCGACCCTCCTGCCTATGGCTGCAGCCTGTGCGAGCCTCTTCACACGGGTCGCGGCAAGCGGCGGAACTGAGGCGGTGTCCATGCCACGGTCCCGTGGTGGACGTTAACATAAAAGCCCAAATGTCGGCACACTTCAGTTTTGTACACCGACTGGGACAATTCTTTCATCCTCCATTACTAGCAGTGAACTATATTAAAGCTAACATTAGTGGTGTTCCCTAATGCTAGTATTTCCTGTCACTCAGGATTTGTTTAGAAATTAAGACTGCCATCTAGCGGTCGGGATATAAACTTAAAATGAATAACTGCCATGAATCTTTGTATGATTAAATAATTTTTTTTTAAAATATCAGTATTCCGTTTTTGAGAATCGATACATTATCGCCAAACAAAATATTGCGATTATTTAAAATTTAAAAATAATCTTTTTTTATAATCTCTGAATAGAAGACTTGGTGTTGTTCCCAAACAAAAGGGAATATGCATTGCACAAAGGGAATTGGCATCGGCTATCAGCCAAAATTAGTTGAAAAATATCGGCATATCGGAAATCAGCAAATCCCTAGAGAGGTATTGTTCTTTCAGGCAAGCGCAGAGTATTCACACTAGTTGGCTGTCGGCTGAAGTCTGCCTGATGTTTTCTAGTGCAACTTATTTTTGCCCTGACGCACTGGTCTCTGTTGTTAACGTTGATGATCTAGAGATAGAGGTATTGGTGTTGGGGCTTTTGGTCTTCAGGTGCAGATGAGCTGTGGAGGAGTGGAGCGTAGAGGTGCCGCTGGGCTTTTCATCTGTGTTTCTCCCATTTCCTGACAGGTTAGTGTTAAATTGTTCTTATGCCCTGGTGCATTTGTAGGAGAGGATTTCAGACATCAGGAGATTGTACCTGCGGGCTGTATTGAATCGGAAAAGAAAGGGAGGGGGTGATGAAGAGGGTGCAGCTTTTGGGGGATGAGATCTTTAGGAGGTAGTTCAGGTTGTAATGGCTCATATTTCGACTCCTATTGCTTTTTATTAAACACAACAGTCTGATGCAATGACCCACTTTATGCTTATTCGTTTTCAGCTGCTGGCCTCGATAAACAGCTTGTCTCTCCCTTCTTTCAACTGGATCAACATTTAAATCTCTGTTTAAGACATGATCTTATTTATTTGTATTTTAACATTTTTATTATTATTTTTATTATTTTTTCTCCAATCTGTCTTCTGGCAGACTACCAATATTCTACCAAATGGTTCTAATTCAGCAAGGAATTATCATATTGGGGCAGTGTAAGGAAAAACAGCTTCATATAAAGTAATCTGCTTTTACTTTAGCAGATTAAAAGTAGTCCGAAAGGTTTCAAGCTGTCTCAGCCGCAGTGGTTCTGAAGGGAATGGTATAAGGCTGGTGTTTGGAACTCATGCTGGACACTGATGGTTATGGGCTGCTCCAGGATCCTACCAACAGACACTGATGAAAACAGAAGGCCATTAGCCTGCAGGCACTCAGTGAGCTGGTACGGAGTCAGACTGTGCATTCTCAAGGAATCAATACAGGCTGCATCTCAGGCAGGGCAGGTACGAGAGAAATTTAGGGTTTGTAAGCAGTGCTTTCATTCCAAAAATTCTGTATTGTGAGGAATTTTTGAGGGCTGCCTCAAAGTTTGTCAGAATATTTCAATATGTAAATGTTTTTTCACTGTAAAAACAACATTCATGGCCATTGAGCTTCTAAATAACTCATGACCACACTCTGACCAGAACAGAGGCTTACAAGAAGCTAAAGGGATACTTTCTTATGACTCAGCAATGTATTAGAAACGACATTAGTCTAGTTTCTCCTGTGATTTACAGTCTCATTAATATCTCACTTTTAAGGAATTAATTAAATCGTAATTAAAGGATAAAGGCCCATTTGTTTCAACACATCAGTCACTTAGTGTAAACTAAGAATAGCTGTTTAGAATGGATGTATAGTGTTTCCCACTGCAGGCATTTTCCCAAACCCCTTCTTCAGCCCCTGCATGAGGCATGCATGAATGAACACCAGCACTGTGGAAGTCATATTACTCTAGTACACAGCACAGTGATTGAAGTAAGCTCACTCTGTAAGGTCGTTTAGACCGCAGAGATGCCTGTGTCCTAGTTTTGTCTGTCCTCATAACAGTACAGTGCACTCTAAACTTTTTCACTATTTCCTAGTACCTGTTTCTCAGAAAATAAGTTCCTCACTGGAGTTGGTTTTGCACGTTTTTGTAATATGATAGCTCTGTTTCATGATTATCAACGTTCTGGAAAAAAATAGCAAAAAAATAGCGTGTATGCGGTTGTGCACTTTTTGTGATTAAATAAGACGAATGTGGCCTATGTTAGAAGAAAGGCAGGATGTAGATAAATTCAGGATATTGAGATAACAGTAAGGAGGAAAATAATAAATATAAAAGGCTAATAGATCATCAGTTTTTTTCAGTCATGTTTTTGCATCCTGTCCATTTGTTGTGCCATATACTTCTGGTTGCTCTGTCAGCACAGTAAAGCCTAGTCTTTTCCCTGCTTAACAAACCTCGACTTTAAAGCACAAGGGGTGTGAATGAAGCCAGGCAGTGTAGTCTACATTACACATTTCAACATGCTCCTACTTGGGGTAGTGAGGCGATGCTGCCAGCCCCCCCTGTCAAAGACTTGGATAAATGCATTAAGAGCGCAGCAGTAAACTCACTTTGAGACCAACATGAGAGCATGAGATCATCGTTTTAGACTGAATAGAGAAGGTGGGGTGAAGGGGAAAGCTCCAGAAAGAGAGTGGACTCAGCTGGCAGAGATTGAAACGCACACATACACAAACCCAGACTTGGATTGGGGGCTTCACAGCAGACAGTATTACTTAATGGTAATTAATTCTGTTCTTTCTAGCAAGCTTAATCGGTGTTGTCCCCCTTGTCTTTGAGATAAGCCATTAAGATAGAAAGTAAAAGACAATCAATGACAAACGCATCATCACAGATCACAAACTGTGGAAAAGATTCAAAATCAGCAGGATACTCTTAACAACCATATATACTTATTGCACTGTAAAATATATAATTTCATAAGATATTTACTAAGAAGAAAATGTACAGAGGGACTTGATTTTATCTATCATGAATTGATTGCATTGTGAAAAGTGGGTGGTCCATATTAGAATCAAGCCTGATCAAATTTCCGTTCAGTTGTGGAGAATGGATCTCAATATATCCTATTCTTTATCATATATATTATTATTGACTGTCATTTCCATTATGTACACTCTTAACAGCATTAAGTTATCATCATTTTTGCATCAAGTACAATAGTAGCCTCAAAATTCATAATTTATTTGGCTTGTGTTTTTGGCTTTTGATTAACACTTTTGTTTTGTTTTTCGGCATAAGCTAGATGACGTCAACTGAAAAGGAAGGTCATTTCAGAGCCAGAATGAGTCATTGCATTTTGATGTAAGATTTCAAACACAATTTTTTTTCCCTTCAAAATTCAATTGGAATGACTTGCACTAATGAATAATCCACGAAAAGTCCAAGAACGTGTTAAAGTAAATGAGGTCAGGTTTGATTTCTTGTTGGTTGTAGAGTTATGTGAGAGATTGTAAATAGTACATCCTCTACCGAAGCTTTTCCCTTTCAGACAGTTTATCAAAGACCCAGTCAAGCACCTTTATTAAAAACCTGCCGCAGATATATAGTTAGTAAACAATCTAGTTCTACACTGGTCTTGATTTTCTAGTATGGCTGTAAAATTGACCCATTAAGATTATTTTTATCGGTTTGTGGGTGAAGAATAGAGGAGGTTGCCAGAATATTGTCTAGACACCCCCTGCCCACACTTGGCCGTAGGCTAAATACTGTTTCCAAACACAGTTTCACAAAAACAACACATTTAGACAAACACACATACTGTACTTCTTCCCTACACTTAAAACTAACAGTTCTCTTCACATGGAAACTATAATACTGTGACCATCACTTTTGTTTCTCTCTGCTTTTTTTTTTCTTCCATTTGCTTCTTTCTCTCTTTTTTCCTTTTGTCTGGCACTTGAAGTCTCTGCTGTACTCTGCTGTAACACCTCTCTCAGTAGGCATTAATCAAATGCACAGCAAAATAGCAGTTTGTTGGTAGTATGTCTGTCTGTTGGTGCTGTTGGGGGCAGTTTTTGATCGTCTGCCTCTTGTGTGGTGTCCTCCCTGGGGAGCCAGACCTCCATCTACCCTCACACAGCCATTTCTCCTTCAGCTCCTAGTTATGAGCACCATTGCTCCTTTTGTCTCTCTGTGTTTCTGGCATCTCCTCAGCAGTCCATAGCATGTTCAAGGGCTTCATGGTTTGATTGCTCTTTGTCTACATTGGATCTTTTATTCATCTGGGTGTGGCATGTGGTCATCTTCTACTGTTTTCTCATTCAATTTGTGCCAGAAGTGTGAACTGAAGGTTTTGAGTTTTTTTAGTTTGATGGCACCAGTTGAATAATGACAACTGGAGAATTGTCTGTTCGCCTACTGGTAATAAACTCATACTCACAGTCATGGGGACTGGAGGAAGGGAGAGTGTCAAAGACAAAGATTGTACAAATATGACTGGGTATAGGATCTGTTTAGCAGCATTATATAATTTAAAGTACACTTTTCTTTACACTTTTCCTTTACACAGTAGGATTAGCTTTATATGACCATATTGTACATAAAAATAAATAAAATAAGATGGATAGATCATTTATTTTTACATTCACTAGAAATATACTAGCATTCAAAATTTGGGGTTTGTAATAGGGATGTGCACGGATAGTCGAACATTCGAATATTCGTTCTGCTCTAATTATTCGATAAATAAAAATGATAATCGAATTTCGCAAAAAAAAAAAAAAAAAAAAAGTTCACAATAAAACCTAATTTGGTCACTTTCTGTGATTCTCCACGGCATATTTAAAGGTGTATGCAAGCAAAACATAATTAATGAATGATTAAGGGGCCATTCACATATCGCGCCTAATAAGGCGTGGAAAAGGCTATGCGCGCCGCTTTCTCCTTCTTTCCAAAGCGCTCGGGCAGAAGCGCTCCTGAGGCGACGCGTTCTCTCCATGAAGACGCGGAAATTTCAGCAGAGGATAAATGGATTTGCAGCACAAAAAAAATCACTTTCAGTAGCTCTGCTACTAAATTTATTTCAAAATGGCAATCCATATACAGCTATGCAGCTTTTTCTTCATCTTAGTTGAGCTTTCAACGTTGTTACAGGAAAGGATGAAGCTGAATGTTTAGTTCTTGTCAGTCGCCACGATGAAGAATATGCAATGCCCACTCGTCGGAAAAGGCTGAGCCAGTTCTCCAGCGATGATTACACAGAATCCAGCCGAGACGAGTGGGAACAGTTCTTGCTGGAGCCATGTATTCCACCAGATGAGGATCCCATTCAGTGGTGAAACGAAAACACGAAGCGCTTCACAAAACGTATTCGCTTAGCACACCGTTATTTGTGAGTCCCGCCAACGTCTGTGCCGTCAGAGCCCGTTTTCTCCGCGGCCGGCCTTATTGTTAACAGACTAAGGAGCCGACTTTCCCCCAATCATGTTTACATGCCCGTATTTCTTAACAAGAACATTTGAAACAATAGAAAAAAAGCAAAAAAGATTTGCTGACAGTTTAAAAGTTAAGTGTAAGCTACATTCTGCACAATAGCCTAATTGCTGCAGGCTGCTTTACGTTTTATCTTTGTTCACTTTTTTTTTTTTTTTGCTTTTAATCTGTACTTTTGTTTGTTTGCACGCATTGTTAAAGGTTTTCAGCTACAAAACACGATGTGTAATGTTCAAGCTTATTGTAAGCTTGTTCAAAATGACGAAAACAAATGTTGCTGAAAAATAACGTCTGACTCATTAAACTTAATTTAAATAAACGAATATTCGAATATTCGTTTTTTGTGAGCTCAAATATTCGAATGTGATATTTGTGGAAAACGCCCATCCCTAGTTTGTAATATTTTTAAATGTTTTTGAAAGAAGTCTTATGTTTGTAAAAAATACTAAATAATTGTACAGTTACACTTCTGTTTTAATATGTATTATTAAAATTTTTCATTATTTATTTTCAGCTGTCATTACTCCAGTCTTCAGTGTCACATAATAATTCAGAAATTCTTTTAATTTTGGTGCTCAGGAAACATTCATTATTATTATCAGTGTTGAAAGCAGTTTTGCTGTTTAATATTTTAATGAAATTCATGATCCTTTATGTCAAGAAAGTTAAAAAATACAGCATTTATTTGAAATATATATATTTTTTAACATTATAATTGCCTTTACTGTCATTTTAACAGTCGCTGGTCAATTTAATCACTCCTTACTGAACAAAAGTATTTATTTAAAAAATCACGAACCCAGAATTGTCATATTTACTAAAAATATAATTTGTTTATATTTGTTATAATTTTTTTCCATTTAATATTTTTTTCTATTTGGTAGAAGTAATTGTATTTTTGTCAAGTTTTCTATTGATCACTCAATCCTTTTTTTTTTGCAAAAAAAAATTTGCAAGAAGGTTAAAATATTACATCTAGGTATAATGTAAGATTGTCAGTTCAGTACTGTCTTTTCAGTTATTCAAAAATGGGTCAGGCTGCCTTACGGTTTAATTAGTACATTCTCTAACTTCAAACGTTACTCACGAATATGCCGTTCCATTCCTGCAACTCTCAGAGCAAAATGGTATTGAATATCATCATGATCAAACCTAATGTTCAAGCCCCATTGTGGTGAGGCAATACGCAGTAACGAGCAATTCTGCCAACATTGTGTTTTGAAGCTCTTCCGTTTGCAACGGGGGATTACGACTGTCACCCTATATGTAGGAGACGAATGAGCCCTCTTTGAATATCGCAGCTGGCGAGATTTACCAATGAGACAGCCTGCTGCTACACGTAGAGCTTTTCATAGATCTGACAGAACGTTGCTCCAGAAACGTACTGTTAGCTCGACGCTAATGCAAAATGATCTGTAGAGAAAACAGTGCTGGTGATAGCTTAAAGCACTAAAGTTCAAATAAAGGTAAAAGCAACATAGCTGTCAAACAGAAGCGCCAAATATGCTTCCTGCTTGACATGCCGGTACATCATTACTGTATTTTAATTCTTCAAGGGTAAAACAAAAAATAATAATAATAAAAAACCACATCTGCCAATCTTCACTCCAGCATTGTGTTTTTCTTCACTCTCCATTATCTCCACTTAGACATTTCATAGAGGAATGTAGATTTAATTTGAATATGCAAATTCTAATTAGGATTAGTGGGTTTTTTCATGTCCTTTTTTTTATTTCAACACTTTGACAGTGTGAATAGCTAGACTGATCGCTAGATTAGCATCTGAGTGAGGGAACACAGAAGACAGAAAGAGTGAATTAAGGGCTAGGCGTCCTCTTCTGCCAAAAGCGTACCACAGTAGTAGGGATAATTACTTGGTGCTCCTTTCCAACAACATGAGGAGATCCTCATATATCATGACTGATAATTGTGCCGGTTTAGCCCTCATGCCGTATGACTGCGTTTGGCGCCAGCCAAGTGGTCTTTGTGTGCGATTATGATGATGATGGAGGCATCTCTTAAAATGTGCAGCTGCATCTATCAGAGGTGTTTCACAGCATTTCTCTCTGCATCCTTCCGCTTGCCCTCCCTCTGTTCCCTCTGTCCCTCTTTCATTCACTCTTTTCTCCTAAACCTCTTTCCCTGTGGGTCCGCATTAGCCATCTTCCTGTCCTACATACTCCCAGCACTAACTTCAATTAATATGAATGAGCTACAACGCAAATGAAACACACTGCTCTCTCATACACAACTGGGTTCAGTCTGTTCCGTGAATCCTGTGGTAAATAATGTCTATGGGAAAGCTGTGATGTTAGCAGCTGCATAGCAACACCCCGGTTACCATCTACAACTATCTAGAATTATGATGGTGCTTTTTATATTCTGAACAAAAAATAAACAATAAATGATGCTCTTATGGATCTCTTAATGATCCATAATCAATTATTTGTAACCCTAAACATATATTAAAATCATGTTTTACATTTTTTATTTTGTGCAGTTTCCAATAGTCCATCATCCTCTGTTCCAGCCCAACTGTTTTCAATCACTCAGTATAATGATGTTTGCTCTGCCAATGGCACCAAATTCTCCTCCTTATGTTTATTGTTCTGTTTTACAATGACCCAGTTAATTAATATCCTCCTGTTACATATAACTCTTTGATTTGCCTTTCCCTCTCTTTCTCTTGTTCACCCCCATCAGTTTCATTTACTTGTTCATTGCAAGCAATTAGTCTTGACAGGAATAGTACTATGCCCCATTTGCTCCATGAAATGATGAAACAGCCTTAGACCTGCTTCATGAAATCACTAGACTACACCACCTTTTGACCTTTTATTGTTTAAATATATTTGCAGGTAGCTTGGCGATGTCGGAGTGTTCATAATAGGGCACTACTGCAGGTTTACTACTGTGCATGCATATTGGCTTTATATTGTATGTATTTATCCAACAAGGATGCAATAAGTATAAATGTATAATGTTACAAAAGGTTTCTGTTTCAAATAAAATGCTTTCCTTTTGAACCTTCAATACATCAGAGAATCTTGAAAAAATGTATGAAAAATATTAAGTAACACAAATGTTTTCAATATTTATGATAATAATGAGAATTGGTTCTTGAGCACCAAATCGGCACATGAGAATGATTTCTGATGGATAAAGACAGAAGTAATGGCTGCTGAAAATTTTGATTCGCTATCACAGGAATGTGTGTGAGTGAGTGTGTATATTATATTTGAATATAGAAAAATGTTTATTGTTATTTTAAATTGTCATAATATTTCACAATATTACAGTTTTTTTTAATTGTATTTATGATTAAACGCAGTATTGGCATATTAGGTTACAATAGCAAAAACATATTTTTTTAACAAAAGAAAGAAAAAATATATGTAGGCCTGTAATAAAAAATATTAATTTTCACACTGACGAGAGCCCTCCAAAAAAATTGCTGGTTCTTTGCTTTTGAAGACGTATTATTCGATAGTTGGCAATGGAGAAATTTTGCACTCCACATTTAAGTTTTCTAATGTACAGATGCAAAGCTGTTGTTTATATTTGCTGAGCTTTTAGTAGCATGTTTCCTCTCTGCAGCACTTATGTAGCTCCATAACTCTGTCCTTACACCGGAAACTCAGACCGGGAGCAAGGCCTCCCCTGGGTCCACTGTAGTTTATTAATCCTGTGTAATGAAAAAGCCAAGACTGTATCCAGGGATGGCAGTGTGCTTATATCTTTCACTCTCACACCATGTCCTAACCAGGTGTGACTGGATAAAGCTACAAGCGATAAAAGCTATCTCTTCCTTGTTAATTTGAACAAGCAAACAGCAGCGGGGCATTTTGTTATTCATGTAGTTTATATTTCTGCCTTATTCTACTCTCGCCACTGGCCTGCTCCAGACAGTAGTGCATTAAACATGAAATGTCTCCTAATTGGTTGAAGTTGCAGCAGTTTACAGTACAGATGTCATATTTCCTGTTTGCTTTAGAAATGGGCATCTTTGGTATCCATCAAGTTTATCCATCTGCATCTATAATTTTGATTTCCGGGAGACTTTGTTGTCGCGTTCTTTAATGTTTCGCTCGGAAGCAAAGTTGACGTGCCGCCAAAACCCCTTACGAAAGAAGAAAGCCATTGTATTAACAAATGTGATGACGACCACTTATCAGGATCAACTAAACGCTGGATTTTCAAAAGTATGTGAAATATTTAAAGTTTTGCTGCATAGAATCTTTAAAATACGCCTGTGAGTTTAACTCACTGTTCTGTTGTGGCGACATTTCCACGCCTTGAAACGTGACACTGAATGAAACAAACTTGATTGGTTGTTTGATGTGTCAGTCAAACAGCCTCATGAGTGGGCCCTGTCCAATGAAACCTGCCATGAATTCCAGACCTTCATCCATCAGTCCGCAAGAATAGTTTGAACCTCGCGTGGCTGCATGTTTTTAGAAGGGCTTGCTAAGGCAAACATCCCTGTTATTACTACTGTACTATATATCTATTTCATATTACTAAGCTTTAGCACATAACTCACCCCATTCTGTTTTTCTGTTTCCCGGGTTTATTTGTTTCTTGTGTCTTCTTATTTGTTTCTTGGGCCTGTACTCCAGTCTCAAATCTCCAGCTATTTTTCAAAATGTTCATTGTAAAGCAAAGTTATTTATACCCTTCCGTTCAAATTTTTTTTAAGAGAATATATTTGTTTATACTTGACAGTAGCAGCGTGATATAATTGTTTTTTTTTTACTGTATTTTTAATCAAATAAATGCAGACTAAGTGAGCATTTATATATATATCTAAACAACCCCAAACTTTTGAACGATACTTTAAACAATTCATTTAATTCATTTTCACGCATATACATTTAAAAAAATAGTGTGTATATTAAATTTACAAATTTAAAACATTTTATATTAAATTTAATATATGCATGAAGTGTATCCACAGAGAGTGATGTTGTTCTTGGATGCTCATTGGAGTCACAAGGACAATTTGCATTTTGACCTGCTGTCATAGCAGCTCTGGTTTGTTTTCAGTGCTCTAGCTCTGCTGTTGCTTTTTTATTGAGAAGTGTGCCCATGCTGGGTCAGGTTGATTTGAGCCTGACTCTGCCTGTAATGAATCATAATGATCCTAAATGAATGTTCAATGTGTGTTTTGTCTTAATGTATGGCTGCTTAGCCTCAAGAGCTCTGAGGCTTTTGTAATTAGCTCTGCTAGCTTGAAAATAAGCTGGAGGGCATGACACCAGAAGTCAGTACTAATCGGGTAGAGATTTAGAGCTGTCAGTCAAACATAAAACTGTTGCTCAGGATAACCCAGTCCCATCAGATTCCACTCTACCCAAGGTCACAATGAAATTGCACAGCGTCTTGATGTGACATAGCGTACTGTTTAACCCCCTCAAACCTGAAATACGGCATCTCCGGTATGCTCTTATAACAGTTGCTTATCTTGCTGCAGCGCCTGATGGCTTTAACTGTCTCCAGGAGTCCATTTGAGGAGCACGATACTGCTTTCGGCCCATCTCCCTGATTACATTTCTCTGTACTACGGCTTCCTGTCACGCCGGACGAACTTAAGAAATGTTAATGGGCTCCAATGGGAAGATTGCTTTTGTGGGAGAGCAGGGGGCCTTCTCCAAACTGTCACTCTGGCTAATTTCATTGCATAGCTTTTTAGCCCATTGCAATGATAGAGCCTTTGCCAGGATGCTGTATGCAGGGCCTAAAATTAACAGTTGCCAAGCGCCAAATGCAAGTAAAAATCAGCGTTTATGAGTTCATGTAATGTGTCAGTCACCAGTTGCCGGGAACAACAACAAATTTTAAAGCGATTCTCTGTTTCTGACGTAAGTGGATAAAATATTTATTTTTTGAAAACAAGATCATCATGATTAGTTGTTCTGTCATAAGCGACAAGAGCGAATCAAATTATAGGAAACAAACGGACTGAAAAGGTCAGAGCAGTAATGGCCAGCTTGTGCCCAGAGACGGTTCTAATAACTTTTAGCTGAGACGATATTGCTGCTTCATTTTTCCTTCTTTATTCTTCATAACCTGAGAATGCGGCGACACATACTTAGGGTTACGCTGCCTAAACACTGCAGTGAAGTATATTTTGTAAGGTTACGCGATCAACGGTTACACAGACACTGAGCTGCTTCAGACAGTGCACCAGTAGCTCTTCAATGCACGAAAACACACACAATTGTCAAAATGCGCGGTTTTGGCGAGTCTTAAATAAGGTATAAAATCTTAAATGACCGTAAAGAGTTGGGAGAAAATCGGATATGTGCATCCGCATTATATGCATCAGGTTTTAAAGTGAAACCTGCTGAACTCTGTCACTGATGTAAAACAAAGATTTATATGTATAGTTTATGCATATAATATAGTTTATGTGGAGATTGTTTTAAAATAGCTTAAATTAAAAGTTGTTATATTTCAGAACCTATTAAATGTTACAAATAATGTCTTTCTATTATACACAAATCAGCCGCGAACTCTATGGGCGCCGCCATCTTGCCTGCCGCCATTACTGCGTGCCTGCGAAGTGTGACGGTGTGACACTTGCCGGTGCCCTCTAATGACATTTCTATGAAAGCGGATCCTGCTCATTAAAGAAAATGTCTGGTGAAAGGGAACATTGGGTAGATGATGTCAGGCAGTGGCCAAAACTTACTGATAAACGTAATTTATTGACAAGATAATGTAAAAATATGTAATGTAATGTAATTAAGAAGTGTATTAATTGATGACAAAAATAAAACCGAATGCTGTCATTACTAGCTGTGTTGCTAATTCGTTCACAAGCTTCACAAGTTTCAAATAACTGTTAGGCCATCCTTAAAAATATTCTTGTTTGCTATAACCCGACCGACCCTGTCAATTTACGACCGACCGAATTAATTATTTTTCTCCCCTTTTAGTCCAACCGACTTGCCGATTGTAATTGCACAGATTTTTTTTACTCCTCAAACAATTAGTACAAATGCAATAAAATGTGAGACACATGCAATTGACGCTTTTCACATGTTCTCACTCCACACATCCATTTTCTCATGCACAGAAAAATCGGGATGCAAAGAGGACACGGAGACCGACAGACTAGACGAAGTAGGTGCAACATAGGTTTGTGAATTTAACAAACGGTTTTATTCCAGGCCTGTAGTTTTGTGCTGTTGTTAAAACCACACAACACGCTCTTCCCAGCATCACTGGACAGCATACGTATTAAAAAAACTAAACAAAAATAACTTTTCATACAGCTAGAATCTGCTACAGCCACCTACAGAACCAACACGCTACTTCTGCTACTTCAAGGCATGCAGTAATGGCGGCGCTGCTTTACTTCCGTGCTTCGCTGGATTTGTGTGTAGCCTACTGTTGACTAATGTTGAATGGCTATAATTGATGGCTATAATTGATGGGGAAAATGCACCAACAGGACAAATTAAAAACATTGTAAACGTGTTTAGTTATTGTAGTAGTGATAATTGCAATAAGAGTTTCATGGCCGGTCAAAAAAACATCTGGGCCGGAAATTTATATCATGTCACCAGACATTGGCAGGTGTGGCAAAAAGTTCATTTTAGGCCCTGACTTTGTGTGTCGCTTTGTGCAACTGCTCCCTGGTCTCCCTCAGACCCTACCCTCCATATGCCTTAATGTAATCAGCATGCCAGAACAGAGTTCAGTTGCTTCAGATTACAATTTTTTTTTCAATATGAAATACTAAGACTGAAGCACATAATCTACTTTTTACCAGAGAGTAGAGTGACAAGTAGAAGATACAGTATAGTTTTTGTTCCAAAAATAAATGAATTGAAATGAAATAGTTGTTTGAATTTATTTTATCTTAAATACGACATACGAAAATTCCTTGACACGTCTGTATGCCTTTACCCCAGCCTCGGTCCATTCCTTGTGAAATTCACTCAAATTCTTGAATTGATTTTGCTCGACAATCCTCATAAGACTGCGGTTCTCTCGGTTGGTTATGCATCTTTTTCTTCCACACTTTTTCCTTCCACTCAACTTTCTGTCAACATGCTTGGATACAGCACTCTGTGAACAGCCAGCTTCTTTGGCAATGAATGTTTGTGAAGGGTGCCAATGATTGTCTTCTGGACAACTGTCAGTTCACCAGTCTTCATGATTGTGTAGCCTAGTGAACCAAACTGAAAGACCATCTTGAAGGCTCAGGAAAAATTTGCAGGTGTTTTGAGTTGATTAGCTGATTGGCATGTCATCATATTCTAATTTGTTAAGATAGTGAATTGGTGGGTATTTGTTAAATGTGAGCCAAAGTCATCACAATTAAAAGAACCCAAGACTTAAACTACTTCCGTCTGTGTGCATTGAATTTATATAATAAACGAGTTTCACAATTTAGTTAAATTACTGAAATAAATGAACTTTTCCATGACATTCTAATTTATTGAGATGCAACTGTATTTAATTAATATATAACAAAAATGCATAGCAATCTTATTATAAAATGATTCAAAATAACTGAAAATAATATTATCAGAGATGGACAAGTAAAAAGTCTCTGGTGTAGTGCGACTGAAATAGGAACAGGGCATCTGACAGCTAAAGGCATCTAAGGCCAGCTTCAGTTATTAAATCAGAGTGATCAAGTTGTGTTGCACGATCACAGTGCACTGCTTGCTAGTGTAGAGACAAACAAAACTTAGGCTGTGCTCTAAAGCCCCAGAAGTACTGTGCCAAATGTACTGTCTACAGTGGGTTATTTTTTAAACATCCCCAGTCTGGCTTTGCCTTATTTTTTTCTGTTTTCAGTGCAGAGCTGTAGATATTCATGAACATTTCTATGGCTTGCTCTCCTTCCTGTCACTCATAACACAGCTGGGCTTAGTTCCCCTGAACACTATCACACATACAGTACAGACCAAAAGTTTGGACACACCTTCTCATTCAAAGAGTTTTCTTTTATTTTCATGACTATGAAAATTGTAGTCACACTGAAGGCATCAAGGGCTATTTGACCAAGAAGGAGAGTGATGGGGTGCTGCGCCAGATGACCTGGCCTCCACAGTCACCGGACCTGAACCCAATCGAGATGGTTTAGGGTTGAGCTGGACCGCAGACTGAAGGCAAAAGGGCCAACAAGTGCTAAGCATCTCTCAGGGAACTCCTTCAAGACTGTTGGAAGACCATTTCAGGTGACTACCTCTTGAAGCTCATCAAGAGAATGCCAAGAGTGTGCAAAGCAGTAATCAAAGCAAAAGGTGGCTACTTTGAAGAACCTAGAATATGACATTTTTTCAGTTGTTTCACACTTTTTTGTTATGTATATAATTCCATATATAATTCCACTTGTGTTAATTCATAGTTTTGATGCCTTCAGTGTGAATCTACAATTCATGAAAATAAAGAAAACTCTTTGAATGAGAAGGTGTGTCCAAACTTTTGGTCTGTACTGTACATACCAGATTTCAGGTAGTGCTGCTTTGCTTCACAACTAATCAGATTTGGCAACAATACTCACTTCATTTTGCACAAGCTACCAAGATTCAGTCTATCTACAGCGCTTGAAGGCTGATACATCCATACCTGAGTTCAAGTCAGAGCAGTGGGAATGCACTGATGAGCACTTCAGCCTTGTTATGGAGTGAGAGGGGCAAGGGCTACAGAGGTCAAGAGAGAGGCAGATGCACAAGTGATCTCAAGTTGACATAAAAAGCCATATATGAAGCCTCCAGGCATATCAGGATGCTATCGGACGGTGGAGTTACTAATTAAAAAGGAGGCTCATGTTTTGCCAAGGCTGCACTTTGAGAGGTTGCTGCAGATGGGTCAGGAGGACGTGAAGGTTCCCTGGCTCAGTCTTCAACCGATGTGGGGAGACAGATGTCTCAAAGACATACTCTGAATACAGCTGCAGCTCACTCTCTCACTCTTTATCCTCTCATAATTTCACCTGCTGTTTCCGTTCTGCTCAGTTCACTGTTGAATTTGTTCTGTTGTCTAATAATGTTCTTTCTCCACTTTTGTCCAGCATCCCTGCAGTAATAAGAGCGTTGTGGGAGGCTAAAGTGTTTTAGTGGCCTTGAAATGAGTTATACTTTCAGCCAGCGATGGGACTGAAACCAGAATCATTCTCCAGAAAAGTCTTTAACAGTCCATTGACAACCACATGTGAAAGAAGAGTTATCACATTTAAGATGATAACGTGTATATAATGTGTGTGTTTCATATAAAAATTGGTCATGTTTTGAATAACGACAAAGAATACAAAAGTCCAAATAAAAATACTACCTAGTCTATTGTTAATATTGTTAAAAAAAACTTTGAGTTATAGATTGCGTTGTTTTAGGGTTGAAGGAAATGGTTAACAGCCCAGACATTCATTTTTGTCTGGGATTAGGTTTAAGCCTGGCTTGTGAAACCGAGGGATAGTGTTTTCATTTAAATGTTTGTGCATTGGATATTTACACTAGAGAGGAGAGCGACTATGGATGACAGATGGAATGGCCTTATTCTGTCTGTCCTCTGTCCCTCTGGACCTGTTATCAGTTGTCTTTTCTTAGTCCAACTAACAGTAGGCATGCATTGCTCTAAGGTAAATGTAGCTGTTTGCAATATTGATTCACTTTTGCCATCTAGTGGTGTTTTTTTTTTTTTTTTTTTTTGCCTTCTGTGTGTGTGAAGCTTTATACAGTCCTCTGTTTCACCTTAATCATTAGTTGTATCATGTATTGACCATAATACTGCATAATAACGAAAGGCCTGTTAAAGAGTTCACTCAAATTAAACTATGTATATATGTTTCACGCAATGTGACCTGAGTTGAATTGTGGTTGTTGAGTTGTGCCACCTGGTGGATGGTTTACTGTCTGCGTCAAATTAAGTTTCTCCATGAAATTTTATGCACTAGTTTACAAGCTATTTATTTGTGTAATAATTGGGATAGTTGTCTTAGAATTTGATTTACATTTAATCTGGTATTCTTCTCTTTCTTCATTTCAGAAGGAGCTGAGTCTTCCCAGAAGAGGCAGTTTGTAAGTGATCCATTTCTTCTTTTTTTTAGAGAATAGAGAAATCTATGGTCTATGGTGAATAATCTGACCTTAGGAAATTGTATTATAAATGTTGTGAAAAGGATGCTTTGCCTATTAAGCAAAGTTCTAGTCTTGTATTTTAATTCTGCTTTAGCATGAACTGTGTGTGTTATAATAGTCTGTTTTATAATACTTAAAGAGCACAGTGGGAAAAACACAGATCAGCATTTGATTATTAAGTGTAAGTAAATATTATCAAGTATGTATTGCTCAACAAAACATTGCTTTTGAAATTGTGAGATTGTGATCTAGAGCAAATTCAACTGTACTTTATAGAAAATCAAATCTATATGTGTGTGTGTGTGTGTATATTTATTATATATATATTAGTTACTACTTACTTATATATATATATGGTGTGTGTGTGTGTGTGTGTATGTATATATATATATACATATATATTTATTCAGTTGTTTCTTTCAGACTTCTATTAATGCCTTCCAACATCTGGATATTCTCTGATAAGACAGCATGTTTAATATTTCACACACTGCTGTATCAGTTCAGTTAGCATTCCTACCAGATCACATTGTCAACACTGTTCACTGCACATGGACAGGGTCACGGGGGTCATAGGTGACTGGTAGGGCAGTGACAGGCAGATTACTGCAGGCCTTTTCCGACAGCTGAGCATTTGTTTCTGTTCTGACACACCTATCTATATCTTCCTTTCTATTTATTTTTAACCCAGTGCCAGCTAAGAATGTGCTCTTTACAGTCAATCATAAGAAAGTGCAACATCAGCATCATGCGATTAGTGGATGGCAGACAATATTTTGGTGTTATATTTTTGGTGTAATATTGAGTGCTGCAAAGGCAGTGTGTGAGCAGGCCGTTGTTGTGTTCTTTTTTATACACTTGTTTTTTTTTTTTTTTTTCATTGTATATCTCAGAGTGACTGGCAGAATGCAGGCTATTGTGAGGGTTCATTGTGTTTGTTCTACCCGCCACGGGATTACAGGGCTTAATCAAATTAAACCGTCTATTCAGCCATACTGCCTGTTGGAGAAATCTCATTTTAGCACTCATTCATGCCGTTATTTACCTAGGGTTTTGGTACTTTGTGAATCACCCTCTCATATCTATTTTTCCATCTCACGTTTTCACTTGGTGTGGGAACCCTATAAAGGGGAAATTAAATTATTTATTCTAGGGCTGTAGAGTTGATCTAATTTCTAATCGTGATTACAATCACAGATGCCACAATTACGTAATCGTTCAAAGCGGCAATTAATCGTTTAAAGTCCACTTATGTTATTCTGTGTGCTTAAGATGTTTTTTTTTTCTTTTTTACAGCTTATGGGTTGTTTCATTGTTTAAAATATTTGTTTAAGTATAACATTTATAATACCATGCATTTTTTTAAAAGAAGAAACCAATCCAATGTATAGTTGACATTTGAACCTTAATGTTATAGAAAAGCAATACAAGTTTTTTTCTTTTTTTTTTCAGCTTGTTTATTTTCATATAAAAATATGGCATGCAGTTGGTTCAAACAATGGTATGAACATGATACAGTATAATCGTAATTAATAATTGCAATTACTATTTCAAGGTAATATTTGACAATTATGATTTTTTTCATGATCGTGCAGCTCTGATTTATTCTGTAATCATTTTTACATCGACCCCTTAATGTTGGTCAAAACTTATGACTGACTTTCTTCTCTGGAACACAAAATGAGATGTTTAACAGAATGTTCACACTGTGAATTGAATATAAATTTTTAATACTGTATATTATAATGTTGTGATGGAGTGAAATTAGTGCTAAAATAAATTGTTGGAGTTAATCATGACAAAATATATATATTTTTAAGTGAAACATCTTTTTATACATATATGCAAAGAGCTGTAGATCTTGTTTCAATGTAATTGTGTTAGACTGTCTTGCAGCAGTGTGTGTCAATGTTGAATGCTCTTTGATCCTGCCTATTGTCTCTTTGGGGCTGCATTTAGCCAAAAGCATTCGCCTGGGAACAGTGGATAAGACACTGATATTCTGTTGGTTCCCAGAACTGGGTGTACGGTGTGTGAAGTACGGGCAACAGCTGCGCCTCCCTCAGGGTCTTGTGATATCATGAGAATGCCCTCTCCCTCACTGCTCGGTGTGTTTGTGTGTCTCTGACTATCTTGCCAACATATACACACTCTACTAGTCGAGTTCGGAGGAGAGTGAACTTTCACGCTCTTCACATTCTCATTTCGTGGTCACAGCCCTCAGAAGACAGAACACTCCTAGACAGAACATTTAGAGGATTGTCGTTTAACAACAAATACTGTCATGACCTCAGTTTACACAGAAGTGGATATTTGCTCAGGCCATGGACAAGCTGAGACTTGAATGGACAAGAATTGTGATCTAACAGTTGATGGTTCTGATGAAGATAAGGAAGTATGGCTGGAATTGCTGAAACTTTTATAATCAGAGTTGATAGTTTGGTAGCAGACTTTTACAGTATGCAATGTAGTGCTTTTGCAACCGTGATAAACCTGTCACTGGAGACTCTTTCTAGTTTCAATTCTGAGTAAAAGACACTTTGTTGCATATCCAGCTGTTATACTCATGACCATGAAGAAAAGAAAGGAAAGATTTGGAGCCCCCAACCTGCACTTACAGTAAGAGTTGATTTAGATCATGAGGTAGGGCTGCACGATTTGAGGAAAAAAGACGAATTGTGATTTTTTTCTGATAACAAAAAAGAAAGAAACAAAAAAAAAACAACCTTAAGGTTTGCTAAGCTTGTTTGTAGTGCTGCACAATTTGGTGAACAAAATTTCTGATTATATTTAAATATGAACATTAGAAAATTGTATTGTTGTTGTTTTGTTATTATTATTATTATTATTATTATTATTAACTTAAAAAATTTGTAAAAAAAAATAAATATAATATTAACTCATTAAAAATATTGTGTAAAATTACAGTACTAATATTTGTCTTAATTTCTCTATATTCTTATGTTAAACTATCAAATTGTACATTTTGGCAAAACGCTGCAGAGAGCTCTCTTTTCTTTTGTTGACAGTAGCTGGTTTATAAGCACTTCTCTTTACATGTATGGAGATCATTTAATAAGCGACCCAAAATCAATAGTAGATGAATTCATATTTAGCATCATTTACTGCAGACCAAGCCGCTCTGAGACACTGCTACTCACATGTAAAATAATACAGTGGCTTGCATCACTTTAAAACACACAGCACATATATTTAATTAAATCACAGCATCTGCTATTGATATGAACACTAAGACATATTGCAGTTTTGGTTTTATTTTGATTAATCATGCAGTCCTGTTATAAGCCAGTGTTTTGCATGTGTTTGTTTAAAGAACCTTAACTTTTTTTCTTATTCTTAAACTTTTACTTGAGACCAGCTAACTGTGGCTCATTTTTAAAATGCATGAACTTTATCCATTGAGGTTTCTAAACATGACCACAGCATTAGCTTTACACAAACAGACCACAGACTCTGACCTCCTTGACAGTTAAGCACCAGGTTTCCTTTTAATACCTCTCTCGTTCTGTCTGGAAACCCAAAACCTGTTTTCCCCTGCCGTGAGTGGTGGCTGAATTTCTAGCTCTCGTCTGGTTGATTGACAGCCACAGTGTGTATCTCAGTTTACAGCCTTCAAGCACAACCCATCAGAATGCCAGAAAGACTGCAAAGGGAAGTCTTTACTCAGCAGAGTATGTGTTTGTTTATGCATGATTCAGTCATGTCAAATAACAGCTTTTGCCAGGTCAGCTTCTCTTTCCCCCTCCTCTCCACATTGGGAGCACATCTGTGCCTTGGCAGGCTGAATCAGTTCATGTTGCCTGAAAACCAAGTTTTAGTCTAGCATGGTGGTACAATTTCAATTCCAGACTGAGTTTCCCCTTAGTATTTATAACTTGGTTGTTTTATATCCATTTAGTTTTTTTTTTATAACATTAAGTCTTGTTCAGACTACGATGTGAAACAAAACAATGCATCTGTATGGATTCCTGAAAAAAAAAAATGTATGTATGTTTTACATATGGTGCAGACTTATTATATAATAAAACTTAACTATATAACAAGATTCAAAACTGCTATTGATTTAAAAAAGGAAGCGATGTGATCTAAAGAAAAAAATAATTGCTAACAAATTGGGATGCTTATTTTAATGCTGTATTATTAGCTGCATTATTGTTTTGCATTTTGATAAATTCCTAAATCACACTATTTTACTATAACCGCTTCATTCTAGGAGACTGACAACATATTGTTCATATTTTAGGGATGGGTTGTATTTTGCATGAAATCTGTTTTCCAACTTATAGTATACTAGCTTCACTCAGCTATTCAGCAGTTGTTTAGGCCAACAAACAAAGATTTATGGCTTGTAAAGGAAACAGATTTGTTGTGAAAAATCTTTTTGTTATTTGCATTGTGTCATAATGTCACTCTTGGTGTTAATAAGCCTGAATAGCAAATACAAATAGCCAGTTATGTCAGAACTGTGGTTGTGTAAAGGTTGTAGGCTTATTAAAATAAATGGTTGTATAAAGATCTGTTGTGCTCTGGGGGACCAAGGTTCAAATCAGGCCCAAGTCTTATCCCGGTCCCGTTCCCATTCTTTTTCCCTGTTATTGCCAAGAATCTCTGTTGTGCTATGTCTTGACGTTTAAAAGGAAGATTACATCCTGTGTGTTGAGTGTTTTTGCTGCCCCAGACTAAAAGCTACTAGTGAAGTGATGGAAAACAGGATCCTGTCCCCCAACTATGCATGTCCCATTTTGTAGATGTCTCCAGTTTCTCTCTGCTTGAGACTTTTGCCTAAAGAACTGTCCTCCTGTCCTAGTGCACCAGTTTTAGCTTCAGTGTGCGTGTGCTGAACTGCTTAAACAGCCTGTCAGCAGCATCTCTCAGGAATACCAGGGCAACTGACTGTCATACAACTCAAAACGGGATCATTTTACCGCGTTGGAGTGTGTTGACATGTGTTACTGGAACTGAGAGGTAGGAAGAGTTCAGTTTACACTATGTTTGAAGTGTGGACATACACTGGGACAAAATCTTTGACGGTGTGAGATTAAGCCTTTGCCTTGGTCATGTTTATGAACTGCTTTAGATCATCCTATCTTTCCATGCCCTTCACAAGGACAAACTCTTAAAGACTTTTTTTTTAAACCACTCACATTACTCCTTGCTTTCCTCTCTTGCCATATTCACTTAAAAGAATCTGGCCAACTGCTCAGTACCGTTGTCATGGCAACAGCAGGCTTCTGCAGCATCTCCTTTCCCCTACCACCTCCCCCTCTGGTCTCATCTTCCCATCCCCTGGCAGACCCGAGGGGCCTGCGTCCGCCCCTGTCCTTGCCCCCGGAGCCAACCCCTTCTTCTGGAGGTAAGGTTATGTTGTGAGAGTGCTTTTGCTCCAGATCCAACCTCCTTTTCAACAGCATGCTGGAAAACTAGGCATTGTGTGGTTCCTTTTTCATCTAATCAGTTTTCCTAATGGAGTGGTGTGGTTTAGTGGCTAAATGCTCAGGGCGGGTTAATGGAAGGCTGCATGTACCTGCATTGTGCCTCCAGCACTGTGCCCTTGAGCAATGAATTTAACCCCAGGTTACTCAAGGGGATTGTTTATGTTATAAATGTACTATGTCACTTTTGATTAAAGCAAAAAAAGAGTTTTTCTGTATTGACTTAATAACTATAAGCTGATTATTCTCTCAGGGCCATTTTGCTACTATATGTTATGGTTGGATGGATGGATATTTGCTTGTTAAATGGTTTGAGGTTTTGGCTGTTTTTGGCTGTTTTTTTATTTACAGTGCAGAACAATTAGGTGATATTGACAATATGCAACATTGCATTTTGATTTCATTGACCGCTTAATTTGGCCATTAATATTTGTATTAGAAACTGAAAAAAGCACAAATGCCAGTGCATATCAAAAACACCCTCAGAGCCAATAAGGTTAAGTTCTCTTACGAGAGCTCTCTCGTACTGCGTCTTAGCTAAGACGCTACGGGAAAAGTCTCTTTTCACGAAATACTGAAGCAAAAAATTATCCTTAATTTTGTATTTTTGTAAAGCGCATTTGCAGCAGTACACAGCCATAGGCGAGACGGCTCGTTCGCTCATTGGCTTGTTCTGCGGCAACTGCACAGCCTATCGAGCGCGGGCTGATGCAACATCAGACCAATAAGGGCGCTTCGCGCCCTTCTTGCCACTTCCCGCCGAAACGGGTGTGGCCCAACCTATAAAAGGAGCTCGAAAAGGCTGACTCACCTGATCTTTCATCTCTTCAGCGAAGCTCACGCATCGCTGGATCACGGAGGAAGCAAGCGCCGTCTGAGAAAGCACATCAGCAGGACGAGCCATTCTGAAGCTGCTGGCATCGCCGCCTTCCATTGCCGTTCCTGCTGCGCTATCCGGCGCCTATATCCTTTCAATCCTGTTATATACAAGCTGTTCTTTATGTGTGTGTGTGTGTTCGCCCTGCGACACACACTCGTAAAAGAGCTCGCGTCTTTTTTAAGATGCCTTCCTGCGGCTCGTCAGAACCCCACTCAGCGAGGGAGACCGGTACGTCATCTGTGTCTCCTGCCTGGGTGAAGATCAGGCAGCGCTCGCTCGCTGACGGCGGATGCCCCCACTGCGAGCTGTTGCCATGGTGACTCTGAGGACTCGCCTGGCCTTTTTCTCTGAGCCTGCATTCTCCGCTGCGCTGAGGCGCCGTAAAAGCATCGCTTCCAGCGGATTCTGGATCGCCCTGCTTCACCGGCCCCCCCTGCATCGCTTCCCGGTGGGCAGCGCCCGCTGTTTGCCGGCGCGTCGTCCGAGGAAGTCGATCTCAGGGCCGCGTCGGGGGAAGAGGACACGCGCTCTCTGCTAGCTTCGGGCAGTGAGGGCTGGGCGAGCTCCGAGGATCTCGCGCCTTCTGCTCAGAAGCCCAGCAGACGAGCTGACATCGAGAAGGAGCCGGGGCGAAGGCTCGTGTTGGCCGCGATGAGTCTCGGCCGCGAGTGGTTTGCACCAGCGCCCCCCCCCCTCTCGTTCCCGGCTGGATGGTATTTCCCTTTCGGATGAGCGTACTTCTCAAAGCCCGCCTCATTTCTTCCTGAGCTTCACGAAGAGGTGGCGAAGGCTTGGAACGCTCCATATTCAGCACGAACTCATTCGTCTGTCTCACTAGCATTCTCCACACTGATGATGCTAAAAACAGGAACTACCACTCACTTCCGCCGGTGGAACAGGCGATAGCGACGCACCTTTGTCCGCCCTCTGCTGGACGGCGGCAAAAGCGGTGTTGCCATCTAAAGCCTCCTGTGTGACGCTGCGTCGGCACTACTAACGATGGCTGCTTCATCGAAGCGCAGGTGTACGAGTTCCGCTGTGGCCGAGCTCTCACCCAAGCGCACCGCTGTTTCAGTTCCAGGAATTGTGACTGTCTCAGCGTTTTCTGCAATGCGCAAGCCTGCACAGTTGCCCGCTTGCCTGCACACAAAAGCCGTTATCACAACAGCTTCAGCAACGCAGCTCGAGACCCCCGTTCTCGCTCTACTGGCCGTCGCCCCGTGCCGCGGGGACCGCGGCAGAGGATTACGGTGAGGCCGGGAGCCCCGAAGCCATCCTGGGAAAGCCATCTACGCATGCTGCATGACGCTGCGTCGGCACTACACACGATGGCTGCTTCATCGAAGCGCCGGTGTACGAGTTCCGCTGCGGCCGGGCTCTCACCTAAGCGCGCCGCTGTTTCAGTTTCCAGAGATTGTGACTGTTTCAGCGTTGTTTGCAATGCGCAAGCCTGTACGGTTGCCCGCTTGCCTGCACACGAAAACCGTTATCACGGCTACCCAGATATTTCCAGAAAAAGGTGTAATTCCTGGTGTCCCGGCCACGGCCGAAGGTGCTATAAATGTAGTGACGATGCCCACTGCTCAGTGCCCATCTCCGCATATAAGCACAGCCCTTCACACAGGGCTCGCGCCTATAAAAGCGACTCAAGTCGATCACGCGCACTACATAGTAGACGTGCCCACTCCTCAGTGCCCACAATCACTATGTCACACGCGTCATGTGGTTTCTGTAAAAACGAAACCCGTGCACGTTCGTCCGGCCACGGCCGATGGTGCTATAAATGTAGTGACGATGCCCACTCCTCAGTGCCCATCTCCACATGTAAGCACAGCCCTGCACACAGGGCCTGCGCCCATAATGTCGACTCAAGTCGGTCGCGCACACTGCATAGTAAACGTGCCCACCCCTCAGTGCCCACAATTACTATGTCACACGCGTCATGTGGTTTCTGTAAAAACGAAACCCGTGCATGCTCGTCCGGCCACGGCCGATGGTGCTATAAATGCAGTGACGATGCCCACTACCCAGTGCCCATCTCCACATGTAAGCACAGCCCTGCACACAGGGCTAGCGCACATAAGATCGACACAGATCGGTCGAGCGCGCCGCATAGTAAACGTGCCCACTTCCCAGTGCCCACATACACTGTCACATACGGCGCGGGGCTTCTGTAAAAACGAGGCCCGTGCACGTACATTCTGCACAGGCAGACAGCGAGTTGAAAGTGGTAAAAGTGCACACATGCAGCCCACGGTTACTCGCAGATATATCGAGTCCCACGGGACCCGCTCAGCCTCCCTCCAGTCGGTTAAGCGCCGGAACGGGGTCGAGGAAGAGCGATCTGCCCGCTGTGATCAGCGCGCTCCCCGCCCTTAGATGCGCAGCACACTCGAGCGCCGCCGTTGCCCAGTCAACAGAGCGCGTTTCGCATCCAGCCCTTAGCCATTCATGCAGATGCATGGTCAGTGCTTCCAGGGGTTTCGGATTGGGTGCTAGGCATTATAAAGAGAGGCTACTCGCTACAGTTTTCTCGACGCCCACCGTGCTTTTCAGCGCGTGTCGAAACTACGGTCAAAACAGAAGTAGCACACATACTTCGGGCCGAAATATCAAAACTGTTGAGCAAAGGGGCTGTAGAGCCTGTGTCTCAAAGCGAGGGGGGGCTGTACAGCAGATACTTTCTGGTGCCCAAGAGAGACGGGGGTCTCCGGCCCATACTGGATCTAAGACAGCTGAACAGGCATTGATGAAACGCAGTTTCAAAATGCTCACGACCAGGAAGCTCCTCGCGCAGATTCGCAGAGGGGACTGGTTCATGTCAATAGATCTGAAGGACGCGTATTTTCAAATACAGATAGCGTCAAACCACAGGCGATATTTGAGATTCGCCTTCGAGGGCCAGGCATACCAGTTTGCAGTCCTGCCATTCGGCTTGTCCGTAGCTCCTCGTACGTTTACGAGGTGCATGGATGCAGCGCTCGCTCCTCTTAGACTCAGAGGCACACGAGTGCTGAATTATTTGGACGACTGGCTGGTTCTGGCCCGATCATGAGCGGAGCTCATGGACCACAGAGCCGTTTTACTCGATCACCTCGAGAAGCTCGGCCTCAGTGTCAATTGGGTGAAGAGTTCGCTGAACCCCAGTCAGACGATCCTGTTTCTGGGTATAGTTCTGAACTCGTGTTCCATGACGGCGCGGCTGTCACCACAGCGCGCGATGGGCATTCAGCGTGCAGCGAGTTCTTTCCGCTGTGGCGCGACTGTGGCGCTCAAACACTGTCAAAAGATGCTGGGTTTCATGGCCTCAGCATCTCCGGTTCTGCGGCTGGGCCTGCTCCGCATGCGCCCCCTGCAGTTCTGGCTGAAGGCTCGGGTGCCGCGCAGAGCGTGGGCGTCTGGCCGGCTGCATTTCAAAGTCGATCAGAGCTGTGTTGCGGCTCTAGCACCTTGGACAGCAACGGACGCCTCCACTTCGGGATGGGGAGCGCTGCTCGAAGGCAGACCGTCCTTTGGCCTATGGTCAGAACGGGAAAAGCTCCATCATATCAACTGCCTGGAAATGCTGGCAGTGGAGAACGCGCTGACGCGCTTTTGTCCCCATATCAAGGATCACCACGTCATAGTCCGTTCGGACAACATGTCCGTGGTGTCCTACATAAATCGCCAGGTCGGTCTCGGGTCCCGAAACCTGTGCAGGCTGACGGAACGCCTCCTGATTTGGGCTCAGCGCAACGTGCGCTCGCTGAGAGCAGTGCATGTGCCTGGACTGCAGAATCTGGGTCCAGACAGGCTGTCCAGAGGCAATGTTCCTACGGGCGAATGGTCTCTACACCCGCAAACAGTCCGGCTGTTGTGGGAGAGATTTGGCATGGCGGAGGTGGACCTCTTTGTGTCCCACGAAAACGCTCACTGCCCCGCGTTCTTTTCCAAGAACGAAAGCGCGCTGTCACGGAGATGGCCGTGCTGCCCGCTTTATGCATTCCCTCCCGTCTCCCTCCTTCCGCAGGTGATAGAACGGGTGAGAGAAACGAGATGTTCAATACTGCTTGTAGCACCTCTTTGGAAGAACCAACCATGGTTCCCAGATTTGATGCAGTTAGCAGATGTCGCCCCGTGGCCGGTACCGTTGAGGAGAGACCTCCTCTCGCAGGCCAGGGGCTCGATTTGGCACCCTCAACCGGAGTTGTGGTCCCTCTATGTATGGGCACTCAATGGTTACCCGCTGATCTCGCAGTGGGAGTGCTAAATACCATCACTCAGGCTAGAGCTCCGTCGACACGACGTCTGTATGCCTCGAAGTGGTCGGTGTTCTCCAGCTGGTGCACAGCTCGAGGTTATTCACCCCTTAGTTGTGAGGTGACGGAGGTCCTCTCCTTCCTTCAGGAGCTGTTGGATAAGGGCAGAGCCCCATCCACGCTCAAAGTTTATGTGGCTGCCATCGCGGCGTTTTCTGAAACGGCGTCCGGTCAGTCAATAGGAAGGAATGATTTAGTCATCCGGTTCCTCAGAGGAGCTAGGAGGCTGAATCCTCCCAGACCTCCGTCAGTCCCTATGTGGGACCTCGCGGCGGTTTTGGAGGCCTTGAAAGGTCCCCCTTTCAAGCCTATCCAATCGATTAGCCTTCAGCATCTGTCGTTCAAGACAGTATTCTTGTTGGCTCTCGCTTCTGTGAAGCGTGTGGGTGATTTGCACGCGCTCTCGGTGAGCCAGTCGTGCTTGGAGTTTGGGCCCAATGACTCAAGAGTCATACTCAAACCTAGGCACGGTTATGTGCCGAAATCCCTCAACACACCGTTTCGGGCTCAGGTTATTGCCCTGTCTGCCCTGCCGGTGTCAGGGGAGGATGGAGACTCGAGTCTTCTTTGCCCTGTCAGGGTTTTAAGAGCTTATGTGTCTCGCTCTGCTGCCTTTCGGCAGACGGAGCAGCTATTTGTCTCGTTCGGTGGGCGTTCCAAGGGAATGGCTGTTTCGAGACAGACTCTATCCAGATGGATAGTTGACGCCATAGCGTTAGCTTACGCTTCCAGGGGCCTTCAGTGCCCGTTGGGCGTCAGAGCACACTCCACAAGAGGCATCGCCTCGTCGTGGGCGTGGTCTACTGGGATCTCCTTGCAGGATATATGTATGGCGGCAGGTTGGGCCTCGCCGTCTACATTTATCAGGTTCTATAACCTGGAGGTTCCCACCTTGCAAGCAAGGCTGCTGTCGGTATAGGCGAATCAGGGCCCTGAGGGGAATTCTGAGTTCACGAGCGCTATGCGCTGCCGACTGTTATATGGGCAGTATTGCGTAAGACCCGCATTGCCACATTGGTCAGGCCTTGCCTCGGCTGTGTGACGTCATATTGCCGCATCTACGGATGCTGCTAGATATGGGACGGAGGGCTTTTTCCCTTTTCTGTCCTGGACTCTCTGTGAGTCCCTCAGGTGACTGTGCACTGTAAATCCTGGGCGTTGCTTCAGGTTTATTGGTGTGTGATCCCTGCGCGCACGGCGTTTTACATTGGGTTCCCGTAGCGTCTTAGCTAAGACGCAGTACGAGAGAGCTCTCGTAAGAGAACGTACTCGGTTACTAAACGTAACCTCGGTTCTCTCTAGAAGAGCGAACGAGTACTGCGTTCTCTGCCGTGCGCACGATTCACTCTGGTTCGCTTCGGCGATGAAATAAATCAGGTGAGTCAGCCTTTTCAAGCTCCTTTTATAGGTTGGGCCACACCCGTTTCGGCGGGAAGTGGCAAGAAGGGCGCGAAGCGCCCTTATTGGTCTGATGTTGCATCAGCCCGCGCTCGATAGGCTGTGCAGTTGCCGCAGAACAAGCCAATGAGCGAACGAGCCGTCTCGCCTATGGCTGTGTACTGCTGCAAATGCGCTTTACAAAAATACAAAATTAAGGATAATTTTTTGCTTCAGTATTTCGTGAAAAGAGACTTTTCCCGTAGCGTCTTAGCTAAGACGCAGTACTCGTTCGCTCTTCTAGAGAGAACCGAGGTTACGTTTAGTAACCGAGTACGTTTCCTTGTGTTAATTGAAGTCAGTGAAAAACATAACTTGCTGATTTGTCTAGTCCATATTTTGTTTTGATTATTAATGTTTTGAATCTAATAGGTTACCGTAGTGAGAAAGTTGCAACATTACAAGAAAAAAAGTCATACTATTTAAAGATATATCTCATATTGTTGCTTTTATAGAAATAAAGTATGATTTAACTAATTAATCAGATGAAGTTGCTGCCTCAGCGGCTTTTAACATAGGACTTATTTTAAAGTATTATTTAACTTGACACTAAAGCATGGGTAGGTTTCACCAAGGCTGCATCTATTTATCAAAAATGCAGTCAAAATAGTAATATTATGAAATATATTTGAAACAGAAATTAACTTAGTAAAAACCGTTACAATCCTTGCTCAATAAAAGTACGAATTCCTTTATTGACCCCATATTTTCGAATGGTAATGTTTATTTTAGCATTATTGACCAGCCTTATTGAGCAGATCATGTTGAGCAAATATACTTGCCAATAAGCTTTGATATGGTTTGCTAAATCCCTGCTCATTAACACGAGTGTGTGTACCTGTGTGTGTGTGTGTCTAATGCCTGTATAGTAGAATGAGAGTAATTCTACACTAATGAGCAGCTCTAGAATGTCAGAACACCATGTTCTGTCCTAATTGACTGTGTGTGTGTGTGTGTGTGTGTGTGTGTGTGTTAACATTGATCACTGATCTCTTGTTTGATGACACAAATTGCTGAGTACAGTCCTTTTGGTTGTCTTTAACTTGTGGGTTAAGAACACAATGTGTACATGCTTTTCACATTGCAAGGTCATATTTTAGGTTATTTAGATGGCACAGTGATCATCAACATCAGTGGAAACTCTGACCTTTCATTCACATTCAGTAAAGCTTTAGGAAATCATTACAGTCTTCTTTAGATTTTTTTTCAATGCACAACTATTTTCTTGCCTTCCTTTTCCCTGTCCATCCTCTATTGATTATGATTACAATAATAGAAAATGTTCAAAATGATTTTCCTTTCCTTTGAAGCCTCATTTCCCATGTGTATGGACTTGATACATCAGACATAATTTCCCATTTATAAAATGTTATCGTATGAGTGGAAAGACTGTGTTTTTCAGTTCCCCACAGGTTTAGACCTACAGAGAAGCTGCAGGAAACCAAGTTTTAAAACCTTTCAGAGCTCAACTCAACATGACATCAGAGAGGCAGGGAACTGTTCCAAAGGCTGCTTCTTATTTCCTTTCTCCATCGCTGGGTCTTTCCTCTCACTACACATTCACACACTCAGTTTTCTTTTTTCCCCATTTTGTGAATGAAAGCTCCTTTTTGTATCTAGACTTTCTGTTTCTCTCTTGTGATATTCTTCTGACCTACTGTACCCAAGATCAGAAAATTAAATCAACCCCAGTTTACTTATGATGGGATATCTGGATTATATCTGGATTGTCATCTACTGATCAGCCATATAGCAGATATTGTGTAAGAGATCAATAACTGGTCTGGTCTTTTTTTATAACAATAATCTGTCAGATTGCCTGATTGTGAAAAATGTGTGTGTGTGTGTGTGTATGAGTCATGTGATATTGCTGAACTGTTTAATGTGTTATAAATATAAAAAACAGGACCTTATACAGGACCATTTTTATCCCCATATTTTGAAATGAAAATTAAATGTGTTAATTAATGGGTTACAATACCCATGCTAATAAGGAATAGGCACATTTGTTATATACTTTTTTTATTTGGGGTTGGGGATATTAAATAAATTTGAAATGAGTTTAATTCATCTATAAGGCAGCTCTGGAAAAACAGTTAAACCATCAGCTCGCCAACAGCTCCGTTTAGCTCTTCAGCTCCAATAGTGTCCATGCAGGCAAATTACATTGCCAAATATTAAGTGCCCCTAACTAAGGTGTTACGGTCTGCCTGGCGTTCCTCGTATGGCTTATGGCATATAGAAACTAGATGGCCATTTAGCAGCATACCATCTAGCTTCATAATTGTCAATTCAGCAGCCTTTAATGTGGAATAATGGACAGAACAATAGCCTTTTGTTTCACCATTACTGTCACACACCACTCGGCTCGAAAGAACTTCCCAAAAGCACAAGAAAGTGTGGTATAGGGCAAGGTCATCAATGTCCCTTGATAGGCCCTTAATAATTATGTTGCCAATTCCAATTTTTCTCAAATTGAAATTGTGTTGAGCCCACATGGTACACATGGGGTTTGCCCAAATGCTCAGAAAAAAGTTTTCAGCATTGTGGTGGTGAGCCATGAGAGAGATTAGTTGCTCTGTCTCTGCACACTTGCACAAAACGGATTCGTACAAATGGGAGAAAGGTTGAAAGCAACACCTGTTTGGTCACATGTGGACGCAAATGACCCACAAACAAAGGGCCTGACTGGTCTCTTTGTTGACCGTTAACCGTTGACCGAAGATTTTTATCAGAAAGCTTTTGGTACAAAGCAAAGCACTGTGTGGAACTCAAAATGGCAGAGTACAAAAAAAAAATGCTGAGTACAAATCGGGTGAGTAAATAATTACAGAATAAGTATTTCTGGGTGAACTATGTCTTCTTGGAATGTTGCACGAGGTTGCTATTAACAGTCTAATCTATGACATTAGAAAATTGTACATTGAATTAAACATTTAAATGCAATTCTTGCCTGCCTCTCTTATCTGTTTGGTTCATTAGGTCGCTGGAATCTCTGCCTCTTTAGTTGTCTCTTTGAATCAAATGAAAAAAAAATGACAGGCAGAGTGTTTTCTTCATAACTGAAAGAGAAGGGAAAAGGAGCATGTTTGGTGGGTTACATGAAATCATTGATTTGATGATGCTTATTTTAGGAGGGTCTGAACCTGACTTCACTAGTCAGGTTCTCTGAGGTTGTCAGGTGTAGGGTTGCAAAGGGGCAGACAATTTCTGGTAAACTTCCGGAAGCTTTCCATGGGAACTTTGTCTGGGGAATTTTGGAAATATTCCAAGTTGGAAACTTACCTGGATTTTATGGGAATTATTTGGAAATTTGTGGAAATGTATAAAACTGTATCATATACAAACATAAATAGAAACATTTTGTTTGATCAAAAGCTGATTTGCATGCAAACTAATACAAATGTAAAAAATGCCATTTGTGGATTTTTTGGGGGAAATCTGTGATGCTTTTTTCAGGATTTATTGATGAATAAAAACTTAAGAACAGTGTTTATTCAAAGTAGAAATCTTTTCTAAAAATATAAGTCTTTACTATTTCTTTTTATTAATTAAACGCATCCTTGTTGAATAAAAGTATTAATTTCTTTCAAAAAGAAGAGGGTGAAAAATACTGACCCCAAACTTTTGGACGAAAGTGTATTCTTGAAAAAGGGTTTCTGTTTTAAATGCTGGTCTTTTTAAACTCTTTATTCATCAAAGAATCCTGAAAAAAAGAATCACAGGTAGTAATGATAATAAAACAACTATTAAGCAGCACAACTGTTTCCAAAATTGATAATAAATCAGCATATCAAAATGATTTCTGAAGAATCATGTTACACTGAAGACTGGAGTAATGATGATCAAAATTCAGCTTTGCGTCACAGAAATACATTATTTTAAAGTATATGAAAACAGAAAACCATTATTTTAAATTATAATACTGGTAAAACGGCACAATATTACGGTTTTGTTTTGTATTTTTGCTCAAAAAAGTGAAGGCTTGATGAGCAAAAGAGATGCAATGTTTAAAAACGTTAAAAATAATAATGTGTCCAAACTTTTGACCAGTATGAGAACAGAAAGCTGGCGAGCAGAAAGAGCATCACAGCTTGAGCTAGCTAGTACATATCTAACCTTATAAATTGTGAATGAAATAAACTAACTCGCTTAGATTTTTCATATCATATCTTGATTTACTGGCTAGCTAGGTACTGTATAAACACTTTTTGGTATTTACTAGTTGAACATAAATCTCATAGATCAAATATATTTAGAATATCAAAACAGATTAATTCTTTGGGCTCAAATGCAGCAAGTGTGGCTTCAAAGAAAATGGATTCCCCCATAGGGTAATTTTTAGACTTTTGTTTTATTATCATCTCACCTAAATGTGTGTTCAGTCATTGTATTTGTTTTTTACAATGGTATAATTTACAGTAGGTGCACAGTATATAACACACTGCACAATGAAGTTTTAAACACAATTTTTTTGTAATATTCATGTAATTTACATGAATGCTCACTGAGATGGACATGTTGATATTTTGTGTGCAAGATTTAAGAAATGATTTGTACATATTATGGAGGAATGCACAGTGCATGTAGGGGGTGTGGCCTGCACTAAGCAGTGTGATGTATTTCACTGTGTTCTCTCTTCTGTAAATGACTGGTGAAGTCTGTGTCAACAGAGAGAAGCCAGTACAAATCAATTTCTTTCTTTTTTCCTTTTATGCACACAGAAACATACACATATTACAATAAATCCGGTAATTACCTTCTCATTGAACGGTGAGCATAATCTATCTATCTAAAGAATTATTGCCATTGGTCTGATTAGATCAATATTTTAACCACATTGTACCTCCACCAACCCCCCTATGCTCTGCCTATAATTAGCAATTACCACTTCTCATTACCTGCATTTTTGGCCAATTACAATGCATTGAGCTCAAGGGAGGCAAAAGAGGTGCTGCCTTCCTCTAAACCTTTAATCAGTTGGTGTCACTGTTGGACTTTTGTTTTAGCAAAACTAGCGTTTTATACTTTTATTTTGTAAAATGTTGTTTTATTTTATTTATTTATTTTTAAAAATCCCTTGCTTCCTCAGAGAAATCACTGTCAAATATACAGTGTCAGCACTGTTACCTGCTGTTATGTTTGTTTGGTGTGTATAGATGTGCGTGGTATTGGGTGGAGGTGTTTTTCTCTCTCTAGCTGTTTGTTCTGTGATGTGTGTCTGAAGCAACCGAGCCAATGGTGTTGGTTAGCTCAAGGTGACACAGTGCTGCCATGCCTGCCTGCATCTACCCTGCAGCAAAACTGATCAAAGACATGCACACAGACACACGTATGATTTCTACCAGCCTTGTTTATCTTTTGATTACTCATTTTTCACTTTTTTTTCTTCAGTTGAGTCTGGTGGGCTAATGATGAAATAGTTTGGACAACACAGAATAATCTCTCTTATGCTTGTATCATTTGACCAAATAATCCTGCATATGTGAGTGTTTGTGCACTCTTTTATCTTCTGTCATTCTTTCACTTTCTCCAGTAACGCTGCATTGAATACTGTCAAATCCAGTATTTCTGGTTGACAGATAATTTAACATTAAAACATATCACTATTTCTCACAAAATTTGTAGTTTTGCTAGCAGTCTCTCTGACACTTGCTGTCTAGCTGTAATATGCTTGATTGAATTTAGTTGTCTTCATTTTTATATATGCACTGCTGTGTGTTTGTGTGTGTGTGTGTGTGTGAGAGAGAGAAAGAGAGAGCGAGAGAGAGAGAGAGAGAGAGAGAAAAGAGGGAGGGTTTTAGAGGAGAGAAAAAGCACGTGACAGCATCTCACGATAACTCTAGTAGTGTGACAGGTTGCTGGCAACAGCTGTAGGAACATCATCTAGTGATTGCTATCAGAGAGGAAATGCTCATTTAGCCAGCTGTTCTTCCTTCTCTGGTGCTTTATCGCACTTAATCTATGGATGACAGCCATGTTAGTGCACAGATATCATGTCTGATTCCTTCTGGACCGTTCTCTCCAATTTTTCCCTGCCGGAGAGAAGCATGCTTCGTCGATCCAAGAGGTACAGCTATTCAATTTCATCTCTTTATCTAGCTTTCTTTTCTGTCTTTTCTTGATGGTAATCAAGGTAATCAGGTAATCATTTTTTTTTTGTTTTTTCTCGGTCATATGAGCTGTAATTGATGGCATGCTGCAGGCTGTCTTGAGGTTTTGCTTATGTTGGTGTGCTCTGTGATTTTTCTCCCTGTTGTTTGTGCTGTATTCATGTGGTCATGCACATTTCAGATCCTCCGCTTGCACACCTATGTTCCTTCTTCTATGGTCCTTCCTCTCAGTCAATGTGCGTAAAAGTAACGACCACCTTTCAGCAAGGGTTGCAAATTATGACTCGGCCAGACATGCACACAAACAAGGTGAGCAAGGTTAGTCTTAATGCCTTGATGTTTGACAGTTGACGGTTCTGCTCTGACCTACCATGCCGAAGTGAACTTGCACGCAGATGTGCTCAAATGTGCAAGCTGAGTTAGAGATCATTTGTAATTGCTTTCTATCCTTCCCTGCTTGTGTTTTTACTTTCTTCCTGTAGCCTGGAGAGACAGATGAGGGGAGGGCACCATGCTTGCATAACAACAGAACTAAGACTGTTGTACAGTGAGGCCATCCTTAAAAATATTTTGGTTTGCAGTAACAGTAATTAAAAAAAAAAAAAAAAGGGTCGGTAGGTCGGTCTATATTTTTTTTTTCAAGTTTCAATGTTAAAAAAAAAAGTAAATTATTGTGATAGTGATGACGTCGGTATGAATTTAAACAAATTAGCATATCGTGACGTCACTGACTGGGTCTTCAACCCGTGCCTTCGGGCGCATCATTGCAAACCTCATTTTGATGCAGGCTATATAGACCACAAACTAATTTAAATCTTTGTCAAAAACATGTTTATTGCATTAATTTCAGGTGAGAAAAAAATGAGGTACTGTTTTACTTGCATACACCGCTACGTATCAATTCAACCTACAAATGAGAGAACGTTTACTTTGCTTTCTTGGGTTGTCACTTTTGTGAAAAAATCCTGTTTGATTTGAGTGACGAGTGTTCATTGAATCGATTGTAAAATAGATTTTGCATGTCTAAAGTTTTATACGGCAAATAACACCAAATATAGGTAAATCCACGGACAACAGGCAGGAGGAATGTAAAGATTCAATATATTGGTAAAGACCAATATTTCTGATGATTTATTGGCGTGAAGTTACGTGCAAAATGACAAACAGGAGTGCAACATTTTCGAAAAACAATAAGCAGAGTGGACTGCATTAACGCAAAACATTTACTGCAGGCTTCAACATGGCTGTGTTTACGATTAAATTTCAACAACAACAAAAAAATCGCATAGGCGATTTTCTTAGGCTATCAAAAAAATTTTTTTTTCGAATATTCGTCGAATTTAAAATAAAAATCCACATTCGAATGCGCATATGAATTTTAGGTGTGCATTAAGGAAGCTGCCTTATGAGCCCCGGTACGTGTTCCATTCCATCTCGCCGCGCGCACAGCCGTGTCTACACAACTTTCAAAGGCGGACAAACTCGACACGCAGGATCTGCTTTCTCATCTTTCACCTCGTGTACGCTCACGAGATGCGATGACAATATATGTGTCATTGCATTATAAGGTTACGTTAGCCTATCCAGTTGAAGCCACTAAAAAAAAAAAAAAAATCAATGTGGAGAAGATCTTGTTTACATCAAAACTGAAACCAAGCCGTTCACACAGAACGCATATTTCGCGCATCTCATGTTTTTAAATGAAAAAATGTAACCTGTGTGACTGGTTTTCCGCCCTTTTTATTTATTTAACAATGCATGCATACATGATGCTGTTTTGTTTATAGTTCTTTAAGCAACTTAATTAATAATAATTGGTTCATAAACATTATTTTAATTTTTTTTTTTTTCACAGTCATGTATTCTAATGCTTTGAATAAACATGCAGTAATATTTTGCTCGATGCGCTATCTTGAGCCTCAGAAGAGAAGCAAAAAGCTTTTCTTCACCCTAACCTGAAATTATGCATTTAAAATTCGAATACAATTCGAATTTTGATCATATTTAAGTAAAAAATTCGAATTTAGTTTTTTCAGCTTTTTTACAGCCCTAGGCGATTCAAGCCCAAAACTGTATGAGACTGAATACCGGCTGAATTCACATTTCTGTTGTAAAAAGAGAAACATTGTGCAGAAGTATTATTTGCTGTTATGCGTGTTTGTCCGAAGCTGCAGTTGCTGTGTGACGCCTCTTCAAAAAAAATAAATAAATAAAAAAAACCTGGACGTGCTCCGAGAAAAGGTCGTTAAAATCATTTTCTTATTTTCGTTTTCGAAACTTGTGTTGGTTGATTTCGTGCTTGATTCGTGCAATAGATTTTCGAACATAAAGTGACAGTCGACACGGTCACGGTTTTAGACTAGAGAGGAGAAGGGATGGGAAAAGATCTGGGCACAGTTTTTCCAGAACTTTGTGCCAAGTTAAAGCGGTGTCGAGCTGTTTTAATGAATTTTTTAGATGTATTATGGTGCCCAAACCCGTATGACTTTGAACAGTGACCGCGAACATTTAGTTTACTGCAGCCGCAGCCATCATTACCAAGCGAGAACCGTTGACTCTGACAGTGAGTGAGAGTATGAGATGAAGCGAACGCACAGGCCATAGTGTGACATCCGTGTAAACACAGATGGCGTCAAGGTTTTTTTTATTTAATTAAAGAAGATAGCCTTCATTTGTATGTAGGCCAAGGCAATTTATATATTTACAATACTTACTTAAATATAATTAATAGTATTTTATTGCGTTTGTATTAGTTGTTTGAAGAGTAAAAAAATAATTGGTCGGTCTTAACGCAAATTTGCAATCGGCAAGTCGGTCGGACTAAAAGCAAAAAAAAATAAATAAATTGAGTCGGTGCTAAACTTACAGGGTCGGTCGGGTTACGGCAAACAAGAATATTTTTAAGGATGGCCTGATCTGCTTCTTTCCACTCCACATCTATCTCTGTAGTTAATTTCTCAAATTCTGATGCTGTCTGAATCATTAAGTGGCCATGACATTGGTGCAGTGCACAGTGTGTTGTCTAAGTCATAATTTTGAAATAGCCTTGTGTGAATGATCCATGAAAGTATGAATGAGACTTTAAATTGGGTTTTGTTTGTTTAAATTGTGTCCCTCTATGGACATCTTGGAAATTGAATCGCCATTAGCTAGTAAATATTTTAGTTTACTCCCCAGACTTATATAATAAATATTTGTAAAATGGCATTTTTTTAAATATCTGAAAGTACATTATTAACATCAGTCAGTCAGTCAGTCAAGCTTTATAATGATCAAGTATTATTGGTCATTCAGTGTTTCTGTAAAAAAAAAAAAAAAAGTTTTTATATATTTGGGTAAAAACTAACAAAAATACTGCTAAGATAATGATACGATTTCAAATAATAAGTACTATAAAAAAAATTAAAAAAAGACAATATCTATGCTTAACTTATACTTAGCTTCCAACTAACACAATGGCAAGTAAAATCTGAGAATTTTTTTAGCCATTGGCTAATATTACACATCATTTAGTCACCATAATGAAGATTTAGTCACATATGCGAGTGATTTACTTGCAGTGTAGAGGGTTGTGTAGAGGAGAGGCGATCTGTCACTTTTCTATGCGATCAGAATTATCAGTCACATATGCTTGCTGTGTACTGTTTCATACTTTATTATACATAATTTTATTCAGAAAGGATATATTCATTTGTTGAAAAGTGACTAAAGATGTATAATGTTAAAAAAAAATTATATTTCAAATAAAATATTTGGTGTTGGCGCAGTGGATAAGACACATGCCTTTGGCGTGAGAGACCCGGGTTCGAATCCACTGTGAGACACCAGTGTGTCCCTGAGCAAGACACTTAACCCCTAGTTGCTCCAGAGGTGTGCGACCACTGACATATATAGCAATTGTAAGTCGCTTTGGATAAAAGCGTCAGCTAAATGAATAAAAAAATATTAAGCTGCTTTCAACTTTCAACACAGATAATAGGAAAAGTTTCTTGAGCACTAAATCTACATATTAAAAAATTATTTCTGAAGGATCATGACGCTATATTTCTGACATTCCAAAAGCATCAGAGAAGCCCTTTTGCTGTTTTTGTTCAGACTAATGTGAAAACTAACCCATGTTTTATGCTGCAAACATGCAGGGTTGTAAATGTGAACTGTTGGATCGACAAGAAGATGGGCTAATGCATTATAAGAATCTAAACAATTAAGGTGATGTGTGTTTATATATATATATATATATATATATATATATATATATATATATATATATATATATATATAAATTACACCCGAAAGATAATTTAAAGTCATTATTGTGTAAAGCATCAGACAGGCATTACAAATAGTAGGTTCAGCAAGAAAAATTTTTTTTGGATAAAATTTATTACATTATTATATTGCCTACTCTTTTGGACAATGTGAGTAAATGATGACAGAATTGTCATTTTTTTGTTGGGTGAACTATAACTTTAATAATTTATTTTCTTCATTATTATTTCTTTAATGAAATTATACTCTAAAACTATTATTAGATACTCTAATAATAAACTTAATCTGCCAGTAGGGGGTGGTAAGTCTTAATGATTAAGTCATTTATTAATTCATTTGATTCATTCAAATGGCTGATTCATTTAGGAGTGAAGTAAAGGGTTCTTTATGAATGATTCATTGAATCATTAGGCTTGTTCGACTTGAAGCGGATCATCACCATCAGAACGATCGGTGTGTGACATCAGAGAACTGCAAGAGCTTAGAGAGCAGACGACTCCTTGTGCTTTAGAATCGCTCTCGCGGTACTTTGATGTCATACACCGATCGGTCTGTGCAGCGCCACTTCAAAGCCAATGCCAATGGTTTAACGTGCCAAATGGTTCACCAAATTCGTTCAAAACTTGGATTGAGAAATTAAACGCTGTAGGTTGCTCGGAGATGAACAGTTCTGCTTTGTCTTTATCTTTTGGTTGGCAAAATTGAGCAAACCCAGCCATAGAGAAACTGGTAGCTAGGCAACAGAGTGGCGATATCATGCACACGCACTCTAACAGCACGGCTAAGCACGGTTGTCTAACCGAGAACGGTTTTTAATCGTGCTGCGGCGTACCAGGCTCACCTGGAAATACAACTGTAACCATACCTGACAGCCTTTGCAACCGTATGGTCCAATAGTGAAAAAAACCCTGCTATATTCAAGCGTGAATTAAGACCGTTTCACAGGGGATGCCAGGTGTTAAAAAAAAAGGATTATTAGAATCTCAAAATCGAAACTCGAATGCCAACCCATCAAACAAATATTTGAATAGTCAAATATTCTTGTCCAGCCCTACACTGCCGACATGTTTGTTGCATTAGTGCTCGCCTCGCCTTACAATTTATTGGTCCTTTTGATTATTCAGCTGAACACCGAAAGAGCTCTTTTTGCAGTTTTTGACCAAATAATTTTTGTTTGCGAAAATTTGGTGCATCCCTAGTTTTACAGTTTAATATGTTACCATAGTTATTCCCCTATTTTTTTGTGCAAGTCTGAAAAAGTCTTAAATTTGAGCTTAAAAATTCTGCAGATACCCTTCCAGGCATCCTGATCCCATCCCTATAATGACCCACTGCCCATTCTGAGAAGATACATTATTAATATAATGTAGCTGTGTTAAGATGTTTTGTGTTGTGCCTCCTGTGAACACACCACCTGTAGCAGACTGAGCTGAACCTGTGTACACACACACACACACGCACGCGAGTTAGGGTTGTCATGATAACAGCATTTCAATATTCAGTTAGTGATATAAGTGAAATTTTTACGATTCTCGATACCAATTAGCTGTTGATTGCATTTTTTCTGATTTGTTTCAAGTATTTACATGAATAATTATAAATTAGTCGTAAAATTCTAATAATTGTAACAAATAACGGTGTAATCATTTTCAGTCAGTATTGTTTTAGTCAAATTTTTATTTTCAACAGAAAATTTTACATTTAGTTTTAGTATTTTTTTTTCTTTTTGTCGTTTTATTAGGCTTTGCTTTGCTTTGCTTTGCTTTATTTATTTTCAGTTTTAGTTTTATTGAGTTATAGCCGTTCAGCTAAAACATATTTTATTTTACTTACCAAGGTGGCATTTCAAGTTTTTTTTTTTTGAATAAAGAATAGAATAGAAATGAAAAGTCATGTGAGAATAGAAAAGAAAAGAGTGCTTAAGAAAAAAACTGTTTACACACAAATATTTCCACCTTAGACAAGCATTTTGACCAAGAAGTGCACTTGACCACTCATGCGAGCATTCTTCACAGAGTAAAAGCACAAAGTGTTTGACGGTTGTGGGTGTGTGTGTGTGTGTGTGTATGTGTGTGTGAAGCTGTTATAACTCACCAGTCTCCTCTTTCTCTGTCTCTGGGGTGTTGCTGAACTAGCTGCAGTATAACACCTCACTTGTCACTTTGCATCAACATGACTCCACTATAGAATATTCCCAGTGGTATCATGTCTTGATGAGGTCTGTGTAACGTTACAAATTGTAAATATAAAGAAATGTAAAGCTGAGAAGAATGACTGCACACCTTCTCAACAGTAGCTTTTTAAGCCCATGTGATGCTGTCATAGGCACTGCTGGGTATAATAATAACAACTAAAGACCCTTTATCTCCCTTTACTCCTTCTTTCCTTTCCATCATTCTCTTCATCTGTGGCCCCATCATCTGCCCTTATCATTCAGCCTAACTTCAGCATTCTCATTATAGTCACTCCCCATAACACTTTAGTCTCTCTCTGTGTGTGTCTGTGTGTGTGTGTGTGTGTGTGTGTGTGTGTGTGTGTGTGTGTGTGTGTGTGTGTGTGTGTGTGTGTGTGTGTGTGTGTGTGTGCGTGTGTGTGTGCGCGCGTGTGCGTGCAAAAGTCTTTGAGTCTCTCATGAAACATTCAGCAGAACCAATTTCATATCATTCAGATTGTTAAATTGTCCTCTTCCTTGATATGAAATGTTACGTGCAATTGATTTCTCTCTTTCTCTTTTTCATCTTTTTTTCTGCACTGAGTATAGCCTGTCTCTGAGCAGGTCTCGGTCATTGATTCATTGTGTTTTAGACAGTGGTTGATGGTTGTTTACATTTTAATTACCCACATAGCAATGCTAGAGGCAGCATAATAACTATAAATGTGGCACCTTTGGGCCACCGTATTTCCGTCTTTCCAGAAGAAAATTACTCTAATTTGAAATGAAAATGACTGTGCACTATATTGATAGTACCTTGATTACACAAAGGAAGCTCGAGGTGGAAAATAATCACTGCTGTAATTGGCTTTCTGGCCAGCATTGATCCAGTCAGGCTGGTTTGCATCTCTAGAAAGCACTATTCCCATTGTTTCAGTTATATTATGCTCGCCAAACCTCAAATCGGGTCATCCTTGTTATAAAAGAGGCAATGCATGTGTTATTTCCTCATTTCCCCCCTCTCAGCCTGTCTACAGTGTTGAGTGGGGTGGAGCACAAGGCTAGCAGGTGTTTGTTCATAATTGCAGTGTTCACTATTAAGTGGCTCCTGGCATCTGCTCATGGCAAGTACACCATTCAGCTCATGGCATTTGGCAATTTGCGTCCTAGACCAAAAAAACAGACTATTTCCTCAGTCCATGAGGTGGATAAACATCTGATATGCTGAACAGCAGAAATGATATTTCCATAGCCTTTTAACTACTATTATCAGTATCTTTTCTGTTTATGCATGTTTGATTGTACATTTAAAAGTGTATTACTTACCATCTGTTGAGGCATATCAATCTGTGCACATACATAGGTGTGATTAGACCTCTTTAGAAGGCACATATGGCTTTAAGTATATAACACATAACCTGTTGACTATAAGCGTAGAGACAGCAGCAGGTTCATAATTATACTTCATGTTCATAGTTGTTAATTGTATCTAAACATATAAACAAATTCTTACAAACCTAATGTGTCATTCAAAACAGCCCACAAATATTCCAGTCACACTTTAATTAGTTTATATGAAGCTTAATCAACTCAAACAAACTCCAATGAACACGGACAAAAATGTAAACAAGCAGGTTTGCTAGTGAATAAAATTTAAATTTCTTGGTGTTTAGAAGTTGGGGGGAAGCAATTCTCTCTGCAATTACTGTAATTACAGGATAACTTTCTTTTCACGCATGTGAATCCTACACAGCTGCTCATGTTATTAACATGTAAATTGTGCCAGCCATGTTTTCCCCCTTTTTATTTACTTATGATGGAATGATGTTTTAATGAGAGTGTGCAGCTCTTTTCAGCATTATACCTCCTGGAGTTTCATTGCCAAGCTCAGTTTATTCCAAAATGAACTTTCATTTTATTCATTATTGCTGATTCATGTCAATATCCACCCACACACTCACCTATAAACAATGTGAAATGTTCTGGATAACAGCTTCCTATGCATTCTCATTCTTATTCTTATCAGCTGTGTTTACATTTCATGACAGCACTGACAAGTTGTGGCTGTTTGTATACAATAAGTGCTTGAGTAAATTAAATGTCTTTATTGAAAGTGCCTCTTTCAATATAATTAAGAAAAAAAAAATCTTATTCTTAAAGAGTCCACATATCCATTTGCATATACTCTGCATCAAAAAGTGTCAGTTTTGTAAATATATGTTGGTTATATATCTAGTCAGAAAGACTCATGAGCAGCAACACTGAAGGAGTTAAAGGGATAATAATGTGTGGCATAAATATCCGACGTTATTGTGATCAATCCATGTTGAGAATGTAAGCAGTCTTCTGAGCTCGTTGATAAAACCAGTAAAATGGCTTATTAAACGCCACAATATAAGTCTCAAATGTTACAAAAAATATACAATAAAAATGTCTAAATAAGCAAAATCTAAATGTTAATAAATCGGTGATAGTGTTCATATGTTCACCAGCGGGTGCTGTCACTCATTTCTCTGAAAATCACCAGGTCTCACTGGAAATGTATGATTTAAAGTCATTGCAGATTATTGTCAGTGTAAGCACTCTCTTAGATAAGAATATTTTATAGTCTTTATACTTTTATGCCATTGTATTAAGTCATTGAATGGTCTTCATTGTTAATATCATCATAAATCTGATGAAGACTTGAATATTGCAGAATGCTTGGCACTGGTTTGAAACAAACAGACTGAATGAGCGCACACTGCTGTTAAGATGTTTTTTTTGCTGAATAAATAATGCAGTCTAGTGAATAGGGGATGTGAGATGTCTTGATCGTAACCATGTGCACATGGCAGATAACATCACATGTTAGGTGAACATGTCTTGTTCTCCAATAAAATCTAATCTTTAAACCAGCACCAATAGAAATCTTTTCTTATCAGCCACTTTAGAAGAAAGGCCTTTCTTAAAGTATTAATGTGCCAGTGTTAGCTTATGAGTCATCGATTTTCTCCTGGTTTCTTGCTTTTCTTCATCCTCACACCCCTTGCTTTCTCTTTTTCTCCATGTCTCCTTCTGTGACTCACTTCTGAACCTCCATTACACAGTGAGTGATGGCTGCCACTGTGAAAGTGGAATAGGTCTCTGCTGTGATAGTTACTCTTTCTGAAACACTGTTTGTACCAAAATGCATTCAGCAGTTATCAAGAAAATTACCAAATACTTTTAATTTCATTGTCATGGAACATCAGTAACATACTGTCAAATGTGTGAAATGCTCAACAGCCAAGGCCAATTTTCTGCAATGTGAGATGCAGATTTCAGTTTTTTTACACAGCCATACCCATTCTTGAAAGTTTTTGGACATTCAATTGACTGTACTTGAAAATGTATCGTCTTTGCCTCATATACCAGAATATCAAACAAGGGACATTCATTTAAAAAATTTTAAACGTTTAGACTAGCTCTGTTTTCACTGGTGTTCCTCAGGGCTCAGTCTTGAGATCGCTTGGGCTCCATTCTAATTTGCATGCTGATGAAATGCAGCTTTATATACATTCAAGTCATGATGCTCATGACACTGCTTTTCTTTCTGACTGTATTGTGGAGATAAAAACATGTATAAATTATAATTTTCTATGTCTGAACAGTGGTAAAATCAAAGTTATGCTCATTGGTTCCTGTTATCAAATTTCTAATGCTGGTTCTCTGACTTTCGATGACTCTGTTTTGGAAGTCCAGGATAGAGTGAGGAACCTTGGAGTTAGTTTGGAGATGTGTGTCAATGTTTGCGAATAGATTAAATGAAACGGGACAAAATTAATCTTGACCAACCAGGGAACTACAATAACCTTTTCCACTGGTGGCACTTGCGTGACTAACTTTTTCAGTTACTGGCGCAAAACATGATTTGGTCGCACATATTTTTAATAGTAAGCCGCTCTGGATAATAATGAAACTGTATTGCATACAGATGTGCTTTTAATTTTACTTGCCATCTTTTAAACCACATGCCTTCTTGTTTTATTTCTTACAGTACACAAAGTGAATTGCTCCATCTTGGTACCTTAACCCAGGGCCAAGCAGCTGGGGTTAGAGGGGCCCTGGTGCAGGTTGTACCAGTGGGCCCTGTTTGAAATAGTTTAATATTTACTGTATGTTCGTTCTATTTATTTATTTGTGCTATTTACACAGTTTACTTTTTTTTTTAGTTTGTAGGTGTCCAGAAACTAATTAAAATAGCACTGCATAGTCTTCACTGTAAAATAAAATACACAGTCAAACCAAAATGTATTCAGACACCTTCAACATTTCTCAAACTATCACAGTTTATTTGCTATAGTTTAGAAATTGGTAATAAAATATGACAAGAACTCAGAGTTAAAATGTGTCAGAACAAATTCCTCTTGATAATGTCAGATAACGTTGGTGAAAGATATGTAATGGAATCAACCAAAACTTCAGACAACTGTTAGTATGACAATATTTACACAACTATCCATACTTTGTTAAACAGTTACCAAGCAAGCAATGCTTAATTTTGTTCAGTCTGAGTTGGTGTGAAAAGGTTGCATTAGCAATTAAAGAAAGAAACACTTAAGCAAAACATGGTTAGGTCCCTAATTTTTTTTGTTTTAAATATTTTTTTATCAATTTCACTGGTAGTCTACTACAGTATGAAGAATTTTTAGGTATAATATTTCACAGTTCGCTGTATTTTGCTATACTCACTTACATAAATGAACTAGTGTCCTGCACCCACCAGTAAAACAATATAATCAATTATATCGGATTTTTGTTTTGACTGTGGATAAATTCTTGTTAAAACTACAAAGTAATTCAATCAAGAGCAGTGAGTGATTTACTTTCATTTTCATACATTAAAGACACTGACAGCAGAGCTAGTAAATTAGGCGCGGTCACTTTAAGAGACTATGCATCCATTATAATGATACACATCCGATTTCTTTCTCAACTCTTTACTTTCACTTAAGACATAACCACAGACTTTTAGAACACACTTTATAAGACAGGTATTTTGACATCTTTAGTATGTATTTGTCGGTACAAAAGCAAGAAGACTTTGAGACACGTCTCTGCATGCGCCCTGAACACCAGAACACCGCTGTGCTAACAGAGCGCACGAGTAACCAGCAACTCAGTTCAGCTTTCCCGCATCGCGGGGCTGAAGTCAACTTGATGTGTTGAATGCTCAAAGCACGTTTTAAAACGTATTTTTAAAATACACATTTCTGTTTTAATAAATGCTCATAGTAAACCATAGCATATTGCCTAAAACATAAGGTAGGTACAAAAATAATCAGGACCTGTTGCAATTTTAAGTTGGGTAGGATACTTTCAGCTGTGAGTCCCATAATGGGGGGGTTCTGGTCAACAGGTTAACTTTATTTGAACAGAAGCACTCAGCATTAGTTCAAAGAAGCTGTATCTTTATCTTGTCTTTAGTTAAGTATTTATTTATTTTATATTAAAAGTTGTTTTTATTGTTATTGTTTAATTACACATTTTTGTAAAAAATAGTTAGTAATGCTACTGATTTACATTTTACAACCCTAACTACACAAAACAGTTGTGTACTTTCAGTCATGTCAGTTCAGGTCTGACATGACTGAAAGTAATGACTTGCCATTGAGTAACTATTCTGACTGATTCTGTGAATTTATTCAGTTAAAGATCATTACAGTTGATTCCAACCGATTTTAGTGAGTTGTTCTTTTTTACTGAGTTTTTGTTTGTTTTTGAGTTCACTTAAGATCAGTTAAGGTATTGCCTAATAAAGATATAATCTTGTATATTGATGTCTTGTCTTGGCATTATTTTATAGAACACAGGCTTTTTATGTCAATTTAAATGCTCAAAACTCAAAATTCTGGTGAAATATAATAGGGCTGAAACGATTCCTCGAGTAACTCAAGTAACTCGATTACAAAAAATAGAAGACAGTCTATTTAAAGAAAAGTATTTGCCAGATATGTTCAGCAGAATGTACATATCCTACTACTAAATATTATTATATTTTTAATAGTAAATCCTGTTTGTTTACTAAAAAGTTAAGTTTGCTTAATTTTCAATAATTAAAAGATAAATTAATGTTTTATGTGTTTAATGTTAAATGTGCATCTCAGAAAATGCTTTATTTAAAACCCCAACTGAATGGCACTTAAATGCACTTAATTCATCTGGCAACTTTATTTTCATTGTTCACAGTACAAGTACAGACAGAGAAACAATGGGTAATAATTAAATGTTTATTTTTGATGTATGCATTGCATTCTATGCATTTAAAAAATAAAAATATTTTTTTTCTAAAAAAGGAAACTTAGTTGTTCATTCTTAGAGACCCAGGAGTCTTATTTTCTCTTGCATAATTAATATTGCACTTTAATTAAGCAAGAACACATTTTATTCGATTACTCGATTAATCAATAATTAATAATTTATTTTGTCATTGCGTAGATTGTAGATTCAGCAGTGGCATGATGTCTTGTAAAGGCCACAGCTTGCCTTTCTGACTGCTCAGCTATGTGTGCGTGTATGTCAATATTTTTCTCACACTGAATTTAGGAGTACTCATCCCTTACTTTTCACTACACTGCTTTCCGTCTTGCAATTCTGAAAGCTCAGCCAGTCATCTCTCCTCTCTACAATGGAGCGTGAGGATGTATTGTCCTAGCTGGAAATCCCAAGGTTCATTTGAGCTGAGCTTTAGGTGGCCGTTTTTCCCCCTGTCAGTTTGAGCTGGAGGCTTTTACCATGTACGGCCAGAGAAAAGAGAGCAGATATTACTGTGCGCTTTCAGCCTCATAAAATGAGACCGGTTTGTGTGACCTGAATTAGACAATGATCATCTGAATCCACTGCCATTTAGAGTTCTTCCATACATTGCTGGCTGTAATCTTTCTGAATGGGCATACTCTCAGATTCAGTATATTACGATGTCTTAACTCTGACCTGTTTTTACATTTGACTCAATCTACAAATCATCCTCTTAATTGTTTTTGTGCCATCTATTTAGTCATTATTATGCATAAATGTGTGAGACAAGTGGTCATCCTGAATTTTGTTTTTGGTTCTTTTCTACAGCTGTAGGACCAGCAACAGAAAGAGTTTGATAGTGACATCCAGCACCTCTCCTACTCTGCCTCGCCCCCATTCACCACTGCATGGACACCCAGGTAAAAGATATACCCCTCCCTCCCCCTTATACAGGATGTGGTTTAAACCATTTTTAGCTGCATTTGATGTTCCCTATGTAAAGTCTGCTCCAAACAATAGGCAGAAACTTTAAGCTGCCTTACAAGATACTTTGATTGCAATTTTCATTTTAATTCAGCCACTTAAGGTGTGTTTTTCTGTTAGAATGCTGCCTTATAGGTACCTGGCTATGTAGACTGTTGACATTTTACTAGACTCTGGACCAGAGCCATACAAACAGCACACACTTCACAAGTATGCTTCACATGCTGTTTGTCTTGATGCACAAAAAAAATGGAAAGCTGTGTGGCAGCTGTTCGCAAAATATTACATTATATCTCCATAGCAACAATCACATCTCAGTTTGCCATAGAGTAATTTTAATGCGGTGCAGGGATTTCTCATCTAATTCATGGGCATTATGAATGGATTGACAGTTGACATTTTCTAATACAAATTCTCTGTATGCCTCCTTAGGGATTGGCAGATTTGTACTTTCCATCTTGTCTGAAATACGTCATTCTGAGTTTGAAAATCTTCTTATCAGCCTTTCCCTGTAAAACATGAGGCATAATCAAATCCATGTGTTATACATACACACAGACTAGACAAGTGTGTATGCAAGGATGAGGTAATTTTAAGTTATCATGGAGATGAGATGATTGATTCGCAGTTATGTATTAAGTGGTGAGTTCATTGTCAATGAGAGTAACCAAACATTTTCATTTTACAAAAGCACAAAAGACAGTTGTTCTAATGGGGGCGTATTTGCTGTTTAATTGTCCTCTACCTGTGCATTTGAATAACATGAAATGATCATTAAAGTAGCCAATACTCTGTGGATAATAACCCAACTGTTAAAGGATCATGATTTAGATTGTTAATCTGAAGAACTGCTGTGAAAATAAGCTAAAGAGCATTTCTAAGAAGAGTAAATCACAAAATGTTTCATAAGGAAAGAATCTATGGGTGGCCAAAAGAAGTCATTAGTCAAAGATACTTTGTGGTCAGTAGAAACCAAGGTATAGCTTTTTAACTGAAATGCAATATGATTTACTTGGTGAAAAATCTAATATCTAATACAGACCACAAAACACTATATCTACAGTGAATTATGGTGATGGTAGTTTCATGCTTTGGGCACTAGCCATTTTATTAAAACAGAAGGAAGAATGGATGGTGCAAAATATGTGGATTGCTACAGTAGATCCTCTCAGTCCACTAATAAACGTGGAGTTTGAAACATTTCAACATGGTAGTGACCACAATCACTAGTCATTGCTTAAGTTCAACTTGTTAACATTAGTTAATTGATTATTTTATTAAGTACAAATGAATAATACAACAATGCATTTATTAGTGTTAGTTTATGAATATACTCTTAATAATTCACATTAATAGTTAACTTTACTAAATTCTTTAAAATTGTTCATTCATTGTTAGTTAATGATATGTAATGCATTAACTACTGTTAGCAAAACCAGCCTTTTTGTAAAATATTACAACTTTACATAAAAGAAAAGCCACAGAATGAATATTTTCAGTATTTTTTTTTAGAATATTGAATATGGAAAACAATATTTAATGTATTTTTAAAATGTTTTATTATTATAAAAATAAAATCAGTACGATATATCAGAGATTTGTCATTCAGAAAACCAAGAGAATGGTTAATACTTTGCAAAGTACTATGTAACACTTCAGTTGTCACAGTAATGCCTTAATAAAGCTGAAGCTGGTGATAAAACACTTCGTAAAAGTGCTGCTGCTCCAGTGGGTGTATCCCTTGTGTCACTTCCACATTGTGGAAAATCTGAGCAAGAAAGAGAAATGGAGAGATCAGCTGTCAACACCAGCAGGCTTGCTCTCTTTCTGTGAATGTGTGTGTGTGAAGAGAGAGAGAGAGATGACTAGATGTGTGTTTATAACCAATGTTAGATCACGAGCACACATAAAGCACACAGATCATGTTTACACAGTTCAGCAGGGCTCTTAAAATGATAAATAATGTGCTGCAGTCCTGATCATTGAAGTGTGCTTGACAACCCCATCTACTCACTAAATTATTAGATTGAACCACCAGCATACACAGTAGAGTGTGAAAAGATACACCAATAGCTTAGTTTGATGCCACACTAGTATCGTAGAATACAGATTCAGGGTTATTATAATGATAATATATTTTGCAGTCTCGATGTATCCCACATGAGTTTTAAAGGAAACACTGACTGTGTTGTCCCTACTGCATCAAGCAGTTTTGGAGGCATCACTTGAATCTGTGTGCTTGCAATTTTTAAATGACCAAGCCTAAAATGGATCATTAACCCAAACGCGGTTTCATTTTAAGCACTTCAAAGCCATTAGCATCATTCTAATGCGGCTGCCAACAGAAGCAGCACAGAGGCTAAATTATTTCAAACTCAACAGGGGGTTTGCAGTGCCACACTGCACTCATTACAGTCGGTTTCAGGAAGCTGTTTGCTAGTTTAGGACACCAGCAGCACAAGATTTAAATACTGCAGTACTTTGTGAGGTGTCATTACACTTAAGACAAGGAGAACTCACTACTACTGAGATCCTGCTGTTTGTGTAAGCATATTAAATAGATTCGTATAAAAATAGAAATAATAACAGTAATAATAATAATAATAAATCACTGTGTGAGGGTACAACAACCTGTTTTGTTATGTATTTAACCGGATATGTATATACAGTTTAGCAGGAGGGTCATTTTTATGTTTTAGTTTTTTGCTGGCCTGCTACCTGGCTAAAGCAAAGCCTGTTGACCTTTGTCTATCCAAGCTCTTAGTTTCCCTCCATTTTTGTATTATTACTATTATTATTTATTTATTTAAAACAAATAATAAATACATTTCATACTATTCTTTAATATGATATATTTACTATTATATAATATTTATGATGTTGTTGTTTTTATTATTATTATTATTATTATACATTCAAAGAAGTTTGGACTTTCACTCATAAATTTATTACCATTAGTATTTTAACACTTTTCAGTGCAAGTGTCACAACATTTGATCTATATAGTAGTCGTATGTTTTGGTCCTTTCTGTATATTACTTTATATTGTGGAATATATACATTGATATTATGAGTGAAGGAAGGACAAATTAAGCATGCAGTTATGAAGAATGGCGAGTTAAAATGACTAAAACATTACATGAATTCCTCTGTGTTCATATGAAGTCACATTTTAAAAAAATCTGCATGTTTATTTCCACAAATGAAAGTTGAAAATGTCAGATTCAGACTATCTTCCAAAAACCTCATCCGTACCACATTCAGCTGTGTGATTCAACAGGGTGCTGACTGGTTGTCTTCTCTCAGCTGTGCATCGTATGAGAGAGTGTCTGCATCCCTTCAGTGAACCCTTCATCCACTACAGTCTTCATGATGAAAAATAAGCTGGTGCTTCACTGTGTAGCACACCAGTGTGCCATTTCCCTCTCTCTCCGTGACTGGATTCTCCTTTAAAAGAATGCATTTCTGTGACAGATCCACATTGCTCCGTGTCCCAGTCCAGCTGTGCGCAGCTGTTCCTACAGTCACTTCCTGACAAGGAATTATGCTCTCATTAATATTTAAGATTTGGCATAGGCCGCTTTACGAATGCATTAATGCATGATTAATGCATGGGGGATTGTGGCCCGAGCCATACCACACAGTCCGGATAGGAGTGCCCCATTGTTTGGATTGACTGGATTGATTGATGATACTGTATCTGTGCTCATTAATTCACAATAGTGGTTTTTAGATAAAATGTTCTTCTTTTTTATCTAGTAAAATGAGTCATAGCTGTCATGTAGGTCTTAATCTATTAGCTATACTCTTTATGTATTTCATCTTCAATTTTGATGAAAAAATGTACCACACTGTGAAAAAGCCCAGGATATGAATTCATCTTGCCATTTAAATACCTCTGGAATAGAGATAAAGAATGTGTTCTTAGCAAAAATCCCCTGAATATGATTTTGAGCTTGAGTTAATCAAAAAAGGATTAATTGCTCATGGTCTGCAAATCATTAAATAACCTTCATTATGCAATATCACTGCACTTGAGGCATTTTTGATGGAGGGACCTGTTTTCTAAAGCACTTAAACACTGTAAGTGCCTCACTCTCTAAGCAGTAATCTATTCTCGGAGAGCTGTGCAGAAGAATAGGAAAGATCAAAGTATGTTGTATCCCTGTACCTCTGCTCTCAACGCGCCCTACATAAGAAGCCCACCCTTCTGAAGAGCTTTGTTATCTTATAAGGGCTTTAAAGCATAAAATAAATGGGAAAGATCTGCAGAAAAGAAGACCTTAGGGTAATTGCGTTTACTTATGATGGACATTGTGTCTCTTGGTGGCCTGAAGTATGAAGTAATTGCATGCTTATTTCCAGTTATTTTTAACAGACTGGCACAATAATGGGTTGAACTTAAAACAATAAAACAATAAAGTTGAACTTGATTTTTGTAAATAATTCCCTAAATGTAACATTTTTGGTCTCTTTCAGGAAGCAGCCCATTGGACAGCCCACGTAATTTCTCTCCAAACACTGCAGGCCACTTCTCTTTTGTGCCAGCTCGCAGGTGAGTGAACTCAAAGGTCAATCTCCCACAGTTAGTTTATCTTATACAACATACAAGACATTTCATTGTAAAATATTCCACATTCTGGCAGCGAGTTTTAATAAAACTTTTACAGTCTTCTAAAATGTTTGCAAATTAAAGTTTGAGCTAGTAATATATATTTGCTCTTTTGCAAATATTGTTGTCATAGATTGCTTCTCATGTGCAGGTTATTAACCCTCTGGAGTCTAAGGGTATTTTTGGGGCCTGGAGAAGTTTTGTCATGCCCTGACATTTGTGCTTTTTTCAGTTTCTTATAAATATCTAAATGGGTAAAGTCTAATCTCACTGTAACCAGCACAAACTGGGCTATAATAATATGTGAACCCCACTTGTGCACCCCACTTTCAATTAATTTGAACTATCCCATAATCCTTCACTGTGGCTATGAATAATGACACCAAGAATGTTAATGAGTGAATCTGAATTGGTAATTGAGCAGCAAAATATGGTAATGCTTTAACAACTGGGAGAGAACACACAGAGCTGATGACCCCAGGCTTAATTAAAAGGATTCGTTTGAATGTCAGCCATAGAGCAAAACCATTGAGTCATCCAGTCCAAAACACTCGTGGACCAACAGTGCCACCTAATGGACACAGTACAGCACTCTAATAATGCAAAAGGTTTTACAGATAAGAATCCAGAGAGTTTTCCACACAGATGCCCTCACAGCAGCATCGCTTTTTAATGCTTTATTCTCTTCCATACAGCCATGGACACAGGGCCGAAAGGTAATATTTACCCACTTCTCAAAATTTACCCACTTCTCTTATAACATCATTTCCTGTGTATGCTTCAAGCATGGCTGTTTACATCAACCATCATGTTTCCATTTAATTAGAGCTGACAGTCAGGTCGGTTTAAAAACATCTCAGACAACTTCATTTATGTATCGGAAAGAACAATTATTAGTCATCCCTCCTCGATCAGCTGGCTGGATACAAACAGCTTGACTGTGTGCTTAGAACAAATAATTGTAATATTGTAGAATTTAAAATAACTGTTTTCTATTTCAGTATATTTGAAAATATAATTTATTCCTGTGATAGCGGAGTTTTCAGCAGACATTACTCCAGTCTTCAGTGTTACATGATCCTTCAGAATACATTGTAATATGCTGATTTACTGGTCATGAAACATTTATTATCATTATAATCAGTGTGGTAAAGAGTTGTGCTGCTTAATATTTTTGTGGAAGCAGGTAGTTTTATACACAGTTACATGGTTAAAAAAAATTCCAAAGGAACAGCATTTATTTGAAATAGAAAACTTTTGTAACATAAAAAAAAAATACTTTACAGTCATTTTTTTATCAATTTGATCCACCCTTGCTGAATAAAATAATTCATTTATTTCAAGAAAAAATGAAAGGGAAAAAAATCCTGAATGTTTGGTTGTCTTTGATTGGTATTTAAATCATTACAGCCTTGTTTACAGGTATGTTTTGCTCAATGCTCATTGCAATCAGCGGTCAAACAGATTAAAGTTCCTTATTTTGTCAAAGTAAAGGAACACTGACAGTCTGTTAAATTGTTCATGTCAGTCATCATTGGTTAATGTGCTTGAGTGATAAGTGAATGTATTGCTGTTGTGTGATAAAAGCCATCATGCCACTTAAGGCAAATTCACACTGTGCTATTTGCATGAAAAGGCTTCATACAGTATTGTTCAAAATAATAGCAGTACAATGTGACTAACGTTTGTACAAAATAGTTTTGAGTTTGTACAGTCACCGGCAGACACTGCTATTTTTTTGAGCACACCCCTTTCAACTAATTGCCCAATTGCACAGCCTTAAGAGCGTGCATATCATGAATGCTGGGTCTTGTTTGTTTTCTGAGAATCTACTGCACCTACTGGTAAGTTGTTTGCCACGTAGCAATAAAAAATATACTAAAAACCTGGATTATTCTGGTTAGTCACATTGTACTGCTATTATTTTGAACAATACTGTATGTGTAACTGCAATAAAAGTACACGTAAGTTCCTGTGCGGGCCACTTAGCCACTATTGCAGATGCTTTATATGGCTCTTGTATGCAAGCCTTATTGAGCACGGTTGAATGTAACAATCATCATTATTGTTTATTGTTCAAATTTCAGATATTTGAATCAGTGTTGCTTTTATGGTTTTTGCAGTGATTTGTAAAGAACACATTTTCACCTTTCCCTCATCCACTCTTTTAGGACTGATGGTCGTCGCTGGTCTCTTGCCTCTCTGCCATCCTCTGGCTATGGAACAAACACCCCAAGCTCAACAGTCTCTGTGAGTGTCTGCATGTGTTTGTTCTCATGTTTTTTCTGTAGTCCCTCTGTGATGTATCAACCCCCAGATATATGCATCACTGTTTGGTATTGCATTTGATCCCAAGCCTTAATTTACCCAGAAGGTTTATCCTATTGACCCTACAGTGGGATAAACTCTAGGTACAAAGCAGCTCGATTTAGCCTGAAGTGAAGCCAGTGGCTTTATATCAGTGCATTCACTTCAAAAGAGTTCTGTCCCTGAAAATTGACTGTAACTCAGTCTGGTTGTTGCTTTCATTGGGGAATATGCTCAAATCGCATAAGCCCCATTCTCTGCAGAAACATAAAAATACATTTTCTAGTTAAGCCACATTTTTATTCTAAAGGCTGCAGAGCTTTTATTCAGCACTGAACACAAGGGGAAAAAATCTACTGATTAAGAACAAATGTCATTTTGTTAATTGGGTGAAGGTCACAAAAACTCTGAAATGTCCAGAAAATAGAAATTATATTATAAAGAAAATGGAACCTATTGTTATGGTCATTGAGATTTTTTACAATGTGACATTATTATAATGGCAATCATCGTTATGTATTATAGTAATGAGAATGATTTATTTTATAGTACTAAAGTAATAAGAAGTTTAATAATGTCACAATGCAAAAAGGCTTAATTATCCTAAAATTAGGCTTTACTTTCTTTACGAAAAATATTATTAGTAACTAATTTTAAGTTGAAATATTACCTGGACATTTTCTCAGTAGATTATATAAAAAAAACTTATCTAAATTAAGTAAAGGAAATTAAATAAGGAAAAATCTATTCAAATTAACAATCAACAACATTATGCCAACTAAGGCAGCTGATTGACAGTCAGGGCAGCCAATGCAATGCCTTCTATCCTTGTAATCCCTCCCTCTCTGCTTCTCACAGTCATCATGTTCATCTCAGGAAAAGCTGCACCAGTTGCCCTTCCAGCCCACTGCAGATGAGCTGCATTTCCTCACCAAACACTTCAGCTCAGAGAGCATCACGGATGAGGATGGGAGAAGATCTCCAGCCATGCGGCCACGCTCCCGCAGTCTCAGGTACAATCACTTACAGATTCCCATTTCACAGCAATCAAAAGTTGCCCTTCAAGTGAACATGACGTTGTGAGTCTGTGATGTCAGCTGGGCCCTCAGGCTCCCACTCTTAAATGCCAATTCTTGAGCTCTGACAGGAAACTGCCACACACCTCATTCTTTAGACTTTTGACTCCTCCAAGGTAGCAGACGTTATTCAGCCTGTGTGCCCTTCACATTGATGCATCTTCACTCCTCTGCCTTACAACTTTCTTTATGCTTCTCTCTGACTGTCAATGTGTCCAAGTCATATTTCACCCCCGTCCCCAAAAAAAAACAAATAAATAACTTTTTGTTTGCATGAGAAATCTATTTTTTTTTCATTCTGAAATTATTGTCCACCAGTTCTCATTACTGTAAAGCAAAAAAAAAATCTGTAATTGCTTTTTTTAATCATTATATACAAGCTATAAAACTATATATATATTTTTAAAAGGTAGTATTTAAAAATGTCCTAATTCATTATTGTTATTGTGAATGAGGGAGAATTTATGTAGTTGTAATGAAAATAATATCTAAGAAATATGTCACGCTATCCCAAAAAATTAATCCATAAATAAAATCTGTTGTATGATTACTCTAGTAGTCACTCACACACTTCTGCCCAGGACCTGACAGACTGAATCATTTCTTCTTCAATGCTAAGAAAGAGACCTCCTTCATGAGCTTCTTATCTGTAAACACATCTCTCTTCCTCTCTCTCTTTCCCCTCTGGCTCTTTCTCTCTTTCTGTTAACATGACTTATTCAGGAAACACTGGCTTTGCCTCTTTTAGTATCTAGACACACTCAGCAGGGGGTTCAGCACTCCAGAATTAGATCCATAAATATTGGATGAGGTAGTGTGGTTTGCAGTTTCTACATCTTACAGATTGCATCTTCCCAGGATTATTCATTTCTACTGTTGAAAGAAGGGAGAGAAGGATGAAACGACTGGATGGAGGGGGAGATTAGGTAGAACGGGTTAATGAGAGATGTGTTAATGGAGCAGTATTATGCTAATTTCACACCACAGACAACAGACACGCAGAAAGACTTGACAGGGACGTTTCTTAATGCAGTGGTCATTCACGGTTTTCCATCGTTCTTTCTCTTTACATGAGCTCAGCGTACAGTGGTCAACATCCATCATCCATATGTCAAATTAATTGGTAGCAGTAGCTGGAGATTAGAATATTATTTAAATAAAGAACTCTGTCACAGAATACATTGGTCATTTTCATGGATTCCTTCTGACTGGCCAAGCCATTTTTTTCTTGAAATTAATATGTTAATTCTAATTAAACTTGCACATAATGTAAAATCAGAATGTCTGAAATGACTACAGTGGTGCATGTGGCTTTGTTGGTGATGTCATCCAATTGTGTGTGTTTGTGTTAGTGCAGACCACTCTATCACAGCCAATTAACTAGCTGATTTCCCTGGTTTCCAGCTCCTCTGAGGCACATTTAGAGGTCGTTTCTATGCTCAACTGTGAAACATTTACACACTCTCTTCCCCTCCTCTCTCTCTCTAGCAGTCCCTTCCTTTGTTTGGCTTTTGTTCCATGTGATAGTATCTGTCTTGGTTAGTCTTCACATACTTTTCAGATAATTCTTTTGTTTACAAAGAAAGTCTGAGAGGTGAGTGCTTGTACAAAAATCAACACTATGATGTTGATAAAGAAATCCTTATTCAATAATTATGTTCTGTATGTATGCATATGTGTATGTATGAACACAATATAGACACAATGGACTACCGTGCTAGAAACAATTTCTATTTTAAATAAATACTTTTATAATAATTTCTGATAATAACTTATTATTATTTATAATAATAACTGTATTTTTGATCAAAGAAATGCACCCTTGGTGAGTGTAACGGACTTCATTCAAAAAAATTACCCACATGGAAGTGCGTTTTTCACTTCAGAATCTTAATGTGATTGGGTGATGTCCGCTTCAGGTTTACGGAATGCTGAATACTCAGACATACTGCATTTGACATTTTATAGATTTTTGTGTACAATATATTAGGAAATGGGCATATTCGGACACAAAAATCCAAATTCCTTGGAATAATAAGAACATGACAACCCTTAAAAGCTGTAACAGATTAAGTAGGTTTCATACTTAGAGTTGAAAATTTGTTCAAATATTGTTTCTCTTTTTGTACTTCTATTTCTCTTTTTTATACTTTCTAACATATGTGAACACTAATAATTGCATTCACTAATTATGATCTGTTTAAATGCAGAATGTTATTGTGCCGCAGAAAGATCACTGTGATTCTTTGCACACATGAAATCATTTAATAAGAGAATCGCTCTAAGGTATTTTCTTTCTTTCATTTTCCCTTGTCTTTTCTCTCTACCTCACTCAGCAGGGGAAATATTCTTAGTGTGATTGTTAATGCAGCTCCCTTCGGCTTCGAATCAGTCTCTGTCAGAGTTAACCTTTATCGCAGCCTTGGTCAGATCATAATGTTTGATTGAAATGGCTCTCAAGTAAGTTGTAGATTTGACTAGAATATTTCTCCCTTCTCTTATTGTTACTGACATAGATGTAAATGAGCCAATTTAGTGTGTGTGTGTGTGTGTGTGTGTTGGCGCATTTCTCAACAGCACCCTGGAGGTTGATCAAATGTGCTATGGTTAGTATATATTCATTCAATCAAGAGGTCTAATAAGGAGCACAAGCCTTCGATTGATGACAGCATTACCTCATCCTTAAGGTCACATGACCTGCTTATCTTTACTAACAGGAGTGACTCATGCGGTCCCAGCTGTATCTGTAATCGGTGTCCCTGACTGAAATGCACACATACTCGCTTATCTACATTACATAACCTGTATCTCTCAGTGTTCCCTCTGGAGTGTTTCTGATTGAAGATGCTACTTTGACATGAATGGTTATGTCAGAAAATACAGGTGCTCCAGTCTGTCATCAACATTTAATTACAGGTATAGGCCAACAAGCAACATCTGCTTGAAGGAAGAGGGACATTGGGGTTGAAAATATATGATTGGTTTAAAAACAAATAATGACTAAGTCCCGTTTTTTATGAATTTTTTCACATATTTTTGTTTTTATTTATTCTCGTCTTTAGCCCTGGACGCTCACCCATATTATTTGACCATGAGATCGTCATGATGAACCATGTCTACAAGGAGCGTTTCCCTAAGGTGAGGTCTAAAACTCATGAACTTGGATAAGTCTCATTTTCACACAATAAAGTACTTTTTCTGAAATGGCTTTGCCAGAGCATCAATACACATAGCGACAGAAAATATTTTTTTTATTATTATTGATTAAAATTATAATAGAATAGTAACTGTATATCATATAAATATATGAACAACAATAATAATAGTAATAATAATTTTAAATAATTAAATAAAAAGTATATTAAAAATAAAAATAAATAAGCTTGTTTAACATTAAACAATTGGCAAGACTCGAATTACCATTAATGTGTACAGACAATAAATAATAAATAAACCACTCTCTGTTGCTTGATATCTGTAAAAAAACAAAAACAAAAAACACACGTGTGTGTGTGTGTGTGTTTTAACATTGCCTATATGCATAATATAAAAATAAATCATACTTGGTTTTTTAAATAAATAAATTTAAAACATTTTAAAAAAAATTTAATTAATAAAAGTGTGATTGAATAAATGTACAGTAACACATTGTGGGTGGCTGGATGCCTCTCTTTCTCCATGGCTTGGCCTTTGTTTCAACCCCGCTCTTACCGGGGCCCTTCTATCCCACAGGCTACTGCTCAGATGGAGGAACGGCTGGCTGATTTCATATTCTCCTCAGCTCCTGACAAAGTCATGCCTTTAGCTGATGGCGTCCTGAGCTTCATCCACCACCAGGTCATAGAATTATCTCGGGACTGCCTGGACAAATCCCGTGAGGGTCTCATCACCTCCCGCTACTTCTATGAACTACAGGAGAACCTTGAGAAGTTACACCAAGATGTGAGTATGCAAAGATAGCCCCATGTGGAGAGTATGTAGGAAGTTGTCTGCATTTATTTCAAGGGTATTAACTCCTTGCCATGCAAGGCCTTTCTTGTGGTTTCCTAAACATAAATCTATGTCAGCCAAAGTGGTGATGTCATCACATCAGGGAAGAGGTCATCTCTATGACAAGCTGGGCTGTCACAAACAACTCTTGTGATTTTTGGTTCACTGACGATCGTTCTTTCTTCTGTTTGGTCTGTGGTCACCTGTCACATCTGCATTAGTCAGGATACAAGTTGCTGATGTCTTGATTAGTTCAGTCACAGTGCCCCAGGGGCAGTGTTATGACTCCCATAGGTCCCATTCCAAATCCACAAATCATGTGTGCAGGAATGTACCAGAGTGTGTGTTTGTTGTGTAGGGTTGGAATGGGAGTGCAGCACCTTCCTGATTTTAATTTCACACTCCAGTAACCACCACTGGTAATGGATGAGTATCCCAGGCACCCAAGAGGAGGGTGCGGGGAGCTAGAGACAGAGTGGGAGAGAGAGTAAGGGAGGGAGTGAGAATAGAAGGTGGGATCAGGTCGGGTTTTCCCCTCTTTCGGTTGGTAGTCCATAACCATCTTGTTGCTGTTGCCTGCCAGAATCAAAAATGTGCACATTGTGATCTCATGCAGTCGCCGAGCTATTGCCGCAGCCATACTTGGCATTCAGGCGAGTACGGATGACATCATTCAGCCCGAGTTAATTGGCTAATTTAGTTTGGGAGCTGATGGTGACAGGTGGGCCAGACGGGGATCGTGTTATAAACCGCATCTTTAGCAGGTGTGCTCCGAAAAGCATTTCCGACTTCTCCATTTAACGCTTCCTCGCTCTCTCAGAGGATGTCTTGCGTTTCGTGGCAGAGGCGGCTGGAGGAAGAGGAGATTCTTCAGCAGATTTTAGAGTGCTGGGAGCAGAGCACGCTCAGAAACCATGTGGATCTTACAGTTGAGTTACTGATTGTTTTTACTATGCAGAGTTGCGTTGAGTCAAGGTCATAGTCTAATAGATGCTGTTTTATGTTGTTGAATTGTGGACTCACCAGTGCTATGACAATTTAACATGCAAAATATGGACTGTAACTAGAATATTTTTATGCCTGATAATACACCTGTTATTGTTTACTTTAATCAAATGGATAATTGTAGAAGGATTTTAAATATTTGTCAGTTATAGTATATTACACTTTAAACCGAATTTAGTCCATAATATAAGGGGGATGCACTGTTATTAACATTCTGGGTGGTACCAACAATATAATACTAATTGTTATTATATGACCGTGATTATAATTCTATGCTATTTTTTATTGAAAAATAAATTAATAAATAAAAAATATATAAAATGTTCATTTAAATGTCCGCCAATATATATTTAATATTGACCAATACTAATAAATTAAAACAAAAACACTAATATTGGCTCATAACTGATATGGCACAGGTATATGTTGCACTGTTCCAATCATCCTCTTTTATTTTTTCCATAAGGTCTTTCACTATTGACCTGCATTTTTCTTTGTCCTCGTTTATAGGCTTTATTTATTAAACTGGACATTTGTCTTTTTAAATGATTAGTCTATATCATTGAGTCTTCCATGGTTGCATCATTAAAAACCACAGGAGCCAATCTCAAGGCCGGGTCACTTAAGTGACCTGGCTATCACCATGATGTCTGGGCCTAGAGGAATCCTGAGGATCTTCTATCGACCTTTTGTACGCTTGACCTTATTGACTTTATGTATAGAGTATCTCATTTCATCTAGTTTAAGGTGTGCTAAACCAAATCACTTGTTCGTATATCTCTCATCGTATATCTCTCACTGCTGTTACTTGTCTGTCTACAGTGTATTTACTCAGTGCAGAGGCCCTTTATTATCCTGAGTGTGCGATTCACTTGCGGTTTCATTACCTGTATAAATAATTCAGAGGCTGATTAGACATCCCCTGAGGTGGCAGTGCTGTCTGTCAGAGATGGCTCTATTACTGTCAGCCAGCTGTTTAACCATCTAACCATCTACTGCCCATCTACTGCTCTTCTATTGATGAACTCTCTCCTTTCTGCTCCTTTTACACTCTTCCTTTGTATGTACTCTTTTTGTACGCATAATTTAACCTATCCCTCATCGTAGTGCTTTGAGTGTCAAAAATCTCAACTGATATTGCTTCTGATATCAGCATCTTGCTCAATTGTCACTGTGTAAGCGTAAGGTCAAGCTATTTCAAATCTGTTTTTTTCTCTGTTTGTTGTTAGGCTCATGAGCGTTCAGAAAGTGGGGAGGTGACATTTGTCACCCAGCTGGTTAAAAAGCTGATGATAATCATCGCCCGACCCGCTCGTCTGCTGGAGTGTTTGGTAAGCACCGATAATTTAAGGGACTCTAATCTGGACATAATTTTACTGAGGCTTCAGAGCAAACTGCTTTTCCATAGTAAATGAAGCACATGCTTAGTACCATATAATTAAAAAGCTAGATTTACCTGGAGGATATGTGTATTTGAATCAAGGCCACATTGTAAACCTTCAAAATTCACAGTGATTTGTCAGATTCGCTGAATTGTTTAAAAAAAAAAAAATCACACCAGACATTATGGAAACGCACGTAAACCCAAAAGCTGACTTCCACACAAAGCTACACGGCTTCATGTCTGTGGCCACATGTGTATTTTGAGTAATCAGTTGCATTCAGCAGTATGACAGCATATAGTACAGCTCAGCACTGATCGAGGACAAGCAGCTGAGAGAGCAATGAGCTGTTAACATTTTTTGCTTCAGGTGTGCACAAGGCATCGCAAATATCTCCTAGAGACATACCTGCCAAATATAAGCACATACAAAATATTCTAACCTGTTATTACAGTATTAGTTATATTAGCCCTTGCTGGGCCTTTTGTTTGTTTGGCTTTTTATTTTTTTCTGTTCTTTAATTTTTAAATGATAGTTTGTTAAAATACTGTGTGTGTGACATTTATTTCATCTTTTTGTGTGAATAACCTTTTAGCCTGTTACAAAATGTTGATAAATTATTGAGTAAAGATGAATTAATATAATGAACCTTATGAATGTAATGATTATAAATATTTGACTGGAACTAGGATTAAAGAAAGTAGTACCTCCAGTACCTTGCTGTTATAGAATAAAATTTCTAGAATGAATTAAATGATTGGGGATTGATGTCAAATTTTAATCTTCATATCATGTGAACCTATTTCTCCCTGTATGTGTTGAAGGAGTTTGATCCAGAGGAGTTCTACCACCTGTTGGAGGCTGCTGAAGATCATGCTAAAGAAGGTCAGGGCATCAAGTCTGACATCCCTCGATACATTATCAGCCAGCTGGGACTCACCAGGGACCCCCTTGAGGGTAAGAATGCTACCTACAGTGGTCTTAAAAGCATATGAACATTAAGCTACACTTATAAATTGTTGGTTTGATATTTTGTCATGCTTTGTTATGCTTGACATAAATTTTTAAGTGTGACATAAGGGTCCAAAAGCTTTTGGGGATTGTATGAAGCAACTCTTTTATTATTGGTTTTGTAGTACTACATTAGGAACTACAATGACATTTATGATGTTTTTCAATCTCCCTGTTCACTGTCATTCCCTCCTTTTGCTTTCACTCTCTAGAAATGGCCCAGCTGAGCAGCTATGACAGTGGTAACCCTGAAACGCCAGAGACAGAGAAAGATTCCACAGACGTGAGTGATAGAATTGAGAAGTCTTACACGATTCTGTCGACTCTGTACAATAACATTCAACTAAGACAAAATGTTGATGTTCATGTGCAGAATCGAGGAGCCACCGTACAACCAATTCAGCTTCAGCCTCAACCCAAAACTAAAACTCCACGTGAGGAAGACTTTGAGACCATTAAACTCATCAGTAATGGAGCCTATGGGTAAGACAACAGGATTTCACTGTCACATCAATAATTATAAATGCTAAAACCTTAGAAATATGTCATTATCTATTGGCTCTCCATCACTTGTCTTTAATAATTGTAGAGTAAGAAGACAGTTAAACAATTAGAAGCTTAATAGTGATGCATACCTCTCTCCACTTAGGGCTGTGTTTCTGGTGAGGCATAAGGAGACCCGTCAGCGATTTGCCATGAAGAAGATCAACAAGCAGAACCTGATCCTGCGAAACCAGATCCAGCAAGCCTTTGTGGAAAGAGACATCCTAACATTTGCAGAGAACCCTTTTGTTGTCAGTATGTTCTGTTCTTTTGAGACAAGGAGACATCTTTGCATGGTTATGGAGTATGTGGAGGGTAAGAAACACTTATAGAACTCTGGGTGACTAAGGTCATGGAGGATTTTAGTATAGAATACACCACAGAGTGATGCTGTAGTTGAAAGTGTTTATGTGTGTCTGAAGGTGGAGATTGTGCCACTTTGTTAAAGCACATTGGGGCTCTGCCTGTGGACATGACACGCATGTACTTTGCTGAGACTGTTCTAGCACTGGAATACCTTCACAATTATGGCATTGTGCACAGAGACCTCAAACCTGACAAGTAAGTACACTTAACACCAAACCACTGTGCTTGTAGTTGACTTTCTATCATTTATTTAAGGCTTTTTATTTGTCCTTTAGATTCCATCTCACTTTCAAAGAATACAAAAACAAGCTTGATAACAGATCGGTTGGCTTTGGTTTAGACAGCAATGTTTTTAGATGGATTGATGGCCTTTTTATATTCACTGATGTCAGAAATAAGAATGGCCTGTTTTTCAACAGTCTGCTGATTACATCAATGGGACACATCAAACTGACAGACTTCGGCCTGTCCAAAATTGGTTTAATGAGCTTAACAACCAATCTATATGAGGGCCACATTGAAAAAGATGCCCGTGAATTTCTGGACAAACAGGTACAGAAACGTTGTATTTTGTCTGTTGAATTTACATATTTATTTATTTATTATTGTTAATAAAAGGATACTCCCTTTTTTCATCTCTACATCAGGTGTGTGGTACTCCTGAATACATAGCTCCTGAAGTCATTCTGAGGCAGGGCTATGGAAAGCCAGTTGACTGGTGGGCCATGGGAGTTATCTTGTATGAGTTTCTCGTGGGATGTGCTCCCTTCTTTGGGGATACTCCTGAGGAGCTGTTTGGACAAGTCATCAGTGGTAAGTGTCTTGAAGAAAGTGCAAAAAACATTATTTTCTGAAAAATGTAATGATGAGAAACATTGCAAACATTATACAAACACGAGTGCCCAAACATTTGACTTGTATGGTATGTGATGTCAATTATCATTATTAGTCTTACTTTCCTAATCAGTGATGATCTTCTTTACCGGTCAGTAATTAATTTTGAAAAACTTAATAGACCCCTAAAATCAGGCTATTCTTTTGTTATCTGTCTAAGATAAAATGCTCTGAAATCTGACCTGTAAACCTAATTCTGATGTTGTTGAGAGTCCTTCAAAAAATATGATTCTGAATGTGTGGTTCAATAGATGATATAATCTGGCCAGAAGGTGATGAAGCTTTGCCTCCAGATGCTCAAGATCTCATCTCCAAACTGCTGCGCCAAAACCCTCTGGAGCGTCTAGGAACAGGTCCTCTAGCACACAAGATCACACTTACTTGCACAGACTCTGACTTGATCTATTCTCTAGTTTAGTCTTAGAGGAGTGACTTGACTGATCTGCTGAGATTAATAGTCTATGAATAAACCTGATCAGAAAATCTTAAGAAGACTTTTTCTTTCATGTTATCCTATATCTCTGTTTTTTTGAGAAATATTTGAAGAGATCTTCTCTTTTCCTGTCTCACAGGGAGTGCATTTGAGGTGAAACAGCATAGTTTTTTTACTGATCTGGACTGGAACAGTCTCCTGAGGCAGAAGGCAGAGTTCATTCCTCAGCTGGAGTCGGAGGATGACACTAGCTACTTTGACAGTACGTGTTCAGGCAGCAGGGGCTGTAGTGAAATTTATTTTAAAAAAAACGACACATTATTCTCTCTGCAATACAGATGCACACCACATGGGCCTACATTCTCTAAAGTACAATTTGAAATCTCTTTCTTTGACCCCACTAGCACGCTCAGATCGGTATCATCATGTGGACTCGGAGGAAGAGGATGACACAAATGATGATGACCATCTGGAGATCCGTCAGTTCTCCTCCTGTTCACCACGATTCAGCAAGGTGTGAAGTAACACATGCTATCACTCTTATCCACAGCAAAATCAATGATATAAGAAATTCAATTGATAGTTAATGTATTATTTATAATCAAGATAATTATGCCAAGTAGTATACAGTAGTTCAAAGAAGGATGAAGTATAATAGTGCATATGAGAAAATCGCCTTTAAATTTGTCCTAATGAATTCTTAGCAATGCATATTACTAATCAAAAAAGAAGTTTTGATATATTTACGGTAGGAAATTTACAAAATATCTTCATGAAACATATTTACTTAATATCCTAATGATTTTTGACAAAAAAAAAAAAATAATAATAATTTTGACCCATAAAAGTTTTTGGCTATTGCTAAAAACATACTCCAGCGACTTGAGACTGGTTTTGTGGTCTAGGGTCACATATAAAGACACTGCATCTGTTATGCTTAAATTTAAGTTTAATCTAGTGTCCTCAGCAGTTTATACTGTTTTTAACTGTTTATAACTTAATTTTATTCTCTTCACCAAAATCGGTCTCCCATTTTTAGGTGTACAGTAGTATGGAGCGTCTTTCCTTGCATGAGGAGAAGCGCACCCCTCCTCCCACTAAACGCAGTCTGAGTGAAGAGGGAGGAGAGCGTATCGACAGTCTCAGTGGCCTAAAGTCTCGAGACCGGAGCTGGCTGGTGGGCTCACCTGAGATGTGAGTGAAACACCTGAAGTGATTCTGATAAATAAATCAGAATTTTTATAGTCAGATATTTGTTCAACATGGTGTAATGAACTGGTCTTTTGTAGCCTAAGGAAGCGACTCTCTGTTTCCGAGTCATCTCACACCGAGAGCGACTCCAGCCCACCTCTGACAGTACGTCGCCGCTGCTGCTCGGCTATCATCGAAATGCCTCGATTCGCCATTTCCAGCGAAGAGGATGGTGGTGTGGGGTTCAGGAAGACCCCTGTGAGGGGACCTCGTGGGGAAGATCTGCCTCAGGCCATACCAGAGCTCCCTGTGGAGAGAGAGCTCAGACTGGATGAATCGCCAACCATACCAGGCTCCACTTCCAGCCAGATCAGCCAATCCACACTCACACGTCAGTCTTGTGGAATTATTCTGGGAACTAGTATTTTTTAAAATGTTAAAAATATTTTTAAGACTATGTTTTATTAAGGCCCTATACTTAATGAGATATTAATAAAACACATACACAAAAATGAATGGGATTTATTATTCTAAGAGTTGGCCATTTTCTGTAGACATATCGCTGCTAATTTTTCATCTGTGTGATTTCAGCTGGTGGTTCTGGTGATGTGTTGGATCGAGCTTCTCGCTACAGTGCTGAAGGATCTGAAAACTTCACTCCTAAAGCCATCAGTGATTTAGCAGCTCGTAGAGCTCGCCACAGACTGCTGTCAGGAGATACGGAAAAACACACATCACGCCCACTTAACAAAGTCATTAAGTCAGCTTCAGCAACTACACTTTCACTCTTGATTCCTGCTGGTAAGTACAAATGATTGGTCATTGTGATTTTGCCATGCAAGACTTGTTGTTTTGTTGGTCCTTGAACAATAGGATGATATGATGATTGCTTAGCAATCCTTATTTTTTTTGAAATCTTTATGATTTGTTAATAGAAATATTGTTCCAGGACGAACATGGACCATGTTATTGGACTGGCTGTCTCTGTCTTATAGAATAAATGTATGTGGTGGTCTATCACACTTTAACTGAGGTGCAATTTATTCCTTTTTTTTTCTTCTTTTTTTTCCAGATCACCATGGTGCCTCTCCTTTGGCCAGTCCCATGTCCCCTCACTCTCTCTCATCCAACCCCTCATCACGTGACTCCTCGCCTAGTCGAGATCTCTCCCCAGCCATCTGCAGTGTCAAACCCGCCATAGTCATCCACCGAGCTGGCAAGAAATATGGTTTCACCCTGCGTGCCATCAGGGTTTACATGGGAGACACAGACATTTACACTGTGCACCACATGGTCTGGGTGAGTACGTCAGATGCAATTATTCTCAAAGATGCAGTTAGACTATACCAGTGTTTGGTTTTGAGTCCTCTAACATATGGCTTTGCAGCACTTGGAGGATGGGGGACCTGCTCATGAGGCTGGACTGAGAGAGGGAGATCTCATCACACATGTTAATGGAGAGCCTGTCCATGGACTTGTGCACACAGAAGTTGTAGAACTCATTCTCAAAGTACGTTGAAAGCCACAAACTGATGAGCATTGTTGCTTTAGAAATGATTGATATTCAGGTTAACATATTTTTATGTTGCAGAGTGGCACTAAGGTGTCCATTTCTGCTACGCCCTTTGAGAATACTTCTATTAAGGTTGGCCCTGCACGCAAAACCAGCTACAAGTCCAAAATGGCCCGGCGCAACAAAAGAACCAAAACCAAAGATGGACAAGATAGGTGAAGTGAAAATCCATGAAATCCACATACCTATGTCCCACAGAGTTCTTCTGATTTCAAGTCCTCTGGCTTACATTTGTTGTCCCATTAATGGTTTGTATAAACTTATCTACTACAGTAAGAAGAGAAACTCCCTGTTTCGTAAGATTACCAAGCAAGCGACCCTTCTCCACACCAGTCGTAGCCTGTCCTCTCTGAACCGCTCAGTCTCATCAGGCGATAGTGTCCCAGGTTCTCCCACGCACATGTCCCCTCGCTCACCCACACAGGGCTGTCGTTCCACTCCTGACTCTGCCCACTCAGGTGAATCCTTTGTCTTTATCTGTTATATCAAAACAGAAATCACAGTAGCAAACAGTATTTAAATAGTTTTATATACATCATACAAAAACAACTACTGCCAGTGTGATTTTATACACATTGCTGTGTCAAATCATATTCTTAATTAATTTAACATTTGTGGTGTCTAAAGACAATATTGTAATTTGTTTCCCATAACGTAATCAATATTATTTCTCAAGCCATTTCATTCATCTTCATATTTCTTTAATAAGTTTAATCTTTAACCTTGAAACTTCTCTTTCTCTAATGCAGTTGGTGGGAACTCATCCCAAAGTAGCTCACCTAGCTCCAGTGTGCCCAACTCTCCTGCCAGTTCTGGACAGATCAGACCAAGCTCTTTGCATGGTCTGGCTCCCAAACTGCAGCGCCAGTACCGATCCCCCCGTCGGAAGTCTGCAGGCAATATTCCCTTATCCCCGTTAGCACGTACACCATCGCCCACCCCTCAAAACACCTCCCCACCACGTTCTCCTTCGCCCCTGTCAAACCACCCGCTCATCACTTCTTCAATAGGCCAGTCTTTCCCTGTCAAACTCCACTCTTCACCTCCATTAGTAAGACAGATATCCCGCCCGAAGAGTGCAGACCCTCCTCGCTCTCCTCTGCTCAAACGTGTCCAATCAGCTGAGAAACTTGCAGCCTCTCTTTCTTCTTCATCCTCATCTCCTCCCTCCTCTACTGCTGATAAAAAGCTACCAGTTGGTGCCAGCCGAAAACACAGTCTTGATACCTCACATTCAGATTTTAAAAAAGAGATGATGCAACGAGACCCCAGTTTACAGAGCCTGCAGGAGTCAACCAGTGAGACTCTGATGGGAGGAAGAGTGTCTCCTGCAGAAAAGGGCAGTCTGCAGAAAAGTTCAGTTCGTAAACTAGGCAGGCAAGAAGGTCCTGAGTCTGGAACTGGAACTCTGGGACTTGTTCCTGGGAAGAGTAAACTGAAAGACAAGCTATCTGCTATACGCCAGGATCGTGCTGAGCGCCGTGAGTCTCTTCAAAAGCAGGATGCCATCCACGAGGTGGACTCCTCAGAGGATGAGACAGACGAAGGGTCAGAAGATAGTCAAGATGGACGCAGGACAAGCTATGTTCCTCCTAGCCATATCTTAAGGCCTACAACTGTAATGGCCTCTCCCCATAGCATCAGGATGGGACCAGCAGCTCCACCAACACTGGGACTGACGTCCTCAATGGTTGCACCCCCAGGCTTACCTCAGCCCAGCCGAGGACTGCAGATACAATGCCAAAGTACCACTCAATCTCAGACACAAAGTTCAACATCACCATCAGTGCAAGCTGCAGCCAAGCCCCCAGAACAGAATCCCACCACCTCTTTTATTGCTCAAGACTCAATTTCAACCCTAGCTGAAGAGAAAAATAAAGAATCAAAGGCACAGGACTCTCAATCCACTATCTGGCCATCTCCACCTCAACCCAGCCCCCTGTCCAGTACCTTTTCCACCCATGGTAGTGCCTTTACCTCTGTCAGCAAAGACCCATTCATCAAACCCACCACACCTCCGTTGGATCCCCGGAGGTCCCCCAAAACTTCTGAGCCCAGGTCCGGAACCAGTGGTAAAATGGATCCTAGCACTGCTTCTGGAGTGACCAGGGATATCCCTGTTGCTACCACACCAACCGGAGGCATCACAAAGGAGATGAAGGAGGCTGACAACCGCAGACAGGCTGCAGCTGCTGCTGCTACTGCCACTGCTGCAGCCTCTCCATCCACTGCCTCTGAGAGCGGAATGGACAAAGTTGTGTCTCAACTGGCCACTGTGGCTAAGAGTGTGCTCGGCCCTGTCAAACTCAGCATCCCAGGTACTAGACAGGCCTCAGAGCATACAAAGGACCAGGGTCCCCAGACATATCCCACCTACCCGAAGATAAAAGAATGTCGTCTGGAATGTCGTGATCCTCCTGACTCTTTGAGTCCCTCTGCTGCTTCTGGCTCCCAGTCTCCACAGCTAACTGAATCTCCCTCTAAACAATCATCATCTAAATCTGAGCCAGTCTCAACATCTCAGAGATCTTTGGTGGTCCCAGGGACTTCCAAAAGGTCAACTGCTCCAAACTCCCAAGCCGGGGAAGAACATCAGGAGAGACCAGAGACTCTGCGATGTGGCACCATACCAAGGCCTAGATCTGAAGCACAATCTCAGGCCCAGGCAAAGTTTAATTCCACTATTTCACAAGACAAATCCAAGACAACGTAGCAGCCTTGCAGAAAGACCCATTTTCTCTAGCTTTAATTTAACTTGCCTATGATTGAAAAATACACACTGTAACACAAGGCATGTTGTCCTGTTTATTGTCAGTATTCCTATGAAAAAGATTTCTGAAAGATAAGATGGAGGTGTTTACAGACGAGCCCAAAAGCTTCATTTCAGAATATTTTATGCTCTGCCATTCACTAAATAATTGAATTTGCTTCAAATTGCTTTGATTTCTTGTTCCTCCTTTTAAATAATTTTTCTCAGCAGCTAGAAAACCTGGAAAAATGCTTGGGTCTGCACCCTGAGAGAAAGAAACTGTGTCAACTTACAGTATATTACCTCTTCATATTATCCTTGTATTACTTTAAGAATCATCTCTTGTAGTAAGTATAGTTGTGCCTTAAAGCAACACCTAAACATTTCACATATTTCTTTTTGCCTATTCATCTTTAGAGGAAGACATATTGCAGCAATAAGAGTAGTGTATCTCGAGCAATTTTCACAAACATACAAAGTTGATTTCATCACACCTGTAGTATAGTTAATAAGTAATATAAAGAGAAACCAAACTGCATTTTCCTCGTTTTCTCACTTGCACTTGTATCAGCTTTCAATTGTGTCAAACAACTGTGAGATTTGTGAGAACTTGAGATTTTCCCTATGGCACAGCCGTCACTAATGTAATATTTATATGGTAGCTGAATTTGGAAGTATAATGCAGAATAATGATGGCCAATAAGTGCATGAATTACATCTTTACGTGTTACTTAATGTTTCCAATCAGAATTAAAGATGCTATTAGAAATTATTTGGAAATACTCTGTATAATAAATCATTTGATCTTTGGCCATCATTCACATCCCACTAAAGTTATGTAAAGTAACATAGCTTAGCTAAAGACGTCACTTGTTACTTGCACATCATTATGTCTAGATCATGTTTGGTTTTGTCTCTGTTCAAGCGGACCATTTTATTTCTTCTTCAGCTTGCCCGTTTTATTTTCTCTTTCTCTTAATATCTGGACCAATTTCCTGTTGTGTCTGTATATTTGTTTGCTTTTTTTTATTATTTCGGCAGACTTGTATCTGGAGTTTGTGTGTGTGTGTGTGTGTGTGTGTGTGTGTGTGTGTGTGTGTGTGCGCCTGTGTACAGAAGCATGTTCGAGTGTATGTTTTTGTGGGTTCATATATAATGCATATTTTAAAAAAGTCTGTTATTTGTTAGTTTTATGCCCTAAACAATGGGAGTGTATTTTTGATTGGTGATCCTTTCTTTGCCATATTAGCTCTGTCTGATTCAGTTCTTTGTCATATACTGGACAAAGATGTATTTGCACAAACCCTTTTTATTTTGTGTGACAATAATATGAAAACCAATAAATACAGTATCCAATTAGATCTCAGACTTGGTTGGGGTCTTGAGGGGTTTGACCAGTAAGTCAGACTGTGGTACGTTGTCATATTATCTTGACTTAATGTGTTAACACCATAATGTATTTAAAGGTTAACCTGTGGAACTTTTAATGTTTTAAACACATTTCCACTCAGTTTACTACTTCATTTTCATCCTTATTGTTCAAATTTCAACACTTGCCTGTTATAAAAGGTCTAGGTGCACACAGCAGTCAATCTCTTTTCAACACACTCCTGCCCTACTTTTGGCCCTGACAATATGGAAAATCAAAGTGTTTTAAGTTGGTCTTTATAACTGATAGTGATTGGAGTTACATGATGGTATGTACAGTTATGCAATACCCTAATTCATGTTTTGTCCATATCAAAAGTGAATGGATGTATTGCTCATTTATGTTTCTTTAAGGATTGGAGCTGTTGATCGCATTGCAGCTTGAAGCTCAATTCCTAATTAACCCAATTAACCCGAGCACCATGATCAGTGAAAAAAATGCACTTGTACAAAAATGGCATTTGGACAAAGTTGGAAATGCATCTGTGGTCAGTCAGGTTTAATGGAGTATTTTTCCTGTTGTGTCTAGAGAACACTTATCAATCCTACACTAGTGGCAAAGGCATAAAAGTACAGTTATTAAAAAAAAAAAAACAAGGCTTAACGATTATGTCCTGAATCCCACTCCAAAGTTATCATTCTCATACCCAATCTTCAATCTCCATTTAAACTAAATTTGAAGGGCTTATAGAAGCTGCCCTTGATTGTTTACATGTGTTTGATAGATCATTTTTAAATGGCACACTAGTGCATTGTCTAAATAATGTATCATATGTGTAGTTTGAGTGCTGAGGCACATTTTGTAATTTAGATGATGGCAGTCCACTGGTGATTTCCTTTCTGGCTGTATTGCATTTGAGATTTTACAGGGTATAAAGACATTATAAAACTGTCGCATTCACTCGATAAGCCTAGTACTTAGTTTTAAACTGTTTTTTTTTTTTACATGTAGTCTCTGATGACCTGCTTCACATTCTACCCATTTTTTACCAAAAAAAGGTTTCCTGAATTATGTGTGTAAATGTGCGAAATTCATCTCTTTCTAAAGTCGTAAGCTGTCGTGGGATGTGAAAGTGAGTGCTAACTGCCTTCTCATGTATGTGATGGGGATGATGATAATGGTTGGGCTATTTGTTGAGGTGATTGGGGTGGTCATCTATCAATGTCCCGCATGCCACCATGCATGCAAGAGTGAAATTTAATCTCACACACCATCTAGAGCAAATTTACCTGCCACCTCTCACCTGTGGTATAGCTTGGCTTTTTATGAATGAAAAATTTTTGGAGTACACATACATGCACTACTTAAATCTGCCTACCTTAAACACATACTTAGACTTTATATCCCACTTGATATACCACTGCCCTCTCCTAATGTCTGTATGTTTGTTTGTGTTTGTGTTTGACCCAAATGGCGGCACAGATGAGATGGTTTACTTTTTATGTAAATATTTTTAAGTCTGGTGTTCTGAGTGTCTTTAATATGAGATGTCATTTTGTGTGCAATGGCCACTGCCTTAGACATGACGCATAGATAGAATGGGACAATGACTAGATATTGTGTGTATTTTAAGACCTGACACTCAGTTTACAAGGGAGTCAATGGTGATACAGTGGCGTTATGGGTTTAGGACACTGCCCAGGTGTCAATCATGCTTTGTCCTAGACTGAAGGAGACAATGTGGTTGTACAAACACAAGTTTGTGCAAAGGAAAAAAAAAACTGCTAGAGTTAAACCAGTGCAATATGTTACATTTTTCTTTTGTGTTAAGACGCATGTTTGTTGTTAATTCTACCTTATGGATAATAAAGATTTTTTTAAGTAACTCAGCATGTGGTTTGTATTTATTCACTGAGTTTGAGAGATTAAGTTGATACAGATAGAGCTACCAAACAGATCTTGCTAGCAGCAAATGCACAGTAGTGTGGCATTCAACAGAACTTGTTTAAATATAGTACTGACACAAATTTAAATTAAATTGCCAAAATGACCTTTCAAAACAATTTAAAATACCCGTCTTTCATGGCTTGGACAAACAGTAATCTGATACTGAATATCACTAGTATAGTGCACATCTCCAGAAATAAAACAATAAAGTATTTTTCTTCTTGTACTTACTATAATATATTATTGAAGACAGATGTAAAGTATTTAAGCTCTACAAAATACTTCTGCCAAAAGAAAATTACGTGGTATTTTCCATGTTCCAGTTAAATTTGAATCTATTAAATGCTGAAAAGCAGAGTAAAAAAAAAAAAAAAAAGTGTTCAAGAAATCACTCTCGGCTTCATTCCCCCTTCCTTTCAGGATGTTAAATGGATCCCTAATGGACAGTTATTTAGGTATTTGCTCACCCACCTGTCTTGAGCTTTTTTCAGGGAGTTCATTGCCTTAATGAATGTGGAAGACAGTCAGCACAAGATGTATCCACCGTGTTAATAGGCATAGCATGCCAACGCTAGGCACTGACATGACAAAGTAAAGAAGTCCAGTAGATTCTGGTGAGTGCATGTTTTCTCAGGCATCTTAGATGGGCTGCATGTATGTTTAAGAGCTGTATGCCCTGAGGGCAAAGACAAAGCGGTCAAAGGTTAGCCGGCTTGCTTAAAAAGCACCCACCATAAGGGATAATTGGATTCTGTCCTGTCTTCATCCACTGTTCCCATCAGCAGGCCTATTAAGAAGTATACATTGTTAAAATGTGCACACTTAAACCTTCTCCACAGACCCCCTCTTGTACCATCTCCCCACGGCACGTGAACCGCTAGAGAATGGAGATCCTTCGATGACCCAATGTGTCTCTTTCTCTCTGCCCTCCCCCAACTGACAGGAAGCTGGTGCCACTGATGGATTGCCGGCTGAGTCTGTCTCTGACACCCGCTCTACATGACCGGGTAAATTCATTCCTTTACTGCCTCTCTCTACACAGCCGCCCATCCCAGCATCCACTGCCTGACAGCCAGCCTAATGGGGGGACCAGGCCAAATGGATTTCAGGAAAGAAGTGAAGGGGGGCAGGGCCTCAGGGGGGCAGTAATTCTCCCCTATTTCAGAATTTATTTTCCCCAGTCCTCTCACTTTTTTTCTCACTCCCAAGTTTTTTTGAAGAAATGGAAAGGAAGGAGAGGTTTCACTGCCTATTGATTCAATTTAAATGTGACAAGTCTGAACGCAGGTACATGAATCATTGTATCTTATTTACGAGCATGAGCCACATGTTGAAAGTTAACCTTCCAAACTGACTCGGTGCAATAGATAATAGGATACATAATAAATGCTATCGTCATTTCGATTTGATATAAGATGTTAGCAAATAGTTTTACCTGCATATAGTATGGCATAGAACAATGGCAGGTGGAAACTACATTATAGTCTAAATGCTCTCTGTGGTACCACGTGCCATGTTTAATGAGCCTTATTCTGTGTGATGAATGTGTGAACACATAACCTGTACATTTGTGCAGACTTGATGTTGCCTGCCAGACAAATAGTGTGAAAGTTCAGTTGCGGGGAGAAATTAATTCGCCCGTGGAGAAGAGAAACTGAGTAAAGTATTGGAATTTCAGCTTGGCTACTTATTTTAATTTATTTTTTATTTTCTATAAACAATTGTATATTGAATTTTCTTCTTTTTATTTTTATACTGAGTAGAAACAGTAATGTAAAACAAAAAGAAAGAAAAAGAAAAAATCTAGAACCCATCCCATCCCACCGCTAGTAGAAGAAAATAGACTTGGAAATACAATGCAAACCTTGAAAATAAAATTGTAAATAAAAAATTACAATAATATTAAAAATGATGAGACAATATTAAAAGCAGAATGCCACTTATTGCTCCACCAAGTGACCCTGATATCCTCCTGGCGATAGACACCTGCTTCTGCCCCAGGTCCGATGGCAGTGGATGCAAGGATGGTAGGGCTTTGTCCAAACAAGTTAAAAGATTATAAGCTGTAATAGATGGGCTTCCTTCATCTGTTTCCTTGCTTTGGCTCAAAGGAGTTCTGTGAGGCTTCATAAGGGTATGTTGTGCTGTTGACACTGCACAGACCGTTAAGTCAGTTAATTTTGTGTTGTCACATGGCACTTTCTTGTTTCTCCTTTTTTTGTGTGTGTGTTTCGAATGTCAACAGGTGCCAGAGAAGAAGGGGTATGTTCTGCAGGAGAAAAAAGGGCGGCACCAGTATTGTAGTGTGACATGGATTGTCACGTGGTTCCTGACGTTGAACGTGACCCCGCTGAACTATTCTCTCGTGTCAGCGATTCATTGTGCCTCACCTAAACACTGGTGTAGGTCTAAAATTACATTTTGGAATTAGCAAAAGAGGTGTGGGATAAGATGCATAAGAAATTAATCGTGCAAAAATATTTTAAGGATTTTCTTCCACACTTCCTTCCACTCAACTTTCTGTTAACATGCTTGGATACAGCACTCTGTGAACAGCCAGCTTCTTTGGCAATGAACGTTTGTGGCTTACCCTCCTTGTGAAGGGAGTCAATGAATGTCTTCTGGACAACTGTCAGATCAGCAGTCTTCCCCATGATTGTGTAGCCTAGTGAACCAAACTGAAAGACCATTTTGAAGGCTCAGGAAACATTTGCAGGTGTTTTGAGTTGATTAGCTGATTGGCATGTCACCATATTCTAATTTGTTAAGAATTGGTGGGGTTTTGTTAAATGTGAGCCAAAATCATCACAATTAAACGAACCAAAGACTTAAAACAAGTACTTTACAGGATGTTTATTGCTTTTACTGTGGCAGCCAACAACAGCACATTTTTATATTTAGTTACTACACTGAAAAAGTTTCAGTTTAATTCATTTAGTCGACTGTATTACACGGTGTTATGATGGATTTTTAAGGAGACCGGAACATGAGAACTTCCAAGCGGAAGTTATTCAATTAAATTCTATTCTATTCTATTCTATTCAAGTTTATTTGTAAAGTGCTTTTCACGACACAAATCATTGCAAAACAGCTTTACAGAAAATGAAGTGTCTACAATATATTTAGTAGTAGCTTGTCAGTGGTGACTATGCCAAATTGTTGTACATACGGCAGAAATGTATGGTAAAATTCAGTTAATGGCGTAATCAAACAAGCAATGAACACTATTAACAGTAATGATTATATGTTGCAATCAAACTTGTTGCAAAATTTGGTAGTTTATGTTGTTTCAGGGTTGGCATTATCTGAGCTCCTCTGGGGGGTTTCAAAGTTAGAGTACAAACCTGATTCCAAAAAAGCTGGGACACTGTACAAATTGTGAATAAAAACGGAATACAATGATGTGGAAGTTTCAAATTTCAATATTTTATTCAGAATACAACATAGATGACATATCAAATGTTTAAACTGAGAAATATGTATATGTATAATTTTAAGGGGAAAATAAGTTGATTTTAAATTTCATGGCATCAACGCATCTCAAAAAAGTTGGAACATGGCCATGTTTACCACTGTGTGGCATCCCCTCTTCTTTTTCTTACAGTCTGCAAACGTCTGGGGACTGAGGAGACAAGTTACTCAAGTTTAGGAATAGGAATGTGGTCCCATTCTTGTCTAATACAGGATTCTAGTTGCTCAACTGTCTTAGGTCTTCTTTGTCGCATCTTCCTCTTTATGATGCACCAAATGTTTTCTATGGGTGAAAAATCTTGACTGCAGGCAGGCCATTTCACAACCCGGATACTCCTCCTCTGCAGCCATGATGTTGTAATTGATGCAGTATCTGGTCTGGCATTGTCATGGGCATTACCCTTATGCACAGAGATTGTTCCAGATTCTCTGAATCTTTGGATGATATTATGCACTGTAGATGATGATACCTTCAAACTCTTTGCAATTTTTCTCTGAGAATCTTCTTTCTGATATTGCTCCACTATTTTTCACCGCAGCATTGGGGGAATTGGTGATCCTCTGCCCATCTTGACTTCTGAGAGACACTGCCACTCTGAGAGGCTCTTTTTATACCCAATAATGTTGCCAATTGATCTAATAAGTTGCAAATTGGTCCTCCAGCTGTTCCTTATATGTACATTTAACTTTTCCGGCCTCTTATTGCTACCTGTCCCAACTTTTTTGGAATGTGTAGCTTTCATGAAATCCAAAATGAGCCAATATTTGGGCATGACATTTCAAAATGTCTCACTTTCAACATTTGATATGTTATCTATGTTATACTGTGAATAAAATATAAGTTTATGAGATTTATAAATTATTCCATTCCTTTCTTACTCACAATTTGTACAGTGTCTCAACTTTTTTGGAATCGGGTTTGTACATCATGACGGCTCTCATCCCTTACTTTGGGAAGAGGTGGATAGATGCATGAAGTACCACTTACCCAGATGCCACTTACAAACTCAGCAGCTTAATATTCAAAGTTTAACAAACTATCCTACTTATTCCAGATTGCTCTGATTCTTATTTAGTCATATTTTGTACATGGCATGTTTGAGAAGTCGTATTTTACTGCATGAATTCCATGACTAACCAGAAAGAATCAAGTATTGCACAAATAATAATACTAATAATAATTCTAGCAATTTTCATATATTTTCAATAGCTCCTGGGTTACACAGTATGTATTTGTAAGCCAATACTAGGTTAACATTATGGTATAGAAAAAAATTAATTCTTCCTGCGTCTTTCTCTTTTGAACTGCTGCACAGATTCGATTATCTTTATGAAATCTTATTGTTTTTCACTCATGTTGACTGAATAAATAGTTGTGGTTAAGTCTCAGAACTCTCCCTCAATAGGGGTTAATATGGGAGAAAGATGGGAGAGTAGGGTCTATATGAGGGTCTCCATCACTGTCACTCTGATTGATTGCGACATCAGCCAAGATAAAAGATGCTGTCTTCCTTGCATGAGAGCCCAGCTCCCTGGGGAGAGGTGAGAGAGGAACCCCTCCAAAACATACACACCCGCATGTACATATGCTCAAACACACCTGCAGGTGGTCTCCCTGCTCCTTTTCTCTTTTCAGGCCCCAGAAACACAGATGTTCCTGCTCTTGAATCTCTTGAGATTCAGCATTGCCTCTAACACTCACCTGATGTGTCCTTTATTTTCTTGGTGTGTTATTTTCTCCTCTCTCTGGTCACATCGTCTTCTACATTACAGTACTGATAGAACATTAAAATTTGATGGCAGAGAGTCAACAGTGTTCGTGTGTTTGCCCCAAGACTCTGCAGTCTTGATATTATTAATAATTCATCAAGGTTCTGTGTTTTTGAAAATCCCATCTGGCTGCCTTTCTATAAAGAAGGCCTGAGTTCAGACTTCAGCTCCGAAGAAGAAAGTTTAAGTTCTTGTTTTTTCTCCATCTGTTCATCTACAGTATATGGGAAAGCATCTAAGGTGTAACCTGTAAATATATAAACGCCAAGACTGCAGGTCGCACTGAGCTGCATTGCTGCTTGTACAAATGTTTTTAGTTTTTTTCAGAGCTTTGGTTATGTTAGACCACACAGCTCAGGACTAAGAGACACCTGGGTGCCCTTAAGTCACAAAATATGTCATCAACAAAGAATAATAACCCCCCTCTGCATTGTATTGATGGTTACACAGTTGAGCCATAGGAGGGCAGTATTTGATTGAGTCATGTGCCATAAAACGACAGACCTGGTATATCTCATTCAGTGTCAGTGTCATCTGATTTAGTCTCCAGTAGGGCTGCTTTATATATATATAATTATCTTTGTTATGTTATTTGAACATGTATTATTATTTTCATTATTTTTTTATTTTTTTTATAAGTAATAACAACAATTTATTATTATTAATATTAATATCTGTCATCATTCTATCTATTGTTCTGTCTCTATCAGTCAGTGCTGCAAGGAGCACATTTGGAAAAAAAACTCCAAAAGTTAATAAACTCCGTAAATAACCCACATTAATACAGAATGGAGGTTGCAGGAGAATTATGAAATGATTTAATTACTTTTGGGAAATAAATGTATTATTATTTATTAGCTAAAAATAAGAAGTTAATGGTTCTTAAAGTTAACAGGTTACAATAAATATTGTTAAAGGTTCAGTCAGAAAGGATTCACAATGTTGTTAAATTCATGTAGAGGAAAATTTTAATAGAAATAAAGTTAAAATAAAATTCTTGATTAAATTAAAATAAAAGGCTACACATTTCACCTGTATTAGACTGTTTTTGTGTGACTGTCTCACTGTCCCCCTCTGGTGGAAAAGTGTACTGTACGTCCAGATGTAAGAACAAAGAGTGTCCAGCATTCCCTTATACTCCCTTTCCTCATTGGTTTATTTCTGTTATCCTCTAAAGCTCGGAACAATGCAAGAACATTCAGGTAAAGCTTCTTCAAATGAGTTAAAACTGCTGTACTGGCTTGTATTTGAAGCAGTGGTGCACAGCTCATTACGTAATATATTGTAAAGGAACTGACTGGATAAATTCCCAACACGCTCTTATGGTTGAATGGAGTCCAAAGAACAGGCTTTTGCAGAAGAACTTAATGGGGTTAGGCAGCTTCTTTCTTAAGTACTGGGCACTTCAGACAACAGAGCGAAAAATTCAGCAGGAGGGACAGATTAATTGATTTGTTCAAGGGAGGCAAATCATTTCAAGGCAGATAATTCTATTTTGTTCCACGTGAAAAATGAAAAGGGCGATCAATATTTTCCCACAAACAGAGAAAAAGTTTTATGCGATTTTTCACATACTGTAGGTCTGCGTGTGTGTTTCACAAAAAAGAGAATTCTGAATTGGTTGAAAATATTTCAGAACAGCGAAAGACGCTCTACAGTTTTACTTTTTCAGTGTCTCTAGTTGGAAGTTATTTACGAGGTTTCTCAAGATTCTAACAGATTACACAGAATATCTGATTTGCTGCTCAAGCTCAAGAGAGCTATAAAACTCTTAAAATACATAATTTCAAAAGAAAAAAAAAAGGAGTAAGGTTGGAGAATGCCATTATATTGAAACGACTTAAAAAAAAACCCTGCCATTTTTTATGCACTACCATTTTCAATGCACCCTTATTCCTGCACTTTTTAATTTATGGTATATGGCAGAAGGGGGGGAAACAATGCTAATACAACTAACAATACAATCAGGCATACTTAAGAAATAACTTCTTAAGCATAATAATTAAGCAGAATAAGTAAGAGTTGCCTGTCTAAGATTGTATAAGTTAGGTGTAAAAGTGAAAATAATTTTAAAAGTAGAGAATGCTTCACATATGTTTCTGTTGTTAACAGTATTTTTGGTGCAAAACCTTTTTCTTCACAGCAGCAGCCAAATTATGTAGATTTGCCAACATGGACAGGTTGCGTGATGTGCTCTACTCTTCAAAACCCAGAACAAAACTACACAGGCTAAGAGAAAATACGACTCGGACTACATTAAATACTAGTTCCCTCGCAATGAGGATAAACATGGTTTGGTATAACAACAGTGTTTTGTGCAGTGAATTGTTGGCTGCCAAGAGCATGAAACCATAAAAATTAATTTATATACCAAATGCCTAAACTATATTGATAGACTACCGTTGAAGAGTTTGGGGTCAGTAAGATTGCTAATTGCATTGCATTGCTAATAAGTGCACCGAATCAGCATATTATAAGGCCATTGGAAATCCATTAGATTTTTTTTCCTCCAAATTCTTTTTTTTTTTTTTTTTCATTTTTCTGGATTCCATGTTCATTTTATTCTTTCGAAAATCCATCCATCCATCGTATGCCCAATGTAAAACACGTTCAAACTGATGGCTATAAATACACACATGGACAGGCAGCAATCAGCATTAAGTGTGAGCAGTGCAGAGTAATGGTGTATAATCAGTGTAAGTCCCTTAGAGTTTTGATATGAGAAGTCTGGACTAAACATCTCCTCTCAGATCCCCTCTGTTATGACTGAATAATTACTCTAAAAGGCCTCTAATTACCTAGGCCTCTCTGCTCATATCCACATACCCTCCTCCCGCCACTCATCAGAATCCATGTCTTCATGTCTTTGCCCCCCTCCATCGAACAAGATAGATCACCTCATCCAATGTGTTGCTGATTTTAAAAAAATTAAAATGCAGAAAATGTGTTTTGATGAATGCTATGCTGAAAGTCATGCGGTGAGCACTGGAAGGGTTAGAGATGCAAGTACCTCAACTCAATAATTTATCATTATTATTATTATTATTAAGCGGCCCCGTAACATATTATGGGGTGTTGTGCTGTGTGTGCATATGCAGATGCGTGTCAAGCTGAGATTGTGTTAAATTGCAGTAGCTTTCAATCAGCAGTCAGCACTACAAGTTACTACTGGCAAACTTCTTAATGCAGTATGTAACAGCATTGGATTTTTCTTTGTATTTGTGACGTGTTGTCAGTGTGTGTGCACGTATGTGTCTCATCAGGTTGTGAATTGCGATTGGAGCCTTCTCTCATCCATCACAGACTGAGGGTGGAAAGCCAGTCAGGGAAATTAAAAGCCATGAGCGCACTAAGCCAATCAATACACTCTTCCTGTCACAGCTTACAATCATCTTTCTTCATCTTTTCATGTCTTTTTCTTTCTCGCCCTGCTCTGAGGTTTATCACCGTCTTGGCAATCATAGTAATAGGATTTTTCCCTTTTATTCCATATCCATCCTTTTTTTTTTTTAGAGGTGAAGTGACAGAATAGACAATGGCTATGGATTTATAACATAAAATAATTAGTCAGTAATTCCACTAGTCTATCCCTTAACATATGAACAGTCTTACTAAAAAGGGGTGGTTTGTGATGTCCATTTTGAACACCCGCAACATTGAAAGCAATGAAATGAAGTGGAAAATATGAAACAATTACTGTGACAGATACCAGTTGTTCTGAAAATAGGAGATATTGATGTAGCAGTTATTCTTTTGCCTTAATATAATGAGAACTGATGCTTTTATCTGGTAGTGAGTTTAAATGGTCAACATCAAATGGTCTTAAAGGCCTAAAAACAGAAAGTTTCCCCTCTAAAAATACTTATAAATGTAAAAATGTCATCACAAAATATTTGACCAATTATAGCATTATACAATATAAAATATTTAATGAATCCATTCATTGATTTATAAAGCACTTTAGACCAGTTTTGTGCAATCAAAATACAGATACATAAAATACAATAAAACATAAAAAAGAATAACCAACTACTAGAATATCAACACTAACCCAGCTCTTTAAATGCTCACGAAAATAAGATTTTTTTTAATGCACACTTTAAAAAAGCTCTAATCCACTCTAATTTAATGTGACAGGTCATTCCAGAGGCTTTTATCTGCAGCTGCAAAGGCCTGATCCCCTTTAAATGAGACTGTGGATGTATGGCAAAAAGTGGTGAGCTCGGACACATGCAGGAGCCATTCCATGCACTGTTTTACCTTATATTTTATTCTGAAGTCAACTGGCAGCCACCTGAGCAACCCTTACCAAAAAGAAGTATACTTCAAGTTTATTTTATTAAATATGCTTAAGTAAATTTCAAGTACATTTAAAGTATATGTAAGTACAACCCGAATTCCGGAAAAGTTGGGACGTTTTTTAAATTTTAATAAAATGAAAACTAAAGGAATTTCAAATCACATGAGCCAATATTTTATTCACAATAGAACATAGATAACGTAGCAAATGTTTAAACTGAGAAATTTTACACTTTTATCCACTTAATTAGCTCATTTAAAATTTAATGCCTGCTACAGGTCTCAAAAAAGTTGGCACGGGGGCAACAAATGGCTAAAAAAGCAAGCAGTTTTGAAAAGATTCAGCTGGGAGAACATCTAGTGATTAATTAAGTTAATTGATATCAGGTCTGTAACATGATTAGCTATAAAAGCTTTTTCTTAGAGAAGCAGAGTCTCTCAGAAGTAAAGATGGGCAGAGGCTCTCCAATCTGTGAAAGACTGCGTAAAAAATTGTGGAAAACTTTAAAAACAATGTTCCTCAACGTCAAATTGCAAAGGCTTTGCAAATCTCATCATCTACAGTGCATAACATCATCAAAAGATTCAGAGAAACTGGAGAAATCTCTGTGCGTAAGGGACAAGGCCGGAGACCTTTATTGGATGCCCGTGGTCTTCGGGCTCTCAGACGACACTGCATCACTCATCGGCATGATTGTGTCAATGACATTACTAAATGGGCCCAGGAATACTTTCAGAAACCACTGTCGGTAAACACAATCCGCCGTGCCATCAGCAGATGCCAACTAAAGCTCTATCATGCAAAAAAGAAGCCATATGTGAACATGGTCCAGAAGCGCCGTCGTGTCCTGTGGGCCAAGGCTCATTTGAAATGGACTATTTCAAAGTGGAATAGTGTTTTATGGTCAGACGAGTCCAAATTTGACATTCTTGTTGGAAATCACGGACGCCGTGTCCTCCGGGCTAAAGAGGAGGGAGACCTTCCAGCATGTTATCAGCGTTCAGTTCAAAAGCCAGCATCTCTGATGGTATGGGGGTGCATAAGTGCATACGGTATGGGCAGCTTGCATGTTTTGGAAGGCTCTGTGAATGCTGAAAGGTATATAAAGGTTTTAGAGCAACATATGCTTCCCTCCAAACAACGTCTATTTCAGTGAAGGCCTTGTTTATTTCAGCAGGACAATGCAAAACCACATACTGCAGCTATAACAACAGCATGGCTTCGTCGTAGAAGAGTCCGGGTGCTAACATGGCCTGCCTGCAGTCCAGATCTTTCACCTATAGAGAACATTTGGTGCATCATTAAACGAAAAATACGTCAAAGACGACCACGAACTCTTCAGCAGCTGGAAATCTATATAAGGCAAGAATGGGACCAAATTCCAACAGCAAAACTCCAGCAACTCATAGCCTCAATGCCCAGACGTCTTCAAACTGTTTTGAAAAGAAAAGGAGATGCTACACCATGGTAAACATGCCCCGTCCCAACTATTTTGAGACCTGTAGCAGAAATCAAAATTGAAATGAGCTCATTTTGTGCATAAAATTGTAAACTTTCTCAGTTTAAACATTTGCTATGTTATCTATGTTCTATTGTGAATAAAATATTGGCTCATGTGATTTGAAAGTCTTTTAGTTTTCATTTTATTAAAATTTAAAAAACGTCCCAACTTTTCCGGAATTCGGGTTGTATATGTAAGTATTTAAATATCAGTGTACTAGTAGTATACTTGTAAGTGTACTATTTTAATACTCCTTGGGACAAAATTTGCCCACTTTCTAGTATATAAATGTATATTTTAAGTATAACAGTAGTAAACTTTGAGTACTCAACTAGTTTACATCTATTTTTTTAGTTTGTACTGCAACTATACTTAAAGTAAACTTATACGGACAGTTTACTGATTAAAAACTTGTAGCATTTTAGTACACTTTGAAGTTTAGTCTCATTAAACTACTATTTTAGTAGTTTTATACAGCAAGTATACTTGTAAGTTTTATAAGTGAACTTTACATCATTATTTAAGTATACTACTATGTCCCTATTTAGGTATTCATTTGTATATATTTTGTTATATGCTTATCTGAACATACGAAACATCAAAAAAAGAAAAAGGAAAAACAACAACAGGGTATCTGCTCGTAAACAAAAACATTTTATCTAGCTTCATGCATTATAGACATTACCTCTTCATGGGTCAACATTTTATTCCATAACGTTACACAGTTTTAACGCAGATTTATGTCTGTCTGTGTTAGATTACATGTGGAAGCATCTGTTGTTTCCGTTTTTGTTTAGAAATTCTGTACAGAGCTTTAGCACAAATATATAGACTTTTTCTTAGTACAAGTCAGTTATCCTTAAATGTAATTTTAAGTATATTTCTGAGAAGTACATAAAGTACATTTCTGAGTAGTATGCAGCAGCTAGAGTCCTTACCAGGTCAAGAAAATATCATAATATTACCTCAATTTTACAGTCTCTGCACTGGTTACCTATTAAGTTCCATATCAGTTACAAAATATTATTACTTCTAGGGGTGTAACGATTCACTCGTTTTCTCGATGCATCGATTACAAACCCTGTCGATTCATATGCATCGATCTTGAAACATGATTTTTGAATCGTGAATCACCGATCTTGGACAGTAATCGATTCAAAATGCTAAGAATCGAATGAATCGCGATTTCTATAGCGATTCAATGCTTTCAAAATGTATACACATTAAATTACTACACGCACGAATTAATGGAGACCTTGAAGAGTGTTCGTGAATCGTGCCTCTTATCTGTCCTTCACGCGCTCCACTGTTTACCGACTGAGACTGTCACAGGATTGCGCTCGCGCTCCGTTCGTCTCTGACGCAGCTGACGTGTGATCTATAGGACTCGTGGCCAGTAATGCTAACGTGAAGTAGTTTTACTTTTCTGTATTTTGTCAATGGCTCTCTGCATCTTACCGAAGGAGTTACCGGAGCCGTCAACAGCTGTATTTATTGCATGGACGGAGCAGAAATGTAAGTGTCTAAATCATACGCACAGATCCATTGAATGATAAATGTTTTTAAACAATGCGGATGAACCGAATATACGAAGGAAACTTTTAAAATTAACCACAGCATTAACAACGACCTTAAAATAAGAGCGCGAGATTTATCTGATAATCAGATGCATGAAAGTAGCGTTTGTTTCATTAGCAAACAGACATCTGGCACGTTTTCTCTCAGAATCATTCGCTGATGGAGAGGAAAGGTAAATAGAGATGAAGACGTTTTCACACTGAAAGAGAAGCGATCTCGCTCTCATAGACGTGCCAGGCTATATCTGCAGCTAAACTGAATAAAAGCAGAATGAACTGATGAAACCCACAAACAATTTATGAATGATGCAGTGCTAATTGACATTTATTACAGTACAGAAACTATAAAGTATATTTTCTACCTTATTCTGTGCAGAAAATTTAAATAATTGCTAATTAAATGTAGCCTAGTATATAAAACAATCATAAAATTGCCATTAGGAAAAAAATATCGATTACAAATGATTGATTATTGTCCAGCAGTGTATTTGATTTATTACAGCTAATTAAAAGTAATTAAAAAATAAGATAATTCCTAGTAAAAAAAAAAATAATAATAATAATTATTATTATTATTATATAGGCTACATACATAAAATGATTGTATTTGACATTTCTGTCACTTCTGAAATTATGGCTACGCCCCTGGTGTGACAAAATGTTAGCTTAAACATAATACTCTTTAAGCTCTTTTTTAAAAACTTGGCTTACATACATTTTTACGTATGCCATGTCGCATCATTAAACTAGCATTTAACAATGGACAAAAGTTTTTTTTTTTTTTTCTAACCTATGGTTCTCTAACCATAAATGCTACTGTAATTTGCCCCCCTGACTAAGCATTTAAAGAATTTAGTAGAAGCATTTAAATAATCCCATGAATGCACTTAAAGAATGCAGAATCGAATCGTTATAATCGAATCGAATCGAATTTAATTGTGAATCGAATCGAATTTAATCGTTCTAAATTTGCAAAAATCGTTCTTGAATCGAATCGAAAACCTATGAATCGTAATCGAATCGAATCGCTGCCTTGCCAAGGTGCATGTACATAAACTGACAGTTATCACTGATAAGCTACTACTAAATATTGTAGAAAAAAATTAAAATTTGCTTGTCATTTCTTTTATGGCATCTGTGGTTCCACTGGACTAAAGGTTCTTTCGATTGGAAAATGGTTCTTATTAAATTATTAAAATATTCTTCACAACATTTTTTAAAAAATAAGAACTGCTTACCAAAAGGTTCTTTCTGAAACTGAATGGTTCTTCTGCGACATTGACCTAGCTTTATTTTTAAGAGTAAAATTGTTAGCAATATGGTTCAACCCTGAAAATATTTCTTATAACAAGTCATTTTAACAAGGTTTCATGAATCATTTTTAGTTTGGCTATTTTTTGGGGTTGTGGTCAAAAGCGGGGCTAATGTCCCTTATGTCTGTGTGTATGGCAGTGGAAGGTATATAAACAGATCTCCATTCTACCTGTACAAAGCTTTCTCTCTAAAGTTGCTAAATTACTTAGAATATAACAAAGCAAAGATCAGCTTTAACAAGCTACACAAATCTTTCTTAAAGACAATAATCACTGTAGTACTGGTACATTGGAACAATCAAAATCCTTCTGATGGACTTTGACACAGTATACGTTAACAGAACTGACAAGCTAAGAGGCTAATTGGCTGGAGTTAAATCTGCATCATTCCAACAAGGCGGCTTAGGGTCTAGGTATGAGCCAAGACCAGAGCTTTCTGAGAAAGCTGACACCTGAATATTAGAGTTAAAGACATTTTTGTCCTATCATTTCAATCACTTCTATGGCTAGACAAGCTTCAGTCCCCTTGAAGAAAATAACTGATATTTATTCATGCTTCTCAATGTAATTTCCTTCTGCTTTTATGAGGGAATGTTAGATAATCATCAAGAGGAAGTCCTTAGCTTGAGAGGCTTTAGATATATGTTAGCGCATTAGTAAGCCCCCACAGTCCGTTCAGCTGAGGACAAGACTCTCATAAGGCAGACTGTTTACTTGTCAGAAAGTTGGGCTATGCACAGAGATCAACACCTTTAGGGTGGACATAAAGACGTTACCTCTGACTCACCAGGATGAAGGATAACATTGGGTTAATGTAAGGTTGACATTAGAGATAGGATTTCTCTCTGTGACGTGATACAGAAGACTGAGAATATCCCATGTGAGGTCAACTTTACACAAGTGTGTCTTTGGTCTGGTGGCCCATGGCCCATATAAGCTTACTGTATAATTCTAACTTGGCATTTAGACCATACTTTATCCGAAACAACTTGCGGTTCCCTCATGGCAGACACAGTTCTCCTGGAGCATCAAACTGGGATTTGAATCTACAGTGTTTTAATGGTATTCTCTTGGCCTACCCCGCCCCCTGCTGAGACACTTCAAACACATATGGCCATGATGGTTTTGAATTGCTTGAATCACTTTTTAAAGGAAGGTGCCATTAAGGACAACATGTGCTGAACAAATCTGTCATAGGCTATGTCTTCATGACTAGCACAGTCGCTTGTGCAGCCACTCTCAGCCTTTTGTGGAACTGTAAGTTGCAATATTTTGTTTATGTATATAGTATGTTATTTATCTTACATGAGATGAATTTGGTTGCGTTATGCTGCAGAAGTGATTCATTGTATATATATATATATATATATATATATATATATATATATATATATATATATATATATAGTACAAACCAAAAGTTTGGAAACATTACTATTTTTAATGTTTTTGAAAGAAGTTTCTTCTGCTCATCAAGCCTGCATTTATTTGATCAAAAATACAGAAAAAACAGTAATATTGTGAAATATTATTACAACTTAAAATAATAGTTTTCTATTTGAATATACTTTAAAAAAAAAAAATTATTCCTGTGATGCAAAGCTGAATTTTCAGCATCATTACTCCAGCCTTCAGTGTCACATGTAACATCCAGTCAATCACATGATCATTTAGAAATCATTCTAATATTCTGATTTATTATGAGTGTTGGAAACAGTTCTGTTGTCTAATATATTTGATGAATAAAAGGTTAAAAAGAACTGCATTTATAAAAATAAAAAAAAAATTCTAATAATATATTTTCTGGTGTTCAGGGCACATGCAGAGAGACGCGTCTCAAAGCGCTTGAACACCAGATTTGCCTCTTCATGCTATTGTACTGACAAATACATACAAATTATGTCAAAATACCCCTCTAGGAGCATGTGTTCGAAAAAATTGTCGGTTATGTCTTAATTGAAAGTAAACGGTGGAGAAAGAAATCGGATGTGTATCATTATATTGTATGCATTGTCTTTTAAGTGACAAGCTACTAGCTGCTGTAATGTTAATTCAATAAAATAAAATAAAATCACTTACTGCTCTTGACTGAATTACTTTGTAGTTTTAACAATAATAAATCCACAGTCAAACCAAAAATTATTAGGACATCAGATATAATTTTAGATTTTTTTTTTACTAGTGGGTGCAGGACACAGGTGCAAGAAGTGAGTAAGGCAACATAAAGTAAATTGTGACATATTATACTGTAACAGCGTTTGTAGGTCAGGGAGGAGGAGGCGGGAGTCGGCGAACATTTAAATAAAACTTTATTAACAAAATAAACACAAATGAAAATGCTGTCGCACACAAACAGAACCAAAACACAAAATAAAATCCAGGCCTGGTTGTTACTCCTCCTTTTATCCTTCTGGAGCTCCTCCGTGGGACTCAAGACCGGTGAGTGGTGCAGCTCATTTTCAATAACTCCACCGGCCTCGCTCCGTTCCCATGACTCTCGGCCCCGTCCCCACTCATCACATATACACAAAAAATCTTCATACTGTGGACTACAACTGAAATTTATAAAAATTTGGGACCAAAAATTATTCAGACACTTTGACCTGACCATGTACTTATGTGTTTTTTATTTTATTTCTAATGAAACCTTTTTTTACACTACAGACTGAAAGAAATTAAGCATTGCTTGGTAATAGGTCAACAAAGTATTGATAGTTGTGTAAATATTAACTAACAGTTGTCTGAAGTTTTGTTCGATTGTTATCCATTACATACCTTTCTATCAAAGTTATCTGACATTTTCAAGATTAATTTGTTCCGACACAGTTTAACCCTGAGTTACTGTCATATTTTATTACCATTTTATAAACTATAGCAAATAAATTGTGATAATGTGAGAAATGTTAAAGGTGTCTGAATACATTTATTTTACATTTAATTATAAAGTTTCTGTACCTGGACACCTACAAACTTGAAAACATTTAAACATTGTGTAAATAGAACAAATAAATAAACAGAACGAATATACTAATTAAACAATTTAAAAAATGCAATAAAGTATGCATACAAACTACAATGAAGCATTACAACATTATAATATTAATATTTTATGACAAATTATTTATATTGAAGCTTAAAAACTTACCTTGATGATCAATGACATGAAATATAACTAAAATGTATAAATATTTACAATATGATCATTGCTTCCATGTCCCTGGTGGATTTTGACATGTTCTCCTCTGAGGTTCCTGCTCTTCCCAGGAGGCGACTCAGAACCCTGAGACCTGTCACATGCGGGCCAGAAATGACTTGCTTTTACTTCCATCAGTGCCAGTGTGTGGAAATCACTCTCTCTGCCAGTGGGAGTCAGTGAAGGACAATAAAGAAGGTGTAAATTACCTGAACTGAAGGCATTTGAGGTGCTTGTTTGCAAAAGTTATCACCATGATGCTAGGGTTTTGTTTGTGGTTGCCAGGACATTGCTATGCAGTTGCTGGGATGTTCTGAGTGGCTGCCAGAGCATTGCTAAGTGGTTGCTTGGTCGAAAGACCCAACTCAACTTCCTTTTTTTTTTAACCTTTTTATTGTTCGCTAGATAAAGACCGGATTCATTTGAAAAGCAAGCATAAGACATGATGTATATGACACAAGGTAACATTAATGCTACTTTCCAAACATTCCACATATACACACCTACCCAGTGGCCTTTTACCCTCTGAGATGATTCTGAGATGCCTTTGAGACACTGTATTAGCTACTGTAAAATAGAGTTTGAATCGATTAGTGCACTTTGATTCGATTATCAAATCCATCTGTGATTTATGAACAGTCTTTGTGTATAAGATTATCCTTAATGTCCCCCCTGCAGTTCACTAGCATCCATCTCCATTGACTCTTTGTCATGTTAGATACATAATGCCTGTGTTTTTGTATTGAATAGAACTAATCAAATGATTCATGCAAATGTCAAAATGCCAAAACTATTACAATGTGAACACAAGGTGTATTTATAGTCAAGCTATATTGTGTACATATATGCTTGTTTTTACTTTGGTCTAGTATTTAAAAAATACATGCATGTAATAATTACATCTGTAATTCATTTCTATAATCTCACTGCTGACCCTTGCTCTCTCGGTTAACACACATGGAACCTATCCATACCACCAAACCTGTCCCTAACCTTTCCAGAATTCCACCTCAATAGCAGCAAAAGTGTTTTGCAATACAACATGAATACAATAATACACTGTACCACACAATTATTAACATAATTACATAATAGTTAAAGACACCTGTTATAAAGTATTAAAGATTTTTGTTCATTTATTTTAAACAATTAAATAGCACTACTAGCATTTTTATTAGATCTCAGACTTTCGGATCAAACCGCACATTTTGAAAATGGAAATCATTGGTCCATTTGCCTTCCTTCTGTTCTAATATCAGTGATTTGTGTAAAAAGCAATGTGTTAAGTTATCTAGATAAACGTTTCTTCTTGGTTAAACGGAAGTTTTTCAAATCGTCTCTCATTCTCCTTAAAAAGTCTTCACATTATAAAAAAAAACTTTTCCACCTTTCTCTCTCTGCCCTCTCACAGAGTTATAAAGTTGAGAAGCTGGGATATGAAATACACTGGAAGTTGATGCAAGTGAGTGTGGTGACTGTAGTTTGACTCCTGAGTTGTCTGCTTGTGTGTGACATTGATTTGAGAAGTAGAGAGGGGAAAATGTGACAGGGCAGAGAAAAGAGGTTGGAGTTGGAGAGGGTGAGTGAGAATGAGAGAGACAAAGAACGAAGGGTTATCTGATCCCTCCGCATAATTGTTAACAAGCTTGCGACAAACTGCTTTAGTCTCTTAGGGGATAATTAAAATCATGAAATAAGATAGAAGACCAAGACTGTGCAAGCCAGATGAACGCATTTGATGAAAGACATGGATTTGAGAGAAACTTTGATAAGAGAGCAGTTTTTGGAGAGATGACCTAGAAAGGGTTGATTTGATAGATGTGATGTGCTCTTCCCATCTGACTTTTACTAACACGTTTCATAATAGGGGCATCTGTCTGCTCTACTGCTTTAATTAGAATAGACAATCCTTATGAAGTTAAGTGAACATTATTCAGCCATGCGTTTCTCTTGCCGTCTAATGATTGAGATATAATGATCAGTTATTCAGCGGTTCGACCAGTCAGCACGTCATCTACACAAGCTTCTGTGAGCTCTTATCGTATGACAGATGAACTTTTAGCCTTGTGAGATATCATTTTAATAACAGTCTTATTTCATCTAATGCCCCGAAGACAAAATCTGGGTGTGCTGCAGATGCTGAGCATTGGCTGGAAATGATAAGAGTACAGACCTGACTGTCTGGGAGGACTTTGGGTTATATCATATATATATATAGTTTAGGCATTTGCCTAAACTAGTTTCCTCAGAGAGATAACATTAGTTTGTTGTATAAGATAGTTTGTTGTTTACTTGCATGCAGAAATGTCCCTCAATTTCACAAAGACGTGTATTTCATGTTGTAATTGCAACTGGTTTTCTTTGCTCAGCATGTATGTGCTTTTACTACCCATAAAAGAAAAGTATAATTTCAACCTCTCCATATCCATTTTAATTAACCCATCGGTTGACCCCCCTCTGTATTATAACTTGCTGAAATGCGGTCATGGTGATCACAGGGTTAAAGGTATCTCTAGTCTCTCCTAACAGCAACCTTGCCTTACAACCTATAGTCTTATTGCTGTGGTATGTATTGCTTTTCTGTCAACACCCCAAACTAATTATTCAGTAGCAATTACAGATGCAGTAACTCTGGATTTAAATGGAAACACATGGGGCTCCTTAAAAGCTGCGGGAAATGTAACTGAAGATATTGTGGGGAAGGAGCTACAGTAAGAGAGAGAAACAACGGCCGGTCCTTCTTTTCATTTCTTTTCTTTTCCTTTCTCACTTTGACCCCTTTTTCCTCTCTCTTTAGAGATGAAGAACCAGCCTGTTCCCTGATTTCTCTATTGTTTCTCAGGTGAGTTGAGATAAAGCTGTAAGGGTGCCACTGCTAAGCCCCATGGCTCCAGCAGTTTGGCTACCTGTGCATCTGATGGAGGAATAATTACCTTTTACTTAATTCTTCTTTATGAATTACTCTGGCCTCTTGCACGCTCTCCTGAAGATTCCTAATTTGTGGTTAACCCAAAAGTGCAAGGTAGGGTATGAATCACTACAACAAGAGATATGGCTTCCTCTGAAGTGCAGCCAACTCTGAGTCAAGCCACCTTATTTCATGGCTAAAGAAATGGGCTTTTAAATCCATTATATTCAGCTCTGTGTACAGCAATTTCTATCCCAAACTGTTTAAAAAATAGGTCACAGTAGTGGTATTGGTAGAAGTCTAAGTTAAAAGAAAGTATTACTCTAAAATGAGAGGTTGAGACAGCACCATTTGGACTCTTATCATATTTCCTACAGTATAGAATGTCCCTCCTTCAATGATTTATAAAGCTCCAATTAAAGGTGGCAATGTGTCGAAACAGCAGATTTTGAGTCTGTCCTTTGAATGGAGTTTTTATGAACAGTGAGTATTGCAATGAATCTGAAAGCTGGTAATGAGTTTTATTTTATGTGGTATGATTTATGAGGGGTAGGTGAAATGCATGGATATGATAAACCAAAGAGGCATAATTGAAAACACATTGTCTTATAATGTGACACAATGGACGCGCAATCGAGTCATAATAGCACGCATGGGTGTATTGTGTATGTGTGTATATATGTAAGGAGCTAAATTCCTAATTAATGTGGAGGACTTTGGGATTTTCACCCGAGGAGACAGAATCAAAACAGTAAAATGGATATGTTTTCTGAATGTCCTTGAAAATGCTAATGGTAAATTTAAGTTTAACAGTTGTAAGTCTAACAGTTTTTCTTGATGCAAACAATCAGCCTATCTTCTGGTTATTACATTATTGTTTAAAATGTGTTATGAAATGTATTTTTAAAGATAATTTACAAACCTTTAATGACAGACATACTGGTATGTTCTGAGGTTGTTAAATGCAGATATATGCTTTTTTTGTTGCCAACCTTGACCCCCATTTATTTTAATTTTTTGTTGTTGTAATAATTATTTTTAACAGTTGAATTTGTGGTGAAAAGCTACATTAATACCCATTGTGCTGTACAGAAAATTCTAGCAATCAGAGAGATGTGGCGAGCAAATTAGAAAACAAGGAAGCAAGAAGGCCATTCCCATGGAGCACTGCTGACACAATCCTGTCAAAATGCTTAAATATTTGTGTACTGTATATTTATGCACATTTTGCAATAAACTTGAAAATATAATTTCTATAGATATAACCATCAATATTAAATGAATATTTGTATATTTCTCCATCATTTTTTCTTTGTTTATATTGCTTCGTGGGATTGTAGTTCTTTCCAACACTGTAGCGTTAGTTACACTGTTATACCATCTCAATTACTTTCTTGTTTCAGTTAATAAGTTTGTAATTTTATGATTCACCTCATTTAAAATCTATGGAAAAAATACTTTCAGATCCAACATAACTGAAAAAAAGGAGGGCAACAATGCACTTTATTAAAACCCATACTCCAGTAGAAGCAAACTACTAAAAACTTAATTGTCTAGGTGAGCTTCAAGTTGAGTCAGGGGCATATCTTACTTAAGGGCCTCACTCAGTTTTCCATTGGGCCTTACCACATTTGGGTCAGACTGACACCACAGTACTGCCAGGTGTTGCCCGTGAGGTCCTCAGCGTTCCTCTCTACGCCCTCCCCTCCTCTCAGAGCAGAGCCAGAGAGACATACTGGCCTCATTCATCTCTGTGTGGCAGGAAGTTGTTCGATCTCTTGCCAGTACTTTTCAAAAGGCTGAACTCTGGTTGACTGTGGCCCAGACGGCTAGCTGTCAGGCCTTGAGGGGGACTTGGGCTCCAAGTGTGCATTTTAAGCATGAACCCCACCATCCGAGGCCTCGAGGCAGGGTGCTGAAACTTCTGAGAGCTGCAGGACATGATGCAACCGCACAAGAGCAGCTTTCCACATACATTCACCTGGATCCAGATAGAAAGCACAGAGGAGCTTCATTTATTTCTAAACACTTTCAGAGAGGGCAGAAAGGTGAGCAGGATGAAGGCAAATTGACAGGAGACAGCAGTGAAGCTTGGAATGGCTTGTTGCCAGTGTCAGCTATTCTTCCTCATAAAAGCCTCATGAATTTTTTACAATTCTCCTGGTTGAGCTGACCCAGAGTCAGTTGGCATAACTGCGCTAATGAAGATGACCCCGTGTAGAGAGGCCTTCCACAATCATTCCACCAGCATTGCCAAACTAATTGCCCTTCTGTAGAGGTCTGGATGTCCTCTGTGTGAACCCTGATCAAAGGCCTCATTTGGAAAGAATATTAATGAGTAAAGTTACATCATTTCTAATTCACTGAACTGACAAACTCTTTTTTTTTTCAAATAATATTGCTTCAAATTATAGAAAATAGGTCACTGCACAATCAGCCAAACAAATTCTTCACCATATTGTGACACTTTGCCCCTATTTTCTTCTATCTTAGTCAATAAAAGTTCCTTTCAATGTCAGTCTCTACTATGAAGGTGAAAAGAGCACAATAAAGATTTCTGAATTTCACCAGCCAAATCTACTATTCCATTTGACGCTATGAAGAAACATAACAACTGTTCCTTAAGTCTTATTAGTGCTCTATGTTTTTTTTTTTATTGTTGACTTGAGAGGAGAGAAAGAAGCTGGAATAAAGAGTTGAAGTAGCAAGCATTCAAGTTCTGAGACTTTTTTTTTTCACTCCACAATGCGTCATAACTATTGGAGAACATACTTGATTCACATCTGACATTTGGACTGTTGTATGCCAAAATAAGTGGATTTAAAATATTCCCCAAATAAAATCATTAATTGGGTGTTAAATATGTAAACTAATGTTGTCTTTTGGCATTGAACTTTAATTTGCGGACAGAAATGTCACATCTTCCTTGAGCTCTCTATTTGTTCCATGTTTTATTTATTTTATTAGCATGTGAACTGTTGTTTTTTGTTTCTAGTTTGCTCAGGTTAATTAAAATATATTGGACTATATAACTGTATGTCCTAGTTTGATGTATTTTCAAACTTTAAGTTTCTATGGCATTTGTAATATGACAATAATATGGTCATAGTCAGGACATCATGATAATTTTATGCAACTACTTAATCTTTGAGGATAACTAAACAGTTTGCAGAATATGCCATGAGGTTATGTATGCGATAGCTGAAATAGCATCATTAGCTATCAAGCGCAGCTCATGACTGGACAATATAGAAGACATCTGCTGTACATGAAAGTAATTTAAGCCACATGACAAAGAAATTCAAAAAGATTTTATCTCTGAAAGCAGAATCTTCTGCAGCTAGATGGAATTAATTTATTGTATCTTACTGTATTTAACATTAACATTAAATTGAAGATGAAGATAATGTAAATACATTTTATATGGCTATATATTACATGTGTCTGCCTCAGCTTGCTTTTGTTTTGCAGCAGTGTGGCACACTATGCCAATACCCAGCTAGTACACTAGAAAAAATGTCCCATCCTGGCCACCGTCTCTGCTTCTGAGTGGTACAAGAAAATAGTTCTGGCATGACTGCTTTGTCTGGGCACAAAATCTCTGATTCATTCCGACTGATTAAGAAATCATTAGAATCGTTAATCGAGATAAAGAAACAATCTGTGATTGAGTTATTTCTAAAACAATCCACCTCATCTTTAATTTCCCTTTTTGTTCTTCAATTTCTCACTCTATATGTCTCTCTTTAGGATTGGGCTATGACATACATCAACTCATGGACAGGATATAGATGTGTCTCTATCCTAGCAACGGCAAGCTGATTGGTTAAGACTCAGACTGTCCAAAGCATGCTATTGGTTGGCTGTGCTATTGTGAGATGGGAGGATGTGGACTTAAGTGTGAGCAGAGAGAGAGAAATGTGAGGCCATGAAGGCTGCAAAACTTGGCCATACAGGTTGAAATGATAGTGAGTGCACTATAGACAGTGGGCCCTATAATACACCGTGGCGCAATGCGATGCAAGGCACAGCGCAAGTGTGTTTGCTAGTTTCAGTCCGGCGCTGTTCGCATTTTCCTCTCCAGCGCTACATCGTTTAATTAGCAAATGCATTTGCATTAATTTGTGCGCCCATGGGCGTGCTGGTCTAAAAAAGAGGTGTGTTCAGGCCCATTCCTGTCCCAATGCTATTTTAAGGAGCTGAAAATAGAATTAGGCTATCTAATTGTTCGCACAGTAGCAGCTCCGTTTCATCTCAGTGATGCGTTCTGTCTTTGTGCTTGCCAAATTCTGCCGTGTAAATAGCAAATCCATCATGGCACGACCGCAACTGGCTCTTAAAGGGAATGGGAGTTGAGACTCTGATTGGTTTATTGCATATTACGCCCAAGAAACACTTATTACTCATTAAGAGAATAGGGACAACCCATTTAGACCATGTGACCTGGCACGCCAACTGTTTTTCCGTCATTAAAATAACAAAAGTGGATTTGGACACGCCTTGAGTGCACGTGCGCTGTGCACTTTACACTTTACACTTTGCATTTAGATCATTAAAATAGGGACCAGTGTGTATGAGTTGTATGTGTGTAGTTGCTTGTGTTATTGTAATGGTTTGGAGAAATTAATATGTTTATGTATTACTGCTAAGTGTGTATATGGGATTCATGTGGCTCAATGGTGTGCGAGAACCTGGTTTAAGACCTCACGTAAAATAGATGACTGACTGTTGCTTCAACAGTGGAACAGTTTTAATGAAATGGTGTCCTTTTTTTGAAAATGTTGAAGGAAAGCATCACAGATTTCACTGTCACAATAAACATAGGGCCAATTCATCAAACACTGTAACTAGTCTTGATTTTGTACTAACTTTACAAAAAAGTCCTTAAAAAGCATGTCTGTAATTTTTGTTTCTTTTTTGCTAAAGGTGACTGCTTTCATCCTACCCTTTTTCTCCCTGTCACTTTCATTACTTTCAAACTGACTTTGCCTGCTGTGGTACACAGAATGTGCTTTCACTATGAATAACAGCTTCAACTATTGTAAAAGTTGTTCAGTGTACACTATATTTTTCAGTCTTTTTATTACACAACAGATTTGTGTGCTATTACTCACAGAAAATGTATTATTCAGTGTCAAAGACCAAGCAGATCAGAGAAACTATTGGCACCAATGGTCTCTACAGTGCTTTTGGGAAACACTGCCCAAAGTTGAGTCGAAAAATTGTTTACTTTGATTTGTGTTTCAAGACTAGGTATAACAACTAGATAAACTGAATAATTCAAAAGATCTGATTCAAAATAACAAATTGTTACCAAATTGGGCTCTCTATTTCCTGCACTTTTATGAATGCGCCAAGGTTAGCAAGGCACAACTATTTAGATATGTTTGGATCTAATCTTATATCTTCAGAAGACGTTGAATTCAGACAAGTTGTATGGATTACTTTTATGGTGAACTTTAGATTTGATAGCCTTAGTCCTTATTTACTTCAGTTATATTACAAATACAGTAGTGGCCAGGATATTCTTAAGAAAGAAAATGTTGTGCTTTTGTAACACACACACACACACACACACACACACACACACACACATTTATATATATCCTTTTAACACCTCTGACTTTTTAAATGCCCCCATCCTGTTCTCTTTCACATTCAGTAAGTGTCACCTGCTGCCACACAATGCCAAGTCTGTGCTTGTATTCTGAAGGACCCTCTTTTCTTTAAAGGGTCATACGATGCGATTTAAATTTTTCTTTTCTCTTTGCAGTGTTACAAGCTCTTGGTGCATGAAGAAGATCTGTAAAGTTGTAAAGACTAAAGTATCAAATACAAAGAGATATTCTTTATAAAAGTTAAGACTCTGCAACGTCCCTCTGCAACGCTTGTTTAAACACGCCCCCACATGTCACTATGTGAAATTATTTGCATATTGCCGCCCAAATGTTCATGCAAAGAAAGAAGGCATGGTTTCAGTAACCACAGTTAGTGTTGAAGCTGCCATGTCAGGAAGATGCTGTGTGTATCTAGGTGAAAGCAAATGCACTTTATTTAGCCTTCCGAAAGTAGATGTATTTAGAAATCTTTAAGTACTTAAAACAGAACAGCAATGCATTTTATGGACGACCATTTTGTGAAACTAGGAGAGGAGGTAATTCTGACTTTGCTACAACAATCTGGCACTTCTGTAATAGAAAACAACGTGTTTGAGAGAGGCGGGAAATAGAGGACCTACAATAATGTACAGTATTTGAAAAATAATGTGTTTTTGAGCATTAAAACATGTCAACATATTCTATGACACAAAATAATGATCTTTTAAAAAGCATCATATGACCCCTTTAATATGCTCAGTACCATCATGAGTTAGGATTAATAGACTGAACAAGACAGCTTCAGTGTTCATCTCCTATCCTTTGAGGACAGAAAAAACAAGGGGCCAAAACTAGAGCCCTGGTGTACTTCAATAGAGCGAGAAAGCTAATCCCCTGGCTTGGATTTGAGTGGATCTTCACCGGGAACATCCCTGGCCCTGCTAGCCTAATCTGTACTAAACACAGAGCTCACTTATGATGATAGGACACCTGCTGCTCACCAGACAGCCAATAGGGTACAGACAGAATGATAGTGTGCAGACTGATTCTCTTTCATTTTCAGTTTCAGTCTGTTTGTCTGTGTGGAATGTGTTGGGCAAAAGGGATGGCCTGTGTTTGGCAGCCGGTGAGAAGCAGAAAAGGCAAAAGGAGAAAAGAGAAAGAATTTAATTGAGTGATTGAAAGGATTGTCTGAATTCTTCTAGCTATCCATTCCTTGTGCTTGCATAACTTCATCCTTGTGCTTGCATAAAGAGCCTGTGATGATATTGGAGAGAGAGAGAGGACTCAAATGCGAGTGCAATGATAACAGCTCTTTAATGAAACAAAGTCTGGCCACAGGTATTCCAACAAAGGCAGGGGAGAAATAGACAAACTGAAGATGACCCGTAGACTGGGTAGCATAAATGAACTGAGAAGACCTCTGTGGCAGGGGTGGCCAGCGGGCTGGCGAGGCGGAGGTTCTCGACACTCACGAAGGAGCAGGCGGTCGGGTTCTGTGGGTGCAAATGATGAGCACAGAGTAATTCCAGCAGTGGTAGCGAACTACTAACAAAACCCCGACTCGACAGGACAGGACGAAACTAACGTAAAGACGACAATGGTCGATACTCATCAGTGACATCAAACAATCTGACAACGAGACAGGGAAAAGAGAGGGTAGAAGTAGCCAAGATAATGAGACAGGATGAGGAACAGGTGGAGGAAAACGAGCCTAATGGAAAGTGGAAACAGCTGTCAGTAAAGAAATGGAGAGTGATGGGAAAAGGGTGAAAGACCTGAGGCGGAGGATGGGAGAGAGTTATGAGCATACTCGGCCCAGGGGAGCTGTTCGGCCCAGGACGTAGGGTTGTGAAAGGCTAGACTGTGGAGAATGCGGGCGACAATCTGATTGGCTCGTTCGGCCTGACCGTTAGTCTGGGGGTGAAAACCCGAGGAAAGGCTAGCTGTGGCACCAATGAGGCGACAGAATTCTCTCCAAAACTGCAAAGCGAATTGCGGACCCCTATCGGACACGATGTCGGTGGGCAACCCATGAAACTTGAACACATTATCAACCATAATCTGGGCAGTTTCCTTGGCAGAGGGGAGCTTGGCGAGGGGAATGAAATGAGCTGATTTAGAAAAGCGGTCGACCACGGTCAGATTGACCGTATTACCGGCCGAGGGCGGAAGACCGGTCATAAAGTCGAGGGCTATATGGGACCACGGGCAAGAGGGAACAGGTAGCGGCCGCAGGAGACCAGCAGGTGGGGAAATGCCCCCCTTGGTCTGGGCACAAATAGAGCAGGCGGCGATAAAACGATGCGCATCATGGTCTAAGGTCGGCCACCAGAAACGCTGACGAATAAATGCGATAGTGCCCCGGACACCGGGATGAGCAGCTAATTTGGAGGAATGAGCCCACTGAAGCACAGCTAAGCGTGTGGGCACCGGGACAAAGAGGCTGCCCCTAGGGCAGTTACGGGGAGTGGTGACGCGAGAGAGAGCACACCTAACCTGTCTCTCGATTCCCCAAACCGTAGCACCCATCACCCGATCCGGGAGGAATAATCTCCTTCCGGGGGGTGCTGGCGGTTGAGGAATCGAGAAAGATGGGACAACGCGTCCGGCTTACCGTTCTTAGAGCCAGGGCAGTATGAAATGACAAAATCGAAACGCGTAAAAAGAGCCCAACGAGCTTGACGCGAGTTCAATCTTTTGGCGGAACGGATATATTCTAAATTGCGATGGTCAGTCCAAACAATAAAAGGGACAGTAGAACCCTCTAACCACTGTCGCCACTCACCCAGTGCCAGGCGGATGGCGAGCAGTTCACGATTACCGACATCATAATTACATTCTGCGGGAGAGAGACGGTGGGAAAAGTATGCGCAGGGGTGTATCTTGCCATCAGATGCTGACCGCTGGGAAAGGACGGCTCCCACCCCTACCTCGGAGGCGTCAACCTCGACGATAAACTGTATCGAGCTATCCGGAGGGAGAAGGATAGGCATGGAAGTAAAAAGAGTCTTCAGACGGTCAAAAGCCACCTGCACAGACCCGGACCATCTGAAACTGGATTTAACAGAGGGTAAGAGCGGTAAGTGTCGCGGCCACCTGGTTGAAATTGCGTATAAAGCGGCAATAGAAATTAGCAAACCCGAGAAAGCATTGTAGCGAAACGCGAGAGTCAGGGACGGGCCAGTCAACCACGGCCTGGACCTTAGCGGGGTCCATACTTATCCCCTCTGCCGAGATAATGGAGCCCAGAAATGTAATTGAAGACGCGTGAAAGGAGCACTTCTCGGCCTTGACAAAAAGTCGATTGTCAAGCAAACGTTGGAGGACGCGGCGAATGTGCTGCACATGAATCTGGAGAGAGGGCGAAAAAATCTAAATATAATCGAGATAGACAAAAACGAATAAATTGAGCATATCTCGAAGGACGTCATTGATTAGTGCCTGAAAGACAGCGGGGGCGTTAACCAATCCGAAGGGAAGAACCCTATACTCGAAGTGCCCAAGGGGTGTGTTAAAGGCGGTATTCCATTCGTCCCCCTCCCGAATGCGCACAAGATAAGCGTTGCGGAGGTCGAGTTTGGTAAAGACCCTTGTCCCCTGCAAGATATCAAAAGCTGAGGACATAAGCGGCAGGAGATAACGATTCTTAACGGTGATGTCGTTCAGCCTCTGATAATCTATGCAGGGACGCAAAGAGCCGTCTTTCTTTTTGACAAAAAAAAAACCAGCATCGGCGGGAGACGAGGACGGAATGATAGTGCCGGCGCTGAGAGATTCTCTCTAATATATAACTCTCTGTGGTTACCAGAAATGGTCAGAGTCAATGGAATCGTCTCTTTCTGTACCCTAGGCAGGGAACTGCCATCAAGGGCAAATAGAGGGGTGTAGTCTCTTAAATGTGTGAGAGGAATACCTTGTTGGAGCGCCCACTCCTCATCCACAAAGTTCCCCTCGGCCCCAGAGTCGATCAAGGCATTGCAGAAAGCTGATGACCCAGCCCACTGGAGGTGCGCTGGAAGTGTCGTACAGGAACTAGAAGGGATGGCCATAGTGATGGCGCTCGCCAGTAACCCTCCTACTACTGACGAGCGCTGGGTTTTACCGGACATGAAGACACAAAGTGAGTGGCGCTAGCACAGTACATGCAGAGGCGATTCAATATCCTCCTCTCATGCTCCTTAGGTGAGATACGAAGACCTCCCAGCTGCATGGGTTCGGGCTCCGAGTGGGCGGAGCCGACAAGAGGCAGAGAGAATAGCGTGTCCTCCAGGCGGTGAGCTCGGCGCCGTTGGTCAAAACGCCTCTCCACCCGAATGGCCAGGTCGATGAGATCGTCGAGCCAGGTGGGGATCTCGCGGACGAGGACCTCGTCCCGAACCTCAGGAGAAAGCCCCTCCAAAAAACGAGCAACCAACGCGGGTTGGTTCCATCCGCAGGTGGTGGCGAGGGTCCGGAACTCAATGGAGAAATCAGGCACGGAACGCCTCCCCTGTCGAAATGTGGAAAGCCGTCAGGAAGCCTCCTCACCGTAGGCGGAGCGGTTGAAGACCCGAATCATCTCCTCCTTGAAGCGCGCGAAACTGGAGATGCACTCCGTCTCAGTCTCCCAGTTAGTCGTTCCCCATTCGCGAGCCCGACCATTGAGGAGAGAGAGAACTTAGGCGATCTTGGCTCTCTCCATAGCATACGTCACGGGCTGTAGCGAGAACACCACCTCACACTGGGTTAGGAAAGAGCAACATTGTGTTGGCTCACCCAAAAAGACCGGAGGATTATTGATCCGTGGCTCCATCGGAACGGGAGGACCATGAGAGGCGGAAGGCTGGAGGCACAAACTGTGAAACTGGCAGGAAAGCTCAGACATTTGGGCGGCCAGTGTCTTGACGGCATGTCGGGCAGCGGAGATGTTGTCCTCATGCTTCCCTAGAAGGACACCCAGGTGTTCGACGGCGGTCTGGAACGGGCTGCCACTCGCTGAGTCCATATCTGGTCAGATTGTTCTGTGATGATATTGGAGAGAGAGAGAGGACTCAAATGTGAGTGCAATGATAACAGTTCTTTAATGAAACAAAGTCTGGCCACAGGTATTCCAACAAAGGCAGGGGAGAAATAGACAAACTGAAGATGACCGGTAGACTGGGTAGCATAAATGAACTGAGAAGACCTCTGTGGCAGGGGTGGCCAGCGGGCTGGCGAGGCGGAGGTTCTCGACACCCACGAAGGAGCAGGCGGTCGGGTTCTGTGGGTGCAAATGATGAGCACAGAGTAATTCCAGCAGTGGTAGCGAACTACTGACAAAACCCTGACTCGACAGGACAGGATGAAACTAACGTGAAGACGACAATGGTCGATACTCATCAGTGACATCAAACAATCTGACAACGAGACAGGGAAAAGAGAGGGTAGAAGTAGCCAAGATAATGAGACAGGATGAGGAACAGGTGGAGGGAAATGAGCCTAATGGAAAGTGGAAACAGCTGTCAGTAAAGAAACGGAGAGTGATGGGAAAAGGGGAAGAGAGTTACCAGCAGAGGGATACAGGGAGACAGAGAAAGAGACAAGATCATGAAATGATCATGACAGAGCCTGCTGACACATTACAATATTTCAATAGTAAAACCTCTTCTTAATGGAACAGTTTTGCAATTGCTTAAATAGGTAAAAAAAAGTAATTACACCAATATGACATTATATTTAAAAGCATTTTAACATTTAACAGAGCCTAATCTGGAAATGATCAGACTTAAATTTTTGTTGACTGGTCATAAGAGATGATGGACAAATAGTCAGATAGTCTCATAAGCATGTAGCAGACAAAAATAAGCTTGTCATTTACATTTTACATTTTGCATGTCTATGTGTGTGGTACAGTATATGTGCTGTTAAGTGGGTTTCTGAGCTCCAGCTGGGACTGAACATGGCCGCCTATCGAGTTCCAGACCCAGGGTGAAAAAGAGCAGGAAATTTGGAAGCACAGAGTGGGGAAAATAGTTTGTCACTCCAGGAGTCTGGAGAAAGTCTTCTCACGGCAGTGGAAAATAGAAGTGGAGGTTGTTTCAGGTGGTTAATGATCAGATGTCTGCTATTTCTTGCTATCTGATTCTGTGCATATGTATCTATCGATAGTTGGTCACGCAAACGGGCTAAATCATCTCTTTAGTTTCTATTTTTATTTATCTTATTGGTATTTTCAGAGAAATAAAGAACTTGTTTCAGGTCAATGTCTGGATTGGACATCTTTTTTAATTGTTTACCAGTGTGCCCAACACATGTTCCTCTGGGGCGAATAGAGTGCAGAATCAACTTTCTATTACTTTAAAAACCAATACCGGCAAAAACCAAACAAAAGGGAGCAGACGGAATTTTCAATCACCAGACACCTTTGGATTGCATATATATATATATATATATATAAAAAATTGGTAAACAAGGAATATTAGTCAAACAAAATTGAGATGAAAAAGAGAAAACTATTCACTAGTTGGTTTGCTGTGCTGACTATTTCACCTCAACTTTAATAAGTCATCTAAATGAATATGAACTTAAATTGGGCTCATTTTATTTGCATGTTTGCTTCTTATTCAGGCTCATTAAATTAGTATGTATCTTTCTTATATATAAATAATTCAGAAACAAAAGGAACAATTGAGAAATTTGCTTTTTGAAATCGCCTTTTCTCATTACATGTCTCCCATAGTTCCAGTTTCATCTAAAAACACACATTTATGCAAATGAGCAAGTGTTGAAAGAAAGGTTCTGTCATTTTAACATGATAGTTACTATAAAACAGAGCAAATTTTCCTGCCTCTATTTTTAATAGAGTACTTTACAGTACATTACAAAAAAAATGATTGAGCTTATAGTGTTTTTGATTCAGTATATCTCCACTGGTTACCTGTTAGGTCCCGGATTGATTGTAGAACTTTGCTTTTTGTTTATAAAGCTTTACATGGTCTTGCCCCTCAGTATATCAGTGATCTTCTTGTCCCATCCAATCCTTCAAGATCCTTACATTCTTTCAATCAACTACATCTCTCAGTTCCTCTCTCACGTTACAAAACTAAAGGTAACCGGGCCTTCTCGGTGGCTGCTCCCAGACTCTGGAACAGTATCCTATCTATATTATATCTTCTCTTTCTGTTTCTACTTTTAAATGTCCATTAAAAACTTGTCTGCATTCTTTATGTTTTGGATGATTTTATTTATAATTTTACATGTTTTCAAGGTTTTGATGAAGTGTATTAATTCAGTTTTAATATTGTTTTCATTTTTGTTTTAATACCTCTGTACAGCACTCTGGTTGCAACTTCTGTTGTTTTGAAATGTGCTTTATAAATTAATAAACTAAACTAGTTAGTTAGTTAGTTGAGAAGAGTTTTTAACATCTCAGAAATTACGTATAATATTGTTACCTAATATTTGTTTCACACCACAGATCTATACTGTACCATCCATTATCAATACATCACACACTTAATACAAATACACACACACATATGGCCAAATCTGGCATTAACAGAGAGCAGTATTGTGCTGGTATCAGGTGTTGGCGTGACCTAGGCGTGTGATAAGGGTAGAAGCGTCCGGCTGACTGAAAGTGTGGGGTCAGCTGAGCTCTTCAATGGGTTCCAGCTCCAACCAACACAGTCACTCTCCACTGCTGTATGAAGACCTTCAGCTCACCCTGCTCCACTTCCAGACCCCTCTGCTGGGCTTCTGGCCCAGAGAATCGGCCCGAGTTCACCCGGAGATGTTTAACCGGTGATTCAGCAGCAGACAGTGAAGCCTTTTGTCTCTGTTTGCATTCCCTTTCTGCATCTCTCTCACTCTCACACATACACACAATAGTGATCCAGTCATATGGCTGAGACTGCAAACACTGTGACAAAGAAAAAACCTCGTAAACCACTCTGTCCCTTGCCTCGTGTTTGATGATGTTTGCATTATGTGTTTGCACAATGTGTGTCTTTGTTGATGGAACTGATACTTAGTCCGTTTCTCCTCCATTTTGCTCCTTGTTTCCAGCTGAACTTAATCAAGAAAGTCTGCCTCCTTAATTTTTTTATGCTTTGCGTTAGAATAGGTCTCTTAACCAGAGGGTCAAAAAATACTCATGGAGGTCTGGCTTTTTCCCCTTTCTACTTCAGGGCACAGAAGAAGTGTGATAGGCTTTGTGTATATATTGTACACCCAAGCTATAATTAGTGTGAGTGAAGGAAAGGTAGTGTTACTTGATGGGGTGGGGTCCACCATTAGGGAGTGATGGAGTGGGGGAGCTAGAAAGAGCTGACGATTGACACGCACACACTCACTTGAACATACTATAGTATGTGTCCTAGCTTCCATGGAGCCATGTACAAACATAGACATCTGATATGTCTTATGCCTACAAATATGGTTCCACACTCAAATGTGGATGGATGTTCTTTAATACATTGGCACAGCAGTGTTAGGCAGAACACACCCAAAAGTTAAATTAATTCCACAAGTCTAAATTCTTTTAAATGCAATCTGATCCTCTGTAGATCACTTTACAGCAAATGTGACTCATCTATTTACTACTTGTACTATTCATCAGTGTTGTGCCTGAACGCGTTCATTGAACGATAGTTCATGAACTCGTTCATATTTTGGGCGAACGTGAACTGAACGTGCTGTATTAATGCCTGATGAACGTTCCTGTGAACTCGTTCATTCTGGTGTCTGTGAACGGCACGCTCTCTCAGGTTAACTTCGTTCAATAGGGTGCCAGATTACTATAGAGCCTTCCAGGCGAAAACCCGGCTAAAACACACCGTAAACGAGTCTTAATATGTAGCGGAAAAACACCCAATCTGGCAACACCAGCCACCAGTGTCGCACCGCTGTCCGCCGCATGCGTGACGCGTCATCAAAAAAAAAAAAAACAGCAAACGACAGCAGCATGTAGCAAGAAGGCGTATGATCATTTAAAAGAATTTTATGATGTTTATGACAAGGTCGGTGAGAATGGGAGACAAAGCATTAAAGCAACAATGGGGAAATGCTGTCCCCTCAATGCTAATGTAAACCCTGGTTGGATAAGGATTCAAAATTGGATATGAAGATGAAATCTGACGCAAAGCTTCATTGTTAAAACTGATAAAATAATTGCGGTCTGTGATTCTATATGGGCTGTGGCAATAATTTTGAAAAATAATAGCTCGCAAGGTATGGAAAAAAAGAACTATGAACTAGTTCATTTTTGGAACTATGAACTTTAGTTCAAAATTTTGTAGTTTGAACTATGAACTGAACTAGTTCATTTTAAAATTTGTGAATTGAACTAGTTCATGTAGAAAGTGAACTTTCCCAACACTGCTATTCATAAACATAGGTGTACAAGTAATAAAAAGTAATAGTAATAAAAAAGAAATAGCCTAAATAAAATTAAGTAATTATATTTTATGCGAAAATTTTAATACCTCTAAATTATCAACCCGATAAGTTTCGCTAATAAATATTTTGTACATTTAAAAATATTTAAACATAATACTTTTATATTGTTATACTGTTAGTAATTCAGGATGAACACTTGCTGCATTTTAGGTTTACTTGATTATCCATCATGATATCATGAAATCATGATAAATATATATTTGCTTTTGAGGAATGTTAATTTGTACATCTCTCAATCGTTGTATTGCATTGCACTATATGTTTTGCTACCCACAATAAAAACTACAGAACTACGACCATAAAACTAAGCATTTAAATATAATCTTACTAAGACATATGGGGCAGCTGTGGCATAAAAGTTAGAGAGCCGGACTAGTTACCAGAAAATCGCCGGTTTGAGTCTCGGTGCTGGCAGGAGTAGTAGGTGGGGGGGAGTTAATGAACAGCGCTCTCTTCCACCCTCAATACCCATGGCTGAAGTGCCCTTGAGCAAGGCACAGAACCCCCAGTTGCTCCCCGGGCGCTGGATCCATAGCTGCCCACTGCTCCGGGTGTGTGTTCACAGTGTGTTCACTTCCCACTGCTGTGTGTGTGCACTTGGATGGGTTAAATGCAGAGCAACAATTCTGAGTATGGGTAACCATACTTGGCAAATGTCACGACTTTCACTTTCACTTTCACTTTTTTCACTTTCACATATTACCGGGAGATACAGAGTGAAAACTAATATTTATATGCATTTTATGTTAATCTTACTTCTTTGTCAGATATCAGCAAATATTTTTGCTCTGTTTGGGCTTCTACATAAAATTGAGGTGACAAACTTTAATGTCTATCTTCTTTCTTTCTCTGTTTTCCTGGTCTAACTCAGTTTCATGCCTGATGTTAAGCCTAGTGTAGTGAGAAGCAAAATTAAATAATCTCTCTACATGGGCAAAGCGGCGTACACGTCCTTCCAAAATTTAAACTCTTCCATTTTGCATATGAGGGTATTTCAAGTCCACTTTTCCATTGTGTTTGTCTAACCCTGCCCTCATGCATTGTTCCATTTCTTCACTGCCCTTTCCCCTATTTTCTTTTGTTAGGATTTTGGTCAAAGGAAAATTCCTGACGCGACATCTCTGTGTCTTCCATTAATGTATCACAGAGGAAAGTTTGAGTAACTGTTGTCAACTCTTTAAAATGCATGTAATGTTGTGCAGTGTTAGTTCTAAAGTCAGTTTTTCCTTTATAAGTAAAAGGTGAATTTGGCAGTAATAATAAAAAAAAAAATTTGAGCACCAAATGAGCGTTTTAGAATTTTCCACATTTGTTTTCAGCACTGCAAAAGTTCACATATTTTGTTTCATGTGTCGGTTTACAGCACTCAACACGGTGTAAATATCTGAACTAGCCTAATCTCCAGTCAAACTGTTCGCACATCTTTTCACACTGCTGTAGTCCAGCCAGTGAAAGCATAGACAGCCAGGACTTAACATTCACTAAACCATTGAAATAGAAGCTGCACATCTGCTGCATAGTTCTCTCATAATGTTGTGGCTTCCCTGTCCACTTCGCCAGGGAAACTGGAGCTTATTTCAAACATGCGGTCCGGGACGTAGCATCAAAAAAACAAGGCCACAGCTTAAACAAATATGCCAAGTTTCTTTAACCTGAGCAAAGGGTGGACAAACATAGCTGTTAAAGTGTAACAGTCCTTCCCCCCTGGTCCAGAAGAACACTAGCCCTCATTCAGAAACTGCCGACTGTACCACAAGCCAACATCACAGACCTATAATAGACACAGGGTTAAAAGGAGGCCATTGAAAGGGACCTGTAGGTCACTGCTATATTTATAAACATTACTTTGCAGATTTTATAGTGGCCTGACCACATATCCTGTAATTTAACCTTCTTTCACACACACAGCACCACCCTTATGTAAACACTGTCACAGAGAATAGTGCTCCGTTTTCCACCAAAGCGTCAAGTGACAGGTACAGTCTTGAGAACAAAAGTATAGTGCTTTCACACACACAAAAAATGTGCTTTTAAGAGATCATTCTGGACATCTCTTATCATCTAGGTCTCCTACAAGTTCATGGAGAAGAGACCTCCTGTTACATTTTATATGCCTGCTTCGTTTAAGCCATTGCAAAGTCATTAAAATTAAAACATTTATACAGACCAATCAAAAGTTTGGGGTAAGGTTCTTTTTTGAAAGAAATTAATACTTTTATTCAACAATGAAACATTAAATTGACAAAAATAAATAAATAAATAAATAAATTAATTAATTAATTAATTAATTAAAAACTTTCACTTTCTATTCATCAAAGAGTCCTAAAACAAATGTATCACCATTTCCACAAAAATGCTAAGCAGCACAAATGCTTTAATATTAATAATCTAATAATCTAAATTAGATTATATTTATATTAAATTTATATTAAATATATTAAAATGCAAAGTTATTTTTATTTGTAATAATATTTTGCAATATTACAGTTTTACTGTATTTTTGATCAAATAAATGCAGGCTTGGTGAGCAAAAAAGACTTCTTAAACACACACACACACACACACACACACACACACACACACACACACACACACACACACACACACACACACACACACAAGCGTATTGTATGTATATTTTAGCTTTAAACTTTTGCTTAAATTACTATACTTTATACCTAAGATATATAAAAGTAAACTTAACACTTAACACATATTTTCATTGCTTCACAAAAATTTGTTTGAGACAACAACCACAATTAACAGACCTCCTGCTGTACCACCCTTTGATCGTGACCCAATAGGAGGTCTTAAAGGGGACATAACATACACAGTTTCACCCAATCTCATGTTAATCTTGAGTAGTAGTACTGCATCCTTCATATCTCCAAAATTTAGTTTTATATTTATAAAAGAAAGATACAGCTTTACGATTCTTTATGGAAAAAGCCAAACTTCTGATGGCGCGCTCTGAGGGCGGAGCTAAAGAGTGATGCGACTTACCGTTTGCAGTTCTGAATTATGACCGGGATCTTTTATAGCTGAGACCGCTCCAACTTTCAGTATCAAACAATATGCAAGTCCAGCGTCGAACTTGGCCTCCTTTATAAAATGTTCGTCAACAAATACACTTGTGAAACTCCGTTGCTCCCCCGGAAAAACAAACTGTATCCACCGTTTACATAACAATGGGTTCTTTAGGAAGTTATCTTTCCCTTACAACCAAAAACACACTTCTTTGTAGACATTACAAAGTCCAGTACAGCACTTCTGCCAGATGAAGTGTGTTGATGGGCATGATCTCACTCTCGCTGGTCGATGCGTCCGTGGGTGTGTTCTTCCTGGAGAAATGCCCATATAAGATGTTCCACCCTCGTTTATGTCATGGAGAGGCAAAATCTCTGAAACTTGTTTGAACCCGGATGTACGATTTTTGGCAAAGAAATAATCGGTCATACGTCCAAATAGTTTTTTGAAACTTTGTCCATGCTTAGCATGAGAATCCAACTCTTTAACACTGTAAACAACTATGAATGCATGAAACAGCATTGTACCCAAACCCCCCCCCCCCAACAACCGTAAACGTGTGATTATTCTTCCTTTTTATTGGAGATATTGTATCTGCAAATCTGGGCTCTCTTTTCCACTCCTCCACCACCTTCCTCCGGTCCTGCCAACATCTGCAGCTCCTCTGCCAAACCCAACATCCATCTTTCCCTTTTACTCGCTTTCTACACCCCCCTCTACACACTCTATTTCTCTGTTTTCCTTAATAAGTCTTTTTCCACTGGATTTATGCTTTGGCAACATCTAGCTCCAGAACCTGATGAAAGGAAATGTGTGCCTCTAGAAACATTGCTGTAAAGATCAAAGCATGCCAGCAGAAGCATTCCCAGCAGAATTGTAGTTCATTTAAAATGAACATTTTAGAAAGTTTTAAAAGTTTACTGACTCACAAGCTGTGCCCAAATCCCCGTTGGCTTTTATTATTTGGAAAAGAGAAGTCTGAATATTCTGCAGAAATTCTCTTTTTGTTTTCCACAATAGAAAGAAAGTTCTATAGGTTTGGAGTGACATAAGAGCAAATAAGTGGCAAAATTGATGTTTTTGGGGGAACTAGCCTATGTCAGTAACACTTTAGAATAGGTAACACCCATTAGTTGCTTATTAGCATGCATATTACTAGAATATTAGCCATGTATTAGTGATAATTAAGAACATATTAATGCCTTATTCTACTTGACCTTATTCTACATCCCTAATCCTACCCAATACCTAAACCTAACAACTACCTTACTAACTATTAATAAGCAGCAAATTAAGGATTTATTGAGAAAAATGTCATAGTTACAAGTGTTACCTATTCTAAAGTGTTACCGTAATGTCTTCTAACGGAAACTTTGTGCTACTTTGACCAGTAATACCTAGACTGATGATGACTCGTGAGCACAGCTTTAGTTACATGCCATTTTATTAGCATTTTACAGACTGAGTCACATTAGCAGAGTCATTTTTATTTTATGAACACACATTCATCAGAACTCAGGCCTTGTTTATGATAGCTAACATCACATGGGGGTCTGCATCCCATCAAGCAAGGTTCAGCATAGACCTTTCTCTGAAGGTTGTCTGTCTGGAGCTTGAAAAATCCTTGTCATGATGTTTGGAGAGATATGAGTGCTATAGGTGAAGAGGCTTCAGATGCAGACAGCTTCTTCTCTCTTAGCTGGGATTAGTCGAGGCCTTGAAAATTGTCCAGTATCACTATATAAACTATCATCCAGCCTAATATTTATAATTAATTTTATTTCAAGGCATCATATGATGTGATTTCAAATTTTCCTTTATCTTTGGAGTGTTACAAGCTCTTGCTGCATAAAGAAGATCTGTAAAGTTGCAATCCAGAGAGATATTCTTTATCAAATTTAAAACTCTGCCACACCCCCTAAATGGCTCGTTTAAACACGCCCCCACATCTCTATGTCACTATGTGGGAAGATTTGCAAAACACAACCCAAATGTTCATGCAAAGAAAGAAGGCGTACATTTTATTCTTTCTGTTGCCACCGGCGCAATTCCATGGAGAAGCTGTTTAATTCATTGTGAAAGTGAAACTTCTTTGTTTGGCCTTCCAAAAGAGCATGATATCCGCTTCGTCATTCCTAGAGCTGATCCGTGCTGGTCGCTGAGGAAATACATCAACTTCGTGCTGTGGATCGCCGGATAGGCTTTCACCGTGGACCATCCTGGGGTCGTCACATGTGTTTGCCGCAACCCCCGGCCACTCCTTTGTTGAATCTTCTGGCCATTCCTCGTTATAGCCGCTGGCTGCTGCTCACTCAAGAAGTGGGATATTCCTCACTCTTTACAAGGACAGTCTGGCGCATCTGACTCACGTTATGTAAGTAGGTTTACATATGTTTTTTTTTGTCAATTTGCCACTGATGATCCAAGCGAGAGTTTTGAGCAGTGTAGAGTAGCATTTGTTGTTTGTCATTTCTACGATCACAAATGCAGACATGGTTTTATGTTTACACAAAAAGATAGTATAAGTCATTATAATCAGTAATTATGTTCCCACTGGATGCAACAACTGCTTCGTTTGTAATGGGTTTTATTGTTTTTGTCCTGTCATGCTGGTTTTCTGACCGGGATATACCATAACAGTTTATGTTGAGAGGCGTAACATTTCCGTCAGATGCTTGAAACATTTTGGCCAATCAAAATGAACTGGATAGCTGGCAAATCAGAGCACACTACGCTTTTCAGAACGACGAGCCTTGCAAAAATCGATGCGTTTCAGAAGGTGGGGCATAGAGGAGAAACAATAATGTACATTATGTGGAAAATAATGTGTTTTTTTGAACCTTTAACCACATAAACACATTTCATTACACAAAATACACAAAATAATGTTCTTTTAAGCAACATCATATGACCCCTTTCAGCTTTATTTTTACTAGTTTTAGTTGTAGTTAACAATAACCATTCGTTTGAAAACTAGAAGTAGTTAAAAAGTAGTTAAATTCTACTAAACTGTCCACTTATTGATAGGTAGGCTAGTCTCCAATACTGATATTCTCATTCTTTTCCATGCATTTTGTTAGTATTTTCAGCACACTAGTCAGCACAACCAAAGGAGGGATGTGGAGAAAAACAATTCCTCTATGTCAGTCTCCTGTGCCAGATATTTGCACTAAGCACTCAGAGGGAAATGTGATAGGATTGGCAGCGAATTTCAAAACCCATAACCTGTCAGAGAAAGGATGTCACTGAACAGTCACAGCAGCTTCATACAGTACACATCTGCCTTGGACAGGAACCAAAACAAAGTCAACATTTAATTTGAAATGAAGGAAAGTTTGTATGGATATAAAATATTTGAGGGAACAAGGTATGGAAAACTATGAAGATATTTTTTCATTAAGACTGAATGTTGCCTGTGGGCTGTACACAGAGAGAAAGAAAGAGAGATCTAATGTGTGCCCATTAGGTAAAAGGATGATGCAATTCCTAATCAGATAATTGAATTATATGATTGTAATCAGCAGGAAACTATTTGGATGGCTTGATGGATGATCTTGGCGAGTAGGAATCACTCCAAAGAGAATATGGATATTTCAAGGTAACTTAACTGATTATCCGCATCATTTTGATTCCATTTATCACAGTCAAAAATTTTAAAGGATATCTCCATCCTTTTAAGTGTTTGGATGTTTACCTCCAATCAACAGACCAAGGACAAACCTAATCTGAAGTGCTATCAGACAAATCAGAAATATGTTTCCCACTGAGAAATTGCATGGGCAAGATTTACTGTACAATGTGAGTTTTACGGCTGTGGACTGTAATAAAATACTGCACTTAACTAAAACTCTGTAAAATTATTCCCCTAAGAATGTTATTGTTGCAATGATATTGTCATATTTAGTCTAATCTTTGCAATAGCTTAAGTTTTTATAATTAAATTGATTGATTCAAAATCACAATAGCACCAAAATAATACAAAATTGATAAGGCCTACTAGCTGAGGCAGTTTTGATCAACACATCAAGAAAATCTCACCATGGACTGTTTCTCTGGCAGTTTATTTCGATCGTGCTATGATTTTTCTGGGATCTTCAGCTGGATCTGCCATTTAACCAGCCAACAACATGTGAAAACGTTGATAGTAATGGTCTAAATAGGAATTTTTAGCTTGAGAACGTACAAAGTAAATGTGAAGGCAAGGTAAGTGCCCAAAGCGATGGTCTGTTGGGAGGTGAGATGACTCAAATGTGTCTCACAGCGATTTCTGACAGAACTGAAAAATGCCTTGGTGGCAGTTTTCAAAGGTTGCAGTTTTTGAAAGGCGATCATTTCTTTAAAGCGAACATATTTACACAAGTAGCACTGTTGAAAAAAAAAAGAAACTTAATGAGTTCAGCAAAACAATCAAATCCCAGATTAAAATCTTTGGTGATGTCTGAGGGAAACTCCCCCTTTTAATAACTGAAACTATCAACTCATGACATTATCGCACACCACGACTTGGAGGCTATTGATTTAGCTATTATTGTGTTTTTTAAAGTTCTAGCAAGGAGACACAGGGGGCTCAAACTCCATCCTACCCAATGACCCCACGCTCCCACTGGACGAGAGCAGTTGATAAAGGATGTAAAGATTAGCTGCCCCTTGGCCTTTATAGATTAACGAATATGAGCTGTCAGCACCTCTCGTCTCCATTTCCAATGATTTACATCAAGTTTAATGAGCCTGCCAGGGCCAGATAAGACACTCACAATGACTTCTGGGTCCGCTGTATACATCATGCACATTGTCTATTCTAGCAGCTTTGCTCATGTGCAAAACTACTTAAAGAGAGTTAGGTTGCTATTATAATATAATTTACGTTTTGTAACTAACTAACCTAACTCAGTCTTAGCACAAAGTGTATCACAGTGCTGACTGATACTCAGAGGACTTACACAAAGCTTAGTCCTTGATCTAGAATCATGAGCAGGTCAGAACAGTCTGGACATGGATGAAGGCCAAATGATCGAATCCAGGAATAATATCAGACTTTCTCTACCAAAACAAGTGCCACAGCCCACTAATTCTTGAGACATTTGTTTTAAAAATAGGAATATTTCCTTTGAAATTAATCAGAATTTAATTCTTAATACAATGCACCATTTTATTTATTTATTTTTTACTTGATATTATGATGTTATCCTTTTCTTTAAAACAATCTGTCCCCGGAGCTTACTTTAATGCTTCGCATATAGATAGCAAGATATTTTAAACTTGTAAAATGTATGCATCTTTAACCAGGACATAGTACAAACTGTTCTTTTCATTTTAAAATACAGCACTTACAAAAATTTCACAGCTGTGTATTTACTATCAACACAGGCTGATATTTACAAAAGCATGTGTAAAATCAGGCAATGCTAAAAAGTATGTTTACAGCCTGAGGGTCCTTGTCAAGGTCACACAGGCTCTGGTGAGTGTTATAGTGCTTTTTATACTCATAGTGGTGTCATAATGTTAGGTATTTTTTATTTTTGCCCAACACCCAAAATGTGAAGAAATTTTTTTGGACATTTAGATCATAGTCCTCATTTGAAATAGTAATAGTTTATAATAAATATTGGACATTTCGGTAACACTTTTAAGGTGTCCGTGTTACAAATGTACTTACTATTATAATAATAAATTATGCATAATTGCATGCAAGTAACCCTAACCCAAACTATATAATAAGTACATGTAGTTACAGTAATTAAAATTATTCAGTACTTTTGTATAATTACACTGTAACAAGAACACCTTAAAATGAAGTAACGCAGTGGTTCCCAACCTTTTTCAAATCGCGGCCCACACAACCAAACACATATGTTTGCGTGGCCCACTGCAAAAAAAATAAAAATAATTTACTGACCCTGCTATTGTTGGGTTAATAACTTAGTACTCAGAAGCTAGATTCTTAACTGTATTTATTGAATGAACTAGGGCTGCGCTATCGCGATTTCTTTGATCAATTTTGCAATTTCGATTTTAATCATGATTTTGACACACACAGATATGCTTAACAGTCATACATGCATTCAGGATGAATTTGAAACATATTTCCAAAAGAAAACCAATTAGACCTTTATCAAAAAGTTGTATTGTCTCTAGAACAGACATACTGTAAGTCAAAATTATCACTATAGTAAAGGTGTAACAAAATTTATAGACTTACGGCAAAAAATATAAATAAATCCTGTGTCCAGGGACTTTTTTTTTTCTTTTTTGCCATGCATTGTTCATAGAGCCCATTAATTGTAGCAGTGCCTCAGGTGTTGAAATAGATTTGTTATATATTATACAGGTTCACACGTACTCCGATAGCAGTGTGTATACAGTATGTGTAAGCGGTGCAGAAGCAGCAGCGAGAGCGCGTTATTGTAACGCGAAAGCACATTAAAATAACGCACGAGCGGGAATCTCTGTTCGCACGCAGATTTCCTTCGCTCTGTCACAAAACCAGACGTGCTTGCCTGGAGAGAGTGCGCGCACTTAAAACGTGTCTCCTCTCACTTAAACTGCGTCGGTGCACGCACAATTCTCTCTGTGCTCATGTGTTAGATATTAATTATTTTCGCATATTTTTATTTCTAGCCTTTTACCGCGTGCAGTGTGAACGCTCTGATCCGTTAACATGGGCTCTGAAAAAAGGCGCATCACAGACAGTGTGTGAACCTGGAGTTAGGCATATGCCCAGTCTGTTCTGTTCTGTCAGGGCCGCGGAAAATTGTGCTATAAAGCGATTTAGAAACGCGATGCTCAAATTGTTGTTTTATTACGATTTCGATTAATCACACAGCCCTAGAATGGACTGGAAATTAACAGAAAATAACTCGGTCTGGCAGCGTTCAGCAAAATGGGAAAACCAGATCCAGCTCGGCAGTGGGTAGACAGTCAGCGGAGCAAGCAGTCAGGAGGGAACACGTTGACAGCCATTTATGTCGAGCCTGTTGGCAGCCATTTATGCACGTTTAAATTTGTTGTTCTGTAAGCAACAAATATGCAACAAAAAATATCTAAGATAAATTTGTGGTTTATTCTTAAACCAATCAGCGAGCTCGAATAGGGGAAGCATGGTAACATTTTAAAATACATTTTTTGTTATTTAATTATATATATATATATATATATATATATATATATATACATATATATATGAAATGATGTTATTATGTTATAACTTAGAAATTTTTATATATATTAACAATATTATTATTTATTTTAATAGTAAATGGCGGCCCACTTGCAATACCACCGCGACCCACTAGGGGGCCGCGGACCACAGGTTGACAACCACTGAAGTAAAGTATTTGCATATCTAACAGTGTTGATCCATATTTTTTTGGAAAAAAGTTAGAGATTGCACTAAATGTAAATGAATACAAGTAGCTTGTTTTTCCCTAATGTTTTATTAAATTAGTGCAGCCTTTTAAATCTGAAGTTTGTTTATGTAAGTCATTTATATTATAGGCTATAACCAATAATTAAAAAAACACCTGAACCCACAAATTAGGAAAAACACGCAGAGACAGAGACTTGAACAAAATATTTTCTTTATTCTGCAAGAGAACTGAATATTGTGGAGTTCCACTGAGTATATACATGAGTTCACCTCATAACAAATGGAGCGTTTACAACCAATACAAACGACCGTAACATAACAGATACAAGAAAATGTTTTGTGGTGGAAATCGTAACTGAAGCATACCGATAAGTTTGAAGCAACCATGATATTCAAATACTGAGAGAGAGGATTTCTGACATTTCTTGTTCTCTACATGCAGAGCGAAGTATTTCATGTCCTTTTGTGCCATAACTTGTATAAGACATGAAACACTCGCTATAGAAGCATAAATGGGCCGGAGCAACATGATTATTTTCATTGCAGTATGTTTTTTGGAAATCGAGAAGATAGTCTATAAAAATCCAGAGATGAAAACTGCTGGTGTTAAGGAAACATTTAGATTTATGCAGAATAAAAGTGAGTATTAGGTCAATAAGGTGTGAGTGTGAAGAAAATATTTAATGGTCTCAGGTGAGATGCATTTATACGTTACAGGTTGTGCAAACAGTACTGAACACACTGCTGTCTATTGCTTCAGCTCCTTTGTCTCAGTTTTGGGAGCATCATTTTGCTTTTAGTCAACACAACAAAGGGCTCCAACTTATTTCAGCTGAAAAAGCAGACTTTTTTTTATCATAAGCTATATTAAAATTTATATAAGACTACACCGTAAACATACAATTGACAGTTTTTGTTCCACATTTTTTTTTGTTTCACTTTTTTTTTACACAAAACAACAGTCAAGAGTACCAAAGAAGCATGCTGGGTTTTACGTATGTCAAAGTGGGTAGGAGAGTGAGTTTTTTTTCCTTTTTCATTTTTTAAAAAACCTTTGTTAGTTATATTTTATATATATATATAAGAAATGTGCTGGATATCATGGTGGGACAGCTGTTGTAAGAACACAAAAGACTCCCAATGAGAATCACAGAATATTCAAACCTGACTGCAAATAAAACTTTGCAGAACTGCACAAGGGGGCAATAGCCAGTGCTAGTTAACAGTCCGGAAATAACCTTAGCCAGGTCTTCTAGTCATAACTCCTGCTTTGTACAGAGTCTAACTGAAAACTCAAGCGGATATGAGTCAAGAAAGGTTGTTTTGGTACATGTCCAAAACCTCTGAGCTTTTGAAGCAATGCACTGTTGATTCTGCCGGCTTGTTATAATGTGTGAGCTTCCCCCATTCCCACTCCAATACAAAAAAAGAAAGAAAAAAGCACTCTAGTAATGTCTCTCATACGAATTCCCAATGCAATGCTTTTTATGTCCCTGAAAACCTTCAGAAGAAAAAAGAAAAACATAATATTTAATGCCTTCTTGAGTATAGGAACAAAGAAAGCCAACAACCCCAATGCTTTTTTGCCCTGCAGAGAATGACGATCACGTTTTTTCTTAAACAGACCATACATTTCTGTGTGGTATAGGGTTGTTTGTTTTCTTTATATGGATTTTACAAAACAGAAAGAAAAAGCAACAATGACTGCAGCTGAATGCAAGACTATCCTGTAAAGAAAAGAGGCATAGAAACACTAGATTTTGGTAACTTTAAAGGTGGTTTAGTGACCTAACGGACATATTAATAATTTTGATGGCACACACACACACAGCATTTAGCTTTTACAAATAAGTGAGTGCAAAAATGAACTTTAGCTTTAGGACAGACTGTTCACTTTGAGGCTTAACAAAACTACATTTCATTTAGGTAAACAAATTGTCATCAGTTTTTTTTTTAAATGGCAAAAATGGACCACCAACCAATCCACAGTGAACCCTTCAATATACAGACAGTAATAAAGACATTATTTTGCCAGACAAGTGAGGGGCTAGCGATAGCAACCCAAAACCTAAGACACAGAATTAAGAAAATAAAACAAAACAAACTTAAATCTTTGGTCTCAATGCCTAGGAAAAACAAAAAAGTAATTCAAATCTTTTTTTAAATTGTTTTATAAACAATTCTTCAATCGGCATCATGTACGAACATGGCCTGAATGGTAAAATAACTTTGTGACCAGTCTAGTACGCGACTCTAAAACTCTTCATACATGATGTGCACTATACTGGGCTCCAATAATCACTTTGGAGCTCTGTGAACATAAATAAGCCCCTTTACTTTCAACAAAACACACAAGATGAGTTCCAGTCTTGAGAATTAACAAGCTCAGACACGTTTATACTCAATCCACTCATGCCATAAAAGGGATTTCCTGTGTATTAATAAATGCATCTATGTATTAAAGACATTCAATGGTGAGTGATGCAAGAGTTCAAGTAATAGACAGGGGGCCCACCTGGGGCCCAGCTTCAAAAAAAAAAATTCTGAAACTAGATATATGCTATTGAACATAGTAGCCAAAAACGGTCAACAGAAAAGATGGCGACACCAAGGCTGAAAAGACATAATCGTGAACGGTGGCACACACAGAACTAAAATCACGCAGCTGATCTGCTGAGGCTAGCTTGTTCTAAATTGCGATTGAGGGCAGGTCTGCCAGTAACACCCAAGAAAACCACAGTCATTTGCAACTGCAAACGAAAGAGCAACTGAAATGAACAGTGGATGGAAAAAACCCTTCATCAGTTGCCCTGTCTGCATGTGGTTTTCATTAGAACTCTAGGTTATAAGTTCATCTCAGCTGCTGATCTGACTAAACGCTCGGTCTGGTTCCCATCATTACCAAACTAACCCACCAACCATCCAACAAAGACTCCAACTTAAGTTTTTGGTCTCAAACAACACCAAGATCACTTTAGAAACAAAGAACACAATCTCATGAGAAAATGAAACTATTTTATGGTTTGCCGGTTTTGTATGATTTATTTGAAACCATAAAAAAAAAAAAAAAAAAAAAAAAAAGGAAGTTCCACCCAAACCTAATTGTTTGACCTAAACCTAAATGATGTAGAAGTAGATCATACAAAAAGGTTAAATTGCTCGAATTAGTCACCAATTCGCCAAAACATAAAATAGTTAAGAACTGCCATTACAGTTTTTTGGACAAATAATGTCATTAAGTTTTCAGTTGAATTCACTATATGCTGCTTTTTCTAAAGCAGCATGCTGTGCATTGAGTGAGTTGGGTAGTTGCAGTGGTGGGTGAGAGCGGTCTGTGCTGGTTAATGGCCTGTAAAACTGTAACCGTCTGTTGTAGCTCTTCCAGCATACGACCAAATTGTAAAAAGTGGAAAACTGTGAGAGAAAAAGAAAAAGAATTTCAATGTGAACTTACTCAACTGGACACCTGCATGCCAGAAGCCCAACAAAAAACACTAAGTATAAGATATAACTGATGTACCGACAGTGAACATTGTGCATATACAGTAACTTGGAATATCTTTTCATCAAGGTTTTATTGTGCGACATTAAAACCGACAGGCAGCCGAACATTGAAAAGTGTTTTTTCTCTTTTCTGATACAGAACGAGTCAACCTGCTAAAAAGAGAAGCACTAGGCAATAAAGAGGCTTTTTAAAGGAAATTCTTTAAAAGGTTCAAGTGATTATCACTTTTTGATGCCACTGAGAGCAGTTTGTTTACCTCTCGGACAGACCACCTCTCTACCATCAAAACCTGGATTGCACTTTTTCTTTTTTTTTTCTTCAAGTCACGTAATTAAGCACATCTGCTCTGACACTGCTTCTTTTTTGAATAGGTGTTTGACAGGGACACAAATCTAATTAATCATTAATATGTCACATTAGTGAAATCACGAATTGTTTTTTCAAATTTGGTGCAGCGGTCTAAGTGCTTAATGTCAACTGATTCTGTGTGATTTTGGTTCTTAAATAAAAAAAAAATAATAATAAAATAAAAAGGACAAGTGGAGCTTCAGGTCATAAGACACAGATCCAAACTATTTTATGTAGTTCGCAAACAAGGTGTATAAAGTATAATTTCACTCAATTACTACAAGTCAATTTGATCACAAAAAGTAAAAAAAACCCTAACAAATAAAATCCTCCCCATGCCAACTTTGGTCTCTGCACTGAACTGTAGCGAACTTAATGGCTTAGGAAAGGACAAAAAAAACCTTGATCCAGCCAAAATGAAACCAATTACAAAAAAATAAAAATAAACACCTCTCTAGGGTTAGGTTAAAACAAGCTTTTGTTTAGAACACAACATATTTTCACTTGAGCCCTCCCAAACATCCCACAACCCCTCGTTCAGCAGCAGTCACTGTGAGATCACTCTGGAAAGTGTCAGTCGTCTCTTTGCTACATAGTTTTTGCCTTTTTTAAAACACACAAACAGAGATGGAGACATAAACAAACTAAATATTTTACTGCTTTGCATATATTTTAGAATTTTGCAAAGACAAATAAAAAACAAACAAAAAAAAAACACCTTAGAAAAATGTGAGAAAATAGAGGCAGAAAAAAAAAAGCTTAAGCTAAAATGGAGCACGTAAAAAGTCCCAGCTGGAGTTTAGGTAGCAGCGCGGGTCACCTGAAACTCGCCTCTTCTGCTTCCTGCTTGCTTTTTTTTTTTTTTTCTCCACACATTCACAAACATTTAGAACTTCCTTGTGCAAATCAAGCGGTCTTTAGAAAGAATGCCCTCCAAATTGTTCTTGTAAAAATATATAACTCCAAGGTGGCTGACGTGTGTGTTGCAGCAAGTGTTTTTTTGTTGTTGTATGTTTTTTGTTCAGAAACGGTTCCCCCCTCCCATGAGTATAGAGAGTTTAAGATTGGGGGGGCGAGTCTTCATCTCCGAGGGCCTGAGGGCATCTGTGCATACACTGGGTACGCCAGCCGCACATTGAGCACGTCGTTGTGCTGGACCAGTGAGGTCTGGTGGTAGTGCAGGACCAAGTCTTTCAGAGTGCTGTACAAGTTGTAGGGCTCGGCGAAACCATAGCCGCGTGGTGTGCTGTAGATGACACAGTGCTTCACCTCGCCATCCACACTACAGACAGAAACATGACAGATCTCATGATCAATGCGAGAACCAGAGTCTGATGTCAGACAAAAATAAAGGCAATCCATTTGCTGAATGACAATCAAAGTTAATATCACTCTAGAGGTGACGGATTCAGCCTCACATCTATGAAAGTCTGTGAAAAATACAACTAATTTTATTTTATATTGGAACAGAGGAGATGGAAAATTAAAATGTTGCAGAGAATGGAAATAGGAGACCAGATCTAAGCTAGTGTTGGGTGATATGGTAATTTCTCAAATTGTCATATCGTCAGCCCGTGAGATCGATGATACACGATATTATCGTGCATGGGTGGAGCGAGAGAGACTCTTTGTTCTTGTCATAGCATAACTATTTGGTGTTTTGCGAGAGAGAGAGACTATGGAATCACCAATAATACATTAATAGGAGAATGAACCTAATATGGTCTTGACTATCGACAGAGACATCGGCTTACGTCGATATCTGACTATCGTCGATACACGATTCTATCGTCTATCGGCACAAACCTAATCTGAACCTTAGCTAAGGTGAAGAGAAAAGACTGAAATGGCCTTAATGTTTAATGCAAGTTTGTAATTTAGTATATGATTGTGAACTATATGGCATTTTTGTAAAATAGAAACAAATATTTAAAAAAAAAAGGACAAAAAATACAGAGGCCATGGAGGTTTACAGTCAAAGAAAACAATTTGTTGACACGCGAAGAAATAATAGTTCTTCCATTTCATTGTCATAACTTTCACCTCACTGTCTACATCATCTTAAGATACTCACACAACAGAGCAGGCATAACAGCCCTTCTTGCTGCTCTCGCGGATGAGGAAGGCTCCATCAGGTTTGCTGTGTAGTAAGTCCTCTGCCTGCGTTCGGTTAAGGTCCCCCACAAACCAGCTCTTCTCATCGTAGTGTGGCAGGTTCTCATCCTCCTCACTGACGAAGTAGGCTCTGTGAGGAAATATGTTAGATGCTGTGATGCTGGCAGTCTTTTATCAAACCTGTGGTCTCAAATTTGAAAATGTATGACAATACGACTTACTCATCCACGTTCTCGTTTTTGATCTCCAGCCAGTCGTTTATTCGTTTCTGTCGAACACCTTTATGATTGAGCCAACTGCATAAAAAAGAAAGCAATGGAGTGGTTATACAGAGGAAAAAAACCCCGTCAACTCAAACAGAACAATGAATATGACGAAATGAACTGCAAAGGAAGGATAATCTTACACAAGGTACTGATCTCTAATCTTTCGGAGCTGGATAAGATCTGGCTTCAAGCTGTTCATTTTCTTGTCCGTCTCCCTGTTGTCTAGAGCCTGCGTTTTTAGGTCCTGTTCAAGCCGGGTCTTACTGTCATGAATCTCGCCAAGACGGGATTTGAGCTTTTCATAGTTCATCATAATCCTGAGAGAGAAACAAGAACTATTTGTAAACCCATAGATCAAGGCTGCCGACCAGAGCGCTCTCAACTGAGGACTTTGCGTACCTTTCAATCTCTTTGTCATTGCCCTCTCTGCGGAATCGCTCAATGTATTCTTTACTGTAGCGTTCCTGCGTGTGACACTGTTCTTCAAAAATGTTTATGGTCTCATTGAAGGCCTCTATTGCAGTACGTTTCATCTGGATCTCCTGCAATCAAAGGAAAGCTAAATCAATGGATGTGATGCGACCTCAAAAGTGCTGTGCCTCTTAATAGACTTGGTTAATTAGTCAATGGGTTTCTGCAACGGGATAAATTGTGTTCATGTTGTGCATGTGCCATTTTGCACTGCAGTTAATAAGTTGGTTGTCTATCGATCCAACAGTGATGTTATAAGAGGCTTACCTGTGAGGTTTTTGTGTGCTCCTCATAGAGTTTGTCATATTCTTTACTCTTCTCCTGATATTGATTGTGATATTCCTGGAGTTTCCTCCCCACTTCATCAATATTGTCCTCTTTCACCAGCTGATCCTGAAAGAGCAAGAGTAAATGCATTGTTATTGGTATGAATTGCTGAGCGAAGAACGGATGGGGAAAAAAGGACAGCAACATGCTGTAGGTTTTGCTTACAAAGTAAAAGCTATTTTTCTGGAATTTTCTTCCAGGAATCATTAATACAAATCTGGGAATCCGTAACCGCCTTTTGAGGGCTTACATTTGTGGAACCCCCTAAATAATGAACACCTGTGTGTCTGAATAAACACCTGGATGGCCTTTCGACATTGTGAATGTGTGCAATTATTTAGGAGGTGCGCTGCTGTGGCAATAAACAAAGTAATATTTCATGCCAAAAGCATCCTGCTGCCTCTGCAGTTTCACTCACAACTAGCTGCACAATTCATTCAGCAAACACTCTCTTTAGTGCTGGAGCGGGGGAGGGAGAGGTGGGAGGACAAAGAGGTAAAAGGAAAAGTAGGGATGGCTGTAAATGTGATACCCCCACCCACGATCTAAACCCATTTACCTGCTGGTAGCGGGAGACGGGATACATGAGCTTTACATCCAGTTTGGTGTTGTACTGGGCCAGTGACTCGTGCCTGTAGTGACTGATGAGCTCCACCACTGAGCTGAACGTGAGCGGGTCTGAGAATCCGTACTTCCCATCCCGATGATAGATCTTTATTAGCTTATTGTTTCCACCTTTCCTGTAGGGAAAAAAGGGATTGTGTTAGACCACAGATCATTAAAAGCTGAATGGAGAGGTTTTTCGACAAGTAGAAGCTTAAAATATTTTTTGAGTTACCTTAGTGTTAGCGTGTAATCTCCCTGCATCTTGGTCGAGGCGTCCCGTACCAGGAAAGTACCATCAGGCATGTCTCTCAGTTTGTCATTCACCTCTTCCCTACACAGAAAAGACAGAAAAGGGTGAATGGTGCATATACTCCACACATCAAATCTTGCTCTTAGTATTTAATAATTCCAGCTAAAATACGTTTTCTGTAGCCCCTGTCCTTCACTCCTCGGAAAGGGCTGACACACAAAAAAAACATGACTTCTCTTTGCCTGGCTATATAAATAAATTTGGTCTGGCAGAGGGCAAAGGCACTGGTCTGTGACCATACTGTCTGCTACAGCCGTCTGGGAAAGAGTGAGACATCTTTGAACGGTTTAACGGTTGACCCCATCCTGCATGCCCACATGTTCACTGATGCCTCCAGCTCTAGTCTTGAAATCAGAAAGTCTGTCTCTTTAAAACTGCCTCCTGACGACCAGCGGCAATGCTATCAGGCTTAAAAGACTTTCCTGCTTTTTTGCTGCCTCCTCTATTATAGTCCGGGTGGAATTGCACATCCCTTGCCTCCCATTCACAGACTAGTCATGCTGGAGCTCAGCAGACCCCGGGCCCAGCTCTCATAAGGGGGCATATTTAGCCTACTTTGGGCTGCCGAGGTAAGGAACTTCTGACTAAGCAATGCACCCACATTTCTGGGGGAGGAGTCCTCTCTGCACTGAGAGCTTGGGAATCAGATAAATTTTTAGGCTGCAGTCAGTGCATCAACAAGTTCATCATTTAGGGGAGGTGCCCTATTGTATTAAAATGTTTGGGTCAGAAAAACAATGAGATCAATGAGATTTTGCTTCTGTTATATGATGTAATTAAATGAAAAAAAAAAAATTGTCCATGAAAAGAATCATTGCAATAGGATTTTTAAGTATAGAGAAGGAAAGAGCAGAGAAATGATTAGATTAGCGACTGTGCACAGATGACATCATGCGCATGATGAGCAAGCAGCAGTTATGTCAGTGTGAAGTGGAGAACCTGGATGGAGGAGACATTTGGACAATGAGCTAGATGTGCTGGGCAAAGCACAGTTATATTTAATCCTATAATTTAACAAAATTACTGCATGTACTGCAGCTTTATTAATTGCTTAATCATAGCTGTTTATCAGAATTATCAAGACATTTATATCTGTGGAATAACAGGCACATATGAATTTTACCCAGTAAACAGTGCATATTATAAATAAAAAGAGTCCATTTTGAACTACTCTAAGCTCAAGCCTAGAAGAAATTCAGGAATCCAAGACAGGCATGCAGATGATTAACATGACTCATTACTATGTACTCAACTGAAACTGTGCCCAGTGATTTAAATCTGATCTCTCATAGGTCAAGTTTCTCAATGCACTACCACTGCTTTAACTAAGTACTAGTATGGCTGTATAGTACTAGAAGAACATTATTCAATGAGACCATAATGGCAGTCCATATTTTAAATTCAATTGTCAGCATCACTTTGCTGTGGAGTTCTTCTTTATTTGATCCCTAAAGTTAAGTTGCTTTCTGATTTTGAAACTAGTAAGCACTGAGGACAGGTTTGAAGAAAAGCTAAAAGCAGCTCTGGTTTATCTGGGAAGGGACTGTGCGAGTTAAAGGATAGCAAGGCTTCAGAGATCAGTGAGCATCTCTGCAGAATTTCTACTCACCCAACATCAAACGAGTCTAAAGCTGGTCACTAAGCGGCAGATTAATCTGCTAAAACCTGAGATTTTTATGGGTTGTGTTGGAAACTGGCCAGACAGCTTGACATTTTGGAGATTTGGGTTCTTCTACCCCAACCCCCCCCCCCCCCCCCACACACACACACTTTCAGCTCTTCCTGTGTCTCTCCACCATTGCATTCCCTTTTTGCTTTTGTACAGCTGCATCAAAGCGTACATGCCTCCAGGATAAGTGAGCCAAAAGAAGAGGAGAGGATCAAAATAAGTTCACCAGCTCACATTAAGAAAGAAAAAAGAACTGAAAAAGTCTGCAAAAAGCTGAAAGAGCAACATGACACTCAAGAGCTGTGTGTGAGCCTCCCCCTTCAGGCTACCAACTTGGAAGTCATCAGGTGGAGGGAAGTAAAAACCCAGAGAGATTTTCAAATTATCTTGATGCAGTCTTATGACTATACTGGTCAGCTATCACCTGACTTATACGTGTCCACCACATGATGAGGGCATTGTCACACTATAAGCTAACTGGCATGAGGAAAGAGCAGAACAGACAGAAATCCAATCAAGTGAGAAATTAAATCTGAAGTCAAGTGACTCTTACCTTGATATGTCTCCCCAGTACCATTCTGCTTCTTGCAATGAGCCGCTGGTGGCTTCTTTCACACCATTGCCATTTACTGGTGTCATGGGTTTTGTTGGCTTAGGAGGAAGAGCTGCAGAAGAAATGGGACCAATTTATTTTATTGGAAAATCTAACCTCATCAGCAGTCTTACAAATATGAGGTTGGTTTCAATTTACAAATGAAAACCTAACCTCCTTAAAGACTACACTAAGTGGACACCATGTTAACAAATGGCTGTATGTTGTTCATCCTCATGAATAAGTTTATGCTGCCAAGAGAATCTAAATTTGAGCTTAAATTGCAAAAAAAAAAAAAAAAGGTGGGAATACAATACAGTTGCAGATTACCGCCCAGGATTAACCATTGATCTCTAGCCCTTAATTTTCCCATGGATGGCCTTTCAATACTCTCCTCCCACCTGTGACTGTCACATCATCTGTAGTTAGAGGAGTTTGTTTCGGAAAATGCAACAGTGATTTCCACTGAAAATGCAAAATATCAGTTTTCACGGAAAATGCAACAACAACATATTCCAGTCGGCCCATTTGAGAGTGTAAACAAAAAACAAATGGCCTTCTCTGCCAGTCTTGGTTTTCTGCTACTTGCTGAATATGTAATGAACAGGTTCCTTCCCTTTGAGTGAAACACTTCCTTTGTTGCCAGCAAAAGCAAATCAACAGCTGCCGCAACAGCATGCTGGAAAGTTAATGTTGATGATGCTCTTGCTATCTTGCGGGTCAGGGGTCAACAGAGTGGTCTGCTCAGCCACGCAGTGCATCACGACACCCTCACTCACAGAAATATCGCTGAGAGACTACGCATGCATTCTCATGTCTAATCTGCTTATGAGAATTTTTAAACCAGAGAGCCAAAACAAGACTTGAATGATGGTTAAATGACATGCAAATCTGGTGTTACAAAACTTTCAGCAGACTAGTTGGGCAACTAAAGCTGTTCTAAACAAGGAGTTCACGTGTTTGTGTTCAAGTGCTCAGCCAGGTGCAGTTAACAAAGATTAGTTTGAGGAAAGGAAAAAAAAAAAAACTGAAGGTTGTGACTCCATCTGAAATGTACAGAGACATAGTGTTCAAGCCCTGTACCTTCCGCGAAGCCAAAAAAACCTCCCCCGACCTATCTGAATCCTGCAACAGTGGCCTTGAAACAGCAACATACCACTCCGTTGTCAACGCACAGGTTTATTCAAAGGCTTTTAAGGGAAACCAAAGACATACTCCACATACATACACACTCCTCATCAGGTACAATATTTTGATTGTTTGAATCTTGTTTTTAGCCCATAATGTACTCGCTCTAATAAATTTATATTGTAAAGTACTTATACTAATATATTTAAAAAAAAATATTTCTGTTTAAAAAAATAAAAATGAGAAGAGGATTTCTAAAATAATGTGCTGACTTCACTGTATCTCACGCACACACGATTAGTCACTCACACAGATCACGCAGACATTCAGCAAAACTTCTTAGCACTGCCTTGCAATTTTAATCAATAAAATATCTTAATCGCTCATGAGCTACATTATCTTTCCCAACAAAGAGCTGGTAACATCAGTTTCTAAAGGAAAACTCGTGTAAATAAACACAATGAATTACACTTTTCTGAGAATAGAATATTGAAGTGGAGATCGCTAAACTGCAAGCTAATCAGTGTTTTCAGAAAGCTAGCATGTTTATCCATAGTGGGCCAGTACAAGTGATAACTTTCAGTATTTTTGGAGTGCTTTAAGTATCGAACGTTTACAGATAATCATAGTTATGGGTTTTTCTTTTTTTCTCAGCATTATTGCCATTTGATGATTACTGATGAGATCATAGACACTGGCAGCTTTAAAAGACTGCATTCACTGGCTGATGATACTTGTATCAAATCTCTGTCACGATACATCGTCGTATCGATGTATCGAACATGGCACTAGTGGACTGTTTAGGGAGGACATGGCTCATGTAGAATTAAGCAAGCTCATGCAGATTATTGCCATAATGAATTCACATATGACCAAATCATAAAAAGAGTCAAGTTTCTGTAAAAACAGTCACCCACCTGTTCTTAGCCTGGCAGAGACAAGGCTGCGTGAGAGGGGGTGTATATCTATGCCAGGGGAGTGGGGGGATATATACGGATGTCATAAAAGCCTGAGCTGATTCTAGAAACCATTGGGCCCTTCTAGCCAAAGAAACTTCTATCTGGCATGCGAATTAAATGACTTAAGTCCAATACTCCGGAGGTGAGTCACGGAAATAAAAGCCCACAGGGACATGCAACACACACTACAGTCAATGAATGATCACTGCTGTTTGCACATTGTAGAATGACCCAGTGCTCCACACAGAATTGGCTCCTTTAATAAATAATAATAATAATAATAATAAAATCGTTAAAGATCAAAGAAGAGATGAAGACCCTCTGAAGAAACGGAGCGAGAAATACACTTTCTTGTGTTGCCATTTCAGTACTTCAAATTTTGAAAAGTTTTCATTGAAGTTTTATTACTTCCCGATATTGCAAACATTTGCAGAGTTAAGCTCTTTATGGTTCTTTAAAGTTTTGGTGTGCGGGAAGAGGGGAGTGTGAATGGTTTTCTTTGAGGGTGTCATTAATTAAAAGCAGTGGTGGTTTTTGGAGTGAGTGCATGAGTGTAGTCAGAGTTAAAGGAGTCCCGGGCACAGTGACAACTCCTCCCTCCATTGGCCCACAGGAAACACCTTAATCTGGTGGGGTGAGCGGCTTCAACCAGTCAAAGCAAAGCCAGGCTAACGGACACATCCCCACCCAAACTCTGCTCCTGCAGGTGTGCACACACACTATTTCTACATTTCAGTTGGTCTAAAAGCAGATCAGTGTTATTTATTTATTTTTTGTGGAAAATGAACAAAGCAATGATTTTGGAAGATAAAAATACGGCAACCCTGTGGACTATACTGTTGACACAAACTTCAGGGGGAACGCTCACCACCTGGTAGGAGAACATTTGTGCAGCACAGCAGCTTATGAAGAGTCATTTGACAATGTATAACCTTCTGTTCCCTCTACGCCAACACAATAATCACCATGTTTATATTACATTTGCAAATACCCACGTGGCTCACCTCCTCCATTCCCCAATGTAATTTAGAGACACAATAAACCGAGATTCAATATCTCACTATTCAAGACTAACATGTGAGCTGAACACACACACAAACAAACATTTCTAGGAATTTGTCTGAAACTTATATTTTGGCCTGATACATTTCATTTCATCACAAAGCCTCTTTTAGTAGCAACCTGCCAATAGAAGGGGAAATTAATGCCAAATGCAGGTGCACAAGCCCAGCTGAAACCTCAAATTCCTGCCTATCAGTTTTCCACTGTCAGCTCTTTCTGTGCAAGCGTGTGACCACCTTTGTCCTACACACACACACTCTTGGTTATCTTTGTGAGCTAGTGGTTGGAACATGGAAAATGAAAGGAAACAGAGCAAGAAAGAGCCAGAGATGTGACTAGGTGATCTCATTACACTGGTCACCCCATCTGTGTTAGTGTCAGTGATATCGCAGCTGGGGGGCACACTATGGAAAGTCCACGGTCGCAGAATGCAATCATTTTTTAAAGCTATCACTCATTGATTTAAACATGTTACGATCATGATTGATGACAAAACTCGAAACAAACAATGAGGATCAATATAAATGACAAAAGTGAAAGTATTTCTTTTAAATATCTACAACAGTAAACTAACCCATTATGCTTCACAAAGAAAGCAAAACTAATAAAGGCAATTTTTTTTCTACTTTTAAAATATTTTATTTTCTAAAAAAACTAAACTTTTAATGAAAGATGAAAAGGAAGATGTGAGAAAAGGAAAGTGACCTGGATGTAGGATGGAAAGGATGAGAAAGAATGAGAAGGAGTGAGTGGCAATGCAGCGCTGCAGTGCTGCGCAAGTCTGAACAAAGAGAACTATACATCCATAGGTGAAGTCTATGGCAATCGACGACCAAGCAGTCCATTGTTTAGGAAACAAATCTCCAGAGGTCATTGTTCTGCAGTCATGCCCTTTTGCACAATAATAATAATACTACTACTACTACTACTACTAATAATAATACATGCTTAACCTCTGGTTCTACAGGTGATTAAGCAATTGTACTTTGAAAAACACCACAAACATAGACTGATACAAACGCAGACTGGCACCACACACAAAACAGTTTAGTATTTACAAATTATAGGGTGCATTAGCATGAGAAAAGGTGTGTGGCAGAGAGTGATGACAGTGCCATTGAGGGGAACAGCAGGCGAGGGCTGCCACGTCCTGATCCAGAGGGAATGAATTAAAAGTGTCACCAAACACATGGATGGTTTAAACAGTCCGTCGGGGACGCTCACAATCACATGTAAAACCACACAGACTCTGTCCACATATTATCATGACGCACTGTCACCATCCGCTCCTAATGAATGACTAAAAGACATGAACTCTTAAAAGAGGCTTATTAAGATGCGATTTATTTTTAATAAAATAAAATTTACATAAGTACATCTATCAAGGATTATACATCCTGCAAAAGCATGATTCTTACATTAATTCATGTTGACAACGGTGCATGTTTCCATACAAGATCCAGGACACTTCCCACACAATAAGACAAACACTAACTGTCATCGCGCCTCCCTGACAGTCTTTTCAGAGCGTCACAACAGCCATAAAGACAGAAAAGATGAAAGCAAAGACAGTGACTGTGGAAAAGGCAAAAGAAAAGAAGAATGGTGTCTCCCTTACCGTCCTCCTCGGGATCCTTTTTGAGCTGCATGTATACAGCCTGCACTCAGCTGTCTGTGACACGAGTCCTCTTATTCTCGCTCTCCCTCCCACTCTCGCTCTCGCTTTCTCTCCACCCTCCCTCGCTCACTCACGCTGCCTTTCAGAATAAAGCCAGAGGGAAAATCCCAGCACCTAAATTCAGATGCTGCAGGCTTACCGAACCCTCTCAATGAAGACGTCGGAAGCGGCCAATGAGAAAGCAGGAGGGGAAGTGGACACAACCATATGAGACGGAGAAAGAGAGCGGAAAGCTCTGGGGAATGATGTAGGAGTGGGGGGGGGGGCAGTGCTCCTCCCAGAGAGAGACAAGGCAAAGACGCCCAACACACGCTGAGGTGAACACAAACTGGGACACATGCATCGAACCGCTTCACAGCCACATCGCTACGTCAAGATTACAAAATGCTAAAAGGGTGCTGGTTGCGCAAACTCTCATTAATTAATTAACTAACAGATCAACATACATACACATATATATATATATATATGTGTATGCATTTTATATTTTTTTACATTTAATATTTTATTATTATGTGCACATATGCCTTTACCGAGAAAAGATTTTTTTTTTTTTTTCGCATTCTGCTAAAGAAAGCCCTGCTTCTTCGACATGCCAATTTTCTGTGGACATTTATGAATGAACAAGCTCAAATACATTCAAGACTGAACAAGCTGAGAAGGCACAGAACAAAAGACAGACCCATGTATCAAGAGAGATAATGACATTTCCATCTCTTATGTCATCCTAAAGCCCATTAGAGGGATGTCAGAAGCTGACTTTCCCTTTGGTGTCACTGCACTTTTGTTGTCGACCCAGAGCACACTGCTCCGGCAGCCTTTATTACACTCACACATCACTGGCCCGAAGAGACAGGGGCCAACTTTCCCCTGGGGGCAGTGTGGCACCTGTGCTCATTGGACACTGCAATGGAACAAAGCAGTTGCTTGCTTGTTTGCAGATGCATGCACATACAGGGCCGTACCTCAGAGCCTTTCACATCTCGATTCAGCTGTAATAACTATTCCAATGAATATCTGCACAGGAACCCATCTTTTCCTGGGCCAGGCTAATTTCACTGTTCCCAACTCTAACAGTGTCTCGGAGATGAAGTGTTGTGAGTTGAGGAAGAAGCAGATGATAAGTCAGTGTGTGGTTACGGACACTACATGTAGACAAACGGACAGAAAGCAAAAAACACAAAACAAAAGGAGAGATCTGATAAACTTGTGTGCAGTGGCACAGAATGAAAGATAAGATTAATCACACAGTTCTGTGCTCATTCATCCCCGTGGCAGAGCAGTCGAAGGGCTATTCAACTATTCAATCCTGCTTGCCAGATCCGTTCAGTCCACCACAGCTCATTTTCTAGGAAATGAGGAGTTGAGAACTGAGCGTTAGGCATCGTTCCTTTGAACAATGCAGAATGTCGGAAATGTAATAAAATAATTCATTCTGCCCACTGTTGAAATAAGGCTGCATTTGGACCAATAAACAGTTAACTTTATGCGGAAAAATTAAGGCAGCATCTTCACAATCTAACAACCTTCATTAAAATGTTACAGATGAGCTGTCAAGAAATGATGCACAAAATGTGTTTTGTGCTTTTGCATTAAATACAGTCTGCCCTAAAACCCCTCACAGTGGTCACACAAAAGTAACAGCCTCATGCAAATAATCAAAGTCTCTTTTCCCATTCCATTCACATTTAACGCTTCCAAAAGTGTCATCCTGTCTCTTTATTGCAGGAACTAACATCATGAATTAATGAGCCATTGTCGACCATGCTTGTGACTTCTGAATGGCACCCAGTTTCCAGTCTATGACATCATTGTTTATGGCAATATAATGGTGTCAGCCCTTAATAGATGACGCATGAATAACACTAAATGTTAATAAGAAGTGCAGGCAAAACTAATATTCAGAAAGCTGGGAAACTTACTCGAAAATACCCCTAAAGAGCTTTCACAGGGTATAATCCTGTGAATTTGGTCTATATTGGTCTATATGCTATATAGTCCCTATTTGCAGACCCTGTACAACAACCACTTAAGGTGTCAAACCAATTCAGAGAATGCATTCCGATCTCTCCACATTTTGCATATCTGAACCATGTGTGGTGAGCAATGCAAAACATCCAAATATCCAGAGGAAATACTAACAAGACTATAGCAGGACCTGTAACACAACCTCTCTATAAATAAAGATGGTAATTTTACCATTTACAAGCCCAAATTACCTACACAATTACAATATTGCTGGATATACACAATTTACAAGCCCGAATGACATACACAATTACAATATTACTGGATATATACAGACAAGTTTACACTAGTCCTAATTTTAAGAGATAGTTCACCCAAAATAAGATATACAAATTGACATGTCATTCATCATTCCCTTTCGTTGTTTTATAAAAGATGCAAAAAGTGAAAAGAGATAAATCCCATTTTGTGTTCTACTTAAGAAAACCAAAATATCATACATATTCGATATTCGAATATAAGAGGGTGATTTTAAAATAAAAAAACTATAGAGGGATGTAGACTGTTGCAATCTCTTCAGGGATATTGGCTCCCCTGTCTGAGTGGGAAGTCGTTTATCATGCATTTAAAATGTACACGAAAATGTTAATGCAGACAGTGCATCAGAAGCACGATTAAACCTGAGCAGCAAAAGAACGATTTTAAGATGGCGAAATGGGTTTTGGTAGAAGAACGAGTGCTAATGTTCAATGCCTGCCATACGTGACTCGCTGTAAATAACATTAATATAAACCACATTTAATCTATAAAACAAATTATGAAGCATTTCAACTCTATTCATCTAAGCAGACAAATAAGTGCAATGTCAGATAATGCGACTGCGTAAATGTTAAATACGCTTTTTTGAATGAAACAAAAGGAGATATGCAAAATGACATCCTAGTCACCATTCATTTTTACTGTATGAAAAAAAGATACAATGATAGTAAATGGTGACTGGGGCTTTCAGCCTTCTAACCATTTGTGCTTCTTCGAGTGAAAAAAAAAGTCACATAGATTTGTATCAACACGAGAATTGAGGAAAGTACAGCATTTACATAATTGGGGTGAACTAAGCGTGTTGTGAGATTGATTGTTTTATCTGTACCTGGCGGCTGGTCCATCTCGATGTAAAAAATTAATTCAGTGGAATAGGGCATCATCACGTCTCTCCAGTCGTCATCTTCTTTCTCCGTATTCCACACTGTATTGTACATGGTCTGAGTCCTCTGTTTGCTCGACTAGGTTCTCACTGAACTGGGTTAAAGCAAATGTTCAACACAGACGAATGAAGGTAATATAAAAAGGTCGTTTGACTGAACAGAGAGCTCAACTTTAACAATCTGAATACCAGCTTCAGAGTGTCATGAAAGCTATCAAAGCACCAGGCTTCACTCATCCGATATCAATTGATTTATCATTTTTATAAAAATCTCTTAACTGTCCGACAGAACAGAAAGTAGATACCAGCTCTACAATCCACTCCGTCACACAACGACGAAACCGTAGTCTTCATTTCAATCAGCTCACCCGGTCTACCGGTTCTTTCACTTCATCAGGAGGAGTCCATTCAGTGCAAACAGCATGAGGGGGGGGGGGCTGTTCTAATCGATACGCGTGACGCAAATAACTCCCGTAGTGCTCATGTTTTCACAGCTAATTCATATAAAAATAATTCTAAATAAGAAAAGAAGACAGAGTTTATAACTATTTATTATCACTTCGTTACGGTGTCCTTTCATTTATAAGTGACATCATTTACCGGCACCCCTTCTCCAGCACGCAATGGACTCGTCTCAGAACGGATCACTGGTACTGTGGAACACGCACACGCTCCACATTTGGGAGCCAATCAGAATGCGCGGCTCTTCCACCTGCATCTAGTTGCCAAATTCAGAGTTTGTACATTATTTGCAGCCGCGTGGTCCTCGTGATCCAATGAACTTGTCCGAAGAGCGGAAGTCGACATTCTATTGGTCGAACCGTTACTATGAGGTGCAAAACTGATGGAGAGAACGGAGTTCGGTTTGGAGGAAGTAATGATTTTGATGCTATAATATGTTAAATTAATTTATTGGAGATATTGACAGCTCATGCCAGTAAATCTATCAAAAGCATCATAAGGAGTTGAAACAGCTGCTCATAAAAATCTATTACGGATATAAGTGTTTGGAAATACAAACTGGAATAAATCTTGGTCAATCTGTCATTTGTGCTAATGAAATAATTTCTCTAGGAATTATATGTGCTATAATTTAATTTCTACTAACTGTTGCCTGTGCTTCAAGTTGTCTTCTGTATGCACATCTCATTAATGCAGGTGATGGTCTGCTTTAGGATGGCAATCTGTCTTCCTGTACACCTCTTCCTGTCCCCTCTGTTCACATACGTGTGATCTATCCATCAAGAAGGAGAATGTCACTGTATGGCCAGAGCGGAATAAAAGGATCACAGTGTTTGCATCTCTTTAATGCAGAACAGGGAGGAACCTCCAGATGGCTCGTGCCTGACAAAGGCTGTCCTTGTCAGCTGTGTCAAACTTGCTTAATTGTAACTGTCCATGCTTCAGTTCAGCATGAGCAGATGGACCCAAAACAATGACAAGTAACTGAATAGCCACAGTAATCCATAAAAGCTGTGGGAAAATATTAATCACTTACAATGCATAATGAATGAGCAATGAAGGCCACAGGACCATGTAAATTATATCCATACCAGTTGTAAATTCAAGGCTGATGAATTTATTTGAGGTCACTCTGTTTTTGAGACTGAGAATGTCTGGTTTGGACTAAAGTGTATTGCTAGCCGCCTCTGCAACACTGGAAAAAGACACACGTGACTATGGGGATCTGAGCATTAGAAAAGCGTGTGTGCCTTAGAAACCTTAATGCTCAACCAACTGCGGCTTGTTATTGGTCCATGCCTGTCCTTTTACTGGACAGTGAGCTAAATGCTAACAGTGTTTCTATGGTATGTCTGCAGGGGATTCAGATTTGGCTGATCTAAGATGTGAGAGATACAAAGGAAAATATCTTGCCAAACTATGTGCTCTGCAGTTTTAATGTATTTCCAAAGTTAGTATCTATGAACTAAGACATGGTTAATGCCAACGTTAAAATCAAATGTTTGGTCCCAAAGTATTCATTGTATGACAGCAAGTCACACCTAAAATGATAAAAACTCATAGAATTATTTATTAATTTTTTTTCAGAGCTTTCTTCATCAGGCCTACCTTGTTTGTGGTTTAAGAAATAAATTGTGTTACCTGGGTATTAGAGGCAGAGACATTTTTGTTCTCTAGTGAATTGACGGCAAATATCTGTGTAGTGCAGGATGAGTCATCAATATTTCAATATTCATATGTGCTAAAAGTTTGTCACTGTTTAGGAGTAGACTGACATAGAGTTAGCGTTAAAGCTAACACAGATGAAGTTAATAGCCACAAAACTTTGAAAAAAAAAATTACTGCTAACTTGGAGTTAACCTGCTTTCTAACATCAAATGTTCTTGTCTTTAGCTTCTGTAATGATTGCTAGATAATGTTTCACACTATGCAAGCAAGATTTGTTATTTCACACTTTTTTCTCTGATTACTTTGTCGAAATACATTTCCACATGTAAATTTGTGTGCATGTGAGCTCAAAAGGAAGGCATGGCTAGCAGAAAAAGATTGTAATCTGCCTGACTACAAGACCAAGCTAAACGATGCCAAATCTTGTTGAAAGAATGAGACAATAAGGTCTAAGGAAGTTTTAAAGGTACATCAGTGACGATTGATAGATTTGAGTATGGTGAACGGATAAATATTTTGACGACATGCTTACATAAAAGTTGCCTGCTTGCTGGGTGACAACAGTCTGACTGTGCTGTTTTTATATTGACTATACTGTATATAGCCTTAAACATTTCATATTTTATCTGTGTCAGTAACAACTAGAGGGGAAAGTACAATTTCCATCCAGATGCAAATAGGTGGCTTCATTGTTCCATATTTAACACAGACATAAGGTTGGCACTGAAGAGTGTGACTGCTGGTGTGCATTATACATAATTCATAAAGGAGATGAAAGCTGAAAGAAGCAATATCATTGTTCCCCAGCTGATATTGTGGAGGGAGAAATTAATTTGAATCCACTGTGAATTACACACAGTGAGAGCGATCACCTTTTTTGTTTTTGTTTTCTGCTGAGCTCATGAGAATCAGGCTGCTCTCTCTATCACTGTCTCCCTGCCTGGAATAAGCCATAAACTGTTTCTCCTAAAGCCAACTGAGAGAAAAGAAAAGAACAGAACAACCAGAGATGTTTGTTTAAAGGAAAATTCCAATCATTTACCCCCCGATGTTGTTCCAAACCCGTATGACTTAACAACTTCTACTGAACAAAAATGATACTAGTTGCTCTTTTCCATGCAGTTAGTCCCCATGGGAAATGAAGCTTTCAAAAATAATGAAAAAGTAGGCCTACCATAAAACGATCATAAAATTGATCCATATGGAAAAAACTAAAAAAAACGAAAACAGTGTAGGGGTACTCTTCGTAAATTCAGATTTTTGTGTTACACAAAAGAAAAAAGTCAAGTTTAGAACAACTAAACTGCAACATTTCATTTGGTGAACTATCCCTTTAGTGCTGCAATCTCCATTATAAATATAGACCACATATGACTAAATCACAAAGCTCATTACAGACCGGATGCACATTATAGACAAAGTAGTTCTTGATTATAGGATACACCTTCAAGCATGACTAGATGAGTCTGTCTCTTTTATCCACGAGGCTGCAGTAATGGGCGCACTCGGCAGAAGGAGTCATGTGTCTTGTATAATGTACTCTCTGATTCGAGTTAAAAGATTAGGCATACTGTCTGGTATTTGTTCCCTGCTTCTCATTCTGGATCGGCGGGATTTTCAGGGGTGTGAAAACGCATAAATCACTAGCATTGCCATACTAGCGCATGCAAAACAGAGCGGCCCGAAAAATGACAATGAAGTGTTAATGACTCTGCAAAAAACAGCAGCACATATTAAATAGCAAGGGCAGAGACAGACTCCCTTCGTCTCCATTTCTGGGTGGCAGGCATTCTGCGCTCCTGTGATGTCATCCTGCAATGTGAGCATCCCACTTGGACTGATGCAATACTCCGGTGACACTCAGTAACAAGCAGTCAGCGTCTGCCAATCCCCGCCCCCATGCCCCCTTCCTCTGTCTCATTGTCTTTCTCTGTCATTCACCACCTCTCGGCCATGTTTCCTACAGTGTTCTCAAGTTTTAATCAGCCTCTCTTTCACCTTTCTACCTTTCTCTCTCTATTTTTTTTCTCCTGGATCTACTTTTCTTGTCATCCTTTCCTTTCCACACGCCTACTCCTCAGCCACCCTTCTCTCTGAACGGCCCTTTGGTTGTCATGGTATCAAGCACCATTGCTCAGCATTCTGCAGTTCAGCAGATAAATGAAGGGATGTTTAACTCTCGGCCGTCTGAGCCAGATCGGTCTGCAAGACACAGACATGTATATAAGCAGGCGTTATCCACATACCCTAGACTAATTAACAGTTTCTGATGATGATTTAACAGCCTTAAAATTTTCAGGGATGATCAAATGAAACGATCAACAAAAAGTCCATTTGAGTGTTAATCTGTGGTTTGAAGTTGCTATTAGCCCAGCTGCAGCGTCTGAAACTGCCACAATACAACAAGCCCATTGTTTTCTAGTACAAAACCAGGGAAACCTGCTGGGTTCAACGGAAATCTTTGCATTCTGTCACAAGACTAAACTGGCTAAACGAGGTCTGCAACTATGAGAGTGTGTCAACTTGAGAAGCAAATAGTGACAGATTAACCCTTTGCCATAATGGCAAGGCTGCACTTAGAGAAGCCAAGTAATGAATGGACTCCATCAAAAGATTAGAGACTAAACCTGGGTGTGCCTCTTCAGGAAGGATTGAGGTCTCATAGTGCCTTACCTACATCACCTTACTACAGTAGCTCATACTTTTGTACTTTTCCTTTCAGTTCTGGAACTTTGTACTCCAGCACTTCTCATGTAATGGCCGATGAATTTCCAGTCTAAATAGTTCACATCTCAAAAAAGCCCTTTGAGAAAATAATTAACTGTGTGGACACAGATACTGTATGTAGCAGATAATGTAAGACATTTAAAAATATGGTTCATTATGTTTAGTCAGTGATTGTCAAAAGTGTAGAATATCATGACAGCTGATAAATGTGAATAATCTTAAGCAACAGTAATTCTGGTTCCGTTTTTGATTACTTCCATTTGATTCATACCTAAAAATCTTTTAGTAATTCTGAAAATAAATGAATGGACCAGAAAGAATTCTTCAGTGAGTCCATTCGCTACATTCAAAAGTCTGTTGTTAGATTGCGATTTTGGTAACACTTTACAATGAGGTTCTATTTGTTAACATAAGTTACATCAATTAAAAAGAACAAATTAATTAAAAGCAAAAGTTGTATCTCTTAATATATATTTTTTAAATGGACCTGAGCTAAAGTGAAATAACAATGAACAAACGTTAACAAAGATGAATGTACAAGATGAATATACATGTCCCACCCACTTTTGGGAAATAATCATTAGATTTTAAGTGTTTTGCTTGGCCACAATGCAAAGTGAATAAGTAACTGCAGCTGGCCTCATCAACTTTATGACAAAGCAGAGACCTCAAAAGATTGCATCAGTAAACAAATGTGCATGTTGTAAACATTAATCCTACTTTGGATAGCACCTGTATCAACCAGTGCCTGTATTTCCACCAATAACATAGGGCTACTGGGCAGCCTTAATGCTACAATATTAACATTCATGACCAAAGTTGAATTTTTATTTTATGCCCAATCCCCCATACAGATGTTCCTATGGTTCTGGGTTTTAATAATTACATACATTTTTCTATTTATATTTGGGCCTCAGTATACAATATATTTTTATTTTCTGTTTCCATTAATAAATATTCAGTGTGCCGTTCCGTTTTAAAGCTAGAGCCTCTAAACAACTGACTCCTGGCAATGGGAGATCTGTATTCTCTTCGTTCATCTTTTATCCTTGTCATTCATCATCCCTCTTTTTCCTGCTTTGTAGATGCACATTTTCTTTTTTATATGCAACAAACAAAACCATTGGCAATATACAAAATGACACAACATCCAATCTCTATATTTTAATGTTAATTTTATAGTGCACTGAGTGGGATGAAACCTATTCTGTGATGCATGGTATAGTCAAACTTTGATCTCTTACAGGGGGACATCGGATTAAATATTTACTTTTTTTTTTGGCATTTAGCTAGGTTTCTGATGTGTCTGCCAGCTCAGAAAAGCAGAAAAGAAAATACGTAGCCAGTTTGTTATAGGCTGTCTGAATCTGAAACTGTGTCATCCAGCAAGCTTTTTCAATTTGCAGCTGGTTTATGTAGATAGCTAACTATTTGAATAAAGCCAACTCCAAGTCACATGCGTGGGTAGTCCTAGGTAGCAATTCATGCATCTTGTGTCTGAAGAGACGGACAGGGTGAGCAGTAGCTCATTTTCATTTAAAGAGACATGCATCAAAAATTTTCGCTGTGAACAGAGCTGTTTTTGACAAGGTACACGACTATTGAGTATGTTATAGGCATTTAATCAAGAATCATACCAACTTGTGGAAAATGGGCATCTGATATCCCCTTTAAACCTATGTTTGTAAGTTATCACCCCTACATCTTTAAGTATTAAGTGTTTTAAGTGTGAATCCAATGGGATTACATCATTTCAGGACTATGCATTGTAAGTGTTTCAGGGGTTTAACCCATCCCTTGATTGTAAAAAAGCATCACACGGTTGTGTGCATAATTAATTTAATCTGATAACCATGTGAGTTCCAATGAGATTTCATGCTGACGTGAACAAACTATCCAATAAACCCCCTTCTCTCCTCCCAGATCTTAGTTATAATTATAACCAGCACCTGATGCCTGTTTTATCCCTTGATAAAAGACTGAACTCAGTGACACACACATGTCATTGTATAAACTGCTAATTGCCTTTAACTACCACGGTTGTGATTGCTAGGCATTTGAATTGCATCCAAACAAAGAATGGAAAGATTCAAATGAGACTCCCATCCTTGTTTGAAACCACAGAAAGATGCATTAAAATTTACATACAAGCTTTACACAAAATCAAAAGTAGTTCAGCGCTGTCATCAGGCAAAACCAAATCTTTATCAACACAATTTTGGGAATTGAAATCTTTTTTTTCTGGTTCTTGGCATGTGTTTAGCTTGTATTCTTAATCAGCTGTGCATATACAGTATAACAGCTTTCCACCAAATTAGTGTTAATGCATTTTTTTAATGCCTCACAAACATGTATGGATATAGTAGAGATAATAAATAGTACATTTGCTAGATACAATAAATGTTAAAGGGTAACCAGTTTTTTCTACTCCAAAAAATTGTGGCCTACAGTTATTTCTGATTATCTGAAATCTACAGTAGTTATGATTTATGAAATCTAACATCATGGTAACACTTTGCAATAAAGTCCCATTAGTTAATGCATGCAATAACAGTTGAAATATGCAGCTATATTTCATAGGCGCCTATATTACCAACAAACAACAAAATGCACATTAAGTTTATACACCTCATCAGATTCAGTAGCCATTGATAGAACAACAGCTGAACTTTTCCTAGCCTACAGAGGGGCTCTGTTTGTGTAAAAGCAAAACCCCATCATACTGAGGGAGCTGAGAGGCCAAACAGCCCATGCGTAATGGTTGTGCTATTGGCATGTTTGGAGATGTGGCTGTGTGATTGTTCAAGAGACTTGTAAATTGGAGCCAGGTGAATAAACAAGGATTCCACAAAATTCATAAAAAACACTTTTGTGTTTCTCTCTTACACACATGCACTGTGGCATGCACACAAGTTCAAAGAACAATTGTGTTTTGGTTTTGTTTTGTTTTTTGCATAGTATGCAAATCCAGACTTCAACTCAACATACTGTAGAAAAAGAAGCACTTCTGGGCAGAAGTAGAATGTTATTAAAATGACCCACAGTGAAATTGTTTATGAGTTCATACAGTAAATAACAAGCAAGAAAGAATGATGTAGGGCAAAAGCAAAGCATGGTGGTGCGGCTGGCTCAGGAAAATACAGATTTACAAATCTGATTTCTTTACCTTAAGGGAACATGTCCCAGTATGGGTTTGTTAAAAGTATTTTTGTAAGATGCTAAAGCATAGCAAGACTTTATTTAATCACCATACAATACATGCAGCATATTCTTAAATATTTTTTACTGCTTAAAGGGTTAGTTCACCCAAAAATTTGAATTTGTCCATGTTCTACTCACCCTCAAAGCATTCTTGGTGTATGTGACTTTCTTCTTTAAGAATAATCCAATTGTCCTTGCTCTTCCAAGCCTTTCAATTGGGTAAGTGGGTGTTTGTTGTCAACAGTTCAGAAGACGTGAAATAAAGTGAGCGCATCTGTAATAAAATGTCCCTTACACGGCTCTGGGGGGTGAATAAAGGCCCCCTTTAGTGAATCGATGCATTTTATAAAATAAATATCCAGATTTCAAACGTAATAAAAAGTTTTTTCTAACATCTGCTGACAGTGGGATGACGTTTTATTACAGATGTGCATACTTTATTTCACATCTTCTAAACTGTTGACAACAAACACCCACTTACCCAATTGAAAGGCTTGGAAGAGCCAGGACCATTTTTAATATAACTCGGATTGGATTATTCTGAAAGAAAAAAAGTCACACACACCTAGGATATTTCGAAGGGTTAGTAGAAGATGGACAAATTTTCATTCTCGGGTGAACTAACCCTTTAACTACAGAAGAGGTAGAAGAAAGATGAGGGGAAGATGAGTGGAGACAAGGTGACAGAGTAAGACGTGAAATGAATTAAAGAGTCTGAAGTGGCAGGCTGGATAGAAAGGCATAGAATCACCCTTTGTTTTCTTAAAATGTTTCAGTGCAGCTCAATGGATCAAAGCGAGAAAGGAGAGTTGATGACAGCAGTGTAAACAGATGATGAAGCAAGTGACTAATTGTGCATTTGAAACCCTTTCTGACAAGCAAAAGGGAAAGATTTCCATATTTCCATTAGATGTCCACATTCAAAATCAGTGGTGTTCTTTTTGTTCTACTAGGATGCATTAAATTGATTGAAAGTGACAGTAAATACATTTATAATGTTACAAAACATGCTGCTATTATGTGTATTCTTTTCATTATGTCTATTGTATTCATCAACATCTTGAAAAACAACCGTTTTAACACAGATATTAAGCAGTATGACTGTTTTCAATATTAAACAACAAATGAACATATTAGAATAATTAATAAAAGATTATGTGACGCTGAAGACTGTAGTAAAGGCTGCTGAAAATTCAGCTTTGTTAGATTTTAAAGTACATTAAAATAGAAAAAAGTTATTTAAAATTGTAATAATATTTAACAATATTCCTGTTTTTACAGTATTTTTTGATTAAATAAAACATTGGTAAGCATAAGAAACTTTAAAAAAATATATATATTATCGAACCCCAAAATTTTGAACGATAATGAAACCTGTTATAAAATGGCAATGCTTAATTTTTTCCCCAGCCATGTAAAACTAATATTGTATTCACTGTGCAGGTCAGTTTGACCGTATGCAACTGCAATCATAGGACACAACTTTCTCCTCCGCTGAGATCTATTTATTCTCCAGGAAAGCAGAATTGTTTTCTTGTGATCACTAGATTCAATTATCCTGAATGAAAAAGGGGAACGGAGGAAGATAAATTACAGAATGAACAGTTCGCTTATGTGCAAGGACACAGTTATTGTGGTCAAAAGACAAGCAGGCCACACATCATACTGAGGACAAATGACGTTATGTGTCTAAAACTGAAAAAAGCAAGCTAATATGATTTGCAGATTTAATCACAAACACAGAGCAGCTGTGAGACATGAGATTTGGTAAATGATTCCAGTCCAGCTGTAGGAACTCTTAAAATCTACCTCACATGAATTAGAAGATTAGAAGTATTCATAATAGATTCACGGTAGCATTTAATCAAATTGTGATGTTTTTAATGTGATTGTTAAGTGGAACTTTCTAAAATGCTTGCATGGATCTTGGAAAAAAAAAAAACAAATAAAAAAGTGAGATAGAAGTGAAACATCTTACAACTCTTATTAGCAGTTGTTTTTAACAGGAGGCCAAGTTGGCGCCAATAGCCTCTTTCCCGTCTACACCCAGCCCCCTTTCTCTGTTTCACCTCACTTCCTGTCTAAATCCTGTTCTATTCTAATAAAAGGCAAAAATGCCAAAAATAAATATTTTAAAAAAGTAGTAGGCCAAGTTAAATGTTAAATGTAGAATCAGTATGTTAGAGATAATTTGGTTTGACCCCTCAGTCTTTATCTCTGTAAAGAGTTACGGGGATTGGTGCAATGACATCACCTCAGAGCATGACAACTGACACCGCAGCTCTCATTGACCCAGTGAACCCTCGGCTTTGTTGGCTGAGCAGCCAATCATTAGAGCACATCGTCAATTATTCAAGGTACTGCCATGTCACTTATCCTCCCTGATGAAGACGAATGGGGCTGTGGCTATAGTCTGAGATGACACTGGGGTCTGCTGAGGCCTGACATCAACTGCTAAAGAGACTTATTCATGTGCTGAGAATTTTTAAGTGTCCTCTGTGATTTGACAATAACAAAAACCCAAGCATGATGCAGTATGAGAAGTACAGTATCTGGATCTGAGCAAATAAACAAACAAACCTCCAAACTTCCAAAGGATCTGGCATTTACATATGAAACCATCATGAAAACCAGCATGTAAATTTTTTTTTAAATAATCTGCATAAATCTGCTAGATTTCACCTCTTTAGTTTTAGCTGGTCTATTATTATCCTAACCTCTTTATTAGCTTAAAAGACCAGTCAGAAAAGGCAGAGCACCATCTCAATAACATCTCAGAATGGCAAACCAGCTACCAACAGAACCTTGGCATGAGTCACTCAAACATTTCAAAATTTTCTCTGTGGTAAATATGCTGTTACATGAAGCTAAATAGTACCTTAAGGGGTAGCATCCTTAAAAGGTACATATTTGTACCTTATCTATTTCTTAAAATTGTGCTATTATTGAACGTACAGCCCCAGTGACATGGTTTTGTTCCATTAAAGGTACAGTTTTTATGGCACTGTGGGATTCCCACAAGTCTGAGAGGAGTTTATGTCATACCATCAATGTGTTCATATATCGTTCAAAGTTTGAGATAAATGTTTTTTCCCCCTTTCTTTCTTTCTTTTTTAAAGAAATTAATACTTTTATTCAGCAAGGATGCAGTAAATTGAATTTTTTTTTTTTTTTTTTACAAAAATGTGAACTTTCTATTTATCAAAGAATCCTGAAAAATATATCAAGGTTCCCACAAACGTATTAGGCAGCGCAACTGTTTTCAACATTGATATCTGAAGGATCATGTGACACTGGAGTAATGTCTGCTAATAATTTAGCTTTGCCATCTAAATGACTTTTTTAAAAATATATTCAAATAGAAAATAGTTATTATTGTTTTTACTGTATTTATGATCAAATAAATACAGCCTTCTGAACATAAGAAATTTCAATACATAGAGGACTAGGTAGTGGAATGGTCATTTGGTTTTCATTTGAATATTAGAAGACACAAAATGTATTAAACTGTACACTTTAAACTAAATATAGAAACATAATAGAATTTCTTTTGGGGTTTTTGGGAACTGATATTATAACAATAGACCTTGTAGCAGTGCAAATTTTGGCAGGCATTTTTGATTTAGTCTTAGTCTTGAGACGAAAATGCTTAATAGTCAGTCACATTTTATTCATTTGAGTCTTTTATAGTTTTAGTCTATGAAACATAGTCTATATTTTATAGTTTTAGTCGATGAAAAGTCATTGTATTTTTGTCAACTTTGAGTCACTACTTTTAGTCAATAGTTTTAGCCAAACTGTCTTGAATAAATAAATCTTTTAATAAATTATGACAATTTTCCAAATTTAACAAATTTTCCAGATACTGTAGGTTTTACTTAACATGTATACATTTATTTAACTTCTTTTGTTGGTTAAAATTAATGACAGATAGGTATTTAATTTGGAATGCTGTACTTTTAAGATTGAAGACATGCATGAAATACAGACACACGTTCAATTTTTACACACCTGTTCACGTTCACTTAATCCATAACCTACTGTATTTACGTGAGATACTCTACACGATAAACATTTGGACTGTTGTGTGTGTATTTGAGTGCTGAGAACTGATCGCGCGTTGTATATGAGAAGTGAGAAAGTGGAGAGAGAGCACTTCTATCTGCGTGATTGACAACGAATTGTGACTCCCGGGAAAAACGGTACGTCTGGTTACCCTATCCCTACCCCTTCGGGTGCTGAGGCCATTGTTTCAGATTGCTAGTTCGCGTTTTATTATTCTATCCATCCACTGCGGCTGCTATACTGACTAGATATGCAAACGGCCCTCATCCGATTGCAATCCAATAACAGGGACGCACATTTTGAAAGACAATAGCCTATAGGATGCATTTTGAATGTCCTCAAATAATATTATAGTCCAGTCTCGTCTAGTAAACGAAGACACGGCATACATTTCGTCATAAGTTCGTCATCAGATATTATTTTTAGCCTGTCAACGTCTCATTTTAGTCACAGAAAAAATTTTCGTTAATGAATATTTTTCATCGTCGTCGTCGTTAATGAAATTAACACTGCCTTATAGGTCAGATAAATATTCCGGAAATGTTTGGAAAAAGTCTGTAAGGAGTTAGACAGAAGGACTTCTGTTTAGGCTTGTAGATGTGTAGCCATAATAGGATTAATGGAGAAAAATCTGTGTGAATTAATCCAGCCTAACGGAGCTTCCCGTCCAGCGCTCCCCAATCCACTGAATCCTCTTCCAGTGGGTGAGAAATACTAGAGAGTCAGGAACCGAGTGGCAGTGACTCAAATGACTTCTGTAGCCTGACTGTAGATTGTTTATGATTGATAAACGATTTCAACCTGCATTTGAATTAAATGAAATCAGAATAAATAAATTAAAAGCATGAACTTTTAAAAGAAAACTAAAAAAGTTTAAACCAACAGAGTTCAGTTAAATGCGCTGCCACTTTATTTTCTGTGGGATTAACTGAACTAATTTTATACTTTAACACTCCATTGTATAATTTTGCTTTAACACTGAAAATGATCTGGACAAGGCTCTAACTTTGGCCACATACTGTACATATGTTTATGCAGGTATGGCTGGATCCAAAAATACTACAGCCTACCTTGGGAGCTCTCGTCTGGTGAGATGGCCTACAGTGTCATCTGCTCTCTGCCCAGTGGGTATAAATAACCAGCATCTGCTGCATGTTAAACATTTACATGCACACTCATGCACATAAGCACGTACACACATTCACACACAAACACACTGCTAAACTGCTGAAAATACAACTTTCAGCTCAAATCCCAACATTTGGTACCAATCCGCCCTCTTAACAGTTTTCTAATCGCACCAGTTGAACTATATTCAAAAGCAGCTCATGTCTTTCAGGACTCTTAATAAATCCTGCCAAACATATAAAGCTGATTAATTTAACTTACTAATTTAACTTACAGTCCAATAAAAACTAATATTTTAAACAGGAATAGATTTTTTATAGCTTAAAATTGAGCTAACTTTACTCTCCTGTCAACTTTTTTTGTATTATGAGTATCTTCAAAGCAGCTTCCACTCCACTGTTTTATAGGCATATTGAGGATGTAAAAAGCTGCTTATGATGTATATCAATATGGCCTTGTTAGGGCGGTCCAGCTGGGAACCCGCTTAGCTGCTACTGTGCTCCCTTTGTTCGCATGCATATGAATACATGCACGTTGTGTGTCAGAGTAACGTGCTTGACATCTGCATGTCAAAAGAGTCTTTTAATACAGAGCAAAGCCATTGCCCATGTGTTACATGTGTGAGATGTACAATCAGATTAGATGCAATACATATTTTTTTATATCATGCTCTCCTTGCCTTTATATCCCTTTATTGCATTTAAACACCCAAAAGACTGACTTTGTGTTAATATGTCTGCACATGACTGATGATCTGGATAATTAACTGTGACCGAAGTTATAAGTATACATACATGCTTAAATAAATAACACTGATTTAATTACGTATTGTCAAAGAAAAACATTGCGTAGGTACTTGTATACAAAAGTCTTGATAAATGTTGTATTACACTGTGAACATAAAAATCCACTTGATTTAAGGAGATGCCTAATTGCAAAATATTGTCAAAAAAGTTTTTTACAGCACCCAAGGAAAGAAAAAGATGTAAGAATCTGACAGTTTGTCTGGACAGTTTAAAGAGTGGTCTACTTTTAACTTAGAAACAGCATTCAACATCTGATTTAGATTATGGTACAGATCACAGAACAAGAGAGACAAAAAAGGATTTCCAGGTGCTTACAAAGCAAGCAGATATTACTGCCATAGAGGCATATCTCCCAGGAGACTTGAAGATTACTGAAAAATAGGAGTAATGCAGACATCTGGAGAGATGCTGACCTGAAAGCTACAAGGACCAGCTCACCAAAGTAACTGAAATAAGTCAAGGTACAGTTTTAGACAGATTAAACAAGATAAAATTACAGAACACACTTGAACTAGACTATTAGAGATGTCACTGGAAATGACACACATGACACACACACACACACACACACACACACACACACACACACACACACACACACACACACACACACACACACACACACACACACACAATTTTGTACATTTGTATTTTAATCAGAGTAGTTCATGGTTTACCTAATTACATAGTCTACTGAGCATGCTGATGCCGATGACACTCACAGTTCTTGAATTTGCACTCAAGAGAGATTTTAATTTGAGCAAAGCCTAAATAAATGAGAAGGAACATTGCTTAGGTCCACTCCATTTTTTCAGGGCATCCATCAGAAAGATGAACCAGAAGGGTCTCCTCCTCATCTGTCTGTGTCTCTGTCCTAATGACCCCCCTTCTCCATGACCCACTCTTTAACCCATTCCCCTTATCGTTACCCCATCAAAAGAGCAGAGGGTCCAAATCAGCCAAATTTATGAAACCTGGGATAAATCTTATTACAGTAATACATTTTAGCAGTCAAGCACACATCAAGACATCAGTGCATTAAAGAAAAGGTCAAACATCCCTTTCGACGGAAATGATAAGGATCACATATATTCATATATAGGATCACATTATGTCAGCAGATCTTCAAGTTTGCCAATGTTCAGAATGGCACGTAGCATTTATTCTCAGCCAAATAAAATTTAATGAGGTGCAACTTTGTATCACAGAGCCAGAAGCACATACAAGGAATTCTTAAATAGGACTATTATTACATACACTGTGATTTATCAGTTTATGAGAAATCCTGAGGTAAGTGGAAGTAGCACTTCTTCAAAGTTGCCATTCCGAAGCCATAACAACTATATTTGGCTTATCGCTCGGACACAGGACACGATTTGGTCCAACAAAAGCATCATTATTTAGACCCAGATAGAGAGGCCAATTGATAGGCAGAGGTGAATATATGCTGTGAGCGTGAGGAGGGTTGACCCACACCCCTGACCTTCTCTCATCTGTCCCTGAGAGGGGGATTGATGTCTGGATGCAGTAGGCCAACAATGGCAGATCTAGACACAGGAAGAGAGCCTGAAAGGAGGGTGAAAGGAGAATGAGGTTCATCGCTGACAGCTGAGAAGGAAATGACCTACGCCTTAGTGTGGTGATGTCTTTGTATTATTTCAGACCATTCATCATGGGCTGTTGTAACCTGCAAAGAGTACGATACCAACAAAAGGTTATGAATTCTTTAGGATGAAGCATCAAGAACATTTTACTCAGTCCAAATTGAAAATTATGATTCATTTTTCTTTTCAGGAGCACACAAGAATGTTTCAGCAGTTTTTCCATATACTGAATGTAAAAAAAAATATTAACTTTTATTGGATAAAAAAAAAAAAAAATGGGTGACCTATCCGTTTAACAAAATTTGATTGGTTAGGAAATAGTTTATGTATTGGGTCTCCAGGCTCCTAAGAAAAAGCACAGAAACAAGCCCTATGGTTCAGACCATTAGATGATGTCAGTCACTGGTTGTCTAACTGACAGAAAATGACCTCTTGTGGCCTGAAATGGATCTACTCATTTTTATTCAACACATCCAACTGGTAACTGCTAAAGATGTATAGCTTTTGATGAAGATTCCCCATAATCTCTCTCTTGTTACATTGCCTGACATCTCAGGCCTTCCACTGGCCTCACCGCACCAACTATATCTCCATTCATTCAACCATTCATCCATCCATATTCCACAGCTCCCCAAAACAAACATCAATGGGACACTAAGGGTGCTTTCAGACTTGGTTCACTTGCCTGGTCCGAACCCAAGTTCGGTTGCTCCCCCCCCCCACTTGACTGTGTTTATATTATAATATTTGAGTCCGAACCGCGGATCGCTTGCGTCATCAAGCCAGCAGCTGTTTACCCCGTTGCTTGGTAATGACAGCGCAGGAGAAGGCAGCAAATGCAAAACATTACTCTCTGCACTTTTATGTATTACGTTTTTGAACTGTTCGTTTTGTTTATAAAGCTTCGGTACATAATGGCGCTTGCGTCTGTCTTACGAATGTCTTGAAAATGCTCTAAAGAACGTTGAAGGTGAACATAAATAAGATGTACAGCTCTCTGCTTGCAGCGTGTCAGTCACACTCATCAGGAAAGTGAGTGAAACACACACACAAACACACATTTTCATCAAATAATTTGTCATTAAAAGCGGTTCACTTCCGCGATTTGGTACGATTGCGTTCACATAAGCAGTGAACCATACCAGAGTTCACATGAAGCGTACCCCAGACCACCGTTTCGGGTACGGTTCGCGGGTGCGCATCCGAGTACGGAAGACAGCGTTCACATCATCCAAACGAACTGAACTCTGACGTCAATCGAACCCGGGTGCGCACCAAAAGTGCTAGTGTGAAAGCACCCTAAATCGAAGGAAGCCCCTTGATAATTCCATTCCTGCATAAAAAAAAAAAAACGAGATATTTCAAGATCTAGATGTCTCCTTTTTGACTGAACATGCCAAATCTCTTGGGTCAATGCAGATGCTGATACGCCCAATCGGCTGTCTTGATGGACAAACCCATCTTTCCCTGTAAAATCCACCCAGTCAAACGTATACGATGGAGGCCTAGGATCAATAATGCTAATCCGACAGTGCTTGCACCAACCAAAGATTGAAAACATACATATTGTAGCCATATTTGGTTAAACTCAAACACTGACAACCTGCTGATAACTGGGGTGACTGTGGCAGGAGGTCTTTCTGAACGGAAAACAGACATTTTCAATGGTGAATGGCAATTTGGATTTAAGAGAGAATTTATTTGTTGTTTGTTTTTGTTAAATATGAGCCAAAATAAAAGAACCAAAGACGTAAACTACTTCAGTCTGTGTGCACTGAATTTATTTAATACACGAGTTTCACAATTTGAGTTGAATTACTGAAATAAATGAACTTTCCAGGACATTCTAATTTATTGAGATGTACCTGTATATTAATACGGTAATCATTCACAGTATGAGTTCACAATGTGGACATGTAAGAGTATAATGAGTAGCACACTTTGCTCTTGGTATGTGCTTGTGAAGGCCTGAGGCAAAAATAACTTGCTGAAGTTCAAACCGAACATCAGAATGAGGAAGAAAGGGGATTTAAGTTACTTTGAACGTGAAATGGTTGTTGGTGCCAGACGGGTCTGAGTATTTTAAAAAACTGCTGAACTACTGGGATTTTCACACACCACCATCTCTAGGGTTTACAAAGAATGGTCCAAAAAAAGAGATTATATCCAGTGAGCAGCAGTTGTGTGGATGAAAATGCCTTGCTGATGTCAGAGGTCAGAGAAGAATGGGCAGACTGGTTATAGGTGACAGAAAGGAAACAGTAACTCAAATAACCACTCATTACAACCAAGGTATGCAGAATACCATCTCTAAATGCACAACATGCCGAACCCTGAAGCAGATGGGCTATAGCAGCAGAAGACCACACTGGGTGCCGCTCCTGTCAGCTAAGAACAGGAAATGAAGGTTACAATTCGCACAGGCTCACCATAATTGGACAATAGAAGATCTGAAAAATTTTGCCTGGTCTGATTAGTCTCTATTTTTGCTGCAACATTCAGATGGTAGAGTCAGAATTTGGCGTAAAGAACATGAAAGCATGGATCCATCCTGCCTTGTCTCAACAGTTCAGGCTGGTGATGGTGGTGTAATGGTGTGGGTGATATTTTCTTGGCACACTTTGGAACCCTTAGTACCAATTGAGCATCATTTAAATGCCACAGCCTACCTGAGTATTGTTGCTGATCATGTCCATCCCTTTATGACTACAGTGTACCCCATCTTCTGATGGCTTCTTCCAGCAGGACAATGCACCATGTCACAAAGCTCAAATCATCTCAGACTGGTTTCTTGAACATGACAATGAGTTCACTTTACTTAAATGGCCTCCACAGTCACCAGATCTCAATCCAATAGAGCACCTTTGAGAAGTGGTGGAACGGGAGATTCACATTATGGATGTTCAGCCGACAAATCTGCAGCAACTGCACGATGTTATCATGTCAATATGGACCAAAATCTCTGAGGAATGTTTCCAACACCTTGCTGAATCTATGCCATGAAGAATTGAGGCAGTTCTGAAGGCATAAGAGTGTCCAACCCGGGTACTAGCAAGGTGTACCTAATAAAGTGGCCAGTGAGTGTTTTGTGTTTAATCAAATATTTATTTCAAGCTCCATCAACCCTCAGACAGAGCCTAGATAAAATTTATACATTTCATTGAAAGGCAAACTGATTTGAGTTTCAGTTCACAGTTCAAGTTAAGCTCTATGTACAAAGCAATTAAAACACAAGCAACTTGTGTAACAAAATCTAACACAGAGTACCAATGGAAATTGGATGCATATTTTGAACACAACGCATCTTGAGAATGGGAATCTTTCATTTCCATCAGTGAGAAGTTTAGTCATACTTCAATCTTTTCCAATCTCACTTTTCTCTAATTCATGCTCTACATATCAAACTCAGCTCTGTCTCATTTTCTCCCACACAACTTCATGCACAAAACAACATTGCTGGGTATATGCGGGTGGAAAGCATCCCAAGTCTGTTCCTGACCTCATTTAAACCTTCCTCCTTTGCACAAATGAGGAGTAACAAAACTTAGGTGTACATCCTTCATACCTAGAAGAGTTAAATAAGATTTGTTGTTTCACCTTAAGTCCAAAGATACCTAGAAAACCAGACTGGAAAAAATATCATGCATCATGTGAGCCAGCTTCATTGTTTCTCTTTGGAATTCATTTGCACCAGTTTTACACACATGACGGGTAAATTCAATGAAATATTTATACGGGGATCCATTTCAAATTACATTTTTCAATAAGAATTGTTGCATTGAGCCTGAAGGACAAAGTGACTGACATCAGAATGTAAATACTGCATTGATTTTTGAGGCTCAACACACACAGACATCACAGCCTGGCTGACATTTCATGCTATTCGATCCAGGTATCCAGAAAATGAAAGCTTGAATGAGGGCTGAGATTCCAACAGAGAGAAAAGCAAGTTGAAAGCATTTGAAACCTTGGGCACACACGTACAACATCGTTTGACGATTTATTTGATTATTTGCTGTTGGCCTTCCAGGAGACACTGTGTGTGTGTCTTTAAGCATGTGTTTAATATTGTTGGAGTTTAAAATTACTGTCTTATATTTAATGCTTTCCATTTGCATTCAATATTAATCAGAATGACAGTAATCATGCTCTGTGATCTGTGGTCATATCACTTTAAGGTGACACTAATCTTTGGAAAGCTCCAAATCTTTTGGAAAGTATAAATTCGAAAACATGTCTTCTCTCATGAACAACTTGTGAATTATGACATGTATGTCAGAATGTTGTTTATTGATGTTGTGAAACTCAAGTTATTCCATACAGTGATTTTAGGCCTTATATATTTTATACAGTGGCATTTGATTTGCTATCAGTTGGACCACAGGCATTCAAAATGGGAAATGACATCATCAATATAGGTTATAAAGATTATCTGTTGCCTTGACCCCAGAGTGGACTCACTAATCATTTCAGATTGTCCTGCAAACAGATGATAGCATTTGTTAATGACAGATGAGTAACTGAGTACTCAGCAATTACAATGACACTATACATATAGGAACAAAACATTAGATTGGATAAACTGGGGTCCCAAGAATCATTCTATTGGCTACACTAAAGAATAAAATAAAGTACTATACAATTAAATATAATACAAAAAAGACAAAATAAATAGTAACAAAGTAAAATTAATGTACAATTAAACCAAATACAATTAAAATAAAATACAATTAAAAAATAATTGTAAACAATAATGTAATCGAAAATTAAAGTAAAATAAATAAATAGTATCAAAGTAAAATTTTGTAAAATTAAATACAATTCAAAATATATAAAAATAAAATTGAAATTTTAAACTAAGTACAATTAAATTTAAAGTGCTGTTAGGGAGACAAAGGCATGACAAAGGTTATAACAACAAATCCTTTTAATGGTAATCCACACGAAGAAGAGGGTCTAACACACAGGGTAACATCAACAATACCAGACAAAGGAAGATAGGACAGACTACACTTTAAACACGGGAGCAAATGAAGATAATTAATGACACACACCTGAACTAAATGACACAATCAAACATGAGGGATGAAAACAGAAAAAAAGTCAAATGGAGTGTGACAATATAATAAATAAATATACAACACATTCAATTAAATTAAATCAAAAATAAAAACTGTAAAGTAGTGCTATTATAATTGTGAGACAGAAAGCCATTTGACAGATATCACAACCGGCCAAAACAGATACTCAATTCCTTTTCGCAATAATTTGAGCAGCAGTTTTGCATTGTAATTTTCAACTCAACAGTAATTAAGTGGATTGGTTACAAATTGTATTATATTTAGATTTTTTACAGGTAATGGAAAATGGAATGGAAAAATGGAAACGTGCCAAAAGCTGACTATATTCATTGTTAGTTTAATCACTCATCTCAGTGTTCACATGCCTGATGGTTATAACCCAAGGAATCAGAAACCATGTCTGGATTAAGTTTAAGTTTATTACAGCATTTACAGTAAGAGGTTTATATAGAGTGAGCAGGCTTATAACTATTGAGTGTTTGTTCAGAACCCAGGGGAAATGAGACAGAGCAGCTATGGAAGCTTGCTCTCTCTCTTTCTTTCTTTCTCTCTCTCTCTCTCTCACACACACACACACACACACACACACACACACACACACACACACACACGAGTAAGTAATAGTAATGGGTTGTAGTGCAACAGAGACTATTACAAAACATAACTATGGACGTTTCTGCTCCTTCACATATGCACTCCCTGCTACTCTAAGGGTCTTGACGTACCTTAACTTCATATTAAAAGCTTATTTACATACGCACGAACTATAATTCACTTTCTTTCTCATACACACAACCTTCCAAGCTCATTATGTCTTTGGCGTCAGTACACCATGTGGGTCACATCCTTTTGGCCCAAGAGACTTGTGGTCTGGTTGGACAAGGCCACGCTCATATACCGCCTGGGGGAACAGCTCATGTCAACCCCCCCCCCCCCCCCCCCGCACACACAGTCTCTGGTTCAAACCGGGACACTGACCTAACTAACCCTTAATCAGCTTAAAATGCGTCAGTCTTACTTTACCACTCGCCCAGTGTAAAGCTCACAGCCAGCGCAGACCTCACGGCGCTGATCCACTTGTCCGACACGACTGTTGCGTGGTGTCGCGACGCCTCCCCACATTTGTACGTTGATGGGCGTTCCTCTGTTTGCCGCTATGGGCGTGGTTTAACCCTAACCCTAACCATCCTAATGTTACCTGCTATCATAAATACTACTAGCATATGAACCCGTTTCTGCAGATGTACATATGCTGTCTGCTATGAATCAATTAACATTTTATTGAACACAATACAAACTCATAAAACCCACCAGGGACTCCAACGACCTCTGCCACCCTTCTCCATGCGGAACTGCGTAGCTCGTTGTCCCTATATGACAATAAAGTCGGATCATATAAATTAGGGAATCCTGCGACAGCCACAATCAGTTTCTCCTCCATTTTGTACTCTGGAACTAATATAAAGTTTCCGCGCATTTTTGAAGTAGGATGTGACCTGCGAAGAGACTTCCCTCCGTCTCCATATGCTCTACTTCTATTGGATAGACGCGCCGCGTTTGACGGACTTCATTTGCATAAAGATGGGCATCGGCCAGCTTTTTGACGCGCAGCACTTTTTCAAATGAAGCGCCGCCTTCCCGGAATGCTTTGCGGGTGCGACAAAGTCACGTGACGTCACCCATAGGAATATAGTGGAGCGCGGCGCGACAGAAGTGTCGCACGGACAATTGGATCAGCGCCGTCAGTCTCACGGCCCCTTTCTTCCCCTCTCTGAGCACGAGTCTGAATCTTACATAACAGGACAATTCTTCCCCAAAGCCCCCTCATTCTAAGGAATTAGACCACTGGAATGCATTAAAAAGCCTTTGCTGAGAGCAATGAAAGACCTGCTGTATCCTCTGTTCAGAGAAATGTTATTTGGTAGAATGATTTTCTTTTTTTGTTTGATGTATGCCTTTAATTTTGCCAGAAAGTAAAGTGGGAGTGAATGTTCAGTAAGGGGAATGATACAAGATGGGATCAGTAAATGATTTAGTCTGGAATGTGAACATTGCGAACATGTGCAATACCAAAAATATGGGTCCAAAAAAAATCTGGTCGATAACTATTTTAGGCTATTTATTACTTTTAAATATATTTATTTATAAATATACATTTATTTATAAAAAAATCTCACAGGCCCCAAACATTGAATTGCAAAGTCTGTGAGATTTCTCAATGTTTTTGAAAGAAGTCTCTTATGCTCACCAAGTCTGCATTTATTATTCAAAAAAACTGTAAAAACATCATTATAAAACTGTATTACAAATGAACTTTATTTAATATAGCTTTTTTTAACTGTTATAAAACAGTTAGTTAGTTTTCTGTTAGAAACACACACACACTTGAAAGACATATTTCTGGCTGGTAAAATTTCCCAATTCACCCACCATTGGCAGGTGTGGCAAAAAGTTAATTTTGGGCCCTGTGCAAAAGCCACTGTGCCACAGCTCTAACAAATTACAGTGGTTTTTTTTTCTTGTTTGTTTTTTTTAACAACACACAACTAAATTGAGCTCTCTTAGAAGGATAGTTCACCCACAAATGAAAATTCTCTCATCATTTCCTCTCACGTTGTGCCAAACCCTTCTTCTGTGGAACACAGTATAGATCTTTTATTTGCCAATACAATGAAAGTCAATGGAGTCCAGTGAAGTTTTGTATTCTTTAGATTTTCATTGTATAGGAAAAACCTTCATCAAAATATCTCCTACAGGTTACAGTCATACAGGTTTGGTATAATATGTGGGTGAGTAAATGATGACAGTTTTCATTTAGTAGGTAAGCCGTGATGAATTATGAGGGACTACAGGGAGTCCTGCACAACATAATATCACAGCATGTAGGAGGCAGACAGCAAAGAGAGCAGGCCAGACGTCTGAACCAAAACATCAAAGCTTAATCAGACAACTGATTTGATCGGACTCTCTGCTTGCTTCCAGGTCCAAATCAGAGAGGGAAAGAAAAAGGGCCTGAATGCTGGTTAGGGCAAAGTTGTAAGACTTCCCTGGGCCTCTTCGCTGGAGAATTACACTGATGAAATAGATTTCTTCTAATGAGGGGAATGAGTAGGGGTGGGAATAACAGTAAAAGAATTTGAGGCTTTTGGAATTTGCTTAAAAATCCATAGGTAGTGTTCAAGGAAACACACTAGGAGAGATCATGTTTAGATACCCTTGTTTAAACATTGAATAGGCAATGGGTGCTTTCATTGGACTTAAAAAAAAGTGTCATTGCAAGTATGTGCCTTTGGAAATAAATTTTGCACTGTAGCACATTAAGGAGGGGTATAGATTCAATAAACACATAGAGGAGATAACAAATAGCTACAGAACTAGAAAATGACGTTGTCAAATTAACCTGATTGAATGAAATAGACTGTTTCTGGTCTGTGAAGCCACATTATACACATAATTTTCCAAGACAGTTTTCCAAAACAATACAAGTTGTCAAGATGAATGTCACACAAGTACCAGTAAATGTTGGCAAAACTTCAAAATAAAGTGATTGCAGAATACATTTAGTACATTTACATGTACCATTATTAAAGCTAAAGTCTAATTTCTGCACCATTAGAATCACCAAGTGGAATTGCAAAGGCAACCATTCTTTTACAAGACATTTTCCCATCAGTTTGTCAAACAGATAACATCACCATAAAAGCATTCTACTGGCAAAACTGCTGAAGTGTAATAGCTGGTCATTGATGAAAAATAAATAAATAAAACTTCTCTTTTAGAGGCAAAAGATAACATTTTATAATAGCACAAGTGTATTAAACTGAACACAGGGACAATAATGAACATTACAAAAAAAAAAAAAAAACAATGTATATAAAATACATGACTTTCTTACAACTGTCATATTAAGTTGGAATAAATAAAAAATTTAAATAATTGAAAATTACACACATGACCCTTATCAACTAGAATCTTGGTGTGGAGAATGAGTGAGAAAGATTATTTATTGTAAAAGTGTAGGACCCAGAGATGAGGACAAGTAACATTAAAGTGTGTGCCATGAAAGCTGATGCTATAGAATGTACACCTCAAAAGTGACGATAATGCAAATTAACTGCTTATACTTCAAACAAACAGTGTGTCAAGGAGATTAGATTGCACCAGTATGAAGAGATTCCACTGGTTTCAAGAGATTCCACAAAGTGGACTGATGAAAGAGCATGCTACACATCTGTATGTCCCAGTCAGCCTTACAGACATTCAGTGACAAGGACAATATAGGACTCCTGCTTTTCACACACATTCAAAGTATAACCTACAACAAGATATGCCTTGTAGAATAGTAAAGACGCATTATACAGGGCTCACTCAGGGATCAAGGAGAGAAAAGGAAATTCAGTTGCTCTACTGGGAAACAAGGCTTTAGATTCTTGTTCGCTTATATCTCAGAAAGCTCTCTGTGAATTTCAAAAGAATGTTAACATGGTAGGTTGCTTTTGTTTCCCACACAAACCAAATCCTTCGCTGAGGACGCAGGAATTAAGTCCAAAAGATGGGGTTTTCCTCTGTGCCTGGTTCAGAGGGAGGACATCTGCTTTTAGCAAGGCTTGGATTTCCCACAAAGCTCCCTGGGTATCATTTGCTATGTTAATCCATGTATGGGAGTACTTCATCCAGGAAAGAGATATCCACCACTCCAGCACAATGGGTAGATACTGTAATGTAATGTTACCTGATCCTCTTGTTTTAATTCAAAACATACAGAATGGTATTCCGAAATATGAAATAAAATAAAAAATAAAAACATAATATCCAAAGACTCTCAGACAGCACAATGATGCAGCTAACTGGTCGTTCTTCATAATATAATGTGAATCAGTGTTTGAAAAAAAGATTTTTCCCAAAAAGCTAACTTGCTCTTTCGCAACATAAATTATTTTTTTTTTTGTGATGCCTTACTCTTACCTTTATGAGCAAAAATGACGGCATATCCACAAAAACAAAAACAATGAAAGTGATTGCGCTGGTGTCTCCATGACCTGCAGTGTGCACTTTAGCTTGCACTCTCCGCACAAACTATTGGAAATAGCGCACATTTATCTAGGTTTAATGTTTAAACATGCTTGAACTGTTTTATATCTATAGATTTTATTTTAGGCAAGTCGTGATGATTTGAGTAGACTAAATTGATCAAACATAGGTTCAATGTCTGCCGCTGGCCACTTGGTCGTAAAAAAAAACCTTATATTTAATGATAAAAAATATGTTACTATTAGACATACGAACAAGAGTGAGTGTGCACATGTTAAAATTAAATATTATTTTCAAATGGTGTAAATTTATTACTACTTCATATGAAGAGTTCAGATGCAAATTTTTCTTCTAAAATGAACATTTTTATCAGGCTTCCATGTGTAGCTTCAGTAATTTCACTTTAATGGTAGTGAATAGTTTCTTTTCTTTCCCATTAAAGTAAAATAACTGAACATAAACATTGGAGCATGAGAAAAGAATCATTTTAGGAGAAAATGTTGGATGGCACTTAGAGGCTTTTGCATCTGAACTCTTCATATATAACTGTCTGCAAGACTAGAACTCATTTTAGCATTCTTATTTACTTATTTAATTGCTTTATTATTATTATTATGCAGTAGATCCTCATGAGCGTGTGCAAGACCGTAATTTGTGCGCAAGAATGTCAGTGAGCACGGCATCACAATTGATCAGATGCGTGTTAAATTTGCGTTTGTTACCATAGCAACCCCCCCCCCCCCCCACACACACACAAAACTGTAGAGGGCCACGTATGTCAACTTCGCACAGGGCCTCGCACCCCCCTTGCAACGGCCCTGTTGGTATTCATGTGCCACCAGGTGAACAGATCAATACAATCAAATGAAAAGCCCTGTCAGTATCTGCTCGAACTCTCTGGAGAGAGTACTGGAGGTCAGATGGATAGAAAGAGGAAGGAGGGTAGCCATAGCTCTCAGCCAGACGTCTGGGCTCGCGTGAGAGGTCGGGAGAGAAAGCACGCGATGGAGTCCCTCGCCTAAAGAGCAACCACTCGCAACCTCTCTTTTCCTCTCATGCACAAACGCACGCACGCACACGCACAGGCACACGCATACGCACACACACACACACACACACACACACACACACACACACACACACACACACACACACACACACACACACATATATGAACACATTTTTACACACTGCACGGCAAGGACAATTTGCACTGGTTTACAGTGCAGCCTGTCAGAAGCAATGGCTTAGCTTGTCACTCTGGCATGATGGCTGCCGCTCTGGGACCTCCTGTCCAATGAATCCTTATGGTCCTGAACTCCTCCCAACCCTGCTGTAGAGTGGTGTCAAACATGCACGCAAGCTGTGGTAAAAGACAGACGCTCCAGTGAAGCAGGAAATGTGTATGTTTTCTTTACAGTGATGATGTCGTCAAAAAATGTCCAGAGACAGTGTCTATCGAATGTGGTCCTGTCAAGAGACTTGACTACAGAAACAAGCAACATACTATTATAAATGTTGAAAATGCTTCAGCTTCACAGTATACTTCTTTCTTTGACTTGACAGCTGAATGAAAATTAGATGTGAAGCTATTAAATAGGACATTGTGACACATCTAAGCCAAGTGTACATTACCGTTAAGCCTTGTCTAGACAGAAAATCTAGTGTTTGACCCATGATAGCTGTGTATAGACTGTCAGCCAGAGGAAAAACAAAAACAAATTTTGCATCATGTTCATTATTTACTTTTTCTACTAAGTAGAAAAAAATGAAATAGTATTTCCTTGAAACGTACTCTAATAGCCTTTACTTTATTTAAAACTTCAAAACAAAACACATTTTTTTACAGGATATTAAACTGAACACACAGAATTAAATTATTTACAAATAATTTATTTAGTTTTATTATATATTTAGTTAAATATATGGTAAAATATGGTGTTTGTTGGGTGTTATGAATGTTACCTATTACCTTTTCAATGAAAAACTCACTATTTAACACCATCTACTTTATTTACACCCTGTAAAGGTAAGGCGTTTTGCCAGCTACTATCCTTGCTTTTAGTCATAAACCTTTATCTGGACCATAAAGTATATCAGCTCCCTTCTTGTCCAAACACATCTTAACAATAAAACCCACAGGTAATCCAAAGATCATAAAAAAAAAAGATAAAAAGAGTAAGCCCTTTAGAACCTACAGAAATCCAGAAGCCTTAAAATTCTCAGATGTAAAGGCTCTTGAGCTGACTTGGTAAACAAATTTGTGGTGTAGCATACTAGTTAGGTCAGTATTGGCTAGATTTCACTTTGAGTGCCACAGTCAGCATCAGTAGGCAGTATTTTTTTTACCTGTTGTCCCAGAGCCACTTCAAGGAAAATTAAACATGAATCAGTAAGCCAGGTCATTTGAGGATAATCAGATTGATTTCAAGACCAAGCTCATTCTGGTGGTACCTGTGAGATTCTGGCTTTTGTATCTTCATAAGCCATGCATCAAGGTAGGTTCATTTGAGAGAAATCTTGTGAGTATATCAGGATTAAAGTGCAAAAGTGTGTGCGTGTTTCTGGATGTGTGGCAAGTGTGCTCTCTTAGTCCCTTTCTCTAGCTCACTCTCAATCCTATCACCTCTCTCCATGAACCATTTACCAACCAATCTCCGAGTCCAAACCAATCATTTAATTGACCAGTACTAGACCCTACTAATACTCTCAAGGTATTAAAGGTAAGGTATTAAAGAGTTCTCAATCTGAGCCTCTTATTGTCTTTGCATAGTTGCACCAAGAAGACAGAGGTAGAAGTAAAGATCATTAAAGTAGTTAAGTTGGCTTCCACCATTAACAGTTGGATCTTGATGGATTAACATTATCGTTCAATATGACTGAATGGAATTAAGCAATTTGCCATCTTAGCAATCTTCTGTGAACTTGTCAGCTGGCTTTGGTATAGTAAGCCCCTTTGACTTAAGATTTTATATGGGTTGGGTATTAAGAAGGGACATTGTTAATTGTATAAGGAGGCCGTATTCGTTCCCTTTGCTGATAAGAAGAAAATCTAATAATTATCATCAAAACAATTTTCATTTGTCTTTTATAAAACAAACAAACAAACACTTAAATTAAATACACTTGGTTTATTTTAAAATGCAAATATCAGATGGCAATTGCAAGAGAGTTAGAGAAAAGAGTCAATGTGAACACTGAAAAAAAAAAAAAAACAAGAATCTACATTGAAAGAACAACATATTTTGTCTTTTGATGTTTATCTCAGGAGTGTCCAAACCAGTGTCCTGAACGGCCAAAGTTTGGCTCCAACCCTAATTAAACACACCTGAACCAGTTAATCAAGGTTTTCAGACTCACTAGAAACTTCCAACTTCCAAGTGTGTTGGAGCTGGTTGGAGGTAAACTCTTCAGGGTGTTGGCCCAGTAGCAGGATTGGACACCCCTATCTTGATCTAGCTTAGGTTCAAGGTAGGACATCTTGGATCTACAACAAACCATGCAATCAGTAGGTTGTACTAGCTTAAAATGTTCAAGCTTGGTTTTTTTTGCCATCTTAAACCACATAGAAACCATCTACTGTGTTCCAAAACATGCTTAAGTATGATTTTCCCAACAGGAAAAGCATTAAAAAGACCACCAATGTCGATATTTCTCTTCCTTTAGTTCATGCAGTGTAAACCTAGGTGACCTCAGCAATGTACTGTAATCCACAAGTAAACAAACAAAGCAGATATATTTGGGAAGATACACTGAAAGAAGCTTGGCACACCACTGGCCACGCACTAGTGCTGCATGTTTCTGTAAGTATACAGTACACGCAGCACCACATTCTATTCATGTAGCACTTGCTGTTAATGCTGCAATACGTCATTGAGGGTGCAGCCTGGGAAAGAGCTGGTGGAACAGTGGCTCCAGGACTGAATAGTCTGAGGTTGAGGGGATTTTTTTCTCTCGAAATGTCTAACTCCCAACCAGGCCTCACCCTTACAAGACATCTCAAATACTAACAGTGTGGTGAAAGGATGGCTAAAACTTGTTATAAGACAGTTTGAGGTTGGGAGCAAAGTATTGGATTTATTGTTTTCAGTTGGCAAACATTGCTTCAGGTTTGCTTTACTTAACTAGAATTAGCTTGTTTAAAACCTTAATTAAAGGGGTCATATGATGCAGTTTTGAGTGTTACAAGCTCTTGGTGCATAAATAAGATCTATAAAGTTGCAAAGACTAAAGTCTCAAATCTAAAGAGATATTCTTCATAAAAGTTAACATTCAAACACCCCCCCCCCCCCTAAAACGGCTCGTTCTAACACACCCCCACATCTCTACGTCAATAACTTTTATTCTTGCTGTTGCCACTGCTGCCATGTTGTGGAGTCGCTGTGTGTTTCGTTTGTGAAAGCGAATCTACTTGTTTGGAATTCCAAAAGAAGACACGACTAGAAATCAGTGGTAAAGTTGTATTTTAACACTGTTCCAGAACAGTCCAACCCAAATATCCAGATTTTATGGTGGATGAGGACTGTTTCCTTAACCAGTAGCCTGCAATGCGTCTGTGGCACAACGGCTGTTTCTATAAAGCTGGGCAGTTCAAATGTTGCAAGGACAGTCTGGCGCTTCTGACTCACAGCTTGTAAGTACGTTATTTACATTTAAATAATTAGCCAACGATGATTCAAACGCAAACAAATGCCTTGTTTGTAATGGGTTTTATTGATTTTGTCTCATCTAGTGATGTCCGGATCGCGAACAAATCTTTCTATTTAACCGGATCTTCTTAGTGAACCAGTCAAACCAGTTCACTAAATGGAACTGAATCTTTTGAAACGGTTTGCTTTTCCAGTATGCATTAATTCACATATTACTTAAGTTATTTGGTTTATAAACGTGCCTTACACTCCCTCTGTCACAAAATAAACCAATATCCCGAGTTATTCAGTTACTCCTAACGGTCCAATGACTGAACTGCTAAAAAAGAACCAATGATGGGATGTGAACGAGCAGCTAGACTGAGTCTTGTGCTGCTGGCCTGGGAGACGGCATATGTTAGGGCATTTGGCCAATCACAACGTACCGGATAGCTGGCCAATCAAAGTACACCTCGCTTTTTCAGAACAATGATCCTTGTAAAAATCGTTGCGTTTCAGAAGGCGGGGCATTGAGGAGAAACAATGATGTGCATTATATGGAAAATAATGTTTTTTTTTAACCTTAAACCGCATAAACACATTGCATTACAGCAAAAACACAAAATAATATTATTTTTAGCAGCATCATATGACCCCTTTAAAAGTATTTTTATTTTAGAGTATAGCAATGCTAATAGTTCAACTTCCTTGCTTAGTAGTGAGGTGGTAACATTGCTGCACTGCAAAAATTGATTTGTCTTGTTATGCAGTACAAATATTTAAGTTTTCTTAAATCTAGATATATTTGCTTGGGGAAATTACTTATTAGATAATAAGTCTTGTTTTCTGAAAAATCTGTATAATATTAAATTTCTATATATATATATATATATATATATATATATATATATATATATATATATATATATATATATATATATGCATACATGCACACACACACGGTATATATGAAGAGTTTGGTTCCAAAATGCAATAAATCCATTGAATCAATATGAAAGTTATTTTTCATATCGAAACTGAAAACACATAAATTGGTAAGTGTATCCACATATGACAGCCTCTGAACTTGGTCAATACTAATCTTATATACAGGCACTGGACTAAAAATACATTCATCATTCATCACTCCCAAAATGAATTCAAGGGGTCATCTTGTTAATGCTATAAATTAATTACAGCGATAAAAGAAAATTTCATCAAGAACAAGAACATGAACAACAATATCACTTTAGACCACAGAATGACAGAATGATAATTCCAAAATGACATTTCCCTTATATTCAACTTCCAAAAGTGCGTTCATCTTTGCCACGTTACATTCATTTTGTTGACTAGTGCTATGTGCTGTATGCTTAGCTAATTTGTAGATGGTAGTCTAGCCAGTCAAAACGTTTGAGTATCTTACCCAGCACTGCTTAGTTAAAGTTTTTAATTAAGAATTGAATTAATCATGAACTTTGCTTAATGTTCAAAAGTACTACATATGCTAAAAATTTTAAAAAGGGAGAGAATAAATGAAACATGAAAAAGTTTTTGGTTAGGTTGCGTGCAATGTTGAGAACTGGTGGCTTCTTGAGAGTGCATTCTTCTCTGACAACATCATTAGGCCAAACAAGTGTGGCCTGGGAGAAGAGTTCTATCAATAAAGTACCAGAGACTAGAGACAGACTGCCAAAGCTTGCCCAAAGAGAGTGGCTGAGCTGTGGGTGCAAGCAGTGGCTGGAGGCTGGCCGAGAGCTACTTCCCAAGGGGGTTTGCTTGGAAACACACCCGGCTCTCGCTGCCTCACATTTCCTTGCTCCTTCCTCTCTTTATGACTCAGACTGTCGATGTACAAACAGAATCTTCCAAGTTCTATGTTTATACTACCCATCTGCAAATCACAATTTGGTTTTTACCACTGTACATGTGCTGCAAACACACATAAAGCAGCATAGTGAGTGGATAGCATGACAACAAAACAACATAGCCATAACAGCAAGTAGGGCAGAGTGAAGTCTGATGAGGCCCTCATGAAAGATGTTCCCCTGGCTTTGAGAAGCTGCTGGCATCCTGCTCATTTCTGTTCAAGCAGCGTGAGACAGCAGCTTTGATGACAGACCACAGAGTAAATTTCCATTAATCTAAAAGCAAACTCAGCTACAGCCACTGCAAAGCCAACCACAGAAGTCCCTCAAAGTTCCAAAAAGTGTCTAAAAAAATCAAAGCACAGATGGTACATTCTAAAACTATGCAGCTGTAGTTGATAGTATTTTTTTTTTAAATACTGGCTAAATGTGTGTGTATATATTTATTGGTAATTAAACAGTTAAAGTCAATAGTGATGTTTTGGATGTTTTAAATTACATGAGGGTAAATGAACACAAAGCATGCATTTCAAAATATGTTTCTTTGTATTCCATAGAAGATAGAGAGTAGAACAACATAAGGTTGGAAAAAAAAAACACCATTAAGGCTTTCTTCATAATTCTCATCAATGTTTTTGATATTTTGTCTGAAATTTTGCATTTCAGTGCTGTGCCTTATTCTTTAAAAAAATGTTCAAAGGAGACATTTGAAAAGTAAAGAACTATCCTAAGCACTTTCTATTGATTGTCAGCGTTTGTTGAACTTATCTCTATTCCACAAATAAGCACACACACACAAATACTCTTGCCTAAAGGCAAACATTTTGACACACAGCCAGACAGTACACACTGTAGTCTGAAAGCTGTGCACAGAACTACAAGAAACAAGTTTATAATCAGTTATATAGAGCTACTTGGCAGCAGAGTAGAAGGAGAAGAGAGATCATATTTATCCATTCTTGTATAACTCTGCTGGAGCATGGAGGAGGAGGGGGAGGTAAATGAGACTTTGCTGAAAGTTAGCTTTGACTCTGAAACTCAGAAAAAGTGGAACAAAGACATGGTGTGAGAATCTGCAGAGGAAGGAAGCCTCAGTCTAAGATCTGCTTAGGGGCCATCTCATGTGTTCTTTCCCTTCTCTCTTCCTCTATCCCTCTACCGTTCTTGTCTGCTCCTGAGGGTCATGACCATCACAATCCCCTTGACCATTTCATGGAAAAGGCACTCTCATTATAAAGTCTGGGACTGTCTTTTTTCATGTGTTTTTACCACACTAACAAAGCCCTGAGCATAGTGCTTGCCTTTTCACTCACTTTAACTGCATTAGAGTCCTTCAGCTCAAGAGCTTCAGCTTTCAGAACAGCCAACTACTATAAAATCATCTACTACAGATAATGAAGAAGCCATTGAAAGGTCTGTTTCTGATGCTAGAGCAGTCATGCATTTGAGAACAGTTTTAAAAGTTTTAAAAATTATTACTAGGGCTATCATTTTGATACATTCATTTAATTAAATGAAATAACAATAAAACAATTAACAACTCAGAATAACATCTAATCCATACAGTACTTGTAGATTCAGTGAAAAGGAATTGGAGCTATGCAGGCTTGAAGTTCCATCTTGTAAGTCCACAGCAAAGATTTTTCTGGCCTCTTACACATACACATTGGTTTTTGTGAATTGTGGGGACTTTCCATAGACTTCTATTGTTTTTATATTGACCAAACAATATTTTCTATCCCCTAACCCAACCCTAAATCTACCCCTTAACGAAAAACTTTATTTATTTTTTTTAATTTTTTTTATGGGAAATCAGGTTTTACTATCCTTGTGGGGACATTTGGTCATCATAAGTCTAGTTACTAATGCCCTAGTTGTTACCTATATGTATTTATAGTTAAAATCCTCTTCTAAGTTAAATACGTATCAAAATTCAGGTACAGAATTCAGGTAAGAAACTTGACTGCAGATGCTCCCAAAATGCTCTCAAATATCAATTGACAGCATAAAAAGCTATGTCCCAAAGCTTGCAAATAAATTATATCTGCTTTCCCAAGGAAGACACTATCTTTGCCTCTGTCTTGACTGCCTTCTTAAAGGGCACATCTTTGATAACACTCGACAAATCGGCCCCGGGGTTCTTCATTTGATAATTATCAGGCAATGTCATTGATGTAATTGGCACTCATTAGAGTACAGTAACTCTTTAACACTCAGCCCTTCTGAACTTTCATTTTAATGACACACACACATACATTTGTGGCTAGAAGGACTGGGACCTTACAGATGAGGGGGGTTATCATAATTACCACCATAATCAATTTCTCCTCCATCCTGTTATCGTTTCAGTAATTATTTGGGTGTTAATCAGGATTTATAGTAATTAATCATAGATCAACATGCGTCTCTCCATCAATTAATGTAAATAAGCAGCTGTGTGATGAGAGCCCAGTTTCATCAGCTGCTTTCAAATTTTTGATTAGGGGTTAGTGAGGGGGCCTAAGGGTATGTAACCCTACAGACATAGCAAAAGACTGGATTATTTTATGAGTTTTCAGAGGCTAATAATTGGTTAGCCAAACCCATAACTCGTGAAGTTCATTTTATTTCAGTTTAGATTAAAAAGGGGTGTAGTACTGTATTAAATGTAATTAATTTTTTCCATTACTGTGTTGTTGATATCAAAATATTAGTCCACCCAAAATTAAAATACACGTTTTGTAGCCTGTTTCTCACAAAAAGCATATAAAAGCAAATCTTACAGCTTCAGAAGACTTGAAATATAGCAGACGTTTAGACCAATACTTTTTTTTTTCTTAATTTTAGAAAATCATAATGATTTGGAATACTTGAAGGTGATAACATGGAAACAAGTATGGAGAAAAAAAAAACTTATGTGGGAGAGGAAAGAGACGATCTACTGTGTGATATCTTATCTAATTTCTGGTTTCAAAGCTAGCCATATTTCAACCATGTTCATACTTTTTTTTACAAAATTAGTTTAATTGCTTTCACAATGAACATATTTATGATGATTTTAATCAAACTGAATAAATGAATTTTGATACAGACATAGTAAATGCATTTGAAATATTATTATTTAACTAAAATCAAATAGATGGGTGTAGTTAGTAAACTATGCCCTGATTTTTTTGAGTGCAGAAATCTTATTGGTTTCATTTATGGATGGCACACAAAAAATATAAAACAAACAACTAAAATGATTTAAAGGGTTTTATGCCTGGATTTCCATGAATTATAGTCCAAGCCATCCTGTATAAAATCTGTTCTAATGCTGTTTTATAAAAATCATTGCTTTATTGTCTGATATGATTTTCAATGGTATAAAATATGTGACATTATTGTAATTGCACATATTTGTGCAGTACTACACATATCACTATTATTATTGGTTTCTGTGCTAATTTGTAATTTTAAATGCACCCCCCCCCAAACACACACATATATATATATATATATAGACATACATACACCAACCGTTGCTAATGTACCTATCAGGTAGGGCTGCACGATTAATCATATTTTCATCTCGATTATGATATCCACCTTTCTTAATCAATAAAAAAAAATTGTCACGATATTGGTCGGCTCGTCATTTATCCTAAAACGTGTTTTTAATTTGGCATTTGCGCTGTCTTTCATTGCTAACAAGTCTTCACTAGCTTTTCTTTCTTTAAGGATACACTTTCTGCCCGGTGTTTTATTTCATTTGTGCAATCTGGCAACCCTGTGCGCACTCACTGATGGCGGGACAAGCGCTGATGATGATATGAAAACCATACATACGAGTTTAGCGATCTCTCCACAGCGATATTCTGCTTACATGAAAGTGTCATATAGACAATGTGTGTTTTTCCACAAGCCATTTGTACTGTTTGTGTTACCAGTTGTGCCATGATCAAACTTTCACGGAGTTAAAAATTTTTTAATCTACTGTGTTTGAGGATTAAATGTGCTTTTCCTACCTGTAAAACTGCAGCGGGGAAAAATGTACATAAATTGGTACATAAAAATTGTACATAAAAAAAGGTACATATGTTTCTAAAGTTTTCGAGTTGAAATGTGTCATTTTATTAGTTCAGCGTGTATTAACGATCTTTGAGAAAAATTAACTGTGCGATTTTAGTGACTTTTTCCCATTTGTGAACCAATTGTCACTTAGAAAATGTAATGTGAATACAGATGACAAAACACTAACCAAAACCATGAGTTTTGTATTATCATAGTTGGTTAAATGAATTCAGTCTACAGTCAGTGATGGTTGGTTAAAGGACACATGAAATGTTATTGCATTTCCCTGCTGAAAAAAAAACACTAAGCTGGTTGACTCTTAGTTGGTCACCCAGCCTGGCCTTTGCTGGTCAAAAGGCTGGTTTTAGAGGGGTGACTAGCTGAAACAACCAGCGAAAACCAGCTTGACCAAGGTGGAAGACCAGCTTAAAGGTAAGTTTAGGCTGTTTTCAGCAGTTTTTTTCAGCAGGATAGAATAATCATTATAAATAATCGTTATTATAATTTTAATCAAAATAATTGTGATTATCAGTTTAACCATTATCATGCAGCCCTAGTCTGGAGGCCTGCTAAAGACATGCCATTAGACTATGCCCCGACATTCTAATTATAAATCCATAATTCTTCATGATATGAGTTCCTAGAGCTTCTTCTATTCTCTACTATCATCAATAGACAGGTCTCTAACACCAAGGATTCATAAACTTTGCAAAAAAGCTTCTTACTGGCCTACAAGACCAAATCTGTAAACACAAAAAAAACATGTAAACACTATTTCAACACGTCACTCACCGTCTGAAACATAATTCAACCCCAGACCCAGTAAAACCTTGTTCAACTGCTTTGAAAGCCCTGATTGGATTCAGAGGGAGCCTCTTTCAATTTCTAAGTAATGAAATCCAAACTCATTAGCACAGGGAGAATCCCTTTTAGCCAACCATGCAGAATGCCCCATTACAGCCAGTCAGATTAAGACTCTAGAACAGGTCTAGGACTATGCACCACAGAGCTCCAGCACTGCTTAGATAAATCGGGTTTAGCCTTTTCCAACATTAACTGTATTTGGATTTGCATTACAATGTTGCAACTAAAGAATTACCCATTTCCTGCAATCTCAAAATCTGCCTGACCAATCAAATAAACTTATTAGAGCTGTAATCGGGCCATAAAAGTTAGGCCCAACAGGACCCGAGCCCGACAAGTACATTTTGATTGACAGCTTTTTAAAAGCCTAAACCCGTTTACAGCCCAACATTATTCAAATGTGCGCACACACACAACTCTTTTGCCTTTTGTAAAGAATGAGTCATTTATACATGTTTTAACAATTTATTCATAACTAACGTAGACTAGACCACTTGGAAGTTGGAATAAAGAAATAAAATAAGTCCTCTGTAACATCGTAACATCGCAGCACTCTAAATAGGCATAGGCTCATTCAGCCTATAAATAGACCAATGCACCAATAAAAACGAGTCTTTTTTTAACAAATTAAATTAAGATACATTTTAAATTAAGATGGGTATTTGGCAGTAATGAAAATAAGATAAAGGCTCTGCCGGATTTGCTTCGCCACTAGCAGCTGACATTTATTAAAAGAATAATGCCAACATTAGCGTAAATTTGCCTTGATTGTAAACATGTACAACAAAAAGCCAGATGTGTCAAAATATTGGATCAGTGCATTGGGCCTTGCTGTGTCAATTCAGCGTAATAGATCTTCTGCTATCTATTAAGTTGTTAATATTAATTAAGTAAGGCATAATAAATATCCAGCCGGTTGTTATTGCGGATTAACCCCCAACAGGGTGATCAGGACCCCGATGCGAACCGGAGGCAGGGTGTGCTACTGTACAACAGAGTAATGGACAGGATATTTTTCTAGGCTCCTCATGAAGTGAAGCTCGCTGGGAATAAAGTGCTTCTGTTCCATCAGCAATAAGCCATTCAATAAAGAGTATCATGTTGCACATTCATGGCAGGAGCTGCTGGAGATGTCAGACCCCACAGGGAGAGGTTTTTATTGTGAGCTCAAGCGCTTCTGTGATGCTAAATCGGCACACTGCCTCCCATGCCCTTGTGCTCAGCCCACATCAGATGGGAAGAGGCTCGGATGCCTTACGTTCAATGCATTCAGGGGTGAGGCAGCTGGGAAACACAATTACTGTGTGAAATATTTTTGAATATAGAAACAATGCTGTGCTGAACATTAAGTGTGCTACACATTAAGTTAACCACACTTTAAGTGTATGCATTAAATGCATGTCTTTGCATTATTTAACTAAAAATATGTGCTATTATTTTCAAGAAATACAGCTCAAACACTTTAATCAAATCCTTTAAAAAAAAAAAAAGGTTAGGTTTAAAATGATATAACACAGATATACTGCTAAAACAACAACAACAACAAAACAAATAAATGCATCTAAGGCAATGATATTAAGACATTTGAAGTGTCATTTCAACCCAGCACGACTGTCATCGTGAGAAAACCCTGGAGGAAGAAAATATAGGGGGATCAAAAATAGAGTGGTTGTGCACTCACGGGTCAAATCAACTTGACCTTTGACACCTAAGATGAAAACCATTCAAAAGAGACATGGTCATATGGTCATGGCCATGTTATCATGTGTGTGTGTGTCTGAGGGCAGCAGGGATGAGAGAGACAGCTGGTCTAAGCCAAAGGCTATATGCCAGGCTGCCAGATATGACATCATGTTTTTGCTCAGTACCTAGCATGAGATATGCATTACAAATTTTCATGAACATATAAATGAGACTAGTTTTACCAGGTTTGATTTATGACCAGCCAATATGCACCTTCCCTCCTACTTTTTGTACCATACTTGTTAATAGACAAAATAAATAATAATTAAAAAAGAAAAACAAAACAAAGATTTATCTTAAATAAACTAGTAATTTTAAACATTTGGACATATAATATTTTATGGAAGAAAATAAAAGATAAAAAGAAAAGAAAAATACACTTGGTCATAGATTAAAATAAAATAAAATACCCAAATGCTTAATATTCACAAAAACTTACAACAACTTATTGCCCTGAGCTAAAACTAAAATATGATATCAACAATTTAAAAAAGAAAGCATATAATCATTAGTACTCCTTTGAGAGCAAATTTCATTATCCATGCTTCTTCACAAGGGGACAGAGCAATGTATACAGACCACACTTGTGGGTGTGCACATGTGTGTCTCTCTCTGTGTGTATGGGTGTTTATGAGGCACAAATGCGGGGCAAACAGTGTGAATGTATGTGTAAGAGCAGGGCTGTGTTAAAGCTGTGTGTGAGGTCTCAGGGTCTCTGTGTGTGCATGTGTTTGTGAGACTGAGATGTCAATGTGTTCCTGCTTCCATCTTGCCACCCTGACCATTACGATCCCCCAGCTGCCTATAAACCTTTCCACCGATGAGAGGAAAGGTGAGGCAGCTGTTTTATTGAAATGTGAAGAAAAATTAGAGCTGTTTCTACACATCTCAGCTCAGGACAATATCAGGGCCCATTTCACATCTTCATACGGGCTAACCTTGACCCCCTGCTCTAAGGGCTTGCTAAAGGCCCATAATGTCACACCATTATTCTCCCCAGGATAGAATGAGATGGTATCGGAGACAGTGCAGATGACCCGATAAACTGCGCTCCACACACTACTTGGCCACATAAAAGCCGTAAAACCCCAGCTCGGGACTGAGCCTCGTAAATCACGCAGCATTAGGGCCTCACTCACAGAGGACAAAGCCTCCGCTGCTCATTTATGCAGTGTTGAGCTGAAGTTATTCAGTCTTGCTAGTTTGAATTTCATCTCTTCTCTACTCTACTGCTCCTCTGCCTCTCAGGTAGCACACGTGTGTCACGGCAAACATCTTTTGACAGCTTGTTCCTGTCTCACCCTTCATCTCTTCACATGCCAGTTTCTGACATGCTTACGTGATGATGTCAAACCTAAAGCTCATGGGTTTAAAGGCAACTTCCTGTTATTAATATTTCAGTCTTTAGTGTTATACTATGTACTACAGGTCAAGGATATTTACATTAACTAACACTATAATAATAATAAGAAGAAAACTTCAACTTATCTTATCTCAGCTAGTTGCCTCTAATTTTTGTTTAAGTACTAAAATATCTAAAACTGAAAACTAAATCTTAATAAAAAAACGTAATATATATACTACATAGACATATACATAGACTCTATTTAAAACAAAAACATATAAAAGTGGCAAAAACTGTAATAATATGGATCAATGAAAAGAAAAATATACACACACACACACACACACACACACACACACACACACACACACACACACACACACACACACACACACACACACACATATATATATATATATATATATATACAGTACAGACCAAAAGTTTGGACACACCTTCTCATTCAAAGAGTTTTCTTTATTTTCATGACTATGAAAATTGTAGAGTCACACTGAAGGCATCAAAACTATGAATTAACACATGTGGAATTATATATGGAATTATATGCATAACAAAAAAGTGTGAAAAAACTGAAAATATGTCATATTCTAGGTTCTTCAAAGTAGCCACCTTTTGCTTTGATTAATGCTTTGCACACTCTTGGCATTCTCTTGATGAGCTTCAAGAGGTAGTCACCTGAAATGGTCTTCCAACAGTCTTGAAGGAGTTCCCCGAGAGATGCTTAGCACTTGTTGGCCCTTTTGCCTTCAGTCTGTGGTCCAGCTCACCCCTAAACCATCTCGATTGGGTTCAGGTCCGGTGACTGTGGAGGCCAGGTCATCTGGCGCAGCACCCCATCACTCTCCTTCTTGGTCAAATAGCCCTTGATGCCTTCAGTGTGACTACAATTTTCATAGACATGAAAATAAAGAAAACTCTTTGAATGAGAAGGTGTGTCCAAACTCTGGTCTGTACTGTATATATATATATATATATATGTTTTTACGTTCTTCTACAGTGAGTACAGGAAATTCAAACTCAAACTGTATTTGAGCTTGAAACCCTCGTACTTGCCTTAGTCTATCTCTCCATCCCTCCCTCTCTCTTTCTTCTATTTGCTCGATCATCCACATGTTCCCAGTGGAAAAGAGTTATACAAGGCCTTGCACTTCAAAAGGCAGTGCTAAAACTGTAAGCGAGGCATAACAAACAAGTGCAACAAATATATGCATTAGAGTTGACATATGCTGATGAAACCGAGTCAAAACACTCTGAAAGCCACAGATGGTTTGGAGCACATGCCCTCATTTATGACTGACCGAAAGGCTGAGATTTTTTTGTTTGTTTGTTTGTTTGTTTTTGATGAATCTTTTAAGCACATGCGTAGACAAAAACCGAGTAGGCTACTATGGTATTACATTATATTCTATGGTATTACATTATATTATATTATTATATTCTATAAAAGCACTATTTATTTGCTCTGCCATTTGCACTAATCCCAATACAAATATAACCAATATTATTTAATTCACATTCATCATAAAATATGTGTGTTTTCTCTTTATTATGACAGGTGGTCTAATAAGTTTGTTAAAGGGGTCATATGACGTTGCTAAAAAGAACATTAATTTGTGTATTTGGTGAAATGCAATGTGTTTATGCGATTTAAGGTAAAAAAATAAAAATTCCACATAATGTGCATTATTGTTTCTCCTTTATGCCCCGCCTTTCTGAAACACGTTGATAAACTGCATAAACATAAAACCATGTCTGGAGAAATGACAAACAAAAAGCGCTACGCTACACTGCTCAAAACTCGGGTTTGAATAATCAAATGGCGAATTATTTAGTCAGAAGTGCCAGACTGTCCTTGCAAAGTTGGAACTGAGGAACAGCCAGTGGTCTGAGTTAGTTGCGGCTGGTGGGCTTGAGAACGGCATGACTGGTGGGCAACCACATGTGACGACCCCGGGCTGGACTCCACTTCGTCCACGGTGAAAGCCGATCTGGCGATTTACAGCGTGAAGTTGATGTATTTCCTCAGCGACAAGCACGGATCAGCTCATGTCATGACGAAGCAGATATCATGCTCATTTGGAAGGCAAAACAAAGTAATTTCCCTTTTACAACGAAACAGCCTCTCCACAAGAACGGTGGCAGCAACAATACTAGAGCGAGAATCAAAGTTATGCCTCCTTTCTTTGCGGTGTTATGCAAATCTTCCCACATTGTGATGTAGATATGTGGGGGCGTGTTAAAATGAGCCATTTAAAGTAGGAGTGGTTGACTCTTACATTTTATAAACAATATCTCTCTGGATTTGAGACTTTAGTCTTTGCAATTTTACAGATCTTCATTATACACCGAGAGCTTGTAACACTCCAAAGAGAAAGGTAAAACTGATCAATTTACCCAACTGACAAGCTTAAAAAGTTACCAAAAGTAATTTCACAACAAAATGTCACAGAAAAGCTTTTAAAGCATGAAACTACATGTAAAATTGTCAACAAATTTATGATATAGCACAATGAGATATAGTGACTCTCTCAGACTATACAAAAATCAGAAGTCTTAACATAAAAGATATCAGATTGAGGACGGCGATCATTTAGTCCTTTCCATCCCAAGATAATACTGATACTCTGTTCTTTCCTGTTCTTTTCCTTCTTTTTTATTGTCTGCCAATTTTATTTGTTGGCAAAGTGCCAGTATATCTGCATATGACATTTCTGCATGTGTGCGAGTAATTTGTTATATTAATTGGTCCGGATTTTCTCTCCAACTCTGCCCCTGAAGAGACAGAGCAAGACACAGAGAAAATAAAAAAGAGGAAGGGGGAAGAGAGAGAGAAAGAGTCAAGGTCGAATAGCTGTGTGTTAGGATTTATTTGCTTTTTATGGTGGTATAAATTCTTTTGTGACAAACACTTACTCACATTCATAAACGCACAAAAACATTGCTTACTCTTTTCATGCACGACTGTCCACTGGGCCTTTTCTGAGTCTTTACAAGCGTTTTTTTTTCTTTGTTTTTTTTTTACACAATCAGATTCTGTGAGGAAATCCGTTCTTTTGTCTATATGTAAATCTGACCAAATAAATCCTCATGCGTACAGCATATGATGTCATGGCTGAGCAAACGCATAATTGGATGAGAGACAATGAAGTAACCGGTAAGCTGATGGCAGAGGTGATGTAAATTCATTAAGTGCGTACACATAATTTCTGGATAAACATATACAAATGAAGTACGTACTGTACATGTAAACCAGTCTCCATGATAATGAGCTTTGCTTGTCTAAGGAGCACAGACCCTAAGGTTTCCCAACTCATATACTGACCTGGGGTTAGTCACTATGTACACAATCAGAATGAAGCTTTTAGAAACAGACAAATCTTAGCTAACCCTGAGATAGCAGCTTCGCTGGTCATATCCATCCCTAACAACTTGTAATGTATTGATGGTTTTTGGGTCACTTTTTAATGGAAAGTCTCTCATTTCAAAACCACATAGCATATGTGAGCAAGCTAAGCTGGCAGCAAAAAGTTCATGTGTGTGTATCCCAGATACATATAAAGTAGAACTACTGCCTTAGCACAACAGAAGGACTGTCAGGCCAAATCATTAGGATTAAAATCATCTGCTCATTTAAAAAAAAAAGAGAAAAAAATCCTAGTGGTTGAGAAACACTCATGAAACAGACCTTGAGGGAAACCTAAGGACCGCTAATGCACAGCTACCGATAACAAGACAAACATAAACAGTAACATAGCTGCGCCCTTGGCCGTGTCAGGAATCATGGTTTAGGGTTCACATAAAGTGATGGTGAATAACTGCACACTGGGTATTGCAGTGCCAAAAGCATTCTCATTCAAATTATTTTTGTGAAATAAACATTTAAAAGAAAGTTTGGGCTACTCTGAATTTGCATTATTGTGCCATTTCAAATGAAGCATTGAATGCTCAGTATAAGAACAACTAACAGCTTATCCCAGTCAACATGCAGACATACTACTAGATACTAAATCCTCTTTTTTTTAAGTATAGCACTTAAAAGATCCCCAAATCAGATGCATTCTTGTCTGTGCTGGACAGTAAGGATTTTTATGTGCAGACGCTGTTCCATCATATTTAATATGTGTAAAAGTACTGGGCAGATAGTACTGAGTGTCCACACCGGCCATTTCATATCAAATATTTGTGTAAGATTACGTGGCAAATAGCCAGAGGAAATGATCCAGAATGTGTGTGTGTCTGCAGGGGTTTACATTGCTAAACTTAAGAAACCAGTTGTGAACCATGTTTGAAGACATTAGCTAAATCTGACACAACCTCCCTTTGGGGACATTTGGGCATGTGCTCATTTAAAAAAGTTTTTTATTTTTAATAAATATAGCATGTTTTTATTTGTAATTTAAAAATAGTATGTTTTCTTTTGGATTTATATTTACAGTAGTTTAGTTTATAGTAGTTAAAATTAGCTTTACATTTAAAAAAACAACAGTGTGTAAGTACGCGGATGATTTAATTATAACAAATTGTTTTTAATTGTTTTTGTAAAACTGTTTTTACAATGCAAACGTGGATGCAATCTAGAACAACGTCACACATCAGTTGTGGCTAATTCTACTCCGGATCACCTTGTCAACAGAAGCAAAACTAGCTGAACAGCTTAAGATCGTCCACGTCATTTTAATCAGAGCTTGCAAGAGAAGGCAGGGGATCCTTTAAGGAAGATTAATGTGTTTTATAGTGCAACTGAGGCAACCTTAATAAGATTGCTATCTCTTTAATGAAGAAATGGTGTAATCAGTGGGAGAAAGCCAGGGAACGAAAGAGAGAACGGGGGAAAGAGAGAGCTTCTGCTCTTCTTAAGCATTAAAGCTCAGATGAATTAGTCCATGGCGCGTGAAGACAGCTTGGCACTATATCATGTAAAATATACAGTAAAAAAGCAATCCTAAGCATTCTAAGTATATTCATTATACCTCACCTCATGTACTCTCATGTTAACTTCCCACTCTCAAGGCTTCAGTGCTACAAATACCCATAATGACCAGGCTTGAGGCCTGTATGACTAAGCAGAATGCCAAATTTGAGCTTGTGCTTGCAAATGACCTTAGTTGGATGAAGACAGAGGAAGGGAAAAAAGGGCTGTGGAACAAAGGCCACAGAGAGAGTAGCTCAAAGATTATTACATGGTACATTGAAGCATGTGATTGTGTGCAGCTGAGAGGCTGCGGAAGAAAGCACTGGTCATTTTCACTGGGTCATCTGGGACACCAGATCAGCCAGTGGGGAATTCCATGAGGCTGCAACATGACCTCAGGAGAGAATGTATGCATGTGTGCTTGTGTATATATGGAGGTTAAAGTCAGTGCTTGAGGGCATGACCGAGAACAGCTTTGTGTGATGGGAAACAAAGGCTAGGAGGGACGGAGAAATATACATAGAGAGAGAGAGAGTGACAGATAGATTATACTTTTCAACACAACACAAATAAGCACTCCCTCAGCCAAAGCAAAGATTTTTTTTTTAAATGTGTCAGCTCTGCACATTGCTAAAAGAGAAAGAGAGAAAGAAAGAACTAGAAATAGAATGGTTGCGTTAAAACAAAAGAGAAAAACAGCAGGCCATGGCCTTGAGATGATCTAGAGTTTGGATAGCTTGGTCGATCTGTTTCCAAAACCTAGCAAGCCGCCTCACTCCCTACTGTCTACATAGACATCTGTTTTCTAAAGCAATTTAGCAGCAACATATTAATACAAAACTCTTTGAGATTTTACATGTGTTTGGTGTTAGAAAGCAAACAATATGATACCCCACCATAAACATACACAGCATACACTAAGTTAGAATAATAATTTTTTAATCACACTGATGTATCTTTTATTAATAAGTTTAAAATTACAATTAAAATGACAAAATATTTATATTTCAAATAAATGTTGCTCATTTGAAATTTCTATCAGCAAACCAGCATTTAAGAATGAAACTTCATTAAGTTTAAATAAGTTTAAGTTTCAATAATATTTCAAAATACTACAGAATTTACTGAATTTTGGATTAAATAATTGCAGCTTTAGTCTGTGAGCATGAACAGAAATGTACATGATGCCTTACAATGCTCACTAGCTTTTGAAACAGAGCAAATATGACTCATATAAAAGTTAAAAAAAAGCTCTAAAAGTTTAAATTTTTCTGTTGTTTCTCCATAATGTAGAAGAACAGAAGTCCCCGACTGGCTGTGACCTTTGCTAAACTGTATTTGTCATTCCCTTATCCTTGCTTACTTGTATTTGCCCACTTTCCTTTTTGTTTGCTCTCTCACTTTCTCTCTAGAGCCCATGCTAACAGCCACAGTGAATCCATCAGCATTTGACAAGTGCAGTCATCCAAGAGAGAGCGAGCCGGACGTGGCCCCCAAAAGATTGCTCTTTAAACGCAATGTTTTGCCAACAAACTTTACCAAGCTGGAACATATAAGGACCAAACTAGAGAGCTGGAGGCGCAGGAGTGGTCAGTTGTTTGCTAAAGCACTCTAAGTACATTACTGGCTGCCTCCGAAAAAGGAAGTCATACATAAACTGATGGGTTATGATGCGAATGGATGTGTTCTAACCTATTTTTTGCTCTAGTTCTTTTGTTTTTTGTATAAATCACATTTTGGGCTGTGAAGAGGTTCACTCTGCTCGTATGCCACCCATCCAGGTTCCTTTGCCCTCTGACTCCTGTTAATCTAGCCTTTAGTCAAAGAGATGATAAAAAACCAATAGGAAGGAGAGCCTGCACTGACATGTCTCTGCAGATTCTGAGTTATTTTATCCACACAAATTCACAATGCTTGAGGACTAGTAGTACTTTGCATGTAAAATATTCAAGTGGAATAGCCTATAACTTTTCTATTGCTTCAAATGTTTATATAAACTAAACTATATGTATCTCCATTAGGCCTCCAACCATGATAAGTGCCTCGAGAATTTTCACATGATGTTCTGGGTTTACATCCGCACTGCAGAGAGAGATACATTTTAACATTAAGTATATACAGAAGTCACACCATGGTGAAAAGAGACGTTGAACCTAAACAAATGCTCTAATAACTGCAAGTCATGAAACATGGAATTTTTAGACAAAAAAATAAAAATGAGAAACTTACATTCACACACACACATGCACGCACACACGCACGCGCACACACACACACACACACACACACACACACACACAAACAAACAAACAAAATACAACAGGAATCTAGTTGGTCATACTCTATCACACACATACATAGGTCATGGACGTCTTGGGTTGCAGAGGCTGATCCACAGGTGAACTGAATGCTTTTTTACGGTCAAAACTTTTTTGAGGCGAATATTCATTTGTTTATGCATTAAGTTAGCACTGCTGTTCAAAAAGTGCAAATAAGATTTTATTTTGAAAGAAATTAATATTTTTAATCAAGGATGCAATAAATTGATCAAAAGTGACAGTAAATATGTTAAAAAAAGTTTTCAATGTAAAAAAAAAAGCTGTTCTTTTTCCGTTCATCAGAGAATCTTGAAAAATATGTATCACAGTTTCCACAAAAATATTAACCCTTATGCGTTGTTGGGGACGTTTTCGTCCACTAGTGGGTAAAGTTGAGTCTTATTTTGGCCACAACTTTCTCTGTGTTTTTTGAGCTAATGGAATGATTTTTGGTGACAAATCTTATTTTGACCCATATTTTGGGAAAATGCTTTGAAATTTTTCAAAAACTTCACGGTACAACACTATAATTTGCTGTTATACTCCATATAACTCCATATACAAGCCAGAAACTAAGCCTTTTTTGCACAGGCCTATCTAAAGGGTTAACGGTCCCACCTAGTGATCAACTGTAAAAATAAATTTTTTTTACCTCTTCCCAAAAGGGAAAACCACAAACAATCAAGAATGCTTGATTATATGGTGTCATGGCTTTGCAATCAAAAAATGTCGTTATAATGGAAGTCAATGGGGCAAAAACAGCCACCAACAACAAATTAGGGAGAAAATCTTTAAATCTAATGCTGCACAAAAACTAAAAATGCATCAAAGCCAATGTTGCTACTAATCTTTGACATGCCCAAGACTGTTATAAAAAGTAAAAAAAAATCCAGCCACAATTACTTTTATATTGAAAATAAGTCATTTTGTGTGTTTTTTTCCCCCAAATCAGTGAAATCATTTATGAACTTGGCAATTAAAGAGTTAAAATCTTGGATTTTTTAAAAACATTTGGTAGTTTTGATCAGGACTGAAGTTGATTAACAGATTTATGCAAAAAAAATTGAGAAAAAATATGAATCTGACACATTTTTACAGCAGTTTAATTGAGTGGATGTTTTCATCCCGAAATAACGAAAGGGTAGCGAATTTGAACAATACACAAGGGTTAAGCAGCAAAAGTTGTATGAACATGTATAAATTATAAGAATAAATAAATGCAAAATAAATGCAGCATTGGCGAGTATAAGGCATTTCTTTCATAAACATTCAAAAATCTTATCAACCTCAAACTTTTAAACACTAGTGTATATGACAGCCAGTCGAATTAGATCACTGAATAGGTTTAGGGGTAAATGTTTTTGACCACAACCATGTTTAAGTAAGGCTCAAGCTTGTCACCGATATATTTACCTCTAGTCTTGCTTTGGGGCTAAGGTTATGACCCCACAGGAGCAAGAGAAGGTCACACCAGGCCCCATAAATCTATGTATGTGTCCATGGGTGGTGCATTTATTAGCTCTAAGTTATAGTCTACCTCCCCCCAAACTGAGCCTCTGTGTCACAGACTGTGTTGACCAACGTTTCCAATTACATTTTCAAATGAATTTTGACAATCTTAAGTAATCACTGAATTCTATCTTCTATGAGTTCTATGAGTGTCAGGGAAATTGGGTACAAACAATAATATGTTCCATTACATTGTGAATTAAAATATTTGTCAGATTTGTTGTGAACCCATATGTTTATCCATGCTTGCTGGTTTACAAATCCAAAAAGGCTGTACTGCAAATTCTGAAATAAATGTACATCATTCATAATTACTCAGGTTTGATAAAAAAAGGGGGTTGCTTAAGGGTATCAAAATGGAAACCATAAATCCTCCACTGTATTTTATTGTGCTGAACTTATATAATTCACATTTAATGCACTTTATGACAAAAAGCTGAGGCTAATGTTAACCTCATAGGACTGTCTGGGACTCCAGACTATCTGCCGACATCTAATAGGCCTATATTCATTAATATTATGTTGCAGGAAGTTCAATGACTGAAACTCAATATTTGGATTCTTGGATTCAATGTTTGGAGTGTCAAGCTAGAAGATCCAAAACAACAAAGTTTCATCAAGTCTGAGTGGAGTAAAAAAGCTGCATCAATGCAAGTGCCTAATAGATACAAGTATTGTGAACTATTACTCATTATTCTAGCCCTCACAAGCTTACCACGAACACTTACTAAGTACTCATCAACCAATCACTTTTCTCAATCTCTCTCCCTTAAACACACACATTTAGGCCTACATCCACAGAAGACACTACTTTCACGTCTACTTCCAGAAATTTCCACCCTCAAAGACATAGAAGCATGACTTATTTGGACAAAATCTACCAGAAACAATTAATAGGTAATTAATATAATTCCCTGATGGAAAAAAAAACAAATAAAACACTAAACAAAACATCTAAAACTAGCCTAGGCTCGTTGGCTGGTCATAGCTGTACAGCAGGCTGGTTTTAGAGGGGTTTTGGCTACTCCTTTAGCTGGTCAGGACAGTCTTAGTTGGGAGGCTGGGAGACCAGTTAAAACAAATAGCTAAAACCAGCTTGACCGGGCTGGGAAACCAGCTAAGACCAGCCAACCATATTAGGCTGGTTTAAGCTATTTTTTTTAACACTGTTCTTGATACAGTAATTACCAAGTTAGCTATCCATATAAAAACACACTGGATTCTCAAAAACTAAAACCTGGGGTGATGCAATAAGCTTACAATCACTTAGTCCCAAAAGAAAGTTTTTAAAAATATACTGTACAAGGTATACAAATAAAAGATCATCCAAGACGACAAACCTATACTCAAGAAGATTAAGAAAATGAGAACCCCATTTGATGTCTTACCTGGAGCAGCTTGTATCTCCATTAGGCCTCCAACCATGATAAGTGCCTCGAGAATTTTCACATGATGTTCTGGGTTTACATCCGCACTGCAGAGAGAGATACATTTTAACATTAAGTATATACAGAAGTCACACCATGGTGAAAAGTGACGTTGAACCTAAACAAATGCTCTAATAACTGCAAGTCATGAAACATGGAATGTTTAGACAAAAAAATAAAAATGAGAAACTTACATTCACACACACACATGCACGCACACACGCACGCGCACACACACACACACACACACACAAACACACACACACACACACACACACACACAAACAAACAAACAAAACACAACAGGAACATACTCTATCACACACATACATAGGTCATGGACGTCTTGGGTTGCAGAGGCTGATCCACAGGTGAACTGAATGCTTTTTTACGGTCAAAACTTTTTTGAGGCGAATGTTCATTTGTTTATGCATTCAGCTGTAATTCAGGTCCTGTGATGCCTCAATAACCTCAGGTAGTGGAGTGAAGCTGATGACGAACAAGAAATGTCTGTTTAAGGCACAATGCATTCTCTCTCCCTCCTTGCCCTCTCTCTCTTTCTCGCTCTCTGCCTGAACTGCCCCACAGCCATAAGACAATTGACAAGCTGCTAAGAGCAGGGAAAGTCCCACAGGAGTCTCTTGGCAGAGGTAAAGGAAAGCAGCTCACAATCGAACAAAAGTGAGGTGACTTAATGGACTACAATGTGCTGACTGAGTTAGCAGTGACTCACTTGCATACTACTCTTTATTATGTGCACTAAAGTCCTTCATTCAGGAGGGCACTTTATAGAGGGTGTGATGTCATCATCTATTTAACTTTGATGAGATACAAATCTCTAAAATACCAAACTAGCTTAAAAAGTACTATGGTACATATTATGTGGACATTGATTATTAAAATGTAAAATAAATAAATAAAATACTAAATAAATATTTCTGATAATTATTAACCTGTGGGTAAAACAAAGTTTGCCTCTACATGGCGTGCCACTACAATCTCTTTTCCACAGTTTCCAAGAACCACGGGGATCACAATAATGATTCATTTAACCTGTGGCATAAGGAAAGTTTGTAAAAAATCTATTCCATAGTTAATAAAGGTGCAACAACAATATGATCATGTAGTATAGTCTGATACAGAGGTCTGTAATAATAGTCAGGTTACATAAATAGTAACATTTACTCCTGGTACTCTTCAAATGGCAAGTATAAGGGATTATAACATAGTCCAACACATTTTAATACGCATTCCCATCTGTTGTATGTTATGTGCTGTTCCTCTCAAGAGATTAAACTGTGGGCTGAGGGACAGATCAGGAATAACAGCTCCCTCATCTCTTTTCTCCACTTTAATTAAACTAGGGAAATAAAGATAGGCTACGACACATGTTCAACTGAGCTTTCTGCTGAAACAAAGAACATGCACTTTTACTCAGACCCAAGTTATAGGTATTTATTTAGTCATATAATTTGACACAATTAAGGTATCTTACACTCATACAAATAAAGGTTCTTTTATTCTGCACATACACTGAAAAATATTTACTTTAATAAATTTTCATTCACAAATAATTACAAAGAAATGTCAGGTAACAAATTGAATGAAAGAAAAAATGTAGAAAAGTAGAAAGATGTATAGCAAAATAGTATTTTCTTGTAAAATGTACTTCTTTTTTATTTTTATTTACAACTTTGATAAAAAAATTACAGTGCACACTATCGTTTTTTCTTTTTTTTTTTTTTTTTTTTTAGCAAGGATGCATTAAATTGAAAACTGACTTTTAAAAAAAAAGAAATTTACATGGTTACAAAAAATTCCTATTTCATATAAATACAGTTCTTTTGAACATTCTACTCTTCTGAGAAACCTTAAAAAATGTTTCACGTTTCCACAAAAATTTGAGCTGCACAACCATTTTCATCATTAATAATAATATCTCATGTAACACTGAAAACTGGACTTCTAGATGCTGAAAATAAAGTTTTGCCATCAAGGGAAAAAATTACATTTTAAAATATATTAAAATAGAAAAACAGTTGTCATAATTCGTAGCATTATTTCACAATGTTACTGTTTTAATTCATTTTTGATATAGGCTTGGTGAGTTTAAGAAACTTCAAAAACATCTTTCTGACTTTTAAATGGAAGTGCATCTTGAAGACTTGTTATGACTGTAGATTTCAGTTCACAAGAAGTTATTTTACAGTACCTGAAGTGGTTGTTTTTAAAGATTGCCTCGCTGTAGGCCAGAGCCAGAAGCCTGGGGCTTGCCTGAGCTGCTCCCCCACTTTTGGCCACCTTACTCAGGTGTCGGGTCAGATGAACCAGGAGCTGGTGGTTAGCCTGAGGGACACTGGGAGAGTCAAGGATTCTTTTCAGCTGCTGTCCACACTCCTCTATGCTTTGGGTTTCTTAAAGATAGATAGATAGATAGATAGATAGATAGATAGATAGAGAGAGAGAGAGAGAGAGAGAGAGAGAGAGAGAGAGAGAGAGAGAGAGAGAGAGAGAGAGAGAGAGAGAGAGAGAGAGAGAGAGAGACTATGTTATAAAGGGAATCAAATTGAGCTGATTACACCAAAAAAATACACACACAGCTCCAAGCCCTGATTGAATATCTTGATCTATGATGGGAAATGGAATCAGAAACAGAATAATTTACGTACAAAAATAAATTGGACACAAGCACTTCTACTATTACATATGGAAATATATGTGATTTGTGATTTAAACAAATTCTAAATAGAATACACTGATACTTTTGAATGATTGTCAATGGATAAGATGCATTTAGCAGCTGGATGATGCAGTACCGACATCTACCAGCAGGGAATAACAAGCTAAACATCCAACCTGTGGTTCTAATAATATAGGTGTAACTCATCTGAACTCACACAGGAGCATTGAACATTGGGGCACATTACAAAACCCATGACCTGGGACTGAAAAGTCAGCTCAGCAGGAGTTAAAGTGCTAGCCTAACATTGCCCTCGAGTCCATTGTCTATGAGCACCCACAAGGACAATGCAGTTATTGCAACAGCTTCCGACATATTGATGAGCTCCTTTGAGATGAGGTTTCCCACAGCAAAAAGGCCAACATCTGTGATTCAGGCTTATTTGAGCTAAAGTTTACCCTGGTGAGACAGCTAAGATATGAGCATTTCATCCCTAAGTCCCTTACACACAATGGATATTTGTCTTCATCAGCCAAAGGAACACAGATACAGTCCGGATATCAATGCCAGATATCATCCAGTCTGGAAAGTACAGAACAAGGGGGGGTTCTTTAGGAATTCAATGCTGATACCGCTGTTTATTCACAATGTATGCCTTGTAATATCTCTAGACACCATCATTTGACGAATAACTGCTACACAAACATGCTTTTCCACATGCAATCTTCAAGGATTTCAAAAATGAAGGAATTTAATTCATAGAGACATACAATGCCGACAATTATGATTGTACACTAAAAATCATACATTCATACATACACACACACATATATAAATACACACACACACATATAATAAATGTATTATAATATATGTTTAAATAAATAAAACAAACATGCATGAATTTATTTCATTGAGACAATAGTGCATGCAAAGTTGGCAATTATTCTATGCAAAAACAATATATTATTCATATTAAATATCTAATAAATGTATTATATAATACATTCTATTACAGTATATGTTAAAAAACACACACAAATTAAGGCCTTAAAAATATATTCAAAAATAATATTTATGAGACCTCAAACATGCTAAATTGTGTTTGTAAGCCAAATGTAGACATATATATATATATATATATATACATATATTATATTATATTATATTATATTATATTATATTATATTATATTATATTATATTATATTATATTATATTATATTATATTATATTATATTTTGTTATGTTTTTGTGTTGGTGGTTGAAAATAAATAAAATGTCATGCTACAAATCACAGTATTAACATACATTTCTTTTATAGTAAGTTTTCTTCATCCTTTGAGAAAATGTTTAACATATCTTCTAATTTCCCTTTCATTTTTGTTCATTTTAATGTTTCTAAATAATAGTCATATTTCTTGTCAGTGATGTCAGCTTGCAGACAGGCCATTCCTGCAATACACCTAGTAAATCTTACCTGTCACAACAACTTGATGTAAGTAAAGATTACTGCCTAAAAGCTGCTCTCACACCCCCCAACAAACACATTCCCTGCCAACCACATTTCCTGCATGAATTATGAGTATGAACAAAGCCATTAAGATGTTGGCTGGTTAAGGCACTTCTCCCGTAGTGCTTATAGAAGATAAGTGCTAATAGGTCAAAGGTTATGAGCAGTGGGTGGCAGGGTGTCGAATGATGAATGTCTGAAAATCTGCCGATCAGAAAATGGGTCAGAACTTTGACCTTGGCCTGAGACTCATTGACCATTGATAGAAGAGGGTTTCTATCCACACAATTAGAAACAAGTGCTATGCATACACTCAATAATACATGCACAGACACACACAGACACCCATGCCCCAGTCTGGAGCCGGACAGTCCCACCAACCGATGCCTCCTGGAGATTACTGATAGAGACTGACCCCTGTTCAATAAAGGCCAGAGTCATGGGCTGCAGGCCATGGCTGGGAACTTGGCCGAGTCCATCTGGACACAGCAAGACACAACCGGGGGAAGGGGAGTCCTATAGACGGCCAATCGCATTCCTGGAAAAGGGCATACTGGTTTCTGGCCAGCCAGATGGGCACCGGTGCTCGAGGCATGAGAGTTACCACTGAGTAATGCTCTTAAAATAAGACTTAGATGCTCAATGGGATTCAACTTCTCCCAGAAAAAGGACTTAATGCACTTTTCTTCTACTTAATAGAACTGTTATGGGTTAGGCAGCAAAAATGATTTGTCAGATTTATTTGTGTTATATTAAAGCTTGAAATTAATTACATTTTTATATCCTGCATCATAATACTCCTCATACATCAATAAAACTCCAGGAGTTTTAGATAATATGGTATATCTAAAAAAAAAAATAGTTTAAATTTATGTGTTGATTAAATTAAGCATTTCAAACAAAAGCATGCTTGATTTCACAGTTAAATGGATTTAATCCAGGCAAGAGGGAGGTAGAGTTTGGCATTGTTAAGGGCACCACATGACAAAGGGACTTTCCAGGAAAGCTTATTTGCCATAATAGCCCATTGATTCTTTGAACGGTTTGTGCACAAATGCTGGATATGCCATATGGCAAATCCTGTAGTGACTTTGCACTTGAAGACTCATTGGAACAATACAAAATGTATTATAACCCCAAGTACATTATAGTGAGTCATTGCCTTGATTTCTGTTCACTGCATCTCAAAACTAATATAAGTTCCATTCTTCGAAAATGTAATATTAATTTAAGTACAGTATTTGGCGCTTGCCAAATTCCGCTGTGTAAATAGCAAATCTGTCATGGCACGAGCGCAACTGGCTCTTAAAGGGAATGGAAGATGAGACTCTGATTGCTTTATTGCACGTTACGCCCAAAAAACACCCATTACTCATTAAGAGAATTGGGACAACCTCTTTAGACCATGCGCCCGGGTGCGCCAACTGTTTTTCGGTCGTTAAAATAGCTAAAGTGGATTTGGACACGCCCTGAGTGCACCTGCGCCGTGCATTTTACATTTTGCGTTTAGATCATTAAAATAGGGCCCCTAAAATTAATGTAAGTAAATAAATAAATAAATGCTAAAACTGCTGAAATTTATCTTAGTACAGTATGTATTTTTGTCATTTTCAATAAAAATACCTAAATGCCTTCAAAACAATATACATTTAGCTGAGATTTGAAAATTATATATATTACATAGAAGGTTCATGCCTACAACATAAAAACCTATAGAAAATAATTTTTTTTAAAAAGAAATATTCTCAGAAAACCACACTTTTTTTTGCATCTTAAGCAAAGTTTAGATATTTTAAAGAGGAAAATTAGCATGTTTAGCATTTGTATATCCTTAAATACTATTCAACCATTATATTTAAAGATACAAATTGTCTCAAGGCCTCAAGAATTTTCAGGCATGAGAAACATGATGCGGCAATACTCAGTGTGGATGCTTACATAATTCAGTTTGTCCTTACAAAGTCAGGCAACACTTACAAGCAACCAGGCATGTCTAAAAGATGGGGCAGACTCCGTGTATGCTTGCTTCACTTTCAGTGGGTGTAATGCAGAGCTAGGTCAGAGAGAGAGATGGTGTGAACCTACCCTTCGGCATAGTAGCGCCCCCACTAATATACACATACACACACACACACTCTCTGCCTCTTTCTATAACACTACTTTCGTTCTTGGCCTTTGTCAGGCCTCTTCTGCAAACTGACCATTATGACGATGAGAATAAACATACTCACCCATTTTAGTTGTGCATTTTAAGCTTGGAGAATTTAAACACTTAAATTCTGACATCATTTACCCACTCGTATGTAGTTTCAAGCCTTTATAACTTGAAGAAGTGTACTGGATGATAATATTAAAGAATGGAGACTGAGGTTTTCAAGCGCCAAAAATGAGTAAAAAAGCTTCAAAAAGCATATATATATATATTTTTACTTTTCTCTATTTAAAATTTACTTCCATCACAGTCTTTTACAGAATTAGTTCATTAGAAATATAGTTCAGCACAGCCTAATTAAGAAACAAACCCAATGAACACTGATCCATTTCTCAAGAGATTATCAGTGAATCTTGACTTCCTCACTTAAAGCAACTGCATGATTTGAGAAATATAACGTAAAATGATGTTCTTTGAGTGTTTTGTGCTGGTCTCCAGCAGACAGCTTACCTTGAGCAGTGTAGACCAGCTCGCTGTACACTACAGCTGGTATGAGCAGACAGGGCAAGTCCTGAATGTAACTCTTAAGTGTATCAGCCAATGTGGACAATTCATATTGCTCAAAGTCCACTGCTGCTGGGTCTGAGAGAGAAAGAGAAAGAGAGAAAGAGAAAGAGAAAGAGAAAGAGAAAGAGAGAAAGAGAGAGAGAGAGAGAGAGAGAGAGAGGAGAAAGAGAGAGTATGGTTAATTATAGGCATCCAGAGTGCTCTCTACATTATTTACCCTTCCAAACCATGTGCCCTTGGCAAAACCCTAACAATTCACTTATAGTGGTGGTCAGATCCCCTGACCATTCCTGCACTCTCTGGGGACAATGATCCAGTCACAAGCTTAACAAAGAGAGTAAATTTAAGTGGAAGTCTCCCAGTCAATAACTCAAAGCCTCAGATAATGGCAGCTTGGAAGACTGCAATTATACAGTAGTAATTTTAAAAGGCCCTTCATTGTGCTAAAATTATAATGGCATATTGATGTATTGGAAAAGTGTAAAAGGCGCTGACAGAGCTCTCACTTATTTCAGATCAGAGGAAATAAATGGGTAGTCTAGGTAAAGTAAGTACAGGATTTTAACAGAAAAAGTGGAAGAAAAAATGAAATAAAAATAAACTGCTACATATCCAGCTACCACATTATGATTACTATTATGATTTTTTTGTTTGTTTGTTTTTCCTTAGTTTTACTTATTTAAATGATTCTCTTTCTGTTCTCATTGTCATATATGTACAGTATGTTTGTACCAAGAGCTCCTAAAAACCCACAACAAATTCCTTGTGTGAATAAAACTCATTCTGATTCTGATCACTGATACCAACACTAGTGATATCTCAAGGAAATTGTTTTCCCCCCTAATTTTTAACTATTGACTATAGCTATTCAACATTACAGTATAAATGAGACAAAAAAACAACCACAAGTGTTGCAGTTCATCACCTAAACAGGATATAATGTTCTAATATTATAACTATATAAAAACATTAAACAAAATAAGATATCACTATTGTAATTACACTGTTTCAATTTAATAATAAATGTAATAACAGTATTCATGACGTTCCAGGAAATCCCTTATATGGACAAAGGCATCCAGCTGTAAAATGCAGATTAAAATGTTTTACCTGATGAAACATAAATACAATAAACATACGATTGTGTCAAAATGTGGTTTATCTGTGTTCTTCGAGCCATTTTGGGAATTTTTTAAAGAATAAAGTATCTATAATGCAATGTTAATTGACTTAGCCTTCTATCACTGTATAGAATCAAAGACCACATAATCCTTAATGGGACTTTGGTAGAATACTATAAAAGTATGATTTCTGCCTCATTCTCTGATATGAAACCACAACAGATCACAGAAGGAAGTTATTTCAAACACTTGACTGATGTTATTAAGTGAATTATAAAACAAATCATTAAATGTTTTCTTTGTTTGACAACAGGTTTTTAAACAGCTGTCACACATTGCAAAACTGTATTGCACTCATGCTACGTAATGTATTCATTACACAGACCGATTTTTACGTCTGCCACACTCTGCAGCCCTGTAAGGTAAGGTAATGTATTACAGACAACATTTTCCATTTTCAAAAAGATCAGGGGATTTTGACAAAACTTTAAGAGATTAGCAATTGAGATTAACAATGGAGTTGCCCAGTTGAACACCAACAGGAAAGCTCTGAAACAGAAAGAGGTCAGGTGTCATTTAAAAACCTGAGGAGGTGCTTGAAGCCATTCACCTCTCGTCACCTCTTTAATTCATCACTGCTTTCTAACATCTTATGCCATTTTAGTATCAGAAAAGTGACTGATCTCTATGGCTAAATTGTAATTGCATTGATCGTTCCTCTGACTAACTGAAAAATAGTTTCCCTGTGATCAGTTTCTGGTGAAATCAAAAACCAGTTAAGCTTTGCTGATGACCACCTTTCTCTCCAAATGTGATTAGTTTGTTGACTTGTCATTATGTCTGCTTCCAATGCAAAGCTTCAAGATATTCTGGGTATTCCAGATGAACCAGATAAGTATAAAAAAACTGATAGAGAGGGACTGACAATGACAGCAGCTGATATCATAGACCATAAATTACCCGATAAGACCATATCGCAGCAACAGAAAAATAAATAAATAAATACGTGTTGAACATTAAATATAAATAATTTATTTGTTGATAGTCTTTTTTCTTGAACATACTTTGGTGCAGTATACAATGATGATAATGATTTTCCAATTTTTAGCAATTGAAAACAAAACTTAGGACAGAAAACACAGCAATATTTTAGATATTCACTGTTTATAGGTCACTAATAACAGGCAATGGGGGGGGGGGGGGGGGGGGTCTTGAGACAGATTTTATTAAAAGTTAAACTTTTAACTTAAGCATTGCAAAATATGTGAAATTCATGAATAATACACTACAAAAATTGCCAAGCCAGCACAATGATCTGTGTATGGCATGTTTACATAGAAAAACAATGGAAAAAGAGTAACAGTAGGCAAAACCTAACAATTTCATCAGAAACTTTCAAATGACTGGCTGAACCATTTGTCTCACCATCATATTGATTGCACTTCAGAAAATGTATCAAGCCTCTGAAGAAATGGTGTTCTTCTACATTAAACTCATGTGGCTAACAAACTGTGCTGAGCTAATATCAGGTTAGATAATGCAATATTTTCCAAATCCCAAGTCCCCCTATCACAGAGGAATAGTCATGTGAGACTACCACCTATTGTTCACAGTTTCTCAATGAATACCATTTATTGGTTGTGATGTTCACCCCGAGCTTCAACACGTATTTCTTATTTTTCGAATCACCCTCCCAGTGGATGCCCATCTGCCGATCTTTAATTTCTCACTGACCAGTGGCCCAAATCGATTGTTTCCCTCTGCTTGACTTGATCCATATATTGTTGGAGTGTGCTTTTAAATGCCCAGCATGTAAAGTGTCTAATCCACTACAAACAGATTTGTTTAGGTCATCAAGAACCTTTTGCCTCATCCCTATCTTTCCAACAGCCCTCATGTTCATCCATTTACATGCCTATCAATTAAACTCACTGTCAAATTCAGCCCTCCATTCTGTCTCGCCTAAAACTATTGATCCACCAGACCTTTGTTTATTGTACCTAGCACCTTCTGTTGGTCATTCGGACACATAATCATCAATGATCATTTGGGCTTTACCCCACTCTCCACAGTAACCCTATAGTAGGTGCTTAAAATGTGGTAAGAGACGTCACATAATAGCCTGAAATAATAATAGCCTGAAAACCTTCAGACTGGTTTTGGAGGTTAGTGCTGTAAGTTAAAAGCATTGAAACGAGTCATCACCATGATCCTTTGGGTAAAGGTCACCACTAGCTCTGGATAAAGCTGCCTCAGCTGGTCATTATCTGCTGTTAAAATTTTACAGATGGCTTAGTCCCTGTGGTAGCGCTGACCTACAAATCTCGCACAGACTGTGGAGGAAAGTAAAGGTGTGAATTATAGTGGTTCAAAAATCTGTAATTCAACTTCATACGGTTGAATTAAATTGCCTAGGAAATGTAACCTTGTTTTCCTCAAGTCTTATGTAGCGTTGTTTCATTTATCTTATTGTGTAGTCAGAAGCATACCTGTCAACATTTGGGCCCAAAATACAGGATGATAGTGGGATAGAATGGTAAAATACAGGAGAATCCCCATAAAATGGTGCGGAAAATGTGGATAGGTGAGACAGTGGGGATTTTTCTGCCTAAGGGAATTAGATTCAGCATAATTCCATTTGCCACATTATCTCATCTTTCACTCAGCTGCGCCATGCAGGCAACCCAACTCATTCAGTGGTAAAAGCTGTGACTGGGTTGCATAAAAAAGGAACAGTTATTAAAAAGTCATGGGCTTTTACATCCAAAAGCAACCCCTAAGTATATTAACTCCATGGAGAATAGAGATGTAATTAGTCTGTGTTTACTCTTTAGGTCTTAACAAATCCTTTTAGTCAGGGGAAATCTATATATATATATTTTTTTTTTGGTTGTTGTTGTTGTTTTTTGTTTGGCCTGTTGTAAATAACACTAGCTGCGTTTACATGGACACTACTAATCCGATCGTAAACAAGTGTAACGTGTAAACACTTGATCGGATTGAAAACTGAAACTGGAATGTACTGCGCATGCGCAGTGACATAGAAATAGCGTAATGACGTAAGACACGCAAAACAAACTATTCTTCCCGGCAAATAAGGTGTCATAAGTATTCGGTCATTATAAAACTCCCCTTTCACTCAGCGTTTGTGAAGTGAAGCAGGACAACATTCCACCAGAGTCTTTGTTTAAGACTCTCAGCAACAAACGACTGGTTTTATATATAGATATATAGAGGTATATAAATGTATTTTTTTTAAAGTAAGCAGCACTGCACAACAGTTCATGTGCTGGTCGTCGCCTAATCAGAACCCGAATGAGATAAATATCACGTGTGCTTTTTAAAACAGTATGAGATAACACCGGAAAACTCTATATATTAATGCAGTGTGCGCATGTCAAAAGAGTAAATCCGATCAGAAGTTTGTGACATATAAACGCGCATATCAACCCGATCACTTTATTTCGCATTCATGTAAACACTACGTTCAGATTCGTCAATCAGAATGAATTAATTCCAAAGGGAAGCAAAACGTGTCCATGTGAGACGTCTGCTGACATTCATTTGAGAAAGGCAAATACAACTTTGAGCTGGACTGCTAATCTGATTCAGACACTTTGCAAAGATATGTAAAGTTCTGAAACTATTTCTAATATCATATTTAAAAAAAGTCTCTAAATATACCTCAGGCATTGCCAGCTTTATATCAAAGATAACAAAACTCAAGTAAGTTTTAAGTTGGATGGGTCAAACAAAACAAAAAACAAAAATTATTAAATTTTAATATTTTTTTTTTATAACCATAACTTAGTGCAACAGTTGCTCACTGGCTTACCAAATCTTTTTGTAATATCTCAGTGATTTCTACGGTATAAAGGTACAATGAACTCACTTGGAAAAGGCACAACATAAATAAAACTACTTTTTCTTAATAACACCAAATGTGTGGCTTCACTGCCTTACATCTAAGAGAAACAAGGTTTTCAGAGAAAGTAATCAGATTTCTCACAGTGGGAATCACTGTCAGTGTGTGTATGCATACAGAATGTTTGACTTGGTGCCGCATTGTGATTTTATTTTTGAAGCTCTCACACCATGACAGAAAGGGATCTTGGAATTTTCCTATTTTCTTTTTCTCCCCACTTGACTCACTTGCATTTTCACCCACACATCAAAGTGTTTCCTGCATGGCTTAGACACCATACTGTGATCTCCTCATATGAACCAACATTTTTCAAACTGTGATCATGAATACCAAAAGGCAGTTAATTCTGCTATTGTCACCATATCATTCAGTTTAGGCTTGCTTTCCTTTTGCACCATTTCCATTCATTGAGTTAACTGTGTCATTATGTTCAGGTGTGGGCCATTGATTTGCCTTGTCTGCTTGTGTATTCAAGTTGCTGTCAGGTCTTGATGATGTTATGTGTGTTGCAAGCCTTCTCTCTGTTTGGATTTATCTTCTGTGGATTTATTAAGAATGCCTATCATCATCATTGTGTTCGTGTGAGTTCATCAAAACAGAAGTGAGATAGAAGACCCGACCCAGAAGTAATACACCTTATACTGTAGTTATATTTAGTGTTTCTCTGGGGGTTTTTTTTATGCCTTGAGCATGGAACTCAGTCCCTTGAGGATTTCCTGTTTCTAGCCCATCTCTTCCACTACCTGAACACCACCACCAAGGAGCAGATGTCTTGGGAGGGACCTTGAGGGAGCTTCATTGACTACGTGGAGTGGGTGCTGGTATCCTCCAGATCATCGCTGATGACGACACCAGCCCCACTCTTAGCCCGATGCCCAGCCAGAAACCCTCCTGCTGCAAGGAGTGACAGCATGAGCCCATCGCAAACAAAGAGCCTGCTTTGCCATGAAGTTTGAGCCCACGCCAAGTGGAGCAATAGAGCTGTACACCACCCCCGAAGCTGAGCTAGCTGTGTCTCACCAGAGCCCCTTTCACACTGCACGTCAGACCCGGCAAATTGCCGGAACATTGCCGGGTCACCTTCAGTTTGAAAGCAAGCACGTCCTGGGATTGATTCCGGGACTGATCCGGGGTCGGGGACCTAGTAACATTGCCGGGTTCAGTCCCGGAATGAGTGCTGTGTGAAGAAAAAACAGATCTAATGTTGTGTCGTAGTGATGACTCACGTTATCGTGCAACTCTTTTACCAGGGGTTTTGAAGGAAGATCAACGTTCGCGATGAAAAAATATGTGCAAACTGTAATGAAGCAGAGATCAGTTAGTTCCTCGCTTTCCGCGCTTACGCTGAGGTCGTTTGCTAGCTTCAGTGAAAGTATAACATACCTAACGTTTTCGACTTGTACATGTCACGTGTCGTTACGGGATCTTTACGGGTTGTGTGTGAAAGCACGCACATATTCCGGGTAATCACTGGCGGTGTGAAAGTGCAAAATCTAGCGACCCGGGAACGATTGCTGGGACACAGTACCCGTGTATTTGCCAGGAATTGCAGTGTGAAAGGGGCTCAGGTGTGCAAGCCGGCTGCCTCATTCATCACCATTGGGGCTCTTGTGGAGAACAAGGGAATGGAAGAATGGAGAACCGCACAACACCCCGCAAATGAAAGTGAGTGTTTACTGGACTTGAACAGTGTTTTTCAGTTTTGAGAGTTAGAAACTTTGCTTCCCCTAAGCCTGCCTAATTCTGTACATCTGTCTGATTCGCTGGTTCCGCCTAGCCTCCCTCATCCACCTCCAAGCTGCTATAAGACACTTTATATTTTTGTTTGGATTTTGTGCATATCTTCATTCTCCTCTTCATTCTCCTCTGCTATTCCTGCTGTCTTCATCCCCTGTCAGACCCTCTGTGTCACCTCCTTCCTCATTTGCTTCAGCTCGCCCTCTAGATCGCCACCTCATCATCTACATCTCGGGGAATCATTTCTACGGCTCCGTCAAGGCTGCCTGGATCCTTGGCATTGCTCCACCTCCTCAGCTCTATGTCTACTACTGTCTAGGAAATCACCTGCCTGTCCCTGTTCAAGGCCATTAATTGGATCATACCACCTTCACCACCCTCGACTTTTTGTTCGATACCTCTCCTGGACTCTCATCCTCCACTTGAGCCTCCTCCATTCATCTGCCAGCGTGAGGTCACAGCTTTTCAGGAGGGGGTGCAATGTCACCATATCATTCAATTTTTCCTTTGGCACCATTTCCGTTCATTGAATTAATTGTGTCCTTCTATTCAGAAGTGTGTCATTAATAAGCCTTGTCTGCTTGTGTTTTTATACTGGTCTTTTTCTATTCATTGTCTAGTCTAGTCAATGTTGCATGCCTTCTCTCTGTTTGGATTTACATTCTGTGGATTTATTAAAGACTGCCCATCATCATCATGTTTGTATGGGTTAGTGTGATATCTGTATTATCCATGTCCATTTTAGTGATCCAGATAAGATCTAGTTCTAGAAACCATAGTAATAATTAGGCCCACAACGGTCATGCACAAAATTATAAACACCTTCCCCATCTCTTTGCATGTTATTACATACATTGATTAAATTTTCTGCCACCAATGAGACTGCAGAACTTAAAGGTTTAGTTAATACAACAGAATATATTCTGAAATGTTTAGATGTTTTTTTTTTTCATACTGAAAGCCAATTGGGTTCAATGTTGTTTGTACCCCAACATACAACAAAACAACTTCAACAGATTTCTAAGAGTTCCCTTCAACAATTTTTTTAAATTTAAATTCCATTAAATTCCATTTCCCACCCAAATATCAATGCACAAAACACAAAATAGTCCATCGTTTTTGCCTAGGGCTACTAATAAAACACTCTCAGAAGTGATATCTCCCACTCCTTTATATTCATGACACTTTTCCAGAATTACACACACTAGGTGCCAATCTGGAGTGGAAAAGTATGGAACAGAATGCCTGACCCTGTCCAGGACACTTTTTGGCTTCACATGTGCACACAAAGCCACGCAAACACTCTCACACCCCATTACAGCATTCTGTGGGTCAATCCACAAATTCATGTTCTACTAAGCCTACCTTAACCCTTAGTGTTTCTCTTTGGTCCATGTTCTGTGTTTACCCGACACTACCCTTGAACCCTCGCTTTAAATTATCTGTCGCCTCCTCTATCTTCCTGTCATCAGCCACTCTGAAGCAACACCAGAGTCCCAAAGGCTTTTGTTTATGATATTTATAGGTGCAAACAGAGAAAGGCATTCAGACATTGGGCTCACAGATGACATGCATAAGGGCATTTAAGGCCCATTTGAATGGAGAATACTGAAACCCCAAAGGGTCAGTTGGCCTCACAGTTAATTTCAGGTGGTGGACCATTTTATATTATATATAATACATTTTTCAGACATTTGTAACCAAAGTCTCTTATGTTACATAAAAAAGAATACATTTCATCAGTGCATGCATCTGGCAAAAGAACTCATGACCTTGGTGTAATAGTGAGTATGATCTACACATTTCTACACACTACAGTATGATCTAAACACTTAAAAACAAAGCATGTATATTACCTTTAAATTTTAAGCCTATACTATATCACGTTTACCTTTTTCTTCATTTTACAGATTGCTGTTTCATGCTTATTTTATTGAAATGATCTAAACTGATATTTTCATAAATTACCTAGACTGCTACTATTTTATGGCAGACAAATGTTCATAAATGTTTACTAAATCATATATTAAGTTTATAAATCAATTCAATTTAATTCAAGTTCATTTCTATAACACCTTTTAAAATACTTATTGTTACAAAACAACTTTACAGAACGTGATCAATCAGTTAACTTATTAAATGTTGCTGATTTTTGTCAGTTATGATTTTTTTTAACTTTATAAAATTGTATGTATTTATATAATTATTTCTCTCTCTCTCTTTTGTAGTGAACTGGAATCCTTCACAGACTACATTTTGAGAACCTTAGATGCATTTAAAACTTGGTCTTTGTACCTCCTCTGTTGCTCTCTTTTGACACTCTTTCCTTCCAGTGTTTTGTGAATGGCTATATGTGCTTTTGTGTGACTCTGGGAGATGTGTGCTGGCTGTTTTCATGCTACGGCAATAGTGTGCTATGTTATCGTAAGCTTTTATGCTGTGTGTTCGTCGTTATGTTGGAGTGATGAAGAGGGCTGTACCAGTAAGGCACAACCTTTAGGAACAGGGGAGGGGAAAATAGCTTCAAAGATGACAACCCTCATTCCTGTGTGGCCGCAAGACCCATTGTGGATCCGGCCTGTGGGGCCATGTTCCTCCTAAAACTGAACTCAATCACCACCTCCATTGTTCTGTGACCTGACTCACAGACACCATAATATCTGGATGTCATGGGTGTAAAAATGCTATGAAATGTGGAATGATGCCCATAAATGTTAACATCTGGCATTATGATTCTATCAACTGAGAGTGACAGCTTCAGTCAGTATAAAGGATAATTTGTACATGTGTTTCATGAAGACAATGTTGTTCCGTAGAACACAAAAGGAGATCTTTAATGGGATGCCCAAACTGCTTTTTACAATACAAGGAAAACTGGGCTTTCATGGTTAAATATATATATATATATATATATATATATATATATATATATATATATATATATATATATATATATATATATATATATATATATATATATATATATACGGTATATATATATATATATTAGGTGTGTAACGGTATGTGTATTCATACCGGACCATTTCGGTACAGGGCTTTCGGTACGGTGCACGTGTGTACCGAATGACCGAATGCAATATTTTGTATGCGGAACATAGGTACATTTTCGTGTTTCCAAACGAACATATTAAGTGGCGGAAGTCTCAGCATCAGCGCAAAACCCAAATCCCACACTGACTGCGTGGCGTGAGCATGGCGTTTCTGCTGCGTGTCAGTTGCGTGACGGCTGCTTCGCGTTTTCTGTCTTTACACACCAGAATCGTGCCTGACACGGCGCTGGCGCACTGCTGCTACTGTAGGTGACATAGAGGGAAGCCACCAACAGACCAGGAACTTGTCTTCACGACAACAATATCTATATTTCATGTTGAGCATAAATATGAAGCCTACTGATAAAGGACACCATCAACAGTATTGACGGCAAAATAGACTATGTTTGACAGGTGCAATATGCCAGTGCGTCACTGGCCTAAGGTTTTCAAAAGGCATCACGCGAGTGTGAACATCACTACAACTAGGAAAAAAACGATTGTAATTCAAACGCAGCTCCCGTCGGCATTTAAACAGACTTTTGCTCTTAATTCCGATCGGTCCAACGCAATAACGAAATCTGAGCAGTTCTAAAAACTGAAACGGTTGATGCTGCACTTTACACTTTGGAAAAGTTATATATATTTTTTAAATATGAGCAGGCCTACAAGCTGGTAATGGTAATGGTAAATTGGTAATGCTGGACTGTAATCATAGTTATTTATTTATATTTTTCATTATATTTTATTATATGATATTGGTTTGAGACAGAGTATTTTATTTAGTGGAGAACTTTGCAGAAGTATTTTATTTCTTATTCTTTTTTTATTTTATATATATTTTATTAAAAAGTATTTAAAAAAAGTGTAAACAAATTGTTAAAAAAAAGTTTATAGTAATGAACAACCTGCAGTTTAAGGTTTGCATTTCTTTCCCTTACTGTACCGAAAATGAACCAAACCGTGACTTTAAAACCGAGGTACGTACCGAACCGGGATTTTTGCTTACCGTTACACCCCTATTATATATATATATATATATATATATATATATATATAATAAAAAAGTGATAAATGCTGCATATTCTGAAGCCTTGTGATATCTTTTATTTTTTAATTTTTTTAAGAACCTACTAAAATTTTTGTTATTTAAAATATAGTGTTCAAAATGTTGCTTTATATCCACTTACAGCACATTTACATTATATGGAAAAGTGCAATTTGTACATTCTTCAATGAAAACATGGTAACACTTACCTAAGTTTTCCCTGAACAAACTCCTAATTTGCTGCTTATTAATAGTTAGTAGGTAGTTGTTAAATTTAGGTATGGTGTGGATTAAGGGATCTAAAATAGTCATGCAGAATAAGGCATGCATATGTGCTTTCTTTTTTTTTTGAACAATGTATTTATTGTTTTGATTTAAGACAGGTAACAGAAAAAGAAACAATTTTCCATTTCGTCACAGTCATTTCCCACCCCAACAAAAGAACACATCGCTCTCTTCTCCCAATTAGAAGTACACAAAGGTCTCAGTCAAACCTCCATCTAAGTCCAAAACAATTTTTGCAAGGTACCCCAAAAAAAAATACATTACTGTACTTTAAACACATAAGTTACATTTCTCAACAAAACACTCTTAAAAGAAAGAGAAAAAAAAAAAAAAAAAAAAAAAAAAAAAAAAAACAAGAGAAAAAAATCAAATAGAAAAACACTAATACATTACCCCACCTGTAATAACTGACCAATATTGTTATTGTTAATGTAGTAATTAAACGGCTTCCATATTTCTTCATGTACATCCATTTTGTTTTTGATAAAATATGTTATTTTTTCCAGAGCCATACACTGTGCCATGGCATTAATCCAAGCTCCTACAACTGGTGGATCAGACCTTTTCCAGCTTAGAGCTATCATTCTTTTAGCTTGTAAAATAGAAAAATCTATCAGTTTACGCTGCTGAGGATTTAATTTAAGGCTCTTTGGATATAAATGTAGCAAAATCATTTTTGCATCTAGAGGAATATTCAAAGACAAAATTATCTTTGTAATATTAATCACTTCCACCCAAAATTCTTTAATAATGTTGCACTCCCAAACACAATGCACAAATGATCCCTGAGCCTCTCTGCATTTGAAGCATGTATCAGGGATATTTGCATTAAACCTATTCAGTTTGACTGGAGTTATGTAAGTCTGCATCAACCAGTTATATTGAAGTAGTTTTAAGCTAACATTACCTGACTGTTTCTGAGAGTTTTTACAGATTTGTCTCCATTCATCCTCTGATATATCCTCATTCAGTTCCGCCTTCCATAATTCAAGTTTCGAGGTTGTTGATTCATTGGACCCTGATGCAAGCCAGTTATAAAAAACTGATATTAATCCCTTATTATTGCATTTCTTGGTAATTAATTCCTCCAAAGAAGAAATTACTGGTAAGTTTAATGATTGGTTCTGCATAGAAAGAACAAAACTCCTTATTTGTAAGTATTTAAAGAAATGTTTTCTTGGAATATTATATTTAGTAGATATCTGCTCAAATGACATCAACTTTCCCTCCTCAAAAAGATCACTAATTTTGCTTAATCCTTTCTCAGCCCACACCCGGAATCCTGAATCCTTCGTTCCTGGTTTGAATAATGTGTTGCCCCAAATGGGGCTAAACTGGGATAAAGAGTTATCTATTTTCATGTACTCTCTAACTTCATACCATATTCTAATCATGTTAACAACAATGGGGTGCGTGGTGACTGTTTTCAATTGTTTAAACTTATCTGAGTATATATACAGGTTTAATGGCAGCGCAAACCCATATGACTCCATATCCACCCAGGCTGGTTTATTTCCAGAGGAGAAATAAAACATGATTGTTCTTAATTGTGCAGCTAAATAGTACCAGTACAGGTTGGGACATTTTAACCCCCCAGTGTCAAATGGAAGATAAAGAAGAGAGAGACGAACTCGAGGGCATTTTTTGTTCCAAATAAATTTCCTGAATAATGAGTTAATCTTCGAGAACGTTCCAGCTGGTGGCGCCAGGGGAATATTTTGGAATAAATACAAGAATTTAGGCAAAATATTCATCTTCAATATATTTATCCTTCCTATCAATGAAATTGGTAAAGATAACCATCTATCTAGATCTTTAGATGTTGATTCCATTATAGCATTATAATTTGTAGATATTATATTTTCTAATTGGGGAACAATTTTGATACCTAAATATGTAAAGCTTGGTGATATTTTCAAAGTAAATAAATGTGATGTATTTGGACAGTTATCTTTATTAAGCAGCATTAACGATGATTTTGATGTGTTCACTTTATATCCCGATATATTTCCGAAGTGATTGATCAGATCTAAAAGTGCTGGTAGAGAGGCGTTTAGTTGTTTTAGGAATAGCACTACATCGTCAGCAAATAAAGCTATTTTATGTTCCTTGCCTCCCATTGTAATCCCATGTATGTGATTGCTAGACCTTACAGCTATTGCTAGCGGTTCGATAGCCAAAATGAATAAAAGTGGGGACAATGGTGAGCCTTGAGGGCAACCTCTTGTAATATTAAATGGCTCAGAAATCACTTCATTAGTTAAAACTTCAGCCACTGGGTTGGAATGTAATAATTTGATCCAATGTAAAAAGGAGCTTCCAAATCCGAATTTTTCAATGACGTCAAATAGATACGCCCATTCGATTCTATCGAAAGCCTTCTCCGCATCGAGCGAAAGAAGAGCAGTATCCTTTTCATTTTTTTGGCTATGTAGAATATTTAAAACCCGTCTTACGTTATGAAGTCCCTGTCTGTTCTTAATGAACCCACTTTGATCGTCACCCACAATGCTCGGAAGCACAGTCTCTAACCTTTTTGCCAGGACTTTACATATTATTTTGGTATCGGTATTAATTAGGCTTATAGGTCGCATATTACCACATTTTGAGTTCGGTTTTCCTGGTTTTGGTAAAAGAATGATCAAAGCCTCCCTCATAGAAGTAGGAAGACGAGCACTATTATAACATTCTATATACATATCATGGAGTGGCCCAACCAATTTATCACTAAAATATTTATATAGGTCAATGGGAAGGCCATCAGGTCCTGCTGTTTTACCACCCTTTAATGTATTTATAGCCTTCATAATTTCAGCTGCACTAAGCTCACCATCTAATTTAATTTTTAGTTCCTCCGATATTTTAGGGATGTTGAGATTATCAATAAACGTAGAGTGGGCATCGGTCATGGCTTTATATTCAGAACAATATAGCTTTTCGTAGAAATTTCTAAACGCTTTATTAATTTCCATCGGATCTACAGTCATATTTCCATTTTCATCCTCAATACTAGTAATTGATCTTTCTGATTCCTGTTGTTTTATACGCCAAGCAAGAAGTCTGCCTGGTTTTTCTCCCTGATCGTAAAATTGCTGCTTTAATCTTAATAAATTGGCCGCTGCCTTTTCATGTGTTCTTTCATTATATTGGGTTCTTAACAATAGTAATTCTTTTAACACATTATCAGTATTTTGGCCTGTTTGTAAACTTTTTTCCTCAAGTAAGCGAATTTTTGTTTCAAGTGTTTTCATTTCCTCCTGTTTCTCTCTTGTCTTCCTACTCGTATAGCTTATAATTTGTCCTCGTATAAAGGCCTTAAAGGCTTCCCATCTGATTATAGCTGAAGTTTGGGTGGTATTATGTTCAAAATAGTAATCAATTTGTTCCCCTAAGAACTCAAGAAGTCTTTTATCTTGCATCCAATGTATTTGAAATCTCCATTTAGTACGATTTTGGGTAAGCTTTGGTTCAACGTATGTCAAAGATACAAGAGCGTGATCTGATATTAGAATACTACTGTATTGACAGTTTCTGATACATGAAATTAGTTCAGCTGAAATCAGAAAGTAATCTATTCTTGAGTATCCTTTAGAGATACTCGACCAACATGAATATTCCCTTTTTATTGGGTTTTGAGCCCTCCATATATCCACCAGGTTGAGTTCCTTTATAAAATGTTGTAAAACTTTCCTAGACCTTACATGAGTGTTATCGATACCAGATGACCGGTCCTTACTGGGCTGCAATACACAATTGAAATCACCTGCCACAATGTGTTTTCCAGGCAATGTGGAGACCCTCAAAAATAGATCATTATAAAAATCTGCGTTATCATCGTTAGGTCCATATACATTAACCAGATTAATCCTCGTTGATAGAATATAGCCCTGTACAATCAAAAATCTACCTTTGGGGTCTTTAGTTATTTTATCAATACGTAAAGGAATAGACTTATGTATCATAATTATAACCCCTCTGGAATTAGAATAGTAAGCTGAAGACAGTACTTGACCTGGCCATCTTCGTTTAATTTTGATTATCTCATGATCTAGCATGTGTGTTTCTTGCAGGAACACAATTTTGGCTCTAAGCTGTTTTATTCTACCCATTACTTGTTTTATTTTAGTAAGTTTACGTAGGCCTCTGCAATTCCAAGATACACATTCAACCAAAACGTCTGTCATTTGTTATGTCATGGATAACATAAAGAGAGGTAAATTACCATAGTGTAAGAATAGCAATAAAAACCTATAAAGGGTACCATTTTGGATAAAACCCAAAAAGAAAAGGAAAAGAGCGTCCCACCCAAACCCCAGGCCTGCTTCACTAGAACATACAGGCTCCCCCAAACCCCTAAATAACTTCCCTCCATTATCGGGAATAGGTCCACACAGTACTGAGGAACTATTCTTCTGTAAGCCAAAACTCAGCTCAATTGCTTGTCTATGTACACAAATAATCCAGATAGGCTAGTTTAGTTATCAACTGAAAATAAAATGTGCGCCAAATTACATGCACGTATTTTCAGCTCTCACTTAAGAATCACCTAATTTCACTTTTAAAAGAAACCAAAAGAAGACAAATAATAAAAAATAAAAATAAGGGGAAAATTTTTTTATAATATATATATTGTATATATATATGTATATATAGCTGTAGACAAAACTTATTAATACTTTATACTAGTATTTTAAGGAGCAGGACTATAAGTGATATGATGTCAAATTTCCAGCAGAAGGCCTTACATACCTCATAGTTTCCAGCAGCCACAGAGAGATTGTAAGTTTAATTATAGTTCTCATCAAGACACACTTAATTAGTCATTCTCAGTCACTCACTGGTTCCAGTTTTTTTATGTACTTGTTCACGTCCGCTGGTGTATTGAAGATGACAGTGCGGTCATCGTTGGTCAACAGTAGCCGTGCAGGGTATATTACCCGGTGTTTGTCCATACCGAGTTCCCGTAGCCGCTTTCTCACGCCGTCGTAGCTCCTCTGTTGCTTATACACCTCCGTTGGCAGGTCAGGAAGAAATCTTATTTTGTTGTTTTGGTACATCACCTCTTTCTGTATCCGCGCCGCTTTCAAGATGTTTTCTCTGTCCTTGTAGTTTAAACACTTGATGATGATGGTTCTCGGATACGTGGTGGAACTTTGGCTCGCTGTTATCCGGTGCGCTCTCTCCAAGACCGGTGTCGTTATCTTCAGAGTATCCGCTAACCACTTTTCCATAAAGGAGCAGGTATCATTGCCTTCTACTTTCTCGGGTATGCCCAGTACACGCAGGTTGTTACGTCTACTCCTCCCTTCTAAGTCTTCCACTTTGTTATTGAGGTGTTTTGTCTTGCTCTCAAGTTTTTCGATAGTTTCTTTCAGGGTTTGTATCTCGTCTTCTGCCGTAGATATCCGCATTTCGGCTTCCACGATACGGCCGCTACATTCTTTAATGTCCGTTTGGACATTTCTTATTTCCGTCAGTACTCCGTCCATTTTTGTATTAAAGTCTTGTTTGAATGAAGTTATGGCCAACATGAGGTCCTTTGTTGAGGGATTATCCATGTTTATGACTTGTTCGACGTCCGCGGAAACGTCCACGTGTGCCTGCTCCGGTGAGCACGGCTCCCCTTCAGCTAGCACCTGGCCTGCTTCCTCACAGCTCTCCATCGTTTTCTTCTCCTTAGCCGCTTTTTTTGGCATGTTTGATGTAGTTTACTCTTACGCTTGCACTTTTTGTCTCTTTATATAACCTCTCTCTGGAATATTATGCAGGATTTATTGAAAAGCAGTTGAGCACGAGGAAAGCACGTCTGCTCACCTTGCCACCATAACCGGAAGTCGCATATGTGCTTTCTAAGTCCTAATGGTAATACTTTATAGTTAACATTAGTTAATGCATTAGTTAACATGAACTTACAATGAAAAACGCATCTGTTCAACATTAATTAATCTTTGTTCGTGTTTACTTATTTGTATACTAATGTGTTAATAATAATAATAATACATTTTATTTATAATGCGCTTTTCTCAAACCCAAAGCGCGTACAGTAAAATATACCGAAATAACAAAAGGAATAAAAACAATTTAATAAAAAGCAGCCTTGAACAAATGTGTCTTAATCAACCCTTTGAATTGTCCCAACGTAGGCGCATTTTTGATTGTAGAAGGAAGTAAATTCCATAGCTTGGGGGATCACGTTAGTACTGTGGAGCAATCCCATGTAGTGCCTTGTATGTTAAAATAAGAATTTTAAAATCAATTCTTTCCTTTACGGGAAGCCAGTGCAACTGTGAAAGGACAGGTGTAATGTGCTCACGAGGAGATGTACGAGTGAGCACACGAGCAGCAGAATTCTGAATGTACTGTAACCTGTTTAGTGATTTTACTGGAAGGCCAGAGAACAGGGCATTACAATAGTCTAGCCTAGTTTTGATAAAGGCATGTACAAGCCTTTCTGTGACAGAAAAAGAGAGAAACTTTCTAAGTCGAGCAATGTTTCTCAAATGGTAAAAAGCAATTTTAGAGACCTTTTTTATATGTGCTTCAAAACTCAACTGTGGATCAAAAATTACACCGAGATTTTGCACATGTTGAGTGGGGGTTACCCTGCTAGAGTCAACAATCAGACTAACCTGCTCTGCCTTACAAATAGCCACCACTGTACCAATCAGCATCAGTTCCGTTTTGGAGCCATTTAGCTTCAGGAAGTTGTTCTGCATCCATGTGCTGATCTCTGCTAGACAGCTATGAAACGTTATTAATGAGCAGTGCACATCCGGATTTGTAGTGGTGTAAATCTGCGTATCGGCCGCATAACAATGATACCCAAGATTATACTTACTGATGATCTGCCCAAGTGGAAGAATGTAAATATTAAATAAAATTGGACCTAGCACTGAACCTTGTGGAACTCCCTGGCGCACAGGCACAGTATCTGACTTATAAACACCCATGCTTACAAACTGTGTACGATTAGCTAAATAAGACCGAAACCAACTGCTACCCCAGAAATACAGAGCCAATTTTCCATCCTATCCAGCAAGAGGGAATGACATAAAGTGTCGAAGGCAGCACTGAGGTCTAGTAATACCAAAATACTGCATACACCAGAATCTGCTATGGTAAGAAGGTCATTTACGACCCTCACTAAGGCGGTCTCAGTGCTATGCCCTTTTCTGAACCCAGATTGAAAAGGTTCAAGAAGACTGTTTTGTGCTAGGTAATAATTAAGCTGAGAAAACACAGCACGCTCCAGAAGTTTGGCCAGAAATGGAAGGTTTGAAATAGACCTATAGTTAGACAGATCAGAGACATCAGAACCAGGCTTCTTAGGGACTGGTGTAATAGCAGCTATTTTTAATTCTGGAGGAATAATTCCAGAGCTCAATGATAAATTCAGAATATTAAGCATATTAGGGCAGATTGATGCTAGGCAGTTCTTAAGAACTGAGCAAGGAACCGGATCTAAAATACTGGTGGTTGAATTCATGGACTTAACTGTACTTGTAATGAAGTCAACGTCAACCATGTCAAAATTCGAAAAAACAGTAATTGGGGGATGTAAAGGCAATGTATCAACTAACTCAACTGTGGTGATGGCAGTTAAAGAACTGTATATATCATCAATCTTACCAGTGAAATAATGTAAAAACAAATTACACTGGTCAGCAGAGGAGTGAACAATGGCCTTAGTTGGTTTAAGAAGATTGTCAACAGTCTTAAAGAGAGCTTTGGAATTAGTTGCAGCATTTCCTATAATGTCAGAATAGTAGTTTTTACGTGCAATGTTTAGAGCAGAGTGGTATTCAGACTGTTGTTGAATATAGCAAAGCCTATGTACCGTCAGGTCAGATTTCTTGTACTGCCGTTCTAATTGCCTTCCGGCAGCTTTCATTAATCGCAACTCTGGGGTGTACCATGGACATGGTTTCCTAAATGTGACAACCCGTTCCCGCACAGGTGCAAACTCATCCAAAAGTGCAGATAGCATGGAATTATAGTGCTCCACAGAGTTAGTAATAGGAAGCCCAGAGAGAAAGTTTGTTACGGATCACTCAGAGACAGAGAAGTAACAGATGAAAGATGGTATTTATTGAATTGACACAAGCAGAGGAGCGGGAAGTGAGGAGTGGATGGGTGTTGGGATCCGTGCCGGGAAGGAAGGGGCCACACACACACACCGTGGGGTTTTGGAGGATCTTGGAGGCAATCCTTGGAGAGAAGATGGAAGAAGGGTCTTCGGTCATGAAATCCACTCCTAGGTGTGACCACGGGCGATTGGGGACGGGCAGAGGATGGAGTTTGCCAGATGGTAGATGGCGAGGACTCTTGGACATGGCGCAGCTGTTACATCCACTCACGTACCTTCTGACATCCGAGGCCATGTTGGGCCACCAGAAGCGTTCCCGTAGCAACGAGAGGGTTTCATTGACCCCCGGGTGACCAGTGCCAAGTGATGTATGGGTGGCGTGGATGAGAGGAGTGCGACGAGTCCTAGGGATGTACTGGTGTCCTGGTGGGCAACCCGGCGGAGTGTTGTTAGGAGCTTCGACTGGAGGTAGGGTCTCTGCAGACCAAGTGATGGGGCAACTATTACCTTGTCTGGGAGGATGGGTTCGGGGTTCTCAGACCTCTCTTCGGGTGAGTAACATCTGGACAGCGCATCGGTCTTAACATTCTTTGCCCCAGGGCGGTAAGTGATGGAGAACTGGAAGCGGGTGAAGAATAGCGCCCAGCGGGCTTGTCTGGGGTTGAGTCTCTTGGCTGCTCTAAGGTATTCCAGATTTTTATGGTCAGTGAGAACTTGAAAAGGGTGTTTGGCTCAGGGCAAGCTTGATGGCAAGTAACTCCCTGTTACCAATGTCGTAATTTACCTCCGCCGGGTGGAGCTTCCTGGAGAAGAAGGCACATGGATGGAGGCGGCTGGGCGTCCCCTGCTGCTGAGACAGGACCGCACTCACTCCGGTGGTAGAGGCGTCCACCTCCACGACGAATGGCAGATCTGGGTTAGGATGCATGAGGAGTGGGGCGGTCGTAAAGGCCAGCTTCAAGGCCTGGAAGGCTTCGGTGGCGGCAGGAGTCCATGACAGGGACTTGGGCTTCTGACGAAGGAGGTTGGTTAGAGGACTGGTGATGGTACTAAAGTTCTGAATGAATCGTCTATAGAAGTTAGCGAAGCCAAGGAATCGCTGTAGTTCCTTTATGGTGGTAGGAATGGGCCAATCCCGGACGGTGCTTACCTTCCCCTCGTCTATCCGGATGCAACTGCGGTCGATGGTATAGCCAAGGAACTGCACTGAGGGCTGATGGAATGAGCACTTCTCTGCCTTTAGGTAGAGCTGGAAGTCCCTCAGGCGTTGCAAGACCTCCGCAACATGGCGTCGATGTTCGGCCTGGCTCCGGGAGTATATCAGGATGTCATCGATGTAAACTAGGACGAATTGATGGAGGAAATCCCGGAGCACCTCATGCATGAAATCCTGGAATACGGAGGGGGCGTTTACTAGCCCATACGGCATCACGCAGTACTCGTAGTTGCCAGTAGGGGTGATGAAGGCTGTCTTCCACTCGTCCCCCTCGCGTATCCGGATGAGGTTATACGCGCTGCAGAGGTCCAACTTAGAGAATACAGTGGCACCACGGAGATGTTCTAGGGCCGCTGGGACGAGGGGAAGAGGATAGCGAAACTTCTGAGTTATCTTGTTGAGGGCTCTGTAATCTATACATGGCCGTAAACCTCCATCCTTCTTGGCCACGAAGAAGAAACTCGAAGCAGCAGGGGAGGTAGATGGACGGATGTATCCTTGAGCCAGCGCCTCCCTGATGTAATCCTCCATGGCCTTCTCCTCGGGAACGGATAGGGGATAGATCCGTCCCCTAGGCACTGGTTCACCCGGCAGCAGATCTATTGCACAGTCCCATGGCCGGTGTGGAGGCAGCTTGGAGGCCCGCTTCGGGCAGAAGACATCACTGAAGGGGGCGTAGCACTGGGGTATGGAGATGGACTGTTTGACGACAGGGCTTTCAATAGAGGTGGTGTAGACTGGTAGTGATTCGGGGGGACGTTCCACGGGAACTGGACAGCCGGAGATACATGATTGAAAGCAGGCTTCGCCCCACTTCAGGATTTCTCCGGTCTTCCAGGAGATAACCAGGTTGTGCTGCTCCAACCATGGGCGCCCTAGGATGACGTCAGCGGTGGAATCCTCCAGAACCAGCATATGGATATCCTCGTGGTGAAGGAGTCCTGTTTGGAGGGAGATTGGGCCCATGCAGTGGCGTACATATTTCTTGCTTAACGGCCTGCCGGTGATGGTGTGGATTTGGTAAGCAGCGGGCGTGGCCGAGGTTGGGAGCCTGAGTTGACGGCAGAGGGCGCCAGAGATGAAGTTGCCGGCTGACCCAGAATCGAGGAGGGCGGAAACTGGAAGAGACACATCAGCCGCAGTAAGTGTCACAACAGTGGTGAGTGGTTTCTTATGATATCGTGAAGGAAGGATGGCACTCACCATGGGACGAGGAGGACGAACGGGGCACCCAGCTATGGAATGCCCCGGGGCTGCACAGTACAGACAGAGATTCTGGGCCAGCCGTCTTTGACGCTCCGCCATAGTGAGGCGGTAGGAGTCCACGAGCATGGGCTCGCTGGCTGGTTCTGGGGAGCTGACGTTCTCTGGTCGGCAGAGCGGAGAGGAGGAATGCGCCTGGCCCTGGTGCTCTTCTAAGCATGACTGCATACGAGTGGCGAAGCGGATGGACAGCTGGATGAATCGCTCGAGGCCGATGGTATCCTCGTATGCAGCGAGATGCAACCGCACTCTGGGCTCCAATCCTTGGCGATAGGTAGTGAGAAGGGCCTGTTCGTTCCACCCACTAGAGGCCGCCAGAGTTCTGAACTGCAAGGCATAATCATTGACAGACATATTCCCTTGTTTCAAATTGTATAGTCTCTCACCTATTGAGGAGTCCCAGGCGGGTTTGCCGAAAACTTCTCGGAAATGTTCGATGAAGCTAGAATATTACTGGGTTACAGGGTTATTCTGGGTCCAGAGAGAATCTGCCCACTGTAATGCCTTGCCTTGCAACTGGGAGATAATGAAAGCTACCTTAGCTCGATCCGTTGGGTATGAGAGCGGTTGCATCTCCAGGACCAGTGAACACTGAAGTAAGAATCCGCTGCATTCCTCCGCCGAACCAGAGTAGGGCGCTGGCCATGTGCCATGGGACTGGCGTGCACAGCAGGTGAAGGAGGGATGATGGGATCCGCGGAAGTGCTCGCTGGTGGTGGTGATGCAGGTGCTGTCATGAGTGTCCGATGGAGTGCATCAACTAATTCTTGGAAGGGATCCGTGAGGCTCATGCTTGTGTCTCTCGGTGCTGGTCCGGTCATCTGTTACTGATCACTCAGAGACAGAGGAGTAACAGATGAAAGATGGTATTTATTGAATTGACACAAACAGAGGAGCGGGAAGTTTTGAGTGGATGGGTGTTGGGATCCGTGCCGAGAAAGGAAGGGGCCACACACACGCACCATGGGGTTTTGGAGGATCTTGGAGGCAATCCTTGGAGAGAAGATGGAAGAAGGGTCTTCGGAGGTTATCCTTGGAGAGAAGGTAAAGAGGAGTTAGTCCTAATAGTTAGCGCAGGAATGATCTTGTCGCGAACGTGACCGGACAATGACTGGGTGCGTATGTGTGGCTTTTATGGTGCTGTGGTGGATGACAGGTGATGAGGATCAGGTGGTGATGTTTAGAATTCAGGTGAGGGTGTGCGCCGTGATTGTGTGGAGGTGGAACCTGGTGTGTTTGTGACAGAGTTAGAAAAGAGCGAGAAGTCCAAATGCTTGATGTTACGAAATTTTATAGAGCGTTTAGAAGTGGCTCGTAAAGACATGACATTCATATCAAAAGTAATGAGACTATGGTCACTTATACACATGTCTATACCATTCAGAGATCTAATGTCAACACCAGCAGAGCAAACAATATCCAATGTGAGACCCAATTTATGGGTCGGAAAAGTTACATGCTGTATAAAGTCAAAGTCATCCAAAATGTCCATAAAAGTAGCAGTATTGCCACAGTTAGAATTATCAATATGAAAATTGACATCACCAGTCAGCACCATAGCAGAACAGAGTGGACTAAGAAGTGTCAACAACTCAGTAAACTCAGTGAAAAATGCAGGGTAAGACTTTGGAGGACGGTAAATGAGCAGCAGAAGAACAGGGGAAACAACATTGATTTTACAAGCCAGACATTCAAAAGATGAAACACTAGGTGCATCAATAACATTAACTGAGACATTAGGCCCAAATATCACAGCCAAGCCACCACCTTTACCACAAGCGCGAGGCACATCAATGTATTTATATCCATGTGGGGCACACATATTCAGATTAAGATTCACTGAGACACAGAATGTCGATTTTCCTTTCTAAAATAGTATCAGTGATGAGTGACGTTTTGTTGTTTATTGACCTCGTGTTTAATTGAGCAATTTGCATATTGCTGCAGAGCACATTCACCACAGTGTTTTGAGGAATAGACTCTGGTTAGAGTAGATTTCCATAACAGATTCCTTGAGGTACAGTAGCACGACGCAGCACGCGCCTACATTTCGACCAAAACACTGAAACTCCAGCATTGGCAATAAAACGACTCTGACGTGAGCCTCTATGAGAGTAGCAAGGCGGACGGAGGAGGTGAGAAGAGCGCAGAGATTTTAAAACACTATAATTTGGGCGGCCAAGGTGGTCCAGAGATAAAAGTTCAGATAGAGAGTATCGCAGCATTGTGATGTCCAAAGGTTCAGTCCTCTGCCAAGCGCTGATTCACAAAGACAACAGCAGGCGACGAACAGATAGCAGGGACAGTACCGGGGGAACACGGCGTCAGATATGATCAGCGTACAGCAGACAGACCAGAACAAACACTATGAAAGACTGGTACAGACGCATAAGTATAAACCAGCCAGATAAAACACAGTAAAAATTAAAATAAAATATAAAATAAAAATAAAAATAAAATACGGCAGGAGAAGCGGCAACCTAACAAACGGCAGCGCCAGCGTCCTCTCCAAAAACGGATAATGACATACCAGTCATACCAAATAATTAGAGATGTGCTTTGCAGTAGATAAAACTTAACCAAGTTAATTAACTTAGTTAATGCATTAGTTAACATGAACTAACAATGAACAACACAGTTCAGGATTCCTTAATGTTTTGTTAATGTTAACTTATAAATTTATTAATGCATCTCTTCACTTTAACAGATTAATTAGTTAATGCTGTGGTTAAAGCATTAGTTAAAAAGAACTAAAAATTAACAACACATTTGTTCAGCATTACTTAATCTTTGCTCATGTTTACTAATGATATACTAATGATGAAATAATGAACTAACAATGAACTATGCCTGTAGATAGCTTTATTTAATAACCTGTATTTAATTATAATACAGTATATACTCATAAGTTTATTTAGCAGCTAACACACACATTGGATAAACTATACTAACACCTCATATATGGGCACTGATTTGGGCTATTGGTAAATTTGGAAACCAACTAAACATCAACTGATAATGTTTCTCATGTTTCACTGTTTATTAACACAGCCTACTACTAACAAAGCATTATTTAGGGGAATTTGTGAACCTTATTGTAAAGTGTACACTAGTCCAAAATTAACTGATGTTTAACTAACATTTGTAGAATGTTTATTAACATGATCTAGGCATACCACTAACAAATAATAATAATAGTAATAAATGTAAAGTAAAAAAAAGTTTTTTATTTATTTTTAACAGTCTATGGTGACAGCACACCACACACCAACAGATTCCGTTCACAACAAAATCACGACTGTAAACGTGGGAACTCTTGCTAGTACAAATGGGGGATAACTTGCAAAAAGAAATGGCGAATATAATATTTGGATGTCTTTTTACCGGAAGTTCGACAGGAAAAAAGAAAAAGATCTGGATGAAATCGTAAAGACAGTGTGAACATAAACTTTATATAGTACACCACGAGCTGGAAGAGAGTAATGCTTCCGTTATCCATTGGAAATCGCTTCGTTCCACGTGACAATATATTGAGCAAGTGCACGTTCTTGGGGATCGGCGGTTAAATCACCTGCCGGAACAGGATGGACTGGACTTACAAAACAACGTCTGATGGAGTGGATTTACTGACTTCGCTCACTCAAGGCCACAGTGTGTGACGTTGTTTCGTTGAGAAAACAAAACTACTTTGTTTGGCCTTCCAAAAGAAAACACAACTAGAAATCATGTTTATATCACGTTTATAATGGGTTTTATGTTTATGTCTCGTTGCTCAGGCCGGACAGGGCATCACAATATGTTAAGAGGCATAACATTTCTAGCACACGCTTGAGTTATTCGGCTAATCACAATGCACTGGATAGCTGGCCAATCAGAGCACACCTCGCTTTTCAGACCGATGAGCTTTGTAAAAATCAACGCGTATCAGAAGGCGGGGCATATAGGAGAAACAATAATGTACAGTATGTGGAAAATAATGTGTTATTTGAACCTTAAACAGCATAAACACATTTCATTACACTGTATACACCAAATAATGTTCTTTTTAGCAGCATCAAATGACCCTTTAATAAAAAGTTTACAAATGTTAGTTAAACATTAGTTACTGTTGAACTAGTGCACACTTTACAATAAGGTTTGCAAATTCCCTTAGTAAATGCTTTGTTAATGGTAAATAAGTCATGTTAATAAACAGTCTACAAATGTGAGTTAAACGTTAATTCTTGTTAGATTAGTGCACACTTTACAAAAAGGTTCACAAATTCCCTTAATAAATGCTTAGTTAATGGTAAGTCATGGTAATTAACAGTCTAAAAACATGACAAACATTATCAGTTGATGTTTAGATGGTTTCCAAGTTTACCTATAGCCCAAATAAATTCCCAAATAGGGAGTTAGTATTTTTTAACCATTGTGTGTTAGCTGCTAATTGAACTTGTGTATATACTGTATGTAGTATAATTAACTAAAGGTTTTTAAATAAAGCTATCTACAGGCATAGTTCATTGTTAGTTCAGTCACTAATGCATTAACCAACGTTAACAAATCAAGTTGTAAATGTGAAGAGAAGCATTAGTATATGAATAAGTAAAGATGAGCAAAGATTAAGTAATGCTGAACAAATGTGTTGTTCATTTTTAGTTCATTTTAATGCATCAACCACAACGTTAACTAGTTAATCCGTTAATGTGAAGAAATGCATTAGTAAATGTGTAAGTTAACAATAACAAAACATTAAGTAGTCCTGAACAGTGGAGTTGTTCATTGTTAGTTCATGTTAACTAATGCATTAACTAACACATTAATAAATAAGTTAATAAGTTAACATGAACACAGATTAATTAATGCTGAACAGATGCATTGTTCATTGTTAGTTCATGTTAACTAATGCATTAACTAACGTTAACTAATACAACCTTATTGTAAAGTGTTACTGTCAAGGGAACACGAACAAAGACAAACAGGAAATAGCGATAAGCAAACTAAACTTTCATGACACATTTCTCAATCCATCTTATTTTATTTTCCACAGAAGAAAGAAATTCCTACAGTTTTGGAATTACACAAGGGTGAGTAAATTATAGAAAACAAACACTTTCATTTTTTGGGTGAACTATCTCCTTAATTAACACTTTAGTGTCCCACTATAGAAAATCATATGCTTTTTTAACTCCATGCTACTGAGTATTTGACCGATTTTAATATTGTGGTTCACTGTTTTTTAATTCAGCTTTGTGCCGCAAAGTTTTTTTTTTTTTGTAGACCAAAAAAAAAAAAAAAAAAAAACATTTAGACACCACAGATGTCAGTTTATATGTACAGTATATGCTCAGAAACGCTGATACCAGCAATGTGCAACAGTACAATTCATGATGCCTGTGGCACGCCACTGTTTACCCTCTGGGATGGGACAGGAGTGTGGTGAGCGTGCATTTGTGTACGTGCGAGCACGCATGTGCAAGCGTAGAGGAAGGTAATGAGGGTAAAAAAATGAGGGGGAAATTGTGACGTACACAAGAGCCAGCACACAGAGAAGAGGGACACGCACAGACTCAAAGCAATCAACAGACACTGACCTACAGAATTACAACACCAAATACAGTAGGCCTCATTATCAACCCAACAGACTAAACTTCCCACTGATTAAAGCTGCTGGTCATTAAACAACTTTAATAATGAAAAATGGGTAGGACTTTATTTTACAGTCCTGTTCCTCATGTACATACTATGTACTTATTATAGTAATTACAATAACTATGTAATAACTAGGTACTAACCCTGAACCTACCCCTAAACCTAACCCTACCCCATGTAGTTACCTTGTATTACCAGAACTTTCTTAGATAAATACACTGTAAGTACATTATAAGTACATGTTAGTACACGTACTGTAAAATAAAGTGCAACCGAAAAATGAAAAGATGTCAACTTTGCAAAGGAATAAATCTTTATTATATACGATTACTCTTCTTGGGCTGCTGATGAGAAAATGTGGTTTGGCCACAGATAATAGATAACATGAGTCTAACATTATTAAAATTTGTCAAATAGAAAGAGACAATCAAGCAAACACAGGAGCAAGAAAGCAAACAAGACAGCAATAAAAAGAGGTAGAAGGGAGAAGACACACAAAAAAAAACTATGAAATGCATCACAACACAGTCAAAAACATCCACATAGTGTGTGTATATATATATATATATATATATATATATATATATATATATATATATATATATATATATATGTATATTTAAAAACATTGCAGATGGATGCAAAAACGCATCCTGTGTAAACGGCCCCTAACTCAGTGGAGAAATCAATCTGAACATCTCTGTCAGGAAACTTTACAGCCAAAAAGGCTGAACAAGGGAGGAGTCTGGCCACAAGTAAGTGTGTGTGAGGAAGAGTAAGCAGTCGAGGGACGACATCATTGTTAGTGATCACTTCCAAGGCTGTGTCTGCAGAAAAGAGGAGAAAGTGCTGGACAGAACAGATAACGTGGATGGATTGTGCAGTTAGAATGAGTGTAAACAAAACTAGAGAAGTCATCTTGCAAAAAGGTGAGGACATTTCCAATGAGACTGCTGAAATGATTGAAACGAATGGCTGATATGGCTTAATGTGCATGTGATGCATTATATACCACAAACATACCATAAAAAATGTGTTAATCAAGACAATCGCTAAAAGACTCCGATAAAACAAAGGGTGTCGAAGAGCTCAAGCAGCAGAAGCCCCTTCTGCCCAAGCTGACTGTAAAAGGCTGGGCTCTAATAGGTTATTGACTATTGCATACGAGACAGGATGACATCACTGTCAGCCAATGGGAGAGCAGGAAGTGCCGAAGATGAGAAGAGTGTTTTTAATTTCTGTTTTGCTGAGCTCAGCTTCTCTCACGCAAGAAAAAGAAAAGAAATGCATCAATGATAAATGTTGGAATTAATAAACGGAAGGAAAGAGGGGCTGTTGGCTTGTTGTCGAGTGGGTACGGGTCAGCCACGCTCTCTGTGCGCCTGTCACTGTATCCAGGGAGACCGTCAAGTTTATTTGTATAGCTCTTTTCACGATGCAAACTGTTGCAAAGCAGCTTTACAGAAAATTAAGTTTCTACAATATATTTTGCAGAAGCTTTTTTTCTTGTCGACTGTGTATGTTTGTGTTCATGCTTGCGTGCTTTTGCTGTACACTGAATGCATATTCATGCACACATGCAAATGTTTGTCAGTCCTCCTTGACCATTAGTTTGAATTTACTGCGTTTGCACTTTTTGAACTTCGATTCACCTGATCATGAGTCATTCCTCTCTCTGCTCCTCTCTACCTCCTACGTGAAACCTTTCCTTTTTCGCTTCTCTAAAATATGTAACCCCGTGGCTAAAACAGCTTGCTATCTCTATGACAACACACCGTTGCTCCACAAATCACTGGTTGGTTAGCACAAGCTCTAGCTGGGTGACGTAATATGGTCTCTGGTCTTCTGTGGCCACTCGACTTCACCACTTCTTGGCTGGGCTTTTAAATGGCAACCATGGTGCGTGTCTGCCAAAACACTTATGAGAGTGTATGGAATGGTGTATTTCCACACTGAGTAACTAACCTGTTATATAACAAAAGGAAATGGGTGCTGGATACACTTTGTAGCGTTTCACGGTTGGCTTAATGGCATTCATACCAATCAAAGGTTAGACAATCAAATGGTTACATGTGAATGGAACGATTTAAAAATCAAAGGTTATGAAAAAAACAAAAAAAAAACATGCATAGAATAAAAAGATGTCATAAACCTCTGAGATACATATTTAATAAACATATAAATTAATTGTCATTACAATTTATAAGTAAAAAAATCAACATGAATTTAATTTCTAAGCATTAATTATGTCCTCCTTCTGTAATTAATTTATCCATTGTTAAATATGATTTATCTCCACCATGCCTGATGGTCATCTTGAGCTTTAATGAATATCTGACTTTTGTACAAAGAAGTTCAAAAGGTCACTGTAAGGAAATAGCTTTTTTTAAATGTATGGTTAATTTTATAAACAAAACATTATTCTATAATTTTTATACGAAGGAGTCAATCAATGCAATCAAACTCAAATAAATGCTGGAGGTCAATATGAAAAACTGCTAACCTTTCCTGCACCACTGTAAACTGGCCTTTCCACACTGTCAGAGTACATTCATGTCAACCAGTTACAACCTGACAACATCTACCCTATACATATCATAAGATTGCTTATGTGCCAGAAGACATATTTCAGAAATTTGTGAAAGACACTTTGCCCTTTTATGGATTTGTGCACGTGAGCAGAAGTGTGCACATGCACTCAACATGTACTCTAAAGAAAGTGACATGAACATGCCCAGGTCATGTTAGTGCACATGTGACACTGTCAACCTGCAAATTATCTATATGGTTCTGATACTTAAGGTGCGACAACTAAGACTTTACCTGTGCACATGTGTGCTATACTCAGTGTCAAGATGTAAAGGGTTTTGCTGGACTACGTATATCTGCATTTTCTAAAAGTCTCAGTTCAAAACAACAATTGTATGTGAATTACAGTGATAAACTGTAGAGTTTTCTCAGATGGAAAATTCATGTTGTACCTAATCCTTTTAGTAGAGAGAAAGAGGATGAGGTGTGGGTGTGTGTGTGTGTGTGAATATCTATTTTCTTTTTCTTTTTTTAACCAGCATCACCCAAAAAAGTACGGAGCCAGAGCACTCCCTTGTGGTGCTAAATAAGAACTTCATCTAAACTTTACAAACTTCTTCAACAACAGTGGCCTGGATCAAAACAATGAGTTACTCCACTGCTCAAAAAGGTTTTATTTTATCTTTTCACGTTTTTACGTATTTCACAATTAGGACTGTCATCCATTTTTTTTTTAACCACATACATGCAACAGTAACATTTTGATCTTAGATTTGTCTGAATAAATGATATCCCATTCAAGATTACTTAATCATTTAAGTTTAATTAAGACTCTCAAGACTCCCATACACTCAATTCAGTAAAACTGAAACGTAATGGTTGTTTAATAACTAGGTGCCTATTAAGGGACACAGGGCTCATATATTATTTAACACATATTGTGAAATTAGAACGTACAGAATAAGCAACTTATGAAAAAAAGTTATGACTTGCCTGTTTCCAAAGCCTGCAATAATCCTGGGGATGCAGTCGAGGTCTGGCCGGACTGGTACAATGGCTCTTTCTCCCAGTCTTGAGCACAGGACAGAGGTCAGGTTTATAATCTGATGTGTTTTCATGCTAACCAAAACTGTTTAGTAAATTGAACTGTTGGATGAATAAGGTACATTTAAACCCCTTACAAAACATACTGTGGAGGTCAGTATGATTTTAAAGGGGACATCAGATGCCCATTTTCTACAAGTTGGTATGATTCCTTAAAGTCATCATATCCCATTGAATAAAACTTTTATAAAGCAAGGATGCATTCAATTGATCAGAAGTGACAAAAAAATCTATATTACAAATATACAGTAATATGCTGTCCTTATAAACTTTCTATTCATCAAAAAGTCCTGAAAAAATGTGGAAAGGTTTCCGCAAAAATATTAAGCAGCACAACTGTTTTCAACATTGATAGTCATAAGAAATGTTTCTTGAGCACCAAATCTGCATTTTAGAATGATTTTTGATAAATCATGTGACACTGAAAACTGAAAATAATTATTTAAAATTGTAATAATGTAATAACCTTTTTTTTTTTTTTACTTTAACTTTAACTCTACTTTTGATCAAATAAATGCAGCCTTGGTATCCATAATATACATCTCACAAAAACTTTTACAAATCTTTCCGAAGCCAAACTGAATGACATTATCATTATCATTATTACCATGCTACAACAGAATCTTTCATATGCAATTAACTGATTTTAGAGGTAAGTTTTTTGTACTTGCAAAACTTTTTTATTTATCATGAAGGAAATATACAATTACTAGAAGTTGTCAATAACATCATCGGTCACAAGTGTAAGTGCTAGATTGGTGTCTGACTCTCTGAATAGTTAAATTAGATACTGTAGGTGAGGCAGAGGAGCAAACTCACCCAGTCTCTCAAGAGCCTCCATCAGCCTGAGCACCACAGCTGGGAACTGGTCAGGCAGAGCACACTGCTCCATATCTCCCTTTCCACAGGGGCCTGTCAGAGAACGAGGGAGAGAGATGATGATGATGAGAAATCCCACTGGTGAGACTAATTTCCTGATTAGGTGGCTGCCTGTAAATCCACATCTTATCTCTCCTTAGGGAACAGTCAGGTTGTCATATTCATACAAGCATGGTATACATGCAACTTAATATTCAAGCCTTAACTTCACACACGTTTACATTAATGTAATAGTTCACTTGAACTCTAAAAGCCAGAATTAATCTAGTTTTTTTCTAGTATATCTCTATATGCGGGCATTTATACACGTTCAGACCGGCATGGATAAAATCCTTGAGGAGGTCTGATTTCTAGTTTTGAAATTTAGTAATGTGAATGACGCTCACAATCCTTCACATGCCACCCTGTCTATGATGTCCTGAGACATGGTGTGGAGTGGAAATAGACCCGGGAGAGCATGGTTTTTATTTTTTAGACTGTGCCTTAAAAGACTATTAATAAACATTAGAATTAAAGAAATACAGAATTTGTAAAACTGGAAAATTGATAATCAAAGCTAACACTTTACAATAAGGTTCAATTTTAAAAGCATTAGGAATCATAAACCAGAATGAAAACATTTATTAATCTAGGTTATAATCTATAATCTAATCTAGGCTATAAATTTAATTTATATATAATGTTCATGGTTACTAATGTTTGTTCATAATACATTAATTTTAATTAAATTCAATTAATTTAAAATGTTATAAATGTGTTAGGATATCTAGAATTAACTAAGATTAATAAATGCTGTAACTGAACCTTACTGTAAAGTCTACCCATATGAAACAAGTTTAAGGTGGAGATTTGAAAATTTGCTAACTACAAAAATCATGATGAAGTGTTCCTTTCACACATGCAAATAAAGTCTAAAGGTCATATCACAGTAATGAATCACCCTCGTAACTGGAAATTACATAAACAAGATTTCATCTTGTGCCCAGATATTATTATTATTTAAAAACATTAAAATAACTTTAAGGTTAAGTTACTATATAGCAAACTCAGAGCTTCATTTGTTAGAAGGAAATAAAACTGACATTTACAAACCTTGTTAAACTCATTTTTATCAGTATGTTTTATGAAGCCACAGAGTGACAATTCCATCCATTTACTGTACATCAAATTTGCGTGATAGCAAGAAATTCTAATTTTCGTCACCATTATGTGAAGTAAGAGGTCCATGAAATCGTAGAGCTCTTGTAGTGGCATTTGTGGGCTCTTGTGAATTATGTTCAGTGACAACACTAATTAGCACTGATGTGCACCATTCGCTAATGTTTACACAGATACCAATGCAATCTCTCGTTTTTTTCTTTCTTCTGTAATTAGGAAACGGCTGTTTATTTAACAGAATCTCCCACACAAGCATCTGTTGACAGCAGGAAAAGTTTGCATTCCCATGCACGGGTGTAATTGGTGCGCTACTATGCACAGCAGTAGCTCTTGTTGCACCCCGCTGCAATTTCCGCACAATGAGAATCATGCTACAATTTGGCAATACTTTTCTGGACTGTGCTGATTTATTTATTTTGTAAAAGCACCATGATAGAGGTTTAGTTGTAGTGTCAATTAGATCCAACGGTTTAAATCTAACCAGAAGTTTCAGCATGTGCAGTGCAGGAACTGATTAGGCCTATCATTACTCTTGACTTAACATATGCAAATGTATAAGTTGCTGTGATCCTTTAGTAATAATATAAATGAAGCTACAACAGCAGGAAAGGGGGAGATGACAGTGATAAAAAAAAACAAAAAAAAAGACGAGATTAATGAAAAGTTTCTCTGAGGCTTTGATGCAGGTGGCACAAAGACGGTGGAGGTTTGAGATTACACACGTCAACGGTAGAGAGCATTGGTATTCCAACAACATGTGGCACATTTAATTGCTCCACATCCTGCTGGTTTCTCTATGGACCTCGTCAAGTGATGCCTTATGAATGAGCAAACAGGTCAGAGCACAACAGGGGGAATCATAATTCTCTCTCTCTCTCTCTCTCTCTCTCCCCCCACCCAACCCTTTCCCTTTCGCTCCCTTCTTCCTTTTGTTTTTAAAAAGCCTCACATTCATTAATTGTTGGCCAGCCAAGATTCATAAGACAGGAAATTAATATGGAACTTTGTACAAAATATATCTTGCATTATAGCAAAAATATATTTTAAGTTAGATGGTTGGTTGATTAATTATAGTTGTAAGAAAAAGAATGTAAACCCTTTATCATGAATTTCTGTGGAAATTAGCCATTACATTTGATCTGATCTTCAACAGACTGCTTTAATGAATCAAACAAACAACAATGTTCAAAAATTCACAGTGGAGTGGAAAAAGCATGTAAAAAATGTATTTTTTAAGGCAGATTATGTTTGCTTATTTTGATGTAAGCAAGATAAAGTTTCAGTGGGCAAATTTCCTTTCAATTGGAGTGCTACTATCAGGGGTTAAAGCAAAAAAAAAAAAAAAAAAATGAGCTTGACATTTTTTTCCAGGGGCGGTGCAGCACGGCATCACATGCAAAGCATGCAGTGACTGTGGCAACTTAAACATTTGAAAGGATACTATGGCAAAGATATTGCTTTCTTTATTCAAACTGATTTTCTTTTTCATGAATATATGATTGACCTGAAGAATGAAAGCTGTATCATTCACTTGGAAAATTATGAGCTATATCATACACTAGGGGAGTGACAATACACTTAGTTCATGAGATGAGACAAAATGCAGATATTTGGTTCACTAGAACGTGACAATATTTTAATTAGAGATCGACCGATATGGGTTTTTCTATAGCCGATGCCGATGCCGATGTTTAGAGGTCAGGGTCAGCCGATGGCCGATATGTGCTGCTGATTTTTAGGGCCGATATCTTGAAGTTTTCCCCTTCATTTGCATGCAAAAATGTCACACTAATAGTAAGTGGATGCACAACATTTCTAAACTTATCATCATTTATTGAGCACTGACTTGAACCATCTCTCGAATCTTAATTTTGTGCACTGCACGGTATTAAAATAAAAAATTTATCCAAAGTTAACCAAACAAAATCAATAAACTGACCAAGTATTAAATATATAAAACAGGTAATATATATATATATATATATATATATATATATATATATATATAAAAGTCAATCATTTAGATAAAAGTTTTAGAGCATTTATCAAGTAGAATTTTTCAAGTTTGTTGGAACATAAATGTAAACTTAAATATACATTTAAATAAATACAATTTTAAAAATAATAATCTGAAAAATATAAAAAAATAAATATATAAAAAATAAATAACAGTAGTGCTGAAAACACACTAGCAACCAGCAACATTTGTGTTTGGTATAAATGAGACAGAACATCTAAAGTGCATTCTAATTTCAAACTTACATCGCAGTCTGTTCATTATTAAAATAAAGTACAGTCAACCAAACATTTAAAAGGTTACACTGGTCAGTTTAAATAGACTGTATACCGGTCCACTCTGCTGTTATGCCAAGGACGTTTTTGCTCATGTGTAGAGGATGATCTTTCCGTCTAGTTTACATTAAAAAAATAAAAAATATTATAGTTACATTGCGAATATGGAAACATTTGGATATGTGCAGAACGAGACGTGAGCAATAACCTCCAAATACATCTAGTCAAACCCGCGCTCGCTCGTCCTCGTATGGATCGGATCATTTTTCGGATCAGCAAAAAAAAAAAAAAAAAAAAAAAAGGCCAAGACAAATAAACATACGTTTTGTCTTTTTTTATTAACACTAAATTATTAAATTAAGATATATGAAATCAACTTAAAGTGCACATAATATCTTCTTTTTAACATAATAGCCCGACTTCTCATCTTCCAGTGTGCTGTGATGAAGTGAGCAGTTATCGTCACAGAGCTCTCCGTCCCCCTGGACGTCCCCCCTTCTGTCGTTAGCGCAACAGAGGATGCTCGGGATAGTTCATCCACAACTTTTTTCTTCTCCTGTTCATAAAGATCTGGCACAATATTTTCACTCTAACCTCTTTCCTCATCATTATATCTGACAGGGATTCCAAAATGAACCGGCCGTTCAAGCTCCTCCGTTCCTCCGCTCGCCATTACCACTGAGTGTGGACTAAACATGCGCAACTTTTTTTTTTCATAAAGCAATCCGCGGGTCACGTGTGTGCCGAACCGAAGATATTGATCCAAACGGATCACGGATCAATGATGATCCGTTGCACCACTACTATAGTGTGTCATTTGAAAACATTGCAGATGCGTTTTAAAATACAACAACGAGCACCACGAAACCATTTAAAGAGGCGCATTCAGCGGTCTCCTTGACGAGAAACAGTCAACAAAGTAAAATGATCTCCAACGTATGGCGCGCGCTCTTCATTTTATCAAATGATCATAATCACATCTATTCATTTTATAGTCCTGCTACAAGCATTTTATTCAGACTAAAACCCCTTTAATTCGGGTGAGAAAGCTTTTTTTCCAAGATGCTTTTGCACATAATAATAATACCGCTGCAGACGCATTTTGCAGCATTAAAGTAATTAATTGATCATTAATTTAAACGACGATCGACCATGGAAATTATCGAATATTGAAATCCCTAAATACAAATGAGTTGGATGGAAAACTGGTTATTGTCTGCATCAAACCATGCCTCCGAACAAATGTGATTCACCGTTCTGGGCAGCTCCAGGACAGCTGTCTCTCCGAGCACGGTGCTGTCTGTGAGCGGGGCGGAGTAACGTCAGAGACAGTTTACTTTGGTAACCTCACGCTGCAGTGTTTGTTAGAGCCGCCAACTTCTCCACCCCATTTACAGAGTGAAATTCTCTGCCTACCTTTATCTCCCAGGACTGCTGTTGAATCTTCCAAAAGTTTTGGCTTGGGGTACTTCACATGCAGTGGCAGCAGCAGCACTTTCCACCGCACCAATAACACGGGGCTGCCCGCCGACGTGCCTGACTTTAAATCGGCGCTACTAAACACGGATATCGGCCGATGCAGATATATTAAAAAAATGACAAATATCGGCCCGATATATCGGCCGACCGATATATCGGTCGACCTCTATACTATTTTTTAAATATTTGTCTTTTAATTACAAAAAGTAAAACAATGCAGATGTATTTAGAAATATTTTAACTAATCTAGGGCTGTAACTAATGATTATTTAGGTAATCAAATAATCTACAAATAATCTACTAATTATATTGACAAATGAGTAATCTGATATTTTTTAGTAACACAAACAGACCTAAGTGAAAACCAGGCTTTAGTACGACTATTTATATATAAAATAATGATGAGGCAATAATAATTGGCTCAAAAAAAAAAGATCAAAACCAAGACATTACATGATTGTATTGAACAACACTGTTAAAATACATAATATGCCTATACATAATATGAACATAACCAACTTAAATACATGATGTATTAAAACAAATACCTTCAGAGGGCGCCAACGGCGTGGTGACGTTTCACTTTACAGCATGATTAAACTGTTTAAATCTATTACATTTTAATATTTGGCCATGTGCAGAAATGTTTATTTTGAAATCGCGATGTACAATATATGGCATATTTACACATAGGTTGATGTCCTCCTGTGTTGGCAAAGATTTATAAATGATTTACGTTACAAATCTAGTGAGATAATGCACACTGTTTTTTCCAGATGACGTTAAGCAATTCAAATTCACAGCGTATACAGAAGAAGAGTTTAACCCCTTTCATACATACAGTCTTTGGTAAATTACCTGTAAGTTACCATTAATAGATCATGTGTGAACAGGACCTTTTAAAAAACCCAGGTGAATTTGTTGTGGCAATCATATCGTTCTTATGGAGATGACATGATTACTCTGAGCTGTTTACAAAACTCTGTGGCTTTATAATTAGCTTTTCTATGTAAATATGCCCTAGATGGACATCTTTGACCATTGCGCCTTGCAGCTTTTTGCAGGATGTAGGATTCTTTTTTTCCACAGCCAAATGCTGCACGCCGGAAATCTAGTGTTGTGCCCTATTTCGACCCCCTGCCGAATTATTACCCCCCTAATATTGGTAGGTTTAGGAGTAGGTGTGGGGGAGGGGTTAGGATTAGGGGTGGGGTTAGAATTAGGCAATCAGGTAGCGATTTGAACAAGGGGGTAATAATTCGGCAGGGGGTCGAAATTGGGCACAACACCGGCACGGTGGTTTGGTGGTTCGATTAACGTCACTGTCAGAAAACATCACTGAAGCAATTTCTCAAAACATGAGGCACAAGATGGATCACCTGATGGGTGAGGGACAGCAAAGAACAGAGGAACAAGAGGGGAAGGACAGAACATGGCAAAAGCAATACTGAGAACAACATCACAGCAACTAATACAATGATGCTGTTGTTTCAATACATATGCTACTTTTGATAAATTGCTATTCTGAATGTACTGTACAATCTAAGTACTGCTACATTTCTTCATAGTCATGCTCAGTAGCCCCTCCTACTGTGAAAACTCATTGGCTCACACAGCTAGGATGCACAGTATATCTTATACATCATGTTGTTTTCTGGCCATCGTCGGAGATTTATAAATTCATCGTTATCATTGATATTAGATAATATGATATACTGACAACTAATAATATTTTACTCAAATCTGTTAAATGTATTCTATAGCAAATTGTTTTTAAAGAAATTAATACTTTTATTTACCAAAGACACATTCTTTTGATCAAAAGCAAGAGTAAAGAGATTGATAATAATATTATTTTTTTAAATATTATTTTTCCAGGTGATTTACAGTTCAAACTCATGCTAATTAGCTTGCAGGAAACTTAAGACAAGCAAACGATTTGCCAAAAGGAAGGACAAAGTAAACAAAACATGGCAGTGTTGGTAAAGATCCTCTAAATATAAAAATATAAGAAAGTGGAGAAATATAACTCCACTTAAAATCTATTGTTGATACCATTAATAGCATTTAAGAGTGTAAAGCTGGAGACTATGCTAAACAGTTGGGGTATCGCTGTCACCGAACAAAGCTTGTGTATGCCCGTCCCAGCTGCTCTGTGAGAACACACGAGCCTATCAGATCTTATCCGTTTTCTATTTAGAGGACAGAAAGCAATTTCTAGGGTTTTCATTGCCCTGTGTGTGCGTGCGCGTGTGTTTTTAACAAGCCCTGGTCATGATGACAGGGAATTACTGAATGGATCAGCACTTCTGCACAAAGCCATTAAGTGTCCAAAGTCGGGGGTCATATAGCTGAAAACAAATTCTCTTACCCCCAGTTTCCCATCAATTAAAATAATTTTTCCTTTTAATTTTCTGACTTAATTTTATGCATATCAACAATATTGTCAGCACTGTTTACTTATTTTCTGCTCACATTATTACAATAATTGTCTTTTATTGGCTCATTCCCTTTGAGGAGGCGATACAGTGATCTCTTTCATTATCTAGTGTCCACTTCACCAGGGAAGTGACCACTAGGGGGTGCCACACTAGTCACAGTGTCTCAGTGACACAGATATATGAGCCTTTGTGTGCTGCAGAAGGGACTACAGTGTGTGGTACAGAACTGAATGCTTTAAAAGGACAAAAGAATGGTGAGAGCCTCTGGTGGGAATATATAAAATGTGAAATACATACACAAACAGGTGCTCAATCTGAACTTTAGATGTATGTCATACCAATAACCCCCCAAAAGTATGATTAGTTCCTTGTAAGGAACCCCCTTCTAGTGTTGTTATTGTAACTAAATCTGATGAAAATGATGAAAATGATGAAAATATATATATATATATTTCAGTGATTGAAATAAAGATAAAATAAAATAAAGGTAAAGAAAAAAAAAAGAGAAATGTCACCCCGGGAACTAACTATAATGAGCTTAAGTTGAAGTAAAATTACTGAAACAAAAAAAGACAAAAGTCCATAAGAAAATTAAAAGGAAAACTGAAAATCTTCCAAATATTAATAAATTGAATATTTAGAAATGTATTAATTTCTAAATATTAAAAATTATATTCAGAAGCTAACTGAAATCTTCTTGCTATAATGCTATAATGGCATATAAACAATACTAAAATGACACTGCCCCCTTTCTAAACTATAAAAAATAACTATATCTATAAAAATATCTATGTGTTTTAATGCATAAAGACCCATTTCTACTGTTAAAAAAACCTCAACATTACTGAGAAAGGCAACATATTGTTTGCTAAAAAAAAAAAAAAAAAAAAAAGATTTGTGTTGCCCACTCACGATAAGAAAACAGTTAGATGTATAAACATTTGGAATTCAGATTTATTTGTATAGAGGTTTTCACAAGTAATATTGTTCAAGAGTAATTTTACAATTAAATTTGAACGCCCTTAAAAATACAGAAAAAATCTCTCAAATTCTTTGAACTTTCCTGCGGCCCCCTGGGGGTCGCAGTGTGAAGACACCTGGTCAAGATCTATGTGTGAATATAGGTATTTTCGATGTGTCTCTTTATATATATCAAACTGTGTGACACTCACTATGCTGAATTCATTACTATAGCAACCAATGTAGTTGCAATGGATACTGACTACACTGTCTGAACAAACGGATGGGATTACATCACTTGCAGAATGACAGCAGACAGCCTGACTGAATTTCGAAATCAAATGGGATTTGTGCGCGCAATCCAATCCATAATACAACATGAAAATAAAGCTCCCGCTTAGTGCCTCTACATAACACTCCCTTCATCTCCTTTAAAGTGATACACAAGCTTTGTACATAAAACCCGGTGCATAATACATACGATTCAGACAAAGAGAACTGATGGCTCTCTCGAATGGAAATGTATGAAGGGTTGCAGCTACAACGGTCCTGCCAAAGTCTCTTCCTGTAAATCTTTACAATGTTTTTGAACGATTTTTCCTCATTTCTCATTTCACATTTCCCTTTCTCTTCTCCCTCTCTAACTCTCTCACACATACACACACAGCTATAGCCATTTCCTTCATTACAGAGTGAAATTGAAATTCTCCCGTTTCTTTACCTGCTCTGCTCCACTGTGTCAATAAGGGCTGTTTAGCCTTTGACCCTTGCCACAGGCTAGAGTGATGAAAGATGTGGACCGACCAGCTCAACCCCATGAACAAGTATGAAATGATTCAAATGCAGTAGAATGCGGCTTTCTGAAACACACACACACACACACACAACAGCCTTTTAATTCCTGCAATCCACATCCTTATCAATCACATGTGATAGCGGGTGCCACCCCCTTCAACACGGGAAAGATTACCAATTGCCTCGCAAAACAGCATCTTACTCACACACTGGCCACAATGCGTTGGGAGTAATTTTTTAAGATAATGGTCAAAATATGTCAGTGGAAATAATTGAATTTAGATGCACTATCCAAACCAGTTGTCCAGATAAATAGAACCGCCCAGCTCTTCCCTTCATATTGATTATGTGCTCATTGTCTATTCCTGAAGGGATAAGAAAATACATTACACAAATCAATAGTTCACACAAATTGTATCAGGTTCACACAGGCCGAGATTAAAATTATTATGAAGTGGGGGAAAGTGATGCCAAGAGGGAGACAGTCAATCTATCAAATTTTGAATCATTTCAGTACATTTAAACAGCATGAAGAGCCCTCTGGGATAAAAGGGTTAGATTATCATACTGAATGCGTGATAGCGCTTATCTTGACTGACGTCTGTATTTTATCATCCAACTTATCCTCAATGGAAAACCATGCCTCTACCTACAGAAGATTTTGACTCTACTTCAAACACTTTCCTATTCATGCACATCAATACAGTTTACAGCTGAAATGAACACTAGAGGCAGTAAAACACTAACACATTTTATTTTCATACAAATTATGACTATGGGGCAAATTATTGATTATTAAATAATTATTTTCATATGTTTCCTTCCACAAAAGTGTGTTATGACCTCAAAATGATTTTTGACATAGTGCAATTTGTAAACTAATACATTTTGGCTTTTCTGAGATAGTACACTTGCTGGGTAGCTCACCTGGTAGCACACTACACCCATGACTCATGATAAAAAAGCTCAAAGATTTGTAGAACCAAGCTAAAAACCAGACATTTAACCTCCAAAGTGGCGTGATATGTACAATAACCAATGTAATAAAACTTTGCCAGATCTACATTCATCTGCTTCAGATAAAAATGAAAGGCATTTTTAGTGCTCCACACAAATTGGTGCAAAAGTGCAAGAAGCTTTGTAATATCATATTGCAGAAGTGTTACCACAAGCATGTTTTTCACATGAGCCTGGAAAAAAAAGACGGAAATCTATGCAGTTTCTTCAAAGAGAAAATCAGAAAGAAAAAAGTGTATCATATCACAGTTAGTACAAAAAAGAATGAATAGAGTGCAGGAGGGATTAAAAAAGAATGTAAACAGCCAAGGAGTAAAGCAGGTGATGGATGCAGGCAAAAGAGAGAGGAAAGTTGCAGTGTGGCCTTCCCAAAAAAAAATGTCACCTAACAGGGGCCTGGCCTCGGATGTTTTGCCTGCAGCCAATGGCAGAGTCCCACAAGAGGGGCGTAGAGCACATGCCTCTTCAATTAGAGCAGTCCATGAGAGAGGAGAAGGAGAATTTACTCACCCTTACTTCATTCCAAATCTATATGACATTAATGCTGTTGTTGTTGTTTTTTTGTCCATACAATAAAATTCAATATGGTACAACATTTTTCTAAATATCTTTTGTGTAGGGTAACTAGATCTAGTATTTGAATGGGGGTGTCTAAATCAGTGCCCACAATGGGGTGGTCGTCCATCCTTTGCTAATGTTCCCTTGCAGGCCCCTTAATGAACTATTAAAGACCTCTTCAATACCATGAGAGAAACTAAAGTGTGCGCACTGCAAATTTATTCATTCATGATTGCTGACCGCGGCCTACTGAGGCATACATAATTCAGCAGACTGAAGTTATTTTTTTTCTTCTTGATGTAAATGTGTGTGCGGCCTGAGCCAGTGTGTATCTGTCCATGTGTGTTTGTTTATGTGAGTATGGGAGATAAGCCAGTAGCATTCCTCGCAGATATTGCATTCTAAAGTAAGACAGGACAAATAGAGAGTTCAGTAAATATAGGCTGCTGGCATATTACACATCCAATATTATACTTCCAATCCCTGCAGCTTCACACTGCACATGAAATACAGAGAGAATCAGGAGATGTAATTTTAAATGAGTGGATATGTAACTGAAAGATTGGAAAGTGAGAAGAAATGAGTGTGTGTGTGTGTGAGTGTGTGTGTGTGTGTGTGTCTGCACGTGACCAAAGGGACACTTAACTCATCTGGTTCTTCTGCCTATCCCCATGGGTGATCAGCTATGCAATGACCAAATCTAATGCAGAACATATTGTACCCAATCTACATGTCACACAATTCAACAGACTGAAAGACGAAGGGCTTTTATCCAATGTAAATGAAAAGAAAAATGCACAAAGGCAACCTTGAAAACTGAGGGGCATTTCATCTGTGGTTTCAAATCTCTCGCTTTACTCAAGGAAGAAGAAAAAAAGAGCTGACTGAGGGGACATTAACATTGATTTCATTCTTCCCTTTACATTGTTTTTTTTTTCATTTCTATACAAAACTTGCTGTTTGAAAAAGTTGTGGCTTTGTGGTCCATCAACAATAGATCCTTTCCTTGTGCTTCCAAAGCTGTTTCATCCATTTGTAGCATTAATTCTTCTTCTTCTTTTGTCTGACAATATACTCAGCAAAGCACCAGTGCGGTCTTTACCATTAAAAAAAAATAATATATATATATATATATATATATATTATTCATTTAGTTTAAATCAATAGTAAAGACTCAAAGACTAGTTTTTACTGTTTAGAAGGAATATCAGACTAGTGGACATACTTCATGATCTCAATAACAATAGAATGAACATAATTTTTTCCTAGAACAAGAAACCTTCAAACTTCAACAGGCACCATCAGGGAAAAGAGACCAAAGTGATACAGCTTAGTAAGAGGTTGAGCATGGAAAATATCGGACAGAAGTGTGTAATTCTCAACAGATTCTTAAACACTACTGCTGTTAGAAATGAACTAAATTGACATGGCTGACAGGATACGTCTGTTGCAAATCAAGTGATCAAATGAGTTACAGTGCTCCTCAAAAAGCACACATCACCTACACTGGAGAACAGATAAAAATTACAACAACTTAAGTAACAATGAATGTTGCAACCCAGGAAAAACATCTCTAAAAACATGAAAAACATGGCAACATTAAACCCTACCATAAACATAACAAATAATGTTAACAAAGGCAAACGTGGAAAAAATACCTAAGCATTCCACACTGAAAATACAATACAGTACCAGGTGAGCTACCAAGCAAGTTTACTACATCAAAAAAGCCATATATATGGAGCTTATTATTTGATGCAAATGTGGAAATATATTAGTTAATAAAACATGCAATATGGTAAAAGTATGTTGAGGTCATAACATAGAATTGAGCAAAGAACTATGCAAAAAAATAAATAAATAAATAAATATATATAAATATATATATATATATATATATATATATATATATATATATATATATATATATATATATATATATATAGTACATCTGTTAGAGTCCCAGTCTCTCTCTGAAAGCTACAGACAGAGACGGATCACAGGTGACCTCCATCCCAGCTACTGACCCTATCACTCTGAGCAGAGCAAAAGAACGAGAGAGCAAGAGGGAGACTGGATATGAGGAGGGGACATCTAGCATGTCTGAGTGTCTTTTCTTGAACCCCTACCTCATCTCCAGCTGTACATCACAGATTGCATCTGCTTAGGGGACTTTCTGCATACACTCAGAACAGTGACTTCCCACATGATTTACCATTCCATATTATACACACCTGCGCTAGGAAACCCATTAGTTGTGCCCTATCTTTTGTGTAGATGCATTGTCTATCCCTGTGTTGGCCAACAAACCGAATGGATAACACGGCACAGCTGGCCTTGATGAGAATGCCTGCGTATTAGACTAATTTAGAGAGAAGATAAATGAATGAGAAAAGAGAAAGGGATGGGGCAACTGGAACTGGTGCAGATGTGCATGTGTGCGGATGACACTTCAGATGCCAAGGTCTGCTGGGAAAGTAGTGCGTGTGTGTTTGTCCTGATTAGTGCACAGCAGATGTTCAACAGTAGGGAGCAAAAAGCAAGCTGAGAAAAAAGGCAAGCCTGTCATTGTATTCCAGTACATCTTTCTCTATCTCGCTCCATAGAGAAATAATTATGCTAACAGTTGTGGCCAATACACTGTGGCCTCTATAACCTCAACAACTCATCTCCGTTTAATGATTTATTTTTACAAAGAATCTCTGTAATAAATGACAAATGAATATGATATAAACATACTATAAACTGGGGTTAAAAGGTCAGATAACACTATACACTACAGCTTATAACACACACACACAAATTTACGTATGAAATATAATCTAAAATAAATAAAATTGTAAAATGTAGAAATTGTATAATAAATTGCATAACCTGATGATCAGGTAACAAAAGTGTTCGCATTATCAATACCATTTAACAAATATCTATTTTAATAGTGACACAGAAATAATGAAGGATCTTAAATATCCTTTATGTGTTAAATTTGTCAAAATCCTAAAACTTTCTATTTTGCAAGGTTTAAATTAGATGTTGAATCCCAGATTTGGCTACATTTGTACGCTTGTAGTGTAAATAAACAAATAAAATCTCAAAAAAATTAAATCTAAAAAAACAAACAAACATTAAAGCTATAAATACTTATAAACAGTAGCAGACTTCAATAAATATATAAATATAGTCATATGCTGTACAGAGATAACACTGAAAATAATCGTTCAATCTATTATGCTAAACTTCCCAGAAAGCTACATTCATGGATACTGTGTTAGTTGAGTGCCCAACAACTGACTGAAACAAATATTTTTTTTTTTTGGTTTGAGATAAGAGATGGATAAACCAAGCAAAGAAAAAGCCATCATCATCATAACCATCTCACAGCTGGATTCTGCTGTAATGTAACTGTTTGTAAGCCACAGCCTTAAGGGTTCAGCACGAACTTTAATAGAAGAAATAACAACTGGAAAAAATAACAGCAGCCACAACAACAAATCAAATAGTTTGACTCAAACTGAAAACTGAAAAACTATTTTAATCAAATAAATAGGTAGACATAGCAGTTCTTTGAAATGGGGTTAAAGCAAGGCCTTTTCCTCCCCACAGTGTCATGCACACACAAAATGTTGCAACTGGTCATACTTAAAAGGCACAGCAGGCATTTTTCAATGTCCAAGCCACCCTGGACAAATAAAACACGTTTTTCCTTCTGTTGTGAGCATAGGCACCCGTCTGATGAGATCGTGAACGCAAGTTGCAAATACTTAAATTAAAATTTGCTGAAAAAGAACATCCAAGATGAGTTTGCTTGTATATACACAGGTTTTGAGAAATGTAACATAATATCACTACTGGATCCTCTGAATGGGTGCCGTCAAAATGAGAGTTCCAACAGCTGATAAAAGCATTCAAAATAATCTACAAGTAATCCACACAACTCCATTCAACAAATGCATGTCTTGTGAAGTGAAAAGCTGTGTTTTTGTAAGAAACAAGTACAACATTAAAGGTATAGTTCACCCAAAAATGGAAATTAGGTCATTCATTATTCACCATCAAGTCGTTCCAAACCCCTAAGACCTTCGTTCATCTTTGGAACAGATATTAAGATATTTTGATGCATTCTGAAAGATGCCCCCTACAGACAACAAGGCTACTACCATGATCAAGGTCCAGAAACATATTAAGGACATCTGTAAAATAGTCCATGTGAAATCAGTAGTTCAACCGTAGTTTTACAAAAACTTACAAGAATCAAAGAGCTCGAAATGCATCAAAATTATCTTAATTTGTGTTACGAATATAAACAAAGGTCTTATAGGTTCGGAACGACTTGAGGGTGAGTAATTGATGACAGAATTTCCATTTTTGGGTGAACTATCCCTTTAAGGGGTTTTAACTTTAAACGGTCCCTTCTGATCACAATACCAGTCCATAACCCAGTGAAAATGTCCGTTGCCTGTTGTCCTCTCACATTAAAATCAACCAACATTTTTGTTTAAAACTGTTTTCCCTTGTAAATTGTTCTGCATGTGCACATTTCTTTCCTGATTCAGATGAGATTTTTTCCACTGGAGAACGTATTGATTAATTTGCGGCAGACGGAGATGCTGAAGAGGGACTTCAGCAGCCTGATCGAGACGGTTCGCAGCATGACGCCCGCGGCGACGATCGTCGTGTCAGGACCACTGCCCACGTATCGACGAGGACACGAAAGGTTCAGTAGACTTTTTGCTTTAAATGAATGGTTGTTGTCATGGTGTAAAGAACAGAAACTGCTATTTGTTAATAACTGGAATCTTTTCTGGGAGCGTCCTAGGCTGTTTCGCGCTGATGGATTACACCCCAGCAGAATCGGAGCGTAGCTGCTCTCTGACAACATCTCCAGGACACTTCGCTCCATGTGACTAGTAAGACAATTCTCTCATAACTATTATGATGACTTTTGTTCCACCCGCTTAAATGATAAAAGTACTTGTGCTGTAAAAACTATTAAGAATGTGTCTGTTCCCCGAATAGTGAGGTCAAAATATAATGTAGGATCTAGAAAAAATCTTATCGTAATTAAACCAGAAAAATGTAAAGTAAATGAACAAAAACAATTTTTAAAGTTTGGGCTCATAAATATTAGATCACTCACACCCAAAGCAGTTATTGTAAATGAAATGATCACAGAAAATAGTTTTGATGTACTCTGCTTGACTGAAACCTGGCTAAAACCAAATGATTATTTTGGTCTAAATGAGTCTACTCCACCAAACTACTGTTATAAGCATGAGCCCCGTCAGACTGGTCGTGGCGGAGGTGTTGCAACAATATATAGTGATATTCTCAATGTTACCCAGAAAACAGGATACAGGTTTAACTCTTTTGAAATACTTCTGCTAAATGTTACACTGTCAGATATGCAAAAGAAATCTAATGTATCTCTTGCTCTGGCTACTGTGCATAGACCACCAGGGCCGTATACAGAATTCCTAAAAGAATTTGCAGATTTCCTCTCAGACCTTCTAGTTACAGTTGATAAGGCGCTAATCATGGGAGATTTTAATATTCACGTTGATAATGCAAATGATACATTAGGACTTGCGTTTACTGACCTAATAAACTCCTTTGGAGTCAAGCAAAATGTCACCGGGCCCACTCATCGTTTTAATCATAAACTAGATCTAATTATATCGCATGGAATCGATCTTACTGCTATAGATATTGTACCCCAAAGTGATGATATTACAGACCATTTCCTTGTATCGTGCATGCTGCGTATAACTGATATTAACTATATGTCTCAGCGTTACCGTCTGGGCAGAACTATTGTTCCAGCCACCAAAGACAGATTCGCAAATAACCTGCCTGATCTATCTCAACTGCTATTTGTACCCAAAAATACACATGAATTAGACGAAATTACTGACAACATGGGCACTATTTTCTCTAATACATTAGAAGCTGTTGCCCCCATCAAATTGAAAAAGGTTAGAGAAAAACGTACTGTGCCATGGTATAACAGTAATACTCACTCTCTCAAGAAAGTAACTCGTAGTCTTGAATGCAAATGGAGAAAAACTAACTTGGAAGTTTTTAAAATTGCATGGAAAAACAGTATGTCCAGGTATAGACAGGCTCTAAAAACTGCTAGGGCAGAGCATATCCACAAACTCATTGAAAATAACCAAAACAATCCAAGGTTTTTATTTAGCACAGTGGCTAAATTAACAAATTACCAGACGCCACCTGATTCAAATATTCCACCAACGTTAAATAGTAATGACTTTATGAATTTCTTCACTGATAAAATAGATAACATTAGAAATACAATAGCGAATGTAGATTCTACAGCATCTAACACTTCAGTTTCATCCATCGCACCCAAAGATAAACTGCAGTGCTTTACAAATATAGGACAGGAAGAGCTAAATAAACTTATCACTGTATCTAAACCAACAACATGTTTATTAGATCCTGTACCCACTACATTACTAAAAGAGCTGTTACCTGTAGCCGAAGAACCGCTTCTCAATATCATTAACTCGTCGTTATCTTTAGGTCACGTCCCAAAACCATTCAAGCTGGCGGTTATCAAGCCTCTTATTAAGAAACCAAAACTAGATCCTAGTGTACTGGCAAATTATAGGCCTATTTCAAATCTTCCATTTATGTCTAAAATTTTTGAAAAAGTTGTGTCTGCTCAATTGAGCACCTTCCTGCATAAAAATGATCTGTATGAAGAATTTCAGTCAGGTTTTAGGACCCCACCATAGCACAGAAACTGCACTTGTTAAAATTACAAATGACCTGCTTCTTGCGTCAGATCAAGGCTGCATCTCATTTCTAGTCTTACTTGATCTTAGTGCTGCGTTCGACACCATAGATCATGACATACTCATAGATCGATTACAAAACTATACAGGTATTCAAGGGCAGGCTCTAAGATGGTTTAGATCCTACCTGTCCGATCGCTACCATTTTGTTTACTTAAATGGGGTGTCATCTCATTTGTCATGAGTAAAGTATGGAGTGCCACAAGGATCCGTCCTAGGTCCCCTTCTATTTTCAATATACATGTTGCCCCTTGGTAATATTATTAGAAAATACGGAATTAGCTTCCACTGTTATGCTGATGATACTCAGCTATATATCTCAACAAGACCAGATGAAACTTCCCAATTATCTAAGCTAACAGAGTGTGTTAAAAATGTAAAAGATTGGATGACAAATAATTTTCTCCAATTAAATTCGGATAAGACAGAGATATTAATTATTGGACCAAAAAACACCACACAGAATCTTGTAGATTACAATCTGCAACTAGACGGATGTACTGTTACTTCCTCTACAGTCAGAAATCTGGGTGTTATATTGGACAGCAATTTGTCTTTTGAAAATCATATTTCCAATGTTACAAAAACCGCATTCTTCCATCTTAGAAACATTGCCAAGCTACGAAACATGTTATCTGTTTCTGATGCAGAAAAGCTAGTTCATGCTTTCATGGCCTCTAGACTGGACTATTGTAATGCACTTCTAGGTGGTTGTCCTGCTTCGTCAATAAACAAGCTACAGGTAGTCCAAAATGCAGCAGCTAGAGTCCTTACCAGGTCAAGAAAATATGATCATATTACCCCAATTTTACAGTCTCTGCACTGGCTACCTATTAAGTTCCGTATCAGTTACAAATTATCATTACTTACCTATAAGGCCCTAAATGGTTTAGCTCCTGCGTACCTAACTAGCCTTCTACCACGCTACAACCCATCACGCACCCTAAGGTCACAAAACACTGGACTTTTGGTAGTTCCTAGGATAGCAAAATCCACTAAAGGAGGTAGAGCTTTTTCACATTTGGCTCCCAAACTCTGGAATAGCCTTCCTGATAATGTTCGGGGTTCAGACACACTCTCTCTGTTTAAATCTAGATTAAAAACTGATTAAAATCTCTTTCGCCAAGCATTCGAATAATGTATCTCTTAAATTGTGAGTGTAGTTGCATCTGCATTTTTATTCTTTAGCTTGGGTTAAACTAATTTTACTTTGTTGGATCAGCAGCTATGCTAATGATGTCTCTATTTTGTTTCTATGTTTTGCCACGGGAGTTACATCCCGTGGTAACTAGGATTTACACAAGCTCCAGTCTGGATCCAGAACACCTGAGAAGAGATGATGCTGACCCTCAGAGGACCCCAGATGATCCTAACCTTGAATCAACAAACAGAACTAACAATTATTGCTACATGTGTGACTGCATCATATAATTACTATTAATTAAAAATATTGATAGTTCATCATCTAGCTGACTACGTCTTGTATTATTATTATTATTTTTATTTTTCTAAAATCCTGTCAAACGTGCACAAACTACTAGCTACTACTAAATATTGTAGAAACATAATTTTCTGTAAAGTTGCTTTGTAACGATTTGTATTGTAAAAAGCGCTATACAAATAAACTTGAATTGAATTGAATTTATCTATCAAATGGTGTTAACTGGAGTTGTGTCAATTACCTTGAATCATTGCAATGCTTTCATCTGCTGTCACATGATTCTTTAGAAATTATTCTATATTAACTGTTTTAATAGACTGTCATAGGGAATCAGGAGATAAAACAGTTTAAGAGTAAAAGCAGTTTTCAGTAAGAATCCATGGTGTGAATCGTACTTCCCACCAGTAAGAGAAGGATTAATCAGTTTTAGAAGCCTGGAAATGTACCAGAAAATTGTGTTAAATTAGACATCACTTTTGAGAGGTTCTGTGTGTGTGCTGAGTTAGAATCTCTGTTGGGGATGTGCCATTTACAGCCACCCTTGTTCTGGAGCTCAGATACACAGGAGAAGTCTATGTATGCTTCAGTTGTATGTATGTGCGTGCATTAGCATGTTTTCTGTGAGGAATATGGATCATCATCCTGCTCCACATCTCTCTTTGCAATGCTTCAGTTTCACTTATTTTCCCTTCAAACACTTCAAACAAATAGGTAAATGCTAGGGGGTGCCATCCACCCATATGGGTGCGCAAATGAGTTTTATATATATATATATATATATATATATATATTATATTTGGGGTGCACTACATATCGGAATATAATCGATATCACATTATGGCTTAATCAGTCAAATTGCGAAGATTGAAATTTAATTAAATAAAAATACTTATGCGCTGGAGTTTGCAGATAATGTATTTGAGTGCTCAACTGTTCAAGACGCGCAAAGTATTAATGATTCTCCGAGTGGAACTGACTGTCTTAAGTTTAGATGTAATTTTCCTTTCATCTTGCCTCTGTATAATGCATTGTTTTTACAGCGGTAATTAAGGAAACAATGCATCATTGCTGTTACTTAATCGCCACCTCCTGGCAGAGAGTGAATTTGCATTTTCATTCAGCCCGTCTGTTGTTTGGTATGTTTTATGTAGCCTAATTTCACAAAGCTAAAGTCAGACCATTCTGTTTTTGCTTCAGGTTTTGAAATGATAAAAGTTTCATTTAGATTTTCATAATTTTTTGTCTTTTGCTTAAATTAAATACATTAAAAGGAATTGGCTGTGAAGCAAGGGGCACCAGCTAAAATCTTGCCAAATTGGTCAGGGCTGACCCTGCGCGAGCGCACTATCTGAGTGACGGCCTACTATGCGCTCTGAGCCAAAGTGCACACAGCCGCACCACTCAAATGTCAGATTGAGTAATTACATATTTGATGAAAATAATTTCCTTATTGTCCAGCTATTCCATTTTATTTATCCATGATGACACATGCACATATACATGTTCTTTAGCATTACTGATGCCGTGCCATGAATCCTACCCCCACAGTAAATAGAACCGAACAGAGGCTCCAATATCATCATATAAAACGAACTGTAGCATTGGCATCTAAGGACTAATATAATTTATCTATTAGATATAATATATATTTTATATATCCAATATTTTAAATATTTAAAAATTTATAAATATTTATAAATTCGTGTATTTTTTTATATTTTATAAGTTATATGCTGTGCAAAGTTTATGTAAATAAATTTCTAAAACAACTATTTATTATCTACAAATATTTATTTTCTACAATAACTAGCCCCCCAAAAATTTGGGACTAGAACACAGAGTGGTAACGTGGCCAAAGCCAAAAATCTTAAATTGAACTATACTGTGTCTGTGTGTTCTTTCTGCTCTCTTTTGAAACCTGATGACTGCGGACAGGATTGGCAGAGCGGAGATTGCTTTGTTACGCACTGTCCCTCTCGTTCCTTTGATTAATACAGAGGTGAGCCACAGAACAAGGGGTGAAGGAGGTATAAAGCAACAAGAAGAGAGAGATAGAGAACACTGACAACAGCACTCCTGTTTAGAAACACAGTGGGCTTGCAAGCAGTGCATAAAACGTCTCCTGTGTAAACTGAACACACACCGAGATGTACTATAACAATACACCAGCATTTCCATCCACATAAAGATGCATGCAGGTGCACATACACCACACACAGAGACACAAAGACATGCGGCCACACACAGAAAAAAGAAATCCCTTAGAGCGCAAAGACAGATTCATCAGGAGAGCAACAGAGAAACGTGACATGAGCTAAAAGCAATTAAAAAGAAAACTCCTCCACAGCCCCACCTGTTTCACATCAGACAGCCCACTCGCTCACTCCCTCTACCCTGGGATGCTTGTTTTTTCAATGGAGAGGAGACAGATTAGAGAAATGCCACCACAGATTATTAGTACCAACTTCAACATTCACTCTTAACTGTGCATATCATCTTCCTTATAATTAAGGCAATATCAGACAGATGTTGTGATCCGTGCTACAGTATTCATTTCGCTCTCTGCTACGGGTACTTTGTTTCTCTTCGTCTCTTCTCAATAGTGAGTGAGGAAATTCAAGCCTTTCTTTGGCAAGAGCTGCTATTCATATGCTAATTAGAGCCATTCACACCTCCCGCGCGAGCGCTCTGCATACGTCATGGTTCGTTTCCGACAATTTTCGGCACAGACGAACGCGACGTTCACAGGCTGTAAATTGTCGTTAACTGCCAAAAATTAGGGAGATTTACGGCCGTTTACGGGGTCGGAAATCCCAATTTTCATGCAGTGTTCCTTGTCATCTTACACACACATTCACACAACCTTTCATATCATTTGTGATGGGCTACAGGGGTGTCATGTGACTACTTTTTTGAGAGGCACCAGTGGCACCAGTTTCAAATAACATGAATGGATGACAGAACATTTAAAGTAAATTATATGTTGATAATATTTTAGAATAAAATATTTGGCTCACTATATCTTACTCTCACCAGGGCTGCATTTGATCAAACGGTAAACAGAATAATTCTATGTAATATCATTACAATTTAAAATAACTGTTTTCTATTTTAATGTATTTCAAAAAGTTATTTATTCGTGTAATAGCAAAGCTGAATTTTCAGCAGCCATTAGTTCAGTTTTCACAGTGTCACATGATTGTTCAGAAATTATTATAATATGCTGATTTGGTGCTCAAGAAACATTTCTTATTATTAACGTAAAATAAATAAATAAATTCAGATTTAAATACAGAAGAGGTGCACTGAAAATAAATGTACTCCAATAATCTTTCATAGCTTAAAAAATGACAGTGTATGAATTGCATTTTTAATGTATTTTAAATAAATAAAAAGAGTGTCATGACACTGACCCTTTAAACAAATGCTTTTTAGCCTTAAATAACAAAACAACTTAAAGGGTTAGTTCACCCAAAAATGTCATTAATGACTCACCCTCATGTCGTTCCAAACCCGTAAGTCCTCCGTTCATCTTCGCGTTCACAACACTGCAGTGTAGTGATGTCCGGTTCGTGAACGAATCGTTCAATTTAACCGGTTCTTCTTGAACCAGTTCACCAAATCGAACTGAATCGTTTGAAACAACTTAAAGGGTTAGTTCACCCAAAAATGTCATTAATGACTGACCCTCATGTCGTTCTAAACCCGTAAGTCTTCCGTTCATCACGCGTTCACAATACTGCAGTGTAGTGATGTCCGGTTCGTGAACGAATCGTTCAATTTAACCGGTTCTTCTTGAACCAGTTCACCAAATCGAACTGAATCGTTTGAAACGGTTCGCATCTCCAATAAGCATTAATCCACAAATGACTTAAGCTGTTAACTTTTTTTAACATGGCTGACATTCCCTCTGAGTCCGAATAAACCAATATCCCGGACTAATTCATTTACTCAAACAGTACACTGACTGAAATGCTATGAAGAGAGAACTGAAGATGAACACTGAGCCGAGCCAGATAACGAACAAAATATTGACTTGTTCTCGAGTCAAGAACCATTTCTGTCGGACGCGTCCGATTTGAGAACCGAGGAAATGATGATACTGCGCATGTTTGATTCATCGTGAAGCAGACCGTCACACAGATCGTCTGAACCGAACTGATTCTTTTGGTGATTGATTCTGAACTGATTCTGTGATAATGTTATGAGCGCGAGTAAACTGAAGGCTTGAATGAAGGGTAATCATCGCCAATGATATCATTACGTTGAGCGCAATAGAGCCGGTGAACCGTTTTTTTCAACCAGTTTATTGAATCGAACTGTCCGAAAGAACCGGTTCGCGGAAAAGAACCGAACTTCCCATCACTACTGGTGATCCGAAAACCAATGCAACCAGTTCTTGAATCGAGAATGAGTAAATCTTTCTTCGTTATCTGGCTCGGCTCGGTGTTCATCTTCAGTTCTCTATTCACAGCAGTTCAGTCAGTGTACTGTTTGAGTAAATGAATTACTCCGGGATATTGGTTTATTTTAACTCAGAGGGAGTGTCAGCCACATTAAAAAAGTTAACAGCTGAAGTCCTTTGTGGATTAACGCTTATTGGAGACACAAACTGTTTCAAACGATTCAGTTCGATTTGGTGAACTGGTTCAAGAAGAACCGGTTAAATCGAATGATTCGTTTGCGAACCGGATATCACAGTGAACGTGTTCACAACAGAACCAGAAGAGAATACAATGCTGAATAAAGTCAGTTTTTGTTATTTTTGGACAAAAATTTATTTTCGATGCTTCAACAAATTCTAACTGACCCTCTGATGTCACATGGACTACTTTGATGATGCTTTTATTACCCTTCTGGACATGGACAGTATACCGTACATACATTTTCAATGTAGGGACAGAAAGCTCTCGGACTAAATCTAAAATATCTTAAACTGTGTTCCGAACGGGTTTGGAACGACATGAGGGTGAGTCATTAATGACAATTTTCATGCGTGAACTAACCCTTTAAATATCAAAGATACTTTTTTGTCTTCTTGAAGATTTCATATACATATTCAAATCCACTTGGCTAAAGTACCAGAGCATGACGTTTCTGTTGGGCATTAGTGTCAAATATTGGCAAAGCAATAAGCATTCAATTCATCTGTGATTGCTTTCATTGCTTTCACTTCCTCTGACTAAAATACCATCATATTAGAATGATGTACATGACAGAAACCTATGAAGTGCCACCAGTTCAATTAACAGGCTCATTTTATTACATGTTCTCCCTCTTTTTCTCTGAAGCAACTCCATCTGATGACCTGATAATAAAAGCAAAATTAATTCAAAAGAATCCTCCTCCAGAGTAATAGCCATAATGCTTTTACTAACATCCACATTTAAAATGACAAAATGGTTTGCAGCACTTGTTTTCCATCTCTGAACCATCAAAGCATCTCTCTATTGTTACCCTTCCACCACCATGCAGCCACAAGTACTTCCACCGATAAAACGTAAACAAAGAAATCCCATTTCTAGCTCGGAAACGTGTGAGAGTGAAGTCAAAATAAATATCTTATCACAACAATGATGTACAAACCAAACATATGAGTCTGGAAATGGATTTGGAAAATTCACAGTTTGGACAGTCAGATAGGCGGCTGCTTCTGATTGCAGACAAATAATGTTGGAAATATGTGGGAGATGGGGTGGATAACATTTTATAGCTTGATAAAGGCAAGCTAATCCTTTTTTTTTACCTTAGGATTCACTCCATTCCAACAGCTAAAGGATGAACATTGGAAGATATGCTTATCTCTGGGAATTTGGGAAGTAGGGAATATTCCTGACATTTTTCTTCATAGGCCTAGATTCTAGGCTATATGGTTAATGCAGGCAACAACAGACCTGTATTTTGAGTAAAAATGAATTTTTAATTAAAATCAAGCTACTGTATCTTAATCATCATACAATGCATTCTGCCATTTTAAAAGACAGAAGGATTACTAATTGGTCACAGTTGTGTGGTTGAACAGTAAAGACTATGTAATTAATGACAACCTACAGTACATTAAAAATCAACCTCCAACCCTCCATTCTCAAACTCAAATATTCTTACGCATTTCATTTTGTCACTTTGAATGGAGGCCTTCTTTTTTTTCAGGTGGTGTTTACCACTCAGGGATATAAATCATTAGTTGGACAGCAAACAAAGAGGGCTCTCTTTCTCTCTCTCTCTCTGTCTCTCCCTCTCTCCACACTCCTTTCAACCAAGTGATTAATGAAACATAAAACACATTCATCATTACTAATGTCGTTTTCCTTAAGACGCAATTTGTGCTGACCCAGTAAGCAAAAAAAAGAGGAAGAACAAATAGGGATGGTGAGACTACGTGATCAGCCAGAATCAACACACACACACACAAACACACACACACCTGTGCATCTGCATGGTATGTAGGAGTATCCCTTTTATCCATCCATTAAACAGTTATTAACGCTGGTAACTATTGGTTGATCATCTCAACAATTATCAGCATCCATTGCAGAACTCGTTATATCTTCACAGTGGGTCATTCAGGTGCGCGCCTGACATCTGGACATGCTTTGTTGCTTTCACAGAATGGAGGGCTGATCATTGCAGCCCAGAGTATTTGAAAAATGTAAAACAGATACAAGATTCACAGCTCTCCTCGGTCCTTGTGTGTGCATATGCATATTGTGGCATAGTTTCTGCCTTTTCGCTATTTCTATGCCTCTAACAGGGCAGTTATAAGCAGGCTGTCATGGGAAAGACTGCACTATCCATTGACCTCTGGCCTCATGCCCCCCGCTGATGATGGAAGACAACCTGCATTACAGGGGTCACTTCCAGCTGCTGACACTCACTCTCTTGCACACATGGTGTCCACTCTAGGTTTTCCATGCTCTTTCACTAGGTCGGAACTCTCTAACAAAGAAGAACAGTGAGCCCACCTATAGAGAGAGACTGATAGCTTTCAGCTCTCAAACACTCTGTGAGTTTAAAGGTACCTGACTACTAGCAGCTCCAAATGGAATGGAAAAATAACTAGATATACACAAATCAAATCATAATTCAGTAGATAAATAAATGTAAGTATAAAGACCAATCACAAGTCATTATGCAAATCCATCCATCCATCCATCCATCTTCTTCCGCTTATCCGGGGCCGGGTCGCGGGGGCAGCAGTCTAAGCAGAGAACCCCAGACTTCCCTCTCCCTAGACACTTCCTCCAGCTCTTCTGGGGGGACACCGAGGCGTTCCCAGGCCAGCCGGGAGACATAGTCTCTCCAGTGTGTCCTAGGTCTTCCCCGGGGTCTCCTCCCAGTGGGACGCGCCCGGAACACCTTCCCGGGAAGGCGTCCAGGAGGCATCCGGAACAGATGCCCGAGCCACCTCAGCTGACCCCTCTCGATGTGGAGGAGCAGCGGCTCTACTCTGAGCTCCTCCTGGGTGACTGAGCTTCTCACCCTATCTCTAAGGGATCGCCCAGCCACCCTGCGGAGAAAGCTCATTTCGGCCGCCTGTATCCGGGATCTTGTCCTTTCGGTCATGACCCAAAGCTCATGACCATAGGTGAGAGTAGGAACGTAGATTGACCGGTAAATCGAGAGCTTCGCCTTGCGGCTCAGCTCTTTCTTCACCACGACAGACCGGTACATCGACCGCATTACTGCAGAAGCTGCACCGATCCGTCTGTCAATCTCCCGTTCCATCCTTCCCTCACTCGTGAACAAGACCCCAAGATACTTAAAATCCTCCACTTGAGGCAGGAACTCTCCACCAACCTGAAGTGGGCAAGCCACCCTTTTCCGACTGAGGACCATGGCCTTGGATTTGGAGGTGCTGATTCTCATCCCAGCCGCTTCACACTCGGCTGCAAACCGTCCCAGTGCATGCTGAAGGTCCTGGCTTGATGAGGCCAACACGACAACATCATCCGCAAAGAGCAGAGACGAAATCGTGTTGTCACCAAACCTGACCCCCTCCGGCCCCTGGCTGCGCCTAGAAATCCTGTCCATAAAAATCATGAACAGAACCGGCGACAAAGGGCAGCCCTGCCGGAGTCCAACACGCACCGGGAACAAGTCTGACTTACTGCTGGCAATACGAACCAAGCTCCTGCTCCGGTCGAATGCCACAGTCGACACAGTCGAATGCCTTCTCCAAATCCACAAAGCACATGTGGACTGGTTGGGCAAACTCCCATGAACCCTCCAGCACCCTGTAGAGGGTATAGAGCTGGTCCAGTGTTCCACGGCCTGGACGAAAACCACACTGTTCCTCCTGAATCCGAGGTTCTACTATCGGCCGGATTCTCCTCTCCAGTACCCTGGCATAGACTTTCCCAGGGAGGCTGAGAAGTGTGATCCCCCTGTAGTTGGAACACACCCTCCGGTCCCCCTTCTTAAAAAGAGGGACCACCACCCCGGTCTGCCATCCCAGAGGCACCGTCCCCGACTGCCACGCGATGCTGCAGAGGCGTGTCAGCCAAGACAGCCCCACAACATCCAGAGACTTGAGGTACTCAGGGCGGATCTCATCCACCCCCGGTGCCTTGCCACCGAGGAGTTTCTTGACTACCTCGGTGACTTCAGCTTGGGTGATGGACGAGTCCACATCTGAGCCCTCAGCCTCTGCTTCCTCAATGGAAGACGTGACAGCGGGATTGAGGAGATCCTCGAAGTATTCCTTCCACCGTCCAACGACATCCCCAGTTGAGGTCAACAGCTCCCCACCTTTACTGTAAACAGCGTTGGTAGGGCACTGCTTCCCTCTCCTGAGGCGCCGGACGGTTTGCCAGAATCTCTTCGAGGCTGACCGATAGTCCTTCTCCATGGCCTCACCGAACTCCTCCCAGGCCCGAGTTTTTGCCTCCACAACCACCCGGGCTGTAGTCCGCTTGGCCTGCCGGTACCTGTCAGCTGCCTCAGGAGTCCCACAAGCCAACCAGGCCCGATAGGACTCCTTCTTCAGCTTGACGGCATCCCTTACTTCCGGTGTCCACCACCGGGTTCGGGGATTGCCACCTCGACAGGCACCGGAAACCTTACGGCCACAGCTCCGAGCGGCCGCTTCGACAATGGAGGTGGAGAACATGGTCCACTCGGACTCAATATCTCCAGCCTCCCTCGGGATCCGGTCGAAGCTCTGCCGGAGGTGGGAGTTGAAGATCTCTCTGACAGGAGACTCGGCCAAACGTTCCCAGCAGACCCTCACAGTACGTTTGGGTCTGCCGAGTCTGTCCAGCTTCCTCCCCCGCCATCGGATCCAACTCACCACCAGGTGGTGATCGGTTGACAGCTCCGCCCCTCTCTTCACCCGAGTGTCCAAGACATACGGCCGGAGGTCGGATGAAATGACCACAAAGTCGATCATCGACCTACGGCCTAGGGTGTCCTGGTGCCACGTGTACTGATGGACACCCTTATGCTTGAACATGGTGTTCGTTATGGACAAGCTGTAACTAGCACAGAAGTCCAATAACTGAACACCACTCGGGTTCAGATCAGGGGGCCGTTCCTCCCAATCACGCCCCTCCAGGTGTCACTGTCGTTGCCCACGTGGGCGTTGAAGTCCCCCAGTAAAACGACGGAGTCCCCAGTCGGAGCACTTTCCAGCACCCCTCCCAGAGACTCCAAGAAGGCCGGGTACTCTGCACTGCCGTTCGGCCCGTAGGCACAAATGACAGTGAGAGACCTATCCCCGACCCGAAGGCGCAGGGAAGCGACCTTCTTGTTCACCGGGGTAAACTCCAACACATGGCAGCTGAGCTGGGGGGCTATAAGCAAACCCACACCAGCCCGCCGCCTCTCACCATGGGCAACTCCAGAGTGGTGAAGAGTCCATCCTCTCTCGAGGAGTGTGGTTCCAGAGCCCAAGCTGTGCGTAGAGGTGAGCCCGACTATCGCTAGTCGGAACCTCTCAACCTCACGCACAATCTCGGGCTCCTTCCCCACCAGTGAGGTGACGTTCCACGTCCCTAGAGCTAGTTTCCGTGTCCAGGGATCGGGCTGTCGAGGCCCCCGCCTTCGACTGCCGCCCGATTGTCTAAGCACCGGCCCCTTACGGTCCCTCCTGTAGGTGGTGAGCCCACGGGAAGGCGGCCCCACGTCGCTCCTTCGGGCTGAGCCCGGCCGGACCCCGTGGGGAGAGGCCCGGCCACCAGGCGCTCGCATACGAGCCCCAACCCCGGGCCTGGCTCCAGGGTGGGGCCCCGGCTGCGCCATACCGGGCGACGTCACGGTCCTTAGATTTAGTCTTCTCATAAGGGGGTTCTGAACCGCTCTTAGTCTGACCCGTCGCCTAGGACCTGTTTGCCTTGGGAGACCCTACCAGGGGCATATAGCCCCGGACAACATAGCTCCTAGGGTCATTCGGGTACTCAAACCCCTCCACCACGTTAAGGTGGCAGTTCAAGGATTATGCAAATGTTATAATAATATCTTTACCATCTGTTAGATTTTGAAAAAAGAACATTGCATCATTGCAAATCTTGGTAGGTACACTTCTGTCCAAGAAGAGAAAGCATAATGTTGATTTATTTTTATTTTTTTTAAGTGTGACATTTACAAAAGCGAAAACAGATACATTATCATTAAAAAATATATTATATTTATAATAAATATATATAAAATAAATTATATATAAGTGATAATGATGGCATTTATAATATTAAAAAATATCTATTTTTCAAATAAATATGGTCCTGTTGACTTTATATTTATCAAAGTATCATGAAAAAATCTCCACAAAAATACTAAGCAGCACAACTGTTTTACATACTAATAACAATGTTTATTGAGCACCAAATCAGCCTTTTAGAATGATTTCTGAAGGATCATGTGACACTCAAGACTGGAGTAATGGGTGATGAAAAGGCCTGTGCCATCACAGAAATAGATTACATCTATAGCAAAAGTCTAAAAATTTGAAAGTTAGTTTACTTTTGTCTTATCTATAAAACAAGGGTGTTTTTCATTTGAAACCCAGTCATAGCAAAATAAACCATTTTGGGAGGGTCCTCATCTACTATAGCTGATTTTTCCCCACTCTGAAAACAGAAGTTGAGTTGTCATAAAAAAATTCAGCCCATGGAAAACGAATGTGGCGTGGGGGATGCTGGATGCTTTATCATGCATGCTTTATTCAGTCTGAGATAAGAGCGCTCTGCGGTGGCAGCATTGCGTTGGGGGTTTAGACCTGTATATTGAACACAGCTGGACCTGATGTTCTCACATCACATAGAAGATGGAGGTTGAAATGAGAGGTACGTTTGGATCTGTATGCAAACTACAGGTTATTAAAAGAGCCAACAGAGGCAGACTCAACTTCCAGCATCAGCAGGTGGACAAAGGAATGGCTCCTGGGAGATCTCTCCGTTTGAGTAAGAGGCATCAACTTACATTTACATTACATTTACATTTAATCATTTAGCAGACACTTTTATCCAAAGCGACTTACAAATGAGAACAATAGAAGCAGTCAGGTCAACAAGAGAACAACTACAGTATACAAGTGCCATGACAAGTCTCAATTAGTCTAGTATAGAACAAATAGGCAGGTTTTTTTTTTTTTTAAATGAAAAGACAAGAAAAGGAAAAGTGCTAGTGTTAGTTGGTTAAGTGCAGGGGAAAAAGATGAGTCTTTAGATGTTTCTTGAAAATGAGTAAAGACTCAGCTGTACGAATTGAGATTGGGAGGTCATTCCACCAGCTGGGCACAGTCCAGGAAAAGGTCCGTGAGAGTGATTTTGAACTCCTTTGGGATGGCACCACAAGGTGTCGTTCACTTGCAGAGCGCAAACTTCTGGAGGCCACATAAGATTTAACCAGTGAGTTTAGGTATGTTGGTGTCGTGCCAGTGGTCGTCTTGTAGGCAAGCATCACCTTGAATTTGATGCGAGCGGCTACTGGTAGCCAGTGTAACCTGATGAGGAGAGGAGTAACGTGAGCTTTTTTCGGCTCATTGAAGACAACCCATCAACTTGCTTTGATTTCACTAGAATGCTAGAAATAATGAGTGGGAGATAAAAAGATGGGATAGACCAAACAGATGAAATGACTCTAAAGTAAGTGAGATGACAAAGTGCAAAACTGTGGCAAGAATAACTCACTCTTTTACCAGATTGGACTGTCTGAGGTGCAGAGTAAAAAGAAAAACAAAACTTCAAACATAACTGTAGTCCAAACTATGGCCCAGGTGCACCATTGTGATATTAACTAATATTCCATTATGTTTCAATGATAAATCAAAGTTCACAAAGCAGGCCTTTATTAAAAACAATAACTTATTAAATAAGAAAATCATGCATGATAGGACCTGCATATTTTAATATACTGAGAGTTCAGTGTCATGACTCTTGACTAAGTACTGGGGACTGGGGAGCCAGTGGCTTCTAAAATGAAACATTTATGGGCCAAAAGACTTTGGTTGCAAAATTCCAAAATCGCTCGCGTGATAAAGATGGTGATTCAGAATTGTTTCAGTTCATTGAGTGCAGTACAGACAGCTCATGATTTAGTTTGATTCAAATACAACCGAAAAATGACTTGTGGTTAACTGAGGGAGTCAGTTGTGTCTTGAACGATTTGCTGACTAAGTGAATTGCTAACTCAAGAGCGAGTTTGAGGCTGTTTTTTTAATCGTTTTGACTGACACATTAAAAAGAATTGGTTCCCTGGTTCAAGTCATCTGGACATCCCAGCTCTAGTTGTTCTTGCAGGAAACTCGGATGGTAAAATCTGACAAAACCACAAATGGACACAAAACAATTCTCTTGATTTTCAAATATTATTCAAGTGTTTCAAGAGTTTCAACTGTCGCATTTGTAACCATTTTAGTTAGGCTGAAGCCCTGAGTGTTATAAATCAAATTTTAAAGACCTTTATAAGGGCAAACAAGATGTTTACATGGCAGATGTTGTTTTTGACATGTTCTACCAGTTCCAATCTGTAAAGATTGAGAGTATATGTATCCTTTCAGTGTGGTGTGTATCTAACAATCCAACAGAAAGAAAGACTAAGTTCTGTATGAATAAGTGATCATCTGTGATAAAAACAGAGAGAGAAAAGCGAGAATAAAGGTTGCCAGCTATGTGTGGGGGACAGACTGTTTATGAAAGCCTGAATATGCGTGTGTGTTTGTTCGTGAGTTCCACTCAACTGGGGTTGTGATACAGTTCTGGAGGGAGAAGCCACATCACTGCTTACATAAAACACTTAATGCAGAAGAATAAATATGAAGGAACGCCAGTATATCAGATATCATAAAACTTCTCTGATTATATATATTTTACTTTTAGTTCATATCGAAGAGAAGACTGGAAGGAAGAGAAGAGGCAAAGCAAAGATTGACCAGATTAGTTTTTAGTCAGAATGAGAAATGAACAAGGGAGAGAGTGGGAGGAAAATCTGGAGAGAGAAATAGGATGGGAAGGAGAGCCAAACAAAAAGTTCAAGAGAGGTGAGAGAGAAAAGGCACATAAGGGATGTGAAGTTGTGTATAGGAAAAGAGAAAAAGGAATAAACATAAAAAAGAGCAACTGGGCCAGTTCTTCTTGTCCTGAGCCAATCAGGATCATGAGAACTGGGAACCTGAAGAGAAAAACAAAGAAGAGGAGTGCTCTCTCCAACAGGAATTTTTTCTCTTACTTTAATAGTCCAGAGCTTATAAAACCACGTTATTACACAGTACACTACCATTCAAAAGTCTGGAGTTGTTAAGATTTTTTCAATGTTTATGGAAGAAGTCTCTTATGCTAACCAAGGATGTTTTTTTATTTTTTGATAAAAAATACAGTAGTGAAACATTACATGTTAAAATAACGGTTTTCTTTTTTTAATACAAATATACAATTTCATAAAAATATATATTTTAATATATTGTAAAATGTAATTTATTCCTGTTATGAATTTTCAGCAGTCATCAAATCACATGATCCTTCAGAAATCTTTCTAATATGCAGATTTGGTGCTCAATTAATAATATCAAGTAACTTACCAATGTTGAAAACAGTTGTGCTGCTTAATATTTTTTTGTGGAAATAATATTTTAAAGATTCTTTGATGTGTTCCATTAACAGAAAGTGATGAAATATGATCACCCTCATAATTTAAAATCAGTAATATGAAAGGACACAGTGACATGGCTGTCATGCTAAAAAAAAAAAAAAAAAAAAAAAAAAAACTTATAATCCAAGTGTTAGTTTAATGTAATATTTTACATTTTATTTGCTAAAAATCAATTCCTTTTGCTTTTGCCCCCCTTTTATATTTATTCAATACAGTTCTGGTATACATACACTGCATTTTGGAGCTTGACAAACCTTCGTATCTGTAATTTTTTGCTTTATGTAAAAAAGAAGCATGGAACATTTGGCAAAATATCTCTCATTTGGATTTAGAATAAGGACATGAGGGTGAGGAAATGATGAAAGAAATTTATTTTTTGCTTGAACTACAGTATCCTTTTAACATGAAATCCTGCAGAACTAGTGGGACGAGAAGGTTTTAATACAGTTAAAAGCTTTGGAAGTCTCCCGCTATGAACAGGTTGAAAGGTAAAATTCAAAGCAAAGGGAATGAAAGCGACAGATGCTAACCAGACACCTTGAAAGACCAGCACGAAACGATGAATTACAAGAAGAACCTTGTCTGTGAAACTAGGTAAAATAAAGTGTAAATGTGTACAAAGAAGGAGCAAACAACTGAAGACTAAAGGAAATTAATTGAGGTTCGAGGAAGAGCAGGACAGCTGAAGATCAGAGGGTGCAGGTGTCCCTGCCTGAGGGTGTAACCGCGCACTGCGCTGTGAGGGCACATTAAGAGGAGAGCTGAACAGGTGCACGGTCGCATGTACCACTGGCACAGACCAAAAGAAACAACATACTGCCCCAGTGGGCCATGACCAACTGGGAATATTGAGTTAGAAAGAGAGACAACAAAGTAAAGCAAGGCAGTGGGCAACCTAGGCAAACAATTAACAGCGATACCATGACGAAGAGCCAGAGGAATCTCTTGCTTTATACTTTGGGACAAGGATAAACTTCCTTTTCTTTGTCCTTTCCTCCTTCCCACTGATCTCGAAAGCACACTCGTGGATCATGCTTTGATCCTATAGCCCTCTAATCCCTCTTCCTCCATCCCTCCCTCCCAAAGTCAAGGCAGAGGTGCAGGGCGACTGTGTTTATGAATGTAATTAACCTTATCGGCGGTGTGCAGCACTGACAAAGACTGCAAGGATAAAGGATCCCCAGCATTGTTCTCCAGTGTTACCCGAATGTACAGCATGAATTACACCTTAGTAGAGAAGTGTGTTGGAGTTAAATGTATGGGGGTTTATTCAATTTAAATACTTAACACTCCACCCAAAAATGAATTACTCATGCTGTTCCAAAACTGTATGACTGACTTTCTTCGGTGGAACAATGTAGCTTTTTGAGAAATGTGTCTGAGAAATGTGTGTTTGACCAATGTTTGGTTCCTCAAAATATCTTCTTTTGGATTCCACAGAAGAGAAATGCAAACTTCTTAATCTTGATTTGTAAAAAAATAATAAAAATAAATAAATAAATAATAAAAATAATATAAATTTTATATAAATTAAAATTTTCACTCTTTGTTATATTGCAGCCATTTGCTAAAATCATTTAAGTTCATTTTTTTCCTCATTAATGTACACACAGAACCCCATATTGACAGAAAAACACATGTCAACAATTCTGTGTTTTTCTGTCAATATGGGGTGCTGTGTGTACATTAATGAGGGGGAAAAAAAATTTACGAATGATTTTAGCAAATGGCTGCAATTTAACAAAGAGTGAAAAGTTTAAGGGGGTCTGAATACTTTCCGTTCCCACTGTACATATAACCTAACCAAAGATAAACTATTTCAATATTTACTTATATATTAATATCATATTTTGCCATTTTTTGTTACTGTCATACTGTGCTTTCATTTTAAAATGTAATTGTATTATAATTTATAAATTATGCATTTAATGTACAAAAAAATGCAAGCTATGAAATCAGCCTCAACAAAACTCAAAACTTAAAAAGGTAAAAAAAATTATTCATGTCTATCACAGAATGCTATAAAACAATACATAATCTGAGATGACATTCGCAGAGAAATGACATTCAGGAGAAAAAAACAAACAAACTCATATTTGAAGAAACAGCCGTACAGTATATGTGAATGTAATGCAAAGTGCACCCTGCAAATTGGTTCGAAATGGAGGCCACAACCTCATCTCATGGGAAATATCGGTCTATATGAATATTTTGCATGTGATCATCTATTTTTTGCAATTATGTTTGTTAATGCCATTTTATTAGAGCATGTGTTTGTGCGTGATTATCTATGTGCCATCTTAGCAACCCAGGAATGCTGATGAGGTAATGTAAAACTGTGTTCTTGCAGGGTTATTTCCCAGTTGTGCTTTACGCTCTTTTCTTAAACAAATACCTCTCATCGCTTGACACTCGATCAATACACTCCTTTTGGTCTTGACTCTTGACGAACAACTCACTTCCATTTGTACCGGAGACAAACTCTTTTCACACACAACTAATTGTATGAAAATGTTCCTGCATGTTATTAGAAAAATTAATGAATGATTGAACATATGATTGGATAAATCTATGATCTCATAAGTGTAAACTGAGGGCTGTGACCTAAAGATGAGTGCAAGTCTCTATGTAGTGTCTAAATTGAGTCCAAACTGAAGTTTCAGTATCTGTTCCAGGTTCAGACCTGTGTATCATGTAATGAGTCACAAAAATTAAACCATGTCACTGACCACTGCCAAAAGAATGAGTATAATTTACTGTATATATGCAGAAATATGGATTAAGCTAAGTGTTTCCAACTACCCTAGAAAATGTGTTTCGGTGAATATTGCAGTGAAAATAAATAAGCTTGTCTACAGAAGGGGAAACAGTAACAGGTAAATTCGTTCTACATGCTGCCTCACAAAAAATTACCTATTTTCTATGAAAATATATGCGTGATGCAGAAAATAGTAGTTATACATGCATACAAAATATACACATACAACATTTCACATTATCAAATGCCTGAGGGGAAGTTGTCTCTAACCGTGCCAATGCCCTGATGGTTAATACATGTTTTAGCATTCGAGGCAGCATCTTATTTACATACATATTAAATATATACACATACAGTTCTAGGTTTGCATACATTGCACTTTCAGACGTGCATTTAACAAGACTAGACATCTGTCTCAGGTCAGCTTGCCTATTTTAACGACATTTGCTAGCGGGCATCTGTGACCTATGGAAATTTAGTAATAATACTGCATTTCATGCCCTATCTTTTCAAAAAAAAAAAGATGCCAGTGTCTGTCTATTTGTACCTGGTGTGGCATATCTGACAGACCTTATTTAAAGATTACAAAGATACCATTCCCAAACCTAGGCCAAGCAAAACCATTAGTCAAAACATACCCAGTAATATTAGTTGATGGATATTGGAAACATGCAAAGCATACTGTAGATCTCAGCAAAAGCATATACTCCTTTTAATAGCAACACATTTGAATGTTCACAGCTTTCTGGTGTTGGTTAATGGTTATTTCACATGCAAGTAAACAGATAAAATATCTAATCTTTGATTGATAAGTGTTTTTATTTTAATTGTGTTATATAAATATAAATATGACACTTCACTTTATAATGAAAATGTCTCATAATGCTACTGCTGAGACATCCAGACAACAAAGAACAAAGACTCAATTGTTAATGAAAATACTTACTTTTAAGTGCGTTCACTCTTTACAGGTGAACTCTTTATGTGTATCTTAAAATGCTAATTAAAAAATGCAGAGACTAAGTTCCTTTTGAGCTTTAGACTATAGCTTTACACTACACCTCTGGCTTCTTCTGCAAGAAAACATACAAGCTAATTAAAACAGCCCCTGAATACTGGACAGCAGAAATGAAACAACTGTCTCAGAATGCCTAATTTTCTTTCCCCCCCCCCACCACCACACCATCTCTTTCTCTTGCCTCAACACTCTCTTGATTTCTTCAACTCTGCTCCATCTCATTTGACTAATTTATCTTTACCTTCTTTTTAAATGGGTTTGTGTGAGTGCGTTTTATCTCTCAGCAGCTGCAAGGGCGTTTTAAGGGGCATTTGGCTTGGAAATCACAAACACAACTAGTACATGTGTGGATACAAACAGTGCTGTTTGTGCACATCCCAGAATCTCATTTGGTCCACAGAGCCAAACACGAGCACAAACATACTCACATTATGTGATAACAGATCGGAACTGATAGCACAACAATCCAGTGACCTTTACAACACAATCTGACTGAAATCAACCAAATCCAATAAAACTGTGCCGTTTTCTTACTGTAAAAATAATGGGCTTCGTTCAGGAAACATATAAAGTAGACATGACAAATAGACATAATGACAGTTAGATACAATGAGAGATAGAACAATCAGAATTTAAGTTAGAATTAATTATTGTCAGAAAGAGACTTAGGCAGAAAGAACGATAGTAAGGCAAATCTAAAACGACAGAAGGACAAAATGAACAAACAATAAAACGAAATAGTGAATGATTCTAAGCTACACTTAGAACGAACAAATCGATAGAATGTCAAAAACAAACAACAGAACGAATGATCGCTCTTTAGATCAACAGTTAGGATTTTCAGATTTTTGGGTGAACTATACTTTTAATAACAGAACTATGGAAGATATTATTTTACAGCATTGTATTATATTATACAGGCCCATTTTTAGTGCTGGTGGAGTACCAGACATCCCTGCCAGGTCTTTAAAAGAGCCTAATGGCAAAAGCAACATAGAATACACCTGGGGCACAGATTGTGTTAATGGCTAAGAAACTTATCATCTCATGACAAAAAAGCCGATAAGCTCCTGCTCTCACGCTATGAGCGTGCAAAATAAATTAAATCCAGTCCACTAATAGCCTGCCTGCTTGGAGCTGATGATACTGCTACTTCAGAAAACTGCATAATATAGCAAACTAATATTTATATGTCTTTACCAGCCTACTCCAGTTGTCACCATAAACACACAAAAGAGAGGGAATCTTGTATGTTGTAATAAATAAATAAATAAAGTGGCAGATCCAAAGAGACACACTGCAGTGGTTTGAAACAAAGCAAGCTGCACTTCTCCAGCTGAGCGTCATTAAAGCTAAACACACTCTAAAAGGGTCCTGATCGGTTACACTACTTAATCATGCTGCTCCGTAAATGATGCATAACTAATTGAGAAATTGCATCAGAATCTTCATCATTCTGCACAGGACAAATGGGCAGCCAGAAAAGCGATTTTCCACTTTCTGGATTTCTGGCTATAATATCATACAGTCTGCTGACAGTGTCTTTGACCCTAACTATTATAAAGTAAGAGCATTTCAGTCTATTGTGAGGGTTTATTTATTAATTTATTTTTATTTGAGCTGTCAAGCAGACTCAAGTCAAAGTATCAGTCTTAAAAATACATATACCAAACTGCACATATTTTGGATTGAAATGTGGCCCGCTGAAGGTTTTACTGATTAGATACAAAACTTGTACAATTGTTATGAGGTTAGTAATGTATTACTATTATTATTATACATTTTTATGTGCAATATTATTAAAAGAGTCATGCACTGCGATAATGGATGCCTTGAGAAAACATTGAATGTTTAAATTCATTGTAAGTAATTGTCTGATATCGGTTAGTTAGTTTAACTACCTTGCTAATATGCTTGTCATGTCTCTGTGTGTGAGTTGTGTGCGCCTGGTTTGAGTGCATGCAGAATCAGCAATATATATATACCCTTTAATGAAATATATTGATGTGCACAGTCTTCTGGAGCGATCAATGCTAATAATTGATCCATTTACTATGATGGGCAGGATTCAGTGACACAGTAAATATCCGTGCAACACAGTGTCCTGTGAGAGAACAATAATACAAACTGATTTAACTGACATTCAGCTCAGTCAATCCTACATCTGCCTCTGTTCCTACCAACAAAATAATCAATGGCAGAACTACAGCTCAACTAATAACAAGGGAAATGAAAAAGAAGAAATAATACAACATGCTTTTCTAGAGTAAACCTGTGTAATCCATCATTCACTTTCCTATTCAGTCTTCTTTACAATTAAGTAAAAAGTAGCTTGTTTAAAATTTGATGTGGACAGCTTATCATAACCGAAATTCAAACTGAATTTATGACTGGATATCACAATTGAATCAGCCATTGTTCTACTCTATTCTCTTTATACTGTAAGTAATGTTGCCCTCAGTATTGGAGAACCATTCAGCTTCTTAACAGGCATCCCACGAGACAGTGCAAGTCGGAGGCTGTAATAACTTCCATTGTCTTACGTTCAGTTCATCTTAAATAATTAATGGCCTGTGCAGGAAGATGGACATCACCACCTCCTCGTGCCTGTCTGGAGGGAAGGAGAATCGGACGTGTTGAGGAGCAGTTTGGATGTATTTAAGAGGATTACCACTAATGAGATGAAAATCACTAAAGAGATAAAGCTGGATTAATATTGGGTCTGAATGGGAAGTGTTTTTGAGAGCTTTAAAAGACAAGCAAGAAGAAAACAATATATGCAAACGCACATCTGCAAATCTATTAAACCCTATTTTTGATTGGCAGGTGTTTTAAGTATTAATGTGCAAAAACAACATAACTGATCCTCACAAATGCCATGGGTTTAATATAACTCAATGGAGAACACACTGAAGTGACATGGACATGGATTAAAACCGACAGGACGTTTCGTGTTGATAGGCCACTGTCAGTTTATGGCACAGTCCAGATATTTGTAAAGTTAATAGAGACTCTCCATGCATTCACTACACATTAATGTATATATGTGGTAGAGTTACCTGGGGGCAAGCTGTAGGCTGTTGATCCATAGAGCTTATCAAAGCATGGAAGAAATGGTGAAGGGATGAGGAAGTTGTTTGAGGCCAGAGGGGACAAGGAGTGAGGATTGAGAGATGTGTGGCAGGTGAGCTACACAGAGATGTTTTAAAGGGCTTAAGCTATAATGTATATCTAAACACTGATGGGCTTGCAGCCATAAGTATACAAAGCCTCTCAAGACTTACCAGCAAATTAATAAAACAGCATCCTTTTACGGTCTCATTTCTCAAGACGACATGAGCACCTGCTTCAACAAAGGGTTACTACTTTAATTTAATTTAATTCTAAACTATTATCAGAAACCATCAAAATGCACTACTGTTAAAAAAAAGATTGTGGAAAGCAAGATGTCTTTAAAAGAAATCTCTTATGTTCACCCAGGCTGAATCTATTAATGACAAAAAAAAAACGTAAAATTGTAAAATATTCTTACTATTCAAAATAACTTTTAAATATTAAAACATTTCTGAAAACAGTTGTTCTGCCTAATATTTGTGTGGAAACTGTTGTTGTTTTTTGTGTGTGTGGGGGGGGGGGGTATCGGAGGAAGGTTAGAAAGCTTGGAAGAACAGTAATTAATTGAAATAGAAATATTTTGCATCACTGAAATTTATTTCAGTTTAATGCATCCTTTAAAATAAAAAAGTAAAAATTATAACAAAAAAAAAAAACATTTATTGACCCCAAATGTTTATATGTATATACAAAGGCCAAATCTGTGTATGTTACCCTTATTTATAAAAAAAAGAACATTATCAATCAATGATCTATTTCATTCTAACCTGATCCATTCTAAAAAAGTGCACCAGAGATAGAAAATACAGTTCCTGCTCAACAAGAACCAAAATTAGGAACATTTTGATTCAAATACCTATTATAAATTAATGTAATCTAATATAATAAGTGAAAAGTGAAGTGAAGTGACATTCAGCCAAGTATGGTGACCCATACTCAGAATTTGTGCTCTGCATTTAACCCATCCGAAATGCACACACACAGAGCAGTGAACACACACACACTGTGAACACACACCCGGAGCAGTGGGCAGCCATTTATGCTGCGGCGCCCGGGGAGCAGTTGGGGGTTCGATGCCTTGCTCAAGGGCACCTAAGTCGTGGTATTGAGGGTGGAGAGAGAACTGTACATGCACTCCCCCCACCCACAATTCCTGCCGGCCCGGGACTCGAACTCACAACTTTTCAATTGGGAGTCCGACGCTCTAACCATTAGGCCACGACTTCCCCAGAGAATAAGAAAATGGCTCCAAGCCAAATAGCAATGAATGATGGCCATTTAGAATCCACAGAGCATTCTCTAGAATTCAAGAGAACATATTCTATGCAACTAAAGATGTATAGACAGACGTATTTTAATCACTTTTAAAGAGAACAGCTGTTCTTGTAATACAACAAAATGAATTGTGTTTGCAATCAATAGTGTCCTTGGATGTGATATAATACGAATGTGTTGCACTGAATCCAGAAAGGTGAAAGAGGAGTATCATTGAATAATACTTACAGAAATAAGAGGATTGATTGAATAGCCCTTATAAGCTTAAACGACGGTTGAGATTATGAAGTGTGCGTGCCAAAGGTATATTAAGTATATGAGGGATTGTGTATGCTTGCACTGTAAAAAATTGCTGTAGTTTCTACAGCAAAATTTTACATAATTTTACTGTATAAACATTTTACAAGATGCAGCTGTAATTCGCAATGCATTATGGGTCAAATAAGGTTTTACAGTTGTTAACAGTATATTTCCACGTCAACTGTAATTCATTTACAAGAAGCAGGTGTTGTCACTGTAGTTTCTGCTTTTTAAACTAACTTACTGTAGTGTGGCATTATGGGATTGCGCGCGCATCATTCAAATCTGAAACCCAGCCGACTGGAGCAGCGTGAGAACGACTGAAGATTAGAGGCTTTGTTCATAATTCCTGGTAAGTTCACTTAATTATACTTGAGAAATATATCCTTTTTATATTTATTTGAGTTAATGTATAAGCGATATCATGTCACAATAGCCTCCTATCCTGACATTTAGAGAAGTGGCCTTGGTAATTTCTGTGGGGTAAACTGGGAATTGCTATCATAGCATAGTTAGGCCAAATTTTCGATTTTTGGAAGTTAGTTACATTTTCTTATTGAGAGCATTTAAAGTAGTGTTTACCTAACTTTTACCATAAAGCCCAATGCGAACGATTGTCATGGTAACTATACTAACGGTATCTGTCGAAATAACTGACAAACAGCAAAATATGTGAAATTTCATTTGTTTATACGTGTTCATTTGTTTATATGTGTTCAACTGTCCCATATTGACGTGCGCCTTACTATAATAAGTGAAAGACATATTTATATGCCCGACTGGACAAGTTAGCCTGATAAAAAAAAAAAAAAAAAGACTGAGGAATCATCGAAACGCGAGACTGATTCTGATTATATTAACGTTTCATTCAACATCAAAACAAGCTTAACGACACACATAAACTCACGGAAAATACATGAGGTAAATGTTCAACTGTTGAGTTTATTTATAAAATATGATATAAGTAGCATCACAAGTGAGCTGTTTTGCTGAGTATCAAGATTGCAAATACATAGTTCAATAAACAATTAGTTAACAAGTTACTTACTTTTTTAGACACAATATTAACTGTTGTTCTATTTCACCAACGAAAATAGTTCCAAACAACGATCAAAGCAAAACTATTTTCCTCATTCTCAAATCAAAACTAAGCAGTGTTTTTGCTGAATGATTCAGCTTTCTGAACGGATCGGTTCAATGATTGACTCAGTTGATTCCCTCATTAAGTTATTCGCTGCCACCTAATGGCGGTTTAGTTTCACGTTTAAAAAGTATCATTGCATTTTTCCAACATTTATTAATTGTATTTTCAAAAATTAATGTAAAACATTAATGTCATTACACAGTTGTAATTTTGCACTGTAAATTATTTAATTTGATTGGTGGTACAGTTCTACAATGTAATATTATAATTTATAATTATAATTTATATAATTTATAATAGTTTGTTTTTTCTAAAATATATGCCATTTTCTGTGTTAATTTTGGTCTCATTTATGTAAATGCTTTAAAGAAATCACAAGATTATTTTCTTTATGTCTTGTAGGTGCAAAGAATAGCAGCTGATGGGGAGAAATGTTTGATGCTTCAAGCCTCTGAAGCTGATTTTATTAGGTAATGTATTAATTCTTTAAATAATTTGATAAACTTGTAATTTAGATTAAATTTTATATTGAAATACTGCATTGTAGGTTGCATTATTGCTTATATTTCTTAATTTCAGGTCCACCCAGTGGCTTTTGACTATTTGAGGGTCAGATGGTTGTGAATTCATACCTCAACATTGTAGCTGGATTTGGAGTCTTATTACAACTTCAGTCTGGCATCCCAGGAGCAGGCATCTTTTGCACACTTTGCACAATTTTTTCAAAGGTAACAAGTTTTACTTAAGTAATTTCATTTGCGAAAAAGGTTACTTATTTAGTTTAAAGAGTTACTCCACCCCATAATGACAATTTAGTCATTAATCCCTGTTAACGTGATTAACAGTGGTTAATGTCGTTTCAAACCCGTAAAAGCTTTGTTCGTCTTCAGAACACAATTTAAGATATTTTGAATGAGAACCGGGAGGCTTGTGTCTGACCCAATGACAGCCAAACAATTAACAATGTCTAAGCCCAGAAAAGTATGAAAAGCATCATCAGAATAGTCCATCTGCCATGGACTAATTTTACGAAGCTACGAGAATACTTTTTGTATGCAAAGAAAACAAAAATAACAACTTTATTCAACAAAGACGTTATTTTTGTTTTTGTTCAAATCAAAGCGTAAATAAACATAGAAAGCGTGTCCATGTGACCCAGCTGACACAGAACAGCAACTGCAGTTTGTGTCCAACAGATACTCTCCAAAATGGTGCTACACTGATGCGTAGAGGAGGCAAATTGTTGAATAAATCGTTATTGTTGTTTTCTTTTCATACAAAAAGCATTGTTGTCGCTTCATAACGTTACAGTTGAACCACTGATGGACTGTTCTGATGATGTCTTTCATACTTTTCTGGGCCTTGACAGTGGTATTTACTTGGCAGTCAGTGGGACAGTCACAATCCTCCCAGTTGCATCCAAAATATCTTAAATTGTGTTCCGAAGACGAATGAAGCTTTTACGGGTTTGGAACGACATTGAGGTAAGTGATTAATGGCAAGATTTTCATTTTTGGGTGGAGTAACCTTTTAAGTACTGGTAAATGCTGATTGTATTGTATAAGTGGCATTTTGACATTTATTTTATTGAGCTAGTTTCATTCAATACTTAACTTTATCCTGATGCTTTTGCTTGTGTTTATGTGCAGATGTTTTCTTGGACTCACAACACTCACTGGATACAAGACGGACACATAGAGGCAAAACAAGTGGAAAAGTCTCAGAGAAGAGGGACAACCCTCATGTGTGTGCTCATCTCAGAAAGTTGATGGACTTTCAGTATGTATTTATTAAATTGTCTTTTGCATGAATATTCTTAATTTAATAGAACATAAGCTCAAACAACAAAATTTGTGATTTAATGTTGATTCCAGCATTTTATTTTAATCATTTTCTTTAAAACATTATTTTTTTTACAAAAATTATACAAATTCTGTTGATTGACCATTTTTAAAGAAAGTTAATCTTCTACTCTGAATATGGCTTATTTTTTTAACATATTTGTAATTATTTGTGATGCTATGTTATTTTTATGATACGATTTTAACTGTTGAGAGACTGCCAGTTAATAAATACTTATTTGCAACATCATTGACTTTATTCATTTTTATTCATTTGTAAATGTATTAAGATAGAGCTCATGATAATGCATTTATATCAGTATTTTATAGTTTACAGTTAAAATTATTCTTTAAAGCAGTTTCATTGTTAAATTATTACAACATCATATTGTATTTAGGGGTATTTACAGGATTTTATTGGCAACTTTAGTTGCCAGTTAAATACTTTATTGGCAACTTTTTTGCCAGGTAAATACTGTACTTTAGTGAAATTACAAAATATTGCTGTAAAATAAACTACAAGTTAAATTCAATGTTACTGTAAAAAATACTACAAACTACTGTATTTCACATACAGCAAATAAATGTAATTTGCTTTGCAGTAATTTCCTGTAATCCATTTTACAGCAATTAACATCATTTTTACAGGATTTTATTGGCAACTTTTTTGCCAGTAAAATCCTGTAAATTCTACAGTACATTTTGTACAGTGTGTGTAATGTGTGCAGCATCAGAAGGTGAGGTGTGATCCACAGGAAAGAGCTTTATTTGAAAATAAATCAATGGTAAATGTATGGCCTAATTCAAATTAAAGACTTGATAATAAAGGAAATAAAAATGTATAAATTCGATCAGATTGAAAGAGAAAACTACCAACTAACGTGTGCAATAATTCCATCTTGGTTAATTCAGAAGAATCCAACCTGTTCCACAGACAGAAAAGTGTTTCTTTATTTCCATTAATAGAACTCTTTCCTATCCATTAACAATGACAAAACCATACAGAATAGGCCTCTTGGAAGACCTGAGAGCTTCAAAGCATAAAAAGGCATGACATCGTGCTGGGAGTGTGATGGAAGCGGAAGAGAGCAAAGCCATGACAGGAACGCAAGAAAATTCTGCAGAAAATGTACCTAACAGGCCCGACACTTGCCTTCGTTTAATAGGAGAGTTTCCAGACACTTTGAGAACAACAATCACCCATCATCTATGAAGATGTGAGAGCCTTTTTTCTTTCCGCTGCACACATATTCTCATTCAGAGCGAGTACAGATGGATGAACGGATGAAAGTGACGGGAAATGTAACAGTTTAGTTAAGTGTTGTGATTCTTTCCTTTGAAGAACGTTGGGAGGGTTGGGAATGTGGGGGTGAAAATGAAGGTAACCACCAGACAAAGGGGGAATGATACAGAGTTTCTTTATCACTGTTCTTTTCTTCAGCAGGGAGACAATAATTGCCAATTAGAATTACAAACTGCAGTGCGAGTCAAAATGGGCTCACTCAACTAAGTAGGAACAACCTTAGGAATGACTCACTTAAGGCAGCTTCAACATGCAGGAGTGTAACAAAATTTCCCACAGGTCACTGCATGGATTGGACAGTGTACTGACTTAAATCTGTTACTACAATGGAATTCATTTCTTTGCAGCACCAATTATGCTGTATGGAAGAAAGGTATAAAGAGGAAGGAGGAGCATGTGTTTAAATCCGAAATTAGGAAATTGGCACAAATTGCCTTTGATTGTAAGAGTGAAAACATATTTTTCAACGCTGGCAACCAGTTAATAATGTTATTTCTTTGTTCAGAATCATGGTTAAAGGTACAGGTTGTAGGGCCTGCCACTAGAGGGCGCACTACCAAAACAATAACAATCGCATGGTTTGATGACACTAAGAAGGAGCGTTGAATAATGGGATTTGTTCTCTTCTACCCAACCGCTGACGGACATCAGTCAGACGGAAAGATAAATCATGGATTTAATGCGAGTTCAACGATTTGCGCGAGTAGATTACATACAACGTCAATGCAAAGACGCAATCAGAGACTATGGATCAGAAGCTGGACAAAATATATAACACTAGCCTAGTGGTTTTTGGATATTTTACTGCAAATATCTTACAAATTGTACCTTTAAATTATAGAATTACCCCATTGTTACCTGAATTCCTTCACTGTCTAAGTGTACTTCTGTCAGCTCTAAGTTACATAAAGTGCAAAGAAAGTTTTTGTTTATATTATTGCTTAAAAAAATCATCTGTGATTAAATTGACCATATTTTCATATTTTTATTATCGTAAAGGCAAAATCCTAAAAAAGACCTGCATACTGGTTTATAACATGAGTATATGATGACATAATGATAATAATAATGATGATAATAACATTATTACTCAATATTTTATTTAATTCTAACTAAATACTATTTGGAACCTTGAACATACAATTTCTGTTCAATCAAAAATGAATCTAATAGTAGAATATAGAAATTAAACTAACCTCTGAATTGTGAAATGCAAGACAGACAAAATTATTGAAAAAGAGCATGGTTCACAATTCGAAAAAGCAATGCGTGTACTCAACAAGCCTTTAAATAAACAATATCTCAATATAGCTCAATATCTACACAATATCTACTGAGTAAACAAAATGAACATAGGCTTCATAGCATTAATGAGCATGTTATGGATAACAAAAAAATTAAAGCAAGAGTAAAATGGTTGCTGTGGTAAAAAGAAGAGCAGAAGCAGGAGGAAAATGTCCCAGGGCGGTTAAATCAAAGAGAAAGTGAAGGGGAGAGAGAAATAGAAAGAGGCTTGTGGAAGGAGAAACATGGCTTGGGTAATGTGTTGTGACAGTAATCAGCGGCTCCTGATCCGAGAGCTCTGTTTGTAAAGGAGAAAGCAGGTAAAACAAAAAGCATGTATGCAGTCGCTTCTATGTGGCTACATTTTTGCTTCTGCAGTCCTTCTCTTTTATGACATACTTAGAGATAGATCAGTATGTCCTCTCAGACTGGGATGGGAAAATGAAGATAAATAGTTGTTGTGGGCCTATATACCCCCATCTATAAATCACAATAAGAAACAAACATTAAGGCTAGTCTACCCAATGTGCATTAACGGAGAAGCAACAAATTTTATTTCCATTAAGTTATCCTTTACAGACAATCCTTGATATTTTGCAGCATATCGCAACATCTATACGCACACTGTTGCAGCTTAATGTCGAAATAAATGCAGTCCTTGAAATTCTGTGGCAACATCAAGTATTGTTTGATCCAAACAAGCCAGTTTGCCAGGCCATACTTCGGGTTGGCGTGTCTAGCAAAGCCCATGCTGTTTTGAGCGGGGAGTTTCCCTCAACGAGAGGTATGACCGATGCAGAGTTCCCTTAAAGGCCAATAAGAGGCTAAATGAAGGCTAAGGTGGGGCCAGAACTCTGTATAACCCACAATGATGTGGTCCGTACTGGCCCAAACTGTCCTTTCACGCATGCCGCAAGTGTGTCTCTGAGTGCTGAGAACATTTCGCATTACCATAGCAGCCACTATTTACAATCATCAACAATCATCAGCACAAAACAAGACGAAACTAGGCATATCATCGTTGTCTAGCCAATATTAATCCCATTTTTTGGGCGAAAATTAAAAGTTACATTTTTGCACAGTGTCTACCCATACAGTCCAAAGTTTGCTTTGGCTTAAGGTTAAATTAGATTGAACAAAAGTGACAGTAAAGACAAAAAAAAAAAATGTTCTAATCGAATTCAAAATGTTCTTTTGAAATGGCTGCTGAAAAATTCAGCTTTGGCTTTGCAGTAATAGTTCTGATCAAATAAATGCAGTCTTTACACCAAATTAAATGTCAGTTGCATGGGCACTAAATGTGAATGGAACACAAATGCCATATATTTTATCTATCATAAGATTTTTAAGCTTTAAAGAAACCTAAGGCAACTGTGATTAAAGACGCACATAAAATGTTTTTGTCATATAATTAAGAAAGAAAAGAGCACATAAAAGGTCTTTCAATTCTGTTACTTGTCAACAGGGAATAATAATCAGGAAGATGACTGCTGTGAACTTTTGTTCCTTTCTGAGCTTGATGGTTCAAATGGACCTACAGGGTCCAGAGAGAAAATCTGAGCTCATACTAATGTCGCCTTAGCAGCGCAACAGCAGATAGACTTCAGAGGACTATTAGTGGTTTCCAGTGAGCAAATAAATTGGTGATTTAATTGTAGTGTGCTCGGTCAGCACCTTAATTTGGATGAGGACCACAAAAAGCCACAAAGAGATGATACAGTCATCAAATCCAGATTTTACTCTCTTTGTTCAAGAGCTGAGAACCAGGAGAGGAACATTTATCCAAGCCATGGATTTCAGGATTCAATAAAAAAAAAAAAAAAAAATCAACATTCACCTGAGAATAGAACAAATAAGCCTGGAGCAAAAGCTGGTGAAAAATAAATATCTATTGAAAAGGAGTTGTATAGACAAGAGACAGTTTCCATGCCACGTGAAGGGAGACGGAGGACACCGTCACTAATGCCTGACTTTAAACATTAATAAATTTGATTGAAGTCCGTGATCAAACTTGATTCTTTGATTTTTCTCAAGCAAAATGCTTCTGGCATGTTTAGATTCTCATGCAAGGATGCATGTATAAAAATATATCAAACAGCATTCTGCTTCAATCTAATCTGGAGATCAAATGAGACAACCATGACAAGTAAGAACTAGGTTGCCTTCAGGCAACCCATTGCTGTAGCACAGATCCCAACTAACTTTCAATGACAGTGTCAGTCTGAGATCAGGGATGTGTCCTCCAGTATTTGATGTTGAGAAGACAACGCCAATAGAGAATGATTCTTCAGCTAAATTCTCTGTTGTCAATGAGAAACGTGGGTTTGCCTGTGTAAAAGTCTAATGGGGGTTACCCTGAATTAGCCTGGCTGTTGTTCGAGCAATTCAAATACTTTCTGTTTTTGTAAGGTTGGAGAAGAAAGCTCTTGCCCTATAAGTCAGCCTTTTTTTCTCGAGATCCAGTCTAAACAATTTTAAAGTTGTGTAGCTCAGGACAGATGAGACTATTTTAAACAAACTTGCAGCTAGTAAAAGAAGAGCAAAATGAAGATTGGGCCAAGGTAAAAGAAGACTACCTGTGTCAACACGGCTCTGTGGGTCATACAGTATTTACGGATGCTCCTGCTGTCACTAAAGAAACAGTTCACAATAATTCACAAAATAAAATCGAAAAGACTTATGAACATTTCATACTGGGAAAAATGAATTTAATTGACAATTACTATAAGAGTGTCTGAATAATGCATGTCCAGCATATTGACAGGGAACTTCCCAACTGCTGTTTAAAGTACATAAACTCATATTTTATTCAGCAAGGAATCAATAAATCAATCAAAGGTGACAATTCAAGACATTGTCACATTGTTACCAAAAACTCCAATTTCAAATAAATGCTGTTCCTTTGAACTTGCTATTTATCAAACAATCCTAAATATAGAAGCACAACTGTTTCAACAATGAAGAGTAAACTTTCCTTAGCACTAAATCAGCATATTGGAATGATTTCAGAAGGATCATGTGACAACTGATATGAAAATTCAATTTTGATATCACAGGAATAAACGTCTAAGGTTACGTATGTAACCCTGGATCCTCGAAGGAACGAGACGCTACGTCGAGAACGTTTGGGGAACGCGTCCAGCGTGACGTCTCTGAATAATGTGTATAATCAGTCCAAAGGAAGGGCGAGACGTCATAGGCGGGTGACGTCAGAGACCAGGAAGCATAAAAGCATGAGCGGCGAAGCCGGTAATCAGCCTCAAAGGATGAAGCAAGCGCCAGCCAGAGATGGCGGAAGTGTGGCACTGCGACGCAGCGTCTCGTTTCTTCAAGGAACCAGGGTTACATACGTAACCTTAGACGTTCCTCTTAAGGAACTCGAGCTGCGCCGGGAACGTTTGGGGAATGAGAATGCCCATGCCGCCAGACTTTCAAATCTCTGCCTAGTGTGAAAGAGCACAGCTAAAGCAAGAGAAGGAGAAAAAGCCTGAAAGAAATCGGGGACAACCCGTCCAATGGCCAAACTTCAGAAGGAGTGAGTCTTGACCCCCAGGAGAGGGGAGATCAGAGGACTCGAGGCTTAGGATAGCATCCTGATCACCGCTTAGCATAAGCTTCTTCTGGCCGGAGGCCTCAGCGCACCATGGAGGAAACATGTAACCAGAGGGTTTCTGCTCATTGACTGGCCACCGAGAGGGGCGCGGTAGGCCACCATGGCCGCCACGTAGACCTTCAGGGTGGAGTGGGTCAACCCTGCGGAGAGCCTGCAGGAACTCCAGCACTGTACCATCCGGGCAGTTAACTGGGTCGAGCTGGCGCTCTCCGCACCAAGAAGTGAAAAGCTTCCACTTCAAGGCATAAAGTTTCCTCATTGAGGGAGCTCTGGATTGGAGAACGGTCTCCTCAGAGACCACACCTACAGCCTCTAAGCTCCATGCGGGGGCACACCCTCCGCCTGCGAGAGGAGATCTCTCCTGACGGGAACCTCCCATGGAGTGCAGTCAAAAAGAGAAATCAGGCCCAGGAACCATTCCCCGCCCGGCCAGAACGGGGCTACTAACAGCGCACTCTCTCCAGAACTCCAGAGAGCAGAGCAATCGGGGGAAAAATTTACAGATGAAGCCTCGGCCACGTCTGTACCATGGCGTCCAGCCCCAGTGGAGCTGGATGAGTCAGAGGAAGCCAGAGGGGACAGTGCGATGTCTCTCGAGTCGCAAACAGATCCACCCGAGTCTGGCCAACATCTCCAACTCTGCTTAATCACCTCAGTGTGAAGCCGCCATTCCCCGGGCCTCGGCCCCTGCCTCAACAGGATGTCTGCTCCCATATTAAGATGCCCAGGAATGTGAACTGCTCTGAGTGAGAGGAATTCGTCCTGGGCCCACACAAGGATCTGGTACGCTAGTTGTATAAACGGCGTGAGTGCAGACCTCCTTGGTGGTTGATGTAAGAGACCACCGCTGTGTTGTCGGTGTGCACCAACACATGGTGACCTCTTAGGTCTGGGAGAAAATAACGAAGTGCACGAAACATGGCCAGCATCTCCAGGCAGTTGATGTGCCATGTCAGATGACGACCACTCCACAGACCGCGGGCAGGGTGGCCACTCATGACCGCACCCCAGCCGGTGAGGGACGCGTCTGTCGCTAGCATCCCGCGGCCACAAGGAGCTTCCAGCACCGGGCCCTGAGACAAGAACCAAGGCTTCCTCCACATATCCAATGCACGTAGGCAGCGCCGCGTAACCTTTAGCATGCTAAGTGGGTTTCCCCTCAGGGAGAACCCCTTGGTCTTGAGCAACCACTGTAGGGGTCTCATGTACAGCAGGCCAATAGTATTCACATTGGACGCAGCTGCCATCAGACCCAGCAATGTCCATGACTGCTTGACAGTGAGTGACTGGCCTTCTCTCACTCTTGCGACTGCAGTGAGGATCGACTCGATCCGAGCAGGTGACATACGTGCCTGCATCGTGGTCGAATCCCACAACATGCCCAGATAAGTGGTTCTCTGTACTGGAGAAAGCACACTTTTCTTGGCGTTAAGTCTTAACCCCAGATCTTTCATTTGAGTGAGAATGACACCTCGGTGCTGAACCGTCATCTGCTAAGATTGAGCTGATATCAACCAATCATCAATGTGGTTGAGTCGTGAAAGTGTGGGGTGAGAGTGCAAGGCCAGTGGAAAATCCATATTGGTAGGCTCTTGCCCCCAAAAGCAAACCTCAGGAACTTCCGATGAAGAAGGATGGAGATAAGTTCATCTTTTTGATAGATCGTGACACACCAGTGACCACCTCGATGGCCTCCGTCCTCAGAGAGAGTCTACTTCTGTTCCATTACCAGAGCCTGCTTGGGGCCCACCAGAACTGGATTCTGTGGCCTCTCACTACAGTGTGCAGGACCCACTGAGACACATTTGGCAGTAGTTTTCACGCTGCCAAATAGTCTACTAAGGGAATCAGCCTCTCAAGACTGATCTCTGGTGGCATCAGAGCAATTAGCTCGGTGCCCTGAAGCGGCGCACCGGCAGGAGACGGCCGAACTAGCTGCTCTGGAAACCTCCCAGGAGGTCGCGAGCCTCTTAGCACTGCTACGTTTCCGGGCGGTAACTGAGAGAAGCGTTCGCTGGAGACCACTCTGCCCTTGAACACCGGCAGGGTTGGCAGATCGATCTCTTGAGGGCACTGAGGAGAGACGGGCACCATGTAATGCGGTGTACACCACTCTTCCCCAGAGGGAGCTAGCCCTCAAAACGTCCTAGGCCTTACGCGTCAGGACATTATGATGAAGGCTATCCAGCGAAAACAACAGTCCGTAGAACTGCTTTCCACTAGAAGCCTTCGGCCTAAGAGCGCCACTCTGACTCTAGCGTCTGCGGAGTACAAAAGTGACACCCCCGGCACGAGGGGGTGGAACATGGTTGGGACTGCTCCGCCCAGCAGCCCCTGACCGCCTCAACCTCCTCAGAGGAAGAGCGGTACACACGTGTTCTCACATTTCTCTCACAATTACATCCCTAGAGCCCCAGCACATCTAACTTCACATAGTCAGATAAATATTAATATATAGTAGTCAACAACCAGACGAGTCAACACGGTCTGGCGTAGAAAAAACTCACATAAAGATGAAACAATGTAATACACGCGTTGCCTCGGCAGTGTGCATGTTTATTTTTATTTATATACATTTATATATATATATATATATATATATATATATATTTGTATTTTTTTTATTTTATGCTACTCAGTCACACAAACAACATCAATCTCCTCAGAGAAAGATGAATGCTGCAGCGAGCTCTGCCTCCGAGGACCGCAACCGCAAGATCGCATGCACGGATACACTCCTCAGAGCGTGCCCGGCGAGAGAGCATGCAGCAGCAGCGAGCTGTCTCAGAGGGTGAAGAAACCGCAGCGCTGGTTTCCAAGCCTCGAGAACGAGCTCTAGATCTAGTAAACACGGGTGGAGATAGGACGAGCCGTCTCCAACCCGTTCGCCAGATCATGTGCGATTCCCGCTATCGCGGTCGCCGGCATGCCTCAGCCCCAGCGCGACCGTGACCGCAATATCGCATGCACAGACACACTCCTCGGAGCGTGCCCGGCGAGAGCGGAGCGCTTAACAGCGAGAAAAGCACAACCAGCCCCCCGAGAGCCGACTGTGCAAGCTCCACTCTTCATTAATGCTGCTTATTATAATATTAGGAATAATATGCTTGTGTAACTGGTGCTTGTGTGACTGGTGCTTGAACAACTGGCGAGCTCATCGACGCCTTTCCATATCAATCTCCTCTGAGAAAGACAGGCAGCACGTCGCGCCCTCTCATCAGGGAGAAAGTACCGCAAACGCGGGCTTCCGAACTCCCGAGAGCGGGCACCAGATCTGGTGGCTAAGAAAGAAGATAGGGACTTGCTGCCCGTCTTACATTCCTTCCAGCAGTTCCGAAAGCGAATCCCGTGAGCACAACCACTGCTCCGCCTCGGCAAAAGCTGGGCTGGCACCGTGAGAAATGCCAGTGAAAGCTCTCTCCTCAAAGAGAGCCTTCTGAGAGTGAAGCAAAAGCTCGCATCACAGCCGTCAACTCGCTCGAGAGCTGACACTGCATGCTTCACTCTCAAGCAGACAACACACGAGCTGCGTGTGTCCCTACCTTTTTTTTTTTTGGCAGGGAAAACACACAGCCTGAACGCTGCCTGCTCTCGCCCAAAACTTCTCTTGATTGAAGCTTTGACAATGGAGTTTATCAGTGGACAAACGACACTAAATAAGACTCACAAACAGATAGCGACTGACAGACACACAGAGCGCTTGCTGAAGACACAAAGCTGATTACCGGCTTCGCCGCTCAGGCTTTTATGCTTCCTGGTCTCTGACGTCACCCGCCTATGACATCTCGCCCTTCCTTTGGACTGATTATACACATTATTCAGAGACGTCACGCTGGACGCGTTCCCCAAACGTTCTCGACGCAGCTTGAGTTCCTGAAGAGGAACTACATTTTAAACTATATATTCATATAGAAATCATATTTTAAACTGCAGTAATATTTTATGATATTACTGTTTTTACTTTAATCTTAGTGAGCAAAAGAGTCTTAGAAAACATTCTTAAAAAAATCTTTGTGTGCTTTTTCATAAGTAGCGTCTAGCACACAAACTTCTACACAACAGACAAAAACACAAGAATGACAAGAGAGAAAAGAAAGCTATTTAGTTAACTTGGATCAGTTGGAGTTTTATGAAAATAGTAGGCAGAACTCACCTCTTGACCTCCAATGATGTAATTTGTTCTTGGCTGGATGAAATCACCTCTCCACAATATTGACACAATATGTGAAATTCATTTCTCTGAATCATATCTATTTCACCACAGCTAACACTGTTATATGCACCAACATCTAAATTTATAGTGCTGGTAAATTGCTGTATGTATGACACTCTCTGAACACATGCAAAAGCATTTCACATCAACCACAGTTGAAGAACTCTAGCCCCTTGCTGTAAAGCCAAACAGGGGCTCTATTCTCCAAAGCCCAACTGATAGTTGGCATACTGTGTATCTCAAACATACGCAAACATGAAATAGCACTTCACCCACAATACCACGACTCACAATAAAAGCATGCAATGCAAGGAATGTTGAAGCAATTAAAGCTGCAGAGGCCGGTAACACTTAAGAATTTCAACCAAGATAAACCTTAAATTCTGACTGCAGCTCAGGCTTCTGATCTCTCTCTCGAAACACCTTTCACTCTCTCCAGAAACGTCTGTGGCATTTTCGAGAATGGCCAAGATTAACTATCAGCCCCTGGCTCATTGCAACACTCTAATGTGGATCTGATAAAAGGAAAAGCTCTTAACAGAGCCTGGAGTGTCCAGTGAATTGGTCCTGCATCTTACATTTCTTGCAGCAAATTTTGCCATCAAGGCATGTGTCGGGAGTTTTAACCAAAGCCAATCTGCAGCCAATCTAATGCTAATAGAAATGCACATTCCAAACCACTACTCCACTCAAGTGGTTTGAAGTTATGTGCTGATGCTAGTAAAAGCCAGTGTGTTTTTAAAGCTCTATATTTAAGTGTTTTCCTGCCTTTTGAGCTGATCACCTGAGGCCAATATACATATCAATGCAGTATGAATTTAATTGACTAAAAAAATAAAATATCAACTATACCTTAATGGAAAATTTGTGTACAAAAGTTTGGGGTCAGCAAGATTTTTTTTTTTCAAATACATAAATAAATGCATTAAATTGAATTAAAGAATATTAAGAAGTACAACTTTTGTTAACATTGATAACAAGAAATGTTTCTTGAGCACCAAATCATCTTATTAGAATGATATCTGAAAGGCAATTCAGCTTGACCATCACAGGAATACATCACATTTATATAAACAGAAGATATTTATTTTAAATTGTGATCATTTTCACAATTTAACTGTTTTTACTTAATTTTTTTATCAAAATAAATGCAGCCTTGGTGAGCCTAAGAAACTTCTTTCAAACGATAATAATAATAATATCTTACTAACCTCAAACATTTGAACAATAATGTACAGTGTGTCACTTACAAAATAAAATAAATGCTTTTGTTGACAAAAAAGACCCACACTTGTTTATAAAAGGCAGCAAACCAATAATTTTACCCTTGTGTATTTTATATCCTTGCGTATTATGTTGGTTAAATTTCACAGAGACAAATTTATCTAGAGCCTTTCATTCGCATTTAAAATGCACAGATGAAGGGGATATAAAATAAGGACATAAAAGGCATGAGTCTTTATGAGTGCTCATAAATAGCAGGAGAAAGTGCAATATTGAGAAGCAGTTTTAGCTGCTTTGGGCTTTTCTCTAGATTTCAGAAAACCACAGTACAATCCCTAGCCACAGCATGGAAAGAAGGATAGAAATAGATTTATGGTGCATCGTTCTTCCAAGTGAAGGCAGTATTTATTATCATCCCTGCATCATGGAAAACAAGCGAGACAGAATACACAACAGCAGGATAAAATGGCAAACAAAGACTTGGCTTTCATCCACTTGGCATGGCACTGAGTGGGATGGTGGTGATGGATTTTCAGAGAGATATGACTAAGGGGGTCTGCACCAACCCTCGTTGTCATGCTTAAAGTTAAATCCTTCAAACGTCTGTTCAGAAATGCACATGGGACAAAGAGCTCTAATGCTGAACAGCTGCAAGAACAGGGATGCCTACCTGCACTGCAAATGGTTTGTAAAATGGAACATGCCATGTAAATGTAAAATGATTACATGCCTGTTTCAAGTTTTGGAAATGCAAAAATGTAGGATGTGGGATTTCTGTATGTACCTTTGAATTTTGTTTAATTTACTCAATAATGTGTGGCGGCCTGTCCGTGTAAATTAAAATAGCTTTTATTAGACCACTGACATGACTGGCATCTTCCAGCCTAGTGAGAATGTACATGATTTTTAACACATACAATTTATAATTTCTTTAGGCTTAAACATGTTTAAAGTGGGAAAAAAAGTTATGAAGGCTTCACTTTATATTCTGCAGACACCGGATCTATTGTACAACAAGCAGCTTTCCACAACCTTGCAGCACTCTAATAGTGTGGTTACATTAGCAAAATTTAATGGGCAAAAAGGTACATTATCTAATGTCTAATGTCAACACTGAGTGATGTATGAAGAGCACAGCTCACAGACTGGTCACTTTTAAGCCAAGCAGCTTTCTGCTGGTAAACAGTCATTACAGAATTTGCTTGGAGAAATCTTTTGGCTCCACATGAAAATCCAAATCATGTGGATTCCTTTTGAAATGTCTGGATTTTGCCCAAAATTTGGATCACATCTTAATTCTTACCCTAATAATAGCATTGCAAGTTAAAAACAATGTCCCACAATGTTAAGTGACAAAAAAAAAAAAAATAAAAAATAAAAAAAAAAGCAAAAAAAAAAAAAAAAAGAAAGAAATCAAAATTGAAATACCTTGCCTTTTTCACCCATCAAGTTATCATTTACCTCAGTGGCTACTGTTGTTAATGAATAGCAATCTTTTCATTACCTGCTGTCCTCACGGCTACATGCCGTCAATTCACAGCACATCTTATCTCTAGAAAATGACATTCGAAACACTGACTTCTCTCTGGCTAAGAATCATAACAGGATATTACCACCTCCATCCTTTACTAAAGGAATTTGCAACCTTCCCATACAAGACATTTTTGTGGAGAATTTGTGATTTTGTTGTAATATGCACAAAATGACCACTCTTTTTCATAATTTCCTGCAGCTGCTTCAGAGTTGCTGTAGGCTTCTTGGTAGCCTCTCAGACCAGTTTCCTCCTGGCTCTTTCATCCAATTTGGAGCGACTTCTTGATCCAGGGAGGGTTTGCGTTGTACCAAATACCTTCCACTTCTTAATAATAGACTTCACTGTGCTTCTAGGCATTGATAAGTCCTTTCAAACAGGAAAATCAAAGTTGGCACACCACAGTTCCAAAAGCAGAAAGAGATTTAATTATGTTCTCATAGCCTAAAAGCTCTTCATGAGACGTTGATCATCTTTTAGGCTTGAAACGTCACCTGTGGTGAGAACATAATATAATATTTTTCTACTTTAAGAGATGTTTTGTGACAACTTTGATTTTCCTGTCTGAAATGTTTAGTGCTTGAGCACCTGCATTGAGTTTTTGGCCAGTTGGATATACACACTTTGATTGGAATATTTACTGATTAAGCATTTTTTTTTATCCATCTCCCAACTGCCTGTCCACAACTTTATCCTGCAGATCTTTTGACAGTGCCTTGCATCCCATAGTTGATTGTTTGTTTCAGTTGCACTACCAATGACTGAAATGCTCCAGGAAAGCTCTTTTCTTGCTGAGCTAATCAAAATTTCCAAAGATGATCACAGTTGAAAGTCAAATGGCCACTGAAAAGGTGATTAGCTACATCTGATTGAGTTTATAAGCAGAGTTGGGGGTAACGCATTACAAGTAACGCGAGTTACGTAATCAGATTACCAAGTAACTAATAAAGTAACGCATTACTTTTTAATTTACAAGATAATATCGAGTTACTTTTTCAAATAAGTAACGTCAACTACTTCCACCCCCCCCCCACCAATTTATTGATTGAAAGCTCTCTGCTTTCTACTGTACAGACATGAATTTCCTTTAGTCTGAGGCATTTAAATATAACTTTTATATTAAAAGCAAACAAGCAGATCCAGCCCAGATTTAAAGAGTTAACGTAACACATTACTTTCAATAAAAAGTGACTAAGTAACGTTATTAGTCTTAACTTTCCCCAACACTGTGCATGTTTTTTTCTGACATGTGTGTGTTATATCTTTCACTTCGATGTTATACGTTGCACTGAGTAAATACAGCTGGATAAAGCTAAAACTGTTATCATCTTCATTTCAGGCTGCAAAGCAACAGAATTTTATTATTTTAAAGGAGGTGATGCTTTTCTACTGTTTGTATTATATACCTGCTTTTAACAAATGGCTTTCAGTTTTAATGTGCTTTGGCGAAGTTTACCTATGTTACACAGGGCCAAATAGTTCAGAAATTATGCTATAAAACTACAAAGTCCTAATCAGAGTTTAAAAAGCTTACGTTTTTTTAAATAATGTGGAACTGAGCGCCTTGGCTGTGTCTGAAACTCCCTCTCACATGGGAGCATGAAGCACTACACAAGGGCAAATCAAGTTAAGTTGCGGGAGCCAGAAGCCATAAATGAAGATTGTAAAACTGTGTCTTAAACATAGGGTTATTTTGCAGTACGACCATCAGTGCCAGCATTTTCACTTTGCTATCTTTCATCATCAACTGCACTGCTCTGTTTGATATCTTACACAATAGGGCAATCAATTATATTCTTGTCAAAACAGCCATGCAATGCATGTTGCTTGGGTGTATTCTTCCTGGTGCTCTTTGGATAAAGGATCCCAGTTCAAGTAGTAAACTTAATCCAATGCCCTCATAGTCGAATTAAAAAGCCTTTACTTTTTTTCATGGCTATTTAGTTAAAAAACATTACACAAAACAGTTTGTTGTGGCTTAGAAAACCTTCATTAACATTCACATAAGGCTTTCTAAGGCATTTGTTTGTGGAAAGTTTATTAAGTCTTTTAATTCATATTTGAATCTGAAGGCCTTGGGCTATGATTTTACAACTAAACTGAATGCAGTCAGATTTATATATAAAAAATGGTTTGTAGTAAATGTATTCAATAATATATTCAATTTATTTTAACACAGAGAAAGAACTATGGGTTCCTCAAGTGACTTGTCTTCTAACTTGGCAGTTATTGCTTTTACACTGGTTCAAAAAACAGAAAGAAAAAAAAAAACTTTCCTTTTGAACTTTCTGTACATCAAAGAATCCTTACGCAGCACAAATGTTTTCAACATTGACAGGAGAAATATTACTTGAGCACCAAATCAGTATATTAGAGTGATTTCTGAAAGATCATGTAAGACTAAAGTCTGGAGTAATGGATGCTGAAAAATTCACAAGAATAAATTACGTAAAAAAAAATGTATCAAAAGAAAACAGTTATTTATTTATTTTTTTAATCAACAATAGTATTGTTGTTACTGTACTTCAGATAAATGCAGATAAAAACATGAAAAAATCTGACCAACCCCATAAGCAATTATTTCTTGAATACCACGCATAAAACACCCCTTACTACAGATCATAAGGAATAACACCTGTTTCTGTGACAGCGCTAGAAACTATGATCAGCAAAAATAACATGGCCCATGTTAACATTAAAACTGTAAATAAATTGTGACAGCCATAATTCCCAGGCCTCGTATCAATGATGGGGTTATTTTAAATACAATACAATACAATACAATACAATTTTATTTGTTAAGCACATTTAAAACAACCGAGGTTAGCCAAAGTGCTGGACACTGACATAATTGCAACAGATTTTAAAAACACATAACATGAGCACAATACACAGTTTAAACAAGTGACAAAATAAAATAATAAAATGCAAAGATGAACTCTCAGGCTGGTTTAAAGGCCAATGAATAAAAGTGAGTTTTAAGTCGTGATTTAAAACTGTCAAGGCAGCGAGCCACTCTGACACGCATAGGCAGATCATTCCACAGCCTAGGGGCCACGACTGAAAAAGCTCGATCTCCCCTATTTTTAAGTCTTGTTCAGAATGCAGAATTTTTTTTTTTTTTTGTCCTCAGTATATACTCTATGGAGAACTGCACTCTCTGGCATTGCTCATGAACTCATTAAGCCTAGCTGCGAATACAGCCATGATGCCTGACCTGCACGTCTGGAAAATTGATCCCAGAAAGAGCTGCTTATGCTCCTTCATGAGCCCTTCCTAAAATCATCATCCCACTTAGCAGCTCTCTGACTCATCTATTAACACGTCACTGTGTACTTGATCAGAGTGACACCAAAAGTGGCTTTTCCTCATCAACCATACAACTACACAAGGCCTTTGAGAAATGGGAGTCAAGTAATCAGGCATCAGTTATCAAAGGAGATGGATCTTAAGTCGATAACAAGGATAATGGTGAAAGAGAAGACTGCAGGCTTTGACTGACACTTTAAGAGTGCTGGTGGGCAGCTAATAAGTTGATCTTTGCCTCGTAGTTGCCTTTGAACATGTCAGTTTAATCATAGTGGGAAAAAGACAAAGAGAGAAAGCAGCTGTGGAGTGCATCATCTTCACACAGAAAATCTGCTTGCCCAACATCTGACAGCCAATTTTGTCCAGGAAACATGACATATAGCTTATAGTTCTGTTATTGCACATGTAAATGTTGCTGTGACATATTGTACTATTGCTGCACAAGTAGCATACATGAAATTACCTATAGCAGATCTATACTACTGGAACTGGGGTAGGTGGAGGGTTTCTGCAAGACTTTATTACAGCAAACACTGAACCAAACAATTGAAATGTTAAGCAAGAAAGCGTATTGGCTGAAGACGAAACAGAGACCAATCAGCTTGAGCCATAAAGTGACGATGTGATAACTAGTAAATGGCATTAAGGACCTATTTGCCTGCATCATCTAGCAGTGTTTCTCAATTCCAATCCTTGTGTACCACCACTATAAAATAATAAATAATATTTAATAATAGTTGTCATTTTGGTAATTTCACATCAATTAAAATAATCCAAAATTGAAAACTGAAGAGAATGGACTGCAGTGTAGGGAACATGCAATTCTTTTTATTTTATTTTTTTATTTTTAAATAATTCTAAATGCTAAATGCATTTATAATATTAATTATTTAATTATTATTTAATAATAATATTCAAAACAGAGGCCATGAAGATTGATAATGTACAGGTACTCATATTCACTGCAGAGCCCTTAATAATTTAACATGCTCAAAATGTTGTATAACTACATTCTGCAAGTGGATCAACAACTCTTCCAACTTTTAAAGATATGAAAATTTGTCTTATATACAAATAATACATCAGTGTAAGAAGTTCAAAGTCTATGGCACAGTTCTGAACTGGTGACCCATATTCACTGTTCCAAAACTTCCATTCTGCAGTGCCTGATTAAAAAATAAATAAATAAGGCCCATTTGATCAATTCTGTCAACTTGACAATTTGCTAGGCTCATAAAACTCTCTAGTCCGCAAGTGTTTCGTCAGTGTTCCATAAGGATCCCTTGGCACAGAGTGAGTCTAATGATTGGATAAATGTCAGCCATCCAATGCACCAGTGATCAATTATTCAACAGAACTGCATGATTTTGCCTCTCCTGACACTAAGGAATAGCTTTGCTATGCTGTTTATCACCAACTCTGTGTCTTGGCTGAAACAAAGGAACTCAATAAGCCACTAAAAGAGGTTCTACAGTGAATAAAACACACAATAGTTTAAATGCAACCTAAACCTTCACCATAAAAGAGACATGCACCCTAGACAGTAAGAGAGAAGAGCACTTTTGGAACATCCAGAGTTGGCTGTCTGACCTAGTTAGCATATGAACAGACTGTAGCACAGTCAGAAACACAGGGGCAGAAACGCAGGCCCCATTAAGAGCTTAACAACATTTTAAATATAATTTTGGCTTTAAATTAGCCATTTTTGCAAGCACTTATTTCTTATCTCTTTCTTAAAGATATTCACAAATCCTTGACAGATCTCTATTTTCAGCACTGGAACTAATGTTAGTATCAGGAGCTAAAGTCTGTGATTTGCAAACAATGTCCTCAAATTTCAAGTGAAGCATTTTATCACAGGGTTATACTGCCTAATCCAAATGTGGGGAGAAGATAATTAGCCATCCTGCTCTGAAGATTGAGGGTGTAAGATTATGGATGCCACAGAGATTTTTTCATTCACATATAATTAATATATATATATATATATATATATAACATAAAGCATGTTAAATACACATAATAGTTACACTCACCTTCTGAAGCAGAGGCTCCTGGGGGCAGGGGCCCTATAGGTGTTGGCGGTACAGGTCTTGGCCAAGGCTTCCCTGAAGTAAGGCCCATCCTCACGACCCCAACATACTCCACAAAGGTGCCGGGGAAGTTGCCCTTCTCCTTAGTGCATTCATTGGTGCCATGCAGCCAGCCCTTTGGGCACTTCTCATCACCCTCCTGGTAATCGGATGTCAGCAGTGCCATCTTACTGACCGTGAGGAGATCTCCAGGCTGCAGGGAGATATCGTCACCCCGCTCCTGCTTGTACTCGAACAGTGCACAGTACTGGAAACTGTCAGAGCTCATGATGTGTTCTTTACATAAGCTCCGTGGCTTTTCTGTGTTTGATGCTTGTAACCTTTAATCACTCTTTGGGGTCAAAATGACCCCAAAGACCTTAAGTGTTGTCCTTTTTTAGGAGTGATTAAAGGTTAAATTGACCTGAATATAAGTCCTTGGTTTAAATCCTGAGTGCGAACTCACTTGGAAAGTCTGTGGGTTATATCCTGAGAGCTCACTGACATTCTTGCAAGGGTTAAAACTCCAACAGTACCAGATGTTGGGCAGAGGCCGTTATTGCGCAGTTACAGATTTGGTCCATACATAAAAAGCACAAATTTATTTGAAACAGATTCCAGCAGTCTGTGGCAAGACACAAAACAGGGTCAGAGAATGCAAAACCAGCCCCATGAAGCGAGGGATGAACAGACGGATGAGGGTGCAGGACAGTGGTAGCACAAGTTTGGGGACACAGTGACCTGGATTCGGGACGATGGTCTTCTCTGCAGTGCTGGCACTAGTCTACACATAGAAATTAAACATTTATTAAAGTAACCGCTCAGTCCATTAGCAGGTGTGGTCAGAAAGATATTAACATTGCCAATCTATGTATCAAATGCCAGAGCCATGTTCATCTCCTTGATAAAGACCTTAAAAATGGAAAGCATTCATTTTACAGTTAGTTTCACAAATTCTAACTAACATCAACTTAAATTACAATCCTCTCATTAAAAAAGCAAATTTTGCATTTCAATAAAATACTAATACCTGGATTACTGGATTGTAGCTAATACGCAAAAGCATTGTACTGCATGCATAGCATCAAATCAACTGTGTGTTAATGCAATGAAAAAGGACATACAGCCTACATGTCTGACTTGCAGCGCGTGACTGGGACAGTGCCAACTTGTGTACAGCGTGCAGAAACTCGACTCGCGTGATATCGCTTACTATATCTTACCTCCTGTCGCACTTCCCCAAACCGCTCAAAATACAAGATGCACGTAGTCCAGTGCAGGAGGAACAATATAGCATTATATGGTCTGTTTAGTTAAAGCATGAGTTTAAAATATTTTCCAAAATAACCTGCGTGGGTGAGTCAGACATCCAGCCTGACTAGTGCTGTAGTAAGGTTCAGCCCGAGCGACGTCAGAGACCACGCCTCCGCTGTCTGCTTATCGCACCGTGGGACAAAGTTGGGAACTCTGATGTCCTTGTAGCGGTCAGGATATGAAGAACGCACTGCAGCGTGAAAATGTTGCGTCGTACTTTTTTCATCTGCATAGACACATTCCCACAAGTTATATAATGCACGTCTGACGTGTGCAGATCACGTTAAAGGCATACATCAGAATATTATTTTCTCTAGACCAGGGTTTTTATCTTTACAGACAAGGAACCAGGATAAAACATATTTTATTTTATTTTATTTTATTTCCAGCAATATATGTTTTGAGTAATTCTTTACAAGTAAGGAGTAAAACCGGGAAAATATATCACAGAAAATACCTGAAAAGACTCCTGACTGTAATATTGGCTTTATTAATTGTATTTTTTTAAATACATCTATTTTTGTGAAAAGTTTAGGGCAGATGTAGTAGCACAGTATTCGTGATTAAATTCTTGGCAATGGGTTTTTTTTGGGGGGGTTAAGGTGTATCAAGCAAAATGCAAAATGTATTACTTTATGATTGATTTAATCACTTGACATTTTAAGAGTCATTAAATCTAAATATTCTGTTAAAGATTTATCAAAAATTTATGAAACCAACATGAACACAAATGCTGTTTGAAGCAATTAAATTTACAAATGATTCGATTTGTAAAAGATTTCACCTTTTCATCATCATGAAAGATGGGATAGTTTCTAAACAGTAAATTATCTATCATCAGTTAACCTATAAGATAAATAACCTTAAACGGTTCATAGGCTTACTGTAATCTGTTTTTAATGCTGTTCGACATGCTAAATCATTTATCACATTCACTACATATTTGAAATTTTACATATTAAAGGCTCTAATACAGTAGAAAATATCGAGCTTATTAATATTAGTAATCATTGCTTCTGCAATTCCTCAGTCAGTTCAATTCCTCAAATCACTCTAGGAAACAACCATACAATGTTTTTAAATGAGCCTTTTATAGAGGTGATAATTGATGAGATTTTCATTTCTTTTATTCAAAGCTTACCCAAAGAAAGATCTGAAATGGAAATGGAATATATATTTAATGTGAGGAGCCTAAGGTCCTAATGGCCATCCATTAAATTAGCAGATAATCTCCAAATGTGTATCTACAGTATCTAATTGTTTTCTTAGAATCCCTAATTGTTCACCTCTCTTCATTGCAGTCACTGGAGTAACTTGGCTTGTCATTGTCTACCCTCTGTGCCTGGTACAATATTTTTTAATTTTGTGCCTTTGAATAATGCAGGTAATTTCGTATGCCACAAGGTTGGATGTGTAAATCTGATACAAAAGAGACCTAAGCTAAGTGCATGAAAATATAATATAAACACCAAGACCTTACGCAAATGTAAAGCAACAGAAATCAGTTTGTGGTGCAGAAAGATAAAAAATAATCTAGATAAAGCACGCATGGGGGCATGAATGCATGGACACATGCTTTGCATGCACATGCTTTGATGCATACTGAGATGGTACACAGGTAATAATAATAATTTATTATTATTATTATCCTCTTAAATCAGCGGCAAATCAGAAGAAGAAAAATAATCACATGATGAAAAAAGCAGTTCTGAACCTAACTGTCAGAAGGTCTCTCAAATGAACCTGGATAATGACAGTTTGCATAAAGACAGACACAGATTGTTTAGTTCTGCTATTAGCATTTTTGCATTAACCTTCACAGCATCTAAAACCTGAGATGCCCTCTTCAGCAAATCCTCAGCACTCAGAGACATGAAGCTCCATTTGCTTTTTTAATCAGTGACAGCTGAGCTGAGAAGGTAATAAAGGTCTTCAGCAATTTGGCTGTCCTTTGGACCAGCTGCTTGTCTCCACAAAATTTCAAGCACAAGAATGAACTTGATTTTTATACTGTAAGGGAAATTGATCGAATCAAACAACTCATATAATATTTGAACAATATAATTTATTAATTCAGGGTCATATGTAATAATTTACATTTTAGACACACTGCAGCCATTTATTTTGTTTATTTTAGCTCGTACTGATTTAGTATTAAAAATGGAAAGCAGAAAATTCCATATTTTACATTTTAGACACAATGTGGCCATTTATTTTGTTTATTTAGCTGTTGAGGCCTGTTCACACCAAAAACAATAACTATACTGGTGTCCACACCAACACATAACACTGTTATGTTTATTATAAGCACATAGTGCTTATACCTGCAGTTGCCATATGTTATCTGTCACCTTAAATGCTTGAATTCTTTAAAGCAGGATGGATTCTGATTGGCTGTTGATGTTTTTATTGTTTATCAGCTGGAGCAAATTGTTCTGAAAGGCATTCCAAGAATATTGTGTCTCTGTGTTATTATTGTTATAGCTGTGGTGTGGACTATTTTTATAGAATTAGAACAATTGTTAAAACTTTATCATTATCATTACTGTTATAGTTATTGTCCTTTGTGCGAAAGGGCCTAAACATATTATTTTAGTATTAAAGATGAAAATGATTCCCTCTAAAACTGTTCATTGTTTAGAAAAGCAGAAAATTCCAAGCTTTAAACAATCACAACTGTGTCAGTATGTGTTACATTGTCTTCCAACATTCCAACAAAGAGAGACAAAGAGAGAGGGAGTGAAGTGTATTGGTTTAGGCCTGTTCCTCTTGTAGACTTCAAAGCTCTATCTATCCCACACTAACCAAAGCAAATACTGATACACACCATGCCAGATGTTTTTTTTTCTTTTTCTTTTTAGAAACACAAACTTTTTCATTTATCAAACCCACCAACATTGAACCTACTCTTCCAGCCACATTTATGAATCCAATGACTGAAAAAGACAATATGAAAGGTTTGGATTACTTAGAAAACCTCCACCCACAATAAAAAAACGACCAACTTCAGTTGGGTATAAAGATGTGGTCTCTATATTGGCAATAATCATACATTCAGTTGTCTTTTTATGTCTGTACTATCAATATAAATGCATATACATCCAGGGCAACTGCTGGATCTCATAGTCTATAATGACAACCAGTGCAGGCCCTAAAGCACTGAGGGTTGATGCTTGCCTGAATAGTCCCATATACTGCCCCCTCAAGTCGACATATGGAAGATATATTGCACAGATCAGAGGTCAGTAGCATATTGGTGCCCCATGGTTACTATAAAACAAGTATTGTGAGATTGACACAGCCATATGTTCAGCAGAAGGTTATACAGATATTATGTTAGGAATGTCATTTATAAAATAACTTTGGGGAATGTTTGTTTCGCTTATCACATGAAAACGTGTCTTCAAGTGTAGGTGATGGAAGAAAAGTCACTGAAGTGTGTAATAGAAGCACAAGCAGATTTTAGGGACATTTTCAGGAGGTGGCAATCAAGTAAAGAGGCTTAACCTATGTTCTGTATCAACAGATGATCAGGTAAGAGCAGTCTATAGGTAGACGTTGACATTTATAAGCATGAGAATATACAGTATGTAGCTAAACGTTCAGCTTTTTGGGATTCAGGGCAAGGTTTCCAGACAGCTAGGTATCTGAATGTGAGATAATGTTTAAAGGCTACTGATACTGACATAAGTTGCTCTATGAGGGTTAATGTGTTGCAAACCACATGGTTTCAGAATAATATCCTATATTGTAATACTTGAATCAGCTGCTTCATTATAATAACAACACTAAGAAAAGTTTGTAAAAATATGACCCAGTATACTGTTAATTCCATATTTTACCCGTATTTTGAATATGTTGATTATGTATTTTAGAGGTGGTGTATTTTAGGGTTCCGTAAATTTTACGGAAAATATCTGCCAGGACATTATCAGTTTTTCTACAGATTTTTTTTCCTACAGTGTAATCCCTTATATAAATTTAAGGTTTTATTCTCCAAGTTTAAATTTAAGTCGTGACATTTGCCAAGTATGGCAACCCATACTCGGAAATGGTGCTCTGCATTTAACCCATCCAAGTGCACACACACAGGAGTGAGCAGGGAACACACACACACACACACCATGAACAAAGACCCAGACCAGTGGGCAACTATTTTTTCCAGCGCCTGGGGAGCAATTGTGAGGTCTGTGCCTTGCTCAAGGGCACTTTATCCATGGGTATTGAGGGTGGAAGAGAGCGCTGTTCATTTTCTCCCCCCACCTACAACTCCTGCCGGCACCTGCGACCATCAGGTTACAAGTCCACCTTTCTAACCATTAGGCCACAGCTGCCCCCAGTCGGTAAATAACAGTTAATAACATCAAATGTCATCTCTCATGGACCAAACACATTATATTAAACAATCATATTTGAGAGCTGTATATAGTTTAAAATAAAATAAAATAGTCAGTCATAAAGGTTTTTAACAGCATGAGGTATTTTCGAGTGAAATATTCCTTTAAATAGGCATGTAGGTATGTTTGTGCATGCATAAAATAGCATCCAGGAGCACCTTACATCTTAAAAAGGAAATGTTTAGAGGGGTGGATCGAAAGACAAACACATTAGACTAGAGGACAGGGTGACTGTAAAAAATTAACAAAAAAGCACTGAAGAGGGGTCACCTTCTGCCTGCAGCATCACTTGAGCTGTTACTCAACCAAAATAAACATTATAAGGTGTAATGGAATGAAAGGAAAGCCACAGAAAGAGAAGGAAGGCTGCTGCCATGGCCACCCCAGGGATGAGTGAATGACAGAGGACGGCCATGAATGGGGTGGGAAAGAAGGTTGCAGGGAAGCCATGACAGAATAGGTCTCTTAACCTGTAGGGGTCAAGGTTCGGCTAGTTAGGATGGCCCGCTTAAACCCCGTTGGTTGATGTTGGAACTCTGTGTTTAGAATTTTAGAATTTTTTGAAAAAAAATTATATTCAATTATATTACGTTAAATGGCAGATGTAGATTTCTCCAGACACTATGTCCAACAGGAATAAACTCACTATACTAACTGACACACTCCAAAAAACCCAAACAAAGCTTCAACAACTTCCACTTTCTGCCTAATCTAATAATAGACTTGTCTGTATCTCTTGCTTATTTCTATGGAGTATAAGAAGTGTAACCTCACCACTTTCTAAGGTCAGTTTTATCATCACATGTTGAGCATATGTGCTCTCAGTGTGGGAGAGAGGCCAGACAGGATTCGTCTGGCGCTGAGAGAACCTTAGGGCTTTGAGTCAACGCCATGACCTAGTAAATGTGCTCATCACAACACACGGTTCCTCACCAGCTGAAAACAGGACTGTTGATTGGACCATCAATACTCATTTTCATGGTTCCCGTTATTCCCTGAGACCATCATCAAATTATTATGTTAGTCTGGTTTATTCCATATTGGTTCCAAGGCTCATTTGATACTCTGAGAGATTAGAATTAAAAAAAAATTCAACTTTTGAAAATAACCTAGCAATTATAAATACAAGTGTAAAATGTGTTAATCAGGTGAGTTTGATGTGAGTTTTTTTTCTTTAAAGCTTTTCGTTAGCATGCAAGAGGACAAAAGAGGATCAAATTCTGTTCTACTTCTATGTGATGTTTCTTTTTTTCTATAAACCAATCAAAATTACAACTGCAATTGTAACTGTAAAGGTGGTTCGCATTTTTATTTTATTTTTTTATCTGCAGAGCTGTATTGTGTTTTTAGGGCCCTATAGCATTTCACTTTACTTTGTTGTTGTGTTTGAGTTTTCAGATGGCTGATATATTCTCTACCTTTCTATGTCTATTCCCCTATGCCTTCTTAGATCCTGAACAACAAAACTTCAACAGTTCTTAGGTGAGGTTAGATGGAGTTCAAAGCTGTTTAAGGAGTTCTCAAGAATTCATCCAGGCATTCAACACTTCAGTCTCAATTCATCAAGAAGCTGCTACCATTGAGTTAACATGTTGACTTGTAAATTAATAATCACTTGTGGAAGACATGCCTCCAGATTCTGACAACTAGAGCAAACTTCACTCACACAACCTGCTCATTAGCAGAGATAAGTGGAGCACTCATCATGTGGGACACTGCCACATAGCACTCGCTATCATACTTTCCAAGAGCATCTCTTTTATTTTTCCTTTCCATTACTCTTTTGTTCTCATGCTTTTCTGCAGTGACACTTCTTGTCAATTTTCTCACTCACATCTTGTTCAATTACATTTCCAAATAAAATGCTTACCGTGACAAGAAGAAAAATAAAGATGATGATGATGAAGAAGAAAACTACACAAAGGGAGAATATATATACATAGATTCACCTCTCTCTCTCTCTCTCTCTCTCTCTCTCTCTCTCTCTCTCTCTCTCTCTCTCTCTCTCTCTCTCTCTCTTTCTCTCTTTCTCTTTCTATGTCACTATCCAAGTTCCCTTTCGAGGGAACTTCGAACTGCGTCCTCTAGGGGCCGCTTTGGGGAACACCTCGTCGTGATCCGTGTCTGAAGCATACATTGAAAAAACACCAACTTGTTGGCCAGCCACAGCCTCTGACGTCACTACCGGCACGACTATAAATAAGCACCGGGAGAGCACGTCATTATCTTCTTCATCTTCACTGACTGTTTTGTTTGAACCGTGCATCTGAAAGAACCGGTAAGGGCGATCTTTCTCTGTTTATCATGGTGACAACTAGCAAGCGTTTAAACGATGTGTGCATCCGTGTCAGCGTTATTTGACACCCGATGACACACGCGACCTTTGCGTCATTTGTTTGGGTGAAGAGCACGCACGCGATGTCTCTGAGGAGGCAATCTGCGTACATTGTGAGCATTTTTTCAATGGAAAAAACTCCACTCTCGTTCGTCTCTTCTGAAAGAAAAGGGGAAAAAAGGCAGCCATCTGCTTCCCGCGGTTCAGGATCTGTCTGCGTTGAGGCGTGGAACAGAATGAGCTCGTGAGAATACAGGTGGATCTGTCTGAATGGTTTAAAGAGGGACTTTCCCTTTTGCACTCGTAAAAAAAAGAAAAAAAGAAAGAAGGGCGGCAGACAAGAGAGAGCCTCAGGAGGATGATGTTATATCTTTAACACTTTCTGATACTGAGGTGAGTGCTCTGCTGGGATTTTACCCAGGAAAAGCAGGAGATACTTGAGGATGGTGAAAAAGCTGAGGCTGAGCCTTCTCAATTCTCCTGCCCTGCGTATGTAGAGCTGTTGGAGGTTATTGAGCAAAAATTGAGGGGTCTCCTGGCCGCTTAGGGGTGCTGTCGCATCTAGTGGGAAGTGGAGTTGGCAGTTACAGAAGTCTTCTTGTATATGCTGCCTCAGGTGATGCTCCCCTCGTCCGAGGTTTGTAAAATTGAGCTTGTCTCTCCCGTGAGATTCAGCGCCTCTGCGATGCTTAGGAACCTTTAAGTACACACGCTAAGCTTTGTGTACTTTCTCAAAACCACATGGTGGTCAGTGTGCATGTGAACACTTTGCGCACTTTCTAAAAATCCACAAGTGGTAAGTTTGCACGCAAGACTCTGCAAACTTTCTGAAATCTTGTACGATAAGGGTTACGCACTCCGCTTCGTTCCCTTTCTTGAGATGATTAGACCTTGGTTCCTTGGGCTCCATTCACCCAGTGTGTATTTGTTTATACACCTCAAGCATCGCTTCCCTCAACATGAGGGGCTATTTGGGTGATTCTTGTGGTAACTTAGCAGTGCTCCCCTTTTTCCAAAAAAAAGGGTCACCTATGAGCGCGCTACTCTGAGCTTGGAGTTTTCCTCTCATATGAGACTGAGTTCTCTGTTTTTTCCCAGAGCGCTCCAGTATTGTTTCCATAGATCGAGTTGATGACTCTCAATCATACTGTTTTGAGATGCAACATTCCTTCTATGAGCTGCTCTATCAGAGTGCCACGAGAGCACCTCCTTAGAACCGTATTTGAAAATCCATGCTATGGTAATTGTGCACGTGAAGTCTTTGCACACTTTCTGAAATCCACACTGTGGTAAGTTCGCACGCTAGTATTCTGAGATCTTTCTAAAATCCTATATGGTGAGGGCTTCACGCGGTTGCTTCGTGCCCTTTCTTGAGTTGGTAAAAGCCCCATTCATCTTGGGCACCACTCCACCTATGTTTCCTCGGATACCTATCTAAACAGGGTGTTGCTACTAGAGAACTGTCGAGACAGCTCTTTCAGCAAGCTTATGCGTAAGCTAGCGGTAGCCCCTGTGTGACATGCAAAACTTGGTAGAAATGCTAGGTTCTTAGCCGTATCCCTTTAAAGGAATCTTTCCTGATTCCAAGCCTTCAGCTCTACCCTGGGCCGAGGCCCTAACAATTAAGTTGGGTTTGTAGCTTAGGCCTTTTGGCCGTAAGGGGTACTGTCACAGACAGCCGTCTAACGTCCCAGGGGCAACTCCCATGGAAATGGTAGAGTTGGTACTTAGTGCTCGCCATGATTCTGGCCTGCACTCCCCTCAGCATGGCGGCGTGGGTATACTGTTCCCCAAAGCGGCTCCTAGAGGACGCAGTTCGAAGTTTACGTATGTCTGTGGCTGTCTGTGACAGTACCCCTTACGGCCAAAAGGCCTAAGCTACAAACCCAACTTAATTGTTAGGGCCTCGGCCCTGTCTCAGGGCCGTATGTAACCATAGTTCCCTGAGTAGGGAACGAGACACTGCATCTTCTAGCTCCCTGCCATTCTTCGGATGCAAGCTTCAGACGAAGAAGATAATGATGTGCTCTCCCGGTGCTTATTTATAGTCGCGCCGGTAGTGGCGTCGGAGGCTATCGCCAGCCAACAAGTTGGTGTTTTTTCAATGTATGCTTCAGACACGGGTCATGATGAGGTGTTCCCCAAAGCGGCCCCTAGAGGACGCAGTGTCTCGTTCCCTACTCAGGGAACTATGGTTACATATTTTATGTAGTTACCTGACAAAGTAGAACGAACGAGCCAGGTATAGTTTTTTCAGACCTCTGAGAAAGAGAAGGAGAAAGAGAAAAGGCAAGAAGACAAGCTTAGCAAAAGCTCAAAACTGGGAAATTTTAAATGGAACAGTGAGTCATAATTTACTCATCGTCATAGCATTCCAAACCAATACGACTTTCTTTATTTCTTCTGTGGAGAACAAAAGGAGAAATGTCTTACTCCTTCTGCATTATGCTGAAGAAAAGTAATACTGAATGGCATGAGTAAACAATAACAGAATTTTTACTTCACTGTGTACATTCACTTTAAAATGAATTGCTGAACATCCCTGTGAGCGAAACAGCTAATTATTAATGAGATCCCAAATGCTCTGTTAGAAAAACAGATGCTAGGACTAGGGGAGTCTTTCCCATCAATACTTATTAGCCTCTGGCTAATCAAAGGCTAACAAGTTCTCTGAAAACACCAGTGTAAAAGCACTGTTAAAGTGGTTGTTCATGTATCTCACCTTCAGTATAACATCCCCAAGGTAGACAGAGCAGTTGGTCATGTCAGGGACAAGTTTTTATTTTTTGTGCATGTCTACATCTGTTATTCCCACAGCTTCTTCTTCCATCATACACATGGAACAGGAGAAACGTACAGTACATATAATTAATATGTGAGTATTTTGCATATTTTAAAAAGCCTTATTACCACCAACATGAATCTTTAAAATGTTCTCATATATTTTTGTAAATAAACCATAGCCCTGGTGAGATAATCATTGTCAAACCATTGACAGATTCCCCCCAGCTACTTCAGGTTTTGAGAAATCTCAAATGATGCTTTCCTGAAGTTCATTAAATTTGCAAAAATAAAACAACAACAAAAAACCCTGTTTAAAATAACAATTGAAACATGTTTCCTGCCATTTAGCAATAGCGCTGATGGGAAGGTTGAGATACATTTTCGTACACTGTCTGTTTATGCACTTGAAGAATACTTCTGTCTTAGCTTTAAAAGGCCCACAAATGAGCCCTTGGATTCCTCCAGACAGGGGCTACTTTAGTAGAGGTTGATCGAGGGTGTACCCACAAGACATATAATGTATTTCAGGTTACTGGGGCTCTAATCACTGGAGAGAGTGATGCTAGAAGAGAGGTGTGTGTAGTCTCAGAGCTGATGAGCTATTCACTGCCTGTGTATTGCAGTGAGGGAACTCTCTGACCTAGTTGGTATTGCCTTCAGTGCTGCTGCTAATGAGTAGAGATGTCACAGGCTGTTGCCCACATCCCAATTAGCCCTGCTTCTACTTCAAATCAAGGAAAACTCTGTTTAACAGACAACAGAGTGGCGGTCAAAGATTCCATGAGAGGTTACCGCAGATTAAAGAATTGAGGATATCAGAATTCCAGTGGTTCAGAATGGCTGATAACAGGCAGGTAATCACAGCCGTGCTGATACTCCCAAAACAGCATCATTTTGAGTGTGATACTCGTTTTATGCGACAGTTACTGTAAATAAACAAGAAGTCAATAGTGTGTATCCTAACTTACATTCAGACTAAATATTCTAGGTTACTTTTGTCTGTCTCCACCAATGAAAATAGTTCCAAACAAAGCCATGGCAGAATTAAGCATTTCTGAGACCAAGATACAGTAAAGGGTCATTCATGAATGACTCGTTTACTTTGTGTTACTCAACTTAGAAGACGTGGTTCTGTTTAAAAAACAAAACAAAAAAACAATTATATCATTTATCTTTGGCTGAATTTTAAAGAATTCCTAATTCAGAATATATATAATACAGAATATTATAATTATGCATGTGAACATGCTTTTGGTGGCAAAATATAACATTTTATTTAACCTCTACCTATATAAACGAATTGACTTAAAAAAAAAAGATTTGCTGAATGAGATTCAAAGATCAAACCAATAAAATGATTTGATTTGTCCATCACTTACACAGTAGTGGTGTTTTGTTGCTGAATAATCAATGTTTCTGAACGAATTGGTCGAGTGAATTATTCAACTATTTATTTATTTATTTATTTTTAAAAAAGAAATCCACTCTGGAACATGCAAACAAAGAAAAAAAAAGTGAGAACTTAAGATCGAGGAAAACATTGTATATTGTTAGTTAAATGTGTTAGCTAACAAAAAGTAATACAAAAATACTAATACAAAAATACATTTTACATTTAAATTTCTATACAAATTAAGTATGTTGCAGTATTAATCTTTTTGCTATATTATTTTTTTCTGTGTGTTAGTGTTTATTTTGTGAAAATGACCATACATATGACCATACATATATTGTCCCTTACATATGTTTCAGCAAACATTTCCTAGCTTTCACTATAATGTGCAATTCTGGAGAGAAAGCACTGCAGTCAGCCTCTTTGTCTCCTTTGTCTCCTGCACTGCACAAACCTCTCTCCTCTCCTAGAGGGACCCAGAGAGAAGAACACTCAGAACAAAAGGTTCTGTCTCACTCATACACACAGACTCAACCAAAAACACACAAAAGAACAAACAGAGCAAACAAAGCAGCACTATGTACATATCTTCCATGTATTTCATGTTTTTTATCCAATATGGCACACCAGGAAAGCCGCAAACTACATTATACTTAATTCAAAATGAAATCTTGGCCATGTATTGATGTTTTCACAAAGCAATTATTCTGATTTATTGCATTACTTTCTCAAGGATCTACAATAATCACCTTGAGAAACTCTAAATTGCCCTGTCTATTTTAAAAGCATTCCACATTCAATAGGCCTCTTTAACTACAAATGATTTGGTTACAGTTGCATTGCAAAAACTGAGTTATCGACAAAACAACTTTATCAACTACCATAATAGGTATGAGGCTATTAAAACGAAAAACTGATACAAATATGTCAAGGTATGTAATGCAGAGAGAAAACATCAATAAACAGTAGGTCTGTGCCCTAATATGAAGAATGTGGTGCAAGGCTTATATATTTAATGGCCTGCTGCCGCTTTCAGCGTGAGTATGGTTATACTACATCCAGAGATCCGAGAAAATTATCTTTGATGATAAGCAGGCATTCTTAACCATATTCTGCACTATTTATTTCCACCAAGATGCATAGGTTAGATTTCATTCACTTCTAAATAAAACGTATCTGAGACACAGATAAGAGCTGAATGTAGAAAGAGAGAGAGATAGGCAGCAAGAGCCCAGTATATTTCTTGGCTTTTTCAACTTCAGAGAAAGACATAAAGATAAAAGGGTGTTGTACAGTTGGCCATTGGAGACCACCACAAAAGCGTAAACTCTCTTCCATCTCTGCCTCATTGATGTATTATGGGGAGATCCTTTAGTTTCCTTTGTTCAAGAACAGTGGGTTAGTAAAGAGTTGTTTTTTTTAAATTCTATCCATTGTGAGACTTTTGTGTTGGTGCAACACATTATGCATGTGCCATAGGTGGGTAAAATGATCTAGTATTATTTGTTAAAATATTATAATATGGGTCAAAACACACACACACACACACACACACACACACACACACAGCTTTGTTGCTTTGCAGCCTGAAATGAAGACAGACACGGTTTTTATTTTATCCAGCTGTATTTACTCAGTGCAACTTATAACATTCAAGTGAAAGATATAATACCAACATGTTAGAAAAAAAATATTTAAATTAAATGGATTTATCAATGCCTAGAAGCAAAGTGAAATCTATTATTAAGAAGTGGAAGCTATTTGGTACAACGCAGACCCTCCCCGTATCAGGATGTCCCTCCACACTGGATGAAAGTGGTCAGAGAGGCTACCAAGAGACCTACAGCAACTCTGAAGCAGCTGCAGGATATAATGACAAAGAGTGGTCATTGTGTGCATGTGATAACAAAATCACAAATTCTCCACAAATGTGGCTTGTATGGGAGGGTTGCAAGAAAATAAAAGCTACTCCTCAAGAAAAGCGACATGCACATCACAACTGAGCTTTGTCAAAACATACCACGAATATTCTGAGGCAGATGAGACAATTATTTGGCCTCAACACCAAATGATATGACCAAATGAAAATTTAATTTCATGCAATGCAAAGGTTCCATGGATAGTCGTTCTTCATGGAATCATAGATGCTAATAACGAAATGTGGTATAAACATCAAGTAAAAATACCTGTGAATACAAACAATCTTATTAATTATTAAATGAAAAAAAAAATCTCAGTGTAAAAAAATATTTTTCAGAATTATCACAAATGATTACTTCATTAACTTAACCCTTATGCGTTGTTGGGGACGTTTTCGTCCACTAGGGGGTAAAGTTGAGTCTTATTTTGGCCACAACTTTCTCTGTGTTTGAGCTAATGGAATGATTTTTGGTGACAAATCTTATTTTGACCCATAATTTGGGAAAATGCTTGAAATTTTTCAAAAACTCAACGGTACACTCTGGGTTATGTTCATGGATGAAAACATCCACTAAATTAAACTGCTGTAAAATGTATCAGATAAATATTTTTTTTAAATGTTTTTGCATAAATCTATTAATCAACCTCAGTCCTGATCAAAACTACCAAATGTTTAAAAAAAAAATCCAAGATTTTAACTCTTTAATTACCAAGTTCATAAATGATGTCACAGATTATGGGGGGAAAAAAACACAAAATTACATATTTTCAATTTAAAAAGTGATTGTGAACTGGATATTTTTTTTTACCTTTTATCACAGTCTTGGGCATCTCAAAGATTAGTAACAAGATTGGCTTGGATGCATTGTTAGTTTTTGTGCACCATTAGATTTAAATGTTTTCTCCCTAATTTGTTGTTGGTGGCTGTTTTTGCCCCATTGACTTCCATTATAACGACATTTTTTGATTGCAAAGCCATGACACCATATAATCATGCATTCTTGATTGTTTGTGGTTTTCCCTTTTGAGAAGAGGTAAAATTTGTTATTTGTACAGTTGATCACTAGGTGGGACCATTAACCCTTTAGATAGGCCTGAGTAAAAAAAAGGCTTAGTTTCTGGCTTGTATATGGAGTATAACAGCAAATTATAGTGTTTGTGTGTGTGTGAGATTCTTGATTGTTGGTGGTTTTCCCTGTTGGGAAGAGGTAACATTTGTTATTTTTTACAGTTGATCACTAGGTGGTACCATTAACCCTTTAGATAGGCCTGTGCAAAAAAAGGCTTAGTTTCTGGCTTGTATATGGAGTTATATGGAGTATAACAGCAAATTATAGTGTTTGTGTGTGTGTGTGAGAGAGAGAGAGAGAAAGAGAGGGTGTGAGAGAGACCTTTGTGCACTTATCTTGATGTATCTGAAAAAAAATCCAAATATGCACATCATGCTCTCAGAACTACATGGAGTAAACAATAAAAAAAGAAGTGTGTTTATGCACCTGCTGCCTTTTGATGGTGAAAAGTATGGATGGTCTATGTGTGAAATGCTCGTCTTTTCTTGATGGAAAAGCCAGTTTAACCTGTTAGCCAGCACCCCACATTATGGGACTCACAGCTGAAAGTGCTCTAACTAACTTATAATTGTAATAGATTCCTACTTCAGTGTGTTACAAACATAATTGTGGTGTCTTTAGAAAGAAGACCCTATGGGCTTCACTTTTTATCAACCAGATTTGATAATGCTCAAAAATATTAAAAGTTATAGACACTAAAGTGCCTTGAATTTTTTTTACCACTCTTAAATATTTTTTTATTTGATATAAAAATACATGAAATAAGTCCTGGAGCAATCTAGAAAAGTAATGGGTTGAAAGCCACATGTCTCATGAGTTTCTATTTCAAATCTGAATAAAATATCATGAAAAATGAGACTCCTGCAAATATTTTTCTGAGACTATGTCTACACCCCCCACCCCCCCAAATATAAGAAAATATATTTCCCAATAGTATTGAAGGCTTCTACAAACTATTTAGTCAGTAAACATACCACTGCATAGTTTTTTTCAATTATAAAACACTAGACATAAACTTAGACATCATATAAATGATTTATTTGAGCAGTAGAAAAATACAATAAGAATAATTTGAGTAAGAATAATAAGAAAAATAAAAAAAGATTTAACATTGTTTGCCAATATAGAACATCCTGAGATTGCTAGAGATGCATATTTTACAATGAATTACGATGCAAATAAGTGCTGATGTGCTGATGGCCACTTATACAGATGGTAATAACACAAATGTGCCGAAGTAAATAATCCACTCTCCCTATTCATATAGACGCGTTCACTTTGATAGCCGTGACCATTCAGTAATAGCGAGCTGATTTGCACTCAAACAGATGGTAATCATGCACATATATTTACATTCAACATAAAACACACTCTCACATATATAAAAACTCTCTAAAATAAAAAAGAAAGACAGGAATTTGCGATCGCTGTAAGTTCCGCCTCCATCAGCTGACAGGTGCGTCAGAGCGCGTCACCAGCTCTGAGGAGAGAGCGCCAAATCCAAATAAACTATTTTCCGCCTATTTTTCATTCATTATTTTTTCCGGTGGATCGCCTCATTCTGTTTGTGACACTATACGCGGCAAAACCGTGCCGTGTTTTTACTACCAAGACGCAGTTTTCGACCGTGAGTTATTCCATAACGGACGCAAACAATTCTCTCGCTGAAGAAATGAAATGTAAACAAATGAATTATGATCCATATTACAACGTTATTATGGAAGCAGATTAATCTCAAATATAATTCACGCAAAAAACATGATTCACACATGCGTAGACAATTTTACATGCATGAAACCTAATTCATGTACACACAAAAAAATATCCACGTGCGTGAAAAAAATATATATTCACAAAAAGCAATTCACATGCGCAAAATAAAATTATATACTCATAAAATACATTTCACAAATGCAAAACACAATTCGTAGATATACAACTGTGCACAAAAACCTTTGAATGTTTAAAATGTATGAGTCTTTCCTTGCATTTGAATGTGCAAATCGTCATTCACGTACGAATCGCCTTAGATATGTGTGTGTGTGTTTTTGAGACTTTCCTGGCAGCATAACACTCGTAACACAGAGCAGTCGTACTCTTTAGCCAATCAGATTTAAGCTTATCAATCGACCAATCAGTATCACGTGAGGGCGGGCCTACCTGCATGTTACGTCATCAGCTTTCGACCAGTTCATGGCTGAGCAGAGGTAAGTGCAGTTAATCGTTCATTTCTGTTTAGAAGTCAGAGATCAGTTGAAGCAATAGTTTATTAACTGCTGTTTAGTCGACATGTGAATATAAACATTTATTTTTAGTACTGATGGATTTTCATGTCCTGTCCACCACACATTCAACTGATGATAATGTATGTAATGACGTGCATATAGGAGACATGTTTTGATCTGCATATATTATGTAGTTTTATTGTTTCAGATTTCCAAGACAGATGATATATGAAGATGCAGACAACCAGTACTGTGATCTTACCATTTCTACTGTAATTCTTTATAAAAAGTCATGTTGCAAGCAATCCATTTTGACAGTTGTTTCAACAAGTGGTTGAAAGTGATGCATTGTTACTGTATTAATTTGTCTCCTGCGGACTATATGTACACGCTTTAGGAATAAAGCCTTGCAATGCATGCATTATTAAATGTTCTTGTAAGAATTAAAAGATTCAGACATAGTTCAATTTGTACACGTTTTATTAATTTGAAAGTTTCCGAATCATTTGGGAATAAAATATATAAAATGACTTGATCATGATTAATGTTCCTGTTACATATGATCATGAACTGACAGTCTAAACTGTGAAGCACAATATTCAGTACAGAGAAATATACGTCTCTTCAGGAGTTGTGAGATCCATTCAGAGTGTACTTTGCTTTTGAAGTATATAAATATAATTGCAATTCATCAAGTGAAAAGTTAAAAAATGAATTGTGTTCAGTCCGGTCATCAGTAGACCTCTCTGTTAGGACATATAAGATTGTGTCCTGATATTTAAAGTACTAAAACCCTATAGTACAAGAGGTGCAGACAGAGGATGTGGGAAATTAAGTGATGGTATTTCAATAGAGTTTACTGAGTAATCTTAGTCGCATAATCTTAATTGCCTCTCTATGATAAGTACCTTTGTTTCATCAGCATAAAATCAGATTTGCCTATTTTACTAGGCAAAGTAAAATGAATGCTTCACAATTTTGTCCTGTGAGACCTTAAGATGACAATAAAAACCTTATTTAAAAACCTTGACATTACAATACAGCATAAGGAAATTAATGTTGAATATATTGGTAACAGTCTACAATAAGGTACAATAACTAGTTAACATTAGTTCATGTATTAAATAACCATGAGCAATACATTTGTTGCTGTGTTTGTTAATCTTTGTTAATGTTAGGTAAAAATACAGCTGTTCAGTGTTGGTTTACAGTGCATTTACTAATGTTAACAAGATTTTAATGAAGTATTAGTAAATGTTAACATTAACAAAAAATAATAAAGGCTGTTCACGTGCAGTTCATTGTTAGTTCATGTTAACTAAAGAAACTTTTTAATAAAGTGTTACCAATTAAGACATAAATACAAAAAAGTATAAAAGAGAATATAAAGAAACAACATGAATTAAGATGTTCGTGACTGCTATCCAGATGTCACACCAAAGGTGAGTAATCCTGAAAAATGCAGGGAAACAAGTGTTAATAATAATTTAACATCATACACAAATGGCAAAAAAACACTGGCTGCTCATTAAAATAGGTCTATTCACTATTTAAAGAACAATCTCGATGGGTATTGACCGCAGATGATTGTTTTGCAATCATTAGCGTGATTGTAGCTGTGAGAGCTGTCTGTACCTTCAGCTAAAATACAACAAAACAAGCATCATTCTTCTTCATTTTTGACACGATATGGGACATCTGATTACAACAACACTTGCTTACATCAGTTAATAGTTCATAAACTATTGCTTCAACTGATCTCGAACTCTTTTACTTCAGTTAACACAGAAATGAACGATTAACTGCACTTACCTCTGCTCAGCCATGAACTGGTCGAAAGCTGATGACGTAACATGCAGGTAGGCCCGCCCTCACGTGATACAGATTGGTCGATTGATAAGCTTAAATCTGATTGGCTAAAGAGTACGACTGCTCTGTGTTACGAGTGTTATGCTGCCAGGAAAGTCTCAAAAACACACACACATATCTAAGGCGATTCGTACGTGAATGGCGATTTGCACATTCAAATGCAAGGATACACTCATACATTTTAAACATTCAAAGGTTTTTTTGCACAGTTGTATATCTACGAATTGTGTTTTGCATTTGTGAAATGTATTTTACGAGTATATAATTTTATTTTGCGCATTTGAATTGCTTTTTGTGAATATATATTTTTTTCACGCACGTGGATATTTTTTGTGTGTACATGAATTAGGTTTCATGCATGTAAAATTGTCTACGCATGTGTGAATCATGTTTTTTGCGTGAATTATATTTGAGACTAATCTGCTTCCATACGTTATTGCTTCATTGGACTAAACGTGCTTCATGAGATGTCGTTCAGTGGACCCTTACCTTTCTAACTAAACCGGGATATACAGCTGTGGATGTGTTTATGACTCGTTATTACGACGGATCTGGTATGTACAGCGTTTTCAATGTTTATTTTTTTATGTAAACTGCTTACACAAATGTAGAAAATACAGTCTTTATAAGCTTTCCATTGAAAAACAGCGATCTGTCGTCGATGCTTGAGGCTTAGATTTTTATAATGATACATAGTTTGTCAAGATTAAATTTGTCCTGTTTCATTTAATCTATTCATAATCACTTGCAAGTGCGTGTGGGAGAGGCTTTGAGGACAAGGGCGTCGGGGTGCAGGTTAACAGGTTAAAACCTTAAAATACTGTAAAAAAAATCTACTTTGCATCAAATTTATGAACATAATGTATTATGAACCAAAATGCAATACCAACTTCAAATAAGCTGCAGCTCGCTGGAGGGGTCAAGATGCATAATCATTCCTAAAACTTCAGTACAAGTCAAGCCCTTTCTCGTGTTGCTTGCTGCTCTTCTCACCATTAAATGACCAGCATGATGGCATGCAAGTGTTTAAATCCACGTACTTTGCTTTTGTTTAGTCTATACTTATCATCACCATCAAGAGGCAGCAGGTCATAAATACACTTTTGTTTACTCCATGTAGTTCTGAGAGCTGAGGTGTACATTTTGATTTTCTCAAATACATCAAGGTAAGTGCACAAAGGTCTCTCTCACACACACACTCTCTCTCTCTTTCTCCCACACACACAATATAATATGCTGTTATACTCCATATAGCTTCATATACAAGTCAGAAACTAAGCTTTTTTTGCACAGGCCTATCTAAAGGGTTAATGGTCCCACCTAGTGATCAACTGTAAAAATAACACATTTTACCTCTTCCTAACAGGGAAAACCACCAACAATCAAGAATCTCACACACACACAAACACTATAATTTGCTGTTATACTCCATATACAAGCCAGAAACTAAGCCTTTTTTTTCACAGGCCTATCTAAAGGGTTAATGGTCCCACCTAGTGATCAACTGTAAAAATAACAAATTTTACCTCTTCCCAAAAAGGTAACCACAAACAATCAAGAATGCATGATTATATGGTGTCATGACTTTGCAATCAAAAAATGTTGTTATAATGGAAGTCAATGGGGCAAAAACAGCCACCAACAATAAATTAGGGAGAAAATTTTTAAATCTAATGCTGCACAAAAACTAAGAATGCATCAAAGCCAATGTTGCTACTAATCTTTGACATGCCCAAGACTGTTATAAAAAGTAAAAAAAAAAAAGATTTATATTGAAAATAAGTCATTTTGTGTGTTTTTTCCCCCCAAATCAGTGACATCATTTAGGAACTTGTAAAATTAAAGAGTTAAAATCTTGGATTTTTTAAAAACATTTGGTAGTTTTGATCAGGACTGCAGTTAATTAACAGATTTATGCAAATAAATTGAGAAAAAATATGAGTCTGACACATTTTTACAGCAGTTTAACTGAGTGGATGTTTTCATCCCGAACATAACGAAAGGGTAGTGAATTTGAACAATGACCTAGGGTTAAATTAGTTTCAACCTGAACTAACCAAAGAAAGCAAGATGGAAGTGAATTCAAAATTTTATTCACAAATTTAAAACCATATAAAAAAGAATATTAATAATAGAAAACGTGGATTCAACCATAGAAAAAGTAATAGAAAAGGTGGGTTCAAGGTGGATTGTATAATTATTATTTTTTTTATATATGTATTTTTGAATACATTAATAGTCAGGACAAAACATTTAATGTTTAAAATAATATCTTAAATATTAATTCTCTACCTAGCAGTGCAATTGGGTTATGTCTTTCTTCATGCATGTCATCTGTGCATGAGATGCAACAATCAATCGTCAATCATGTGATAAATGGTTTCTCACTATTGTGAGTGCTGTGCTAGTCTGTGCCTTGAAAAGTAAGTGTAAATTATGTGTGTTCGTTTAATAAGATCATGCAGAGGAGTTCTTGCATTAAAGCTCAGCTCTGCATTTAATATTCAAAAATTACACTCAACTCACGCTGTAATGCTACAGGGATGTTTATCCCTTGTCACCGCATTCCTCCTCCTCCTCTCTCTCTTTTTCAAAAGAAGCATTTTCTCACACTCTGTACTGGGTCTCGCCATCACTTCAAAGGCCCTGACTGTCATTAGCAGAGTCTGCGTTATGAATATTCCATCTGTGGTGTGAGGCTGCGCTGTACCACAGAACCTGCCTCGACAACCGCATCAAATATTTAAGTAGGCGACTGCAGGCATTCTTGTGTGTGTGTGTGTGTGTCAGCAAATAGAGAGCGAGGGTGGCTTTGAATGAAGGGAGAGTGTTTGTGGGGGTTGAGGGTTTAAGTTGTTCATCATTTACATGGGAGTGCTGATCCTGACAGCAGCCACCACCTCATCATACCACTTAGGGAAATGAAAAGAACGAGACCGAGAGAGATGGTGGCAGAAGCCAAACTGGATGAAAGAGCCAGGAGGAAACTGGTCAGAGAGGCTACCAAGAGACCTACAGCAACTCTGAAGCAGCTGCAAGATATAATGACAAAGAGTGGTCATTGTGTGCATGTGATAACAAAATCACAAATTCTCCACAAATGTGGCTTGTATGGGAGGGTTGCAAGAAAATAAAAGCCACTCCTCAAGAAAAGCGACATGCACATCACAACTGAGCTTTGTCAAAACATACCATGAAGATTCTGAGGCAGATGAGTCAATTATTTGGCCTGTGTGAATGACATGAGGATGATATCCCGGACAGAATGTCAAACAGTGCTGAGATAAACTGATAGTTGAGATATGAGAGTAGATGTGTACTTCCGTTATAAATGAATGTAACGGCAAGGTTAATCATCCACACTTTGTAGAATCGGACCATTATTTGATCATTTTTAGAAGCAAACATAGTACTGCCACGCATAATGTGACAGATTGCTTCTTGTCTTCAGTGGATATAGAATATCATTGACTATCATACAGTTTGGAATAATTAAGATACCATGTAACGTTTTTGAAAGAAGTTTCTTATGCTCACCAAGCCTTATTCGATCAAAAAATACAGTTAAAACAGTAGTCTTATAAAAAGTGAAATGTCATAACACTTTAAAAGTGTTTTCTATTTGAATACTTTTAAAAGTGTAATTAATTCCTGTGATGGCAAAGCTGAATTACTGCAGTTTTCAGTGCCACGTTCCTTCAGAAATCTTTTAAATATGCTGATCTGGTATGCAAGAAACTGTTCTTATTATTACCAATGTTGAAAACAATTTTGCTGCTTTATATTATGATGGAAACTGTTATTCACTACAATTCAAAAGTTTGGGGTAACCAAGATTTTATTTATTGATTTTTTTTATTTTTTTTTATAATACTTTCATTCAGCAACGACAGATTAACTTGATCAAAAGGAAAAGTAATAATGTTACAAAGCATGTATATAAAAATTTATAATTTTTTTTTTTATAAAAACATCTATAATGTTGCAAAATATTTATATTTCCAATGAATTCTGTTGAAACGTCTATTCCTCAAAGTTTTTGACTAGGTTATGCAATTTTTTTGTTCTATTTAGTATAAATTTTCTATTTCGTATACATGATACTGGCACCCTGATTGTTGATTGTTCGTTCACGTAACACCCTTACATTGTTTTTGAATGTGCAAAAATAAGCTACACTTTTGAAAGTAGCTTCTCCAGCGCTGTATGTAGTAGGCTGAATAGAAAAACAGGAGAATTCATGTGATCCATTACATTATGAATCTGTGATGTGCAGGTTTGGTGTTCTAGCTTTAAAAAGTCTACTATATAAACTACATGCATGTTAGTGATAGCTACAGTATAATAAAGTTTGCTCTATCTCATGCACTCACCCTTCTCCAGGAAAAAAACAAACAAACATCAAAAGCAAAGAAATTGGGTCAAACTCCAAAGCAGAAAGGGAGAATGAAAGTGGAGGCAAGGCAAAACAACTAAACTTTTGTGGAGTTGGGTACTTTAGTGAATCTCGTTAATTATTTTCAAAGTAATTTATTTGGTTGCATTTATAAATTGAATGCAATGAAATAGATGAACAAAATGGCTTTAGCTGAGTTTCTTACATTTTAATACAAAGGTGTGACAGCCTGGACTATGAAGATTCTTTAAGGTGTCAGGAGTCTTTGCTGACTGTTTCCCTGAGGCAGTTAATATGCCAGGTGTTGTTGTAAAACTGGTGAAATCTGTCAGCTAGATGATGCCTATAAGCTCCCTCACTCAGAATTTTCTGGGGCTTCCACCCAGAAAATAAATACTCAAATTAACAGACAGAACTGTTTACATTGTCAGTTAAACCTAGGCAAATTACTAAAAATATACTAAAGGTTATTTATAGTACATAAAGTAATATGAAAGCTATGAAAGTACATAAAGTGCTACATTATAATTTCTGCTGAATTATTTAAAGGAAGGATATCTATCTATCTATATGCTTATACTAATCATTTACTAAAAATACTATTTTTTTTATAGTTATTGTATAACTTGATTATAATGCTAGTTAACTATATGCCAAAATCAACAACAAAAAAACACTAAATTTAGCCCCCCATGATTATTTTCCATAGTCTCTCTGATGATTAGAATTAACAGGATTTTTTAACATTTATTTTTCATTATTTATTTATTTATTTATTTGCTGTGCCTTTCAGAAGCATCCCCTTGGCATGTGAAATGAACAACACTGGGGTCAGATCAGGTCAAATATTATTTTTAACCGCTCCATCCTTCAGTAACAACCTCTTTGTTACAGGTTTTGCAATCTGTACTGAAAGATGCAATTAAAAACTTTTCAAATCAGACTGACAAGATGTTTGGAATGGCATCTCTTTATCTCTTAACATTTATTATCTATTTATATATCTTATAAATTTAGTCCAGACTAGTTAAACAATAGATTCTAAAAGAATATTGAACATTATGCATATGATTTGCCCTTAGATAGGAAGAATTATATGTTTATATTATTTCTATAAATAAATAAATTTTTACTTTATTAGTGTTATAATTAAATGTTCTATGTAGTCTCCCAATTATACGAACAAAAATAGGAATTAATATGTTTTAAATATAATATATTTGTGTATATTTGGAGTAATAGTTTGACTTGTATGATGTTTTCATAGTACAGTGAACTTAGCACTGTACAGTGAACTCCTACAATATCTCAAAATGTACAAGGAAAATATGATTTCCAATATGTTAACACATCTTATACATCTCATAAAAAAGGGAAATAAATGATCTGGTACTGAAGCGGGCTTCTGAAAGTCAAAAAAATAAAAACAGATGTAATGGAAGAGAGAGAGGGAGGTTCCACCATTTCCACTTGACAGTATACATGAATTATTTCTCTTCAGAAAATAGAAATTGATTTATTTTAAGGTAAAATCCAAATAGCTAGAAGCGCTTGAAGTTTCATTTTTTTCTTAATGCAGGACTATTTACTGAAGTTGATGTCAGATAAGTTAAGAGGCTCTCCAGGCCAGTTTCAGCTCAGAGGGCTAGTGTCTAATATTAGACATTGTCTAATAAAGAGAGCAGGTCAGGGCCATACAGTGTAGGTAAACATATAGTTCTCATAATTCCCACTGAAGAGGACACAGGGAGCAATAAGAGGTGCTATAATGGTAAAAAAAGGGGAAAGACACAGACAACAGAGCTAATAATCTCAGTAATGCAATGAACAAGGTGAAAAAGACCATCCATCTTTAGGTTTGGGGTCAGTGTACTTATGCTGTCAGACAAAGGGTCATTGTGAAAAGGGATGGGTATGTGGTTAGGTAATGTTGCCCTTGTGGCAGCCCTTGGGGCAAATATGTATTTACCTCATTTTTCAATTTGGAAACAAATGTTACACATTCTGGAAAACATAGATGAGCTTGTTTTTGCAGTGCAGGTACAAAGAATATCTGAAAGTCTGCTACTTTAAGGATTGCCAGAAAATGTATCATTTAACATTTTAAATGGACACACCTTTTTGTTCCAAATACTGAAGATGGAATGTGCTGAATCAGTTTTTTTGCAGGGACTGAAGCTTTCAGGCTTCAACACAGGTCACAAAAGCCCCATAAAAACAAAGATGTTGTATGACTGCAGAGGACTTGGAATAAAGCACTTGAGTCATGTGGACTACTTTTATACTACTTTTATGTCCCTTTTGAAGCTTTAAAAGCTTTAGTTTCCATTCATTTTTACTGCAGGGTAAGAAAAACAGTCTTCAGCATTTATTTCTTTGTGTTCCGACTTCTGAGGGACTCGTACAGGTTTGGTATGACATGAAGGTGAGTAAATAATGACAGAATTTCCATCATTGGGTGTACTATTTTCATTAAAGACACAAAACTGTTTCTATATAAGTCATTTTTTCTGCTATTGTCCTTTTATGTGGTCTCAAAGATGCATAGACGTCACATGGCACTCCCTGCTTGACCCTACATTTACATAGCGAGCGTGATTTCACCAAGTATAACATGTCCCTGGATCAACATACTTGTCCATCAACAACATTCCAATCAACCAATCAGAATTTAGATATAACTTTTCCGAAAATATCTGTTTTAGGCTTACAACCAGAGTTAGGAGCATCTACACCCTTGTTAATCATTTCAGCTATCATAAGAATAAATTATGGTTAGGGTTAGGTTTAGGGGTAGGGATAGGGTTAAGTCTATCTTTGGATAATAATGTTGATCCAGGATCATCAAAAGATGTTGTACCAGGAACATGTCTTACTTGGCAAAATCACGGCGACCACATTTACATCTGTATGAGAGCATGTGAATTCTTTGATTCAATGTTTTGTCGACTGCCTGAGCTGTGTGCTGTCAAACTTACATAATAATTTCAATAGTACTTCAGTGAGTCTCTGGCTTAAATAAATGTAAACCACTTAAATATAATTAGGTCACCACTGATCATGGCTCAGTCCTATAGTGCTAAGCCCTCATGCCAGGTCTTTATACTCCATTCAATTAACTTCAATTACAGCTCATAAAATCCAGGAAATCCACTTAATGGCCTTATGACAAGACTTAACTGAATTTATCCCTTAAATTTAAGGTTTTAGAATTTAGTCCAGGCAACATAAACAATGTATTATCAAATAATACTGCACATTATTCACTTAATTTCCCCTTACAAAGGGAAACCAAAATATATTTTTTTATCAGATTTTTTCAGAATTCTATAATTAATAGAACATTTTTTACAGTATTATAAATGAGTTTTCATCAATTGAATGCATACTCGCTGAATAAAAGTATTGCAATTAATCTTACTCACTATAATATAATGGGCAGAGCATTATCGGGAACTCTACTTAAAGGAGAACGTAGTTATTGATGCAATGATTGAGAGTATAAATCAGCTGCCAGTTATGGAAGAGCTTGATGTTCCACCCTCTATTGAGGAACTCAATAAGTCCATTGATTCTTTAGCTTGTTGTAAGGGTCCTGGAAGTGATGGCTTACTTCCAGAAGTCATCAAGACTAGCAAGAAAAGCACTATCCTCAACTATCTCCATGAACTCCTGTTACAGTGCTGGGAGGAAGGGACCGTGCCCCAAGACATGGATAATGCAAGCATAATCAGACATAAATAATACAGACATATAAAAATAAAGGGTATAGACAGGATTGCAATAACTATCGTGGGATATCACTTCTGAGTGCTGTTTGGAAGGCCTTTGCCCGGGTAGTTCTCAACAGGTTGCAATCACTTGCAGAACGTTTGTTTCCTGAAGCACAGTGTGGATTTAGAGCAGGAAGATCAACAATTGATGTGATCTTCTCATTACGGCAACTGCAGTAGAAGTGCTGTGAGCAGAGGAAACCACTCTACATTGCCTTCATTGATCTGACAAAGGCTTTTGATTCAGTTAGTGGGCATGGCTTTTTTGCAGTACTTCAGAGGACTGGGTGTCCACCCAAGCTCCTGAGGATGATTGTATCCTTTCACGAAGACACGCAGTGTACTATCCAATATGATGGCTCATATTCTGATCTCTTCCCAATTCGAAGTGGTGTCAAACAAGGATGTGTTCTATCACCAACACTCCTTGATATTTTATTATTTTCTAGTGTTATATTGTGCCTTCAACCAGTCAGACGAGGGCATATACATTCACACCTGATGGGAATCTTTTCAACCTCATGCATCTCAGAGCCGAGACTAAGGTACAGAGAGTGCTGATCAAAGAACTACTCTTTGCAGACAATGCTGTCCTGTTAGCACATGATGAAAAAGTGTTACAACGTCTGATCAACTGCTTTTCACATGCTAGCAGAGATTCTGGACTGGTTATCAACCCTCTCAAAACAATCATGGACAGAATGTCAGCTGTGCTCCTAGTATTTTTATTGAGGATCACACCATTGAGGTGGTGGAAAATTATATCTATCTTGGCTCCACCATCTTCAGTAGTCTTTCTCTTGAAGTTGAGCTGAACGCAAGGATTGAAAGGCAACAGCAGCAATGGCCCGTCTGGCAAACAGGGTCTGGGATAACTCCATGCTGACAATCAACACCACAATTAAGGTTTATCAAGCCTGTGTACTGACTACACTGCTTTATAGCAGCGAAACATGGACTGTATATTCTTACCAAGAATGCAGACTCAGTGCCTTCTATTTTCACAGTCTAAGAAGGACAAGAGATCCCCAGAACTGCTATATGGTGAACCTGCCACTTGGTCCAGGCCGGCAGGAAGGCCTGTACTTCGCTACAAAGAAGTATGCAAACAAAACCTGAAAGCAAGTAACATCGATCCAGACGAGCTGGAAAAACTAGCTGTAGGTCGTAACAGATGGAGGCATGCCATTCAATCAGGCAGCGAAGATAGCGAGAGGAGGAGAGAGCACCAGTGGGAAGAGAAAAGAGAATGGAGATGGCAGAGAGCAGAGAGCAGACCATCATGATCTTTTCTTGGAGTAATTGCAATAAAGCATGCTCGTCAAGAATTGGACTGTACTGTCACAGTAGGCACTGTAACTCAGCAAATGTATAGAGGCCCCCATAGTGCAGATTACTTTGTCTTACGAGACAGGAGGATGCTTACAACAATATTATATCATATTATATTTTATTATATTATATTATATGTAAGGGATAATGTACATCCAGGCGGTTGTTATTGCAGAATTATCCCTGACAGGGTGATCAAGAAGGGGTTTATTCAGAGATAACAACCCGCTTGATGTACATTATCCCGCTTATTACATGGCTACTTGCCACATAAGTAAATAATTAGACACAAAATATTGATTTGAGTTTAAATATTTGAATGCAAAGCTTCTGTGAACACAGCAGTTGTGAGCAAGCAGCAAATACAAACTAGATGGACATATAAGTGCAGTTACACAATATTTTACAACATAAATAATTATAATAAATAATAAAAGATTTAAGATGTAAAATATTTTAAAGTCTTACCAGTTTTTTAGTTATTTTATAATCTATTACAGCATACAAAACAATCATAGCAAAATGGCAGCAGCTGAATTTGTATGAAACGATTGCGAGTCTGCGATTCCAGGATGACATAGGTTAATTAAATAATTGTACACAATTTTGAATCGAGCTTTAATATTTTATTAGCTAAGCAAATACAAAGCTTCCACCACCCTGTCATTGTAGTGCTGACTTTAGTTACCGGGATGAACCCATGTTATTAGCTTTTACCAGACCTCAGAATGTCGCAACTGACCAATCAGAATCAAGTATTCCACAGGCACACTGAAACATATTAATGGTACCAACACAAATAGCCAATAGAAATTGCTTTGACCAATTGGTCTTCGTAAGTGACACTGAAGTACATGCAATTATCTTTAGTAATTGTCTTTTTTTTGTGTTGACCACTCATTATTTTAACAACAGAACACATAGAAAAAAAAGTTTACCAAATTACCAGTTCAGCTGACTACCAGTATTAACTAGCATCTTATTTTTTCTGTATTTAGCATGTAAATTTCAAGGTCTGCAGGGTCATTCCAGCATGTTTGCCCAAAGTGATCATAAAAAGCATCAGACCATAGCATACAGTGAGTGTTTCGATTCCCAATCACTTTTTAAATCACAACTGGGTTAAAAGAATTTTTGCACTCAGAACATCCAGTAAGCTTTAACGCTACCTCTGGCTAGATTTATCTGCAATCTCCTGGCCTTCTCCTCTCCTGCACTGCTTTAAAGTGCAGAAGATTAAGTAGTTGGGTTTGAGGCTGTTCCTGTTAGCTGTTGTAGTGAGATAAATCAATATGGATCAGCGCTGTTAGCCAGCTAATCCTTATCTCAACAAGCGCATCCTTCAGCCTGCTTCACCACTAACTCCTAACAATCACTAGTCCAGCCAAATGAATGAGGGAGCACACAGAAGTGACTCTGGCCTTTAGGCAAGTGAGGCCTGGTATTGATCCAGAACAGTTTCTAGACAACACTGCTGAATATCAGTGAAGATAATCCAATCAGCATCTACACAAGTCTTCAGCCCTGATCCACCAATTTCTGGGATGAGAAACTACATCAAACACTTGGCACCTTATTAATGGTGTTCAGGGCCAGTAGAGAACAAGAAACGAAAGTGAACATATTTATGTTCAATAGAGAGGAATCATGATCTGGAGTGTAATTCTAATAATGAAGTCTACATATGTACTACTGTATATACTGTACAGTACTACTATTCAAAGGTTTGAGGTCACTAAGATTTTTTATTTTTTTTTAAAGACATTAATACTTTTATTTAGCAACGTAGATGTACTAAATTGATTAAAATTGGCAATGAAGACTTTTATGTTGTTAAAAAAGCTATTTTTCAAATAATATTAAAAATATGCTGTTATTTGCTGTGCTATTCATTAAAGAATCTTGAAAAAAATTGTGTACACAAAACATTATTACTGTTTTCAACACTGAAAATAATAAGAAATGTTACTTAACATAAAAATCTGCATATTAGAATGATTTCTGAAGGATCATGTAACACTGAAGACTTGAGTATTTGTTGCTGAAAATCCAGCTTCGGAATGACAGGAATAAATTACATATAAAATATACTCAAATAGAAACCAGTTACTTTAAATTGTAACAATATTTCACAACAATACTGTATTTACTGTATTTGATCAAATAAATACATTGAATAAATTCAGTTCAGAGACTTATTTCATGTATGAACAGTAATTTAGTAAACTTAAAAACTATTTCTACAATATTTATTTGAATAAATTAGAATTTATATTTTTTTATTTAAAATAACAATGTATTTGTATAATAAAATATGAATTTTTTTTATAGAAATTATAATTTTCCTTTTCTGCTGTCCCTGCTGTGTAGTAGGATAGAAAATGGTGTCCAGCAGGGGCGTGAAATTTAGCTAGCGAAGAGATGAGGTTGAGATAAGGGGCCCAGATCTAGAACCTTGATGGAAGGTGTACTAGGAAGAAAAAAACTTAATTTAGAGATGGGATACAGGGCTGAACAAAGGGGAGATTCCAGTGGAGGAAAACAAAGTCTGATGGCTGGGATTTTTCAAAGGCTGTCCATTCGGTGCTCTAGGTTTGACCACCTGAAGTAATACAGCACATTTGGCTTAATCTCGGGCTGTCCACTGAGAACTCTATTTGCTATGCAAGTCAGGTCATCGCCATTTTCCCAAGAGAGTGGGGCAGGAACAAGATGGAAGATTGAAGAGAAGAGGAAATGGGGAAAACAGCAAGTGAGGGTGAGGCGAGTGGGAGGGACGGGAAATGAAAGTTCTACGTACCTATTCGTACCATGTTGACACTATGTATTACCTCAAGACTGAGGACTTAATCTGCTATCAATATGATACAGCAAGGGGACTCTAACCCTCATTTTTAACCCTGAGCTGCGTAGAGTTAATAGCCTCCCAGCAGCAGGAGCCAAGACAGAGGTGAGGAAAGAACTTGACAGAAGGGGAATGAAGAAAGATGGAAGAAAAGACTCACTAGGTCATTATGCATCCTCTGTAGCTTCCAGGGATCATCTTTGCACATATTTTGACATTGTTTGGTGGAGCCATCGATCAGGGTGGAGAAAGGTACCAGGTCACTTTTAATCAAAATTCTGCACCATACTGTGCTTCGATGACACTGATGATGATGACTATGCTGTTAACGATTATGATGATGTTGATGATGATGCCCACCATTGCGGAAGCCTGTCCCTTTGGGCAGCATGCTGACAATTTGAGAATGCCCAGAAATGGTCAATCAAACCTGACAACCGAGTTCCTGTCTCGCACAGATGGATTTGCACCATATACCCAGTTCAATCCCCAATGTTCCATATTAAAACCAGACCCTTTCAGCTGTACTTGATGGGATTGAGAGCATCAAAAGCACCCTTGAGGAGATAGAGGCTTGTTCGGTTCACTCTCACTCACATACAGCCGGGCAGAGCAGTAACATAACCGCAAAGTACTGCAATAAAGTCATAAAAAGCCCCCTGAAGTCTATTCATAATTAAAGTTTTTATTAACAGCTGTCACGGTTACAGGAAGGCCAGCGGGTAGTTGGTTGACCTTTCGGAAAGTGATTTCTTGAGTAATGTGCTGTAATCACAAACGGACCACAAATCAACAAAAACCAAGGTTGGGTTTCTCACAAACATGCATAGGCGTCGATTTCGGGGGGGGGGCGGGGGGGACGTGTCCCCCCCAGATTTCGTCATGAGTCATTTTGTACCCACCACTTTTTTTTTTTTTTTTTAAACCTCGAGTTCTGCTGCTGCGCTGGCTACACGCTTTTCTGTTCATTAAAACTGCAACAACTGTAACATTGGGATACGTTCTAGGTTGGGGGAGGGGGAGTCATCGTGTCACTGTTATTATTTTCTCTATATGCCGGTTTCAACTGCAACAACATAAACAAACGTTACAGCGCATGCGCGCTTTTGCGGACCTAACTTAACTTCCGGTAGAATTCCAAATAGAATCAATAACATCAGCCAAGTCCCTCTAGAGTAGATATTTTTTGATAACAAACAAAATATGTTTGCTGCATGGATCAGGCGGACTTAATGAGAATGCAAATCCATTCTTTGCCAATAGGAGATGTTTTAAAGCATAGACATAAAGCGCGAGAAATGGAGGTTTCCCCAGTAACAGCTGTAAACAAAGTACGCTCACACACGCTGCTTTATCAGGCATATAACATGCAAGTCTTCCTTCAGAAATACAGCGATATAAAAAACACCTGTGCCTCGTTTTGATATTTAAACATATAAATGTAAGGGATTATTATTATTAAACGTGCAGTACATAACGTTACTCATGTTTATTCAGCGAAGCCTTTTTGAAAATCGATCAGTTTTAAAATTGTGGTGAGTTTCCAAAAATAAATAAATGTATGGGAAACACATCCCGCAGCACAACCACCTGAGCCCTCAGTCTACTCATCGCCTTGACTTTAACCGCGTTTGTAGAAGGCACTGCAGCCAGACCGATATACACAACACAGACCGGAAGTTAACTTAGGTCCAGGCGCGTGCGCCCGATGAAACCGTCTATATGACTATCGCGCTTCTTTTTTTTAAAGAATGTTTTTCAAATGAGTTGACAGTTTGGAATGGACAGTGAACGAGCGGGAACGAGGCTACCTAGTCTTTGCTGGGATTGGCCAGAATTTCTGGCGAATGTATCATAGACGAGCAAGTCATTTAGCCTTCATACAATATCACAAGGTTGCATCCTAGTGCCATGGACTATAACATATCAAAGTGATAACTTGTAGAACAAATGGATGTTGTTGTTCACACAGCAAGGGTCTGCAGACCATTGACACAAAGGTAAGACGCGATAACTTATGTTTATTAAGATTTGCTGGTATTATGGCTAGGTCTTGTGCATTTGCACACAAGGGATCGGCTGTTTTAATTCTTCTCTTGCAATTAATGTTACGTTAGACTTCCTTAGCCACCAACTTAATTAGCTAGTTACGGTTTGCGTTCATACAGCAAGTATTGGGGAAAATGATTGTTGAGTAGTCAGTATCTTGTTTAATTATTGCTTGAATCTATTGCTGAATTCTGGAATAGTTGTGATGATGATGATGATGATGATGATGAGGAATGGATCAAGTTTTAGTCAAAATGCCTGATGTAGATTGGACGGATGCATGTTGTTGTGAATTGAGAGCAGTCAGATCATGGTGTGATAGTCAATAGTGTTCATGTGCTACACGTATTTTTGCTTTTTCAATCTTGATAAAATTTGTAGTGCTTAAGTTGTGTTGTGTGTAGATATGGTAAATTGTACTGGGAATTAAATCAAATTATTACATGGCTTGGTTGAATTCCACTGTAGAATGAAGTCTGTTATTTCTTGATAATAACACCGTTGCCATGAAAAACAGAGCGTTGGTATGGACGCGGCAGGATTCTAATCGTAGAGACGGAACTATTTTCTTTAGCGGAAGCAATACAATCGTGTTTAAATCAATAAACTCTTTTTTAAATCAATATTTTGTGTCAAATTATTGATTTATTTGGTGGGTAGCCATGTAATAAGCGGGATAATGTAGAGCGAGGCCCGATTTTGGGTTAGATTTTTTTCCCCGTTTTCAGTGGTTATAACAAAGCAACATGAAAGAGAAATTTGGTAATCATTGTTTAGGTACATTAAACCACGTCATGGCCATGTCATATTGTCAACATGGTACTTATATGATGATATGAAGCAGATTAGTGGGTCATATATCATATGTCTAATGCTTTGTACGGCTTTCTTCTTCATAAAACGAGTCGGACATCATCACATTTTTGTATACATTTTTATTTATTTACATTAATAAGATACAGGACGTCTTTCAAAACATGACCTGCGCGAAAGAGAAAAAAAAAATGCATCATTGTACCCACCACTTCTGAAAATGCACTTCTGAAGGCGTCTCTGTCCCCACCACATTTCAAACCAAACTGACGCCCATGCAAACATGTTCGGTTTTGTGCCATGTTGTTAGTTTTAAATAGGGGGATTACTCTGGAGTTCAACCTGCAAGACTTCTTGTTTGAAATCTGTTGTTCTCGCCCCATGATGCCTTGGGAACATGACATGCCTGGGGCAATTAATGCCTGAGGAATTAGTCATCAACCTTGCAGCGATATCAGTATGAGAGGTTAGCGTCTAACTAGCTTTCTGTCTAGCTTGGTACAAGGTATGTATGCATGCAAGCAGATTTTATTTCAGGCATCTGAAAATAATGGTATAAAATAGCTCAATCCACAATTTAAGTACCATCGCCATCGAAAGGAGAGGTGAAGGGGAAGGGTTTGGCTCTGCCTTTAAGCGTAATGAAGGTGGTGGTTGAGCATGCAGAGGTACTGAGATGTTTAAGTGGCTTGTAAAATGCAAGCTATGGAGCCAGACTGGTAAAGTTTTCTGCTTGGCTGGTTCACGCAGACTGGATTTAGGAGTACTGAACAAAAGAACAGTGTGCACACATAAGAAAGAGCTGGCGCTTAGCACACTTGGCACATATGGTGATACACAGAAACACATATTTTAAGTTCACTGTTTAATATGTAAAGAAAACCCCTTTCTCTTTTAAATCATAATATCTATATTATTTATTTAGCACAGTGAGAGCAAACTGAATTATGCATTATGCAAACTCATCTTCAATGAACCATGATTAATTTAATTTAACATTGATAGCACTGCATTAAAATGTAAAACTGGTATAAGTTCAATGACATGGTTTTAATCTGGATGCATTTATTATTAAAACGTATTTAAAATGCAATTCAATACATACAATGAATTTGTCTTAATTTCTGAATTAACATCAATCACGTTAGAATTATTTTTTTATTAAAATGTCAGGGTGATACTACTGCACTGATATCACAGTAAAGGAAAAAGAAATTGAGAGAAAAAAAATAGCTTGGCATAATCTTTTGCATTATTAAAATATTTTAAACCTGCTTTACTGCTTATTCATTTTTTGAAAAACTTTTGTCTGGCAAAAATGCCATCTGGTGCAATCAACATGTATTAACCTACAGACAAACCCCCAAAATATATAATAGAGTGTATCAATAAGTCTCTTACAATATCACATAATTTCACCTTTATATGACAAGTCATGTGTAAAAGATAATGTGAAGCAACTCCCCAAAATGTAAAGATATTTAATCAATCATTTATGATAAGTAATATTATAATGATATTTGTAAAAACCTTTACATTGAAAATTAAAAAAAAAAACTGTTTACAACATTGATAATAATAATAAGAAATGTTACATGAGCACCATATCAGAATATTTGTGTGACACTGAAGACTGGAGTGAAAGCTGCTGAAAATTCTTTGTAACAATACTTCTATGAAAGAATATTTAAGAACATTACAGTATTTGCTGTATTTTCAAAGAATCAAGTACAGACAATCTTGGTGAGCATAAGAGATGTCTTTCAAAAACATAAAAAACATTAAAAAAAAAAGTTTTGAACAGTAATATACATTTCTAACTTGGCACTTGACATTAATTATTATCGTTGCAGTCTAATCACTTTATTCATCCATTTATCAATTACCATAATAATTATGTTAAAATTTGAAATTATGCTTTTACTACACTGTGAGGAGCAGTTACCCAAGCAAGATTCAGTTGGAAGGTTTTTAATTGCAGTATCTAGTTGCCAAAGCTCTACTGCATATGTTCTACTACAGAGAATATGTAGAGAGAAGTAAGACTAGGTCAGTCTTTAAGTATAGGCCACCATCTGATGAATTTGTTATAGCCTACTGTTTAGAGTTTCTCTATCTTGCTATCAGTGCCAGATGGGCAAAAAACCTACTTAATCCCCTCCTGCCCTTTTCCTACCTATTTCATACCATAGCCTCTATCGTCTTAATGAGAATTCTGTATGGCAGAGGAGTGGGTGAATTTGGAGTGTCCGACTGTAATGAAACCACAAAGGCTTGAAATTGAGCCACACACAAACACATACACATCAAGCATCAGGCATTGGACTTTAAAACAGAGCTGTGATTGAGTTAAATCTAACCCAATCTGACACCACTTTTGCCACCCATCCTGTGAAATTACAACTAATTGGTGATGTTGGTAAGGAATGCCTTCCCTAGGCATTCATTCAGCACACTATGGACATACATACATCTAGACATTGCTATCATACATACACATCTTCTCAGCCTGACTTTCACTGTGTTCTTTGCAATCTCATCACAGCCAATTGCTGTAATCCATCTCAATCTGCAACCTCTGGCCTATTCTGTTGCTCTCTAACGAGGACTGTGAATCAGGCCTCATTCAGCTCCACATCACCCATCTATACCTAAGCCATGATTCCCAAAACTGATGTGTGCCCCCCATTATAGCAAATTCATGAGGGACATCCTTGAAAGACTTATATCCATATAAGCCAGAAGCAAGCACCAATTCCATGTCTGGTAGGTGGTTGGGGATAAGGGATTTCCGATTATCAATGGCAGTTTGTGTGAGCCTATAATGAGATGACCTGTAAGTGAAGTGACATTCAGCCAAGTATGGTGACCCATACTCAGAATTTGTGCTCTGCATTTAACCCATCCGAAATGCACACACACAGAGCAGTGAACACACACACACACTGTGAGCACACACCCGGAGCAGTGGGCAGCCATTTATGCTGCGGCGCCCGGGGAGCAGTTGGGGGTTCGATGCCTTGCTCAAGGGCACCTAAGTCATGGTATTGAAGGTGGAGAGAGAACTGTACATGCACTCCCCCCACCCACAATTCCTGCCGGCCCGGGACTCGAACTCACAACCTTTCGATTGGGAGTCCGACTCTCTAACCATTAGGCCACGACTTCCCCTGTAGTGGAATGATGCATCATAATATGCTTACAAATAGATCACAGTCCAGAGGGGGCCCTTTCATTTCCATTGCCACACACTGATCATGTTCAAGGGTAAATGACTGAAGCTGAAATTTTCAGCTGTCAATCATCCATGCTTGATTGACAGTATCAGATGAGACTATCACCTCTCACCCTATGCCATAAATAGTTTGCAGCCGTGACCTTCATTGTGATATGAATGTTTTAACAGTGAGGGGTTAAAGTGCACAAAAATATCTGTATATATTATAAGATGCATAGTATGAATGCATTTTTACTGCTCTGGGGCTGGGGCAAATGTAGTTTTGACATGCCTATGGGCAATCTATTAAATAGAACATAGAATGTCTTTTGCTGAAAAACAGTCTATACGGAATATAGGATCCATTATATTGCTCACACGGGAAACATTATTGCTAGACACAATGGAATGGAACCAAACTTAACTTCCATTAATGGTTTTTGCTGTACTACAATTCAGTGGTGAAGCTATAGCATGAAACGTACGGCGCAACTGTGTAACTCCATCATTAGATTTATGTTCACATAGTTATTATATTGCATTTATGTTGCCTTTGAAATGACTGTGAAACATCATTAGAAAGTTAATGTCAACACATTTAGCAAGAATTAATTTACATTTATCAATTATAGAAATTGCTCCATAATGGATTTACAATTTATTTGTCAAAATATTTTAAAAGTATTATTACTAAATTTCTTATTATTCAAATTGCTATTCCTCATGCAAAACACTGAAGGGAAACAAGAAATGTACATCCATCCCATGTTCACATAGAAAAACAATGAAAGTAATAACAAAGAACATATGTGACACAGTGAAAACCCAGCTTGAAAAAAAAAGCCTTTTCTATGTAAAATCATCCTTCATGAGATAAAGAACATTCTGTGAAAGTGGAACCTTGATATATTTAATATTGACTGAGAAAGGCAATGTCAAAGATTGAAATCATAGTGAAATTAATGGTTAAAATCATACTTTAATGCTTGCTATTTCATAATTAGATTTTGAGATCAGCCTGGATTTCAGAGAGAGGGTCACTCTTGTGTAAAAAGCCCTTTGAGTGACAGTTCATAGTTCCTGTTTATAGGATTGAGCAGGTGAAGCTAGAAGTTTTGTGTGTGTGTGTGTGTGTGTGTGTGTGTGTGTGTGTATGTGTGTGTGTGTGAGAGAGAGAGGGAGAGGGAGAGAGAGAGGGAGAGAGAGAATTAGCATAGGTACTGAATTATTAAGTGAAAGTGAAAGTGAAGTGACATTCAGCCAAGTATGGTGACCCATACTCAGAATTTGTGCTCTGCATTTAACCCATCCGAAGTGCACACACACAGAGCAGTGAACACACACACACACTGTGAGCACACACCCGGAGCAGTGGGCAGCCATTTATGCTGCGGCGCCCGGGGAGCAGTTGGGGGTTCGATGCCTTGCTCAAGGGCACCTAAGTCGTGGTATTGAAGGTGGAGAGAGAACTGTAAGGATCAAGATTAAACACTCAAGTGTGTGTGTGTGTGTGTGTGTGTCATTGTATGTGACATTGTTTGTGAGTATTATTTATAGCTGGCTGAGTTTTTACAAAATTATTGTTTAACTATGATAGAAAGCCTGAAAAAAGGGCTTTACTGCCATATTAGAAACATGTTCCTACATAACAAATGCCATTCATTACATGGGTAAAAATCACTCAGCGTAAGTGCTGGACTGAGACTAATTAGACCTCCATCAGTCAGTAACTCAATTACCATGTACATGCTTTTGAGAGCAGTAGAACAGCAAATGGATCAAAGAGTCAAACGAGAGAATGACATAATGGCAGGTGTATGAGAAAAACATTGTAATATAAATGAGCTTATTTTGCTGTCAGTTTGTCAGGGAAACTGAACCAATTAAAACAAAAGACTCATAGGCAGTGTGGAACTATTTGAGAAGAGTTACTAAGAAAGACTCTTCTATTTGTGCTGCTTTCTTTCTCTTTCCTTCACTATCCTTTTTCTGTCTCTTTCTCTCTCATACACACGCTCAGTTTCTAACTGCCTGGACTAGCACACTGTTGATTTCCCTCGGGCACACCCAGTGTTCCCGCTTTTATTGTTATGGCCTATTAAATTCCATGATGGAGAGGCCAAGTTGGGGATGGCATATGTTCTGCCGGCCGTCCCAGATGGATACATGCGCCAAGTTAACCAAAGCAGACGATTTCTGTAAAGGTAAATATATCTGCTGAAAAGGTCAGATCGATTAAGGAATCATTTATTGTCTACTTTAATGTCCTGTTCAAGGCTGTTGGCCTTTTTCCACCCAATATTTTATCTGTGGTTGTAAGGCCCCAGTGAACTGTGGAGAGAAGGGTGAAATTTCTCTTTGCTCCAGATATCTGAGGGTCTTGCACTTAGTCATGGTGGAAGAGGTCTGAAGATTAGACTAGATCGGTTGTTGTGCTTGACAGTAAATAAAAGCCAGAATGAGGAAATCAAGAGCTACTGAATGTCATGAAAAGACCTCAGCCATCAGTTTGTCAGTTAATTTGCTCTTTCCATTTATTTTCTCTCTCTCTCTCATTACATAAGAATTCAGCTACATTGATGTGAGGTCAGGCTTAAAGGAATTGTGGTTCAAAATTCATGTTTGTCCAAATCTGTATGACTTTCTTTTTTTTTCAGCGGAGCACAGGAAATTATTTTTCTTTAATAATTTAATGAAAGTGAATAAAGCCTGGTGCTAAAGGACAAAGCTAAAGTACAAAGATGGATTACAAAAGAATCATAAAAATGATCCAAGCCACACATGCACCATATTCCAAGTCTTCTGAAGCATATAATAGTTTTGTGTGGCAAACATGTGCAAGTAAAGACATTATTCATTGATAATCTGCCAATCTAATGGCTTGTTAATTGTTATGAACCAGTGGGTTTAACGGGAAAATCAAATCATGTGTGATGTAGACTGGTTTTGAATCAAGTGATTCAATGAAAAGATCATGTAATTTCATTGAATAACAATTTAAATACTATTATATTAATTCAAAACATTTTATTATATACACTACTGGTCAAAAGTTTGAAGAAGTTTTTTTGTCTAACCATAAAGCTTCAGCTTATTCTCTCCAAGTCTACGTTTATTTAATTAAAAATACAGTTAAAAATGTTGTATTGTGAAATATTACTACAACTTGAAATAAATGTTTTCTGTTTTTTTTTTTTTTTTTGATGAATGTAAAGTTCAGAAGAACAGCATTTAATCTGAAATAGATATATTTTAAAACTTTGCATCCTTGATGAATATACTGTAAGTATTCTTTTTAAAAACAAACAAACAAAAAATAATAATAATGTACTGACATACATTCGTATTAAGCCACTTTAAGGTTTTTTTTTTTTTTTTTTTTTTGTCATTTGGAGCTTGACAGTACTTTGATTGTATTGAGAACAGCGGCCTGAATCAATTTAAAACTAAATCACCTTTGTGTTTCATGGAAGAAAGAAAGTTGGGATTGGAACAACATGACAGTTAGTAAATAATGTCTGAATTTAAATTTAGGAGTGAACCATTCATTTGAATAAATTATGTATTGTTTGGTTAGATGGGTGCATCAACAATAATGAAGTCAAAAAAAATAAAAAATCCCAAAATTCCAAATAGTTGGCCAGACACATTCCATTACTATCACACTGCTCTTGTTCCAACATTGGGAACAATGCTACCATTTATTCCCAGTTGGATTCCCTTCTCCTTAGTGTCATTTCCATCTCAATGAGATTCTGTAATTAGGGACCAAATAGAAGAACGGACATTACAGAGGCAGAGCTTTTGAGGGATTAAACATTCTGATGACTGACATCGGTAAATGTCAGCACAACAGCATAATTTAATATTCAAAATAGTAAAATTAATGAAATGTCTGTATAACAAAAGAAAAATAAGCTTGCAGCATCTGGCCCAATAGATAACGGAGGGAGTATATTGTAACATCTCGTTAACCTTCCTGCTGCCGCTCTCACAAATTTCACATTTAAAGCTGGAGTTTGAATGAAGAGAGAGAGACTCATTGGTGGGGGTGGAGGTCGAGGTGATGGATCAAATCAGACAGCATGAATCCATGCAGGTGCGGTGGCACGTGCTGCGAGCAGGTGAAGGTTTGTATCTCCATTGATTTGAAGCACGACAGGCGGCTCATTTTGTCGTTTAATTCCCTGCTTAATTTCCAAAGGATAACCGTTCTCCCCTGCTGTATCAAGCAGTGTCTTATCTACAAGCGGGCTGAAAGCATAAAAGAGAACATTACTCTCTATTCCTGAAATATCCCTGGCACAATTAAGCTTTGACAGATGTATTATTCCAAACACTGACTGTGCTCAGAAGACAAAGGAACCTAAACTGCTCATAAGCTCCTGTGATGCGCAGCTGCCTCGGAGTAATGATGTGACCAGCACCATGGAGATATCTATGAGAAATGGCATGGATACAAACGGTCTGTTTATCATTTTGGTAAAGTGCTCACATATTGATGCGAAGGCATTAGCGGACAAATAATTGTTTGGGGCTCGCATGCTCAATCCGATACAGGGCTTGGCATCTGGATGCATGTGAAACAAACAGGAGAGTACCTTTCTCTAAGGTCAGCTGACTGTAATGCAATATTCAAAGAGAGGATGTTAGCGAACATGTCAAATCCATCAATCTAGCGGCCCTGGGAACACATTTGCATGGCTGGTGTTACATAAACTCCCTTAATGGATAATTAAACATTGGACTGGAGAGAAGTGAAATGCTTGTGAAACCCTGGACCATAAGATGCGCTTGGCCCTATGTCTAGGTATACATGAGTGTAATTCAAAAAGCTTGAAAAAACCCATAGGCCCACAGCATTTGCCAAACCCATGCCTGATAGCAAGGCAAACAGTGGCAGATGGTTTCCCAAAAACAAAAAAAATTATTTTAGGGACCACACTAAATGTCTGACACAAGGGATCTTAATTTTTCTGGTGATGTTTTTGATTAATGTAAATTTGCAAACCTTTCTCAAGAGGATAAGTGAGTAAACAGCAAAATGGCTGAGATGTGAACATGGTGTTGAAAGAACAAGTATTTAAAAGATCTTCAGATCTTACAAAACATCTATGTGTGTTCTGGAAAAACTATGTGCTTTTATACCCAACAGAATTATCATGATCGGAACTAACTGGATGTTCTGTCATGGATGATGGCCATGTGCAGTCAAACGAGCAGTCATAAACACAGAAGGCTATTAGTGCTTAGTGCACATTATTAAAACCAGTTAAAATGGTACAATGGTACAAGTGGTACAATGCCCGACATAAAGGTCTGCAAGAAATATGAACTATGTGAATAATAAACCTCATTCTAAAAATATTATATGACTTGAACAGAGCGTAAATCACAAAGCTTAATATGGCAATTAGAGAAACAAACATCATGTACCTTGGCAACATGATCATAACCACTGCAATTTTCAAAGTATTTTGTGACTTACAAACAGCTAAATGAACAGAAATGAACCGCCTTATCTCAAAAAATGGAACTGAACATTTCTCCTAATGAGCTGTGTCCATTCGGAGACAGCCAACGTCCACACAGGGTTACACAAACACTGTTTCCCAGAGTCTATCTGAACAAACAGAACATCAACAGCCTAATATGCTTCCCTGCTATATAGTAGAGCTGCACAATACAGTGTACTGAATTGATCAAAATATTGCAAATGTATACCGAAGATTTTAATACTTTGCAAAGTTATGTTTTTGTCAATGCAAATAGCAAAGAGTCCATGTTTTATTAAGTTACAGGTTTCTAAATATCACTAGAAATACAACACACCTGGTTTGGTAAAATAGATAAACCTAGTTTTTATTCTTAGGGAGAATAGGAAACCATCCCTGAGATGTTGGTGATATGAATTTGAGTTACAACATAAAATTAAGATAAGACATTAATAAACATCTCCCACTCAAACTTAATTGGTTAAGGACTTGGACTTGACTCTTGATTGACAGGGTGGACCTGGACGGAAAACTAGGATTACAGTAGCTAGCACATTATTCTTCAAAAATGTGCAACCCAGCTATAGCGTAAAGGCAATATGTACAATAAGTTTGATGTTCAAATTAAATTTATTCATGACACAGTAGGTGAACAACGCCATGAAATCATTCTACTTGGGCTAAGATTCTTAATTGTACAAAACGTACTCGGTTACTAAACGTAACCTCGGTTCTCTCTAGAAGAGCGAACGAGTACTGTGTCTTAGCTAAGACGCTACGGGACAAGTCTCTTTTCACGAAATACTGAAGCAAAAAATTATCCTTAATTTTGTATTTTTGTAAAGCGCATTTGCAGCAGTACACAGCCATAGGCGAGACGGCTCTTGCTTTTGCCACTTTGCGCCCTTCTTGCCACTTCCCGCCGAAACGGGTGTGGCCCAACCTATAAAAGGAGCTCGAAAAGGCTGACTCACCTGATTTATTTCATCGCCGAAGCGAACCAGAGTGAATCGTACGCACGGCAGAGAACTTAGTACTCTTTCGCTCTTCTAGAGAGAACCGAGGTTACGTTTAGTAATCGAGTACGTTCTCTTACGAGAGCTCTCTCGTACTGCGTCTTAGCTAAGACGCTATGGGAACCCAATGTAAAACGCCGTGCGCGCAGGGATCACACACCAATAAACCTGAAGCAACGCCCAGGATTTACAGTGCACAGTCACCTGAGGAACTCACAGAGAGTCCAGGACAGGAAGGGGGGAAGCCCTCCGTCCCATATCTAGCAGCATCCGTAGATGCGGCAATATGACATCACACAGCCGAGGCAAGGCCTGACCAATGTGGCAATGCGGGTCTTACGCAATACTGCCCATATAACAGTCTGCAGCGCATAACGCTCACGAACTCAGAGTTCCCTTCAGGGCCCTGATTCGACTATACCGACAGCAGCCTTGCTTGCAAGGCGGGAACCTCCAGGTTATAGAACCTGATAAATGTAGACGGCGAGGCCCAACCTGCCGCCATACATATATCCTGCAAGGAGATCCCAGTAGACCACGCCCACGACGAGGCGACGCCCCTTGTGGAGTGTGCTCTGACGCCCAGCGGGCACTGAAGGCCCCTGGAAGCGTAAGCTAATGCTATAGCGTCAACTATCCATCTGGATAGAGTCTGTCTCGAAACAGCCATTCCCTTGGAACGTCCAACGGGCGAGACAAACAGCTGCTCAGTCTGTCGAAAGGCAGCAGAGTGAGACACATAAGCTTTTAAAACCCTGACAGGGCAAAGAAGACTCGAGTCTCTATCCTCTCCTGACACCGGCAGGGCAGACAGGGCAATAACCTGAGCCCGAAACGGCGTGTTGAGGGATTTCGGCACATAACCGTGCCTAGGTTCGAGTATGACCTTTGAGTCATTAGGCCCAAACTCCAAGCACGACTGGCTCACCGAGAGCGCATGCAGATCACCCACACGCTTCACTGAAGCGAGAGCCAACAAGAATACTGTCTTGAACGACAGATGCTGAAGGCTAATTGATTGGATAGGCACAAAAGGGGGACCCTTCATGGCCTCCAAAACCGCCGCGAGGTCTCACATAGGGACTGACGGAGGTCTGGGAGGATTCAGCCTCCTAGCTCCTCTAAGGAAGCGGATGACCAAATCATTCCTTCCTATTGACTGACCGAGCGCTGTTTCAGAAAACACTGCGATGGGCAATGTTCCCTCTAAGCTGCGCGCGTGCGCGGCCGCGCAGGCCAGTTGAAGTAGCCGCGCAATAGATTTTTCAGACCGCGCACATTTTTCAGACCGCACAATTTTTTTTTCAAGGGTTAAACATCTGAGCATCAAAGGCGATGCAGGCTAGGTAATAAACATTTAAAATACTGAGATGTGACAACCAAGCCGGATGTAGCCTACGTTAGAATGTTTACATACAAGTATCCTAGGTTACTCTTGGCGGGCGCCCCGCAGCAGTTATACAGTAGGCTACCATGGCGAAGAGAAAGGCAGATCAGGTGCCCCAGAAAAAGGTCTGCCTAACGTTTAAACATGAGTGGCTAGATGAAATAGTCCAAACTGACACAAAAGATGGTCCAGGTAGGATAAAACTGTCAGACATATTTACATATGAAGAAAGGAGTGGCGTGATCTGCAAATTCTGCTCGGAGGCAAAAGTGAAAGGAGAGTTCGCTCGGGGGAAACATTGGTCCGAGTGGAAGCTTGATTACCTAAAGCGTCATCTGACACAGAAAGTCCATGTAGACGCATTGAAAACATTAAGACTTAGACATGGGAACTCTATCGATAAAATTCTCACCGAAACTAATGAATCCCGAGAGAGAAGAATTCAGAGAGCACGATCCGACCCTGAACAAATAAAAATATTGATCGACAATGTGATGCTAGCAATTAACACCAACATGTCCATGTTATCAGTTCAGGATATACACGATCATATGGCAAAATACGTCGACCTACCTCAGAGTTGGAGAAGCAAAAATTATGCTTTTGAATTTGTGGAATGCATCAATTCAGTTGTGCAGACTGAGATGATAAGCAGCATAAGAAATGCTCGTGTCCACACACTAATTGTGGATGAAAGTACCGATATCTCAGTGCATAAGATGCTTGTCCTTTACATTAAGTTTCGGGAGCAAACTGATTTCAGTTACAAGACCGTTTTTGCTGGAATCATTCAGCTTTCAGGATGCACTGCAGAAAACATCCTTGATGCCATTACCAAGTTCTACGCAGACCATGCGCTAGACATGAACAAAATGGTCATGTTTACTTCAGATGGTGCTTCTGTCATGTTAGGCAGACATAAAGGAGTGGCTGCTTTACTGAAGCGTCAGGTACCGCACCTGACTGAACAACACTGCGTGGCCCATAGGGAGGACTTAGGAATCGATGACGCATGGAAAGATGTCCCTATAATGAAAGAGGTAGAAACGCTACTCCGGACAGTATACTCCATGTTTTGCAGATCATCTGTGAAGAAAGCCAAATTCACAGAGATGGCAGAGGTTTTAGAAGTGGATTCGCTGTCTTTTAGACCGTTGAATGAAGTGCGTTGGCTGTCACGCTACCAAGCTGTGCACGCTTTTTTGCGAAATTTCAGCGCGTTGACCGAATACTGTGCAAAAGATGCTGACTCTGACCCCATTGCGAAATACTGTCATAGAAAACTAACCGACACCAAGTACAAATTTGCTATCACTGTGCTAGCAGAAGTGCTTGAGGAACTCGCTCAGCTGTGCACCTGCTTACAGCGCAGTAATCTTACGGTCATGGATGGGCACTGCATTGCCAGAGCGAAAATACAGAAACTACGAGCGCAATATTTAGGAGAGCGAGTTCACTGGGGCAAACGAGCGCTCGCAGTTTTGGAAAGTGAGAGTGCAGTGAACACACGGGACATTCTTCTGTTTGTCCATAAAGTTTGTGAGCACTTGGATGCCCGCTTCCCTGAAAATGAGCTCAAAGAGTGGGCTGCGTTTGAGCCGGACACGTTGGATCATGCAGTTGGTGAATTTGATCATGGGCTGAATGACGTGACCAGTCTGGCGAAGAAGTTTGAAGCGCTTATGCATGAAGCAGACGATTCGGTCCCGGGGCGCATTTGTCAACAATACAACGAATTCAAGTTCATGGTTAATGAAAAAAGGAAAATCGGACTGCTCAGATCATTTTCTGAGATTGTAACCTGGTCGCTGAAAAGTGAGCATTTTCCAGATCTGGCACAACTTCTTGACATTTGTGGCACATTCCAAGCATCCAGCGCCGACTGTGAACGCGGTTTCAGCCTAATGAATGCCATTAAGACAAAATCGCGCAACCGCCTTGAAGTTTTCCATTTGGACCAACTGATGAGAATTAAATTAAGGCAAAAAGAGGGTCCTATAGACCTTGACAAGGTCTACAACCACTGGAAAGGGGACAAAGACAGGCGAGAGAAGATTTGAGGTAGAAATTTATTTCCAATATTTTCAATTAGACCTATTAGGCCTACAATATAGATCAAAGTGATCTTGATTACTGCAACAACATTTTGACATAATTATGTTTAGTCATTGAATCATGTAGTTTCATTCTGTTTTAGTATATTTGCAGTTGTTTAATGTAATAATGATTTTGTGTTTTGAAGAGAAATTATGTTAATCTTTTGGTTAACCTGTTTTTCAGATGCTGTTCTTTGGAGAGATGTGTCTTTCATAGGCCTGATAGGCCTATCATCCTCAAAGAAATTCAAACGTTTTGTAACCTAGTTTGTTGCACTAGTTTGTTGCAGTTATTCAATTGTTTATATAGGCTACATTTAGGAAAATTTACACCATGTCAATTTAATAGGCCTATTTTTGTTAAGCACAGCATTAGCATTTTTCTTTCAATGAAGTTCCACTTAAATGTTGTACCTGCTGAGAAATGACTAAACATCTTGGATACTTTTATTTTTTATATATCATTATCAGTCATAATAACCAGTGAACCAGTCATAACCTCTCTAAACCTTATTGAAACCTTATCAACCAAATATCCTTTAAGTTCAACTAAACTGACTGGTAAAACACCATCATTAAAATCTTCCCAAAGTCCAAACATTATAAAGGTTATTGAATAAATATCAACCTTGTAAACATATTGATGCATTTGCTGTCATCTCTTTAAATCCCCTATGGCTAACGCAGGCTCGTGGTCATTTTCGGCAGGTCGTGTGGTTGCGAATTGCTCACAGTACTGAAATGTGCGCTCAGAAAAAAAAGAATTTGCTCAGTTCTGGAAAAAATTAGAGGGAACATTGGCGATGGGCGCTACATAAACTTTGAGCGTGGATGGGGCTCTGCCCTTATCCAACAGCTCCTGTAGGAAGGAGAGAACCTCCGTCACCTCATAACTAAGGGGTGAACATCCTCGAGCTGTGCACCAGCTGGAGAACACCGACCACTTCGAGGCATACAGACGTTGTGACGACGGAGCTCTAGCCTGATGGTATTTAGCACTCCCACTGCGAGATCAGCGGGTAACCGTTGAGCGCCCACACATGGAGGGACCACCACTCCGGTTGAGGCTGCCAAATCGAACCCCTGGCCTGCGAGAGGAGGTCCCTCCTCAACGGTACTGGCCACGGGGCGTCATCTGCTAACTGCATCAAATCTGGGAACCATGGTTGGTTCTTCCAAAGAGGTGCTACAAGCAGTATTGAACATCTCGTTTCTCTCACCCGTTCCATCACCTGCGGAAGGAGGGAGACGGGAGGGAAAGCATAAAGCGGGCAGCAAAGCCATTTCCGTGACAGCGCGCTTTCGTTCTTGGAAAAGAACGCGGGGCAGTGAGCGTTTTCGTGGGACGCGAAGAGGTCCACCTCCGCCCTGCCAAATCTCTCCCACAACAGCCGGACTGTTTGCGGGTGTAGAGACCATTCGCCCGTAGGAACATTGCCTCTGGACAGCCTGTCTGGACCCAGATTCTGTAGCCCAGGCACATGCACTGCCCTCAGCGAACGCACGTTGCGCTGAGCCCAAACCAGGAGGCGTTCCACCAGCCTGTACAGGTTTTGGGACCCGAGACCGCCCTGGCGATTTATGTAGGACACCACAGACATGTTGTCCGAACGGACTAAGACGTGGTGGTCCTTGATTTGGGGACAAAAGCGCATCAGTGCGTTCTCCACTGCCAGCATTTCCAGACAGTTAATATGATGGAGCTTTTCCCGTTCTGACCACAGGCCAAAGGACGGTCTGCCTGCCGAAGTGGAGGCGTCCGTCGACACCATCTTCACATTTGGGGAAGTCCCCAGGCTTACACCTGATTGGTACCAGTCGTTTGCTGTCCAGGGTTTCAGGGCTGTGACACAGCTCTGATTGACCTTGAGACGCAGTCGGCCAGACACCCACGCTCTGCGCCTCACCCGCGCCTTCAGCCAGAGCTGCAGGGGGCGCATGCGGAGCAGGCCCAGCTGCAGAACCGGAGATGCTGAGGCCATGAGGCCCAGCACCTTCTGACAGTGTTTGAGCGAAACGGTCGCTGTGGTGACAGCCGCACCGTCATGGAACACGAGTTCAGAACTATACCCAAAAACAGAATAGTCTGACTGGGGTTCAGCGAACTCTTCGCCCAATTGACACTGAGACCGAGCTTCTCGAGGTGATCGAGTAAAACGGCCCTGTGCTCCACGAGCTCCGCTCGTGATCGAGCCAGAATCAGCCAGTCGTCCAAATAATTCAGCACTCGCATGCCTCTGAGTCTAAGAGGAGCGAGCGCTGCATCCATGCACCTCGTAAACGTACGAGGAGCCCGGACAAACCGAACAGCAGGACTGTAAACTGGTATGCCTGGCCCTCGAAGGCGAATCTCATATATCGCCTGTGACTTGACGCTATCTGTATTTGAAAATACACGTCCTTCAGATCTATTGACATGAACCAGTCCCCTCTGCGAATCTGCGTGAGGAGCTTCCTGGTCGTAAGCATTCTGAAACTGCGTTTCATCAATGCCTTGTTCAGCTGTCTTAGATCCAGTATGGGCCTGAGACCCCCGTCTCTCTTGGGCACCAGAAAGTATCTGCTGTACAGCCCCCCCTCGCTTTGAGCTCGAGACACAGGCTCTACAGCCCCTTTGCTCAACAGTTTTGATATTTCGGCCGAAGTATGTGTGCTACTTCTGTTTTGACCTTAGTTTCGACGCGCGCTAAAAAGCGCGGAGAGCGTCGAAAAAACTGTAGCGAGTAGCCTCTCTTTATAATGCCTAGCACCCAATCCGAAACCCCTGGAAGCGCTGACCATGCATCTGCATTAATGGCTAAAGGCTGGATGCGAAGCGTGCTCTGTTGACTGGGCAACGGCGGCGCTTGGGTGCACTGCACCATGGGCGTTACGCCTGTGGCATTTGAGGCGGGGAGCGCGCTGATCACAGCGGGGAGATCGCTCGTCCTCGACCCCATCCCAGTGCTTAACCGATTGGGGGAGGGCTGAGCGGGTCCCGTGGGACTCGTGATGTCTGCGAGTAACTGTGGGCTGCAAGCGCGCACATTTACCACTTTCGACTCGCTGTCTGCCTGGGCAAAGCGTACGTGCATGGGTTTCGCTTTTACAGAAACCACGCGCCGTGTGTGACCTAATGTATGTGGGCACTGAGGAGTGGGCACGTTTACTATGTGGCGCGCGTGACCGATCTGAGTCGATCTTATGTGCGCGAGCCCTGTGTGCAGGGCTGTGCTTACATGTGGAGATGGGCACTGAGGAGTGGGCATCGTCACTACAATTATAGCACCATCGGCCGTGGCCGGACGAACGTGTACGGGTTTTTTTTTTACAGAAACCACATGACGCGTGTGACATAGTGATTGTGGGCACTGAGGAGTGGGCACGTTTACTATGTAGTGCGCGTGATCGACTTGAGTCGCTTTTATGGGCACGGGCCCTGTGTGCAGGGCTGTGCTTACATGTAGAGATGGGCACTGAGGAGTGGGCATCGTCACTACATTTATAGCACCATCGGCCGTGGCCGGACGAACGTGCACAGGTTTAGTTTTTACAGAAACCACATGATGCGTGTGACATAGTGATTGTGGGCACTGAGGAGTGGGCACGTTTACTATGTAGTGCGCGTGATCGACTTGAGTCGCTTTTATGGGCGCGAGCCCTGTGTGAAGGGCTTTGCTTATATGTAGAGATGGGCACTGAGCAGTGGGCATCGTCACTACATTTATAGCACCATCGGCCGTGGCCGGGACACCAGAAATTACACCTTTTTCGGGAAATATCTGGGTAGCCGTGATAACGGTTTTTGTGTGCAGGCAAGCGGGCAACCGTACAGGCTTGCGCATTGCAAAAGATGCTGAAACAGTCACAATCCCTGGAACTGAAACAGCGGCGCGCTTAGGTGAGAGCCCGGCCACAGCGGAACTCGTACACCGGCGCTTCGATGAAGCAGCCATCGTGTGTAGTGCAGACGCAGCGTCATGCAGCAGGCATAGATGGCTTTCCTAGGATGGCTTCGGGGCTCCCGGCCTCACTGTAATCCTCTGCCGCGGTCCCCGCAGCGCGACAGCCGGTAGAGCGAGAACGGGGGGTTGAAGCTGCGTTGCTGAAGCTGTTGTGATAACGGCTTTTGTGTGCAGGCAAGCGGGCAACTGTGCAGGCTTGCGCGATGCAGAAAACGCTGAGACAGTCACAATTCCTGGAACTGAAACAGCGGCGCGCTTGGGTGAGAGCTTGGCCACAGCGGAACTCGTACACCTGCGCTTCGATGAAGCAGCCATCGTGAGTAGTGCAGACGCAGCGTCACACAGCAGGCTTTAGATGGCAACACCGCTTTTGCCGCCGTCCAGCAGAGGGCAGACAAAGGTGCGTCGCTATCGCCTGTTCCACCGGCGGAAGTGACTGGGAGTTCCTGTTTTTAGCATCATCCAGTGTGGAGAATGCTAGTGAGACAGACGAACGAGTTCGCGCTGAATATGGAGCGTTCCAAGCCTTCGCCACCTCTTCGTGAAGCTCAGGAAGAAATGAGGCAAGCTTTGAGAAGTACGCTCATCCGAAAGGAAAATACCATCCAGCCGGGAACGAGAGGGGGGGCGCTGGTGCAGACCACTGGAATCCGATGGAAGCGGCGCTTTCACGGCGCCTCAGCCCAGCGGAGAATGCAGGCTCAGAGAAAAAGGCCAGTCCTCAGAGTCACCATGGCAACAGCTCGCAGTGAGGGCATCCGCCGTCAGCGAGCGCGAGTGCTGCATGATCTTCACCCAGGCAGGAGACACAGGTGATGTACCGGTCTCCCTCGCTGAGTGGGGCTCTGACGAGCCGCAGGAAGGCATCTTAAAAAAGACGCAAGCTCTTTTACGAGTGTGTGTCGCAAGTCGCGAACACACACACACACATAAAGAACAGTTGGATATAACAGAATTGAAAGGATATAGGCGCCGGACAGTGCAGCAGGAACGGCAGTGGAAGGCGGCGAAGGCCAGCAGCTTCAGAATGGCTCGTCCCGCTGATATGCTTCTCAGACGGCGCTTGCTTCCTTCGTGATCCAGCGATGCGTGAGCTTCGCTGAAGAGATGAAAAATCAGGTGAGTCAGCCTTTTCGAGCTCCTTTTATAGGTTGGGCCACACCCGTTTCAGCGTTTTATTGGTCTGATGTTGCATCAGCCTGCGCTCGATAGGCTGTGCAGTTGCCACAGAACAAGGCAATGGGCGAACGAGCCGTCTCGCCTATGGCTGTGTACTGCTGCAAATGCGCTTTACAAAAATACTAAATTAAGGATAATTTTTTGCTTCAGTATTTCGTGAAAAGAGACTTTTCCCGTAGCGTCTTAGCTAAGACGCAGTACGAGAGAGCTCTCGTAAGAGAACAGTGAACTCTTATATGAGTCCATAGTTTTAGGTAATGCAAATATAAGTATAGATTTAAAAAAATAAAAAAGATTATAAATGGACAATGGCAACATGAACATGATTAATAAAAGAGATTTTTTTTTTTACCACACCTTCATACCTTCATTATCAATGATTAAGAAATACGTTCTTCATCAAATACAGCTTTGAAATTGCTTTCATCCACTCCAGCCCAAAAACCCATCTAACATAGCCCCCATGGCTCAATCAGATTGAAAAGCTTTGAAGTAAACACCTCATTCGGCTCGACTGAGTTTGATCCACATTTCAGATGGATTGGAATGTGTGGTGTACAGTATAATTGAAATAATCTGATCAATAGAAGAAAAAAAAAATACAAGAAATAACATTACAATTACTTCTTATTTGTCATTCTGAGACAAAATCAGTATTCCAAAAAAAAGGTGAACAAAAAAATGGTTGAATAAGTAAAGAAACACATCAGGGCATGATGACAGAGACAGATCTCCAAAAATATCTACTAAACTCCAAATAGCCACAGTTACATAACATGCAGATGTTAGCATTCATTAGAGCTCTAGAGCTAAAGGCCAGTCATGCATGCAGTGAGAAAGCTTATGACGCACCACAATGGCCTGTCTAAAAAAAGGATTTTATATATACCCTATCTAACACAGTAACTCAACATAACACTCATGATGCACTTCAGCCAGGACAGTGTTGCAGTGTCTTGAACATAAAGTCTGCTCCATTTGCTACAAGAAGCTTTAGAAGACTGACTCCGTAATGTGTGTAGCAGCCATCTTGATGTGATGCTATATGGCTAATGAGGCTCACATTAGAATGTTATCATCGGACTGTATAGGAAAAACTCAACATCACACGTCTGGATTCCACTGTGGTTTGCTCATAGTGTATTGCAGTGTGAACACAATTTATCTGTAGTGTAATCAAATTAAAAAAGAGGGATGGAATTGAAGCTATGTGTCTGTCAGAGTTTTTCATGTCGCAGGTGACAATGATGGTTAGTTTTGGTGAAAAAGGTTAATTGAACTATAATTCACTTGCAAGGATTGTATCAGCAGGGAGATTTAAGAGAACAGAAAAAGAACATGGGAAATGTAGGTGTTGCAGGGATTAAGGCAGATGATGAATGTGCACTCTCAGGTTAATTCAGAAGCAAGGTGTGTGTGAGAGATTGGCTGTCATGAGTCTTTTTTTTTTTAGAGTAGCCAAAAGAAGATAGTATGAGGTTGGTAACAAACCAAATTAGTGGGGTGCTTCCAGACTATGACTGCTCATTTAACTCTGTTACATGGTGCGTTTGTCATCTCCTCCAACAGGTTACATCATCCTGGCTGAATTTCATATGAATCAAACCAAAAGCCATGCAGGCTCCTCATAAATCATTCAGAATTGTGGGAACTAAGGCTGCTACTGTAAGTCAAACGTAAGTTTAAAAGAGATATGTGAAATATTAATACATTTAAAATAACTGTTTTCTATTTTAATACATTTTATTCTTGTGATGGTAAAGCAGAATAGCAATTACTCCAGTCTTCAGTGTTTGTGTCTTATGTTTTCTTATTTCGATTTGGTGCCAAAACAGTTTAGCTGCTTAATTTTTTTTGGGGAAACCACATTACTTTCCACAATACTTGTATGCCATGTTGGCTCGTAATGGCATTACCTCACACAAAGACTCAGATCCAGTTACGTTCTTCTACAGTGAGCTGTCTCAAACTAATGATAAAAGGTGAACGTGCATTGAGAAGGTCTTTGAATCTGCTGATGGTTTAAAGTAAAAATGACTGCCGGTTCGAAACAGACAAATGAAACAGCAATACAGGAGAGAGGTCAAGGACAACTGTCTGCTGTTCAATGCTTCCCATAGACTACCTCATTATTCAGTATTCTGTACAGCTTGAGGCAGTTGTTAACGGTTGTTGTCTAACCCCAGAAATGCTCACTTAACATTTCTTCCCATCTCCAACATCATCAGCATCCGTCACTCACTTTAATTGGTTAGGAGCAAGCAGTAATTGCAGCAATCAAAGGGCAAACACTTTATGCCTAGATTATGCTTGAATCTCTATTTGAAATATGCTGTATAATTGTTTTGGCCAATAGGAAATAATTAGGAGATAACAAGAGCTGTTAATCTTGCTGGATTCAACTAAAGAGGTATAATGTTGAGACCCACAAAAATATGTTTTAGTGAAATATTAAGGGGGGTTCTGTTTTAGTTTTAACGTTATTTTCCTTATCATAGAGTGAGTCTAGAAAATAATCACAGTGTCTTGCCATTCATTGTTTGTTTCAGTTGCACTACCAAGGAATAAAATGCTCCCGTAAAGTGATTTACATGCTGAGCTAATTAAAATGACCACAGCTGATCAAAGCTGAAAATCAAATAGCTTTATATTACAACATTTTGTAAATACACACACACACACACACACAGACAGACACACACACACACACACACACACACACACACACAGGGCCAGCTCTAGGTTATTTGGTGCCCAAGGTGAGAGAGCCCTCCACCCCCCCCCCCCCCCACCCCCGGGAAAAAGAAACTCCACAGTTATTCCATAGTTATTCATTTTTTATTTTAAATGTTCACACAACAACTCTTTAAAAGCAACAACCTGAAGGATACAGTAGACAACAATAGAGAAGCATTAAGATCTCACCTCAAGGATAAGCAGTTATCGTGTTTTCATTTTATTACGTGTTTTCATTTACCCATCATTTAAAGCGCTAAAACCAGCTGTCAGATGTTTTCGCGCCACTCCCGGTTGCTGAGCAGCTGAGTTTGACAGCTGCCTGTCGGAGTGACTCAGTCGTTTTTTAGGATTGTAAATCTAGTAAAAGAAATGGACAAATACAAGCAGTGTGTGGACAGTGCACAGTAAAAGTGTACAGCATGTGCGCAGCTTTCATAATACGATACATACATTTAATTTTTAATGTAATTTTTTTTAATTCTGCAATTTTGCGCCCCGTCCAGCAGATGGCGCCCCAGGCGCCATCTAACTTAAAATAATTTTTCTCTAAATATAATGTATTTAGACAAATAATGCAGATTTATCTTTTGATTCAGCTCACATACAAAGGCACAAAGAACCTAAGAAAACCACTCCTGTCATGGCTACCCTGTTGTTTTCTGTCTTCAGTCAGCTTTGAAAGTGAAAAGTGAAAGTGAAAAGTTGTGACATTTGCCAAGTATGGTAACCCATACTCGGAGTTGGTGCTCTGCATTTAACCCATCCAAGTGCACACACACAGCAGTGGGAAGTGAACACACTGTGAACACACACCCGGAGCTATATATCCAGTGCCCAGGGAGCAACTGGGGGTTCAGTGCCTTGCTTAAAGGGATACTCCACCGTGTTTTCATATTAAACTATGTTTTTCCCTTACCTAAGACGAGTTGATACATACCTCTCTCGTCTCAGTGCGTGCACTCAATCGCTTTGGCATGCGGTGACACTTTGAAAGCACTTAGCTTAGCCCATTCATTCAATATGGGCCAAGCAGAGAAGCTACCAAACACCTCCACGTTTTCCCTATTTAAATACAGTTACTCGCGTAGTGTAACTCGACCTAGGACGGTAACACAAAATAAAACGTTGCGCTTTTATAAGCGTGTAAAATGGATAACTATATTGTGTGGCGGAATACCATGGCAAGTGCTTGTAAGCACTTCGTCTTGGCGCAGTAATATCTTCACTAGAGGGAGTGGGGGCCGGTGAGAGGATTTTTCACGAGTGAAGATATTACTGCGCCAAGACGAAGTGCTTACAAGCCATCCATTTTACACGCTTAGAAAAGCGCAACGTTTTGTTTTGTGTTACCGTCCTAGGTCGAGTTACACTACGCGAGTAACTGTATTTAAATAGGGAAAATGTGGAGGTGTTTGGTAGCTTCTCTGCTTGGCCCTTATTGAATGAATGGGCTAAGCTAAGTGCTTTCAAAGTGTCACCGCGCGCCAAAGCGATTGAGTGCATGCACTGAGACGAGAGAGGTATGTATCAACTCGTCTTAGTTAAGGGAAAAACATAGTTTAATATGAAAACACGGTGGAGTATCCCTTTAAGGGCACTTCAGCCATGGGTATTGAGGTGGAAGAGAGCGCTGTTCATTCACTCCCTCCCACCCACAACTCCTGCCAGCACTGAGACTCAAACCGGTGATCTTTGGGTAACTAGTCCAAGTCTCTAGGCCACAGCTTTGCATTTGGCGGACTGACAAGAGTGGCCTTTCCATCAGTCCACTCTGGCCTTAGCATATTGCAGGCATTGCAAGTCTTGGGCTACCTGCCACCTTGACTTGAAACAACAATATTAGTGTCTCGACATATTGCTTGCATGGGGATCTGTAAATAATTAATTGTTTATTTGTATTTATTATAAGGAAGTTGGTACGAACATTTCTAAAGAACTTTGTAAGAATGTATATTGAATTTAAGAAAATTAGTAAGAAACATAATAAATATATATTTATATTGTGCTGTTCCCTTGTAATTAACACAAGTGTATGAACCTATAAAGAAGTTACAAAGTATAAAGTCCACAATATTTCCATTGTTGTTAGTGATGATAAACCAGTAGTTCAAAGAAATGGTCATTCCAGTCAACTCACCCTACTCTCCACTGTCTGGTGTCTCTTCACCAAGGTTATAGTGTAAATGAGCCTTTCAAAAGATGATTACAGTAATTCCATCTCAATTTCAACACAATTTCTACTTGTTTCATTGTGTAACCGGCAGAGTACTCACTGTCTGGGTGAAGATTGTCCCTTTGCAGCTACGATAGCCCCCTGATGTCACGGTGCCCAGCTGGCTGCTGAGTGGTTAACAGTTCATTAGCAGCTAGGCCAGATGCTATATAACAGTTGTCACTGTGGGGCTAAGAGAGATTCCCTGGTGTCCAGATAAGTCTAAAGTCTTGTTGTTGTTTGGATGCGTTTATATGATATAGCAGGCTAAGCATTTAGTATTGTTTATCTAATACTGGGTCATTGGAAAATAGATGTCATACTGATTGTCAGACGCTTCTGGGTAGTCATGCGGTGTACTACCAAAGGTATTTTTGTGCATCTTGCTCAGAGTTATAATGTGGGTGTCATTGTGGGACATGCTTTGCATTTAAAAGAGCATGTTTGCACATATTTCTTGGGCAAGGCACCTGCTGGGTAGCTGTACCACAACTATGAAGCAAAATCTAAAAGGTAAATGTTTATTGTGTTCTGTGTTATGAGTCTGATTCTGTTGTCCTGACGTAATGCATGGCTGTGTTAAGTGTCAACCCTTAATAGAAATGTATTTAATGAATATACTGTGTGTAACAACTGTTATGTAGGATTGTGAAGACGCAATGAAGGATTGTGAAGGCGCAAGGGCTCTTTTTCCACTGGTCATCTTGTATGTCACATGGAGGCAGATTGCTCCTGCTGCTTTGCCTTGCCTAAATTAAGTGTATTGATAATTCTGCCTTTCTTTTATATCTTCTTTTCTTTCTTTTTAGTTATTTTTGCCGTGGCGTCTAGTGCCCCTGTCGGACTGATGTGGTATTGGTTGTTCCAGTAGTATACATAGTCCTGTTAAGATTATGTCCAGCTGTATACCTTATCCATCCTGCTAGTAATAACGACCTCCTTGCCTTTCCCCCCCTTTCTTGAGAGTACTAAAGTAGCTGCTCATAGGAGAGTATCCTGGGTCCATCTTCGTGCACTGCACCGCATATTGTAGTGGTAAACTGCACCTCACAATATTGATTGAATCACTTGCTTGTCGAATTAATATGGCCCTGTTACACTGCTAATCATAGTGTCCCTGGTAGCAGCCAATACCAGTCCTGGTCTCTCCCTGTAGACCAAGTCTTTTTGGTTGCCTCTACCGTGACGGTGTTGCTCTTTTAATTATACTATTTACTAATAAAGTCTGTTATTTTTTTTACTGAAAGCATGTCTCTGTCTAGTTCATCTTTGGTGTATTTCTATGAACCTGCTTGCCTTAGGTTAGATATTCAGCAGTTAATATGCAAAGTATATCTTTGTGTGAGAGGCACCAGGTGGCGTAGTCAAGAACCTTTAAGCCTAGATCTGGTCAAAGTTTCCTAGGGTCACAATTTATTTATTTATTTATTTTTGCCCTGCTTGCTACCTGCAAATCATGTTTCCCAGCACTTGGATGTGTCTTGAACAGTTCCTACAAAACCTACAAAAAGTCACACAAATAACCCAGAAGCCTTATTTTCTTCCATTGGCCAATGAATTAAAGCCCGCTATAAGGATGGGAAGACTGCCTGCAGCTGCTCTCAGGTGTTTGAACTTGAGTGTTTTGATTTTGGCATTAGCATTAACATGAATAATGTGCAAAGGTTTGGATTGTTTTGACAACAGTGAAAGTATCTGTACTACTGTGAGTGTTCAGATATTTGATACCTTCCATTTAATTTTGTAGTCCTTGGGCATCATCCCCATATTTGTCACCTTACTGTAATTCTATGACTCAATGCTGTATCATGTGGATTCAAATTTGAGCAGGTTCACAGAATTCTCACACCATTTTCTAGAAGGGCACATTTCTACATTCCAGTGACATTCTAATCACTGGAACCTGAATATCCTTTTCAAAATGAGAAATTGCCGCCTTCATCATCATCATACTGCAACGTGGATCTTGTCCTTGGGGAGGAATACAGTATTCGCTTCTATCCAAACCTGTTCACCTTCATATCTGACACAGTTCCTCCTCTAGGCTATTCCAACACAGCCAGGAGAAAATTGAGCTGTAACTCATCCTCTGCTCAGAGCGCGAGAACAGGTTTGTCAAACCAGTTAGACTGATTATGGAGTTTTTTCCAAGATTGGGTTTGTGAGTCCATTCACTCACAGTGCATCTGGACCTCTGACCTCTGCACAATATATATAATGAAACTGCAAGATTGACTTAAACGCACAGAGAAGGGAACAGGGTTTTATACCCTGCATGTGAGAACATTCAGATAAGTAGTTGTTTACTTTCTTTGCCATATGTAGTAATAAAGAAGATATGATGACTAAAAACTGCATTTGGGTTAATAAATGTAAGATGTTAAATAAATGAATAAAAAGATACAGTTTTATGTAACCAGACTTATAAAATATAAGAATGTATGCATTTATGCTGCCTCTTAAAAGAAGTTATAAACAGATTTTTTTTCATTTATTAGTAAAATATCATAATTTCATTTATGTAAACTACTGACATATTTTCACAGATATAGACACACAGAACATGGAAATCATCAGTGAAGCATATCTTCCCTAGTTGAAGCTCACACCAATAAAGTACTTGCTTTGTAATTATATGAATTACAATTAAAGATATAATTACAAGACCAAACTGAAGCTGCAAATGTGTCCTGTTAAGTGGAGACTAGAACAGCAGAATGAAGAGATCAAGGAAAAAGGAGAGCAAAAGGCCCACCATGGGGATACCAAGAGCATTAACCAAATCTCATAAGAGCAAGCTGTGAGGAGCTGAAGAGATGTGCAATCAATTCCACTGCCCTCGCCCCCCGGCAAGCCGTTAAGGAGACATGTGGATTGATCTAGCCATGACTGAAGCGGCCGCCTGCAAGAAGCCCAGAGGTACCCTGTGTCAACTGTTTATGTGGCCTTGCGAGTCATAAGAGTCAAATTCCCATTCAAAAGCTCCCCAAATTAAACAATTGCTCCTCTTAACCTTTGTAGTTGTATGCAGCATGCATCAGGGTTTATGTACATTGCATATCCCTGAGGCCTACTCCAGTGTGTTCAGCACAAGAAGATCAAGCCTATTTAACCTAGCAAGGTCTGCCGGAGTTCAATGGAAAGCTCTATTCAATGGGGCGGAATAGAAAAGCAGTCTTTGGAGAAATCAAATCTGCATGAATGCAAGGTTCTGTCACTTTGTCTGTCTGAAAACATAAAGGGCAAATGGGAAAGATCAGTCCTGATTTGTAGAGAGACTACATAGTGTCATCTGTGAATCAATACTTACCATTAACATCCTGAACGTTCTGCCTCCCATTTCTTTTGGCTCATTACAAGCTATTGGCTTGTCAAGGAGACATTGGTACTGTAGTTCGTTATGGCCCTTGAGGAAACAAGAATCGTGTTCATGCAAAGGATGCACATCTTCTGTCTGTGTTTGTCAGTGAAGACAATTCAGCAAATACAAAACATCCTGTTCCTTAATTAGCCTTTTTGATTTATCCATTCTCTCTCCTGTGAAAGCCTTCCCATACATCTTTAAAACACTCTTTGTCCTCACAAAGGCTGACAAGGGAAAGAATTATAGTTACTACATTCACCTCAGGTCACTAAATGGTGGCTGGTGTGATGGCAAATTATGACCCTTATAGGATTCATCAGGCAGATCCACACATTTGAGGTCATCTAATTCGCTATGGTGGTCATTTTAAATATTTATTGTTGACCCCAGGAGTTTTCCTATGAGCCCCGCTCTCATTGGGTGATCGATTCCATTGTTAGTCCTTTTGAATTAAGTAAATGACATCCAATAGTTTTTGGCTTCTGGCATGAATGAAAAACAGCCAACGGGGTAGGTATTTAATAACGTGGTGGGTAAACGGGAATCAGGTCCTCTTAAAAGTTTCGTAAATGTAAAGGGATTTACATACGTTGTCCTCCATGAGCAATTTGCATTTAAATTCAGTGTCAATGTCAATTAAGATTTGGCCTGAGGAGACCTTTTTATTTTTATTGATGCGTATAGCAGTGAGCAGTGGTTTTTACTGTGCATTTAAGCACCTGGAGTCATGTTTCAGGCCTGCCTGTCTTTTAAGCAAGACATGTAGGTTTTATTAGAACGTTTCAGGCTAGCGAACACCTCTTTAAATGGCACTAAATGGCAATAAACCCCAGTAGACCTTAACAGAGCTTATATAAAGGCAACATTTTGGCCCTTTCTGAAAAAAGCTTGAGTTATATATTGAGCATTCAATGCACAAGGTATACTGTAGAAGCCCTTATATCAATAAAAGATGTTTTGTATTTACTTAGCAAGTTGCATTTTTCAGCATGGAATTGGAATTCCAAATGTGGAATAATGTAAAACACAGAGGACTAAGAAAACATTCACACACCATTTGAACCATATTTCACTTTAAGGGTCACATTTTTCGTGTTTTTTTTTAAGCTTTGATTGTGTTTACAGTGTGCAATATATCCGCGTGTAAAAAAACAGTATTTTTCACACAATTTACTTATCTGTATACTGCTGTTTTCACTGTCATAAAAACGGGCTCATGACTTCATTGTTCTCTGAAGTCCCTCCTTCAGAAACACGTAACGAGTTCTGATTGTGCCAGCGGTTCCTGTGTTGTGATTCAACAGCAGCTGAGCACACGTTGCCCTCCTGGAAACGCGATTGGGCTAGTTTTGGAGTAGTTTTGAGAAGAAATTTGTTTTGAAAACCTGGCAATCCTGATCTGAACGCACGTGCTTGAGATGTACTTCTAATCAGCGCCTTTACTGACGAGATGCGCATGAAAATCGCATTCAATTTTTTTGCACAGCCCTACCATCTAGTTAACAAAGCTAAACAGCATTGCCCTTTGTGTAATAAGTTACAGAAACTGTTAAACGCACCAACTTAAATAATAAAATACACTTACCGGTTGTGGTCCATAAACAACGCCTTTTCCAAACAAAGAGGGACCTGCTCCATCTTTCAAGAATAATCTTTGTGCGAATCTGGCATTAAACTGATTGAGATTGAGGAAGCTGTCCTCAGCAAAATGTGCTGCACATACAGTAGTTTTACATGTAAATTATAATTTTCGGGAACCGAGTTAAACATAAATTGTAAACATTAATCTCTAAGTACAGCGTCTCTGGGAAGGCCAAACAAAGGTGATTGGACTCAGAGAAGAAAATAACAGTGTTTCGACGACATGGCGACAAGCACAAACGCAGCTCTTCCTCTTCTCCGTGCGAGCGCAACAAGACCACGCCCCCTTTTTTGTGTATTCCTGTGGGCGGAGGTTAGTCAAAAAACTGTTTTAGTGACGTCATTAATGAAGGAAGTAGAGGGACGTAGTCCAAACGGGTCGTTCGATGTAGGCGAATTCTAATAAATAAAATATCTCGCTTGGCATTGAACTTTGACCTTTATAATTTTACAGATATTACTTATACTCTAACAACAACAATACACACTTACTGAAGTTTGAAACATGGGATCATGAAGAATGGGACCTTTAAGGGTGAGTTCACCCAAAATGTAGAATTTTCATTTTCATTTACTAAACCTTATGCTGTTCTAACAAATGCCCAATCAGAACTATTTAAAGTTTATGCTGAGATGTTAAAATATCTTCCTTTGGGTTCCACATAAGAAAGTCATGCAGGTTTGCAACAAGGATAAGCAAATGATGACAGAATGTTCACTTTTGGGTGAACTATCCCTTTGAGCCACACTTAAAATGCCAGAGTAGGATGTCTTTTATTAGCTTTCAGTTTTAATCAACTGATCTCAAGGTTGTTTTTAATGAATGTATGAAGTCACTTCACCTTGAATTCAATAGTAATCTCATTCATACACCTAGATAAGTAAAATGTCAACAGGTCATGGTATGACATTAAAATAAAATAAAATAGCAAAAATATAGCAGTGGGTGCAATTTAAACCCAAGACAATGTCATGGAATGGTAGGGCAGCTTATTGGGATATTCTGCTCCCTAAATGTGTCTCATAGCTTATTGAATGATAAAGAGGTCACTGCACCAACAAAGCCTGTGCCCTGTGCAGTGGCTTCATTGTCAATACCTGTTTAATCAGGTTAGGAGCAGGAGCTAATGTCTTTGGCGCTGTGTTGACCTTTGTATCTTACCTTACATCTCATTGCTGCCCTGTCCTCTCATCTCTCATCTCTAGTGCCCATATCCACCTCTTCTCATCTGTAACTAACTCATTACTATCTGAAGTCTGTATGATTTGCTCCCCTTAACCCTGTTATGCCTGACATAGGAAATAATAGTCAGAAAAATCTATATTTTTGAAAGGTGCACTTTCTGATTTATGGCTAATGAGATTAAAGCTCAGATAGGCAGAAGAAAGTTGTCCATACAATTTGTGCCTTTTATTTAAAGATTTCTGAAGCTGTACGATAGCTTTGGGCGAGGAACAAACTGAAGTGTACTGTATTTTATTATTCAGTCTGATTAGTGAATAAACCATTCACACAGATTCAAAATGATCTGAAAACTTTAAGTCTGCTTTGACACAAATCATAAGACAGATGACTTTAAATTGAACAAAATACATAGATGAACAAATTACATGTTTTTTTTTTTTTTATAGCTCGAAAGTCTCTCATTCCCTTTTAGTGACCAGGGAACATTTTTGAATCTCCCCCTTTTAGTTAGAAAAGTCATTTACCACATTTATGACACTTAACAGTGCTTTTCTGTCATGTTGGAGCTTGGCAGTTCCAGTTCTCATTTACTTTTATTATACTGAAAAAAAAATTAGAATATTCTTCAAAACCACCCCTTTTGTATTATTCAAAAGAAATACAATCAAACAGATTTAAAAGTAAATAATATCAAATAATTGGTATTCTCCTGCTTCACTTCATCTGTCTTCTAAGCAAACGTCATTATAACAGCTTTGCTTACATGTGTGTTTAAAAGAGTGTGCAGGCATGTGCTTCTGTCTGCACGTGTGTGTGAGCACGGGTACAGACGGAAGGATGATACTGTCTCAGGCTCACTGTGCTGGTTCACTGAGCATGGCACTGACCCACATTCACCATCATCACATTAGTTCTTCCTTCCTGTCCATCACACAGACGTTGTGTAATGCTGTGGCTCTTCTCTGTGCTCAAATGTTCCACTTTCATCCAGATTCCAAACAATCAATGCATGAGTGCAGACAAAATGCCTGATATGCATGCAAATACATGTGTACATGTCTGTTTATGTGCCAGTGGGTGAGCTGGGCTCATTGTTCTGCATACAAAAAAAAGTAACAACATAAAAAAAAATTATTGTGATAATAACTGTGCAAATAAAAATCCCCACTTTTATCAATTATTAATATAAATGAGTAAAACAAAATATTGATCAATGAATCACTCCTTGGTCAGCTGGAACAATCAACTCTCTGAATAAGACAATTCATGATTTTTTTCTTCTTTCTCTCTCTTTCTCAGTATGTATTAAACACAAAGATAATTTATTTATTTTCTTATGTCTTTATTTTACATATACTATATGACCCATGCCCTGCCTCAAATACAATGTGACACAGGAGGGAAAGAGCAAAAAATTTATCACATCCAAATGTAAGATCCTTAGAGTTGCTTGATTAAGACCTGATTCTGTGGGAGCGCTCAATTTTACAGTCAATGCACATGCAAATTTCCCCATGGCAAAGTGGTGGGAAACAGGCCTGCCCTGTTGGAATGGTACAACATGCTAGAAGACGACACTGGGAGAAAGAACAGGGGAGAGAGATAGAGAGAGAGAGAGAGAGAGAGAGAGAAAGAGAGATAGGGACAAAGAGACAGAGAGGGAGAGGGAGAGGGAGAAAATGGGATTATAATGAGTCAGCCATCCAGAACCGCAACTGATGCCCTGGCGATGATCTGGAGCATACACTTTACCAACACTGTTTATTCTTTCATTTCCACAGGTTTCCTTTATAAAATCTTAATTCCAATCTCATAATGTGATTTAATGGGGCATTTCTGGATCTGACTGACACGTGCAAATGCTTTCTAAAGGTAAATGTCATTTTTGCATACCTAAATAGTCTCGGACGGATGTTAAAAAGTATCTTTGCAATTGAGCTTGTTCCACTTTAGCACCTTTTACCTTAGCAGAGACCTTTTACCTTCCTTGTTATGAATATATAGTCACAGTTTCAGCATAGATGCTGCTCTTTTCATTATTCTATTATTATAGTAGTACACACCTCATTTTTAAACTGTCATGAAAGAAGAGTTATAGCTTTGTGCTTGCCATAGCAGCATTGCCTGGGGCTGAAAATATTAGGAAAGAAAAATTCAGATTTCCTTTTTTGGATAAAACTAATTTTGGATATGGGGTTCTGCCTGATGTAGAACAGGAATAGCAGGGAAAACTGTAAGATTAATAGTGTTTGTAGTCACTCTGTGGTGCACAAACATGAAGCACTTCATCACCTTGTGTTAGTGCATATGTGTGGGTCAGGGTCATTGTGCAAATGTCCCTACAAGAATAGCGAAATGTGAAATCACATACATTGAAGGGTCAGCAAACTAGGGTTGTGCACCATTCAGAAATGAACTTAAAATATTTTTTTTTATTCTGATTAAATTAATTTTGACTTTGCATTTCGAACAAACTGAAATTAAAAGATTTGTTTGTCTTTTTACATTTTCTTATTATTGAAAATCAATGTTCATCAGTAAACTGTAAATGTTGGCTTGACAAATCCTTGTTTAAAAGCTTTGCAAAAAAAAAGATTATAAAGCCTTAAAGTTTATGGATGTTATGGAAATATTTAAAAACAGAATGACAGAACTATAGATTGGTCGAATTATATAACTAGAACAATGTAACTAATGATAATATGAAACTACTGATAAATGATGGATATAATGATTGATGAAATATTATAGAAATAATGATAGAACAACAGAACTATAGAGAGAATGATAGAACTACAGAAACTACAGAACTATAAATAGAATAACAGAAGTATAGAAAAAAGCACAAGAAAGAGCGATAGAATCATACAAAGAACAACAGATGGATAGAACTATAAATAAACTAAATAATAATATGGACAGAACAAAAGAAACTAATGAAAGAACGATAGAAGTACAGATTGAATGACAGATAAGTTGAAAGAACCATGAAAAGAATGAAAAAAGAGCAACAGAACTACATAAAGAACAACTGAATGATTACTGGTACTGCAGAAAGAACTATAAAAAGAACAATAGAAAGAAGGACATAAAGAGTGATAAAACCATAGAATGAATGACAAAAAAAACTGTAACCGGAACTATAGAAGAACTATAGACAAAATAGAACTATAGAAAGAATGTCAGAAAGTACAATACAGAAAATTACAAACATAATGACAGAGAGCTAGAATGATAGAATTGTAGGAAAAATGATTGATTAAACAATAGATAGATAGAGAGATAGAGAGATAGATAGATAGATAGATAGATAGATAGATAGATAGATAGATAGATAGATAGATAGATAGATAGATAGATAGATAGATTAATCTGTATATGCTCCTGGCACTCTGTACAGTATCGCTGTGCACTGAGCGTCTTCATGTGTCACACAATACCAATAACCCATTTGTCTTCATAACAAAGTGTGTGTTGCGCTTGCTTTTTGAAAGCAGCATGTCTCATCTTTTAGTCTTGTGGCAAGCGGCACCTGTTCCAGAAAGACACATGGCATGAGAGGCGCTGAGTCAGCAAACAGGCCTGACAGAATCATGGTGCTCTGTCTCATCCAAAAAGAAATCCCTTGAGACCACAGCGGCTAGGCAACAACAACAAAAACACAAAGTGGGACACTCATCTCTTTTAGGTTGTGGCAGAGTCATGAGATAATGAAGCTGTTGAGAAATAAAGAGCGTGAAGAGGAGGGAGTCTGAGTGAGTGTGCGAGAGGGAACGAGTGAAAGTAATCACTCCGAAAAAAGAGTGACAGTATGGAAACAACAACGGATGGGGCGATGGTACAGCATCGCCCCTTCAAGGTCAACTCCTCAGGTACATGACGGGAGAAAAATGAGCTAGCGAAAGGACAGCATGGTCCCTGCTCACAATGAGGCCCGTCAGTTCCACTGCTGGCATATTTTGCATTGACAAGTTTCATTTATTAAGTGGAGGGCTTGCGTATGCACCGCACTTGCCGGCAGTCACATTTCGAGCATCCCAATTAACTCCTCTCTAATTGATGTTAGACGTATTAAAGTTAATGAGGTAGCGGTCCATCTGTTGCATGAGGAAGCGGCCAGGGTATTGTCATTGATAGGGCGAGAACAAGCATAATGCAGCAAGGACAGTGGTTTTTGACACCGTGCAACAAGACAAAGAGCTGTTTGGCGAGCGGGATCCATAACGGAGCTCCCAGATTGCCTCACATAAGCTTCAGGATGATCCTTTAGTGCGTCTCTCGTGCATTTTTATGAGTTTCATATATCAGTTATATAAGGGATGTATAACACAATTAATGATTCACAGGGCCTGAACAGTTCAGTATGTCTAATAAATTATAAATCTTACATTTTACTGATGCACACACTGTGTTTTCCTCATGATTAAATTTTAATCAAGGTTGCGGTGGCCACAGTGGTGGAGATGCCACTGTGGACTGTGCAAATCTATAGCACTCACTCGCTTTGCTTTGATGTTGTTTCATCTCCCTGTGGTTTATCAAAGAGAAAGATTTCAGATCAATGCAGTCAGTTTATGTTTCTCTCTATGTGAGGCTGTACTTGCAAGCATATGAATGCATTTGCTAATGGAAAAGAGAAAGTGGGAAACGAGAAAAAGTAAGGTAGAAAGGCTAAAGGTAATGTGAAAGATGGAAATTTGTTCTTTGGATCTTTACCTAACCCACTGGAGACTAGTAATATGCTGGGACAAGAGCCGTCTCGCTTTGTAAAGATCACATAATGTACAAAATGTAAAAAAAAAAAAAAAGTAAAGAAAAAAACTTACAGTTAAAAGTTAAAGTAGCATTACTTTAAGAAAGTGGTACAGCAGAATTTATGATGTAAAAAAAAACTCAGTGTATAGTGTAAGTTAACTAATGACCAGGGGTGCGTTCTCCGAAACTACCTTAACGCTACGTCGTTCTTAAGTTGTACCTTAAGAAGTACCTTATCGTTAATACGTGGTTTCCGAAACCTTCTTAGTTAAGTATACCTTCTGTAAGTCATGCGTTCGTAAGGTTGGTCTGGAGCGCTCTTAGCTATACCTTATCGCTGCTGACGGTTCATACCGCTAGTGGCCACCACTATGCAAAAAGATTTTTTACATCGCAGTTTAATTACACATAGAAAATGTTATATTATATATAATATATATATAATGTATAATGCACTAATTTAATATTATTAATTTAATATTATTACTTTATTTTACTTTAAAATTATACACTAATTTAATATTATTAATTTAATATTATTAATATTATTAATTTAATAATATTATAATAATATTATATTTAATATTTATATTTTAATATTTAATAATATTATAATATATTATAATAATTTAATATTATTATATTTTACTTTACTTTAAAATTACATTTTTACTTTACTTTAAAAAATTATATATTGCTGAGTAAGACCTCAGTGTGGCTTGGCGATCTCTTTTTGCGGACTTTTTTCCCCTACATAGTGAATGTCGGCATGTCTCTCATGTTTGCGCTTTTATTGAGGAAATCATCAAATTACACAAATGAGCGATTTACGCCAATAATGTGATACGGCTGGTGGATAATAAGCATACGTTGTGGAGAACATTAACACACTTATGGCCGTGAGGGTTTGGGATTGTACACTTGCTAAATTATAAACACATACTCATATTTATTTCTGCATGTACTTATTTCAATAAGCCCCGATAAATGCAGTTTGTACTATTTCTAAAACGCTTTTTTATAAAGAACATTGTTTTCTCAATACTTTACCTATACCGCTGTGAAGGAAAGAGCGCACAATCGATCATCGAGGCGTCGATATCAACCTATTCAGCACCTCCACCATGGACAGCAACTGCTAAGGTCGAACTTAAGAAGGTTTACCTTAAGCAACATCCTAAGGTATAGTTCGGAGAACACACGTAGCAAAGGTATACCTGTAGTTAAGGTGTACCTTTTGAGTATTCGTAGCGCGCTAAGAGACAACGTTATCGGAGAACGCACCCCAGGTTTTTCCAATAGCATTCTGTTAAAATTCAAAGAATTTATCAAGTTTAAATATAGGCTTTTTTCCTTCAAATGCCCTCATCTGGCTTTTTTTTTTGATGATGATGATCAATGTAATCTTTTGTGCTTTGTGCTACACAAAGAAAATTTCAAGAAGCAATGTTATTAAAAACTCCAAAGCTACACTTCTAACATTCAAGTCAAAGTGGTACAGTCACACCATGTTCCTTCCTTTTTATAGTGTCAACAGCTTCCAGATGAGCCCACATTAGTGTGTCAGACTGCTGAATTATGTAACCACAGCTTTACATGTCTGCTGAATGAATACCTTGGAATAACAGTGGAATTCCCTAAGCCAAAGTGGGCTGGAACCAAAAATTTGGTAAAAACAATGCTAAGTAGAATAATAAAATGCATCTCTCCATTTAATAATGTATAGAAATAATAGCAAAAAAAAAAAAAAATTGCCTTAAAAGATAAAAGGACATGTTTCCCATATCCATTGTTTTCACTGCAATGCACTCTATGAACACCAACTACTTCCGCTGAAATCTCTTATATACAGTATTACAGTACACTTTCAGAAAAAATATGTGGAGAGAGAACTCAATGGATTCAGTGGCTCGTCATATTTTAAGATTGAGCACTTCCTTCCTTTTTCCTTTTGAATTATAGCCAAACAATTTACAATCATCCAATGCATTAACCTTTAGTGGGCAACAGTAAGCCATCATTCTTAATGCTTTAGAAGACACTTATAATGCGCACCTGATAAAACTAAGAAAGGAGAAACTGAAGGGGAGACACCACAAAAAGAGAGACAGAAGGCTTAAAAAGAGCGAGATTAAGGTAGGAGAAGAGAAAAAGATTACCCAGCATCGGATATGTGACTGGCATATTTAACCCATCTGCATGAAATATGGCCAGGCAGACACCACTCTGCTTCAGTGCTCCTGAGCCCATGCTTAACATTTCCATAGGTGAAAGGGGAGACGTCATTAAGGGGAGCCACGCTCCGGAGATGCTCATCTCCAGCTCTCCCTGAAGCCATTTATTGCATGAGAGCCTCCATATCATGATCAATCCCCTGGAAAGACACGAGAGGATCCATGCCACCACAGAGGCTAGACCTTTTTCATGCATGTCCCAAAATACTTCTCTGTTCTCTTGAAGTCATTTTACTGGAGCTCGCAGGACTATTTGGGACGTTTAGCAGTCAGTTTTGACCATTTACCATTTACTCTTAAGGGAGAGGCCTATTATAGCTGGGACTGTTTTTCTAATATTTTCAATATCAATATTCATTTTTGTGTGAAATATTTCTTACATTTCATACAGTTGACTGCTGATAAAAATGATGCAGGGAGACAACTCACTGCATTTTGTAGGTTATAGAATGCAGTTATATGCCCCTAAAATTCAAGATATTTTCTGATATTTACAGTACATCATATGATATAGTTAAGCAATATCACAGTGCTGTTTTTGTCCCCGAATAGCACGAGTGGAAATGTGATTTTATACAGTTCAATAAATAAGAATTTAATATTGTTATATTTTAGACACAGTATTGTCTCTTTTTGCTCAGTTTTTCCATCGAAAATATTACAAATGACTAAATGACTCAATAGCTGTGTCCCAATTCAAAGGCTCCCTTCAAATGCACCCTTCTTGTTTCGTGAAACAAAGAATACGACAGATGTGCCCTTCGTGTCCTACCCTACTCCAGAATTTGTTGCAAGCAAGTGATGTTTATTGGAAAGAAAGTGCCAGATTACAATTTTAAATGTATTGTTTTCTACTTACTTGAATAATGTAATTTATGTAATGATTCAAATATAAAAATAAAGGAAAATGTATATTAAGCAGTTCAAATGTTCACTGATATCATACTAAGATGCGATTTTGTATAGTTTATACTCTTTTTATTATGTACATAAATAGACCATGGTGAACATATTCAGACAGGCTTTGAACACGGTTTTGTTTTTCGGCAGTTGAATATAACTTTGAAAACAGCTCAGTATAAACGTTACTGCTGCTCATCAACGGCAGCTGTCACAGTGGCTGGCGGCAAGAACAGTTCTCCATAGGCTTCGTTTGTTTGTTTGTTTGTATTTTCGTGGCGAGAAAAATTTAAGGCTCAATTATATCAGATTTTTACAATTTATTTTCATAAAAACCATCACAATCTAACCAAACATGCTTCAGGGATAATGGTTTTTGGTATAGAGAACATGTTGGAGGATCTTCTCCTCCAAAGGCTAAACTGTCCCATTTAACGACGCTAGGTCCAACCTTCGTGTCATTCTAAGGATGCAGCCTTTGAACTGGGACAAAGCTAATGACTTACTCATTTAGACATCTACTGCCACCAATTGGCAGTTTTAGTTTTTTATTTAGAGTAATATTTCATTAAAGGGGACATAACACACGCATTTTCGCCAATCTCATGTTAATCTTGAGTACCTATATAGTAGTAATGCATCCTTCATATCTCAGAAGAGTCTTTAGATTTATCAGATTTATAAAGGAAAGACACCTCTTTATGATTCTCTCTAAAAACAGCAGAGTTCATGGAGGAATGCCGTGGGTGGAGCTAAAGAGTCCCGAGCAATTATGTGCAGTTTTACTCACCACCTTCGATTCCAGCTCATGACCGGGTTTTTTTATCAAGGAAGAGAGCCTTGCTCAGTACAAATGGTCTGCAACGCTCTCCCTCTCGCTCTATTTGCTGTGTGCACATGTTCTTACAAGGAATTCTGCTCTACGTGACGTCATGAAGAGCCATGCTCAAAAAAAACTTTCCGAAACTTATTTGAACCCAGAGTATATTTGGAAATACTCTGTCATACCTCCAAATAATGTTTTTGAAACTTTGGCCATATTTAGCATGAGAATCCAACTCTTTAACAGTGTAAATAACTCTGGATGCATGGAATAGCGTTAGACACCTTCTATAAAATATTTATTAAAAATGTCAATTCTGTCATCATTTACTCACCCTCATGTTGTTTCAAACCTGCATGACTTTCTGTATTTTGTACAGTAGAAGAATGTTGCAATGTTTTGGTTACCACTGACATCCATTGAATGAAAAAAACAACAACTGACATTTCTCAAATTATCTTCTCAGCCAAATTAAGAAACTGAATTGCTTGACATCTTAATTTACATATATAAATTATACTCTATATGTTTATGTAAACTGTTATTCACTAATACTGTTTATCCCCTTTTTGTGTGAATTATTCCTTTTAAAGTTCAACTGTAATTCTATATATTAGGAGGCAACCAGTAGCTAGGCCGAGCTAGCTTCCCTCCCCGAAGGACGAAGCGATGCCCACCACGGACCCTGCATCTCCCGCGCGGACGTGGTTGGCGGGCTGTATCGTACACCGCAACCTGCCCAAGGGGGCGCCGGAAGCGGAGGTAAAAATTAACGGCCGTCCAGTTCAAGCCCTCCTTGACTCCGGCAGCGCGGTCAGCTTGGTGCAATCTCGCATCCTCACGCCACACGGAGAAACCAAGGCTACCTGCCCCATCACCTGCGTGCACGGAGATACCCGCCATGTCCCGACCCGGAGAGTGACGATCTCCGCCTTCCCGGGCGCCTGACCCCTTGAAGTGGGCGTGCTGAAGGATCTGCCCGTCCCCCTCCTTCTTGGCCGAGACTGGCCGGGGTTCGACCGCCTCCTGGCCGCCGCCGTACAGCCCGCCACCATGAAGGGGAGCCGCCCCAAGAGAAGGCCAGCAAGAGGCAAACGTCAGCAGCCGGCTCTACTGGACACGGACAGCGGGAGAGATGGTGAGTCCCAGGTCGTTGAAGCTAACCTCTACCATGATCTGTTCCAACAGGTGAATGGGGGAGGTTAATTTGCCCAAGAACAATGCGAGGATGATCGTCTCAAGCATTGCAACCCATCATTGGGGTGTCCTTCGAGTGCATCGGGATGGACCTCGTAGGGCCGTTGCCTAAGTCTGCCCGCGGCCACGAGCACATCTTGGTGATTGTGGACTACGCCACCCGGTACCCCGAAGCCGTACCCCTCCGTAAGGCTACTGCCAAGACCATCGCCAGCGAGCTCTTCCTGCTCTTCAGCCGGGTGGGCATCCCTGCGGAGATACTGAACGACCCGGGGACCCCCTTCATGTCCCGGCTAATGGCTGACCTGTGCAAACTTCTCCAGGTAAAGCAGCTAAAAACCTCTGTTTACCACCCCCAGACTGACGGCCTTGTGGAACGGTTCAATCAAACCCTCAAGCAAATGCTACGGCAGGTCGTGGCCGAAGACAGACGCGACTGGGACCTCATGCTTCCCTACATGTTGTTCGGCATTCGAGAGGTCCCTCAGGCGTCCACGGGTTTCACCCACTTCGAGCTGCTGTTTGGGCGCCAGCCTCGGGGACTGCTAGATGTCGCCAGGGAAGCATGGGAGCAACAGCCTGCCCCCCCACCGCTCCGTCATTGAACATGTGAAGGCGATGAGGGAAAGAATCGACCGGGTCATGCCATTAGTCCGGGAACACCTCGCCAGGGCACAGCAAGCACAGCAGCGGCACTATGACCGGGCCGCCCAGCCCCGCGAGTTCCAGCCCAGGGACCGGGTAATGGTCCTCATCCCCAACTCTGCCTACAAGTTCTTGGCCAGCTGGCAGGGCCCGTACACCGTTGCTGAAAAAATCGGGCCCGTCACCTACCGAGTCCGCCAGCCGGGGCGGCGGAAACCAGACCAAATCTACCACATCAATCTACTCAAAAGGTGAGTCGGGACCAGGAGACCAGCTAGCGGCCCTCGCCACCAGGGACCCGGTCATAGTGGATATCAACCTGGAGCTGTTGGCGACCCAGAAGACAGAGCTGCAACACCCGGTCGGTCAGTTCCCAGATGTGTTCTCGTCGGCGGACCCACGTGGTCCAACACGAGATCCACACCCCAGCCGGAGTCATCATCCGGCAATGGCCCTACCGTGTCCCAGAGGCTCGTCGGCAGGCTATTGAAGAGGAAATTCAACAAATGCTGAAGTTAGGGGTAATTGAGCCATCGAACAGCCCTTGGTCCAGCCCTATCGTCATGGTCCCCAAGCCCGAGGGCACCCTCTGCTTCTGCAATGACTTCCGCCGCCTGAACGAGGTCTCGACGTTCGACGGCTACCCCATGCCTCGAGTGGATGAGCTTCTCGATCGCCTGGGAAGGGCCCGCTATATCTACACCCTGGACCTCACCAAGGGATACTGGCAGGTCCCCCTATCTGAAGCCGCCAAGTCCAAGACCGCCTTCAGTACCCCTGGTGGGCACTGGCAATACCGGACCCTCCCGTTCGGCCTACACGGGGCCCCGGCCACGTTCCAACGGATGATGGACATCTTACTGCGGCCTCACCAGGCCTACGCCACGGCATACCTGGATGACGTGGTCATCCACTCCAAGCACTGGGAAGACCACCTGGACCGTCTGCGGAGGGTGCTGATGGAGCTACGTAGGGCTGGGCTCACTGCCAATCCCCGGAAGTGCCACCTGGGTTTGATGGAGGCAAAGTACCTGGGGTTTCAAGTCGGACGGGGACTCATCCGACCACAGGAGAAGAAGGTCGAGACGATATGGTCTGCCCCCAGACCCAGCACAAAGACCCAGGTACGAGCGTTTTTGGGGTTGGCAGGATACTACCGCTGTTTTATCCCTAACTTGTCCTCCTTAGCCGCCCCCCTGACAGATCTGACCAGGAAGGGGCAGCCAGAAAAAGTATACTGGACACCGGAAGTGGAGGAGGCATTTAAGAAGGTGAAGCTAGCCCTCACTTCGGAGCCAGTCCTGCGTGCCCCGGACTTCAGCTGCCCCTTCCTGCTGCAAATGGATGCCTCTGACACAGGACTGGTGGCCGTCCTGTCACAGGTTCAAGAAGGTGAGGAACATCCCATCCTATACATCAGCAGGAAGCTGACCCCGGCCGAAAGGAACTACGCCGCCGTCGAAAAGGAAGCTCTGGCCATCAAGTGGGCAGTCCTGGAGCTGCGATATAACCTCCTCGGGCGGAAGTTTACTCTCCTCACAGACCACGCGCCCCTCCAGTGGATGGCTCGCGCCAAGGACACCAACGCCAGGGTAACACGATGGCTCGCGCTCCAGGACTTCCACTTCGAAGTGCTCCATCGGGCCGGAGCAGCCAACTCCAAAGCCGATGGCCTTTCCCGGATCTGGTCAGCTTATGCAGGTCTGTCAGGGGTCACTCCCCACCCACCTCCTTATTCACCCCTGTTAACATCGTATTTTTCCACCAGACCAGGACAACGCTTAGCGGGGGGGAGTGTGACGAGCGTCCCGAGTCCACATCAGCGTCGCCCTGGTAACTCACGAGGAGCACCGGCTCGAGGCTCATCACGGGCTGATCACCCGCAGCTGCCTCTCATCAGCCGGGCCTCATATAAACAGCACGCACACAGGAAAAGGGTGAGAAGCCTCTTCATGAGCTAAACACACTGAATCTTATCTCTCTCTGCCACCAGATAGCAGCCTGTGACCGGAAGACTTGCCACCAGCACTCCACCGACTCACCTGCACCTGGACCCGAGTGAGAGCACCTTTTTGCACGCCGAAAGCACCGTCATCACCCCGCAACCCTTCACTTTTCAATAAAATCCACCCTCCGGGGCTTTACACTTGAGTTTGCTCCTGCCTTTTCCTTCCACCCCGCCACAGTATATAACAAAGGAAATAAGACTGTGCACAACAATGCATCTCTCTCCCTTTCCATAAACTGTGTAGGCTCTCTTCCTTGATCTGATTTATGGACCTAGTCGCCTATGGCATGATGGACCAGCTTGAATTAATATGCATATGCTTATAGCTTCCTGTGATAAATTAATACTAGCGGAGACGATAGAGGTCACAGGGGAGTCTCTGTGTTTAGGCAGAGTCACTACTGCTTCTGTTTGCTGCTCTGCGCATTTCATAATCCCTCACTATGATGAAAAAGAAAGTCTCACACAGGGATTTACAGGCTGTGTTTACAATGTGATTATATGACTGCTGTCAGGGTGGGTTCTCTTGTGGTCTGAATAAAGTAATAGGAATGCCTGATGTGTTTTTTCCCCCATGACTATTCGCATATGGTTTTAAGGCTATTTGTTTTCCCCAGATGGTGAACTTGACAAAGGATTTGTTTTGGAAGACTGGAACTGCAGTGTTTTCGGTGTTAATGATACAATAAATCAGAGTTTTCACTTGCCTTATCTTAGATTTGTCTAATCAAATAAAATGGTCCTGAGATTCTCATACTAAGCCATTATAGTGCCGCTCTTTTGTCGTGGTCACATACTTCCTAATTAGAGCAGAGCTGCTTGTTTTGCAGGTTTGCAGGTCGCATCATTGGCCTGCCTATGACAAGGGTTCCGTCCTGGGAGGAGATCCTTAATGATGGAATGCCCCTTTGGATCATTGGAGCAATGACGAGAAACCAACCTAAGTGCATCACCTAAGTTCCTACCCTGGAGGGAACAGATAATACTTAATCTAGCCAACCTCATTATGGCTGTCCATGTTTTACTGGCTTCACCGATATAGCTGAATTTTCTACAGCTTGCCTTTCTTTTGATAAAAAAGTGACCACCTAATATTAATTTAGATGCTAGAGGAATGTCAAATAATGCTGGCCATGAAGAACTGAAGGGCAATTGGTAGAAATGAGAATGAGCGAAGGTAAGTATATAGTATATAGTTGTGAAAGATGCATGCAGGGCAAATGTGATAATAAAAACAACAACAATAATTATAATAATAACAATAATCATTTTAAGGTTAAAAGTTAAAGGTTGTTCCAGTACTCTGGTTGGATAGCTGTAGTATACAAAATGATCTTCAAAATCATTTGCTGTGGGGATTTTGTTTTTGTTTTCTATGGATAAAACTGGACAAAGAAAGACATTTCATCCACTAAGGGTCCATCGATCATCTTCAAGTATCTAGGATACCACAATGGTGAACCAGTGAAGCTATGAAAGCTGAGAGCCTTTTTACTGCAATACTGCCCTCTACTGCCAGGTATATATGCTTCAGTACAAAAGAACAAAGGAAGCCTCACAGAAAAGGACACAAAGGAAAGTAAGGATTATGTGCAACACCTGATAACTAGTGACCAAAGTCAACCTTTAAGTCATTTATTTTTTATTGGTATCATAAGTACATTTCAAACCATTGCTGTTCATAAGCAAGTGAAACAGTAAATTGTCCATTATGTGTGAGGGAGATTTTGTACCATATACAATTAGTATAACAGCCAATTGAAACCACTAGTTATATGACACACAAGCCACACTGAATCCACACTAGCTATTTAATATGCAAACCACACCCATCTCACCTGTGAACACCTCTCGTACTTTCTTTCCCTCTTATTCTATCTCTTCCCCTCTCTGCCAATTTCTCACTTAACATCTCTCTCAGCTGTTTTCATCTATTAATGCACTTTGGATCAAACCAGGTGAGTTGCTACAAAAGCATAATAACATTTGATTTGAATGGATTTAAGTGGAAAGGAGTCAACATGTACTGTATACATGTGTGTATGTAAAGCGAATTAAAATACCAAATGCAGCTCTGATTTATGTGTATTGTTTTGTTGCAGATTAAAAATGGGCTGCTTCACATTTGTTAAAGTTGTGATGGTTGTGTTCAACTTGCTTATCTGTGTAAGTCAGCTTTTTTCCCTTATTAAATGTATGCATTTGAGTTCAGGGAGACGGGTGTTTAGAAGAATAATAGCATTTCTTTATTTATTGACTGAAACTTTTATGTGGGGTGTAAAGAATGAAATAGATTCAGCCTGCCTCTGAATGAGGAACAGATCATTTATCCTCTCCTCTTTACGGCAAATGCACACAATGCACACATAAATACAAACCGATAACACAAATCCGTTAGAAAATGCTTCACTGCTCCATGGTGAAGTCTTGATAATCACAGTCAAAGTGTGAATGTGAGTAAGCCAGTCCCACTTACTCACATGCAACAATTTTCATCTCATTATTGTTCACAACCACTTTGTTTGTTTGAGAGCTAAAGACTGAAAGTGCCTGAAATGATGGGTAGGCTGGGTTGCATGGTGGGACAGGAGATTTTTAAGGCTTTAGATACAGGAACAAAGGAGAGCGTACATAATAGTGTACAATATTTCATTCAAAGCATTGCTATAGTAGTATACTATTAATTTCTATTTGGTGAACGGTTTCTATTTATCTGAACTACAACTGACCTATCAGTCTTAATACTTGTCAAGGATGGTAGAGAATAAAACTGGCATCACACAGAATACAAGGTCAAGGTTTTCAGTAAAAATGTAATTAGAAGGGGAAAAAAAAGAGAAATCTGTAACCAAGTGCTTTTTGTTCTTTTTGTCAAAATCTCAACATAAACGAATCAGTCTGTCAATCGGTCTTAAGTCTGACAATGATTCGAGTGCAATAGTGGGTCAACAAAAGATCAACTAATTCGATTTTTTATGTTTACTGCAAGTGTTCTTCAGATATTAGAAACTTGCTTTGTTTTAAATATGTCTGCTGATTATGGAGTGTATTTAAACCACAGGCAATAACTATAACATAAATAATTTTTAGCTTCTGGCTATGACTCCATCATTGCCGAGGATATCAAACATCTTCAATATGTTGATCTTATTTTAGAACACATGTTGGCCTCCTTACTTGTGTTCAGAATGGTCCAACCAGTCTGGTAGTGTGTGACCCTCAATCATTTAGTTCATGAAGCCCAGATTTTCCTCTATAACCATTTACAAAGTCAGCAAGTATAATGCATGGCGATCAGATTCAGAAAGTCACATAGTGTATTCAAGCCTTAATATAAAATATTGACAGCCAATCAAAATCCACCACACTTTAAAAAGATCTGCAGAATTGAAGAAGCTAATATAGTTATTGCTATCTTTATAATTATAATTTAGTGTGAATTGGCCTTTACTGTCACCTTTGTTGAAGGTGTTCAAGTATTAACGTACATACATGTATATTTGCTTAAGTTGCATCTCAAATCTGTTCCTGAGATGAAAAACCCACTTTTGTGAATAGAAAATGAGGCTGCACATCAATGTATTCAATATATTTTACATATTCCGACTTATATTCAACAAGACAGCCCTTAACATGCTTTTTTTCTGTTTAGATCTCCCTTCACAGTTGTCTCCTAGACTACATGTGTAATACCATGGAAATTCAAATGATTTTCCTACTCTTCCCAAGTCTAATCAGTTTCATTCCACTCCCATACAGTGTGCCATTTCATTTCCTTAGTTTACCTGATTATTCATGTAATCTCTTCAGATGCATCTTTCTTTGACACAGCATTTCCAACATTATGCCACGCATGGTGGCATTTCATCAAAGCATTATTTGTTTTAAAAAAAAAAAAAGAAGAAGGAAAAAAAGTAATAACTATGACGGGAAGGGAGCAAATTTTCAAGAATAAAGGTTGAAGGTAATATGCCCGTCAAATTCTATTTGCTTAGAGACGTGTCTATTATCAAAAGCTGGCAGTTAAACTGCTAAAACATTCAGAGAATTCCCAAAGCTCCATGAGTGCAAATGGGAAATGATAAAATGAAAATTATTCTCACATGGAAAAAATTAACGTTGACGGGGAAGCAGTATTGAGCGTTTCATGGTCAGCTGTCAGCCAGCTGAGCTGGATGTGAGTTGCCTTGACAGCTGGGATTGTGTCTGACAGAACATATCAGGTTTCAGAGATGGTTATGGCCGGTGCTGTGAATTAACATGCTGATGCCAACCCATTCATTAACCTAAACCACCACCAAATGTGTTCTGGGTCTTAGACAATTTGATATTCGACTGGATGCATATCATTCTCCTTGGAGATATCGCATGAAATAGGCTGAACCTTTGAATAAACCTCTTCTACATCCCACAGTTAAATAATCCAGCCATGGTGTTGCACTTGGATCTTGATACATCAGAAGACACATAATGACAACAGCATTGCGTTTCCATCATTACCCTGGGACATCCATGCCATTACCAGACCTGAGTATGTGTCAGACCTCTTGTCTGCAAAGCATCCTGGAAATGAGCAGCTGAGCACCTAATCCTGCAGGCTTGTGGCCATTAAAGGCACCCTTTAGTTTTTTATTGAGCTATTGCCATTGTTGAATGACCTACCTTTATGGAAGAACACACGTAGCGATACACTGGCAAAAATGAGAAATCCATGCAGCGCCTCTTATAGTACAGCATAATGGTGAGAATAAAAAGTCATGGGAAAATGCAAAAGATAAAGAAGCCAAATCCACATGACTACAACTGATACATGCCTGTGGTCATAATGCTTTCATATGAACTGGAGCTTACAGCAAAGTAACTTGAGCATGAGGTATGATGTTGGTGTTTCATGAACTAAACTATGAGTGATAATCTGTGTTTAGCACTATGTCACACAGTATCAGACTACAGTCTGTTTTTTCTGAAAGATCAAGATTTGTATAGTAAAAGAGCCGGTCACATTACTGACCTTGATGTAGGTGACAAACCTTTCTTCTAAGATATTTGCTTAATTCATTTACTTAAAGGACTTTGAGGACTGGACATTGTGATTAACAACAGCAAAAACTCACTTATCCAGAATATTTCCTACATTCCTTTTCGCAAACTCTCTCTTTGTTGTTTCATTCAAACGCAACAAACGCCAACTTTGTGTGCATTGATAGTGACACTGGAACAAGTTGCGGTCACATTTACTATTTTTTGGCAAATAGTACAGTATAGACAGTAGTTTGTCATGGATTGCATCAGTTAGCTTCAAGAATATCAGTTATTTGGGGAATATTTGGCCATGTCTGATTATTGGGGAGGGGTACTTGATCACCTCATTGTGATGGTCTCATCTCTGATGACAGGGTGACTGCATACATTATCATATTTATATCTAAGCATTAGCCTATCACTATTAAAATGCAATTATGTAAGTGGAAGTAAAAAGTGGAAAATGTTTTCGACAGCTCACAGGCATGTGTTTGGTGGCTGCAGGGATATGGATGACAGTAGACGGAGATTCCTTTATGAAAGTTTTGCCACCTTTCACTGATGATTTCCAGAGTCATGTCAGTGTAGGAATCTTCAGCATCACTATTGGAGCAGTTATGACTCTGCTTGGACTGCTGGGGTGCTGTGGAGCTCAGAAAGAGAGCAAAAGCCTTCTCATAATGGTAAATCTCATTCATTATATTACCTAATGTCAAGTGTCATTAAAGTTTTACGTTCAGGTTTTGTTAATATGTTTACTCGCTTTGTCTTTCTCTGTGCTATCAGTTGTTCTCCATCATTCTGATCATTTGCATCGCTGAGACGGCAGCCGCAATAGTAGCCCTGGTCTACTCCTCTTACGTGAGTCTCGCTCAAAACCACTGACCTCTCTGCCAGTCCTCTCCTTCCCCCCCACACACTCTTTTTCTCTCTTTTCAATTTAGCTGCATGTAAATTTCTCATCATACTCTGGCCATCATTAAATTATGGGGTTTGAAATGGCTCCAGCACATTCAGCCACTTAATAACTCCCAGATTGCCTCAGGCACAATGCCAGCACTCTCACTTTGAGCAATTTATCGCACTACAATATTGACGTTTAGACATTTTATATTCAAAACAGGCGATTTACATACAGAGCTTCACCCATTTAGTCAAATGTATAATAATTACAACAACTTTAAATGAGTTATGGAGGGTATGTTGACAGAATAATACCCTTTAATTAAAAACACTAAGGCCTTTTAAGGCAAATTAAGAAAATAATAATTCCATTTAACAGAGAGAAATCTCATTTAATGCATATGAATAGATAAACGTAGACAGGAAAAAGAATATGATACTATATACAACGGGGTTGAAAACCTATGACTACATTGAAAATCTTGTATTCAAATCATGAAAAACCGAAGCTTCTACTTTCTATTTGTGGTGTTTGGTAATTGTGGTTCTACTCTGTTGACATTTAAAATGGTCTAAGATATTTATGCAAGCATAGAATCGGTCTGTTCATGAAACATCATTTATACAGGCTAGCTATCTGGATGAAACACGGTACTTTATCAACAAGCCAGAACGGTTAATGCTACTGGGGAGTCACCAGAAAGGAAAAGTGCAGGACATTCCAGTGAATTATAGATCACCTAAATCGTTCAGAGGAACATTAAGCATGCAAATACCCATTTAATGTTCTGTTTGTCACCATCACAATTTTATCCATTCATTTATTTATTTTTCCTGACAGAAGAAATTGGTGTTTTAATAATTCATGTGCAAGTCTATGAGCAGCTGCCCCGTTGTATTTTTGATAAGAAATCAAAAGGCTTCACAAAGTCATAACAATCACACAATATGAATTTGAGTAGCATTATATGTTTACATTAAGATGTAAAATTGTAACAGAATAAGCCAAATCGTTATGGAGATTGCGTTTTTATCATGTTCAAATGTTCAATGGGCAATACAATTTTTACTCTTTAAATTAAAGTTTGCTGTTATGATAAGTCATACTTTCAGTTGATTTTATAAATGGCATTCTGTGTTATACACACTGGTCTCAGATCAGCAATTAGCGATCGCTTCATTGCCTTACAGTGCTTTGTCCTGTCTAGATTGTGAGGGAATTCCTCCAGACATTGATGGATTAGCTTGCGTGTAATAGCTCTACTGATCTGTGTAGCTTCCACTGCTTCATAGGTGGGAGGGGGAGCAATATTAATTGTGTTTTGTCTGCACATCCCCATAGGCATGCTGTGCTGAAGACCACTCTTGCTGACCCCACCTTTCCCAGCAAACACTCACACACATATAGGTTTATTAATCTAATTCCAACTAAGGGAGAAAGTAAGAAGAGAGAGAGAAAGATAAAGGAAATGCAAGCATGCATCACAAAGGAGATTTTACTTTACAAAGCATATGCAACCACAGTGCATTCACATACACTGTTTTTCCATATATCATGCATTCATTTCTAAACATATTAAATAATATAAACAATAGGCTCAGAACATGCAAACTGATTTTATTTAACACCCCACCAGAGTTTGATTCATAAATTTGTACTTTAATGAAAAAGTCTGTCTTTCACATTTACCAGTAATTTAAAATGTAAAAAGACAGACTTCTTCACAGTTTACTGATAAACAATAATGATGTTAAATTGTTTTCATGGTGTTAAGAAGGGTAAGGCTTTAAAGTTAGGCCCCATTAGTTATGCTTTACAATGTGTTCAAATTAAATGATTAACATTAAATTACAACAATCAATAATTTTTACAGTATTTATTCATCTTCGTTTAAGTAGTCTAGTTAATATTAGCTCAGGTCCATTAAAAAACTTTTCATAATGTTGACTTTTTATTTTAATAATGTAGTTATGGTTGAAATAACATCAGCAAAGATTAGTAAATTCTTTATAAATATGGTTCATTCTTCGTTCATAACTCATTTTAGTTACTAATGCTAACAAATAAAAACTTATTGTGAAGAGTTACCAGAAAATTAAATTAAATCCTGTGAACGCATCTTTGACAGCCATAACATTCATACATTTAAAATGTTTTTCTAATTAATTGACAAATGAATTCAAATCTTTGATAGCCACAAGTATCAATATATTAAAGAAATAACTACGATTGACTAGTAAGAACTGCGTTTGCTGAGAAATTACTTTCCTAAATTGCCTAGCCTTTGTTTAATTTAGCTACAGTATGATAAATGTCATTGCTAGCAGCCCTGATGGAGACACAATGGTGAAAGCAGTTTGCTTTAAAAAGTTTATGTTTGTGGAAGATTTTTATCTGCTAGTTTCCATTCCTTTCGGACTTTTCATGTGTCCCTGTTTATCTGTGATTTTAAAAGACTAAGATCATTCTAAGAGCATGGGCCACATCTGGACTGAAGGAGCAGTATGGGAAAGATAAAATCCTCACAGACTTGTGGAACTCAACCATGACAACAGTAAGCCACGGCCAACCGAATACATACATACATGAGTATTGATCTGCGCCTCAGGCTTTTTTTGTACAGGTCAAATAAAATTAATCCATCATGTCAAATTTCCTGGCTAAAAGAGCCCTTAAACAAGTATGGGGTGGTTGACAGTAAATGTGAAAATTAACTTACTAAACAGACTGCCAAGACTTTGACAGGCTAATGAAAATCCTTCAAGAGCTTTACAGATCAATACACATACTGTGCATCATGGAAACATGTGTAGATGTGTTAGCTGTACAAAGCAATATTTGTGAAAATACTATATGCAACTGACTGTTCTTGCTTTTCATCATGCAATAGTTGCAGTGCTGTGGGTTCAGTAATTACACAGACTTCTCTGAATCCTACTACTATAAGCAGAATGGGGCCCTTTACCCTCCTACCTGTTGTGCAGGTTCTGAGCTCTTCCCTTGCGACGACCACAACGCAGATTTCAGTGGTGTGGTGGTGAGAAATATGCAGAACCTTCATAGTTCAAATAATCAAATAATTCCACTGCAAAAGCTAGCAAGAGTTTGGACATGTTTAAAGTTGCGAGTAGGTACTGTACAGTATTACCAGAGGTGTGGCAACTTGCTGGTTTTTAGCAAACAATCATTATATTCTTTAAGTCACAGCTGGTGTGTGAAGAAAAAAATCTTGCAGGCTGAGTATGAATTGAGTATGTGGGATTTACTACTTGGTAACCAGTGTTGGGAAGGTTACTTTGGAAATGTAATAGGTTACAGATTACAAGTTACCCTGTTTAAAATGTAAGAGTAGTGTAACTTTTTCAATTACTTTATTAAAGTAATGTAACTAATTACTTTTAAATACTTTTTGATTACTTTTCTAAATTTGTGAAAATTAAAGAATAATAAATAAAAGCATATACATCAACTTAAATACAGTTATCTAATAAGCATGTGACGTATTCTGTGTAATAAACTCCTGAAACATTGGTGTTTTTTTGAAACCGCTGTCTCTGTATATGATGATAGTTTTCTCAAAATAAGTAAAATGCACATGAAGTGACACAGAGCAGTTCTAGAAATTATGTTTATGTGCTCATGTACTCCTATATTGAGGCGGCAGAGGTTGAAAACACTGCAGCTTCAGTAGGCTTATGTGTAGTAAATGAAATCATGTCTTTGCCATTAATTTACAGAAGGGGCGGACTGGGAAAAAAATTCCGACTGGAAAATTCAAACTCATACAAACAAATTCATGGACAAAACTATTTTTTGTATGGACCTGACATAAAAAAGGTTTAAATTTTTAATTTGGGGACATGCAAAATAATTAAAAGTTCTCTCCTGAACTGCACCTTCACTTCCATTTTTCTCTTCAGTCTCTTTATTATGCCCTATTATCCATCTCTCTCTTGACTTTAATACTCAAAATTAAACAAAACTATACTTTACAATACAATACTCTACAATACTACAATATCTTTATAGAAAAATCCTAATACTGTACACGAGTCATGTTTTTCCCTTACAAAAAATTACCATGCTTTTATTAGCCTATATAAAAGTAAAATAACCTTTTTTTTTTTTTTTTTGCAAATGGATTTGTATTCATTTTTAAATAAATACATTTGTAAAACAATTTTACATTTTTGGTTATCACAGTTAAACAATAGTAACCATTTTCTCTGGATTTATAGTTAAATATTAAAATGTAAATTTTCGTAAGGGTTGTAAAAAAATCGGAATTTTATTTCAGCTAAATTACTACTGTATCATTAAAACAGATAATAATGATGTCCTTTATATAGTATTTTGAGTGATGACTGATGAGCAACGTGCTGCTGCTTGATAAATAAAAAACAAAGACAAAAAAGCATCTTTACAGATGAAACTTACCTGTAACCCTGAACAGTAGTTCTGCTTCTCTGCTCCAGCAGTCCACTCTATTCTATTCTATTCTATTCTATTCTATTCTATTCTATTCTATTCTCTCTCTCTCTCTCTCTCTCTCTCTCTCTCTCGCATTGATTACTCTGATCCAAACCGTTTGGCGGAGGCGCGGAGAGCGCGCGAGTCATGACTAACAATTCATGATTTATTAGAGATTTAATTATCAAATGGCGGATTCGCAAATGATCGCTTTAGTACATTCGGCAGGCAATTATACAATAATGATATTAAATAGTGGGGCAAAATCGGCTGCCAGGCCACCGGGAATTGTCCCGGTTCTCCCGGTGTCCAGTCCGCGCCTGATTTCCACAGACACGCAGAATGTGCAAGTCATATTTTGCATTTTTGGGGCTTTATATTTACAGACACTAGTCGATGTCATGTTTTGATTCAAGTGTACTGACCTACTTTTGATTTAGTCATCCAAAATCTGGCATATTCCGTCCGCGTTAGGCATTTCGTTTTTATGACTGGATTCTACGAACCAGACTGTATTTCCGCATCCCAGAAATTATTAGGGCGGTATGTCTCAGAATAGTCAGTGCAATTTGGGAAAGAAATCAGTTAAATCTGTATGTTCCACAGTCCACTCCACTCTCTCTCTCTCTCTCTCTCTCTCTCTCGCATTGATGACTCTGATCCAAACCGTTTGGCGTAGGCGCGGATTCACTAACCGATTCATGATTTATTAGAGATTTAATTATCGAATGGCGGATTCGGAAATAATCGCTTTATTACATTCGGCATGCAATTATACGCGTAAGGCTGAATTCCGTTTTTATTACTCGATTCTACAAAGCCAACTGTGTTTTCCGCACCTCGGAGATTAATGTCTTAATAATGCCGAATGTCTTAGTGCAATTTGGGAAAGAAATAAACTGGATGAGGATGTGTGTAAATATTCAAATGTAATCCCCTTTGTAATCGTAAAAAATTTCATAAGTAACTGTAATTTAATTACTCATTTTTTCTTAGTAACTGTAACTAATTACAGTTACAATAATTTTGTAATTAAATTACGTAACGCCGTTATATGTAACTAGTTACTCCCCAACACTGTTGGTAACACATGCTTTTCTCCATGTAGAAAACACAAAATGCTAAAAATTTTACTATTTTGCGAAATTAAGAATTACCTATCATTTAGCCTACTACTGAAACTGTTCTATGCTCCTGCATGTTGAAAGGTTGTAGGTCATCCCATCTCTAAAATAATCTCTGGTTCCCAGTTAAAATTATGAAGTCGACATCTCATATTTATGATAATTCTGATAGCAGCACAAATTCTCGGCACAACTATTAATTTTGCAATATTGTCACTGTTTATTCCTGTGCTCTGAACTGGCACTTCTAATATTTCAGATGTTACTTTAAGGGCACATAAGAGCTGAATTTGGAACTGTGTACTAGCATACTACTTTTAATATGTTATAGAAATAAATGGTAGAAATAGTAACAGTAGTATACGATCCAAATTCTGGCAATCATTATGGAGTCGCACGAAAATGATGTCTTGACAGCTCTGATTGGCTGAAGGAACCATAAACAACTATGACTTACCATTTTTTCAGCCTTACTAGGCGAATGATACGTCACCTTATTAATATTTATGAGCCATGCTGACAAGGTATATAAATATGACCCCCCTGCCACTTTTCAGATCACTCCTGCACCCCTGTGTATTACAGAGATGTGGTTATATGATTTAGGCCCTTTCATCTTATATTGGTTTCTCTTCCCAGGGCTGTTTTAAACAAATTGTTAAGATCATCCAGAGGAATGTCAACATTGGAGGAATTGCTGCTGGAGTCACTGCCATTGAGGTAATGCCATTGAGGCATCGATCATGCTGTTCAAATAACAAATGGATTGGTAGAAGTGTACTGGGTTTATGATGGAAGTTGACTGTAGCCTTTCTCATGATTGGTTAAGGCTGGTTTGGTGTACAGAACAATTTACCTCTTTGCATGTCTAGCACAAGCTGTAGTTATTGTTATTATCTTCATTGTTTCCAAATGCATTTAAATGTATGCCTGTTAAGCACTTCAATCATATACCACAGACAAATTATTTGCCACCACCTATAAATGACAATGTGTGTATATATATATATAGTTTTTTTTTTTTTTTTTTCTAGGTGGCAACGATGGGGATGTCTATGTACCTCTATTGCAACCTGGGCAAAAAATCCACCTGAAAGTTTCATCTAAGTAGTTTTATGTATATGCATCTTTTCTTTACACTACAAACTAGCACATATAGCACTATATTAGTTAATACTTTAACTGTAGATAATATTGTAGATATTATGCCATTATTTATTGTAGGATTTCAGTTGTATCATGTTAACGAGGTGGAAGTGGATGATAAAATCGTAGTTTAGCTGGTTTTGAAATCGGAAGTTACATAAACAATTTTCTTCTGAGTATGTAATGAAATTCACTTCATGAAATAAAAATGTTGCTGTATGCCCTTCTACTTGAGAAAGTAATTTTATAACCAGAGTTCATTTGCATAGAGAAGTCATAATTGTTTTGCACTGAAACTCTTCATGTCACACAGGCTGTTCTTATACATGAAAAATTGGTTAAGGGTGAGATAGGAAAGTGTTAGTGGAGAATGTGTTATAAATAATGCATTTTTGCACCAAACAAAACTATCCCTAACCCACTGAAGATACATCTATTTAAGATACTGACTGAGGAGGATAACTTGTTCTTTTTGTACAGTTGATACTATATATAAAAATAAATACAATTCTAAGTTAAGGAAATAGTCATTTTGAAAGGAGCATTGACTCCGTAAATTTCCTGAAGGAAATTTTTAATCATACTTTAATCACTGATGTATTTAAATAATCTGATTCTAATTTAAATTGCTATAAAGAAGTAAAAAATAAAGATATAAACTGAATTAATATTCCTCACCCCTCCCCTGTTTGACAATAACTACTTGTTTTTATTGGTGAACATACAGCCGTTTTACGGAAACATTAAATTTATAATTATTAGATATCATTCCAATATAATCTTAAATAAATAAACTAAACTTTATATATATATATATATATATATATATATATTTATTTTACTGCAGCCCCCTTCATTTCTGGAGAGGAAGTCAGCCACAGCCATCTGAACACCCGGCCTGTGGATCACCTTGAACTTAAAAGGCTGTAGAGTCAGATACCAACGAGTGATCTGCGCGTTGGTATCCTTCATGCGGTGGAGCCTCTGCAGCGGAGCGTGGTCCGAACAGAGGGTGAATTCCCGTCCCAGGAGATAATAGCGGAGGGTGAGGACGGCCCATCTGATAGCAAGGCACTCTTTTTCTATGGTGCTGTACTTAGCCTCTCTCTTCGAGAGCTTTCAGCTAATGTACAGCACCGGCCATTCCTCCCCCTCTATCTCCTGTGACAGGACTGCACCCAGCCCCCTGTCTGACGCGTCTGTCTGCAACAGAAAAGGGAGAGAAAAATCAGGAGAGTGTAATAACGGCCCACCACACAGGGCAGCCTTTACCCGGGTAAAGGCCTGCTGACACGGCTCCGTTCACTGGACCGTATCTGGCACCTCCTTTTTAGTAAGGTCAGTCAAAGGACTGGTGAGGTCCGAATAATTAGGAATAAACCGTCTATAATATCCCGCCAGTCCCAAGAACTGCCTTACCTCCTTTTTGGTCTTGGGACATGGGCCGGTCGCAATGGCGGCTGTCTTGTCAATTTGGGGACGCACCTGTCCATGCCCCAAGTGGAAGCCCAGATACTTTACTTCCACACGCCCAATCGCACACTTCTTTGGGTTGGCCATGAGTCCAGCCCCTCTCAGCAATCTCAGGACAGCCCTCAGATGCTACATATGCCGCTGCCAATCATTACTAAATATAATGATATCATCTAGGTAGGCAGCCGCATATGCAGCATGGGTCCGCAGAACCTTATCCATGAGGCGCTGAAAGGTGGCCGGTGCTCCGAACAACCCAAATGGAAGGGTAACAAATTGGTGTAATTCAAACGGCGTCGTGAAAGCTGTCTTTTCTTTGGATAATGGAGACAACGGGATCTGCCAATAACCCTTCCTGAAGTCCAATGTCGAATAAAAACGAGCCTGTCCGTTTTTGGAACTAAAACTATCGGGCTCGCCCAGTTACTATTGGATTCTTCTATTACCCCCATATCGAGCATTGCGCCTAATTCAGCCTGAACTACCTTTTTCTTGTGCTCAGGTAAGCAATATGGCCGGCTGCGAACTACCACGCCCGGCTCTGTCTCGATATGGTGCTGAATGAGGTTTGGATGGCCCGGTAGGGGCGAGAACACGTCCGCAAACTCCACATGTAATTTCGTTAGATCAGTGAGTTGGGACGGCGAGAGGTGATCTCCTCCTGGGGCCAGCTCGAGGGATTGTGGTTTGACATTCACCTCTGGCCTGAGATCATCCTCTCCGCCAATCACCGTTGCCAACATCACTGATTCCGCCTCGTTCCATTTTTTGAGGAGGTTGAGGTGGTAGATCTGACGTGCCCCGTTCCTATCGGACCGTATTACCTCATAATCGAGATCTCCGTCTTGACGTGCGACCTCAAACTGTCCCTGCCACTTAGCCATTAATTTAGAGCTTGATGTTGGGAGTAATACAAGTACTTTCTCTAGTTCCCCTGTTATACAGCTGGCTCTGGCAGTCCTGGGCTTGTAACAAATTCTCCATTGATAGCCGACCCAAAGTGTGGAGTTTTGTTCTCAAGTCCAGCACATACTGAATTTTGTTTTTGCCCTGAGATGGCCCCTCCTCCCAAGTTTCTCTCAGAACATCCAGCACCCCTCGAGGCTGGCGTCCGTAGAGAAGCTCAAAGGGGGAAAACCCCGTGGAGGCTTGTGGAACCTCTCGCACAGCGAATAACAAGGGCTCTAGCCACTTATCCCAATTCTTAGCGTCTTCTTGAACGAATTTCCGGATCATGGATGTAAGTGTGCAATTAAATCGTTCAACCAGGCCGTCGGTCTGTGGGTGATAGACGCTAGTACGAATCGATTTAATGCCAAATAATCCGTACAGTTCGCGTAGGATACGTGACATAAACGCCGTGCCTTGATCGGTGAGGATCTCTTTCGGAACCTCCACCCGGGAGATTAGACGAAACAGGGCGTCCGCAAAACTCTTAGTGGAAATGTTGCGGAGGGCCACTGCTTCAGGATATCGTGTTGCATAGTCAACTATGACTAATGCAAAGCGATGTCCCAGTGCAGATCGCTCTAATGGCCCGATGAGGTCCATACCAATTCTCTCGAAGGGGACCTGCATTAAGGGAAGGGGGCGCAAAGGCGCTTTTGCGGCGGCCGATGGATTCACCAACTGACATTCCAGACAAGACGCGCACCACCTGCGCACGTTGTCATGAATGCCCAGCCAAAAGAAACGGGTCATGAGGCGATTCAGTGTTGCTGCCTGTCCCAAATGACCCGCCATAGGATTAGAATGAGCCGCATGGAAAAGCATTTCCCTGCGGCTCTTCGGAATCAACAGCTGGGTTGTATTTACTTTTGTCCGAGCGTCTTGGGTCACTCGATACAACCGATCTCCTAAAATGGCAAAATACGGATAGGTGAGCGGGTGGCAGGTTGGAGAGGCTGGCCATCGATGGAGCAGACCTGTTGAAAAGCATGTTTTAATGTCTCGTCCTGAGACTGCTCCAGGGGGATGTCATCACGCAGGGGCCGACCGGATTCCCCCAGGTCCAGTGAACAGAACCGCTGGCGATGTTGCTCTGGGGACCGGCCAACCCGCTGAATGATGGCCCTCTTCAGGTCATGGAAGACCAGGAGGTTCGCCACCGGTAGCTGTTGGGCGGCCACCTGGGACTCGCCCGAGAGCAGGGGGATCAGGCGTACTGGCCATTGGTTGCGGGGCCAGCCGAACGCTTCTGCTGACTTCTCAAAAAGTTCCAGGAACACTTCCGGGTCGTCCTGCGGTCCCATTTTGTGGAGGAGTAGATGAATGGGAACCGCGGGCGGTCCCGTGGCCTCGGCGCGAACCTCCCGGTCTATCCAGCTCCGGAACCTCTCGTGGTCCTCCTGCTGGGTTTGTAGGATGGCGTGGAACCGTCGCTCCTAATCAGTTCTCAAGTCCAGCAGGGCCTGATGTTGCTCTTGGTGCCGGGCCGCGAGGGATGAGATGACTTCCGCAAATGGCGTGGAGGACGAGCTCTGCATGGCGGCGGCACTCCTTCTTCCTTTCCCGGGTTTCGGCACCAGTGTAGTGAGTTCGTAGGAGGAAAGGAAGAGGACAAGGGGTCGGATGGACTGCTGACAATGTTTTTAATAAAATAAATAAAGTAATTGTTACAAACACCAATGGTGACTTTTATTCTGACACTCGCAGACTTTTATCGGCAAACACTTCTGGTTAACTCCTTCCGATGGTCAGCAGTCCGTCTCTCTCTCGACTGCTTTTGTCTCTCCTGGCGTTTTATACTCTCTCCACACCAATTACTGAAACAAGAGACAGGTGTTGATCGTTTAACAGGCAACGCCCCTGACACCCCCGAAGAAGAAAAAAACACCAACTTATATGTTTATGTTAGGCTACTCAGTCAGGCGCTGGCTCACTCAGTACGCGCTGAAGGCTCGTTGCAAAATGGCCAATGCGTTTAACAGACCAGAAATAGAAGATCCTCCAATAACCAACAGGTCTGGTGTTTGGGTGCACTTTGGATTCCCTGTAAGCTATAATGGTGATGGCAAGAGAGTGGTGGATAAAAAAAACAACGATATGTCACATCTAGGGTACACCAGCGGGAATACAAAAAAAAAAAAAAAACACCAGCGGGGATACTTGAAACATGTCAAGTCATTTACGCCGACATCACCTTAGTGTGTCAGTATCTGGGAAAAGACGAAAAAAAGGCGAAAAATACACGCAACAAACTATCCCCGCAGCATTTAGACAGACATTTCCAACGGATTCAAACAGGGCAAAAGACATCACCACGGCGATTGGTAGGCTACATTTACATTATAGCCGCGGATATGAGACCTTACTATTTACCATTCATCATCACCATTATAGCTTACAGGGAATCCAAAGTGCACCCAAACACCAGACCTGTTGGTTATTGGAGGATCTTCTATTTCTGGTCTGTTAAACGCATTAGCAATTTTGCAACGAGCCTTCAGCGCATACTGAGTGAGCGAGCGCCTTACTCTGTAGTGGAAAATGTAGGTTTTAAGAACATGCTTAATGTAATTGAGCCCCGTTACAATATTCCTTCACGAGCCCATTTCAGACAGACCGTAATTCCTGCTTTGTTCCAAAAGACATAAGCCCTATAGAGAACCAATTGAGTAAAAACACACTCAATATAAAGAGTTATAGAGTTCCATATAAAAAGTTACATCTTTGTATTTGTTCATAACTACTACAATAATATAACATTTTCATTTTTTTTTATAAGGAGCTGTTTTTGTTTTATACAGTATGCTGCTAAGAAAACACCATAGAAGATGGGTAAAGAATAGCTCCATCATTGTTCAATGTAAAAAAAAAAAAAACCATACTTTGTTAGTTTTAATAAATAAAACATTTTTTAAAAATCAAGGAAATTACCTGCCAATTTTTTCTTTTTGCTGTATCTAAAACGTACCGAACCGTACCGAACCAAACCGTGACACCAGTGTATCGTATCGAACCAAACAGTGAATTTTGTGAACCGTTACACCCCTAATATATATGTATATATGTATATATATCTGTCACATTCGGGAACACAGGAGACGTGAGATCCAAGTGCAGTGTGAGATTTATTGGGCAATCCAAAATCAGAGTCAAAACAAGCCGGGGTCGTAACCAAACATCAATCCAAAACAGAAACAAACAAACAAACAGGATCAGGAACAGGAACTCGAAAACTAGGAACGCGAGGAAACCAGGTGATGGAAAGTAAGGACTCCATGAAAACAAATGGAAACAGACCGGATATATATAGGCAGGGTAATGACTATCAAGTGAAGACACCTGAGTGCAATTAACAGGAGTGGAATTACTGTGATGAAGGGACAAGGCTTTGTGGGAATTGTAGTGCCTACGGTGAGCCTATGGGGAAGTGAGACCACTAGTGGACACCCAGGGAAACAGAGACCAGACAGCGTGACAATATGTATATATATATATGTATGTATATGTTTGTATGTGTGTGTGTATATATATATATTTATATATATATATACATATATATATATATGTTTATATATATACATATATATATATATGTGTGTGTGTGTATATATGTATATATGTGTATATATATGTCAAAAAAGTACAAGATTAGGCTAATTCAATATATGTGATATCAAATAAGGGTAAGCACAAATGTAATCTAAATGTAATCCAAAAGTAATCAGATTACGTTACCAAAAATGTGTAATCTAAGAGATTATATTACTGACTACAAATTTTGTCATGTAATCTGTATAATTGATTGCAATTCAAAAGTAATCTACCCAGCTCTGTTATATATAAATTAATACTTACAAAATACTAACACTAATGTACCTTGCTGTTAGTGTTTGCTAGTAACACTGAATAAAACAAAATCACATTTTATGATTTTAAAGCATATTTACTTATATTTAAGTAAATTTAGAAAACAGCTACATTACAAAAACCAGTATGGATAAACATGAAATTAACAGCAATATCACAGCTACACTTCTAGTGTTAATTAATCTAAAAAACACTAGAAGTGTATATGACTGTATCAAAGAAAAACATCAAACAACAGCTACATTGCAAACATGAATTTTGAAAAAGACTAAATTCACACAGCAATGACATTCTATCCATCTCAAAACATTTTAAATGCATAGTCACAATGAGGAAAAGACAAACAATATTACAAAAATGTATATTAAAGAAGATGAAACTTCTATATATATATTAAAGACCATTTCGAGTTCAAATATTTAATTTCAAAACACTTGAAGTGCATAAGGTAGTAACAATGAAGAAAAATCAACATTACAAAAATATATTAAAGATCATGAAATTCCCAGCAATAACTTTGCTAGGTCAAAGATTTCTGTGGACAGCAAATTAATCCTTGGTAGTCAGAGATTACACTGAACAGTTATATTTTTCCTTTGTCTTTCTTTAAAAATGAAATGATGTCTATACATCGAGTGATTAAAGGTTGCGTTCCCCTCCATTTTCCATTATCTTGTTGCTGATTTCTTCTGAGTGCGATTCTGACACCCCTCCGCTGGAAAAACTAGAAGAATCACGAATGTAAATAAATGGCAGGTTTATTAGGAAAAATATAAATGTTAAAAATAGGAAATTTAGGAGAACTAAAATTCTGAACAAGTTATTACCATTGTGTAAATAATATGTAATCATGTTATCCATAAAAAAGTAACTGTAGTCTGATTACGAGTATTTTAAAGAGTAGGTTACTCTACTTACAAGTACTTGAGTTTTGGAATCTGATTACGTAATCCAGATTACATGTAATCCGTTACTACCCAGCTCTGTGTTTGTGTATATATATATATATATATATATATATATATATATATATATATATATATATATAGTTTCTTTGCTTCAGGAAGTCTTTATTAATATTTGTCTGCATTTTCGTATCATAGGCACTTCCGCAATGTAGAGCAAGCACATGCGGGTGATAAAAAAAAAAAAAGCAAAGAAACAATATATATGTATATATATATATATATGTATATATATATATATATACATATATATATTGTCACGTTCGGTGTTATGGAAAACACAGGAGAGAGAACCAATTGCGAGTATGTCTTTAATAAGGGGTAATCCAAAGAGAATACACAGTCCAGGCAGGGTCAAAACCGGTAAATCCAAACATAACATAAACGAGGCAAGGCAAGGCAAGACAAGGCATTGACGGACATGAATTAACGTTTAACACTAAACAAGGACTCCGTGACTAAGACTCAGACAGACCAGGTATAAATACACAAAAGGATGATGGGGAAACAGGAGACAGGTGGGGAACAATCAATTAACTAAACAAGGAGGAAGGTGACCAAATAAGGAGACAGGAAGTGATAAATGATAAACACTGTGGGAACTGAGGACACCTAGTGGAAACCCAGGGAACACAACCCAGACACTGTGACAGTACCCCCTTACTATGGAGCGGCTCCCAGACGCTCCAAGACAGACACAAAACAGAGACCAGGAGGGAGGCGGACAGGTGGAGGCTCAGGGGGAGGGACGGAGGGCCAGACTAACAGAAAGGAACAGGGACCGACATTAACACAAAAACAAAAGGAGAAAAAAAAAAAAAAAAAAACATGAAGCCCCCCAGGGCGGAGCAGAAGACCACCACACCCTTGTGGTCAAGGCCAGAGTCCTCCAGGGCAGAGCGGAAGACCACCACAACCGTGTAGTCAGGGCAAACGCCCCCCAGGGCGGAACGGAAGACCACCACGTCCGTGTGGTCAGAGCGGAAGCCCCCCAGGGCGGAGCGGAAGACCACCACACCCTTGTGGTCAAGGCCAGAGTCCTCCAGGGTGGAGCAGATGACCACCACGCCCCTGTGGTCGATGCCGGAGTCCAACAGGGCGGAGCAGCAGACCACCCAGTGACTTGACTTAACTCTGAAAGTTCAACGGTGACTGGCCCTGACTCTGGAGAGGTCACTGGCACCTGACTCGACTCTGGAGAGTTCACTGGCCCCTGACTCGCCTCTGGAGGGTCAACTGGAACCTGACTCGACTCTGGACTGCCTGTGGAGACTTGAGACGCCTCGCCTCGGCCTCCGGAACGGCATCGGGCACCGCCTCGGCCTCCGGAACGGCATCGGGCACCGCCTCGGCCTCCGGAACAGCATCGGGCACCGCCTCGGCATCGGGCACCGCCTCGGCCTCCGGAACAGCATCGGGCACCGCCTCGGCCTCCGGAACAGCATCGGGCACCGCCTCGGCCTCCGGAACAGCATCGGGCACCGCCTCGGCCTCCGGAACAGCATCGGGCACCGCCTCGGCCTCCGGAACAGCATCGTGCACCGCCTCGGCCTCCGGAACAGCATCGTGCACCGCCTCGGCCTCCGGAACAGCATCGGGCACCGCCTCGGCATCGTGCACCGCCTCGGCCTCCGGAACAGCATCGTGCACCGCCTCGGCCTCCGGAACAGCATCGTGCACCGCCTCGGCCTCCGGAACAGCATCGTGCACCGCCTCGGCCTCCGGAACAGCATCGTGCACCGCCTCGGCCTCCGGAACAGCATCGTGCACCGCCTCGGCCTCCGGAACAGCATCAGGCACCGCCTCGGCATCGGGCACCGCCTCGGCCTCCGGAACAGCATCGTGCACCGCCTCGGCCTCCGGAACAGCATCGTGCACCGCCTCGGCCTCCGGAACAGCATCGGGCACCGCCTCGGCATCGGGCACCGCCTCGGCCTCCGGAACCGCATCGGGCACCGCCTCGGCCTCCGGCACCGCATCGGGCACCGCCTCGGCCTCCGGAACAGCATCGGGCACCGCCTCGGCCTCCGGAACAGCATCGGGCACCGCCTCGGGAACGTCCTCTGGGCTTTGAGGAACGGTAGACGCCTGTCTCCTCCTCCTCCGCCCTCTATTTTGGCGAGTCGGTGACACCTTGTCTGGAGACTCAGGCGTTGAGTCGGCCATCTTGTGCTGTGGCGCTGGGCTGGCGGCCATCTTGTGCTGTGGCGCTGGGCTGGCGGCCATCTTGTGCTGTGGCGCTGGGCTGGCGGCCATCTTGTGCTGTGGCGCTGGGCTGGCGGCCATCTTGTGCTGTGGCGCTGGGCTGGCGGCCATCTTGTGCTGTGGCGCTGGGCTGGCGGCCATCTTGTGCTGTGGCTCTGGGCTGGCGGCCATCTTGTGCTGTGGCTCTGGGCTGGCGGCCATCTTGTGCTGTGGCGCTGGCTCAGCAGCCATGACGTCAACCGTCTTGGGAATCTCTAGGATCTTGGACAGCGTAGCGAAATAGTCCAAGAATGAGTCAGCGGCCCTCTTGGGCGTTGGCGCTGAGCTGGCGGCCATCTTGCACCGTGGCGCTGGACTCGTGATCGCCTTGGGTTGTGGTGCTGTGTTGGCGTCCATCCTGCCTCGTGGCGCTGGACTAGCGGCCATCATGGGCAGTGACGCCACTGTGGCGGACGTGCGCTTCCTCTCTCCTCTCCGTCCGCCATGGTGAGACGGTGGCTCTAATCCGTCCCACACGAGCCCCGGGTCGAAGGGCGGCCCTGGTTGAGAGCGGTGCTGAGTATCCTCTCGACCACTCCCTCCTCGGCGACCTCCTCTGGTTCCCCGGAAAACCACCAGGCGAGTTCCTTCAAATCCACTCCTCTCCCGCACAGTGGCTGGGGAGGAGACATAAGCCGACATACCGCTGGCTCTTGCAGTGACGGAGTCCTTCTGTCACGTTCGGTGTTATGGAAAACACAGGAGAGAGAACCAATTGCGAGTATGTCTTTAATAAGGGGTAATCCAAAGAGAATACACAGTCCAGGCAGGGTCAAAACCGGTAAATCCAAACATAACATAAACGAGGCGAGGCAAGGCAAGACAAGGCATTGACGGACATGAATTAACGTTTAACACTAAACAAGGACTCCGTGACTAAGACTCAGACAGACCAGGTATAAATACACAAAAGGATGATGGGGAAACAGGAGACAGGTGGGGAACAATCAATTAACTAAACAAGGAGGAAGGTGACCAAATAAGGAGACAGGAAGTGATAAATGATAAACACTGTGGGAACTGAGGACACCTAGTGGAAACCCAGGGAACACAACCCAGACACTGTGACATATATGTGTGTGTGTGTGTGTATGTGTATATATATAAATATATATATATATAAAGAATATATATATATATATATAAAGAGACAAATAAACTATATAATTTTCTGATTGCAACCATATAATACAAAGACATAAGCATGGAAATATAAAAAAAAATGGAACAATGTAAGAAACAGCTTTATTTTCAATAAGAAAACCAATCATTTTTAATTACTTGTACAAAACTGTTGAAGAATTCGATTAACATATTAGACAAAATCTCTGCAAACTTGAGTACAAAATAATATGTTAATACATTTTTATTATGGTATTGCTCATGTTCCAGATACTATGAAAATGTTTAGTGGCAAAAAAATCTCCTCCATGAAATGATTTGGACATTGCATGAGAAATACATTTTTCATCATTTTTTTAACATACAGTTACTCACGTTAACACAGGGCAGATCTACGATGAAGCTGAGATTGCACTGATTTCAAGTGTTAATCCTCTGCTCTACTCTTATAAGGCTCTTTAGTGGCTTAAACACAAATCTCACCTAAGCAGCATCACATGTCATTCTCTGGAAAGAGGATTCTTAAAGCTGTTACTGGAGGGCCATCATAGCACAACATTAAAAAAAAATAACCTACATAGATTTAAACAGATATTAGATTGATTTTTTTTTCTTTTCTTTTTTTCTCAACTGTGCAGTCCAATACAGGTCATTACATCTAGTAAAAGAATAGTGCTTTTGCAAATGAAGTACTCAAACCAATAGAAATACAAAAAAATATGATACTACTTTGTACATCATTATTTTACATCATTCTTGTTTCAAAAGCCCACAGCTTCATCCTATTGTTCACCCCCTTTGTCTTGCATTGGCCTGAAGAGTAACACAAGGCCCATTGTTGGCCTGGGATGAGGACTATTCTAAATCTGTTCCACGGGAGTTCCCTCTTCTTTAGGTGCTGGCTCCAAGTGAATTGGAGTGACATTATTGGGCTTCTTAACACTGGGGGGGCAAAATGCTATTGAAGGTCATGCACATAATGGTAAAAAAAAAAAAAAAAAAGTCGTAAAATGTAATTTTTTTTTTTTTAAACAAAATCTTATTTTTGTTTATAAAAAAAGGAAGACAAAACTATTATGGACTGCTTTACAAGCCTCTACTATTTGAGCTTTAATGTAAGTGGTTGCCAGATACTGAGCGTTCAAATTCCATAATCGGAGTTTCTCTGTCAAAAGGATACCTTTTCAGCTCTGTGTTTTACTGATTTTTTTTTTTTTTTTTTTTGAATCACCCACATGTACTTGCTCTACATTGCGGAAGTGCCTATGATCTGAAAATGCAGACAAACATTAATAAAGACTTCCTGAAGCAAAATGATGCATATTTGTTAAGAAAAATACCATATGCGTGAGTATACTTTACATTGTTCAGGTTATTTAGGGGGGTCAGTTTACAGTTGCGTCCCCAAAAAAATTCACAGATTCTGTTAGATTTAGATATTTAAAGCTTTATAAACCGTAATCTGCAGCACATACAGCAGTTTGTGAAAGCTAGAGATTACTGTTTATACATTTTTAAATATGGATGAGATTGGAACAGCCACCACTAGTAAATGGTTCTTCTTTCTGAAGAGCCTCCAGAATCCTTTGTGATAACCTCGTACATCCAGGTCCCATGCGTGTAGGCACTATGAGCAGAAAACAAAATAAGGCCATAACCTCATAACAACCATTTCCTCTCTCAGTGTTTATAAGCCATTTATCTACCCTTGCAGGGTCTTCAGAAAATAGCCAGACATTTGCACATTTAGCTCACATAAAAATAGACAATAGAACTTACCACTTTGCTAAGATTCATTGCAGCCCAATATAACAATACATACAGATTATCTACTGGCTAACCTGCTCTGAAATGCAGCCATTTGATACTTAAAATAGCCAACTGAAATCTCTCATACAGATTCAAAATTTAGCATACCTTCGCCAGTTCTGTCCAGGTGTTTGTATCTATCTCTTGCTCCATTTTGATGAACATTACAAAGGTCTTTCCCTCTGTGTAGGGGATAAATGAGACTTCACATGGGTTTTTACTGTGGTCGAGAACCTCGGCCCCACTGCAGACACCGAAAGGATTACTGCAGTTGTTATAATAATGCAATTTTAAGATGTTACATAAACTTTGCAATAGTGGAGTATGATAATCTGATAAAATTACCGTAGAAGGTTTTGGATTTCAATCTCATATGCATCTTTCTTCAAGCTGTTAACATAGAGAGAATATGTCTATAAATGAGATGTCTGAAAAAGGATATAAATAGGGCTAATATGGATCTATACTGTATACTATACTGTTTCATCTGAACATTTGGAATTGTGTTGAACTTGTGCTTTTTAAAGTAAACGTCCTGTAGAGAAACACACCAGACACAATTATAATTATTTATAATGAGGAAATGTTAGAAAAGACACAAATTCCACATCACTGAATTCATAGTATCCCAGATTGAATTTGCAGTGGAAAAATATACTAAATTAGTAATAGTTAATATAAGAATATAGATAAACCACAGACGTTAACGTAAATGTAACTGTCTCACTTACATGGAAGTAACCATTCATGTTTAAGCCAGTAATGCCAAAGTGATAAGAGCGGGAGACATCAGGAATGACACACTCTCTTCCCTTCTTCTGTTCCGGCATACGCATCAACATGTCCCAATCCCATAGCTAAGAGATGACAACAGTAAAAATGGATGAAAGAGGGAAAGATACCACATACAGGTTTAAAATAGTTAACTGATAGACTACCATTCAAAACTTTGTGGTCAGTAAAGTTGGTTTGTTTTCAAGACTGAAAATAATAATAAATATTTCTTGAGCACCGAATCAGCATATCAGAATGATTTCTTAAGCATCTTGTAATACTGAAACTTTATCGTCACATGAATAATACTCTCTTTTGAACAGTTTCTTCCATTGTGTTAATCACACTGTGGGCAATGCATCCAACCGTGCTGTGCTACAAGCAAGAGCATAATGAAGCTGCTCTGCAAGCCCAGCCCCAGAGTGCCAATACTGAGAGCTCTAGTAGCAAGAGCTAATAATAAGACCCAAGACGCTAGGCTGAGGACTACTAAACACAACCTCTCCCACTTACAAAAAGGGTGTTAGATGGCTGGTGGTAGATTAGGCGGACAAAATCTGTGCCTGTAGAGCAGAGGCATCCAAGTTATAAAACCATGTGAAGGTAGATAGCGATGATCAGCCAGCAACCACACAGATATCACCAACAGAATTTATGCTGGACCAAGCCCAGGAGGAGGCCATTCCTCTGGTGGAGTTGGCCCTCACTCTTATAGGACACTGTATGCCTGATGCGTTAAGTCAGGGATATAGCAATCACTAGACAGCAAGATATTCTCTGCTTTGTGACTGGCAGCCCTTTAGAGTGGCCCCAAAGCTCTGCTCTGATTGCCAAATCGGGCCAGAGTGCTCAATATACACTCTAAAGGCCTAAACTGGGCAGAGTGGATTAGGACCCTGCTTACCTTCTGAATTTGAGAGAGCGCTAGAAGGGTGATGACTTGTGCTCTGAATGGAGTGGAGAGCACTTTTGATATGTACCCTTGCTTGGCTTGAGGATGACTCTATAGTCATTAGGTCCAACTCAAGACATGAAGCACTGACTGACAGTGCTTGTAGGTCACCCACTCGCTTGACCGATGCTAAAGCCTGAAGGAGGGCGGTCTTATGTGACAAGGGCCACAAGCTGGGCGACTGGAAAGTTTTGAAGCGAGGGCCCCGTAGGGCCTGGAAGGCTATAGGTAAGTCTCAATCTGGCACATTATAAAGGTGGATTCAGACCGTTCTAAAGGGATCTTATATATATATATATATATATATATATATAGAAAAATGTCCTATTTAGTAGGGGTGTCCCTGACTAAGGATTTTCATTTTCGAGTCTTGCTGATATTCGACTAATAGTTGAATCATATGTTTGGGGGTGGGGCAAAATACATTGTGTCAAGTCAGACATTCGACAGCCATAATAACTGATGTTAACACAGAGGGAAAATGTGTAACAAATGCCTTGCAGATACAAACGGGGTAAATAATGTTTTCATGTTTTAAATAAAAGATAGTTAACACTAGACGTCAGCGAAACCCTAACAATTCACAATTTTTACAATAGTGCTCTCATTATAAAGTTAGCCTATATGACAGTAGTTATTAATGTTCTGCATTTCTGTTTTGAGCTGCATGCGCTGAAGATGACCAGTAGAGTGACGCATTTGATTGCAAGTTTTTAATCAATGGGATTAATCCAGTCTCTGTCTGTGTCAGTTTGAGTCTTGGTAAAGTTTTAAATCCCTGCCACCAAGATGCTCCTCTGTCGGTCACGGATTATGGAAAGTGAAACATAAATCTATAGGGGTGGTTGGATTTAATCACGCACTTTAAAATATATTTATATTTATTTGAAGCTTCCTTCTTTTCAGATTCTTATTCACAGCTTTATCATGATAGGCTGCATATTAACTTATTGGAAGAAAACCTATGTGAAAAAATCTATGTGAAATCAGACATTTGAGCGCTCACATATAGTCAGAATGGCATAATCATAACAGCCAAATTAGGCTCCTCGAATCGAATCGGGTCACCCCTACTATTTAGACATAAATTGTAGGCTGAATGCAGGAATTAGCTGCCTCACCTTCTCAGGAGTCGGCCATTTGGGCTCTAGTTTATCCTTGTAAAGGCTTTTTTTAAGTACCCAGCCAAGGCCAGGCATACTTTCCACTCTATACAACAGAGATGGGTCCTCTGCTGTGTGCTCATAGCCCTGCAAAACAGCACAGCAGCATGGTCAAGAGCACTGCTGGATGGCCTTTCAAGATTTACAGTAGTTTAATATGAGAGTATCACTAACAATTGTTTAGCAGTAGAAAAATATACCAAAAGAACAGCATTTGGCAGCATTTACCCCCCAGACTTTATTTTCAAGTAAAAACAAATTGAAAAGAAAGTCACTCACTTGGTCATTCCAGGCTGAGATAAAGTACAGACTATCATCCTCACTCAACAAATGGATGGTTTGACTGAATAAGTAACAAAAAAATCTTGGAGAAGAAATAATTCAAAAGTTTTTAAGACATTTAGAGACAATGAGTCAAATGTCGCTATTCAAGCTGTTCTATTAAAATGAGTTGAGCTCATTAATTCTGCACACAGGTTTCTAAACAAGCCTGTGACAAATAATATGGGTATCTGCTACCACCTAGTGGACACGTGAGTAATTCATAACAATTATAATAACTAATAACTTGATATAATCTATCACTATATTTATATTATATTATCCATAAATGAAAAAAATCTATGGAAATATCCAAGTCTTCCCCCAAGACAATGGCAAAATCTGCATCCTAAAACATTTTTTTTTCTCAAAGTCAAACACTTGCAAGCTCTTTCACAATGTAACTGTATATAAGGTGCAAGGCAGGTGATCATTTGATCATTTGATCAAAATGAACATCTTAATATTAGTGCCATCTTATGGTCAATCACAAACAGCCTTTGAGCTGTGCAATCATCTATCACTGGCCATTCCTTTCAATGTTAATTATTCATTTTCAAACAAGTCACAAACATATCACCTGTGACACTCTGGCATTTTTTATACTGATAGGCGTATGCTGAACCGAAGAGATCCACCACATCCATGGGTTCCTATCCAGAAAGCTTTTTTGTTAAGTTTGTATATATGTATAAATCCTCTCACAAAAGTGGACAAGAAAAAATGCATTTAAGAGAAAAACATTTGAAAAGGAGACAATACCTCATAGTAGCCATCGATAAAAACAGTGATCATCTGTGGATTGACACCATGGGAGGAAAGAAGAGAGTGCAGCATTCTAGAGGAACAAACACGGCTTCAGACAGGTATTCAAGGTATGCTTTTTTTACATATAGGATTTCTGATTTCTCCACTAAAGCCAAATCAAAAACGTAGGGAAAAAGACAACAACAGCAACAGAAAAAATTATGTGAAATACATGTCTTGGCTACTGAAAATTCAGTTTTGTATCACATAAAAAATACAAATAAAAACATTTAAAATGTTCAAACATGAAACAGTTGTCTTAATATATGAACAAATCTTAACAGTTGTTTTTTTCTGTATTTATATGCAGACTTTGTAAGAATAAGCAAATAAAAAACCATTTCAAACTTTTGAACAATATTATAATACATGATTAAAAAGTTAAGAAGCATTGTCCTTACCTCCCTTCTTCACAACCAGAGTCCACATATCTCTCCAGCCTAAGATGACCGCTACCTGACTCCCCAAACCTTTCAGAAGATTCTTCCCTGCATCCTTCAAGTGGAAAGTCCCCTCATCCTGAAGAGGCCAATAAGAAGTGCACTTATAGACAAAGAAAACAGAAATCTGAATCCATGAGAGTGGATGGGAGAGGCATTTCTTTAACCTTAATAGTGAAGATGAGGATTCTGCCACGGGTGACCATGTTGAGGAAGAGGATCATGGCATCATCCTCATGGGGAGAATAAGTATTGAACACTCTTTTGGCCATGAAAGAAGAGGATACAGAGAAATGTTATCACACAAACTTGCAAAATAATCATATTAATGTTCAAGTTACGGAGTGGACAACCTTAAAAGACAGTCACGCTAAAAGAAGATACAGTTTGTCATGAGAAGTGAATGTGTGTTCTTACACTAAACTAAAACATGTATGCCTCGGCCCTGCTCACTCATCTCATCTTCCAGAACCTACAAAAATACATATTAATATTGTAATCTGGTAATGGTGCGGTTAATGTGTCTTATCATAAAACGGGCCCGGAAGCACTCACAGTGGTACCATCTACTGCTACATAAACCTTAGATCGACTAGAGTACATATCCAAAACCTTCCTCGCACTGGCTGGTCTCTAGGAGTTTCCATGTTAGGCAGGGCATCATCTGAGACAATGTTCGACGATAGCAAGAAAACGAATGTTATTCATTAAAAACTAACATTGTGTAACAGTTAAAACCTTTGAAAGGACAAAAATATTAGTGTTTTTACAATTCCACTAAAGTAATAGTAATTTTTAAATCACACACACGGGCGCACACACACACACACACACACACGTTTGTTTTTGAGAAAAGTGGGGACATCCCATAGGCGTAATGGTTTTTATACTGTACAAACTGTATATTCTATCACCCTTCACCAACCCTGCCCCTAACCCTAACCCTCACGGGAAACTTTGTGCATTTTTACTTTCTCAAAAAAAATAATTCTGTATGATTTATAAGCGTGAAAAATGGGGACATGGGTTATGTGTCCTCATAAGTTACCCTCTCCTTGTAATACCTGTGTCATACCCATGCCATTATACAGAGTTGTGTCCTGATATATCACAAAAACAAGAGCACACACACACACATAGTATCTAAATGGGATCATTTAAAAGAATTATAGTGCATTTAAATATAGCCACTTTAGCCAGTTATAAATTCTACAACCTAACCCTACCCTATCAGAAATCTTTCTGTAAAGTTACAGTTTATATTAACAGCATTACAATTCTTGTGAACGTTGAAATGAAGCTGCATGAACTTCTGATGATCGTGCTGTTACAGCATGATTTAAAGAATAATCTTTTTATGTTAAATGTGCTGACCTGGTAGATTCGTCGTACTGCCCTTTTGTTGGTGAGTCTGTATTTCCATGTGAGGTAGAGGCTGCGCTGCTGGCGGGGGATGAAGGGTTTGGCTCTTGGGTTGGGTGTCCATACCTGCAGTCCTGCACACTGCTCCTGATCACAACACCTGCTTGCATCCAACAACACCTGCGATCCCGTCTTTTTCATCTACACTGCGCGGTGCAATCACAGCAGCAACAAAATCACTTTAAAATCACTTTTGAAATCTTCTTGCAACATTAAAACATGATGCAGGTGGCACAACTTTATCACAGGTTACTACAAATGCTTTACAAGCAATTACAAAAAAAATGCTGAACCGCATTTTAACAGTAGTAACATTTCGTGCATGTGCACGAGCTAATGATATTAATAACTAATTATTAATAATTACTCCATCAAAGAGATGGTGGGGTAAGGTTAGCTTTTGGAGCACAACGACCACTTCTAAATTCAATTTATTTTAATACATACATTTCTGTTGACTGTAAGGCTAATGACTGTTTACCTCAGCAGCATTTCACTGTATGCTGTACGGAAATTTTCCCGCCTCGCCAGAAAATATAACTCTAGTGGTAGTTTTGTTTTTCAAAATAAAAGAGCCCCTCCCCCCTTTTATGTGCAACTAATTCATAAAATATAATTTATTTTCTGCCAAAAAATAGAAAAAAATAAAATAAATAACTACTTCAAAATAATAAAAATAATAATGAAATATTTAAAATGTAAATAAAGTATTAAAAAATTTAATAGAAAACTATTTAACTTTAAAATGATTGAATTTAGAGCTGCACAATTAATCGTTAAAAGATCGCAATCTCGATTCAGACACCCTCTCGATCTCATTTTTTAAATGACAACGGTTCCCCGAGTCTATTACACCTTTGACAAAGTCTTACTGGATCCGTGTTCGCACTGCGCAGATGGGAGCTTTACTTACTCAAACATGTTCTGAGGGCAGAAAGGAAAATGATTGGTTTAGAGATTCAACCAATGAAATTGAAGCAGAGGCGGAGTCAGGAAATTTGAACGTGTGGAAGGAATACTTCAGACAGATACGTTACTGATGCTTCGTGGGAGGCATTTATTGCAAGGTAAGTTCATTTACCATGTATTTTCATGGAAAAAATGAACATCTCTAACATTTAATAAGATAATTAGCAAACAAAGATGCACAGAACAAGTAATCATGGACTAAATATTATATAGCATGCATTTTCACTTGACTGCTTCATCAGTTGATTACACAAAAGCTGGTTATGACGTAAATGGAGTAAAACATGCTTTTCCAATGCTTCCACGCTGTCTGTGAAACGGATATGAGCGAAAAAAGAACTCTCCTTGACATAACATCAGTCAGTTAACGTTAGCATTAGCATTAGCACTGCTCTCAGGGCAGGAGTACTCAATATTGATATTACTGTTATTTGTGTGCTGTTTACAGGGCATGAGTACTCAAAATTTTAATTAATGCTATTTTTAATGAACTGTGTGCTGCTCTCAGGGCACGTAACAGGTAGTGACACTAGTCATGGTAGTGGTGTCCCAATCCTTAGGGGAATATTTTCTCCCCTACCCCTTGACACTACCTACCCCTGTTTCAAGGGACAAGGGGAAGGGGTAGGCGGAGGGGTAGGGGAAGGGGATGGGGTATAAAATAGAATTGGGATTGGGCCTTAGTTAGTAGCATAGTATTGCATCAGTTTGGATAGCTTCAAATTAGCGTAAATTTATTTACAGTGGTCAGGATGGTACGTGCTGGTTGCTGGTTGCAACAGCACGGACTGTATAGTTTTCCAGCAGACTTGAAAATTAGGCCCCAGTGGTTGCATGCACTTGGCCTGAAAGACTGCGAGTTCCCGCCTAGAGCTGGAGTGTGCAAACTGCATTTTATCGTCCCCTCTATCTCCGCTGTGCTCTGCCCACTTTTCAGCATTTTTCAAATAATGCCAGTGGTATTCTTATCAATGAGAGCGTAACCTCGTATCTCCCCGCTCCCAAGTCATAAATCTCGTATCTCCGATTAAACATGATTTTGGGGAAATGTTGAGTTAATGTTGGTATACAATGTATGTTGGTATGATAGCAATTAAGGTATAATACCAACTTTTACGATACAATGTTTAATACAGAAGATAATGGAAACTGTGGAGCAGAGGCAGAATCCCTTTGATCTTGATATCAAGTTGCAATTGGTCAGGTTGCATCTGAGAAAGTTGCAAAAGAGCTCTCAAGCTTCCTCCAAGATGGTGCGAAGCAGAATGCCATCTTTATGGAACAACATCTGGCAAAATCAAAAAAGAACAAAGAGCTTCTGGGAGCCCGAGAAAAGAAACCAATGTGCAACCTTCAAGGACATGAAAACATCATTCGGAGTCAGCATATCTAGAAAGATCCACATGGACTCAGACGTCCTCTTTCGAAGATTACTGGCTGTCTCCAAACAAAGAGAGGTGTCCATGGAGACTGTGATGTCTCACGAACTCGCAGCTGTCCCACCCTCTTTGTTTTTTTTGATGGAAGCATGAAGAAGACAACAAAAGCTGACCTGGCCAAGAAACTCAAGGCTGTTGTTGAAGAGACACAGCAGCTGCCAAATGTTAAAGAACCATCAGCATATATCATTGATGGCATGGATCTTCTTCAAAGTCTCAATGACTACGTTTACATGCAGCCAATAACCCGTTCAAAACCGGGATATTAGCAATAACCCGGTCACGCACAGCCATGTAAACACCGGCAAAAACCCGGATATGCTCATATCCCGGTTTTTAAAAACCGGGATATTATGCCTGGGGTACCCCTTTTCTAACCCGAATATTTGGTCTTGTAAACGCGTTTCGGCATATACCCATCAAAATGTGTGTTCTGCGCATGTTCTATACGGAAGGAGTCTTGGTCTTTGGAGTAGAGACGGCGCATAAAAAAAACCCGCGTGCAGTATAGAGGCACAGTAGTGTCAAGTGCTGCTGGTGGATCAGTACCAGCGCCAAAGCGCAAACAAAGACTATCGCTATCTGCCCCAAACTATTCATTATCTGCCTGCTGCTGCTGTTGTTGTTGTTGTCTTTGGATACAGGAAGAAGAATCGGAAATGACGCATATTGTGTCTTGTTGTCATAACTTTAATGGGAAAGGAAGGTAACAGATGTGTCGTTATAGTATTTGATAGATATGACCACCAACACTCAATCAAAGATCTTGAAAGACAAAGAAGAGGCACCAAAATGGGCATCCTTGCACCAACCTGGATGAGCTGAGGTACACACTAGCATCTACCACAGATTTGTCAGCAGCAAATCTACTCCCAACAGAAGATGGCTTCCAGCAACATGTGCTGAGAGCCATGTACCAAACAGCAGTGTGGCATCACAGCCACCTGGCCAAACCTCTTCTCTGGAACCCAGTTGGTAGAGGATGGAGGCTCAGAGAAGATGGGTGCATTAAATCTGTGATGTTCCAGAAGGCACCAGCACCTAAAGGAGTTAGAGACCTCACCTACCTCTACTGTAAAGACGGAAACTGCACCGATGCCACCAAATGCCAGTGTCTTCCAGTGGGCTTGACCTGCACAGAGTTTTGCTCTTGCACTTTCCCAGACTGTCCAAATATGACCCACTTTGTCACTAATGACAATGTGGATAAGTGACAGTGGTGTGTTGCAGTTGTAACATCATGGGGGGTTGACCCCAGAATGGTCCACGAGGGTCTGGCTGCAGGCTTGCACTTGCACTCTCAGACTTGCATTCTCAGACTTGCACTCTCAGACACTTGCACTTCCGCTAGTGACATCACTTGCAGTCTTTATTTTTTATTTTGTTTAATTTTTTTTATTACTTTTTGTTTGAATTTCCCAACATTTTACAACAGTAGCCAGGTGGCGAAGACAAGAAAAGAGAAACTAAATTACAATGTCATTTGCAATCGCTATCTCCGCTACCTGTGACACTTGCAATCGAAACAAATCGTGCATGTTGCCAATGGAGACAGGATGCTGTGGTGGTGATTAAACGATTAAAACTAATTTAGTACTAAAACGTACAGGGTCCTGCAAGAAAAAGACAAGACCGGCAAATCCGTGGCCAGAACACCAGAATATGAACGTTTGCGCAAAGTCTCTCACTAAGCATAGAAAAAAACACTTAACACGGCTTAATGTATTCAGGTGCTATTAAATTATCAAATTAAATATACAGTTCATTAATATAATGAATATGTATATAGTATTTTCCTCATATACCGCAAAATGTGGCATAATGGACTAAGATGATAAAGGCCAAACTCAATATGCTTCTCTACATTATTAAAATACATAACTAATATGTACAGACAAGCAGGTGAGCCCAGAATAAATGCAACATGCAAAGTTTCGCGTTAAGCAATTTTTCCATATAGAATAAACTGTCTACAACTTTCTTCATTAACCTACATTGTGTTTTATTTATTTTGATTTTCTATAGGAGGAAAACGTTTAATGTACAATTTAACGCACTGCGTTCTGTACTTGTCTGCTTGCCTGTACGGAGTTGATCCTTTTAAAATCACTTAATGCATTTCATAATGCACGTTCCTATTTGCTGGTCTGTATATACGTTGAGTCAACAACAAGACATATAGGCTAGGCCTACTGAATTGTCTTTATCATCTTAGTCTATTATTAGGCCACATTAAGCGTTTTGTTGTATGGGAGGACAAAGTTTGCGCATTGTGTTCATAGCCATCTGCTTACCTTGTAGTACTTTAAATAATAACTATATATCGAATTTGGTCTTTTAATTGAACTTAATGTATCTTAATACATTATGCCATATTAAGTGTTTGTATTAGGGACTTTAAGCAACAGCTGCGAATGGAACGGCTACAGCGACCGGAAGTTTGCTGTCACACCGCCGTAGCCAAGAACGTAAAAATCACTAAGCAACGGTAAACAGGACAGCGCTACGCGGCATTAATTCATTTATTGAGATACAAAAAAATGTCATTTAAAAAAGCAAGAGAAGGATTGCTTTTGGCATTAAATGACAATCTTTTGTCAGAAGAGGAGTTTTTAATATTGTATGATGTAAATAAGTCTAAAAACCTAGATTTACCATGTAAGCAATACTTGTCTTTTAACCTTGATTACATGGAGGAAGACGAATGCTTAAATGAATTTCGTGTCAGAAAATGTGACCTACCAATTCTGGTAGATGTTCTCGGGATTCCCAATGAGATCGTTTGTGATCAGAGAAGTGTTGTGGGAGGAGTCGAGGCGCTGTGTATGCTCCTTAAGAGGCTGGCATACCCTTGCCGGTACAGTGACATGATGCAAAGGTTTGGTCACCGACAAGTCCCAGTCCTGTGCATGGCCACAAACTCCGTGCTGGACTATATATATTCTGCACATCATCACAGGATAACGCAGTGGAATGTAAACATACTGAACCCTGTAGCATTGAGAAACTATGCTGACTGCATCCTCCAAATGGGAGCCCCTCTGGATAATTGCTTTGGGTTTATTGATGGCACTGTACGACCCATTGCCAGACCAGGTGTAACACAGAGGATCCTATATAATGGACACAAACGCATCCACAGTCTAAAATACCAGGCTGTAGCCATCCCTAATGGTTTGATTGCCCATCTGTACGGCCCTGTAGGTATGTCTGAATAATTTACCATCTATGGAAACATTGTCATTCCCTTTAAAATTTATAAAATAAAATAAAAACATTTTTTAATTTAAAAATATATTTTAACAGAGGGAAAGAAGCATGACTCTGGAATGCTGGCAGAATCTGGGCTGTTGGCATTGCTGCAACGTCATGCCATCTCTGTAGATGGCCATCCAATGTGTGTGTATGGGGACCCAGCATACCCACTGCGTGTGCATCTGCAAGCCCCATTTCGACATGTTCATCTCACCCCTCAAATGATGGTATACAACAAACGAATGAGTGAAGTCAGAGTGTCTGTGGAGTGGTTGTTTGGGGACATAGCAAACTACTTCGAGTTCATGGACTTCAAAAAGAATTTAAAAATTGGTTTGAGTAGTGTTGGAAAATTGTATGTTGTATCTGCTTTGTTAAGAAATGCACTAACTTGTCTGTACGGTAATCAGACATCGCAGTTTTTTAACTTGGATCCTCCACACATTCGTGACTATTTTTCATGAGGTAACACATACATGCAAAACTACACTGCTATGTAGGCCTATGTATATATAAATACATTTAAAAATAAAGATAAATAAATATAACATAGTATACAAACACACAATATAAAACCAGAATTGTATTTAAAAAGAATAAGACATTTTATAATAACACATTTTTTATTTTATTATTAACAAAAATATAGTATACATAGTTTACACAAATACACAATATACATAAAGTAAAGTAATAAAGTATAGGCTACTAACAACATTTTATTAAAAATATGCTATTTTATGTTAACATATTTTATATTTTATTATTAATAGAAGGATTTATACATTGAAATGTTTTATGAATGAAATCACAAATAAATGTTTTTAAATGGCAAAAGAATAATCATTTCTTTGACATATTTTCAATGAGGCTAAGTAATGCTTGCCCTTGCTGTTGCTGTTGCTGAAGTAGCATAGTCTGCATTGCCTGCATTTGCTGTTGCTGTTGTTGCATTAGTTGCATCATGTCCCTCATCTGCTTTTGTGTTTGTTGTGCTGCTTTTGCTTGCTCTTCAACCTGTATTTTTTTCAATTCCAATTCCTTTTCTCTTAGAACCCTCTCAGTCTGGCTTCTCTCCCTCAAAAACTCAATGGTGTCATTCCCACTCCTTCTCCTACGTTTGTTGTTTGTCCAGTCCTCTCCCTCTTCACTAAGCCTCCTGTTGGTCTGGCTAACCCTCTCCATGGCCTTCTTCCTTGCCTCTTCTGCTTTGGCCCTGTCCGTCTCTAACTTCCTCATACTCTCATCACTCCCTTTGTTTTCCTCAGCTGCTCTTTCTTTCTCTGTTATTTCTTCAATTAGTATATCAAGTTCTGTTATTTCTGCAGATGTTCCACTGCTCTTCTCGTCTTTATTGTTTCTGGCCTTGTATTTCGTCTGAATCAAGTTGAATCTCTCCCTCACTGACCTCTGCATAACTCTGAATTTGGGTTCTTGAGAGCAATTCAGTGTGTCTGCTATACTTGACCAGGCCTTGCCCTTGTCAAAACTGCCCTTTTTATACCTGTATGGTTCTGTGAGCAGGATTTCTCTACAGAGAAGCACATCATGTTGCTCTTTCCACTCCATAGGGACTCTAATCAACAAGAAACATGAAGTAAATAAAGCTAATTTATGAAAAGTAAGTATAATTAATAGTCTTGATAGATAACTAATAAAAATAACCAATCCATTAATCTATTTCTTATCTGTTAATCTACTTTACCCAATTCAAAATATTTTAATAGCATAGTAATACATTTAACATGGATTTTGAGAAGGATAAATGCAATACTTACATTGTCCGCTTCACATCATCTCTAATCTCAATGCTGCCTGAGGTGTTGTTGCTAACAACAGACATATCTTTATACAAACGGAAAAAATTGTTAAAATTAGCTTAAGCTTAAAACATTTTAACACATATTATATAAAACACTAGTGGTACAATTATAAACTGATGCAAATTACAGTGTCATATGCCATAAAACATAACATTTATTTACCTAATCTCTCACGTTGTAGCGACTCCGGCAAATCAGCTGTTCTCCCGTAGTAGACCGTTAAAGTAGAACGTCACAATGTAGCAGTTAAATTCGCGCATGCGCAATACAACGCCAGAATGGCGTTGCCGTTCCACCAGAGGGTGTTGCTTAAAGTCCCTATTTTCTACAGGAGGAAAACGCTTAACGAAAGACTTTGTGCATTGCGTTCATATTCTGCTGTTCTGTGGCCACGGTCCGGGCTTGTCTTTTTCTTGCAGGACCCTGTACTGTACGTTATAGTACTAAATTAGTTTTAATCGTTCAATCACCACCACAGCGTCTTGTCTCCATTGGCAACACGCATGATTTGTGTTGATTGTAAGTGACGTCACAGGTAGCGGAGAGTGCAAGAAGCGATTGCAAGTGACATTGTAATTTAGTTTCTTTTTTTCTTGTCTTCGCCACCTGGCTACTGTTGTAAAATGTTGAGAGATTCAAACAAAAAGTAATAAAACAATTCAACAAAATAAAAAATAAAGACTACAAGTGATGTCACTAGCGGAAGTGCAAGTGTCTGAGAGTGCAAGGGTGCTTCTCTATGGGTGCTTCTCAATTCATATTTGTGCATCCTCGTTTCCTTTCCTCGCTTCCTTTCCTCGTGTCTTAGCTCCACCCTTTCAGGATGCGAGGGAAGGACGCAAGGAAAAGACGTGAGGATGGAGGACTTGAATCAAGTGAAATGATTTATCCTCGCTCCCTTCAGCGTTACTTCAAAGTGTTATCAGCTGTAATTAAAGGGATCTGCCCTTATGTTGTTAAAGTTTGTTAATTAAGACATTCATAATAAATATTAATAAAGCAAGATGCCCTGTTTGAAATATATGACATGCATGGTTTATTTGAAGTGAAAAGGTAAAATATAAATAAAAATTGTTACAACAGATGTGAAGGGGGAGGAGAATTTATACGTGCGTCACGTTAAGTCGATAAACTTCCGCATAGGATACACCTGTGTATCCTCGCTCATCTCTCCTCATGAAGCCTCCTCCCTCCTCGATCCTCGTCTCCTCGTGGTGCAATTAGAGAATTGAGATGTCCTTCAAGATGGCTGTGTTCGATCGGTTTCCGGGTCATAGGATGGAGGACGGAGGAGCGAGGAGACGAGTAGGATATTGGGTGCTTCTCCTAAACAGGGCATCTTGCTTTATTAATATTTATTATGAATGTCTTAATTAACAAACTTTAACAACATAAGGGCAGATCCCTTTAATTACAGCTGATGACACTTTGAAGTAACGCTGAAGGGAGCGAGGATAAATCATTTCACTTGATTCAAGTCCTCCATCCTCACGTCTTTTCCTTGCGTCCTTCCCTCGCATCCTGAAAGGGTGGAGCTAAGACACGAGGAAAGGAAGCGAGGAAAGGAAACGAGGATGCACAAATATGAATTGAGAAGCACCCCAAGTCTGAGGATGCAAATCTTAGAGTGCAAGTGCAAGTCTGCAGCCAGACCCTTCTCGAATGGTTACCAAAAGCAGTTTATGTTCCAAATGGTTGCTGCTAGAAAATAAACTAAACAGCCGGAGAAGATAGGGCTCATTTCCCCAAAGAGTGTTTGTTTGTTTAGTTAGATTGCCATTTGTTTTAACCCCGAAAAGATATGATGTGGTTGAGGATTTGAGAAATGGATTTCCTCAGAAAAAAAAGAATGAAGTACTTTATTCAGCAGAGATCATAAACATGAGTAAGTCTCTTTTTATTTATTTATATACTTGTACTACTTTTCACACAACGTGTAAACATTTTACTAGTTAGACATTTTCCAAAGACTTTTTCCAAACTATAATTCCTGACTAAATGTATAATCAAGTGAAACATTAAGTTTCAATAACAATATACAATATATACCATTCAAAAGCTTGATGTAAATAATATAAATGTAACAAATAAATGTAACTGTAACAAATGTAACAAAAAATGGTGTTCTTTTAATTTATCCCCCCTAAAAAAACCTGAAAAAATATTCTCAGCTCTTTTCAACATTAAAAATAATAATAATAATAATAATAATGATAATGATAAAAACAATAATTTTTTTCTTTTTGTAGAAAATAAGATTGTTAAAATGATTTCTAAAGGATTGTGTGACTGGAGTAATGATGCCAAAAATTCAGTTTGAAAGTCAGCTTTGATTGTTCCTGATAAACTGTTTAACTGCTCCCCCAAGTGGATATTAAATTATGTTGTGGGATAATTTAATATATTCTAAATAAACTACAAACATAAAATTATATACATTTATTTTGTCTTCAGATTCTTTCTTGTAACTCCTTCCTCTCAGTGGCACAGGTGACTGAAAGGCTCATTATGCAGCTCATTATGCGGGCCTTTGTCTTCTCAGGTGTAAATCGCAATGATATTCATGATAGTTGACGCCTACTCGCATATGACTTTTACCAACAAAAAGTGTCTTAGAAAATTTAAATCAATATATTGTTTTCTGTGAGTGAGTAAACAAGATGATTTTCACATAATTTAGAAAGAAAAATTCTAGGCTACAAGCTCCAGTTCTCAAAAATCCCGGGAACCATTGTTCTTTATGTGTTTTTGTTTTAACATTTTTAGTTTTTCACTAACCACGCATAACATTTTTTTTCTCAAAAACACAATCATGTACGTACAATAATTTCACATATTATTATAGCCCAGTTTGTGCTGATTACAGTGAGATTAGACTTTACCCATTTAGATATTTATAAGAAACTGAAAAAAGCACAAATGTCAGGGCATGACAAAACTTCTCTAGGCCCCAAAAATACCCTTAGACTCCAGAGGGTTAATTTAACAATCTTAGCAGTAAAATATTTTTAGCCAAGAATCCATTTCATATTTGGGAGACCTTAGAGATGAGGAAAAACATTGTTGGATTTAGTTCTACCTCCGGTAGGGGTATCTCAAAAATTCAGGGGCATTGTCACTAGCCTCGTGTCGATTGCACTGTTTCACCGCTAGGTGGCGACAAGTGACTTAAAATGTATTTGTCAATGAATGAATTTTTCATTCAAGAGAATCGTTCAAAAACGCTGATTCATCCAGTAATGAAACAAGTGAAGTAGGGTTATGAATGAGTCGTTGACTCAGTGATTTAAACAACTTTTTCAGCATTCTAATATAAAAAATGGGGGTTTAAAATATTATATATACACTACCAGACAAAAGTTTTTGAACCATAAGATGTGTAATGTTTTTATAGAAGTCTCTTCTGCTCACCAACCTTGCATTTATTTGATCCAAAGTACAGCAGAAACAGTAAAAATGTAAAATGTAAAATTAAATATTTACAAATTAAAATAACTGCTTTCTACTTGAATGTATTTTAAAATGTAATTTATTCCTGTGATGCAAAGTTGAATTGTCAGTATCATTACTCCAGTCTTCAGTGTCACATGATATTCAGAAATCATCCTAATATTCTGATTTGCTATTCAAAAAACATTTATTATTATTATTATTATTATTACATTGAAAACAGATAAGTAGATTTTTTTCAGGTTTCTTTGATAGAAAGTTCAGAAGAACAAAATTTATGTGAAATAGAAATATTTTATTATAAATGTCTTTGTCACACTTGATCAATTTAAAGAATCCTTGCAAAATAAAAATATTAATTTATATACTTGTTATAATGATAACAGTAATAATAATAATAATACAATTATTTAGCAGGAAAACATCATATTAGAATTATTTCTGAAGTATCATGTGACACTGAAGACTGGAGTCATGATGCTGAAAATACAACTTTGACCACAGAAATAAATGACATTTTAAAATATATTCCAATAGAAAGAAAGTTTTTTTTTTTTTAATTGTAAAAATGTATCACAACATTATTACTTTTGCTGTATTTTGGATAAAATGAATGTAGGCTCTGTGAGCAGAACAGAATTATATATATATAAAAAAATCTTACCGTTCAAAGACTTTTGGACTGATAGTGTATATAAAATGTTTAATAATTCATTCAGATTAATTAGACACTTTTAATTTGACTGCAGCAATAACATTTTGTTACACATTATTTTATTTAGTTCAGAATCGTAGGAGAATTGTGATCTCTATGAGAAAAAAATCGTGATTCTCAATTTATACAGAATCGTGCAGCCCTAATTGAATTATTTAATAGCTTTGTAAAATGTCAAATGACAAAACTGTTACTACAAAAATTTAACTAATAGTGTTTCAAAACACATACAGGCTTGAGGGGGTTGATTTGCTCATATAGTGATGTGACATTCAGCCAAGTATGGTGACCCATACTCAGAATTCATGCTCTGCATTTAACCCATCCAAAGTGCACACACACAGAGCAGTGAACACACACACACACTGTGAACACACACCCGGAGCAGTGGGCAGCAATTTATGCTGCGGCGCCCGGGGAGCAGTTGGGGGTTCGATGCCTTGCTCAAGGGCACCTAAGTCGTGGTATTGAGGGTGGAGAGAGAACTGTACATGCACTCCCCCCACCTACAATTCCTGCTGGCCCGAGACTCAAACTCACAACCCTTCAATTGTGAGACCGACTCTCTAACCATTAGGCCACGAGTTCCCTCGATATAGATATAGATCTGTGGTATTGAAATTAAATAGTAAAACTATTAATTTAGACGTTCTTTGACTTTATGTAGCAGAAGTGGCAAGAGGCTGTGAGAGTTTGTCACTAACATCTATGGTCAGCAGGACATCGTCTTTCCTTTAGCTCTTTAGGTTGGCTTTTAAACAGGATTAAATTAGGATTAAACACAAGGATGTGTTTCTTTTTCCATCACTATATTTCACTGGTAATTTAAAAGATAAATGCCCAATTTTTAGATTACAAACTGTGTGTGAACAAATTTATCCGATCATCTCTAGCAAGCGGAAAAGGCGGAGTAAAGAAATGCCTTTAATTGTTCTGTTGGATATTACACTGTTATTATGTCTGCCTAGCACTCTTTTTCTCTAGAAAAAGTCCAAGCGCTAAAGGAAAACATGGAACTTCTGTCACCTTCTGGTTATGTAGGTGAGTTTTTTTTTTGTTTTTTTTTTTTACATTAAACTTATTAACATAAATTGACTGTTCAAGAATTAGCTCTAAAACACAATCCACTGGTCTATTTTATCAATGTTTATCCCAATTCCTAAGTCTGGTTTAATTGATAAACTCCACAATATACTCAAGAGGGGAAAAGATTTGGGCTTTTAACATTGTTGCATTATATGACTTTTCAGTGCTGTTTTCCTCCCTGTTCACACATGGAGCTTTTGAAGCTTTGGATCGGTATGAATCAGTCAAAGAGGTCCAGCCTGAAAGCAGACAATACTTCAGGGGGGGAAATTTCACCCTTCTCTGCCCAGTAATAAGAGGTAATTCAACAGGCTGGATACTGAAGAGGCTTCAAGGAGCTGAAACGAGGTCAGGATGTTTGCAGTTGAATGGCACAGAATCTACAGACAAACCTGAAGAATGTCATTTCATTGACATTGACTACAAGAACAGTGGACTGTACTGGTGTGAGAGTCCTGCTGAAAACAAGAGACGCAACACTGTCAACATCACCGTGAGCTGTAAGAACATCAGTGTCAATAATATAGATTCAGTTCACACTTTTCAAGATAATAGTTTTTATTACTAATATGTGAATAATTCCACAGATGACTCTGAAGATGAAAAGACATTTACAGGTGAGATGCAGATAATATCTGTCATTGAATTTGGCTATCTGTGTTATAACCATCCTTATGAAATGTGTTATCCAGGATCTTTAGTCTGGGTTTCAGGGCTTTGTGTCATCTTGGTTCTTCTAGTGCTTTTTCCTGTGCTCTGGCTGTTGTTTCCAGGTTTCAGGTAGAGTATACAATTCATAACATCATTTATGTTTTGGTGGCATATTTGTATGATTGTAAATTTGTACAATCTGATTACGCCCCACTGAGGGTTATCTTTGGGGATGATCCTTTGTGTTTATTATTTATTTTTTCCTAAAAAAGAAATGTTTTGTACCATTCAAATTATACATATTTATAAAAAATAAAAAAAAATTCCCATGACAACTGGTTGAGTATACAGATGTATGCTATATTTAACATTAATACACACTTAAAACAATAGTTTGCCAAAAAATGAGAATTGTGTTGATATTAACTCACCGAAATTGAAGAGTTGGTAAATAATGACAGATTTACATTTTTCATTATTAATTACTACAGCTGTTTCTATTATTCTATCTGTGATATTAATTTCATTGACTACTGATTTACATTGCTCTCTGTATCAAATATCTGCAATGTTTACTTGTGCTTTTCAGGGAGAATTTGCATGTGTGTCCAAATAGGGCATTCAGGAGGGAAAGGGTCCAACAGGAAATGCCTAAAACCAAGCAGGACATGACTGAAATCCAGTGGGATCTTCCCTGGATGGAAATGGACAATTTGCTGGACAAACACCAAAATCCTGGCAGCTGAACATTCTACATTTTAAATGTCAGAAAACTGCCACTGTGCTTTATAGAGTCAGTGATGGGTAATATGACAGATGAATAAAGAGGCCGATACTGATTTTTACAGCATATGGAAGTGTTTTTGCACTGAATAATGTGTTACCAGCTTTAGATAAGAGGTCAAAAATATTTAAGGAATAATTTTTTAATAAGTATAAATAATAAATAAGTTTTTAATTACAAAATGACATTGAGTTGTCATTTCTCTGTGACTTGTTCACATACACAGTAAAACCTTGTATGAACTGCAGAAGTTGTTCTGCAAAGGATGTCAAGCAAGCTGGTAATTAGTGTTAATAATAAATATATATATATATATATATATATATATATATATATATATAGTTAGGCCTATTGCACAGTGCAGTGTTGACAAAAAATATTTATGTCTTTACAAAGGATAAATAAATAAATAACAGCAATGAATCATAAACATTCAAAACTGACTGAAAAAGCTATTTTTTATGTTAACATTGTGACATTTGATAAACAGTGTTGCATCATAAAAATTGATCATTTTGATCATGTACTGGTATTCCTCCTAGGTAATTTGATACTTTGGTACCAGCCTGATTATACTTCAGTAATGAATATACTTTAAAAAATATGAAAGTATGCATAAGCATGTTTTTTAAAAGTACACTTATTTTCATGTAAATTTAAGAATATGTTTATAGTACATTTTAAATTAAATAATGCACTAGTAATTTATGATAAAATTAATTAATTTGGTAAAATGCTAACAATAATATTTCATTATCATGTGAACTATCATGTAAAGTCATTGCATTTTAAAATGTGTCATTGTCCTTTCAGATTTCCAGCACATTGTAGTGTTCTTGATTGTGAAATGTGTTAAAAGTATATATTAATAAATGAATTTTAAAATCTTCATCAGATTTAATGCAGTTTTATTAGTTTTGTAAACTGCTTGAACTTACATACGCAAATAATACAGTTGAATTTTAAATTATATTTGGTTAAACTTGAAAATAAATAAATAAATAAAAGCAGTGATGCTTGCTATCAATGTCATGAAACCTGACACAGAGCATTGTGAGGTGCCATGTTTGGATGCAATAATTCTATTATGGCATATACTGTACAGTGTAATAAGATTTGTATCAAAATTGAGATTCACCCAGCATGGGCAGCTATTTAGAATAATTCATTCCCTCTCCCCCACCTCTGACCTTCTGTCTTCTCACACATGCCTTCAGCTTTTCTTGGAGATCTGGCTTAACAGCAGACAACACTTCAGGGGCAAGCAGTTTTCCCTTTGCTGCTCAGTAAATTATACAAGCTCAACAAGCTAAATGCTGAGGAGAAGGCTCCATCCAGATCAATGAACAACAGTATGTTTACACATTAGCATTAACCTAGATAAATAAATGTATAAAAATATCCACCAAACGTTTATGTTTTGTTATGAGTCTGGTTCTCCCCTCTGTCTCTCCTTTCCTTTTCCTCCCTCTGCTGGTCATTACCTCATTCTTTCCCTTTCCCTCTTCAGCTGTTTCTCATTTGTAGCCTTTTCGCTGATCCGTTCCACCTGTTCCCTCTCTAACTCGCTTGCTATTTAATGTCCTCTGTTTTCTTGCCAGTTGTCGGATTATTTCATCGGAGTATGATGCTGGTGGCTTTCTACAAACCCTGCTGTATCCGTCTTGTCTTGTCACAGTCCTGTCTACAGTCAGGTTCAGGTCAGCTACACCTTATCACTGCCTATTAACCTCTCTTCTACTGTGTCCAGCCCTCCCGCTGTCGAGGATCTACCTGAGCAGCGCTCAGAGCATAGCGGCCGCCCAATACGTGGGGACGAGAGGTCAAGGCTCCGCTAGCCGGTCTCCCCGTTAACCTGCTGCATTCCAGCCGTTCACTAAATCAAGAGAGAGCCACTGACCCATTCATCGAGGACCCTCTACGGAGACCGTCCCGTGATCTATCCTTTGTTCTTAGCTATTTGCCGTTTCTGTTATGAGTGACCTTTTCCCTGCATAACCTGCAGCAACCTGTGTTCCCGTTTACAGAGACTTGTGTCGTCGCTCTCTCAATAAACTCTTTCATTGCACTTGGATCCTAGCTCTTTGTTATTACATGTTTACCTAATGCAGTAAAGGTATCAGTTTCCACCCAAAAATGAAAATCTCACCCCATATGTCAATCCATAACTGTATGACTTTCTTCTGTGGAGCACAAAATAATGTATTTTAAAGAATGTTGGTAACAAAATGGTTTCAGTTCCCATCAACTTCCACTGTATGGACATAAAATACTATGGAAGTCAATGGGACCCAAAACGTTTTGGTTACAAACAATTTGGAATGACATGAGGGGGGTATATAAAATATAATATATATATATTATATTATTTTACAAAAATGCTGAGAAATTTAATAAAGAAATATATATGTATATATATATTATATAAAAATATATAGAAAATGAAAGAATAAAGTTCACTGCACTCAACTTTAGTCTATAGGATGCTTGGATCAATCAGTCAATCACATCATATTCTAGTCAGGGATCCACACTCGCTTAATCTTCTTAATCACTTTATGATTTATTATAATTTCGCAGCATAGAACAATCAAATGTTTCGTCAGTAAGCCTTCTTCAGTGAATCAATATAGAAAATGAAAAATAATGTGCAAAATACAAACCAGTAAAATACCTTACAATCCAATATTACCTTATGTTAAATATCCACTATGGTACTTAGAATTGACTCTCTATACAGTTAAAGGACAATTCTGTCTTTATTTAATTAATTTTTTTACAATATGACTGAAGTTTGTCTCTCTAAGGACCTGTTATCAGTTGACGGATCTCAGGCATGTTTTACACATTGTCACTATCATGTTATCCATAGCAGCTTCTGGCCAAGGGCAAATTAAGTGAAAATGTTGACTCATGTAATATTGAGTCCCCTGGAGCTGTCACCTCAAGGATTGCATGTCCTGGTTTTGTCTGGCCTGTCACTATGCCTGTCAGGATAACAACTTTTTGATGTGCAATATATTGCCCCAGAAACAGTTTTGATAAACAATATTATTGTAATTTTAGGACCATTTTATGCCACTGAATATAATCTTAATATAACAGCAGGCCTACACACTTTCAAATGACAACACATTTTTTAATTATTTAAAACTATTTAGATCATGGCAATTATATATCAAAATATTAGATAGCCTAAAAACTTGAATAATTAGTCAAAATACATTTAATAACAAAAAGTGCAAAGTAACAAGTAGAACAAAGAAAAGTTTACAAATAACTTGTATGGAGAGTTTTTCCATCTGCTTGTATGGAGATTTTTCCCTAAACTTCTTTTCTCTGTAAAATAAGGGTAAACTCTATTGCTGAAAAACACAATCCCTAGCAGTCAGATGTACATATATGCACAAATTCACAGATCCCTAAACAAGCCCATATCAGCAGATTTCACTTTTCTGTAGAATCATTTTTTACATTTGAACTAGCACCAACTAGTGATGATTTGTACGAGAAGCTGCAAAAGACACAGGAGCACATGGAATGCAAAAAAAAAAAAAATGGTGACATAAATTTAGCTATAAATATAGGGTAATGGGAAATATATTGCATCATCAAAAATTATTGAGGTTGTGTACATTTATTGTGCATTAAGTCGTTATATAGATTATTGCGACGGGCCTACCTGTCACAAACAGCCTTTCTAGTGTACATTATCCAGACATTCATGGACATGACTTAGAAATACATTTCTATGCTATACTTGGATTTTACAATATGCTAGTGTAAAGAATGTAAAGGTGAGTAATCCAGAAATAACTCGGTTTTGGATCCAACTAGAGCTATTGAGAAACCTTAAAAAATAATAATAATTAATAAAAAATAATACATAATTAATAAATAAATAAAAAATGTTACCAGGAGTCACGTATTACCCAAAGTAACCCTAGGGGGCAGTATTTCTTTACATTGTCCTATCGCTTTCTTTTTTTTTTTTTACTTACCAAAGTCAATTTAAATCAGTCATCAGTAAATCTAAACCTGAAACAATATTTTTAAAGAGAAAAATGTGTAATAGTGTGGCTGGGATATGGTTGCTTTGTTTTTAACAGAGTTAAATAAAGGACAGTCAAAATTCTCACTTAGAATGTCCATATATTCATATATGATATTTTTGTCTTTCTGTTTTATGTATTTATTGCATTGTTGCAAGCATGCCTAATTTTCCTTTATAAGGTATGTGATATTTAATGTGTTTGACACTGACATATCGATGCATTTGCATGTTTGAATAAGTGTTTTTTTTTTTTTTATAAATGTTATTTTTTCTAATTTATTTTATTTTTTGGTGGGTGTGGGATGGAATTTATTAGGACCTGTGAGCTCTCTTTTATTCTGCTCTCTCTTATGCTTGTGTTTCAGCATGGTGCTGGCTGACAGACGATCAGCAGCCGGTGAGGGAGGGGGGCCGACCGCTACAGCGCCCCGTCTGGCTTCTCCTGCTAGTGATTGGCAGTTTGAGAGGGGCTCCTTGGAGACGCAGGTCCAAGGCCAAAATGCTGCCACACTGACACAATGGCTAAAAGCAGAATAAGTGTTTACAAAACATTTAAACTTTGCTCTTTCAAAACTTTAGACCAGTCAGACTTAAAAAAAAAAATATTTGCATAGGTCATAACTTTTCTCCTCAGTTTAGTTTAATTTGATATACTAATAACTAAATAATTAATAAAACTATAGACATAAAAAACTGACAAAAACACAATGCAAAGTATGAAAATAAAAATTAAATATAAGTTTTCAGCTCAAATAAAATAAACTAAAATACTCTAGTTTAAAGTGGTATATCATATACCCAGCACTGCATTTTTAAATGTCTTTGGACAAGGAATCGTTTGTGCATGGGCAAATGCAATTACACAAATATACCAACCTCCAAGGGCATCTCAACTAGACTGAAATATGGAGTCACTTTCACATAAATCCTCCCCCAGGGCACTTTATAGTTTCTACATTTCAGCCATGATTGCTAGTGAATCACAACTGCCTGATCAGAGATTATGTCAGTTTTTCCTGTTAAAAATAAAGTCTGGGAGAGTAATTAAACCAGATTAAACCAGAACATGTTTCTTTCGTGCTAACCAGTACTGATTAGAGTATAAGTCATACAAAGGTAAAGTTTGTATAAGACATAAAGAACAGCTATATGACTGCTAGAGCATTCTGTTCACATTCACAACAGAAAACAGATGACCAGACCTTGCTGAAGTTGCCATAGTGATCTATCCACTGAGCAAATGAGTGAGTGAGGGAGGTATCTGAATGCGCTGATGTCAGTACAGTATAGACACTCTTATTTCATCATGCTTTGGTCTCACCAAGCTACATTTCAAACAGTGTCACCAACAGTGAGCACTATGCCACACTCCAGAACCGTACATATGGCCTCCGAGCAGGAGTCCTCTACTCCTGTGACAAGCTGTGCAATACCCCAATAATTTGACAGGCTCAAAATAGTACAAATTGTTTTATTCCAATGGTTGTTTTCCATTTTTAAAGCGCTTTGAAAGTGGAAATTCAAGCTTCTGTTATTGATGGATTCATTCATGGAATGAGGACTGGTTGTCAGCACAAGTAAGCTGAATGGTGCAGGTACTGTAATATTCAGATCAGTGACATGATTGTGGCTGTGATATTGCTTTTATAAAATCGTTCAGTAAACGGGTACTAAACAGCAAAATCCCCAGAGTTATATAAACTCTGCTCAGAGTACATATTGTCCCAATCTATAGAGTGTTAAAGTAACACATGTCTAAAAGCCTGTGCAGTAGTTGTTCATCTTTAATACTGTTGACAGCAGGCGTTCATCCCTAATGTTCAATCATCACTATTTAATCACTTAAATATCTCATTAACTTTAACTCTGTAGATTGGGGCAATATGTATTCTGAGCAAAGTTAATTTAACTCTGGGGAGTTTGTTGTGTACGGAGTAACTTGAACACAATAATGCCTATTACTCTGTCAGTTTGTTCTCCACCAACAAGAGACCAAACAAAGCCATAACAGAATGACATTTGCGTACAGCATCTTTCTGATTGAATAATTCAATGACTCACTAAAAAAAGATAGTCACTTGTCTCCATCTACTGGTGTAACAATATAACCTGCAGCGAAAACCACATTAAATATCTAACTCACTTTTCATATTTTGTATAGTGAAACATTTTCATTAATATATTTTCATGAGTATTAGTATATCATGAGAATATATACATCGACATGAAAAACTGACTATTTATCAATCTTTCTTTTTTCTCTTGTATTGTTTTCTTTTCTTTTCTTTCTTTTTTTTATTGCTAATCAAGGTTCCCCAATATCCAATTTCCCACTTTGTATCTAATGACTGTATACTGTATACCATCACTTAACATACTGGAGCATGTGCACAGTTCAGTTTAGCTTTGATGCCTTTATCTGCATTCATTTATATAATTCTTTCCTTTGTTTATGCCTCTGTCCACAAATTAGTGCCTAGAGGAATTTACTGTAGTGTTGAAATAAATGATTATCCTGTTTTAAACACTGGGCCCCTGGTATAAAAGTCTACACTTGTTTTCCTTCATGTCTTTGTCTCACCATAAATGGAGCTATTTATTTCTGGCCTTTTTGGTGTTTAGTGTGTAGACTGGTGAAATGTATGCAAACTGATGTTGACCCATAACCAGACGGCACGCATCGGACACCGCCTCATTACACCGTGTTTGTGTGTGTTTATTAAATGGAATTCCAGAGGCCAGTCTCCAACATCTTTCATTAATCCTCCCCTTTTTTTTCTCCACATCCAGTGGAATCTTTCTAATCGTCTCTTCCTCTCTTTCCAATAATCTTTTCAGTGGAGTTAATGTGCTGTGTATATGAGAAACCACTGCTCTCCTGATTATATGTGTTCAATGACATTACAGAATTATGAGTGGTTTCAAGGGCATGGAGAGAGGAACAAAGAGATGCGGAGAGAGGAAAGAGGCACCTTTATGGAATGAAAAAAGCTTTCTAGAAAAGAGAAAATTAAATTGTTAGACTGAAAACGAGGGTTTAATTTTCTAGGGAGCTACTGGTACATTGCTTATTAAATTATATATATATATATATATATTATACAAGGTTACACTAAATCCAGTTGTGGTAATTACTATGCAGATCCTCCATTAGTAACTTGTGAAACTTGTAGAAATAAGTATTAAATATCAGCGAAGGTCTTAGAGGACTGGCAACCCAAAATACAACAAAACCCATTAACATGAAAATAAGTTAGTGCTTTTACTACATTATATTATGTACACTACTTAATAAACAAAGGGGGATTCCCACTGACAACCATTTGCATTGACAAAGCAACTGGAAGTCATTCATTTTAAACAAAGTGCACTTTCTGGTGTTTTCATGTGGGTAACACAGCATATTTAAATGGCCAGTTATACAGCTCACCCACCAATGATGTTACTCTTAGCGACCAGCAGTACAGTGACCCAATGACCTCCAGTTGTCAGTGTCATCACAGGAGTAGCAAAAACACACACAAACAGTGAGATTGATTGAGCTTTCTGTAGAGCAATTACGATAACATGCCCAATGTAAACCCACAAAGATTATTCCTTGGTAACTATAAACCTCCTCTTACAACAGCTAAAATATTTAGACAGTGTTTTATAAACACTGGAGTTGGACTGAGTGGTGACAGCTCAGTAATAGTGAACAGATTTCACAGACACCATGACATGTTTCAATTGGAACTTCTTATGCCTTGTTATTTGTCATGCGGTTTCATAAACATAAACTCTCTTAAACAAAACAAAACAAAACAAAAAAAAACTAACTAAATTATAAAGCCTTTTTCAGAAGGAACTAATTGCTCCCCCGCCTTGTGAATTGGCTTAAGATCTCAGAACACAAAACAAAACTAAACTAAACTAAACTAAACACATCTATATTGCCTGTCCAATGTGACGTTGCAGGAAAACAAAAAGCACTACCATGTTTTAAATTCAAAACAAAATAAAACAATTATGAGGCATGACCAACACAATTCACGAGACAATAACTTCACATCACTGTCACATTGTGTGTCTGTCGAGGAGTCCCTTTCTACCCTTTCATTTTCTTTCCCTTTCTTGTTCTAAGTTGTCTTTAGTCACTTTATACTGTGTGTCTTCAGTCCCATTCGCTTCACACCTCTGTTGTGTTACCTGCGATACTCCATTTCTTGTTTCAATTCTATGGTCAACATGAATGTGAGCTGCTTTTTATAGGGGACAACGGATGCCCATTTTACACAAGTTGGAATGATTCTTTAGGGTCTTCATGAAATGTCTTCATGAAACATACTTTGGATAAATAAACATACAATAGGCCTAGTCATGCAAAACAACACCCTTTTTACCTTGTCAGAAGCATGGGCTACTGCTCACCCCGCCCCTCTCTTCCATTTTTCTGTATTCAATGGCGCATTACCATCAAAAATAAAACCAATCCACTGCGTCCTCAGTGGCTCTGCTGTTGGGAGAAAATTAAGACTCTTATGTTCCACACAGCAAGCTTGAACTGCGCATCAGCTTCACTTCATCGATACTTCAGCTGCAGACTCGTGAGAGTATTCACACTGAAAACGTTTGTATAGTGTCACAGCAGTGGCTCCAAAGATACATATTTGTTAACAAAGACATTGGTCAGTTATAAACTTGATCACAGCAAAAATAGCCAAACATAGCCAAAACCATTCCTTCAGTGCTGCACAACGGAATTATGTTCATTTTTACTCTAGCTAAAAAACACCTGCATTGCTTACGAGACATTACTGTTGCTACAGCTGGTCGAGTGCAGAGAAAATGGCATACAGCCATCAACTGTTTCGTTTTTTTTGGAGATTCAAATGTTTCAAATATGACAAGATGGCATTTTGGTGGCTGTTACTTTATAGTTTATTACTGCATATGCAATTTATTGATGTCAACAAATGTTCTTCACTGCAAATTATGTAACAAAAACATAATTTTAACACTATTGTATAGTAAAACTACATATGTTTGATTTACACACACACACACACACATATACTAGAAATTAACTCTTGGATTCGAATATAATTTGTTTTCCAGAATATTAATGTCTCTCTATATTTGCCCCTGACTCTGTAACAGTGCCACTTGTCATGTCCTTGCTCTTGTAACACATGATTTAACACATCTTATTGCTGCATTGTCTCTGCATTGTGAGAATAAATAAATGGGCCATTTTCACTTGCCAGTGTTGCTCAGGGCAACACATTGTTAATGGCAACAATTTTCTGATGGCAAGAGGTCGTGTCCGTGTCCACCGAAATATGCAGTACACGAGACCGGTGACACATCGTGTTGTTAGTTGCTTTATTTGTGTCTTCTGCTCTGTCGCATTCACGCTCATCAGTTTCTCAAATACCACATTCCCGATCATTGGTTTCTATTAAAGTATTATTGTTAAGTGTTCTTTTCTATATTGGGGAGCTACAGTATTTCCATTAGTCTAATTGACACAATTGTGCTTTATGACCTTTATAAACGCTCCACATAATTACACAGTAATTATTGTCTGAGTCTCATAATCCTGCCTACTAATTACTTTATTACATTTCAGGTACAATTATTGATAAGAGTGCACAGTGCCAGCTCTCTGTAGTCTGATTGTACTATGTAAATACACAATCACAGAGGTGCTACTCTTTCAGTCTATCAAAATTAATTTCCTGACCTTTACATCAGAATATCAAATGTCCTTTTTTTCTTCTTTTGTAAGACACTTTCAGTCGATGTTGTCAGTCAAGGGCCCATATCTCAATAAACTCTAAGCTCATTTGCAAGGAAACTCAAATGCACATAGAATCACATTAATTATCTTAATCATATGGAAAGTGATGGCCAGTTAAAAGAGCAAACATGCTGGATTTAGCCCTCCAATGGACCTACTGGTTTTCTTGTCCATCAACATTTAGATTCACTCCAGTGCAATGCATTTTCCTCAACTATTTTCTCTGATCAAGGAAATTTACAAAAAAAAAAAAAAACACCACAAAAAACAAACCTATTTTCTTTGCTTGACAGTGTATGAGAAAAGTTGCCAAAAGAGCTAAAATAGTTGATAAATCCTCTGTGGGGATCTACGTCACCCCAACTAGGAACTTTAATTAGATTTAACAGCAATTATCCAAATGCCAGCACCACCTCCACCAGTGCAGATCTCTTCTGTAGCCCTTAACACCACCCTGTCCCTGATGTGGGGCCCATGTAATGGAGGTACTACTGTGAGACTAAGGTCAATTACTGGCTAATTAGTAGCTGGACTGTGTCACACAGAATCAGAAATGGTTATAACATGCTATGCAGGGTTAATGTTTCCAGCTATGACTGAGAGTTTGAAGTCAGGGAAAGTTTGGCAAACACGATATTTAGTATTATAGTTTTAGGGGGCATTCGTATAGAATAGTTTTTATTACTATACATGACCCTAAGAGTGTAGAAGCCAATAAACTATGATTATATGCCACAGTATTCTTTAATACTGAATTATACACCAAGAATGGTTCAAGACATACTGTCCTATTCACATTGCGACAAGGGCACCAATAGGACAACCAATCCATATACTGTACAGTCTAAGGACGGTGTTCAAATAACATCACCATTGTAACTACATGGAAAAACTTGTGTGTTCACTATGCAGCATCTTTAGATCCTCAACATTTTATGATTCATCTTTCGAAATCCTCATACAACGATTTATATTTGAAAAGAGAAATTGATTATCGTTTCCTCTTGTGCTCAAGGCAAATCTCATAAAGTTGATCTTCAGTGTACAGGGAAATTACTTCCTGATGTCCCTATGATTGGATGAATTTGTTTCTCTGTATTTTCTGTCAATGAATCATCAGCAACATCTGTGCCGTGCACATCCATCTAATCTGCTACTGTTTTCCCCCTCAAATATGACCCTTTTGTTTATAGAGGGGCCTATGCATGAATTCTCCTAAATACTGGAGAGGAAATTGATTTAGTAATGTGTTCAAAGAACTGGATAATGAAATCACAACAGGCCAAAATTAAAGCACAACAGACCAAGTAAGTCAACAAAAATATGCATCACTATTAAAAAACTGCTTATAATCTTCCAAACAATCCTTTGTCTCTCCCAATGAGCATTTTCATAAAGAAATTGTTTTTATTACTGTGCATGACCCTAACACTGTACAAGACAATAAACAACCTTCGGTAAGCACATGTGGACCAGAATCTGGACACAGCATCAATGGTTTCATTACTGGAAAACCTATTTAGAATATATACGTGTTCTCTAAAAAACTTTGTGTATACTTATTAGCTGTAAAATATTTTCCTGTCTTCTCCAGTACATGTTAATGGCAATTTAAAGGACAAACTACATGTAGAATGATCATCTGTCAAAACAATCAGGTCAAATGTTCTGTCATTTCCCGTTTCTATGAAGTCACAGTTTTAATTATTCTCATTTTCTGTATTGTTACTAGACTACAAAACTCCACACCAATTTACATCCAAATGCAAATTTACTGTGCATTTTTTTGCAATATATTTTACATCATGTTTAATGTGGGATAACAGTGCTGTGGCATTTTGACCAGAAGAGCAGAGCATGTTGGAAAAAAAAGACATTTCTCAGTCTGGCAATATACAATTACAACACAATTACAGTGATTATTCTGTGACAAAGGCTAGGATTTCGCCTGAGATTTCCACATAAAACATGATTTTGCACTGCATCATGAAGAAAACTCACTCTGCTGACACTGTACCTGCACTGTACAAAAATATTAAATGATATAAACTCAATGTTTAATGTATGTAAAAGGAGAAAATTGTGTAAAAACAATGATAATATGTTAAAATGAACTTAAATATGCATTTTATCCTTATACTGTGATTTACAAAGGCTATGAAGTTTTTTTTTTTTTTTGTGGATCCTTATGTGATTTGCCTTGTGATTTTATGGCTGTAAAAGGGTTACTTAGAAGTGAATATGTTGCTTATAAACTTCATTTGATTGAGTCAAAGATTGAGTTTTTATTGATACTGCTTAACAGACTTAAACTGATGCATTTTCTTATTCTCTTGTAATACAACCAGTCCAGCCACACACACATACAGATACATACACAATTGCTTTTTTCCCATCTGTATCTCTCCTTCCTGTTTTCCTTCCCTCTCTCCCACCTCCTAGTTTTGATTACAATTCAGCCTCCCTGTAGAAACTCTTAACAAATGTAGTCAACTTTATTTTCCTGCTCCTTGGAAATGATCATGGGGTGATGATCCTGGAGGGATGCCAGGGCATATTTTGAATTTTGCAGATTGAACAATGCTACTCTGACCCACCAGAACCCAGCTTGTCACAACAAAGGCTGTTTGGGACAAGTGAGCTGCCATTCTCATATCTGTTTGTCACAAACTGGTGTAGACAAAAAAATGTAAAATAAAGTTTTTGTACATTGAAAGTCAGTGTGATCCAAAACAACACTGTATCTGAGACACTGAGGTATTTATCAAAATATCTTCTTTTGACGTACATAAAAGACACATTCACACAGGTTTGGGCCACCAGGGATCATTTGTATTGCTCAATAAATATAACATCGGTAATACAGTATTTCACAATTGCTAAAACACTAAACCCCATTCTCTGAACCCAATGCTCAGTGGCCTAAACCCATTTTTCGAATCAGTCACTTTGTAGGCAAAATCTTAAACAAGTTCAGATAGTTAAGACACTCTTTGCAAATCTCATCCACTCTTTTTGCAAAACTCTAAACACATTCTTACTCACTAAAACACATTTTGCACTGTGTTGCAAAATGGTAAATACATGTGGCAAAAGTTAAACATAACTACAACACAACTGTCATCGTTTACACACAACAACTCAAAATTGTTCACACTTGTTTCTAATGATGTGATCAAATCAGTTGTTTAGAATATAAGCCAGTACAGGTGGCCCATGTACGTTGAAAGTTGATACCACAGTGGATGGAAACAATGTGAGAGGCAGAGGAGGAAGAGGAAGAAGAGTTCGTGTAAGAGGTGGTGGACGAGGAGGAAGAGTACAAGGACAACCGTGGCCACCATAATCAGGACATTCAGAGAAGAGAATAGGTAAATGTATTGTTTTTCTAACTTGACATTTGATATAGTACATCAGTTTGTCAATAGAAAGGGGAGTGAGGAAAAGAGAAAAAAAGATTTAGAATACAATTTACATATGAATGTGATGTCCATTACTATTGTTTTTGTATGTATACATTTGTAAGAGAATTTTCCCTTTTGTAGAATTGCAAGACTACCAAATGAGGGTGGAAGGACTCCTTTGTTCTCCCAACAGAAAGAGGCTCTCATTGTTCATATGGTCCGTCAAAACAATGTCATTCGACTGCGTGAAATACAGCAAAGACTTGTAGAAGATAATGTAAACTTTGAAGCTATCAACAATGTCAGACTTTGTACCATTTCCCGTGTCCTCCATCGAAACAGGATAAGCATGAAGCAAGTGTACGGAGTACCCTTTGAGCGCAATTCAGAAAGGGTCAAAGATCTACGATATCAGTATGTGCAAGTAAGTGTACACTTTCAGCACTGATGCTTACAGTACAAGTTTGTAGCCTACAGTTATTGTCCTATACCGTTACTGTTACTGCACTACATTGTAGTGTATGTAAATCAGGAGTACATATTCATATGTACATACACTTTTGCACTTTTGCAAGTATGTCTTTCTGTAACACTTACAAAACTATTTATTTATCTCTTTTACGTATATATAGAGGGTGTCTGAAATGGATTCCATGGAAAGGCCCCATAAATATATTTTTGTAGATGAAGCAGGGTTCAATCTGGCAAAGAGGAGAAGGAGAGGCTGGAACATAATTGGCCAACGTGCCATTGTGGAAGTCAATGGCCAGCGTGGTAGCAATGTCACCCTATGGCAGCCATAAGCAATGGGGTGGGTTCTCCACCATCGGGATGCTGAGGCAGAATGAGTCTCTCATTTACTTTGATTTTGCAATTGCACAATGTTTTGTGTGATACGCTTTGCATTTAGAGTTGACTTTGTTCTTTGGGCTTACTTTATTTTTATGCTGAAAATACAGAAATTCTATAATGTAGTACAGCCTCAGCAGTGAAGTACTTACAGTATGCAATATATTTGCTGTACTGAGTTGTGAATTATTTACTTTTATTTATGGCAAAATTATTTTCTATTTGCAATAAAAAAAATAACTGTAACTACATGCCCTGGACGCTGTGTTGTCAATTTTTTGATGTAGTGTCTAATGAATGCTGATGAGTGTTTATATATTGACTGGCTGTGTTTATGTTTTGAAAGCATTGTTTCTCTTCAGGAACTCGAGCTGCATCGAGAACGAATGGGGAACGCGTCCAGTGTGACGTCTCTGAATAACGTGTATAATCAGTCCAATGGAAGGGCGAGACGTCATAGGCGGGTGACGTCAGAGACCAGGAAGCATAAAAGCATGAGCGGCGAATCCGGTAATCAGCTTTGTGTCTTCAGCAAGCGCTCTGTGTGTCTGTCAGTCGCTATCTGTTTGTGAGTCTTATTTAGTGTCGTTTGTCCACTGATAAACTCCATTGTCAAAGCTTCAATCAAGAGAAGTTTTGGGCGAGAGCAGGCAGCGTTCAGGCTGTGTGTTTTCCCTGCCAAAGAAAAAAAAAAAAAAGGTAGGGACACAGCTCGTGTGTTGTCTGCTTGAGAGTGAAGCGCACAGTGTCAGCTCTCGAGGGAGTTGACGGCTGCGATGCGAGTCTTTGCTTCACTCTCAGAAGGCTCTCTTTGAGGAGAGAGCTTTTACTGGTGTTTTATCGCGGTGCCAGCCCCGCTTTCGCCGAGGCGGAGCGGTGGTTGTGCTCGCGGGATTCGCTTTCGGATCTGCTGGAAGGAATGTAAGACGGCAAGTCCCTATCTTCTTTCTTAGCCACCAGATCCGGCACCCGCTCTCGGTGATCAGAAGCCCGCGTTTGCGGTACTTTCTCCCCGATGAGAGGGCGTGACGCGCTGCCTGTCTTTCTCTGAGGAGATTGATTTGGAAAGGCGTCGATGAGCTCGCCAGTTGCACAAGCACCAGTCACACAAGCATATTATGCCTAATATTAACATAAGCAGCATTAATGAAGAGTGGAGCTCGCGCAGTCAGCTCTCGGGGGGCTGATTGTGCTTTTCTCGCTGTTAAGCGCTCCGCTCTCGCCGGTCACGCTCCGAGGAGTGTGTCCGTGCATGCGATCTTGCGCTCGCGGTCTCGCTGGTGCTGAGGCACGGCTGCGAACGCGATAGCGGGAATCGCACATGATCTGGCGAACGGGTTGGAGACGGCTCGTCCTATCTCCACCCGTGTTCACTAGATCTAGAGCTCGTTCTCGAGGCTTGGAAACCAGCGCTGCGGTTTCTTCGCCCTCTGAGACAGCTTGCTGCTGCATGCTCTCTCGCCAGGCACGCTCCGAGGAGTGTGTCCATGCATGCGATCTTGCAGTTGCGGTCGCTCTGTTGCTGAGGCACGGCGGTGACCGCGATAGCGGGAATCGCACATGATCTCAGAATCAGAATGAGCTTTATTGCCAGGTATGTTCACACATATGAGGAATTTGTTTTCGTGACAGAATCTGGTAAACAGGTTGGAGACGGCTCGTCCTATCTTCAACCGTGTTCACTAGATCTAGAGCTCGTTCTCGAGGCTTGGAAACCAGCGCTGCGGTTTCTTCGCCCTCTGAGACAGCTCGCTGCAGCAACCATCTTTCTCTGAGGAGATTGATGTTTGGCCTAGGACGTTTTGAGGGCCAGCTACCTCTGGGGAAGAGTGGTGTACACCGCATTATACGGTGCCCGTCTCTCCTCAGTGCCCTCAGGAGATCGTTCTGCCAACCCTGCCATTGTTCCAGGGAGCATCGATCTCCGGCGAGCGCTTCTCTCAGTTACCGCCCGGAAACGTAGCGGTGCTGAGAGGCTCGCTACCTCTACGGAGGTCTCTAGAGCAGCTAGTACGGTTGCCCCTGCCGGTCCACCGCTTTAGGGCACCAAGCTAGTGGCTCTAGGCGCACCAGAGGCAAGTCTCACAAGACTGGTTCCCTTAGGAGGTCACATGGCGGTGTGGGAGCCCCTGCCAATGTACTTCACGGGGTCCTGCCCCGAGCAGGCTCTGGTCTAGTCTTCCTAGCAGACGATGTGGGTCTGAGGACCGTCGTTTTTAGGAGACTTCAGCTACGAGAGTCCTGATGCTGCGGCTCAGGACCTCGGAGGGCAGGCCCCTCTGGGGAAGAGCGGTGTACACCTCATTACATGGTGCCCGTCTCTCCTCAGTGCCTTCAGGAGATCGATCTGCCAACCCTGCCGGTGTTCCAGGGCACAGCGGTCTCCAGTGAGCGCTTCTCTCAGTTACCGCCCGGAAACGTAGCGGTGCTAAGAGGCTCGCGACCTCCTGGGAGGTTTCCAGAGCAGCTAGTTCGGCCGTCTCCTGCCGGTGCGTTGCTTCAGGGCACCGAGCTAATTGCTCTGACGCAACCAGAGATCAGTCTTGAGAGGCTGATTCTCTTAGTAGACTATATTGCAGCGTGAAAACTACTGCCAAATGTGTCTCAGTGTGTCCTGCACACTGTCGTGAGAGGCCACAGAATCCAGTTCTGGTGGGCCCCAAGCAGGCTCTGGTAATGGAACAGAAGTAGACTCTTTCTGAGGACGGAGACCATCGAGGTGGTCCCTCCTTGGGTTGCAGAGTCTGGGTCCTACAGCCGGTACTTCACTGTTCCGAGGAAGGATGAGGTGTTGTGTCCTTTTCTAGATCTGTGCTTTTTGAACCTCTCAGTCAGGGGACTGAAGTTTAGCACGCCTGCACAGGCCAAGTCCGAGGACTGGTATGTCATGATCTATCAAAAAACAGCACCGAGGTGTCGTTCTCGCTCATATGAAAGAGCTGGGGTTAAGACTTGACGCCAAGAAAAGTGTGCTTTCTCCAGTTCAGAGAACCACTTATCTGGGCATGGTGTGGGATTCGACCACAATGCAGGCACGTATGTCACCTTCTCAGATCGAGTCAATCCTCACTGCAGTCGCGAGAGTGAGAGAAGGCCGGTCACTCACTGTCAAGCAGTCACGGAGATTGCTGGGTCTGATGGCAGCTGCGTCCAACGTGAATACTATTGGCCTGCTGTACATGAGACCCCTACAGTGGTGGCTCAAGACCAAGGGGTTCTCCCTGAGGGGAAACCCACTTCGCATGCTAAAGGTCATGCGGCGCTGCCTAAGTGCCTTGGATATGTGGAGGAAGCCTTGGTTCTTGTCCCAGGGCCCGGTGCTGGGAGCTCCTTGTCGCCGCATGATGCTAGCAACGGACGCGTCCCTCACCGGCTGGGGTGCGGTCATGAGTGGCCACCCTGCCCGTGGTCTGTGGAGTGGTCGCCATCTGACATGGCACATCAACTGCCTGGAGATGCTGGCCGTGCTTCGTGCACTTCGTTATTTTCTCCCAGACCTAAGAGGTCTCCATGTTTTGGTGCGCACCGACAGCAACAGCGGTGGTCTCTTACATCAACCACCAAGGAGGTCTGCACTCACGCCGTTTATACAACTAGCGTACCAGATCCTTGTGTGGGCCCAGGACAAATTCCTCTCGCTCAGAGCAGTTCACATTCCTGGGCATCTTAATATGAATGGTGGCTTCACACTAAGGTAATGAAGCAGAGTTGGAGATGTTGGCCAGACTCGGGTGGATCTGTTTGCGACTCGAGAGACATCGCACTGTCCCCTCTTGCTTCCTCTGACTCACCGAGCTCCACTGGGGCTGGAAGCCATGGTACAGACATGGCCGAGGCTTCATCTGTACATTTTTCCCCCGATTGCTCTGCTCTCGGGAGTTCTGGAGAGAGTGCGCCGGGACGGAGTCCGGCTGCTGTTAGTAGCCCCGTTCTGGACGGGCCGGGTATGGTTCCTGGGCCTGAATTCTCTTTTTGATGGCACTCCATGGGAGGTTCCCGTCATGAGAGATCTCCTCTCGCAGGCGGAGGGTGCGGCCCCGCATGGAGCTTAGAGGCTGTAGGTGTTGTCTTTGAGGAGGCACAACTCTTAGCTTCTGGTCTCTCAACCGAGGTTGTAAGACCGTTCTCCAATCCAGAGCTCCCTCAATGAGGAAACTGTATGCCTTGAAGTGGAAGCTTTTCACTTCTTGGTGCGGAGACCGCCAGCTCGACCCAGTTAACTGCCCGGATGGTACAGTGCTGGAGTTCCTGCAGGCTCTTCGCATGGTTGACCCATTCCACCCTGAAGGTCTACGTGGCGGCCATGGTGGCCTACCGCGCCCCTCTCGGTGGCCAGTCAGTTGGCAGAAACCCTCTGGTTACATGTTTCCTCCATGGTGCGCTGAGGCCTCCGGCCAGAAGAAGCTTATGCTAAGCGGTGATCAGGATGTTATCCTAAGCCTCGAGTCCTCTGATCTCCCCTCTCCTGGGGGTCAAGACTCACTCCTTCTGAAGTTTGGCCATTGGACGGGTTGTCCACGAATTCTGTCAGGCTCCTTCTCTTGCTTTAGCTGTGCTCTTCCACATTAGGCAGAGATTTGAAAGTCTGGCGGTGTGGGCATTCTCGTTCCCCATTTGTTCTCGATGCAGCTCGAGTTCCTGAAGAGGAACGTGTAAGGTTACGTATGTAACCCAGGTTCCTCTAAGGAACGAGACGCTGCGTCGCAGTGCCACACTTCCGGCATCTCTGGCCGGCGCTTGCTTCATCCTTTGAGGCTGATTACCGGCTTCGCCGCTCATGCTTTTATGCTTCCTGGTCTCTGACGTCACCCGCCTATGATGTCTCGCCCTTCCATTGGACTGATTATACCATTATTCAGAGACATCACACTGGACGCATTCCCCATTCGTTCTCGACGCAGCGTCTCATTACTTCGAGGAACCAGGGTTACATACATAACCTTAGACGTTTAATTTTGAGCACAGATCAAATGGTTTTGAGGCAAGTGTTTGATTTTGCCAGAAGAGTCAGGGGTTTTGTGAATATAGTTTAAAGACTGGGTTTTGTGTTTAAAGTTTTGAGAATATGGGTGAAGGTTTCAAGAAATGTGTTTTAGCAATTGTGAAATACTGTAATTCAATGCACAATTCACCATGGCCATATCAGGATTAGTATGTGCATGCAATTCAACCTTCCCTTAAAATAACAGATAATTTCAGTCAATACAGTACAGATCAACACAACAATCAATACAGATATTTTAAAAACTTTTTTGAGTGAGTGAGTGAGTGAGTTGGGTGACTGAGTGAGTGAGTTGGGTGAGTGAGTGAGTTGAGTAAGTGAGTGAGTGAGTGAGTTGAGTGAGTGAGTGAGTGAGTGAGTGAGTGAGTGAGTGAGTGAGTTGGGTGAGTGAGTGAGTTGAGTAAGTGAGTGAGTGAGTGAGTGAGCGAGTGAGTGAGTGAGATAATGAGTTTAGTGAGTGAGTGAATGAGTGAGGTGAGTTGAGTGAGTGAGTGAGTGAGTGAGTGAGTGAGTAAGTCAGTGAGTGAGTGAGTTGAGTGAGTGGTTGAGTTGGTTGAGTGAGTGAGTGAGTTGGTTGAGTGAGTGAGTTAGTTGGTTGAGTGAGTGAGTGAGTGAGTGAGTGAGTGAGTGAGTGAGTTGAGTGAGTGAGTGAGTGAGTTGAGTGAGTGAGTTGGTTGAGTGAGTGAGTGAGTGATTGAGTCAGTGAGTGAGTGAGTGAGTGAGTGGTTGAGTTGGTTGAGTGAGTGGGTGAGTCAGTGAGTGAGTGAGTTGAGTAAGTGAGTGAGGGAGTTGATTGAGTGAGTGAGTTAGTTGGTTGAGTGAGTGAGTGAGTGAGTGAGTTGGTTGAGTGAGTGAGTGAGTGGTTGAGTTGGTTGAGTGAGTGAGTGATTCAGTGAGTGAGTGAGTTGAGTAAGTGAGTGAGGGAGTTGGTTGAGTGAGTGAGCTGGTTGAGTGAGTGAGGGAGTTGGTTGAGTGAGGGAGTTGGTTGAGTGAGTGAGTGAGTGAGTGAGTGCGTGGTTGAGTTGGTTGAGTGAGTGAGTGAGTCAGTGAGTGAGTGAGTGATTGAGTTGGCTGAGTGAGTGAGTTGAGTGAGTTGAGTGAGTGAGTGAGTGAGTGAGTCAGTGAGTGAGTGAGTTGAGTAAGTGAGTGAGTGAGGGAGTTGGTTGAGTGAGTGAGTGAGTGAGTGATTGAGTTGGCTGAGTGAGTGAGTTGAGTGAGTTGAGTGAGTGAGTGAGTGTGTTGGGTGAGTTAGTGAGTATTACAATAAACTAAATCATTACTTTCAAAATGTAGTTATATTGCACTTCAAAATGTGCATTTGTTTGGGCTGATACTGATAGGAATATTACAAATAATACAAATAATATTTAACAAATTCTTTATTCAGTGCTTAGATTATTAACAAAATTTGTACAAAAACTTTTTTGAGTGAGTGAGTGAGTGAGTTGGGTGACTGAGTGAGTGAGTTGGGTGAGTGAGTGAGTTGAGTAAGTGAGTGAGTGAGTGAGTTGAGTGAGTGAGTGAGTGAGTGAGTGAGTGAGTTGGGTGAGTGAGTGAGTTGAGTAAGTGAGTGAGTGAGTGAGTGAGCGAGTGAGTGAGTGAGATAATGAGTTTAGTGAGTGAGTGAATGAGTGAGGTGAGTTGAGTGAGTGAGTGAGTGAGTGAGTGAGTGAGTGAGTGAGTAAGTCAGTGAGTGAGTGAGTTGAGTGAGTGGTTGAGTTGGTTGAGTGAGTGAGTGAGTTGGTTGAGTGAGTGAGTTAGTTGGTTGAGTGAGTGAGTGAGTGAGTGAGTGAGTGAGTGAGTTGAGTGAGTGAGTGAGTGAGTTGAGTGAGTTGGTTGAGTGAGTGAGTGAGTGATTGAGTCAGTGAGTGAGTGAGTGAGTGAGTGGTTGAGTTGGTTGAGTGAGTGGGTGAGTCAGTGAGTGAGTGAGTTGAGTAAGTGAGTGAGGGAGTTGATTGAGTGAGTGAGTTAGTTGGTTGAGTGAGTGAGTGAGTGAGTTGGTTGAGTGAGTGAGTGAGTGGTTGAGTTGGTTGAGTGAGTGAGTGATTCAGTGAGTGAGTGAGTTGAGTAAGTGAGTGAGGGAGTTGGTTGAGTGAGTGAGCTGGTTGAGTGAGTGAGGGAGTTGGTTGAGTGAGTGAGGGAGTTGGTTGAGTGAGTGAGTGAGTGAGTGAGTGAGTGCGTGGTTGAGTTGGTTGAGTGAGTGAGTGAGTCAGTGAGTGAGTGAGTGATTGAGTTGGCTGAGTGAGTGAGTTGAGTGAGTTGAGTGAGTGAGTGAGTGAGTGAGTCAGTGAGTGAGTGAGTTGAGTAAGTGAGTGAGTGAGGGAGTTGGTTGAGTGAGTGAGTGAGTGAGTGATTGAGTTGGCTGAGTGAGTGAGTTGAGTGAGTTGAGTGAGTGAGTGAGTGTGTTGGGTGAGTTAGTGAGTATTACAATAAACTAAATCATTACTTTCAAAATGTAGTTATATTGCACTTCAAAATGTGCATTTGTTTGGGCTGATACTGATAGGAATATTACAAATAATACAAATAATATTTAACAAATTCTTTATTCAGTGCTTAGATTATTAACAAAATTTGTTTGTTTTACATATAGAAAGGGGTAAAAAAAAAGAGCGGGATGTGCACGGTATAAATATTTATTTATTTTCCATTAACATTTACACCTTTTTATCATTATAAGTTTTATCTTATTATCATTATGACTCGAAAGATAAAACAGAAGGCATTCATTCCCACTCTGCTCTATGTTTATATTCAGATGAATCTGACAGGCTCTGTATTGTGTGCATTGGTCTCCTTCTTAGAGACTTAATTGAGGAGATGGGGCAGAGTGCCACAAGGACCCCATATAGAGATTTTCTTTGAGTGGAGCTGCTCCAGAAGCCCACAGGCAAGTTTCTCCAAGTAAGAGAATAAACAAGAGTAAGGTCATAAATGAAAGGCAGGCTTTTTTAGTATTTTCAGGTTACTTTGAACTTTATGATATTATCCTTGTAGGGCCAAACCTGCCAACTAGAATCAGGGCCAAAAATAGGGCGTGTTGTGTACTTGATCAATTTTTCCCCCTTATTTTTGTCTGTTTTAATGAGACTGAAAAATAAAGAAAATACTTGAAGCAACCATTAAACAATAGCTCCACTCCTCTTACTAATTAGTATATATCATCTCTATATAAGGTCCATCACACTATAAGAAATACCTCTTTGCTTTCTATTCCTTATCTATGCACTTTAATATTTATCATTTATAAACCTCTCTTAGCAAAATCAAGTTTCCACCATTACGTTTTTTTCACTATCCACAACTCAGCTTCAAGGTGGAATCTGTTTCCATGACAACACCAATAGTCTCAGAGAACTAAGGAGATGATACTTTTTCATGCTTAAACATAAGCAGTCTCTCTCCACTGCTACATACGGTTTTCCACCTATGCTACCTCCATCTACATACAGAGGTAGAATGATACCTGATTTATCTCTCTCTCTCTCTCTCTCTCTCTCTCTCTCTCTATTTGGAACACACATAAATACATTTAAATATATGTTTTATGTTTCTCTATAAACCTGAAGAATTCAGCTTGGCTGCACAGAGGCTCACTAAACATCAGTCAATGTACAAGCCATTGTTTTCTGACTAGAACACTCATCCTGCGAGGATACAAAGTGACAGTAAAGGGAGAAAAAACAAAGACAGACAATGGGAGACAAAGCATCAAAGCTACTTGTCTTGCTATTTTTAACACAAAACAATCAATCCTATTTTCAGTATCCTCATTTGTCTATTATAGAACAAAATACCTATTACTAATGATAGTCTCAAACATTTAATAATTTTATTTGAATATTGTTTTTAACATAAAAAGGAATAACTGTGTTTCTTAATAAAGCTAGAGAATAGGCTAGTGTAGGCAAATCACAGCCACGTTGATATTCAGACCACCAGCATGAATACATGTGACATTAAATACAGCAATTCAATAATCAAGAAATAAATATCCAGTAATTTTACACAAAACTTAGTTTTGCTCCACCAACAAAAATACTTAAAAATCGGCATCAAAGTCAAACAATGCAAACATTGTATGTCTTGGAAGACATAGTGGTAATTAATTCTTGAATGAATCAGTGTGGTTGAACTGATTCTTTAAGTGAATGATTCAATAACTCACTCATGAAAGTCACCAGTTTTATTGTTCTTAAATGAATCAGTGTTTTGAACAAATCAGTTAAGTGAATCAGACTGCAACGGAACATACTGACAAAAGACTGTCACTTGTCGCCACCTACAGGCGTACAGATAAAATATTTATTATAATTATTATGATAATTATGATAATACTAATAATAAAATATAATCGTATGAATCTATTTATATTCACCCTGCAAAATTTATGAAATTGAAGTAATTTTAACATATGTAAAACAAAATTATTTTATAACAGTTATGACTGAAACTGTATGAATTTAATTTTGCTGTTCAGTTATGTCAATGCATCTTTATAACTCTTACTGCAGATGCTTACCTGAATAGGAGTCCTTTGGACCAACATCATTGATTATTTCTGTGATGCAAATATGACGATGCAAATGATGATACAACGATTTTTAGAATATTCTGTGTATTTATTCATTTTTCAGAAACCCTGTGGTAATTAATATATGTGGACATTTATTTGTATCATTTACTCGCATCAACTCAAATCTAAGAATATATACTTATGAAAGAAACTCTTTTATTACCATAAATCTTCTTTTAAGAGCAAAATCCAAACATACAGCACAACAGTGTTTAACAGTGACATTATAATAACCGGGAAAGAGAATCTTACAAGGTACCAATAAGACAGGGGCCATTTGGCCACTGCAACTCTCTACGATTGCCTTGAAGACAAAGAGTCCACTTCAAATCCATTTGGATTCTGAGTGAACTTCAAAGCCTGAGGGGCCTTACGGCTGTTTGAAAGCCAAGAAACAGTGCTTGAACGAACTCTATCCACTAGCTATTAAACTAGAAGAGACTCACACATAAAAAAATAACAGCCATGAAGTAATGTAACATAATGTGTTAACACAGAGGAACTCTCGTTTGTTTCAGGGTCATAAAGGCAAAATCCTTTAACATGCTTTCTGTGAACCCAGCAGCACTCTCTTTTTACTTCATTGCTTTCATACATTCAAAGATTTCACAGACTCATATACACACACCACTTGTGTCTCCCCCTTTCTTTTTCCCACACTCCTGAGCTATCTCTGTTTCTGCACATCCAAAATGCCTGTTACTGTGGTAACCACACACAGTGCCATAATATTTCCCACCTTTCAATGAGGCATCATAGGGTGATATCCACAATGCCGCAATTTTCAGAAAGCATCTATGCAGCTAATAATGAGAGGCATTGAATGAAGAAAAGAGAGAGAGAGAGAGAGAGAGAGAGAGAGAGAGAGAGAGAGAGAGAGGAACAGATAGTAAAACTCAGAAAAAGAAGAAGAAGAAATAGTTCAACCAAAATGTACATTTTTTGAAAATGCCCATTCAAGATGTAGATTAATATTTTCTATCAGAAAAGATTGGGTGAATTTAGCATTATAATCAATGCAGTGTCTGTAGTGTATGGGTGCCATCAGAATGAGAGTTCAAACAAATGATAAAATCACAATAATCGACAAGTAATTATCACGACTCCAGTCCATCAGTTAACATATTGAGAAGCAAAAAGCTGAGTGCTTGTAATAAAACCCTTGCTTCCAAGCCTTGCTCATTCTGACGGCACCCATTCACTGCAGAGAATACCCTGGTGAGAAAATTATGTAGGAAAGGAAAGATCAGACAAAAATGTTGATGTGCAATAAGTCACATAAATGGCATAGAAAGAAAATGTCTCAAAAGACAAACAACCAAGTTCTTTGCACTCCTTCCTCATCTTCTATGTCTCCAACTATATATTTCATGAGAAAATGTGTACCCTTCTGTCTTGCACTCCTATACAGCAGCCAGCTAGTGATTAGTCAATCTCTTGCAGTTGCTTTAGTACAGAAGTTTTGGAAGGTATGATAAAAGTTATGGCAAATCGCAAAAAAAAAGAAAATAAAAGGATTTAAAAAAAGGAAAAAGAAAAGGAAATTCTGTCAAAACATCAATAGTCATGCAAAACACAATAGCCATTCATTTAACACATGACACAAGTCACTGAAATTGAAAATCTTAAATTTTTATAGTGCCAATGTTAGTCTACAATCTGTTCAACAAATTTTTTATCATTTTGAATTGAACTTGAAAATTAAGTTGGAAGATGTTTAATATTCAGATTAGATTATTTAATATTTAAGTATTTGACAGTGACTTGCATTAGAGTGTATTTTATACACACCATAAAAAAAAAATACAAAAATGTTTAAAATATTTGGAATTTGACTAACTATGGCCTTTTTTTCTAACACTGAGTGACGTAACATAATCGATGAAACGTTCCATCGGCCGCTGTCCAGGGTCCTGATGCGTTTTCAGGAGTAGCTGTACTGCAGCGCAGCTGTCTCCGGATGTGGGTCAAGCATGAGCTGAATAGTGAAATCCTTTAACTCACTGATAAGCGTGTACAGAACGGAGGATAATGCAATGACAGTCATGCTTTTTAACTCTTAACCACGAATTGTCTCTACAGACAAGAATGCGTAGGCTATTATACAATTAAATTTAGAGGGTCGATTTAGACTTATAACTTAAAGTTATTTCTATCAGTTTAGGGGCAGAGTTTGTTGAGTTTCGTCTTGTGCAACAGCAAGGCAAGTTGTCTTTGCATAAATAAAGATCTTTTTAAACAAAATACACTGACTTCTAGTAGTAAATAAAACACAGATTCGGCCTACTAGAGTTACCTACTTATTTCAAAACAGTTATATTTTAGTCAATTAAACGTTTAATTCAATGTGTGTTAAATACTGTTAATTAATTTAGAAATTTACTTTCTGAAAGTTGTTTTCACACCAGATTTTTTTTTCAGAGTAATAACTATATATTAAAATACTACATACTAAATTATGTGTGTATATATATATATATATATATATATATATATGTGTGTGTGTGTGTGTGTGTGTGTGTGTGTGTGTGTGTGTGTGTGTGTGTGTGTGTGTGTGTGATAAATAATGGCACAGACTGTTGTATTCAAACCACCGCCCGAAAGATCCTAAAGAAATCAACAGCGATCAGCAAAGGTTGCTATGGTTACCTCGTCAAGCGAACACTAATTCTGTTCTCGTCTCGACTTGTGTTTGACTTTTGACTTTTGGCCTATGCAGTAAAAAAGAATCTTAAAGATCTACCAATACCTTTGGTCCTTTGACCTCTGATTTTTTACATTTATTAGTAGAGCTTTCTTAAAAATAAAAATAAAAAAACGTGGAGAGGCAGAGAAAGAGAGAGATGGGGGGGGGGGGGGGGTTAAAGGGGTTCATCTAAATGCGCAGCGCACATCAGGGATTGTGAGTCTGCGCGGATAATAGTGTTACAACAATACAGAGAATGGCGAATTACTTCCACGTCACATCCCTTAACTCAAACCCTGGCTTTCTATGTATTTATGCGTGTATTTTTCATTCATTGCCTTAATTAGACGTTTGTTTCCTCGTTCATTTTGAGAAAGAGAGAGAGAGAGAAGGAGAGAGAGAGAGAGAGAGAGAGAAGGAGAGAGAGAGAAGGAGAGAGAGAGAGAGGGAGAGAGAGAGAAGGGGAGAGAGAGAAGGAGAGAGAGAGAAGGAGAGAGAGAGAAGGAGAGAGAGAGATATAGAGAGAGACTACTTGTCCACAGAAGTTTTTCGGGGCGTCTTTAGGGAATGTTTGTGCACCAGCGCGCCACAGCAGTTACAACGGCCGAGAATGACATCGCGAGACACTCTGCATTCTGCATCGTGTTAACACGTCCTTTCTGGAGACATCTGCATACTGTGACAGTAAGATTCATCATTCCTTGTGTACTATTCATTCTTGCTATGGCAATTTAGTGAATTCTGTATCGAAACGCATTTCATTCATTTTGCTGCATGTAGCTATATTGAAATTGAATGTGCAGTACGGATCAATAGCTCTCGTATGGATGAATTATGGAGCGAATACTTCCATTTTATACGTCAGGTTTTATGCAGTTTAATGCGAATTTGGTGATCGAAATGCTATTTAATGGGGTTGGGTGGAGAGTGATTTGACGACGGTCAGCGATTTATTGTGTGTTAAGTAGTAGCCAGCTGGGAGTTGTGCGGCTTGCACGAATAAATCATTGTTACATTTACAAGTTTAGTGCAATGTGCATTCCTTACAATAAAATCTAATGCATTAAAACACACACACACACACACACACACACACACACACGATCAGCGTGCAACATCGCCCCTTTTAAGAACTGATCACTGTCATGGAGCTCCTGCACATGTTGTTATTAAAACACGTTAGTGAGAGCTTGTATGATAGAACACAACTTAAAGCATTATTAGGCAATAAATGATTTTAATGTACAGTTCAGCAGAATTTCACAGAATTTATCCACCGTATTATGATGATTTCTTGTTCACGTTTTTGATATATTAATAGTCAATGATTTACAAGACTTTATTCACCCTACATGAATTATGTTGAACCCTTATTAATATAGCCAGACCACACCCAAACTATTATGCCACAAAATGGCAGCACCAACTTATAAGGGAATATAGATATCTATTACTTTATATCCATTTCATTTATTGCAGATATTGCAGACATTCTTAAAATATGTATATATAAATTGCATTTAGTGTGTTGAATTATATATATAAATTCTTCACATGATAAGCAGTCTTTTTTTTACCTTTTCCTTACCTCATTGCTGAATAGTTTATTCCTAATTTTAAGATGAAATATATTTAATATATTTAATTTACATTATGCATTACATTATATAAAAACATATTTACACATTTACAAATGTGTGAAGTCTGTGTGAAGTCACCTTTCATCTTTAAATCAACTTTTTTGTTTACTGGCCCTTGTGTTGTGATTTCTGAAAGTCTTGAGTAAAGGCACAATTTATGTTATTATTATTACTTGTTGATCTCTATTTTAAATGAACTCAGCATAAGTAACCCTTTGACTCGATTTGATTGCAGTGAATAGGAGATCGGTCTCTCTCCTTCCTTCCTCTTTCCTTTCCCTGTTTGTGTTAGATAGTATAACATATCCACTGCAGAGCCTCTGCAACTGTTATGTCGGTATTCATTTCTATTCTTGCTGCTCTCTGGTGTCTTTTGAAACAGACCTCTCAAGTTATTTTGTTGCATGTGTATGTGCAAATTAACTGTTTTACAATTTTTCTCTCTGTTCAGTTCAATGGAACTCTGCAAGTGCACCATTAAAAATTACACTACATTAAATGGTGTTCTGTTACAACCACTCACCTCTAATGATATAAGGACTGACGATTAACAGGTTTATATGTGTTTGATATTGAGTTGAGATCCCAGTTTAACACCTTTTATAAAGAGGCAGGATATTAGCACTGCAGGATTTTCTGCACTTGATTTAAGACAAATTTTAATTGATTATGCCATCACTTTCAAACATAAAGTATTGGTCTTTATTGTCTGCATATAGTACGCCTCGATAAATAGACCTAACACTTTATGAAACACTCCATGCAGTTTCATATATAAAATGTATAACTATATACAAACAATAAAGTCAGATAAGTATACAGCTTTATTTAAACCCATGCATCTCAGTAAAGAGAAATTAATTAATTATTTAATAAAGCTGTTACATGTAAAAGTGTAGTGCAGATTTGTTTTTGTTTTAAAAAAAAATTTTTTTATCACTGCTACAGTATATGTTTTGTATGTATCGATATTTAGTAATTAATGGTCCATATATTGCAGTATATTGATAAATATGCATACATATAAATAGCAGTTTCCCATACATGGAAAAATGATTTAATATATTGCATTATATTTTCAAATATATTCCCATATAATTTTGTTTCATCAGAGCTGACTTCAATTTGATATTTTCAATATCAGAATGTACATAGACACATTTTCACTTGTACTTTGAAGTCCTTGGTTTATAAGATTGTGCAGCACATTTTTATGATTTTATGATTAACATGCACAACGAAGCAATGATAAATAAATAAACTAATGTGTGTGATGGTATATAATAAAAATCTGTTTACTCACTGTGTGTGTGTGTGTTTTAAAATTTATGCACAGAAAGTACAATATTATGCACACACAGTACGATATATAGTCACAATTACATTTGTATATTATGAAGTGTATTATTGAATATAAATACATTACAATATTTTTAAGTAAATTTTTCAATTCATGAAAATCTGCAATTCTTTATTTATTTTTCAATATATTGTAATAAACAGTACATTATTCTGTATATTTTCAATATGAATTCAGTTTAATATTTTGATTGTTAATAAACATATATAAGTAAACATATTTTCTTTGAGTAGGTGAACTCACAGAATTAACCCTACAAAATCCAGGAGTGAGACACAATTAGTTAGTATTAGTATATCATTAGTTTGTATCGTAATGTGTGCATCTTACATACTGTGACACACTAACAGATATGGGCATAAACACATACAATTAGGTTACTCCATGTAGGTTTTTGTTTTATTTTTATTTCCTTTAAGTGCCAACTCTGATGACCTCGTTATTTTCTGGGTGTTCAGCATTTTTTGACATTTGGCATAAATTCTACATTCACATTTTGCCAGCCTGTTTTCAGCCACTGACACCCTGTTTAAATGATTTGTGCTTGTATCACATACACTACAGTGCTTCTTTAATAATAACTAATTACTCTGATACCTGGGGGTTCACGGCACAGTAATTGATGTCAACCCATGCAATCCCTTGTGATTTGTACTGAGAGAAAAGAATAAAGAGAGAAAGAGATGCCAAATTCCTGATTTGCGCTATGTATTCTCTCAGTGTTTTCAAGAGAGAGATGTGTCTATATGCTAATGGTAATCCACCTCCTTCCTCTTCAAACAGCAAATGACAAACTAAATATAGTGGTGCAGACTTTAGTGATTTAGTTCACTATTGGTCAGCCTAGTTTGGCATTAACACACTCTAATGAGATTTTTGTAGAATATTCAGTAGAAATGAGGCCAGAGATCCATCTTATGCATGTGCAACAGATTTTATCCTCAAAGAGGAAAATTTATAAATCCACTGCATATCCCTTTCATTCCCGGCATATTGGTAATTTATGGTCTTTTCTTTTTCTTTCTTTCTTTCTTTCTTTCTTTCTTTCTTTCTTTCTTTCTTTCTGCACACTAAACCTGGATATATTGTGTCAGGACAAATTACTTTAACTTCAAATAGCTAGTGGAGCAGGGCAGATGTAATACAGCTATATAGCAATATTGGAACATTGTAACATTGTGTTGTCTCTGTGCTGTGGGTGTGTTGATAGATATTATTGTGGGGAGTGAAAACCAGGGTTGTCAGCTGGTCAGACTGACATGCCTTATTACCTCTGCAAAGTCATTTGGAGTGTGATAATAACCTTGGATGGATCTCTGGTCTCGGGAGGTTGGGGAGAGCAGGCATGACTTGTTTTTGTTTACACCGGCATCCTATTTAGAATAGTTTTTTAATTCTGTAGTTTGAGTTTCAGTAATTTAATCTTTTGGATAAAAAGTTTAGCAAAAGCCAAATTCAATAGCGATTATATATATATATATATATATATACATATATATATATATATATATATATATATATATATATATAATTATATATATATATATATATATATACGATACAGAAACAGAAGTTTCTTCTGCTCATCAAGCCTGCATTTATTTGATCAAAAATACAGAAAAAACAGTAATATTGTGAAATATTATTAAAACTTCAAACAATAGTTTTCTATTTGAATATACTTAAAAAAAACTATTCCTGTGATGCAAAGCTGAATTTTCAGCATCATTACTCCAGCCTTCAGTGTCACATGTAACATCCAGTCTATCACATGATCATTTAGAAATCATTCTAATATTCTGATTTATTATGAGTGATGGAAACAGTTCTGCTGTCTAATATATTTGATGAATAAAAGGTGAAAAAGAACTGCATTTATTTAAAAAAAATAAATAATATATTTTCTTTACTATCACTTTTTGTCAATTTAACACATCCTTACTGAATAAAAGTATTGATTTTATTTAAAAAAAAAAAGAAAGAAAAAAAAATTACTGACCCCAAATTACTGACCAGTAGTGTATATTGTTATTACAAAATATTTATATTTTAAAAACATAGCTTCTTTTTTTTTTTTTTTTTACTTTTTATTCATCAAAGTATCCTAAAAAAGTATCACATGTTCTGAAAAAATATTAAGCAGCAGAACTGTTTCCAACTCTGATAATGAATCATCATATTAGAATGATTTCTAAAGGATCATGTGATAATGATCCTAAAAATTCAGCTTTGCATCACAGAAATAAATGATAATTTAAAGTAAAATAAATTTAAAAACAATTATTTTAAATTGCAATAATATATCACAATATTACATTTTTTTCTGTATTTTTGATGCAGGCTTGATGAGCAGAAGAAACTTCTTTCAAAAACATTAAAAATAGTAATTTTCAAAAACATAAAAAATAGTAATGTTTCCAAACTCTGTACTGTATATATATATATATATATATATATATATATAGTCTTTCTTCCCAACATTAGATATGATGACTTTGACTTGTCTATTTGAAATGAAAACCAGTACAAACCTACATAGAAATCCTATGTACACTTTTATTTAAAAGTTTGGCATCAGTAGAATTTTTTTTTAGAAGAAGAAGAAATTAATACTTATATTAAGCACAAATGCAATAATTCGACCAAAAGTAAAGATTTCATTTCAAATAAATGCTGTTCTTTTAAACTTTCTATGCATCAATGAATGGTGGGGAAAATGTGTCCTGATTTCCGAAGCATAATATGACAGGACTGGTGTAGTAGCTGCTGACAATTCAGCTTTGCTATCACAGAAATAAATTACATTTTAAAATATATTCAAACATTTTTTTTAAATTGTAATATTACCATTTTATTGTATTATTGATCTTATATATGTATCCTGGCCGGGTGGGCATTTACTAAAAAAATAATTACTATAGAATATTTACCAACCCCATTTCTTCTAAATGGTAGTATATAAGCAAAGAAAAAAAAGAAAAAAAAGAATTCACAACAGAATGTATACAAAATGATAGAAAGATGAAAATATCATGATTATTTACACATGTACAAAACTAAATCGCATTACTTCTGCGATGGTATGTGAAAATAAATCACATTTCAGTCTAGAATGTAGTGAAATTACATTGGATGTCATAGACCTCAAAAGCCAGGAAAATGTTTAAGGAATGGCACTAAATCTGTCACATACTGTAGGCTATGAAGTGCCACCTGTCCCTGAAGTATGCCCTTCAGCTAGCCAAGCTGTAAGTAGCAGGGTTTGACCTCTAAATGCTAACACACTCCACATAATATTTAGCCAGTTAAGACAAAATATCAACTCTTCAAACGCTTTGGTAAAAACAATCCAACCAATCAGTTCCTCATACAGGATGGCCCACCTCCCATATGTTTTTCTGTCATTAGAATCAGTTTTACCTAATTGTGAAGGCATGTCCTTTTGTGGAAAGTATTTGTTGTGATTAATGTGCCCCGGAGAGTATGCAAAGGAAAAGTGTTTAGGCATGCAGCCTCTCTGTGGTCTCTGATAGCTTGAGCACACACTCTGAGATGTTGACACTCAAAAAAAGGATTTTTCCCCACCTATATTTCTTTGGATGTTTTGACATTTAGGTAGAATTTGTAAATACTTTATCCAGTGAATGGAGTAAGAAGAACAAAGTTTGCCCTTATATGGCTTTGGCACTGGCAAGCATCTTTCTCTGTTTTATAATAGGTTGGTTGGTCTGTTTTGCTTCTTTGTGCATTTTGTTTTTTTTATGAAGATCCTTGTCTAGCATGTCTCAGTGATCTTGAGGAATCGCTGGGGGAGTTCTCCGGGCAGTCAGCTTCATTATACCCACTAATTACAGCAAGAGCTCCAGTCAGAGCAGCTGTTTCACTCGTTCTTCCTCCAGCCCTCCATCCATCTACGTATCCATCCATCCATCCATCACACTTATGCTCTCTTTATCTTTTTCATTCTCCCATTTAAGCAGAGGTGGGTAGAGTACCCAAAAGCTGTACTCAAGTAAAAGTAAAAGTACTTCTAGAAATATTTACTCAAGTAAAAGTAAAAGTACTAGTCTTGAATAGTTACTTGAGTAAGAGTAAAAGAGTATCGGATAAAAAATCTACTCAAGTAGTTAGTTACTAGTTACTTTGGGTCATATATACTGTATTGAGCCTATTTTTATTTAGATATATAGATAAAATGTATGTAATGTATGTGTGCGTGTATAAATGTATATATTTCATCAGCCTTTACTCCAATTTATGTAATTTATTATAAAACCCTGTCTGTTTACTTAAGTAACAGATATAGGTGTCATGCCATAACATATTTTTAATACGACTGACTTTATATTAAATGTGAATTTAACATTGAAAGTTAATGTGATATAAATATTGCTACTAATCAATCTTTCATTGTTCAGAAAGAGAGCAAATAACATTTACATTATTAAAGATAATTTTACTGACAGTCTAGATTTCAATCACTCTCAGAAACTCCCATTAAAATCACTGAAACTGCTAACACTGTGAAATCAATATCTTAATTAAAGATTCGTACACACATCTGCACTTTGTTGTTTCTGACGAGAGAATTCGCCAATGCTTTAATAAGCTCAAAAGAATCATGTGTGATTTGTTATAATACGCAGCGCTGTATAAACGCATCTATCTCTGGCTAAGCGCCAGCAAGCAATCACAGATCTGAATTTAGCAGCTGATAATATGACTCGCTGAACGTACTTGCACCAGTGTGATTGTATTAAAATTAATAAAATCTTAATCGGCTATTTTTTGTCTTTTGGAAGCTGCATTCAACTTGACTCCCCTCTGTTATAAGCCACACACGTACAACAAACTAATGTCACAGTGGTATCGTGTACTGTAATCGAATGTAGCCCAAGTTATTACCTGTTAAACAGTAGACAGCACACGCGGTGTTCATCTAATAAGGATCTCCATCGCTAGCAAATAATAACCTTTGCAGATTTCAATTCAGTGCAGTTCAACGCTGCTGATGTTAAACGTTACAACTCCGAGTGAACCACTTCAGACGCTCAGCGCGTGCGGCAGGGAACTGAACGACTCATTCAAACTGATTCATGAACCAATTCACTCGTTTGCCAATTGGTTTGATCAAGCCTTTGAACAGAATTGACTCAAAAGAATGAATCATTCGCGAATGGGCATCGCTCACTGCCCAGAGAAAAGTAGACGGCGCGTTTGGAATAAACTGAAGCATTATAACATTTATTGCATTAAGATAAAGTAACGAGAGGAGCGTCGCCCACAGTAACGAAGTAAAAGTACAGATTTTTCCACAAAAATTTACTCAAGTAAGAGTATAAAGTACCCATCTTTAAATATACTCCGAAAAGTATTCGTTACCCCAAAAAATTACTCAAGTAAATGTAACGAAGTAAATGTAACTCGTTACTACCCACCTCTGCATTTAAGTGTACCAAAGTCTCCCCTACAGCTCCTTCCTTCCCCTGCCTTCATGAGATTGGTGCTTGTGATGAAGAGAATTGAATCAGGAATTATCCTAGCAATACCGTGAGCTGCGTCATAAGGCTGTGCTCTATCATACGGGTCTTTTAGATAAACAACTTAATAATAAAAGGACCTTTATGGTTTTCGCTACACACATGTACTGTTTGTGGTCAGTGTAGTTGGTGGCCATGTATGGTGTAATACTGTGTATTTACAATAGAGTGTGTTGAAACCAGCCCATTCGATCTCAATCTCAATATCATGAACATTTCCACCACAATGCAATTTCCACCATCCCAAATTATGAATGTGTGTAATACCAATATGTGGTGCTAATGAGTGGTTTAATAAAGTTCCATCTCAATAAATTAGAATGTCGTGGAAAAGTTCATTTATTTCAGTAATTCAACTCAAATTGTGAAACTCGTGTATTAAATAAATTCAGTGCACACAGACTGAAGTAGTTTAATTCTTTGGATCTTTTAATTGTGATGATTTTGGCTCACATTTAACAAAAACCCACCAATTCACTATCTCAACAAATTAGAATACTATATATAAAATAACAAAAGAAAAAAAAATAGTGAATTGTTGGCCTTCTGGAAAGTATGTTCATTTACTTTATATGTACTCAGTACTTGGTAGGGGCTCCTTTTGCTTTAATTACTGCCTCAATTCGGCTTGGCATGAAGGTGATCAGTTTGTGGCGCTGCTGAGGTGCCGGGTGTAGTGACTTTGGTTTTCAAAAAACACAATGGACCAACACCAGCAGATGACATTAAACCCCCAATCATCACAGACTGTGGACCTTTCTCCAGACTCTAGGACCTTGGTTTCCAAATGAAATACAAAACTTGCTCTCATCTGAAAACAGGACTTTAGACCACTGGGCAACAGTCCAGTTCTTCTTCTCCTTAGCCCAGGTAAGACGCCTCTGGCATTGTCTGTGGTTCAGGAGTGGCTTAACAAGAGGAATATGACAGCTGTATCCAAATTCCTTTACACGTTTGTGTGTGGTGGCTCTTGATGCCTTGACCCCAGCCTCAGTTCATTCCTTGTGAAGTTCACTCAAATTCTTCAATCGATTTTGCTTGACAATCCTCATAAGGCTGTGGTTGTTGCATCTTTTTCTTCCATACTTTTTCCTTCCACTCAACTTTCTCTTAACATGCTTGGATACAGCACTCTGTGAACAGCCAGCTTCTTTTGCAATGAATGTTAGTGGCTTACCCTCCTTGTGAAGGGTGTCAATGATTGTCTTCTGGACAACTGTCAGATCAGCAGTCTTCCCCATGATTGTGTAACCCAGTGAACCCATCTGAGAGACCATTTCAGGAATCCTTTGCATGTGTTTTGAGTTGATTAGCTGATTGCCATGTCATCATATTGTAATTTGTTGAGATAGTGAATTGGTGGGGTTTTGTTAAATGTGAGCCAAAATCATCACAATTACAAGAACCAAAGACTACTTCAGTCTGCATGCTCTGAATTTATTTAATACACAAGTTTAAAAATTTGAGTTGAATTACTGAAATAAATAAACTTTTCCACAACATTCGAATTTATTGAGATGCACCTGTATATATCTTTTATTATTATTATTATTATTATTATTTATTTATTTATTTTTCAGATCTGATGGTGATTTGAAGAACAGCAGCATTTTTCCAGTGTACCTCTTTACCATCCAGCACTTTGTTGTTCCCCTCTGCTGCTGCTGATCGGTGGATATAATCGCATCAGTGCTCCAGACAAAATGGCTTCCACAGTGAGAAAATGTCAGCACCTGTTTTTAGCACTCATCCTACTCCCTTTGGTAAGCTATTTGCACATATAAACAAGGCAGGTCCATTGGATTAATGGGCCTGAATTGCATGAAAGTACCACTGATTTAAACATGATGGAATTGAAAAGCACAAGACATTCCTAATTGTAAAATGGAGACAGACCATCCTAGTATGTATATATAAGGCTTCAGAAAATAAATATTCTGAAGAGGAGAATTAAAGGTTCGAAGGAGAGAGAGACTGTGTGGGAGAAGGAGGAAGAGAGAGAGTGAGCGTGAGAGAAATTTTATGACGGGGTGGGGTCTTGGGGAGTAAAAGAGACCCCTGCACATCCTTTGTCATGCTATTGCTCTTGTTATTGCAATCTGTAAATAAGCCACATACAATAGGTCAAATTTAGAGGCATTTATTGTTTTCTGGATGACTGCTCATTTTATACACATGGTGTCCTCTCATAACTGAGGGGAGAAGTGCCTTCTTTGTTTACATGAAGAACCATTCTCTCTTTGATCTACTGTCTGTACCGCCAGCTGAGGAGAAACAAATGTCCAAGGGCAATTTACGTCACATTAACACTGGCACTTAGATGGTTCCTGGCATCTAATGCTCATTGGCACCAGACAGGCCAAATGTAAACTGCCCAAGACACAAAACAGTTCTGGTACAGTGAGTACTCCGAGGAACAAAGACCATGCTGTTTTATTTTACTTTATGTTAACTCAAAAACTGGCAGTGCATGGCATATTTGAATTTTATTAGTGCTGAATGAAAGTTAATAGCAGATTCAAAAACATGCAAAAACTAAAAGCAAAATGATAATAATCAACAAATGATTATAGACCGAAAAAATCAATAATATAAACTCATTGAAATGACATATATATATATATATATATATATATATGTATATATATGCTGCTATGAGCAATAGGAATACGGTAACCAAGTTTTACTATTTGTGTTCACTTATAATTATCTAATCACCAGACATAAGCAACAAATTTAAAAATAAATCTAATCAGCAATAAATAATGTTAAAATGTTAATATGGTGATGAGGCTACAATTTTCACTATAATATGCAGTACACAGAAATATTAAAATGATAATATGGATATGAATAGAATTGAGAATTTATCAAATTGTTTCACATATATATATTTATTCATTTATAATATACTATTAATTGATTTTGATTCCCTTTATTGAAATGTTCATGGTTTTATAAGATCAAAAGAAAGAGTTTCCCAACCGGCATCAACTAATCCCACAGTTCACTTCCAGTTCCAGTTAATCTATGGGATATTAATCTATGTATGGGATTATTGTTGCAAGAGAAAAACAAAGGAATCTTGCGAAGAGTATCTCCTCTGCTTTACTTTTCCCTGTATCTGTTTCCAGCATGAAATGACATGTGGTGTGCGTTTTTTTTTAAACTTATAAATATTGTCATATCCTAACAAACCATACATCAATGGAAAGCTTATTTATTCAGATGAAGTATAAATCTTGATTTGAAAAATTGACCCTTATGATTGTCTTGTGGTCCAGGGTCACACACACACACACACACACACACACACACACACACACACACACACACACACACACACACACACACACACACACACACACACACACACACACACACAAACACACATACACACATGGACACACACAGACACACACATTCCATTTACCTGAGTGTAAATGCAATTTGATATTCCCACACCCACACTGAAGACAGCAAGACAGGAAAATCTGTCCATTTCATGCTTTTCAAAAATGTAGTCACTGATAAAACATAGACTGGTATGTGTTCTACTTTTGTAATGGTGTAGAAAGATATAGGAAAAAAAAAATTAGTTTGACAGCAAAAGAAGCAAGGGTGTAGAAAAAAGAATGAAATAAACATACTGGCAATGAACTAGTTTTTAAGGATTTGCTTGTTTGTATGAATATTTGTGTTGCTGTCATGATGTAGGAGTGATTTACGTAGTCTCTTTATGATGGAAATCAGCTTTGTGATGCAGTCAGGGTGAGGGGTGAGAGCTTACACAGCCCTTATGAATATTAATGCAGGTGCTCATGTTTAGAACATTTTACTCATGTTTTCAAGGCTATACTCAAGGAGCACGGTGCTCTGAGACCACTTATTACACTAACCACAGTCTCAGGGGTCTCAAATCAGCAGTATTAAGGAGAGTTTCAAAAGTGATTAGTTTATTAATTATTTTTCATGATGCGATTTCATATTCTGTTAAATCCATCGTGCATTGAAGGCAGTTCTGTTGATGAAGGATTTTTCTTTTAACATGGGAATCTGTTCAGGTTTAAAAGCATATTTCACCAAAAATGAGAAATGAAACTTTATTCACCCTCAGGCCATCCAAGAGTTTGGAGTTTGTTTCTTTATCATTACATCCAGGGCCTTAGCTGGGGTTCGTGGGGCCCCGGTGCAGGTTGTGCCTATGGGCCCTGTTTGAAATCATCTAAATAGTACAAATAAATAAATAGAACAAAAATAGAAATTAAACAATGTGTGTTTGTTGTTGTTTAAGTTTGTAGGTATTTAGGTACAGAAACCAAATAATCAAATGTAAAATAGCATTAAATGGTCTTCACTGAATACATTAAATATAAGCCCGATTCGGACAGTAATTGTCTCTCATATGGACCTCAGTGATAAAACTCATGGATTCTTATGGTGATTTATTCACAGTGGAGGAGCGAGTTTTGTGAACAGTCACATGATTGTCTAAAATTAATTTTATTTACAAATGTATTCTTATTATTGTGTAAAATGTATTTAAAAATACTTATTATTAAGTCAAATGTATTCGTATTATTCTAAGCATATTTTATAATATATAATTTATTATTTGATTATTTAAATCGCCTGTTTAAAAATAGGAAAATAGATGCAAGCTATAGTTAGTTATATAATTATATGTGATATATATCTGTTTATAATACAAATTTTAAAATTGTATTTCATACCTGCTGCTTCCATAATAAAGACCCATTTAGAATGTTTATGTGCTTTCCTTCTCTTTCTGCTTCCAGTCGCTGTGGTGAAGTAGTTATGAAGTATTGTTCTTTGAAATACTTTCCAGAAAATTTTAGAAATAAATCTGTATGCAAATTACACGGAAGTACAACATTACCTTATGGTGCTCAAGTGCTCAAAAAATTCTAAACTCTGAATTTTTAATTGAGTTAGTCTCATAAACTCAGAGATGTGGATTCAGACGGCAAATAATTGACCACACAACCTTGGTGTTTGTCCAAAAAAAGTAAGTCTTTCGGATGGGGATTTTTACGTGGGTGGTGAGAGAAAAACACAGACATCCTATATTAGGACAGCATTAAAATCACCAACTACCCAATGTAAATGGGGAAAATCACTTACGTCCCTCTGAGAAACAATTACTGTCCGAATAGGGCTATAGATTTGTTCTTGTTAAAACTACAAAGTAATTCTGTCAAGAGCAGTGAGTGATTTTCCCTCTTGTATTTTCTTGGATTAACATTAAGGACACCGACAGCAGCTAGTAAATTAGAAATAGTAAATGCATCCAATATGATACACATCCGTTTGTATCCAATGTATTTTTCAATTCAAGTGCAAGAGGAGGCAAATCTCAATTCCATGCCCAAGGGCTGTGTTCAGTCGGTTGAAATCACTAGGTGTTTTAAGGTGTTTTAACTTTAAACTGTCACTTCTAGCCTAAATACAAGTCCATAATAAGAGCACTTACTCTAGTGAGAAAGTCCATCACATGTTGTCCTCTCACATCAAAACATATTTATTTAGAACTGTTTGTGCTTTCAAACAGTGCTTGGTCTATGCATATTTCTCTCCTGGTTCAGACAAGATGACTGTTTCACTGGAAGAAACATTATTATAGATAATGTACTTGTAACTGGCCAGAAGCAATAGTTTATGGATGTTTATGGATGCCTTAATGAATTTCTATATATCTGTTCCAATGAAGAAACATTTTCATACATTCAATAAAGTGTTAATATTTTATATTTAACCTAACAAGCAAATCCGTTTTCTCTCACATTTTGCTTTGACCTTTTATGTTTTCTCAAAGCTTTTAAAGGGTTGTCAAACATATTTCTAATACATAAACATTTCTAAACATGGTTTATTAAAGGCCTTAACTATGATTGTAAACACACAACTGTAACCTAGTTGACAGCAACAAACAAGTCTTTGCTCATATCCATTAATAAAGTTAGGATACATCTGAGTGTCAAGATGTACTCAATACAGACAATAACAGTATATCAACAAAATTCATGTAACTGTTCACCTGGATAGGATAACACAACTTTCTGTGTGAAGAAAAATATGTGCTGTGGAACATTAGTAAATTTTGTTTTTCTACAAAGATATAAGATGAATGGCCTGGTAATACATGAAGCAGGAAGGAGCGATAGTTTAAAGCGCACACTGAGTCGGAGAGATAAGAAGGAGCAAGCGTTTAAATTGGCTCAGAATGTCATTCCACCCTGGGCTGAAGATATTTAATGTCTTGTGCGCTGAGTGTGGGTGTGTGTAATATTGTCTTTATTTGAAAACTGTTTAACATTAAGATAAGCAATATTCAAGACCTGCTAGGAGTGGGCAGGAGTTTATATGAACATTTTTTTTCTCCTTGCATGATCAATTAGCGTCGCACACCTGTAGGTCATAGGTAGGTGCGTAGGAAAAAAGACTGATTTAGTCAAAATATGAGAAAACAAGAAAATCCCACACACTATCAACGTGCAAAACAATAAAAGAAATACTTTAATAGCAACGTTTCGATCGTATGATCTTCATCAGGCATCAACATTGTATTCAAACTCCATTGTATTTAAAACAACATGACAAATCACAGTGAAGAATCATCAATATCCAATCAAGATTAGTAATTGAATAATCATTAACACCACACCACATTGTTAATTCCACAATTACATACATAGTAAATACAATATATATATATATATATATATATATATATATATATATATATATATATATATATATATATATAATATAAATATAAAATAATATTATTAATGGTATCATATATGTAATAATCATATTTCATCACATTAAATAGTGCTTCATAATTCATACCCATAGGTGATAAAGTCTGAAGGGTAAAAATCCAGAACAATTTGCGTCTCTGTAAGAGCTATTCAATATAGCCCCCTCTAGGTGGCACACTCACTTTCTCAATCCCACAGAAGCGTAAGGAGGAAACATCGTGATTAAATGACAAGAAATGGGCAGCGACGACTGGATAGTTAACATCTTTTCTTCTAATAGAACTTTTATGTTCACTAATTCTTTGTTTTAGTTGACGTGAAGTTTTTCCCACATAGCCCAAGCCACAAGGACACCGAATCAGATAAATAACACGTGTAGAAACACAAGTGATAACAGAATGAATACCAAATTTCTTCCCAATTCTAGGATGACAAAAGAATTAAGTTTTAGTTGTATTGTTACACTGCGCACAATTGCCACAGCGATAATTTCCATTTTGTAATGGACTAATTAATCTCTGAGAAGAACTAGAGATGCAACTTTGAAAACGAGCGTGTACTACATGATCTTTTAAATTTAAAATCAGTGGAGGATGTCGGAAAATTGTGCTCAGCTCAGGATCAGAAGACAACAAATACCAATACTTTTAAAAAAATGGATCGTATCAAATATGACTAGGTCGTAATAAAAGTAAAGGAATGCTTTTTTACTTTTTATTGTCCTCTTTTTTAACAATTTTTGAAAAGTAGTGCTGAATGCTTCGTCAATCCATTCAGAAGGATACCCTCTATCCAAAAAATGTATTTTTCATAATTTCCGATTTTTCAATAAAGTCTGTATCTGATTATTATTATTATTAATAATAATAATAATAATAATAATAATAGGTACAGTTTTATTTAAATTTATTTAGATTTTTATTTTTCATTTGTAAAATTTGTATTTTTCATTTTCAATTAGTTTAAAATTCCTACACTATACTAAAACTTGCTGTAAATGAACAAGTAGTTAAAAGTGTGTTTATATATTTCTTTTTCTTTGGGGGGGGGGGGGGGGGGTCATGTATTTTCTTGCCTATACTATCACTAAGTGTGCTAGGACTGCCAGTAGTTTAGTGTCAAAAAAAGTTATTGTGTTAAAAAGCATAATTTTGCATCACATGTTTCTAAGCCACAACTCGATGTAATAGAAGTACAATGTTGTCAAAATGCCTCCTTACTGTACACATGACTGAAAAGTATAATCCAGAGTAGTAAGTAAAAGATGAATTCATCAAATTATGGTCCAACATTGTCAGTATTCTTAAACTGTTTCTGTTAGTTTGACCAGGCCAAATGAGCAACAGCCAGGTGAAATTGTCGTTTAATTAATCATTTTAAATTACACCTGGGACAGTTATTAATATAGGATATTTACATCATCTCCACTAGCCTTGCTACAAATTATAAATGTATCCTCTTGAAGAGTAAACATTGACCACATTCATGCAACAGTAAAATACTACTATTTTGGATCAAACCACATACAGACCAGATTTGTATTATATTTGAGTGCTAAATATGGTTATGTTCACACACAGTTCGATTATTTAAAGGAATAGTTCACCCAAAAACTGCATTTTAATGAAATTTAACTCACCCTCAGGTAATATGAGATGTAAATGAGTTTGTTCTTCATCATAACAGATGTAGAAAAATTTTGCATTACATAACTTGCTCATTAACAGATCCTCTGCAGTGAATGGGTGCCATCAGAATGACAGTTCAAACAACCTTGATTAAAATGCCTTTATGAGTAGATTTGTTTTTTGTTTTTTACAAACACATTTCTTTTTACTTCACAAGATGTTAACTGATTTTGAAAACTTGGATGGCCTGAGGGCCTTGGATCTTTATTTTGTGTGAACTATTTCTTTAACAATGTGACAGCAGCATTCTATAAGCAAACCCACACTCAGAAATGTTCTGGACTCACAACCAAAACAGTATATTTTTAGTGGTTCATTGCTGTGTGAACAAACATTGTCTACATAAACAGCTGTTGTGTCTAACATTTCACTCTTCCTCATACTTTATCTTTCAGATCTACTGTATGCGCCCAGACTGTATCATTCAGTTAGAGAAAGAGAAGTGCATGGAAAGGATAGCCATGGATGACCATAGCAGTGAACCGGAACTGGGTAAGAACTGCATTTATGTGTTCTGCATGTTCATTATTGCTATTTGCTAATTCAATCCACACAGTTTTTCAGCTGTATTAGCGTTTAACTGTTAAGTGCAGCAATAGATTTACCAGAGACATCTAAATATAGCATGCTTGCAGATGTTTATAATAACATTTAAAATAAGTTTTAAAATTAGTTTAAACTTAGATTAGGAATTTTAGAAGTGATCAGAAATAAATGTGTGATGAAATTAAGCCCAAAGCTTTCAGACTGAGCTGGAGAATATAAGACATTGTGATGATTCACAGGAAGTGTGTGTGTGTGTGTGGGGGGGGGGGGGGGGGGGTTATGTTTTCTAGTGCTGTCTGCATGTGGCATTGATCCTAATCCTTTCACAATCACAGTCAGTAATGAAATGCTGACATTTTGATTTGGCAAGCAAGAGCTGTCCTTAGGGAATGGATTGAAGCATTAACATGAAAATAGAGCTGCCCGTAGTTTTAGGCTATACGCTGAAACTTAGGGGGTGGCCCAGCTAACAGCTAAAAATATGTTTAAAGAACGATTTTCAAATGTTATGGAATGCTACTTTTGAATGTTCTCTGCATGTTCTGAAATAAGAAGTAATGTTTAGAAAAATGTTAGATGAACATAAAACTAAAACATTTTCAAAGAATCAACAATGCATAAATAACATTTTTAGAGCATTATTAAAAACCTTGAACAAATGTTCTATTAATGTTACTTTGAGACACCCTGTGGTATAGCAGAGCTTATGGCCAACTAAACAGACAAGGCTTTGGAATTTGTAGTGGTATTATTTTTAGTCCTTTTTATTATTTTATTTTATTTTATTTTATTTTATTTTTTTTGCAGCTGTTTTATATGGGTTTTATTCAGCTTCTGGAGTTTGCTCAAGCACAAGCTTCTGCTTTGATTCTGTGTTTGGCACTGCTACAGAAAAAAATGAGATAGATATACAGTAAATACCTAACATGACAGACAATAAAAAGTCTTTGACAGATGTCGGCCTTTAATGGCTTCTCAGTGGCAGCTCTTGAGTGATACAAGTCCTATATGTTTTCTTAAAGCATGCGCCTGCCAGAGATCCATCAATTATTCATCTCAAGCTAATTTAAAAGCTAAAAAAAAAGTATGTTAAACATAAATAGGAATGTTAGCATGGCCTCATTAATATTGTACTATTACATGCTATTATAAATCTGTGTGACGAGTGGGGCGGGGCCGAGGGACATGGGAGCGAGGCCGGGGGAGTGATTGGAGATGAACTACACCTGTTCGTCCCACCGGTCTCGAGGCCCATGGAGGAGATGGAAGGATATAAAACTGGAGCGAAGAGGAGGCAATGATGCAGGTCCAGCGGGAGGACCGCGAGCTGTTCCGGAGCATGCTGGACCGGGAGGTTCGGACGAGGTCGGCCTCCCCCAGTTCCAGCCCTGCTGCCCACATGCCTCTTACGAAGATGGGGCCAACAGATGATCCGGAAGCGTTCCTCGATCTGTTTGAGAGGACGGCCGAGGCGTGTGGGTGGCCGGAGGACAGCTGGCCGGTCCGGATAATTCCGCTGCTGTCAGGGGAGGCCCAGAAGGCTGCTCAACAACTGCCCGTCCAGAACCTCCTGGTATACGCAGACTTAAAAAGAGCAGTGCTCCAAAGGGTCGGCCTCAGCCCCGAGCAGCACCGTCAACGCTTCCGGTCGCTAGAACTGACCGAAGTGGGCCGGCCCTTTGTCTTAGCCCAGCAGCTCCGGGACTCCTGCCGCAAATGGCTGTTGGCCGGAGGAAGCGACGCCGAGACCATTATCAACACGGTGGTGCTGGAGCAGTTCATCTCACGACTCCCGAAGAGGACTGCTCAGTGGGATCTGGCCATCCAACTGGCGGAGGATCAGCTGGCGGCGTGTTCCGGGGTCGGCGAACCCCTTCCATCTGTCTCTCTCTCTCTCTCTCTCTCTTCCCCCCCCTCTCTCCTTCCATCTCCTCCATGGGCCTCGAGACCGGTGGGACGAACAGGTGTAGTTCATCTCCAATCACTCCCCCGGCCTCGCTCCCATGTCCCTCGGCCCCGCCCCACTCGTCACAATCTGGCTTAAAATGCAACATCTAGTTTTACACAGTATGTAATGGGGGTCCCTGCGCGATCTTTGCATCCGCTAAAGCAGTGGGCTGAGGGGGCCTAAGGATAGTTCTAAAGAGGGTTACAAGATGGCTTAAAAAAGATTTATAATAAAACCAAACATTTTTAAATAAGCTAAAAATCAAGATGTAAGCGAATGTTGTTTTAAATCTGTTCTCTCAAAGGCTATTTTTATTTATGATCCAGGGTTCTCATAGTCTTGAAAACCTTGAAGACCTGCAAACGTCATGGAAATTACTGAATATTTTAAAGTCACATTTTTATAATGAATATGTCAAGCACTAAAATATTTTATCAGTTAGAAATTGCTGTTGGTGAGAAAAAAAATAAGAAAAAGTAATCACTAATTACTAGAAATGTCATGCACTGTAAATTCATATTGAAGAACATTAATTTAAAGGGGTCATATGATATGATTTCAAGTTATACTTTCTCTATGGAGTGTTACAAGCTCTTGGTGCATAAAGAAGATCTGTGAAGTTGCAAAAACTAAAGTGTCAAACCCAAAGAGATATTCTTTCTAAAACAATTCGTTTAAACACGCCCCCACATCTCTATGTCACTGTGTGGGAAGATTTGCATAACACTGCCCAAAAATCAGTGGTTAAGCTGTATTTACAACACTGTTACAGAACCCAAATATTCAGATGTGTGCAGTGCATTTTATGGAGGACTGTTTCCTGATCCTGGGAGAGAAGACTGCAATGCCGGCTGTTCTGACTCACAGTCTGTATGAATGTTTACATATGTAAAGGATTTGCCACTGATGATTCAAAGGCGAGTTTTGAGCAGTGTAATGTTAGAGTAGTGCTTGTCGTTTGTCCAATTACAAATGCAGACATGGTTTTGTTTACGTGGCGTGATGCAACGTGATGCGTAAAAACACAGTACAAGTCATTAGAATCCATAATTATGTCCCCACTGGATGCAACAAATGCCTCATTTGTAGTGGGTTTTATTGTTTTTGTCTTGTAGCACCGGTGTTCTGAGCGGGACACGCATCACAGTATGACAAGGGGCGTAACATTTCCGTCACACGTTTGAGGCATTCGGCCAAACACAACGCAATGGATAGCTGGCCAATCAGAGCACACCTCGCTTTTCAGACCGATGAGCTTTTAAAAAAAATGATGTGTTTCAGAAGGCGAGGCATGTATCATGTGGAAAATAATGTGTGTTTTTTTTTTTTTTTTTACCTAAGACCACATAAACACATTTCATTATCAAATACACAAAATAATGTTCTTTTTAGCAACATCATATGACCCCTTTAAAACTTCTGAAATTATTCATGAAGTTAATTATTATTATTATTATATATATATATATATATATTTTTATTTTTTTACAATTATTTGAATTACAATTTGTTATTGATATAATTTATCATTTCTATATACATGGGGTCCTACAAAGGGTCCTATGCTTGAATAAGGTTTACTATTCCTGTTTTAAATGAAAGGATGCTAAAGGATTTGGAATAGATTATTCCATCCTAAACATTCTAGAATGTTTATTTATTTATTCATTTATTTTGAAAGTACAAAAAATGTTAGACATAAACCAAAATGAAATAAACCAGCCGAACAATTAATTTTAAATGTTGAAAGCATTGTTGTGTCTTTGTTGCAGATTGTTATAATTCAAGAGACAAGATGTTTGAGTGCCTGGCTTGAAAACAGTATTTAAAACACTACCTTGGCCTTTTGTTAATATAAATGTTTGACATTTACGAACAGACCACCAAGAAGCAAATGTCAACATTACATTATTTGAATTTATGCATGTAATTTAAAGTGTACACTTGGGTGATTTATTAGGTTGCAGCAAAGAGTGTTGTGTGTGAGCTTACTAATAAGAATGTAAGAATGCAAACGGACTGGAGAAAGAAAATCTCTAATACTAACTGTGAAGCGACTAGATAAAATATATTGTTAGTTGTTTTAATGAAGTCTTTGCAAGAATATCTGGGTAATATTTTGCAAGCACTGTGAAAACATTTTAACATTTGAGAGGTCTGAGAGCAGAGGAAAAACACAGCTGGCAGATGCTGGTCTGCTCATGTAAATCAAGATCTGAGATCAGCACACACACACAAACACACACACACACACACTTGCTCTCTTTACTATCTCTCACTGGATCCTTAACCCTTGATGGAGATGTTAAGATGCTTTAGCATCACATGGTTAGTTTACTGTGAAAGTCTCCTTTCCCTCTGAATACGTCATCACCAGAGGTATTTATTGAAGAGCAATGCCAAAATGAAAATAATCAAAGGGATAAATAAATAAGCTAATTCTGCATTCTCATATACACATACAATGATACACAATAAAAAGCATAGCACAGAGCCATGCTGACAGCATGTGATTTTGTGTAGAGAAAGACAGAGAAAGATAGAGAATAATAAAGATCAACATCAAGCTTCACATTTTTTACATTTAATTTAGAGGAAATAAATCATTTATTTAATTAAAAATAAAAATTTACTTAAATTTAATGACTGAGTTTGAGCATATTCCTTAATCGCAAATACAATATTTTATATTCAAAAATTATATGGCATTGTTTTGATTGAATTCCTAAAATCTATTGCATTATTGAAGCAGATGGAAGCCTATATTTGTCGATTGTCATTTGCACCGATTTTCACTGAATCATAGGAATGGCTGTCAAGTAGCACATCTAAATATATCTTAAACTAGGCTGTTCTCTAAATACCCCAATAAAAACTGGTTCAGAGGCAGAGTTACCAGAAAACTTTAATGTTGAGATCCTAAGCCTAAACCCAAGTTCTATATTTTAATGTTTTTTTATTTTATTTTATTTATTTATTTATTTATTTATTTTTATTATTACAATAGTTATTAAGTATATTACACAAATGTAATATACTGCAATATACTGTATATACATTTTCCAATTTCCAAATATGCCCATCAAAAAATGTTGATATTATGCAAGTTAATATAAAAGCAGACGTATTATATATTTAAAAAAAAAAAACCTTTGATATATATATTGTTGCCTTATCTGATTGCTATATATAATTATGTACTTATGTACAAATGTGAAAACTATACATTGCATTATAGGTAACATGGCAATATCATTCTTGATAAAAGAGTAATATATGGCATATATTACATTGCCATATAGGGTTTCTTGTAGTTGGTTAGGTAGAGATTTAAAGCTTTGATATTTTTCTATGATATGATATTATTGTTTATTCCCCTAGTCTGCCGATGGATGTGGGACAACCTCACCTGCTGGCAGCCAGCGAAAATTGGTCAAGTGGTGTGGATGCCCTGTCCTGAGCTATTTGAGGTCATGAGTGAGAAAAATGATGGTGAGTACATGAACAATTGCTCAAATTGTGTGGCTTACTGAGTAGATATGATATTTAGTAATGAGAAACTTTTTTTTTTTTTTTTTTGCCTGGGAATGAATCCTTATCTATAAATAAGAATATAGAGATAAATAGAATAACAAAAATAATTCCTTCGAAAATGTAAACATTTATTTTAGTTATTTTAGTATCATTTATATATTCATAATGAATAATTTTGTTATGTTTTGTTTATAGTTTTATTCATTTAGCTTTATTTTATTACAGTTTTAGTTTCAGTAATTTTAATACACCAATATAAGTATTTATATTGCAGTTTCTTATATACACACACATACACACACACACAATTTCACGAAAACAATTTTATAGTTTTAGATTTAGTTAAAAATAACGCAGCTTGTTAATAATGTTTATTTCATTTGATTATCGTTTGGCTCTTATTTATCTCTTAGAGTTTTTTTCATACAATATGTTGGATTTTTGCACCTTTTGTAGAGTTTGGTAAGGTGAGTCGTAACTGCACTGAGGATGGCTGGTCAGAGATGTTCCCTCACTATGTTGATGTTTGCCCTTTTAATGAGAATGGAACAAGTCCAGTAAGTGCCCTTCACCTTTCCTGCTTTCTGTTCCTTCTGTATGTCTTTAGAAGATTCCTAAAGTCTTTTAGCCTCCAAAATGTCTAAAGAAATGTAACTGTGTTAAGTGCATATTCATTATAGAAAGGTGGGCTTTATCGTTTACTGTAGTGTTTGGATTAGCTTGACAATAATTAGCACTTCTTCTTTTTGTTTGCAGGACATGTATTATGTGTCAATGAAGGCTTTGTATACTGTGGGCTACAGCACCTCACTGGTGTCTCTCACCACTGCCATGGTCATTCTCTGCAGGTTCAGGTGAGAGGTCAACCTGGCTCAAGAAAGAGGCCATGAGCATTCATTCGATTCTTAAGCTTCAGAGGAAACTATATGGACACATTTATCTGAGTGAAGTGTTTAGAAAAACACCTGCGTATCTGTATTAGCGAGACATCAGGCATTTGTTAAATTATATTTGGAGAATAATGGTTAAGTTAAAGCCCCTGAAATTAGTAGGATTGAATTATAAGGTAGATTTTTCATTTTGTTTGGACAAATTTTGTTTGTTTCATTTTGTTTGGACATTTCAGTTTGTATATTGTAATATAATATAACTGAGCTAGTACACCAATATGCATGCATCAAAATCTGTATTAGTATACAACAGTTTGGAGTCAAATTGTTTAAACATATGATAGTAAAGACAATTATAGTATTACTAAAGATCTATATTTCAAACAAATGCTATTCTATTAAACTTTCTATTTATTTTTGAGAACATCTTAACTTATAAACTCAGCATATTAGAATTACATTTCAAATTTAATTAATTACAAATATACAGGAATCAAATACAAAATATATTAAAATTGAAAATAATTTTATCGTCTTATTATCTAATGTATTTTATGATCAATTGATTGGAAGTTTGGTAAGCATCAAAGGTTTTCTTAAAAAAAAAAAAATTAAACCTGAACGTTTGAATAAGACATATAGGATGCAATTGTGTTATGTTCTATCTAATATTTCATTATTGTGGTTGGCCTTACCCTCAGGAAGCTACATTGCACCAGGAATTTCATTCATATGAACTTGTTTGTGTCCTTCATCCTGAGGGCCATCTCAGTCTTCATTAAAGACGGTATTTTATATGCAGAGGAGGACAGCGACCATTGCTTTATACACACTGTGAGTCTCAGTCTCTCTCTCCTTCACATCACACACAAAATTCCCGGGCAGTCATGGTGAGGGGCCCATTAACATCCCAGGTTGCCCATGTCATTTCTTTGAGGAAGGAATTAGTCTCAGAATGATACGTTTGTGTTGCTGTAATGTGCTTTAATTTGCTTCAGATAATGAGTTCTCTGTAGTCACCTCATAGTTGCTTTTTGCTTGGCCAACTAGCTAAATGTGCTTTGAATGTTTCCCTGTGCAGCAATGTGACTCTTATGTTTTTAAAGGGATAGTTGATTCAGAAATGAACATTTTGGTACCACGTACTCATGTCGCCCCCCTCGTGTCATTCCAAACCTGTCCAGTGAGATTATGTAAATGTAAATTATGCTTTATCTAATCAAAATCAAATAAATATTCTGATAATGTGATATGTGTTTTTTTTTTCTTTTTGCAGGTGGAGTGTAAAGCAGTGATGGTATTTTTTCATTATTTTGTTTTGTCAAACTACTTCTGGCTGTTCATCGAGGGCTTATATCTCTTTACGCTTCTTGTGGAGACATTCTTTCCTGAGAAAAGATACTTTTACTGGTACATCATTATTGGATGGGGTAAGACCAGGGATATTATAGCTTATATATTATAGCTTTTATTATTATAAAATTAATAATAATTATACATACATATATATATATATATATATATATATATATATACAGTATGTATATATGTGTGTGTGTGTGTGTGTGTGTGTGTGTGTGTGTGTAAATGAAAATACATGAAATGTACACACAAAAAAAACTATATAAATGGATCTCAATATATTTATGTATAAAATTAATTCAAATGTGTAAAAATATAAAATATGTATGTATGCAATATGTAAAATATACAAAGTACACACACACACATACAAGTTGCAATCATGCAAAAAACGGTACTGATTTAATTATTTAAATTGCCCATGTTTTCCCAGGTACCCCGACAATATGTGTGGCTGTCTGGGCAGTCTTAAGAGCTCATTTTGATAACATTGGGTAAGATGAAGGATTTATATATATATATAAAATTAATATGTTATTCAATGAAAAAAATAACATTTAAATCAGATAAATGTCTGGCATTGCCTGCAGTTGCTGGGATATTAATGACCATGCTGCCATCTGGTGGGTGATCAAGGGTCCTGTTCTCGCCTCGATAATGGTACGGAAAGTACACATTCCATCTCAAAAAACTTTTGACTGCAATATTAAGCTATTGCATTATTATCTTGTCTTTTTTTACTCTCAGATCAACTTTATACTCTTTATTGGCATCATTATAATCCTGGTGCAGAAGTTGCAGTCTCCAGATATTGGAGGGAATGAGTCCAGCATTTATCTGTTAGTCATATACACACATACAAATACACATACACATACACATACATACACATTAAAAAATACACTTACAAATACACATACACATATTCTAAGATCTACACCATTACTTTCGAGATGAGCAGTCTTTTTTATGACATGACTGGGGTGTTGTGTGATTGACAGACGTCTGGCCCGCTCCACTCTTCTCCTCATTCCTCTGTTTGGAATTCACTATACCGTGTTTGCATTCACACCAGAAGATGTCAGCAAAAGAGAAAGACTTGTGTTTGAACTTGGTCTTGGTTCTTTTCAGGTAGAAGTCACCTTTTGTCTTCTCATATTTTAAACTTAAAATATTTGTACAAAAAGGCAACTTCATTTCTGTCAGGACTTTTATCATTAAAGATGATTGACACTTAGCATGCAGTTTGGATTGGCGGTATGGTCCTTTTCTGGGCAAAAACTCCTTGCCCAGACATGCAGCCTGTCATGAAATAAGCCGCAATAACCCGAACAGTAAACCGAACAGAAGACATTATTAATGTTCTTAATGACATTTCAGAGTAAAAACATTATTAAGGATAAAGGGAGTTGATTCAATTAGGAATATCAGAAAGCCAAGTCCTGACTGTGATGAAAGGTGGAGTTTGGGATGGAGAAGGGTAATTTGTTCATGAGCAAGCGATAAAGCTGCTGAATAAAACTGAATATACCTTATATAGGAATGCTTTGATAGACGTTGTATTCCTATAGGCAGACGTGATCAGCTGAGAGTCAGCTGATGCAAGCTTGAGTCATGTGACCTGGCAGAACTAACACTACACTTTATCTATTTATTTATTTCATGTATATTTTGTGTACTGTAATGCATGCAGTCTATTTGTTATTTTTAAAGTATTTTAAATAACTTTTTGTTATTTTGAAAGTATTACTTATTCCACCTTCATTTATCAAATATATTATATTTAGATATCATTTATATCTTAAACAACATTATAAAAATGGTTCATTTTGCATAACCAACTGTTTTTACAATTTCCATTTTTCTTCTCAGGGTTTTGTAGTAGCTGTTCTTTACTGCTTTCTTAATGGAGAGGTAAGTCCTTTAAGTGCTATTAAAAAAGATGAATAATGTCTGCAGTTTGTTTATGGGGAAAAACAAAACCCAGTTTCCACATTTACTAATGGACTCCTATGGGAAAAATCAAGATACATTTACAATGCATTTTTTTAAGAAAAACACTTTAAAATGTTATAGCAAGAGAGGAATGTAACTAAAAATATATGTATAATTTTTAGCTACTTGAAAAAAATTTTCAGTAACAGTAACAGTTTTAGATAAAATCATCTGTTAAAAACATAAATGCAAATGTATATTTAAATTTTACTATATATATATTTTTTTTTGTATTTAAGAAAATCTGATTTTATTATTGTAAATTCCATCTAGTAAAACATTGCAATTGGATTCTATTTGCATAAAGCAATGTCTCTGGAGGCCCTTTGTCATTGCAGTGCTCATTACATCAACCTTACGCATAAATTATTAACCAGCTGGATTTTAAATTCAGGCTCGTCCATGACCAGCATGGAAAGAGATCTGCAGATCTCCTCCTGTAGGATCCAATCAGCTTAATAACACACTGAAGTTTCTCCCCAAAGGTGCAGTCAGAAATCAAACGAAAATGGCGAAGCTGGATGGTGAACCGGTACTTTGCGGTGGACATAAAGCACAGGCATCCGTCCCTGGCCAGCAGTGGTGTGAATGGGGGCACACAGCTTTCCATCCTCAGCAAGAGCAGCTCACAGATCCGCATGTCCGGCCTGCAGGCTGAAACACCGGCCACATGAGCACTCAGAGGAACACACTAAAGGCCAAGCTCCTCAGAACTCGAGCTACAAAATAATCGACGTCAACTTCTGACGTAGTGTCGGTTGAAGCTGTAATATCTGTCAACCATTCATAGATGACAGGCATTTCCTATGGAACTCTGAGGAGCTCACAGCGATTGGTCTATTGTGTGCAAAGCAAACATAGATACTTTTGATGTGCACTTGTGGATGAATCAGATTTGATCTGAACTGAAAGGAATTACAGGTCAATCCATAGCAATCTAGTGTTTAGGATGTTTTCACCCAGAAAGCTAAAGGTCGTGAACAAGGTGTATATTTTTGTACATGTCAACATCACATGATTGTCTCATGTTCTCATTTATCTGTCTGTGAAGATATGTGACAGTTCGAGATTCTCAACATTTTATTGTCAAAGCATTGTCAAACAGGATGAAGACAGAAGCCGGCCTCACCACAACGGGATGTGGGACATGAGTCATTTTTGAAGGAGAAGAAACCATATTTCACACATGGAGCTAAATGATTAACTGATTCCCAATTCCTAATAGTACTGTAATTTAATGTGTAAATATTTTCAAATGTTGTAATTGTAGAATGATGGACTACAGAGACATCAATTTTAAGGACAACAATGACACGCAATGTGGACGCTTCTTAAACTAACACTGAGAAAAACTAGCATTTTAAACCTCAAATTATTTCAATGAGTGGATTCCTCTTGTACTTCATGTGGTCTATTTTTTTAAACAGTCGCTAATACAAAAAATGTCAATTAGAATTCAACAATACATCCAAGCTCATGCCGCAATATTTGGCATGTTAATATACAGTAATAATGTTTAATATAGGTGTAATAGACATGTGATATGGATGTTGATTCCTCCCCAAAACATGTCTATGACTATTAGCTGTCACACCGTGAATTTACAGTGGTAAGAATGATGAACCTTTAAACTTATATCAATGAATAAATTCATTTTTAACTGAGTTAAATTTCTCAGTTAAAAGCCGAGCAATTTCTTTGTTTTTCTGACTCATATTTGATATTTTGCTCGTTTTGTAATTTAATGTCATAAAAGCATTTACAAATAGAGCACTTTATTTATATTTGACCCCTTAAGATGTCAATTGCCGTGCAAGTTTGCAAGTCTTTGTAACTGATGTCACTTCATTTGAAGATGTTTTTTGCTTCTTCAAAGGGCCTTTTTTGCACAAAAGAGTCAGCTGTTTGGTTTTACAAAGACAAACTGCAACACATAACTGCACCACTCTATGAAAGTGCTTTTATCATGCTTCAGCAAACCAAGAGGCCTTCAGAGAATTCAAGCTAGTTTTGATTCCTTTTTCTTTGGTGTACCTTTGTATGTAATTTGATTTGAAAAACCAATTCCAAAAACTAAGAATAATTGTATCCATTTGCTTTGTGAAGCATTACTTTTTCAACAAATGCCTTGTTTTTTCAAACGATAACTGCAAAAAAGATGCACAAGGTCAAAAAACGTAAATGTTTTTTATATGATCGATATTTATTTATGTGTAAAATTACACTGTATTATAGATTATTTGTAATCATTATTGAGCATTTTAACTTAACTTTAAGTGGAATGTTTAGTGTCTACAATTGTTTCAAAAAGTTCCTTGTAGGACACTTACTGTATAACAAGCTTTAGCAAAATATTGTAAACAGATTGTGTGCAGAGAAACAAGTAGTAATACTTTTTAGTGTACTCGCAAAATAACACAAAAACGAGTTTGTGCTTGCAGCCATTTCACATATCCTAAGGGTTTTATTTAAAAATCGATCATTTTACGTCAATAGTGATAATTTTGTTTACATGTGTAGTTATTAGCATTGCTGCCTATATTCCTCTTAAACAATGCATGCATTTCCTGTGATCCGTTCGGCGCTAAAGCCCACAAAGAAAGTGGGTGGCTTGTTATATTACAAATGATGTACAGCAATATTATTGTTTCAAAAGAAAATACCACAATCACAAAAATAAGTAAGTCTTACCCATAGGGCCAACAAGCATGTGCACTTTCTTGAAAACACATAATGACTATTTTTATTAGGCTATATCCTGGGAATTATTACAGTGTTTTTTGTATAATAGGTTAAGAACTTTTTAAATGATACACTTTGGTCGAACAAACACCTCTCTAATACCTCTCATTCATGGGATTGCAGTGCTGGCACAGATTCTACACAGAAACTTAACTAGAAAGCCTGCACATTTTATACCTCGTATAACATTCAACAGAAATAACTGAGCTTTCAGCATGAGTCTGCAATCACCACTGCACATTTAAACTGCAAATGACTTAGAATATAGATACAAATGGGCTGATGGGATGTGAAGTAAACTGTCATGATTACATGTGTATGGAGATGAAAATATGTGGGGGTTTATATTTCACAGCACAAAAATTCTTATTTCTGTGCCCCCTGTAAGTGAACATGTATCATAACTTATAATGTAGAATAAGATCTTCTGATGATCCTGGATCAACATTATTGTCCAAAAAATATAGACTCAGCCCAATCTCTATCTCTAAGCCTAACCCTACCCATAATTTATTCTTAAAATCAGTGGGAAATGATAGCTGATTAACAAGGGTGTAGAAGCACCTAACCCTGATTGTAAGCCTAAAACAGATGATATTTCCTGAAAAGTTTTATCTCAATTCTGATTGGTTGATTGGAATGTTTTTCCAGGATCAACAAGGATGATGATCCAGGAACATGTTGTACTTGGTCAAATGTACTTCTACATGTAATGTAAAAATAATATATGAAATGTTGCCTTATTGAACATTTGTTTTTAAATGGAGTATGATTTACTTCATGATACTGATTTTAAACTAACATATGACAGAAAACAAGAACATAGTATTTAGAATACTAATAATACAGTGGTTTGACAGACTTGTAATGGTTAAATTCATTTGACTGTTCTAGATAATGTTATCTGCAGCTAAACTTGCTCTTGTGGAGAGATTTACGTTATCTGCACATTGTATGTCTCTGATTGTGATGTGAAATGATTTTTTGTTGGATGTATATATGGTAAATCTTTTTGCACATTATAGACTATTTATTTTGAAACATCATTAAAGGTTTTTAACAAGTGAAGATGAAGTTTAACTTTTGTAATAATAATCCCTTTGTAGAAGGACACAATATGTTAAAGGCAGTATAATGGCAGATGTTAAAAACATATTAGTGTGTCTTCAAGATGATTAATATGAATAATGTCAAGTTTGTGGAAAAATACAGTAAGAGTAGGTGCACCTGCTTACAAAAAATACTAAAAAGTCTAAATTTCAAATTAAAATGTCATTACCAGGACCATTAAGATAATTGCTGCACATTTACATATATACCATGATAATAATACGTCACAAAGCACATAATAAAAATATTTACTCCATACATTTAACATTCAGCAAAGCTAATACACATCTGAATACATTAAGGCAGGTTGGTGAATGTAGCAACAATGCGTACAATCAAGACAACTGAAGATATCTGAATGGGTAACATTTTCACAAGCTGAAAAAGACAATATACAGCTCAACTTTAAAAACAATTAGAGAATAAATACATTTCAGCTGTAACCATATATACATATTTTTGTATTTGAATGCTTTTGAATTCATGGTCCCCAATTCATATTTAATCCACGCATTTTGCAAAATAAAATACATAAATATATAAAATAATAAATATGTGAAAAGAATATAGAATCTGTTTAGTCAGATTTCGTATATAACTGCTCAAGAGTCATCAAAATATATCACTACTAATTTGTGAATCCAAACCAATTATGTTAGAATTGTTATTCCAGAAAATAGATGTTAATATGATTCAATTTATAATTTATGAATTTATATTTATTATTAAAACACCAAATAACAGAGCACAAATGTCGGCAAACATACTACATCAAGTAAAATATATACAGTAAGCATATATTCACAAACACACTTAGCAACAATAAAACAAGATAACATTTCTACCAAACAAGAAACTTTACAGTCTAGTGCTCCAGATGTGTGCACTGCAAAAGGATTCTTACATTTTCAAAACCATTTTCAAAACCGTCTTATTCATTATAATACTCATAATCAAAATGATTAATCATCTTCAGATATATATTTTTTTTTACTTTGTAAGTATTCTTTGTACTAAGACTGATTGTTTTCATGTATTTTCCAATAAAACTTTTACATAATCAATAAATCATAATGATTTAATTTAATTGAAACATTTAAACAGTTTATAATGAATAAAACATCTTGAAAATACCTGTTATTCAAGAAAAATACTTTGTACACCCTGTATAAATATTACATTTATTTATATATACAGGGCCAGTGCACTGTGCAACATGTTGCCTTGAAATATACGATTTACAAAAAAAATATATATATATGAATATGCATTTATGAATATGAAAATACTTTTAATTGTTAGCTGTTGTTTGTGAGGTCTCTGTTTCTTATAAGGCAATTAGCTTTGTTTAACATTTATACATCTATGCAATCTCAACTTTCAAGACAAGCAGACAGTATGTCTCAACTGACAAACAATGGAGTGACAAATACAAGTTACGGAGAAATCAGTTTTATGATCATCGTTTGCTAAAGAACGCAAGCTGCTCTTTTGGGGGTGGGGGTTATGTTGGTGAACTGTCCCTTTAATTTGGTCTGTAAGTAGTCAGCGCATTTAAATTAGTAGAGGAAACTAAAGAACATGTTTGTGCTTCTGCATTGTGGAAAAAAAATAGAGAGTATTTTCGTATCAGCATCAATTTGAAAGCTTGTTTTAGTAATGTGTCGAAAAAACAATATGTTTGAATTGTTATAGCAACCATATTATAACCTCAACACAATTTTTATGAATTTGCATGTACTTGAAAATTTTCAATGAATTTAATCTTTTAGAGCATGGTTCTTCAAACCTGGCCTATGTGTCATTTAACTACAATCTACAAAGAAACACCTAAAAAAGCCCATCGAAATAGTCAGGATTACTGAAAAATTACTGCCAGGTGTGTTTAATCAGGGTAAAGTGAACCTCAATGGAGGACCTTTGTTAAGAGGTTTCTTGAAAGAGAAAGAGAGGAATGAGATGAAATGTAAAGCTTGATTTCAGACGGATGACACACTGTTGTGGGACTCAGTTAAGGGCAGCTCCATAGGGCTGGACTTCTCTAAAACTGAGATTTGTGTGACTGTGCTGCTCTCAGTAAAGAGGGTTCGTCTTCTCTTACTGTATCTCAAATAATTTTGTGTCTGCCACTTCCACAGTCTCTTCTTCACTTCTGCTTGTACCTGAAAACACAAACAAATGTATGTGCATTGTTGAAAGCGGGATGTATTTGCTGTTTTACACATACAATACCAGTTAAAAGTTTAGATTAGATTTTGTAATGTTCTTGAAAGAAGTCTGGCTTATGCTCTTATGCTTACCAAGCCTGCATTTGTTTGATGAAAAATAATGTAAAACAGTATTATTAAGAAATACTTTTACAATTGATAAAATAACGTTTTCTATTTTAATACATTTTAAAGTCATGTCTTCCTCTGATGGCAAAGCTGATTACTCGAGTCTTCAATATCACACTGTTTTAATAAACTGTAACTGTAACTGAAATATAGCAGAATTCTTTCAGAAACATTATACAAATCTTAATTATTCCAAACTTTTGACCATTAGATTATTTATTTACTATTAGGAAACACTTGTGGCTTACCTCTCCATTGAGAAAACAGTACAAAAGAGCCACAACAAAACCCTAAGATGTACAGAAACACAGTATAACAGTCAGTCACTCTGGGTACATTACAGGACATCTCAATTGAGTCAAAAATCAAATAGTTGACAATAATACTTTACAGACATATACTGTATAATACATTTACTCAATGTGTAGTATAGTTACATATTTTACATATGACACAAATTATCATTTATAATCTGATATCACAAAATATTGCTCATCAGACCCACAACTGATGAGCATTAGTATTCTGTGAATTGCACAGATGCTGGGCTGTACACACCTGAAAGGGACCCAGGCCGAGTTCAAGAAAGTGGCGAGCGTTTTCTCCTGTGTTCTCTGGCAGGAAGGCAAAAACCATGTAGTGCATGCCAAACAGGGGAATCAGGAAGAGGGTAGACTTGGCCAGTCTCCTACAAGTATGCATAAAGTTGAAAACAATGAATGTACATTTTGGAGGGAGCAAGCTTTTTCATTGAGCAACTGTGATGGCTGTAAATTAACACAGCATGCTGCATGTGGGAGTAAATCAATTTAGACATGGCAATGATACATTACTTCAGTAGCATGTGCGCAGATCTTCAAGTATTTGCTAATTGTCTACAGTATGAGTCAAAGATTTTTACATTATTTGCTGCCTTTGTTTTGAGTGTGCTTTTTATTCCTTACATGAAGTGGTTGGTATCACTTCCACCCATTCCTGGAGACTTCAGCTTCTGCACAAGAATCCGGATCACATTTATGAAGATGAGGAAATTGATCTATGGATCAAAAAATTAAAAGAGCGTGTTTCTGTTTAATAAATGAAGGCAAAAGCTATACTAAACACTACACCTCAACATACTGTGTATTCAAATATTCAGAAAGAAACAATCAAAATGACTAGCGCAAAAGAAAAATGTAAGTATTTAAGAGCATTAGAGACTGTCTTACATAACTTTTTAGCTTTACTTTCAGATGTTAGAAAATGTTATTTTGCTTTTGCACAATTCTGGCACATGAAAAAAAATTCTTAATTATACTGTATTCTATTGCAGCCAGGTTTTCCATTATTTTCCAGAGTTGTGGTCTTATATTAAATCAGCTGTATTTTACCAGGAGAGACACTGTGATTGGTCCTTTGATAATCCACCAAAAGTAAGCAACATCTGTATCATCCCAGCACCTGCAACATTCACATGAGCTCAAGATTATTTCAAAGAAGACCAGTAACTGGACTTTCGCAAACGGCACTGAAATTTATTTTTCAGTATGTATCACTATACATCAAATATCAGTATCACACACTAGTTTAAAGGGTTAAGATCAATCTAGACTTACCCTCTGTTATCAAAAAAATTCCTTGCTAGAACCCAGATGGTCAGTATTAGTGTTGGTAGACCTACAGGACACAGACAGCTAAACTAAATTAATCAAATTTCATCAAACTGTAAAACATGTCTGTTACTATGCTGACACAGAATCAAGAAAAGGTTTCATGGATTCATATCTAATACTGAGATTTCCTATAAAAATCCATGTTTAGGGGAAAAAAAGTTTATTTTCCATTTCATGCCTACAGGTGTCACCAATGGAACATAATACATAATACAAGCCACAATTACCTAAACATTTGAATGATGATGATTTAAAAAGATCACAATTATTAATTTCTTTTTAGAGTAAATTAGTAATATATCATCACATTATATATCATATAACAATATGTTCCTAAGTATCTTCTATAGTACCCTCACTTACCCCAGCCAATAAGTATGTACCACCAGTAATACTTCTTTTGTGAGACAAAAGTTAGAGCTAGAAGAGTCTGTAGATACATCCCCTCAACCAGCAGCCAAAAGTAGTTAGCCAGGATACTGAACTGAAAGAAAGCCACCACCGCCTTGCAAGAGGTCTGAAGAGGAAAACATTCATAATTCAGTATTAGTGCTATAATTGCTCTGTCAAGAGGTAATATGTTCCTAGAATACATATCTTTTAACTGAAGATATAAAACATACTGTCTGAGTGGCAATTGCCACAGCATGTAGCAAATTTTAAGACCTACGCATTGCAAATGAAAGTATGATATTGTTGCAGTGCTCAGACATTTAATTTTAGGGTAGCTGAATTAATAGCGCTGATAAGAAACAGAACAAATAGCATCACAGAGAAGTTTAAAGAAGAGTGTTATTTTTTGTACTTCAAAGAAGGTGTTTGTGAGTTCTAGCAGAGGCAGATCTTAAGAAGTGTGCCTTTAAGGCACCGATGAGTCAGATGATACTGACAGGGGCAGAAGATCGGATGCAGAAAATATGAAGCTAGTGTCACTGTGCTGACAGAAACGGGCGTAAAGCTTAGACATTTATTTGCTGTTCCAGATAGATGCTGCAGCATCATACATTATGAGCTACAGTGATATGTTCACTGACCACAAGACTGATTGGGAACATGAGCTTTGACATGTTGAATAGCATGCATTAGCTTATCCGTTGGAATGACGTCTATAAAAAACAAATTCAGCATGAGCTTGTGACAGCTGGTGAGTCTCACTGTTGACATGAAGCAGTGGTCCAGATTCTCATCGCCAAAGAGAACTGCATCTTTGATGAAGATCGCACTGGCTCGCAGGATGAAGGAGGCAAAGAGATTAATGTGAATGTAGTTTCTTGTGCAGTGGAACTTCCTGTTTTGGGCAGAGTAAAACAGATTGCCAAATGGTCACATACCTCTCAGTGATTCATTTATAAAATGTGTTTGGTTGCATGAGCTTTGTGAGGATTCTTGATGTACCTGAAGGCTGTGAACACAAAGATGGCAGAGATGAGGGAAATCAGAGAGGTAGCGTAACCCGCAGTGTACACCTGCCTGAAAGTGGAGTAATATGTGGTCTAGAACATAGGAAGAAATTAAAGAAAAAAAAAGGAAAAGTTATAGAATTATTTCTTTTATCAAGAGATATAACAAAGAAACAGCAAGTATTTTCAATTTGATTTGTGCATTAACCTGCAAACTTCATGAATCATTTATGAGAGTATAAGTCGAGTTACCATAAGGTCTGAAATTTCATGGATCTTATATCAGATTTTTTTATTTTAACCAATGATAGTGTGCAGCAAAATAAATAAACAAATTTATATTAAATAATACAATTGCTTCATTCCGTTGCTTGTTATTTGTGCCACAACCTCTAGTGCAGCAAATGAGAAATTCCAAAAACCAAGAAAATATAAATAGGCATGTTAAAAAAAGGTATATAAAATAAAATTTTATAAAAATGTAAATGTTAAAATTATTTATTAATGGAAAAAGGCCATTTTAATGTCACCTAGTAAACAGCACGCAAAGGACTGAGGGATAATGTAGGCAGTGATTGACTGCTTACAATGCAATTAAAAATGACTATTAAAATGTCTGTTAATAGACAGGATGAAATGCAAACAATTAGACTGAGATATCCCTATGATGCGTTCCAATCTCTGCATCCTGCATTTTTCGGACATAGCTGTTATTAAAAGCAAGTCATCTTGTTCTGGGATTACAGGAACTAACTATATTTCAGGTGCATATTTAACCCCATTGCTACCTCTCCTGATGCAGGCACAGGTTAAAGTCATTATGAAATAGAGTTTAAGTGGTAGAGATTAAATTTAGCACTCAGGAGAGAGTATTATGTGCTTGTATGACTGATTCAACTATTGGTAGATGGCTTGTTCACATTACGAACACGCTCATCTATTAACCTTGCATTGCTTGTTTGTGTGTGTGTACAGAACTTATCATATTATCTTTCATTTTTCATTCAAAGTACTGTCTCTATTCTCATTACAATTTGACTGCAGTCATCTGTCACGAAAAAAAAAAAAGATATAAGGGAACTGCCTGACACAAGGAAGGTTATTTATGCTTTAAATTCAGTAGCTATATTCATTGGCAATATGAATACAAATTGCTCCAAGCAACACTTAAGAAAAATAACAATTAAACACTTAAAAAGCAAGAGATATTTTCAAAGAAAATTAAGTGCAAAAGAGATAGATAGATAAATAAATGAACCTGACAGTGGACAAGTGAAGTGGAAATACAAAGTCCCTCTGGACAGTGTTAAAAAAAGTTGAGAAATGCTCAACTTGATGTTAGTTAATTAAAAAAAAAAAAAAAAAAAAAAACAGGATAGCAGCTTTGAGGTGAAGGGAGCTGGTCAGGATCTTGGGGTACACATGAAAACGAGGGTAAGATAAGTCTCTCTCAGCAAACCAACCCCATAAGTGTCTCCATTTGTATTTGTTTCACAACATTAGTTTTGTATTTCTACTCAAAAAACACTTTAAGTGCAAGTGTAAGTGTACAGTGTACAGTAAGGATGTGTACAGTATTGCATGTGGTAAAGTTTTCACCTCAGTTTCTGATTCCACATCCTCCACAATCTCACAAACGTTCTCATAGGATGGGTAGACTTTGGTCCAGCCACTCTTGGTGCAATTCCTAATTATGAAACCTGTATTAAAATAATGTTGAACATAATGATCAGCATGTAACGTTTTACAGGCTACATTTTGACACATCATTTTGCAAAGAGACTTGTAAAACACCAGATAGCAACAGCTGCTCATTACATTGCCTGTAACAGATATGCCTAGAACTTTTCTTTGTAATTAGTCACAAAAAATAAACATGTTTTATTTTGATAGATTTTATGCCTAATGGTGAAATGATATATGAAGCTACTGTTTTAGCTCCATAACTTCACATTTTACTCTCTGCTACAGTGATGCACAGTAACTCTCAGTAACATTTGACTGTAAAAGGATTATATTTTTATTAGTCTGCTTATGCCTTTTTTTATATTTCATGAAATATTGATAAAGCATTTGGATAGCGAGCTCAGATGGATCAAACCAATCAGCTTTATATGTATAATAAATAGTTCTTAAAATAAGCAGCATCACATTCTGTTAAATCAGGAGTTGAAGTATTGAGGCCACCAGACACTAAGGGACACAGCTAACTTGGTCAACCTGATAAATCTGATTCTGCTGAGTCCGTGGAGTGATTGTAGAAATGCATGGTCATCCATGATTCATTTGTTCTGTAAGTAAAGTGTCCAATTACAAAGTAGTTACTGAGATAAAGTGAGACAAAATGTAAGCCCAAAGGGTCAGTCCAGTGAGGTGATTACTAATAGAATATGTGAGCATACACTATATACATCATATATATATATATATTTTTTTTTTTTTATTTTTTTTTTATTATTATTATTATTATTTTATTTTTGATTCATTTAGTCAAAAATATTTTTTTTTTGCCTTTTTAAGCGTTTAACCTGCAAGGTATTTAATGAAGTGTGTTGTATTTAATCTGTAAATACTGTACAATTCAACATGGCACTTTTTAATATAATTTGCATTCATTTCTATAAAAATGTTTGGGAAACTACATGAGGAAGACTCCAAGGGAAAAGACTGAAGTACAATTTGTGTCACATCTGTCTAGATTTTTGTTCATGTCTCATGATTTCAGTTCATGAAGATTATCTAGTCATGTCTTTGGTTTCAGTCATGTATTGTTTCCTGTTTCATGTTTTGACATTTTTGATTGTCATGTGGTTACCCAATAGCCTTGATAGTGTTTCCTTGTCACATATTTAAGTATGTTAAGCTGTCCCATGTTAATGTAAATATTGTTATCTAGAATTTGGCTCATATGCATGTTTGTTGGATCTGTATCATTGTAAATAACTGCACTTGGGTGCTCTATGCCTTCATCAACATCTGCTTCCCGCCAGCTTCATTACACTACAATTCTAAAAATCCTAAATTAAAAATATGATCTTAATATGATTAACATCAAATTTTAAATCTAGTCACTCTTAAAAAGGTTTTTTAAGAAAAAAGCAAAAGGTATGATGAGGAATGATGGAAAAACTAGCCTAAAAATAAGCTCAGACTTCTGAATGCATTTGCATGGTATACTTCATTTGGACTATTCCTTAGTTAACTCTGTAAGGCTTGATATCACAGCTAACCTATAACCTCCTGTCTCCTCACCTACACTTATCTTGGCCATTCTGCAAGCCTTCTAAGTAGGTGGTTCAGTGCTAGCTTGCCAGTAGGAATTCATTCCACCCGCTGTTTCTAGCATTACCATAAAGCGCAGTTCATCATGTACTATAAGTCCATTTCCCTGAAGCCACAGTGGGGGAAGACAGAGTAGTGAGGACCTGACCGCTGCTGCTTTCTGTGCTGGAGATGTCAGGCATTGGTCTAAGGGGATTGAAGAGATGGAACAACCAGCGCTAACAGCCACTGCTATAATGCCTGCTTTAACCTGCTTTGATTTTTAATATTTGTATTATTTTCTTGGCACATTTTCAGCAAGATTTGGAAGAGAGCGATGTAGATATCTGCAGGTCCATTGCGTAATTGCGTATTCATAGAGGTGTGTGGGGGATGGAAGAACAGCATGATGCTGATAGCAGTTGTGTCATCATGAGTGTGTTGATTTTTCTTAGCCTCCACAACCTTTCTATTGATTTCTAAAAAGGCCTGGAGCAGATATGCCGGGTTTTTCAATGCCAATGTGCGTAACTTATGTCTATCTCCTATTTCCTATGGTGGACTGAAAAATAAACCCTCAAATTTGTTACAGCCAAATTTTGGATTGCATATAGAGAAATGCATTCATTGAAAGTAAATAAATAAAGATGTTTTAAAATTATACATTTTATAAATAATAATTTTTCAGTGTACCATACTTATAATATTTTCTCCAGCCAAAATGTTACTTAAAGCTAGATAAGTTATATAAAAACAAATTTTCTCTTAAGCTAAAACAATAATATATATATATATATATTACTGTTAGTCAGTTTCAATTCGTTTACTTATTAAAAGTAATAACTTCAACAGAATAGGCATCATATTTTGTTATGTACTAACAAATAAAAATAAATAAAAATTAAATAAACACCAGAAAAATGAATAAAACCCACAATCATTTGTGTTCCAACCATCAACACTCCCAAAATGCTATTTAAACAAAACGTTTCTATAAATTTTCTTCTATGGCGAGTGTTATTTGCTTTAAGAAAAACTAAATGTTTAACCTATAATTTCCTATTAGACTAATATAAAAATGCACTTTAAATAAATGTCATGGCCATTTCATAAACACAATAAAGTTAATAATGATAATTTTATTGTCCTCAGGGTAGCTATGCCCACCATGAAATCTCACTGGCCCAAAATCCTGCTTCTCATAACTAAAATAACCCATCCAGAATATTGGGAATAGTAGTGATTGTCACATCATACAGCAGCTTTGCGTTCAGGATGGTAAAATTGCTTGACATTTCTCATCTTGTGAGTGAGGTTAAATATGCTACCAATTTCCTGCAGACAACATTTATAAGCAATCATGAGTACAATTTTCTTGCTCACATGATAGAAAGACATTGAGAAATAAAAAATAATATCTACTCAACCTGTGAAAACAAATACACTCAGTTTCCCTTAGCAACTATTAAATTTAGTTAACATGATATCCGGATATTCAGAGCTCCAGCTATGAATTTACAGAACACTCATGATGTTTCTCTGTGTGTGTGTGTTTGTCTTGACACTTTTATTGCCCTGGGTTGGTGTGTCAGAGAAGACTGTTAAACAGTTTGTGTTTCCAATCGCTGTGCCTGAGTGCACGCAAGAGACCAGCCAAAGGGTGTGTTCTGGCACTGAATGTGCTGTAAAAGATGAAACTGTGTGTTTTTGGCAGTGGTTTAAAATGACATTATGTTGACTGCTTCTTAGGGTTCTTATAATATTGTCTTTGTGGTCTGCACAGACAAAAAGCTCCCGGACCACCACTGTGAGAATCCACCAAAACACCATTTTATTCAGTCAGTAAATTCAGTCTTCAAAATGAGCTTTTAAAAAAACGTGTTTCTCATTGATATTTGATAACAGGCACAAAAATATAATAATAATAATAAAGATAAAAATAAAAATAAAAAGGTGCATAGGATAGCAGTAGCTTACCATGATTAATCGCAAAGAACTGAAACACTTCGGGACAGGAGATGTTGATAACCTGTCCGACCTCTGCCCTGTACCAGCACCAAAAATCATCCCACTCTGTACGACACCCTGAGATACACGAAAACAAATAAATAACTATTAAACAGACACATCAAATATTACCTTAAAACTGTTCTGGAAGATATTTTAGTTATTATGTGAAATCTAATTAGATAGATACAGTAGCTTTAGATAGCTAGATAGATAATGGATGGCTGGATGGATAGATAGATGGTCTTCTGCCAGACTGACAGGAACAGATGCACAGAAAAGCAGATGATGGACATTAACATGGCAAGAGAGAGTGAAGGAGGGCATAGAAACTCACGCACAGAATTGATAAAAAGGTTTAGATAAGCTATAGTCTACACGGGTGAGCATCTGTTTGAGGAATATAAGAGAACTGTGGAAACCGAAGCTGGATGAACGAAGAAGACTTTGAGCATAATGAGAGCCACAGGGATCATATCTGGTCATGACTACATATGACTGAGACGTCTAAGCAACAGATATTATTTCTGCTGCTTGCAGATCTATATCCTCAGTATATTACACGCACGAGCACCGCTGTTGTTATTAACTAAAACTGTACCTATTAAATATTGTTTCCATTATTTCAAACAAAGCTGAAATAATATAAATATAATTATTAGATTAAAAAAACAACAACTAATATTTGAAATGTTGCCTTGGCAACTAACTGAAATATAATACATTTAATTACTTAAATCAATGAAACAAAAACTGAATTAAAAATAAATTAGCTAAATATAAATATTTAAATTTTTCTGAATTTATTTGCTTAATGAAAACGTTTGAAACAAAATAAAACTATGAAAACAAACAAAACACTACTAATTTTAAATATTAATAAAGTCTAAAGTAGTACATAAATGATACTGACATAGCCCTAACAATGACATCTAAATAGGTATGTTATTGAAGAACAGATTCATCCTCACTAAAAACTGTTGCTGACATCCAGCAGTTCCACAATAATGTTTATAAAAATTCTTGACAGAACTAAAGCCTGCTTCAGCTTTTCAAAGCATTTTCTGATATAAACAAACTCCGTCTCTTACTCTCTTACAACTACTTTTCACTCGTTACCATATTCTCACTTTATGCATATAACAATAATAATAATAAGTTATTATAATGATTTATTCATTAATCACATCTAAGTAGACCACAAAAACACTTGACATTAACCCCAGCCTTTGCAGTAATGGAGAAATATTTGAGAGAGATATAAGAGGAGTAGCCTACGTGTTAATGGGGTGTTGTCCAATGGATTGTTGTCTTCGACTGGTACCCCACAGGGTTGTGTTGTGTCCCCTCTCTTGTTTTCTTTATACAACCCGAATTCCGGAAAAGTTGGGACGTTTTTTAAATTTTAATAAAATGAAACTAAAGGAATTTCAAATCACATGAGCCAATATTTTATTCACAATAGAACATAGATAACGTAGCAAATGTTTAAACTGAGAAATTTTACACTTTTATCCACTTAATTAGCTCATTTAAAATTTAATGCCTGCTACAGGTCTCAAAAAAGTTGGCACGGGGGCAACAAATGGCTAAAAAAGCAAGCAGTTTTGAAAAGATTCAGCTGGGAGAACATCTAGTGATTAATTAAGTTAATTGATATCAGGTCTGTAACATGATTAGCTATAAAAGCTTTGTCTTAGAGAAGCAGAGTCTCTCAGAAGTAAAGATGGGCAGAGGCTCTCCAATCTGTGAAAGACTGCGTAAAAAAATTGTGGAAAACTTTAAAAACAATGTTCCTCAATGTCAAATTGCAAAGGCTTTGCAAATCTCATCATCTACAGTGCATAACATCATCAAAAGATTCAAAAAAACTGGAGAAATCTCTGTGCGTAAGGGACAAGGCCGGAGACCTTTATTGGATGCCCGTGGTCTTCGGGCTCTCAGACGACACTGCATCACTCATCGGCATGATTGTGTCAATGACATTACTAAATGGGCCCAGGAATACTTTCAGAAACCACTGTCGGTAAACACAATCCGCCGTGCCATCAGCAGATGCCAACTAAAGCTCTATCATGCAAAAAGGAAGTCACTATTTCAAAGTGGAATAGTGTTTTATGGTCAGACGAGTCCAAATTTGACATTCTTGTTGGAAATCACGGACGCCATGTCCTCCGGGCTAAAGAGGAGGAAGACCTTCCAGCATGTTATCAGCATTCAGTTCAAAAGCCAGCATCTCTGATGGTATGGGGGTGCATAAGTGCATACGGTATGGGCAGCTTGCATGTTTTGGAAGGCTCTGTGAATGCTGAAAGGTATATAAAGGTTTTAGAGCAACATATGCTTCTCTCCAAACAACGTCTATTTCAGGGAAGGCCCTGTTTATTTCAGCAGGACAATGCAAAACCACATACTGCAGCTATAACAACAGCATGGCTTCGTCGTAGAAGAGTCCGGGTGCTAACCTGGCCTGCCTGCAGTCCAGATCTTTCACCTATAGAGAACATTTGGCGCATCATTAAACGAAAAATACGTCAAAGACGACCACGAACTCTTCAGCAGCTGGAAAGCTATATAAGGCAAGAATGGGACCAAATTCCAACAGCAAAACTCCAGCAACTCATAGCCTCAATGCCCAGACGTCTTCAAACTGTTTTGAAAGGAAAAGGAGATGCTACACCATGGTAAACATGCCCCGTCCCAACTATTTTGAGACCTGTAGCAGAAATCTAAATTGAAATGAGCTCATTTTGTGCATAAAATTGTAAACTTTCTCAGTTTAAACATTTGCTATGTTATCTATGTTCTATTGTGAATAAAATATTGGCTCATGTGATTTGAAAGTCTTTTAGTTTTCATTTTATTAAAATTTAAAAAACGTCCCAACTTTTCCGGAATTCGGGTTGTATATTGATAATTGTCAGAGTGTTTTTGGGGGGAGACACATTATTACATTTGCAGATGATTCTGTGATTGTGTCTCTCCTCACTGAGACAGATGGGAGTAGGGTGACCACCCGTCCCGCGTAGCGCGTGCGCGCACAGCGTTTGAAGCCCAATTCATGCGTCCCGCAAATTGAGACTGTGTCACGCAAAATCAATGCTTGCTCAAAAAAAGTTGATGGCTCTATATCCTCGAGCCCCAGGCAGCCAAACGAACATACTTGACAGTTCAGCACGCTACTGCGAGAGCGGGAGCGAGCGAGTTTGAATGAGAGATGAAGTTTACATCTTTATTATTTCTGTTTTAACGTTTTTCCTACATTATTTATATTAAAATATGTTATGTAGGCAATAACTCAGTTTACTATTTGACTAATTTACTGAGGTGGCATCGTTGTTAACTTACAAAAATGATAATTTGTGGATAATTTACATTTTTCCGTTAATAACAGGTAGTGTATTCCGATGTAAAATTAACAGTCGCCTGTGGACGCTCAACAACCATCTTATCTGAGCTCAAAACGCTGCTTGAGCAAGTGTCAAGATACTAAAAGTAATAAATACATAATTATGAACGTTTATGTGTGTTTATTTTTGTTCTCAGTACGTTATTTTAATAGCAATTAATGATTATGAACATAAAAGCATTACAAAAAAAAAATATATATATAGCCTATATATATTATTACTATATAGGCTACTATCGATGAAACCACAAAGCTGACGCGGGAGGTATGTATAACTGCAATATAAAGTAATTTTGAGTATTATTGCTATTAGTATTATTTTCTAAAATTAGGTAGATGTAATATAAAAGTACACATGACAATGTTTTTGCAACAGCTCCAAGTCTCACGCGCAGTGTAGGTTATACGTCACTGTCCGAATCCGTTCACTTATTTATTTATTCACTCCTTCCTGATATAGTGAACTCAACTGCCATACACTATATAGGGATTAGTGAATGAGTGAATTCCCTTCCCTTGAGTTGTGATGTCAGACTTTTTTTTTTTACTTTTCCTGTGGTGTTGAGCAACTACAATTCATTTTAATCCTATAATTTTATATTATAATTTATTTAAAGTGAATAAATTGTAATGAAAAATTTATAAAATAGCTAAAGTAAATCGTAAGTGGAAGTGCATCTGTCAATTCTGTCATGAGCATACATCAGCAATTACACATGTTTAGGGGAATAGGGCATTATTAATATAAGGTGGTATGTGCTAGAAATGGGTAAACCACTATCAGTGAGTCTGCCCATGGGGTGTCCCACATTGTCCCTCAGAAACGTACCCCTTGTCCCCCCTTGGGCTTATTAGCAGGTGGTCACCCTAGATGGGAGTCATGGTCCATTGGTAGATCATTTTATCCAATGGTGTGATGCTTCATTTTTTTTTTTACATTTTTAAACATTAAACATTTGATTGAATCTATCTTAAATTATTCTATTATTTGTTGGTGCGGCAATTTGAATGTAAGGAACTGGGTGCAGTAAGTTGAATAGTATAGTTAAAATGTGCAGTGTGATAGTGGGGACTGATTAAAGGACTACCACACAAATTTATGAATATAAGGTGACTAAGAAGGGCCAGTTAGTCCTGTCTGATGTCACTCATTAATTGTGAAATGAATTTCAACAGCTTCCCTCTGGCCGGAGATTTAAACTCCCTTTGTGCAAATCAAAAAGATATAACAATTCCTTTGTTCCTGCTGCAATTATGTTTTCAAATTATTTATTACAAATGTATGTGTTTTATATGTGTGTTGTGTTGCTACTGTAAGTGCATGTGTACTGCTGTCTAGACAAAGAATTGCCTTTTAAGGACAATAAAGTTGAGTAAGTAAGACTCATCGCATAGAAAGAGCTGGAAAAGTATATGAGAACAAGTGTGAAACTCTCTGGCACACACAGACATTTATGGAAGCTTGGGCTGGTCCCCTCAGGAGCAAGAAAAACTTTGAAGGCCTGATGCCACCTCATTAATGTAAGCATTATCAAAGCACTAGTGAGAAAAAAAAAAAAAAAAGCTATGCATTCATTTTTTATGGTCAGACCATCTTACTGCCTGTGTTGTCTTTGACAGAACAAGCAGAGATTTATCAAATATGATTCATGAAATATAAACATTTTACTTAGACTTTTTGAGTACAATTGTAAAATGAATCCGTTTTTTTTTTTTTTTTTTGAAAAGCAAATCTTCAATGTATATGTTGCAGAATGTTCTAGGCACCTATACTGTATATCTGAAGCTCTAACAGCTATGGATTGGATACATTAATGTCATCAATTTAACTGAATCAGTCTTAACCCTGTGGCACACATAATTCAACCAAATTCTTTCAAACTGCTTTAGGCTTAGAACTTAGAGCTCTCAGTTAATTTCACAGAAATACAACTAAATGGCTGTGCCTCCTATGTGTATTCATTCAGTGCATTGACACAGACTCTAAGTAAAACCTTAATGCATTATACTAATATGATATTATGTATTGATCCTGATATGAAATGTTATTTTCCCTGAACCCTCATAATCATAACTAATTATCAGAAATATTTCGGGTTTTTTATTCTCTTGCTCCAGTATCTTTTATAACTGCATTTGTGTTTTTTTTATCTATTTGTATTTTTTTTATAATAAATTACATATTAGGTTACTACAAATATGTACCAGCGTGCCATGAACTATCACCAAACATCTAATTCACCACTTAAACCATAATGATAATACCCTAAAACAACAAAGCAGTTAAAAAATATTCCAACATTTCCAGTCCTGCTTGTTCAATGCCAGCTGAAGATAGATATTGCAGTTACAGTTTTATTGTTATGACCATTTTGAAATTAGTATATAAAAAAAACAAACAATCAAAACATATTCCCTATTGCTTTCAACAGCTTGACAGAATGATCATGAACATGGCCTTCTATATGATATTGATAACATAAATACCCATTTTATTTTCACCATAGACAATGATGCCTCTCCCAGCGAGATGCATTGTGTAAAGGGGCATACAAGGGCAAGATGTAAAAGCTATCAGGATGAATAGAATCTAAGGGCTCCTCTATCACTTCCAGTAGATCTTGATATGTTATAAATAACAGAATTGTGGTAATTGATGATTTTTTTTATTGCTTAATCTGTTGAGGGGCAGAAAGGTCCACACAATGGATGACACATGTGAAATCTGATTATCAGTGATATTACAGTTACCTGAACTGGTCTTTCTATTTAGATTTTCTCTAAACAGTTTTCATAGTATAATTTTCTCATTATTTTATTATATCCTATTATTCTCCATAGACAGTAAATTCATGCAGGGAAACATGTTATACTGAACACCCACCTGATTGGCTGAACATTAAGTGGTCATAAGTCCTGTCATGCCTCTTTCCTTTCTAACTTAGTGTCAAGCCTAGGCTGCTCTGTAATACATCAAAAGAGGGGCATGGCGCCTGCCCTCCTCCCCTCCATAAGATCAGTGTTAATTAAAGTCTATGTGGATCAACAAGCAGAGCAACGTGGGTTTCCATTAAGAACTCAAGGGCAGCACTCCCGGTACGGACTTGTAAAAACCTCAGTATGTCTAAACCACATTTGCCAATGCTCTAAGGTAGAAACGAGACACCATAAAGCCATACTAGCCCAAGGAGGTCTAATACCTGGAGAATGCTCTCCATTAGCATTCTCATTTATCTCAATCCCAGCTCAGTTTTTCAGCCAGCTTGCTTTAAGGAACTCACCTGAGGCAGGAATGTGATAAATGACTCTGTAAAGTTAAAGGAAATGATGTCTTGACAATGCTAATTGGCTGACGGCACATCAAGAAAGTGCACAGTCTGGCAGGAGACAGGAAAAATATCCACAAAGTCCATTCTACACTTTTTATAGCCCTCTAAAACAAGTTGGGTACTTAAGAAATAGTAATACTAAAGAAAATATATAAAATAAAATAAAAAAGTTATTTAAATATTTGTATGAAAATTAAATCATTTATCTAATCAGAATACACAGATATGTTGAATGACCATCAACGGAAAATACACTTTTTTTACACTTTTAAGAGAAATTAAGATGTAAAAAAAACAATGTTTGGTATAAGGCTGCATTTATTTGATTATTATTATTATTTTTTTCTATTTGAATATATTTTAAAATGTAAAATGTTTTTCCTGTGATGGCAAAGCCTTGTCACATAATTCTTCAGAAATCATTCCAATATGCTGATTCGGTGCTCAGCTCTTGTCAGTTATAATCAATTATTATTAATATCTTATAGGACACTCGTTATGTTTTGTATTCTACATTTTTGAATGGTGTTTTCTCCACTAACTAGAATTAAAAAATACATTTGTCTCATCAACATTTGTCATGCCCACAGAGGCTGCTTTCTCAGTTGTACCCTTTTACTTGCAGGTATGAGCAGTGCTTCATTTGTAAATTGCAAGGTCCCGAAACAAAGCAGGGTAACGGATCCAGCAGGTGAATAGAAGAGGGAGAGCTAACTGAGCATTCATGCGATCACATTGGCGGACTAGTTTAAGTGATTAAGCGCACATCTGTTGCTTTTATTCCTACGGTCATGAAAAACCTGGAAAAGCCATGCAATTTTAAAACCGCAATTTCCAGGTCTGGAAAAGTTTATGGAAAAGTCATAGTTCATTTCACAAATCTATTAGATTTATATTTAATCAGGTCCTGAATTTTGGTGGGGGACTATGTGTATATTGCATCGTTTTTCTTATTACCGCAGCTGTCTGTGCGATCACAGGCAAAGCGTGCATATACAAAGCCACCTCGCTAGTGTCATATTGAGTTTTTCGTCGTAGTTTGTTGAGCTTAAGCGGCCAAATACACACAGAATTTCATTATAATAGATTTTTCTATTAATTTGCTACATTACAAAGACAGATCCTCTTTATGGCCAATTTGTGGTCATGAAAATTACAGGGACGACATTTCCCTATGCAGGAGCATCGATTTTCAGTGTAATTCATAACCCATTGTATGAGTTTAAACTCTGCTAAATACAGTTTAAATGCCAACAGTGACTAATGATAATGAAACTCTGCTCGAAGTCTACACAATCACTAAAAACATACAAATACAACATGCAGCTAATATGAGGAATTATAAGGGTTTAGTGCAATAAGTTACTGTCATTTCAAATCCTTCCAGAGTTTGAAGGCAGCTTAGCTGAAAAGAGTGTCATTTATGTTTAATAAACAAATCTGAATATTAAACAGCAATGAATATGCATGTGCTTAAGCCTTCCTGCTGCTGTGATGTGTGTTTAAGATTTGAGAACATTTGGGTGTCCAAACCTGTCTGTAGAAATAATTGAATTGGCTTACTAAGGGTGGTGCAGAGGTCAACATTGAATTCATGGAAAACAATATAATACTTTGGGGAAGTCTTCAAGGAAGTCCATTTTGAACAACTCAAATGTAAACAAAGTAGTGAAAAGACCTCAGAAATGGAACACAAATCCCATGTACTCTTGTTCAGCAGTTTTGTTTAACAATGGGAGATTCAATGAATCAAGAGGTACATTTAATATAATGTTTTACATGGGTAGTTTCATGTAAAGATCCTGCCTTTTCAGGTATTAAAATGTAATTTCCTTTTAAACGCACAGTATGGAATTTTTGGCCACCAGGGGTCATCAATCAAAATAATAACATAAGACGTACTTTGATGACGTCGGGAAAGAGCGTAGGCTCATGGGAGTTGTTGTTCATTGGAACACGCGCTCTGTCGCTCCACTCATTTTAACTGAGGCCGGCGACACACTGGATGCGTGGCGCAAGCGTCTCAGCTGCGTGGCGTGTCAGTTTTTAATTCGGCTCCCATGTTAATAGGTTAGAGCTTGCAGACTGCCTGTGTGAGCCGCGCGTCTGAGGCGCGGCGTGTGCATGCTAGAAATAGAACCGACGCCTATTTTTCACGCGACACGCACGCGTGTTGGAAGCGTTTCCAGGCAAAATATAATAGGAAAATATGTTTATATGTAATTTTGTACACAAATACATATTAATTCATGACATTTTGATGTTTGAAGTCTATAGGTTGACATAAATTCAGATATAAATGTAATTTTAAAAATAAATAAATAATTATCGATTTTCAAATATTGCACCTGTCAAACATCGTCTATTTTGCCGTCAATACTGTTTACGGTGTCCTTTATCAGTAGGCTTTATATTTATGTTCAACATGAAGTATAGATATTGTTGTCATGAAGACAAGAGCCTGGTCTGTCAGCGGTCTCCCTTCACCTACAGCAGCAGCAGCCTAGTATTTTGACAATCACGTCTTTTCGAACGGAGAGATATATGAATTATCAGACCCCTATCAAATCAATATTCCATCTAGCTAGTAGTAATATATGTATAAAACACAATATATGTTAAAAAAGCTACTTTATCCAGCTAGATATAGAACACATGTAGATTTACATTATACTCTACATGAGAGCTAGTCCGTTTGCGTTTTACACAAGACATCATCGTTTCACAAAATATACGGATAGATATAGTTAGCTGAATGGATGCATACCTGTTTATTAGAATGCAAGCATCTCTCTGCAGTTTCAGCTTGTCACGAAGCTCTCTCTATCTTGGAAATGCAACTCCAATATTTACCCGTGTCTCGTTTCTTCTTCGTCCCAAAACCTTCTCAGGTCATTTATTTCACCCGTACGTTTGCGCTTCACAGAACGTGCAGGCAAAGCATAATCATGATCCATAACTAAGTTATTGATTGAGGTATAAATACGAATATAAACAATATTAATATAAAATATAATAGTCTCGATCAAGGCTAGCTACTACTTTTTCTTCTTCGTCTCGTCTTTGCTTCTGTTCACCTTTGTATTTGGCGGTTCCGTAGGAAGTTAGATAATGTTTATATGACGCCATAGACGGGCGACAAAACGGAAATAAAGAAACGTGCCGTGTCTTCTAATTAAACTATAATTTTCTCCGGATTTTAAAGTTCGTGGAAACTGTCGGGATAATGTAAGTACACAACAAAAATATATATATAACATAGATATAGTGATATCTGCTATTTTTAAAGCAGAAAAATTACATATTGTGCCTTTAAATTGGAGAGGTGTAAGATGACTTTCACCAAGGTTGAGTCTTATAGAAGATAAAACAAAAAATCCTCCAATTATCTATCTAATCTATCTTGTTTATTTATACTGTTATTTGTCTAACTTTTAAATGTTATTTATTTATGCCACCAGAGACGTGAGCTGCCGGACCCGTTTACACGGCCAACGGGCCAGGATGCCGGGCCGTCCATCCCCTGCCAGCGCCACGGCCAACGAGAGTGATGCGGCCGCTAGAGGAAGCCGCCGACCCTCGCGCCCTGGACCGAAGATGGGAGTGCGTGCGGCCGCCGGACTCCGCCCATTACCTGGACCCTTCCTCCATGAACACTGCCCGACCCACACGAATGCTGCAGCACGACGAGGACACCAGATTCCCTGTTGTTTTGGACACCCTTCCCCTTTGGCCACCTTTATCCCGTTTTATGATTTCTGTTAATAAAAGCCTCTCCGAGGCCTGACACCACGCCCACTGCCCTGACAGTCTTGTCTTTGTTCAATGTTTCGTTGTTTGTTTTGTGTCTAAGAACATGGTTCTGTCTCTGTGTCTGCCACTGCTCCTCTTGTCCCACATCCTTGTTTCCTCTGGTCACACCCCCTTGTTTAGCCCATGTCTGTTTGATTGTTTTCACCTGATCCTTGTGTGTGCTGCTCCATATATTGGGTTGCCTTTCCTTGTGTGTCTGCTGGTTTGTTTTGATGTTTAACTGTTTCCTTGGACCAAAATGGAGCCTTTTGATCTTGTGCAAAATATTGTATATCCTCGTTTCCTTTCTGGTCTTCTCTAGTTCTGTCTAGTTAATTTTTTTTTTTTTTTGTACATTCTAATCTAATTTTGTTTCTCTTTTGATCTACATTTTCATTTACTCTTGTATTTTGCGATTCCAGTACCCTTTTGGATCTTGGTTTTTACTCTTGGATTATATCTTTGGGAATTTTGGTTATTTTTTTTTGGTTCATTCACATTTTATTTTCAATGGTTTTGTCTTGTTGCGGTGTTGAGTCTCACCTTGTTTTCATGTTTTGTCCTGTCTTGCCCAAACCCAGATTCCCTGGCCACTGACCCCCACTCTCTGGAAGCAGCTCACCTCTCATGTTAAAGGGATAGCTCACACAAAAATCAAAATTATGTCATTAATAACTCGCCCTCATGTCGTTCCAAACCAGTAAGACCTCCATTTATCTTCGGAACACAGTTTAAGATATTTTAGATTTAGTCCAAGAGCTCTCAGTCCCTCCATTGAAACTGTGTGAACAGTATACTGTCCATGTCCAGAAAGGTAAGAAAAACATCATCAAAGTAGTCCATGTGACATCAGAGGGTCAGTTAGAATATCTTGAAGCATCGAAAATACATTTTGGTCCAAAAATAGCAAAAACTACGACTTTATTAAGCATTGTCTTCTCTTCCGTGTCTGTTGTGAGAGAGTTCAAAACAAAGCAGTTTGTGATATCCGGTTCGCGAACGAATCATTCGATGTAACCAGATCTTTTAGAACCAATCGAACTGAATTGTTTTAAACGTTTCGCGTCTCCAATACGCATTAATCCACAAATGACTTAAGCTGTTAACTTTTTTAATGTGGCTGACAGTCCCTCTGAGTTCAAACAAACCAATATCCCGGAGTAATTAATTTACTCAAACAGTACACTGACTGAACTGCTGTGAAGAGAGAACTGAAGATGAACACAGAGCCGGATCAAATCAGCCGAATCAAGAACCGGTTGCATTGGTTTTTGGATCACCAGTAGTTATTTCGGACAGTTTGATTCAATAAACCGGTTGAAGAAAACGGTTCACCGGTTCTTTTGCGTTCGACGTAATGGTGTCATTGGCGATGATTGCCCTTGATTCAAGCCTTCGGTTTACCTGGGCTCATAACACTAGCACAGAATCAGTTCAGAATCAATCACCAAAAGAATCAGTTTGATTCAGACGCTTTGTGTGTCTGTCTGCTTCACGCTGAATCACACATGCGCAGTATCATCAGCTCCTCGGTTCTCGAATCGGACACGTCTGACAGAAACAGTTCTTGACTCGTGAATGAGTCCTTATCTGGCTCGGCTCGGTGTTCATCTTCAGTTCTCTCTTCACAGCAGTTCAGTCAGTGTACTGTTTGAGTAAATTAATTACTCCGGGATATCGGTATGTTTGAACTCAGAGGGTGTAAATAAATGTAGGTCTTACTGGTTTGGAACGACATGAGGGTGAGTTATTAATGACCATTAATGATCATTTTGATTTTTGGGTGAACTATCCCTTTAAGTTTCTGTGAGACTCTACCTGGTGACTAGACTGGTGTGACATTTTATTTTCACTTAAAGCTACGGGTTTCCTGTGTGCCTGCCTGGTCCTTCCTCTGGATCTGCATCCTCCAAGCTCGAGTCTGTGGTCATCTTGGACTGTCTCAGTGGTCATCCCTCCTGCCCATATTGTCATCTGCCCTTCACTGCAAATTCCCCCTGCAGTTCCAGTGTATGTTTTCATTGATAAAATACCCTTATCTGATCATTTGCATCTGGGTCTTGCAGATCCCTGACACTAACAAATATTAAGTTTAATGCATCTTAAAACCTTAGTGAACAGAATCATACATAAAACATTATGATTCATTATCATTTGATCACTGACAATGAAAGCACAAGACAAGTATTTTGTATTGATCCTTTTTATTGATCTTTACCCTTCATCAGCAGCCAGAATTGAACAGCTAATGTTTAAATGACTGCCTTTAATATCTTAAACCTCTACACATGATTGCATCATTTAAATACCTTGCCTGGCCTGGCCTATAGGAAAGTGTAACGCTTAACACTGTAAACCTAGTTTTTCAGCCTGCTAGTCAATCAGAAACACTCTCAGTATGCAAATCATGTTCATCATTGCATTCATTTAAACAAATGCCTATTGCCAATCAGTAAATGGGTAGACATTAAAGACGCAAAGAGATGTAAAGTAGTAAGGATTATAATAGATCAGAGGGGAGAGCTCACCAGTGATAATGTTGCTGTTGCGGGCCTCTTGTCTTTGAGTGTGAATGCATTGCTCTCGAGCCTTCATATGCTCAGCCACCACAGCACATTCTGGATGGATCATTTCCACCTGATGATGTTTAAAAAAAAATGTATGAGGCAAATAAAAGTACAAACTGCTGCACATATTATGAACCTGCATAAAAATGCTGAGCCCATTAGAAAAAGCTGATTAAAGAGCAATTTCACAATTTCAGTCACTTGCCATTAAGTCAAATTGATAATCAGGAAAAATTCTGACATTTCAAATATTATTTGCTAACAGCTTAAACATTTGCATTCAACAGGAGAAAGATCACATATGGTTTGAAAAGGTAAAAGGGTGCAGAATAGTTGTTTTGAGGGTTAACAGATTAAAAATACACAGTATATCTATTTCATTAAATATCTAAATATTTATCATACTGAGACTTAGAAACATTTCGTCGAGAAAACCCAGCCACACCGCAAAATAAGTCTGTAATATCTCAGAAGGTCAAGGTCAGTTTATTTATATAGCACATTTAAAAACAGCTAGAGAATGCCAAAGTGCTGTACATATACAAATTAAAGTAAATATAGAGATTAAGAGAATAAAAAGAAATGACTCAAAACACAATCAATACAAAAACACATAAACAAACACAAACATACATTTCATCCAAATGCCAAGGAATACAGATGAGTCTTCAGGCGGGATTTAAAAACAGGAAGGGAAGCCGCAGAAAAGCTGTAAGCTGTTCCAAAGTCTAGGACCGGCTACAGAAAAAGCGAGACCGAGGTATATGCAAGAAGAGTTTATCAGAGGATCTGAGGGAGCGAGAGGATTGCGGATAGAAGCAGCCATTGAACCAATTTGAGTCTCTCTTGCCATCATTTACTATAATTAAATGTATTAGAGATAGAAATAGCAGTAAAGAGAGAATAAACATATAATAAAATGTGTGGGATGCTGTCTCATCGACAACATAAAAAGGGAAAGTTGCTTCTGTTTCACCTCTTTGCTGCATAAAAAGACCTGTAATGGCCGCCCACTTATTCCTGAGAGGAATGAGAGAGAGTCAGAGGTGGGTGACTGCTAATGATCCGATTGAGCCTGAGGTTACGGTGGAACGAGTAGTAGAAACAGATTCAGAAGTTCCTGAAACAGACCTGCGTACCTCCAAAGGAAAACAAAAATGGTGAATCATAACAATACCAGAAAAAAGGTGAATTGGTGTATTTATTCTAGAGGAACGCATCAGGGGACTGTGTGTCATATCGTGTAAATCGAATCAATAGTATGACGTCAGCATGGAAATCAAGGATAAACTTTCCAGCTATGTTGATTATTATTCATCCAGTGGTGAAGGACGCGTTCATGTCCCCTTCACTGAGCTAACAGGCAGAATTGAATGTTCTTGTTATATAAGCTGATGCAGTTAGTGAGAACGCCTATGTTAATGTGTTTACGGCTGTTTGTGTTTAGAAGAGTTTGCGTGTTTGCTTGTCTATTTGCTTACGAGTGCTTGTTAGTGCTTGTGTTCTCTCCAAATTCAAAACCAGAACAGATGGTTGCACTGTTGGTTTCGGTGACCACTGTCGTCTGCTGGCAGGTGAGATAAGAGAGCAGGGGCTGGGGATGAGTTAGGGAAGTTTTCTCAGGGTTAGATGCAGTGCATTTATACAAAAAAAGAAAAGAACAAACATGTCTTGCATATCTCACTCACAAACATGTCTTGAATATCTCAAGCTGAATGTTCAGGGTGGACAACTTATTTCAAATACCTAGCCTAAAACACCTATCTGATAAAGCTTAAAAACATTAATAACTTAAAAAAATAATAACTGGGTGCTGAAAAAGGGTTGGTTCACCCAAAAATGAAAATTATGTCATTAATAACTCATCCTCATGTCGTTCCAAACCAGTAAGACCTCCATTTATCTTCGGAACAGAGTTTAAGATATTTTAGATTTAGTCCGAGAGCTCTCAGTCCCTCCATTGAAACTGTCTGTACGGCATAGGTGGAAATCGCGGGGGGTCGGGTGGGTCCGGACCCCCCCTATCTGAGGGTTGTCCCCCCCTAAAATATAATTGAAATGTGTGTATTGTAAATAATATAGGCTAATGATATATAGTTAAACTAATTGTGTAGTAAAACAATTCAAATGCAAATGGAGCAACAACAAAAAAGGTTTAAACATCTCCATTTCCTCCTCCTTTGCCTCACAGTGCTTTGGTCCACTGCCTGCTCCCCTTTTACCTCACCACCACCGACACACACACACAGTCCGGTGCGAGAAAACAACGTGTTTCAGTAGTTGTGGAACTCCATAAGTCAAGCTTACTTTATTCACATTAAACATTGGATGACGTGTACCCTTGTTTTATACAGGCGTTTAATAACATCTTACACACACCCATAGTGTACCCATACAAGTCGTGTACGTTAGATTAGATTAGTGCGGGTGCTCATTTAGATTTTCCCACGTTCACTATGATTTAGTCAGTTTCAGTGGCGGCTCGTCGGGTGAGGCAGGGGAGGCACAGTTTTCCCCCAAATTTTGAGGTGAAAATTAGGAAGATTTAATGATAATAAAATTCACTATTCATTTTAGTTCATGTCTCAGAATGTATATAATTTTGTTTGTAATTTCACAGTTGTAATACCATTACATGAAAGCTCCGCTTTTCTATCGCGAATGTGGCGAATCTGCTGATGTAATTACACTGCTAAGTGAAAGAGAAGGGGAAGGGGAGGCCAGGGGAACCAATCAGCATCGAGTGTTCACTTTCAGCGCTGAGGAGTGCTGAGAAAAGTAACATCATAGAGGAGGCTAGCGTCCCTTCTGGAATATCAACCAACCATCATAGAGACGTAAATTACGTGCTATTAGTTTGAACCTGTTTTTATACAGTCTTATGGTTGAACGTCTCCCGGAGTGGCTGGGCTGATAATTTACCAAGTATTTATAATGAGTATCGATACTGAATATATTTTCTTTACGGTTTCTGACTAAAAGCCACCAAAAAGGCATTTTAAAGTGGTTAAGCAAATAATAATAATAACAATCGGCAGGGATCCCCAGACCAATACAATTAGTTTGCCTCCTCTATTTTAAAATTCACGAGCCGCCACTGGTCTGTTTATTTAATTTAATATAGTTAATCTAATATTACATCACACTAAGAGTGCAGTTGTTCTCCAGATATTAGCATATCAAATGTGATTTAGATTTTTATAAAAATTGAATAAACAAGAAGTTAATATTAAGTGCATGTTAGGCACCATATTGCCTGTTTTAGCACTATTTCACCAACGAAAAAAGTTGAAAACTAAGCTACAGCAGTAACAGCACTAATTTTGAGAAACACACGGAGAAGGTGTTTCCTAACTGAGTAAATCCACTTTTTGAACAAATCAGTCATTGACGTAATAAATTATTATTTTTTGTTTTTCCCCTCTCTTTCACGTCTATACCGATCTCACTATATAGTTGTGTGAGGGTGTATGTCTGAGGGGGTATATGCCTTCATTTTGCTAGGCATGGCAAATGTTTTTATATATGCATGTTTTAATTATAACTGTGAAGCAACAACATTGCTATTAAATGTGCTATATAAATAAATCAAAGTTGAAGTTAAGTTCAAATTTTGGTGGCTTGGTTGTGTAAACAACTTGAAAAACATTGCAAAAAAACAAAATGTTTTGAAGAATGTTTTGGTCAATTTAGTCAGCTTTTTCATTGAACCAGAAAGAAACTTTGAGAAGAAGGATAATGGAACGGTCTCCATGCAATAGTAAGGCTTTTATTCTCTGTACACATATCCTTAAGTACAATTTTGCCTATTTTATTGGTGTCCCCTTCAAAACTTGCTCGTGAGAAATGTTATGTTTATTGTCCCCCCCCCAACATTTAGATGAGATTTTCGCCCCTGGTGTACGGTATACTGTCCATGTCCAGAAAGGTAAGAAAAACATCATCAAATTAGTCCATGTGCATCAGAGGGTCAGTTAGAATATTTTGAAGCATCGAAAATACATTTTGGTCCACAAATAGCAAAAACTACGACTTTATTCAGCAATGTCTTCTCTTCCGTGTCTGTTGTGAGAGAGTTCAAAACAAAGCAGTTTGTGATATCCGGTTCGCGAACGAATCATTCGATGTAATCGGATCTTTTTGAACCAGTTCACCAAATCGAACTGAATCGTTTTAAACGGTTTGCGTCTCCAATACGCTTTAATCCACAAATGACTTAAGCTATTAACTTTTTTAATGTGGCTAACACTCCCTCTTAGTTCAAACAAACCAATATCTCAGAGTAATTCATTTACTCAAACAGTACACTGACTGAACTGCTGTGAAGAGAGAACTGAAGATGAACACCGAGCCGAGCCAGATAATGCCTCGTTCACGAGTCAAGAACCGTTTCTGTCAGACGTGTCCGATTCGAGAACCGAGGAGCTGATGATACTGCGCATGTGTGATTCAGCGTGAAACAGACCGACACACAGAGCGTCTGAACCGAACTGATTCTTTTGGTGATTGATTCTGAACTGATTCTGTGCTAATGCGCGGGTAAACCGAAGGCTTGAATGATGGGCAATCATCGCCAATGATGCCATTACGTCGAGTGCAAAAGACCCGGTGAACCGTTTTCTTCAACCGGTTTATTGAATCGAACTGTCCGAAAGAACTACTGGTAATCCGAAAACCGATGCAACCGGTTCTTGACTCGTGAACGAGTCATTATCTGGCTCGGCTCGGTGTTCATCTTCAGTTCTCTCTTCACAGCAGTTCAGTCAGTGTACTGTTTGAGTAAATTAATTACTCCGGGATATTGGTATGTTTGAACTCAGAGGGACTGTCAGCCACATTAAAAAAGTTAACAGCTGAAGTCATTTGTGGATTAATGCGTATTAGAGATGCGAACCGTTTAAAACGATTCAGTTCGATTTGGTGAACTGGTTCAAAAAGATCCGGTTACATCGAATGATTCGTTCGCGAACCGGATATCACAAACTGCTTTGTTTTGAACTCTCTCACAACAGACACGGAAGAGAAGACAATGTTGAATAAAGTCGTAGTTTTTGCTATTTTTGGACCAAAATGTATTTTCAATGCTTCAAAATATTCTAACTGACCCTCTGATGTCACATGGACTACTTTGATGATGTTTTACTTACCTTTCTGGACATGGACAGTAGACCGTACACACAGTTTCAATGGAGGGACTGAGAGCTCTCGGACTAAATCTAAAATATCTTAAACTCTGTTCCGAAGATAAATGTAGGTCTTACTGGTTTGGAACGACATGAGGGTGAGTCATTAATGACATCATTTTCATTTTTGGGTGAACTAACGCTTTAACCTGCCATATTTTAAAGAATGTTATTTATTGACACTTTGAAAGGACTCACAGGACAAATATCCATGGCTGTGCATGAATCTGTGCACCACCAAAACACTGCTGTGGTAATATTTCCGCCGATTATATTATAGCCATTTTTCTATATGATTACAAAATTTAAGTTAAAGTAATCCATTTTGACTCCTGAGTCATTAAAAGGCAGAGTGAACGTACATTCAAAGTGTCCCAATTGGTCACAAGATATTTGAGAGTCATTGGAGTTTGATGTTATTAGCATCAAACCTGGTGGCTGGTTTTTAGTGTGTGATTGAGATTTTAACGTTATGTCAGAAACGAACCTTTCATATGGCTATATAATTTTTGGAATGGAGTATGGAATTTTTATAGAGCTGATAGAGGTAAACAAATCAATTACTCCGAAATGAATTGAATATGGCACAATTTTTTGCCAAACAAAATGGTTACATAATGAGATTTGTTCAGATGTATTGCTCAGATACAACCTGACAATTACAATTTGAATGTATACAATTTAAAATGACATTTACCATTTGCATTCGATCAAAATATGATTTGTATAAAAATCATATTTTAAAACAGATGCACATTGTGTCCAAGTTTGCTTTTGTATGTGTGAGTATCTATAAAGAGTATGAATATTCAAAAGATTGATGGAGATTCCTGTGGAAAAATCTGGAAAGACAAACTGCTGCGGTTATTTAAAAATGTTACACCGCTGAATGCTAATAACCTCTTTTCTTATATTTACATTGCATGCAATCAGCATATTAAACCCAACCAGAGACTACAAATCTTCCTGGAGTTTTCTCAAGCCAAGGCTCAACTTGGACATATAGAAACTGTGAGCGGAATAGGGATGAGAAAAGACATTGATGCATCACTCCAACAAATTTAATTTGAGTCACAGACCTTAGAGTTGCATTCAGAGTCCCCAGGAAGGGTGAGAGAGAAGAGAAGTGCAGAAAGAGAAAAAATATAGTTGTATCCTACCAGCACTGGTGACACACCTGGGCAATAAAGCACTTGGATTCAATTAAACAATCCACAGGATTTGAATGCTCCCATGTGGCACTAAAGGTCCCCAAAAGGTCAAGTCTCCTATCTCAGCAAAACCAATTATGGCACATCTGCTAATAAAGGGTGTCCAAGGCCACTTCCATATCTCTCCACACAAATTTGTACTATAAAATGTATCATTGGCGCAAGAATGAGTCATCAGTGTGCTAAAAAATCCCTTGGCTACATATCTAAATATCTCAAACAGACAAGTAAATAGACACCTGTTGTCTTTAATCACTCTAACCTGAAATGCTCTAGTGACCTGATCAGAAAAGTTAGGACAAATAAAGAAGAAAAATAATAAGATAAGAATTCTGTTATTAGTCAGATAGCATCCAGTGGCCCTGAGGAGGAAGCTCACGAACACATGTCACATGGAATCATTATTATAGGAAATGAACCTCCATTCAGGAAAGGAACGCCATATCATTAGAGGGAGTACCAAACAACAACTACATTTAATTACAACATTGATTTGTGCTCTTCTTGTGAAGCCTGTGCTCCTCAGAAATTGGAATGATGATCCACCTTTGCATTTGCTTAACACAAAGGTTTGGTAAACCTAGATAGAGTTTGCTTTGGAGGCCAATTAGTCACATGAATTGCACGCTTAATTTTCATGACAGGAACCTAATTTTGTCGCTCAGGTTATAACATGACAGTGTTCCTGTACTGGAAATGGTCATCAAAACATCATTAATAGAAGGCCGGGATCTCAGGTCAGTACCGCTAATCAAATCAACATCTGTGACACATCAGCACATTAAATATAGCGCTGGACTGATCCCTAGAGGACACAGTGGCAATCAAACGGCACTGGTTATACTTCCTCTACATCATTAGCTCAGTATGATGCCTTTTAAGATATATATATATATATATATATATATATATATATATATATATATATATATATATATATATATATATATTTTGTTGATATCTTTATACTTATTCTCTCTCTAAAAACATCTCACCTATATCTGGAGGCAGTGCTATTATGAACACTTTTAACTACGATTTGTCACACAAACAGGCACAGCATACACTATATATTTTCTAAGTCAGTGGTGCAGTGCAATGCCTTTTAAAATAAATATGTAAATCTCCCTCAAGAAAATCTCACCTGAATCTGGAAAAGTATTCAAAATGCACTTTGATGTCAGGGCCATTATAAAACACGTTTAACTTGTAAGATGTAACATTCAAACAGCAAATATATCTCAAGGAAATTTCACTTGATTCTGAAAGCAAATGCTATTTGCCATTAAATGCATCATGAAGTCGACATATTCTTTTGCTTTGTCAAGCTATACTCAATTTTAAACAGTATTTGTTAATTATTTCATAGTTATGTATGCAGTGTAACTATATGATACAAATCAATGCATGGATATGGTTTACAACTAGCCTAACATTTTTTTTTAATGTCAGGGACATAATAACACTGTTAACCTTTATCATTCCACTTTTTACATGTGAAATATTTTTATATTTTTCCCCCATCCTACTGCCCACAACAGTGGCCAATTGATACACTGCAAATGATCAGACTGGAAAGACTTTTCTTGAGAAAATCATAAAACTTGTTTAGAAAAAAAGATGAAAATAATAATGTTAAAATCATAGAATCTCACGTAGATAACTTACTGCTTTCCATGTGCTCTGCTGAATCCCCAAACTCAGTAAGACGGCGACCAGTCTTACAGTTGACCAGGTTTTGAAGAGAAACATAATTAAGACTCCAGTATAATAGGAGAGAACGAGGCTTGTTAGTGTCTAACCAAATAACGCTCGAGCCTCTGTTAGATCTTTGGCTGTTTTCCAGAAGTCTCGATGTCTCCGACCATACTGCTCGCTGCCGTTCGGCACAAATGCTCAGTCCTACATAAAGTCTTATAAAGCTCGTAATATTTGTAATTTAATCTTCTTTCTCATAACAGACCGTAAAAAACCTGTCGCTGTGGGTTCCCAGCACACTCTGGGCAGGAGAGTGGCGCGCGGAGAAATGAAGGCACGGTGCCGGTGCGCCTCCCCTTTACGCGCAAAACGCCAGTGTTCTTCACTCATTAGATAAACTCTGATTTCAGTTCATGTGATTATTGAAACTTTTTTTAGAGTAATCAAACCAAATAGCCAAACTGGTCGCGAGAGAATGGGACGCCAAGCGAAGATACTTACAGTTATCACGAACTCCTGAAATACAGTTATTATTAAAATAGTAAAACATTTTTGTTTATATTAAATATATTTAATTTTGCAATATACTAATGATTTTCCAGCTCTTACCCACCTATCATAGGCTATTGCCGCTAAACATGCTGTACAGACATAAATGTTAACATTTTGTTTTGAGCACTTTATAACTTAAAATAAAAATAAAAAACGTTTTTTTTTTTTTTTTTAAACAATCACTAGGACCCATTTCTAAATAAGTCACTGTATCGAAACTTCACACAGTTCTGCTTACCCTCTTTCTTGGCAGCAGTAATTTACTTCCAGAATCTATTAAAACTTCTAAAACACTTATTTAAAATTATCTAAATTCATGAGCAGTATAAAGAGTGTCCAAATGATAGCACAAATGCATACCAAAACCTCAGGTTGGAGCTTTTTTGTATTTTGAGGAGGAACAAGAAAGATAAGAGATAAGCCCCTCACCTCATCTCAATAATTGGTCAGTTAATTATATAATATAATATTGTCATAAATTATGCATGCCTCTCACACCTTTAATGATGGTCACTATTGTCTTTTCCCTCTGTATCTAAATTATATTTCTTTTCAGTTATCAGGTCTTTTCATTGCCCTTTTTTAAATTTCATTTTCTGAACTGTGATTTTCTTATTTGAATGGTCATTTTGCATATTCAATAAACAGAAGAGACTATCACAAAATAAACTTATGGTCACAATTGAGCATCTGTGTCCCTTAGTGAAATGACAATTTGCATATGTATTTTATTTTTTTTACCCAGCTAGGGAAAATATTTTCTTAGCTGGACAGCAGACCCCCATTGCTTCCAGCTGCCTTGTCATGCTGAGAGAAAGAAAGAGAGAATTAGTTTTAAGGACAGATCGCCATATTCATTTCCATGACAGCTGTCTTCAAAAGAAACCGGATTTAAACATACTGGCAAATCAGACTGTGTGGTAAACACCCACTGTGCTGTGTGATAAACATTATGTGACTGATGACCAGATTCAGTTTCCATACTTTTCCATTGAAAAACAGAGCATTATTCTATTTCTCAATCTCTTTCCCACTTTCACTCTTACTCATTTGTTCTCTATATAGCAAACAACAAAAACATATCACTCAGAAGAAGAGAAAAAATAAATAAATTCTGAATCATCAGAAGATTCCATAGAAAGACAAAGGTATTGATATTTAAAAAAAATGCAGAAGAATTAAAAAATATGTTTTTTGGGGACGCTGGATTTTAATACATTACAGGATACCCTAAATTCCAATTCAGCAAATTAAAAAAAAAAAAAAAAAAAAAAAAAAAAAAAAAAATATATATATATATATATATATATATATATTACCTGATGATTACCAAACCAACAATATCTGACTGTTAATGGTGTTAGTACATCAGTGCAATAATAATATACTTACCAATAAGCTTGATTTAACTAGAAGAAAAGTAAAATTACATAATTTTTTTTTTTTTTGTACAAAAACAATAGGAGTGGTTTAATTTTAATATTCAATAGCATGTGCAAAAGGATTGGGGTTGTATTTTTTTGTTAAACTAAAATAAATAAATAAATAAATAAGTGGAAATATTAAGCTCTAATTTGAACTGTGGTTTGTAGCACTCTTGTATAAATTAAATGTGAGACACAGAAGAGATTCGGTGGACCAAGACAGTGAAAATGTTGGTTCCCGCACAAGATGCAAACATCTCAGAGATGATAATTAAATTCATTAACATTGCAGATACGCAGCTACCTCAACAACTGTGTCATTATTTTAAGTAGATGTCTTGCATTGGGACTCTGACGACGAGGCTTCGGAAAACACCTCTAAAATGATGCTTTTACATAATGAGAAGAAAGCAGATTTTATTAGTACCATTTGAGTATTTTGTATTAGTATTAGTATTTTGAGTTTAAGCTGTTTGAGAACCTATAAATCAATTCATCTGTGAAAAGAAAAAGAAAAGAAATCATCCAAATTGTGCAGTGCTGTGGAGGCTTCATTAACACTTTGAAATCCCCGTTAAATCAGAATAATGTGCATTACTCTAGCATATCCCAAATAATTCTATTGATGTCCTTGACCTGTTCTCATCTTTATCAATTTAAAATGATTTTCAGACCTTTTTGAATCTCTCACTTTGTTAACAGTTCAAACATGCACTTAAATGCTATTACCATAAAATCAGCACTTTTCTGTTAGAAAATGTCAGCATTTATTGGGATGTGTGCAACAAACCGATGCATGTGCTCCTTTTATCAGTCTCTTGACTTTCATCTTCTTTCATCTGTGGAGTTATTCTTTATGCACATTAATGGAGGACATGTTTGATGTCCGTTAGGTATCTCAGCTTATGATCAGCAAAATGAGTGACCTCTGCTATGTTTAGGGAGATTGTGATGTACAATATCAGTATCAAATAAGAAGTTAATATTGAGTTATATTTTAGATAGGTTAATATATTATCTGTTTTGCTCAATTTTGCCAAAGAAAAGATTACCTTTAAAGCCACAAAAGAACTGTTGCTTTCACACAGTGGTGATTCATTTTTGTAAATGAATCCACTTTTTGAACTAATATAGTAACCCAATGATTCAATGTCCCATTCAGAGTGAGCCATTTATTCTATTCCTGAATGAATCAGAAAGTAAGTAGTAAGTAAGTGATAGTTCACCCAAAAAGAACAGACCTGTATCAGTTCTGTATCAATTACTTTTTTTATGGAACAGAAAAAAAGAATGTTTGTAACCAGAAGAAAAATAAGAATGTTGGTATATAACTAAGCTGATTCCATTGTTTTCCAGATTAGGGTCAGAGTAGCAATTCAAACAAAGTAACTGTAATACTACACTCACTGGAACTTGGTGACGGGCAGAAACACACATAAAAAATAAAAAAAATAAAAAGGCCAGTAGCTATAGATATAAGAATGTTCAGTATAGTGTCAATACATATTTCTTGTACGGCATAAAAATTCCCTTGGAACAAAATTTTCTTGGTTTTAGGGTCTATTTGATTAATAATGGTGCAGTCTTTTAAATATATAATGCATTATGCAATACATGATGATCATAACGACTGTGTTTTAAACAAAGCCACAGCAAAATGAACTATTAAGCATTGAAATGAATGAATCGGTTTGAATTAATGGTTCAATGACTCAATAAGACACTTGTTGCCACCTACTTTAACGATTAAAGTTATAATATAATATTTTAAACAATCACATCTAGAACCTTTTTTGTGCCACAGACATTGTAAATGTCATTTGATATATGAAATTATTTTACATTTTATGTAAACACCACCTTACATGATTTATTTTATCTTCACATTTGGCTTTTTTTCCAGTAATTTTGTGCTATCTTTTTTTTTGTTTTGTCTTTGAAGTATAGGCTTTGCATGCTTTGCTCTTCAGATTCAAAGAATGGACCTAATCATTTTCTATTTTTTTAGCAATAGATATGAATAATTGTAATGTAACAACAAACATAAAATCATCCACAACTTAAAACAGACAAATGCAATAAACAAGGCAGTTAAAAAAAGTATAAATAAATCTCACAACACGTTGAAAACATATTATCATCATATTAAATGAAATTGTTTAAATAAAAATATTAAATCCCTCACAGTGATGTTCACGTCTTTCTTTCAGTCTGTTACTGACTCCCTAAGAACAGATTTAGAATTCCTCTACCTCAACTGATCAGGATAAAAAGACAGAATCTAAGGACTTGACCAAGAATGAGAATTGAAACAAGTAAACATGCACAACACACCTGTTCATCCTCCCTCCTACACATGCCATTATTTCAAAGCTGTTGACACAGCACAAAGGCAAGATCCTGTTTCTGTGTCTAGCCCTCAATTACACCAACACAGCAGCCATGGTCTGAAGCAACACTCTGAACATCAGTATTTGCACATACCAGGTGTGCAGTGTAGAAAGTGTCATACTCATTAATGATTGCTTTCTCCACATAACCTGTTATGCAACCTCTGAAAAAACCTTATTGATTTTAACCACAGCAGTGTCTTGTTGAATAATAAAGGACAGTTGTTTCGTTCAACATGTTGAGGGTTTAAAGGTGATTTTCATCCTTCATTAGGTTTAGAGACCTTAAAGCAGGTTATTAACTCATAGATTCGTATAGCCAGACTATTCCTCACTGCAACCAATTCTGGCCAAGAACTGCCTGCTTTTTGAGTCATCAGAAGATAAGACTGAGTGTATTCCTGTTCCAGCGTATTTTCCCCCCAATGTTTTATGTTAAAGTTTAAAAGAAATAGTTCGCCCAAAAATTTTAATCTGCAGTAATTATTTTCTCCCTAATGCCATCCAAAATGTAGATGAGTTTCTTTCTTAATTCTTAATAGTTTTGGAGAATTCTTGCACTATATTACTTGCTCACTAATGGATCTTCTGCACTGAATGTGTGCTGTCATTAGAGTCCAAACAGCTGATAAAAGCACAACTCCAGTCGATCACTTAACATCTTGTGAAAGGAAAGGAAGTGAGTTTGTAATAAATTCATCATTAAGACATTTGAACTTCAAACTGGATAAAATTTGCACAGATCAAGCACAAAAAGGGGTTTCTTTTACTGCAGCAAACTTTATTATGGACAATAGACTGGTATTTTAATCAGAAGCAATGGTTAAAGTTAAAACGCCATGATGCATTTGTTTCCCACAAACACACAGCTTTTTTCTTCACAAGACGTTAATTGAGCGATTGGAGCTGCGTGGTTTACAAGTGGATTATTGCGATGCTTTTATCAACTTTCATTCTGACAGCACTCATTCGTAAGTAAGTGAAGGATTGTAAAATTTCTCCTTATCTGTTCCAATGAAGTAACAAACTCATCAGCAGTTTGGATGGCCTGAGGGGGATTGGTTTGGTCATTGCAGGGCTGCTTCAATTACTTTTAATTTCACAAAACTTTCCATCTTTGAGAGTCATAATCCCCTCTGGGTCCCCTCGGGCCCTCAAAACATAGATATCTTAGCTAAACAGAATTAGCCTTAGAAAATCTTGTTGTTCAATATGGGTTATATGAATCAGAATCAGAAGAATCAGAAATGTCCATATCAGATTTTACTCATAAATAATTATTTAGTGTCGCAGCAGTCATAGGAACCTCAGTGACATTAATATGTGAGTGGAGTATCTTCTGATGGCCTATTGCAACCCATGTGGCTTCCCTGGTAACTTCTTTTCGCTAAACCATATTCAGTCTTTAATTAATTCTTAATTCATTTTCATCAGGGACCAGTGCTCTCCATCATGCATACAAAAAATACTTCTGATTCAATTAAGGCAAAGAGTGTCACAACACATGAATTTAATGCAATGAAATGACGACACAAATTAGAACATTTTTATATCCTGGCACTATTCTTAACAGGTAATCTTATTTAACTGACTGACTGGATTTGTCGGGTGAAATCAGTTGAAATTGACTCGACCCAGAGTGCTGAGCTCTGTCTGCATAATGAGGTCATCACGCACACAACGCTTTATTGATTTAGAGTCAGGCATTAGTTCACTCACTGTGCCTGCAAAGCAGTATTGCTGATCACAGGTCTGCTCTTTCTTGTGTTTTTGACATTGCTTTGTGAATTCAACATGTGTTGGCTACGTATTCACGCATTCTCTTTCTTCGAAACCAAGTCAAGAGGACTCACAATGACAGCATCGATATGAAAGAAAAAAAAGAGAGAAAGGAAGTGCATATGAGAACATGGTTGACCCCAAATAATTAGTTATTAGTTGTTTAACAGAAATCAATTTCTCATCTTTAAGATATCACTGTATTTCACATTTTTGAAAATGATTGTTTTACAAGAAAATACTTTTTCAGTCTTTCTACTTAAACATTTTACATTTAATTCAATGATACTTGCTGTTCTTATGTAATAAATTCTGAAATATATGAGCAATTTCCGAGTGAAAATTGTTACTCTGCCAATTTTCCAATACAATGCAATTTTCTTTTTTCGCATTCACAACCAATTTTGTTTCCATATCAAGATGCATTTTGGAGTGGAAGAATGTGGGATGCAGAATATATGTCAACAGTTATTGGTCTGATTTAAAGATTTTTTATTATCATTTATTTATATAATGCATCATATAGAACGATTTAGGATTTTCAATTTCACCATTTATTTCCACTATTTAGATTTCATTTGCTGACATCTCACATCAAGTAATACTTTATTTTTATACAAAGAAATATTCCCATATTGTGCATAACATTGTGATGCCTAAATTCATTTTTTATTTATTGTAATTTAAAGCAGCAGTCATGAAGTCATTTATCTCTATATGGGAACAAGATAAATATTATAACTTGTAAGTGTAAATGTTTACAGTGAAGCCTGATGCATAAGGCACCTAAAGTCCCATAATCCAAGTGTATTAGCAGCACCACAGCACAGATTATTCCAAATCACTTTTACTTATCCAGTCTTAAGGAAAGATTTCAGTGGAAGTGTTGTTGTGAGTCCCTTCCACCTCTTGCAGTCTAAACAACAACTACTGTTCCATCAGTTACAGTTTATGATAATGTAACGAAAAACACAAACAAGCAAAGTCTCATCCAGGTTTATCCCTGTTTGGTAAGGGGAGGAATGTAATGAACTGAGATCTTAGTCTCTCACACAAACACACACCAGACGAGATAAAGAGTACAGGATGTAATTCCTGTCAAGACATATTTATTTTTTTGGTTGATCTTTTTCATTGGAATTAAATCAAATACACTAAAACAAACAAATTCAAGAGAAAGCATAATCAAAATACTTTAACAGATAATTGATGACGCGGTGATCTCATTCAGTATTGCTCACAATATTATTCAGTAGCCACAGAGAATACAGAATTAATAAATGGACCACAAGAACCACAACTATTAAGTTATGCAAGTCATCAACTTCACAGATCTTCATATTTATAGGAACAACATTTTTTATCTTGTCAGTTTTAAATGTAAACAAACATGTCTTGACCCCCTTTTCTGTGAAAATGAATTAGGCAGCAAGCTACAGTAGGTCTGCTCACAGCTCAGCAATACGCATTGGAATAAAAAATATAAAAGCTCTTTCCATTTTAGTAAGATTAGAAAATGCTATTATTATTATTTCTTATATACATAAAAGGTACTTTGGCATTTGAGTAGTTTTATTCAAGTCTAAGTTACTAAATCAAGGATATCAGTTGCACCATTTTCATCCAGCATGTTTAAAAGAGTATGCACCACCAACCCAGGCAATGCAATGTGGGAATGCCAAAATAATTCCAACAGAAAGTGTACATTTTTGACTTTTAAATGCTCAAATATGGAGCAGAAGCATATCGTTTCATGATTTCCTTTGAAAATAACATTATTACAATCCATTACTAAACAGGCATAGTCATAGACAATCAGATGGCACATTCTCAGTTATTGACATGTACTGTACGTGTTGATTTACTCATCGATATAGAGACATGGTCCTGCTCTGATAAAGGTACATGTAACCATCGCAGAAGAGTCTCTTCGCCACACCTTTCATCTCTCGAGGCACTTGATTAGCCAGCTGAGACAGAGGCATATGTAGGTACTGGCCAACCTCAGGACATGCCCGCACTTCTGGGATATTATAGCCATCGATTTCACCTACAAACAGGTAAGTGTGTGATCTACATGTGCAAACCCACCAAAAGTATTGAACTCAATTCAAGCACACATCCCACACACAATTACTTACCAACGCGGTCAGCCATACTATCAAAGAAGATCCAGTCAGTATCCTGAGGTCCGTATTTGACGAAAGAGACATAGTGACTGGTCTCTATACACAGCACAGCAAACAGCTCGAGTTTCTCCCGTGGAGGCGTGCGGCGATCAGACCCTGAACTCTGTGAGTAAGAGAAGCCCTGAGGAAGAAGCAGGCTGCTGGGCTTGTGGCATCGACGCTGCTGGTGAGAGTGCACCTACACAAACAAATCAGTTCCAAGGTTGTTAAACATATTACGTTGCATTCAAATGTAGGAACTATATGAAGTTCATGATTTATGATATACTGTATACAGTACATGATTTACTTTACTGTACATAATCCCTTTTAATAATTAGTCGAATAATTTAATAATGATCAAACCTATGAAAATACCCCTGAGAAAAGACTGCATTTATGGATTATAAATTTATATTTAAAGAATATTCCGATAAATGCAAAATGCATGCTTAACACCCTACCTGAGTGGAACATTTCAGACAGAAATACTTGAATCCTGTATCACTAAACACCGTGTCTCTGAAGCACTCTGCACACTCCTCATTTGCTAGCTGACCACACAACACACACTGCTGAGGACCTAATGAGCAAGTAAATATATAACACACACCTCAGATGATTTAATAGAACAGACAGAAAGAGTCAATCATGTTTGTATAGATGTTTAGGACAAGTTACCATCCGCGAGAAGACCAGTGATGTCCAGTTCTGTAGAGGGGATTATTTTTGGAAACATTTTGAAACTCTTCCCTGAGCGAGGCATAGTAAGAATCAGACAGGCAGGCACCTGGAGACATAAAGAAAAGAAAAAAAATACTTTGAGCAACAGGTAGATCATACAATGACATATATATCTAGACTGTGGATCCATTTCAATAAGATATTAAGAAAAGCACATGCAGGATGAACAGTGTATTCCATAGGTCTTCGCCCCTGCTCCTGGGGTTGGTTCAGCTCCAACCCTAATCACACACCTGACACAGTTGAACACACCTGAACCAGCTAATCATCTTCTTCAGGATCACTTGAAAAGTCACAGGCCAGGTGTGTTGAAGCAGTTTGGAAATAAACTTTGCAGGACAGTGGGTCCCCAGAAGCAGGGTTGAAGACCTATAGTAAATTCATTTGCATCACACCAGAAATAGTACAATAGTAGAGAGAAACAGTACCATCTGCAGGTCAACCATGGAATGTCTACTCCAACCAAAATAATACAAATGAGGAACAGAAAGCAAAATCTCAAACGAACACACACAAAAGGAAGAATGATACCTCTGCTAGTTTGAGACTGTTGCTGTAAAACGAATGTTCCAGTAGCTGTTGAACTGTTGGCAGGACTAAATGGTGGTTGTAATCCATAAAGATTTGGTAGTAGTAACAGCTTTGCACTTTTTGTCTACTTCCTGATTGGCTGCTAAAGGTAGATAAAGGGCAGATAAACTGATAAACATACATTAATGCATAAACTCCCCCCATTTTTTGATAATTAACTAGAAGGCATTCTATTAAAATGCTAAGACAACAAAATAATAATTTTCATGATGTTCAATTTGGGCACAGGTTCTTGAATGTCAATCTTCCGCCTTGGCAAAGAGATCATCATGCTAGAATATTTGGACAGTGTTTCCACCTTGTAGTTAATATACGTGTGTGTGTGTGTGTGTATGTTAAACGGATAGATCACCCAAGCTTTGTTGAGCACAAAAGAAGATATTTTGAAAAATGCTTGTAACTAAATAGCTGTCAGAAGCCACCGAAAAAAAAATACTATGAAAGTAAATGGCTACAGTCAAATATTTGGTTACCAACATTCTTCAGAATATCTTCTTTTGTGTTCAACAGAAGTAAGAAATTCATACATTTTTGAAAGGGCATGACGGTGAACAAATGGTGAACTATCACTTTACATGGTATAATAGTTTTAGAATAAATATTTTGGTACTTCCTTAAATTACTAAGAATAAACAATGAAACCATGAAGGAACCAGAATAGCTAAATTCCTTATGACTCATGTCCCTACTGACAAAAAAAAGAAATCAATGAAAAAGCTCTCTACCAGAGTTTGAGTGGCGGATCTAGAGAGAGAATCTCTTGCATGATGAGAGAGAGGAACTCCTCGGGATCTGCACACATCAAGAAAAACACTACGCTTTGTGCAATTCTATAAAACAGCCAAGATCTCTTTTATAGATAATGAGATATAAATAATTTGTGGAAACAGCTGTGTAATATTTTGGATTTGCATTTTGATGACTTGAAGAGAAATGTAAAGTTGGACATTTTCCTTCAATATTCTGTTTGAAACTTGACATTGTTAGAAGAATATGGCTATGACATAAAAGATAGCATACCCTTCTCATCTGTGGTGTAAGTGGGGCAGTGTTCCCGATTCTGTAATTGTTTCCGAAGATTCATCACACTGCGCTCTGATACAAAACCTTGTCTGTAAATGAGAGAAATTTTTTTTTATTCAAGCTCTCCAATATGCATATATGTACAATAAGGGTGATTGAAATGTCTGCTTATAATTAGTTAAAAATGATAGAAATACGAAGCCAAATGCAGGCCATAAGCTCACTTGCGGAGAGGGTTGACAATGTTCTTTAGCAGAATGCTTTGAATGGTTTCATGTTCGGTAGACTTAAAAAGCAGAGAATCCAGAACTGATGAACAGGAAAACACACTGGATAAAAAAAAAAAAAAAAATTCTGAGATTAAATGTAAGATGTAAAAATAAAATCTTTGTGTATGCCGTGTCTAAGATGATGAGTTCTAACCTGAACAGGGCAGAGTCCATATAACAGGAGTTGCAGTGACCCTGAATGCCTTTCTTCTTACCAATCAATCGCTTGGACACATCTTCTGTTCTAATAGGTGGTACATTCTCCTGTTCCTCATATACAATTGCCCGATTATGATCTGTTACAGAGAGGAAGAATGAGGCACACATGTAACGTTCCACAAGTTACACTACATTAGGTGGCAACATAATATTTGTGGAAGTAATCTACCAGTGAAATTGTCACTGCTGAACACCTGACACACCCACATTAGGTACAGTACATTGTAATTGTGTCACATAAACTGTATCACCAGGTCTTACCAGAATGTCCATTAAAGTGCTGCTCCTTTGCACCAGAAAAACGATCATCAGGCTGACAAGATGATAATTTCACAAATAAACCACAACGAGGAGGACAGTTAAAGTAACGTTTTCCTTTATATGTCCCATCAGTCACACCGGCACTGCTGTCCTCCTAAGAAAAAATAAATAAATATATTGCAGTATTTCAAATAAGTTAAACAAATTGTGAAACTGGCTTAAAGTTTTTATGTCATTTCAGAAACTACAGGAATTTTTGAAAGATGACGAGCTGAACTGGCATATAGAGAACATACCAGTTCCAGTCCAGCAATCTTCTCAAGACAATCAGGTAAATAGCCAACCCAGCGGACAATTCCATAAGCTAGCTCTTTTCCCAGGATCTGCACTAGGGAGCCAACAGTCATTTCGTCAAAATCAGTAACACCCCCCATCTCGGAGCCCTGAGAAGTGTCCATTTTTTCAGTTTCATCTGCTCACAAGAAAAACAAAACAAAACGCACATCAAGCTAACACCACTATATTGAAAGGATAGAATAAATTGTTTGCACAAGTGTCCGTGCCCAAATGCTTTTACCTAAGTTGTGCTACTGTTTGTGTTTTTTCTGTGTTATAAGTACACATAAACCTGTACAAACAAATTACCTTTATTTAATGGCTCCTCTTTAAATACAAAATCCAATGGGACCAACATCTCACCCCCTTGCTTCCCCTCTTTATCCCTATCCTGAGGAAAGGAACATTTTAGGATATTATCATTACTATAACTTTGTACGATAGCTCATCTTTGTGTAATAGGTGAACTCACTATTGCACAATAATCTGTCCATACTGTTTTGTTTTTTCCATCTTTACTTATTTAATATGTAATACTCATATGTGTAATTTTCTTTAAATATAATTTAGCTTACCTTTTTTTTTTGCAGCTGTGACATAGCAATTTCCCTTGCGGGCTTAATAAAGTATATGTTATTTAAGTCTAAGTCTAATAAGAGATATAATTTTATTGTGTGGCTAGTATTTACAGTATATGAACACTTAGAATATTATTATACATTTTTTTGGACTTGTTTCTATTATCCTATCAATCCCGTTTTGCTTTTGTCTTTAGATAAAAGCAGAACTAACAAGCAAATCTAACCTGTTTGCTGTTTTTATTTTATTCAATCTAAAAGGAAGTCAGTACTCACAGTAGATATGAGAACCATTTTACCATCTGGGCTGTCCTTTATATCCATAATCATGCCATGGTGATCATTTATGTCACTAAGAAAGGTAACTCTGTCTCCAACTTTGAGAGGTTCAGTAGATGTCATGGACAGGGAAGACTGAGTTGGTAGCAGCGGTGCTGATGGTTTATGATGCACTGGTTTGATTCTTGTAAAAGGGGCAACAATGCCTGAGTTTTTAGGACATGTGAAGTATGTGTTGTGGCGGTAGGAACCATCATTTGGGCCTTTTTCTTTATCTTCCCCCTTAGATGAGAATTTTAGACAAATTATAAGACCATGTTACCCTTAGTGGGTTGCTCATATTATTCCACCTCTATTCTCTTTTCAACAATAGACACAGACACAGTCTCACTCATGCAAAGAGGTTACTCACCTGCAGTTCCACCCCAAAGAAGACTCCTCTTATAGGATCAGACATATAAGATGGAGGTGAAAGACCGCCAACGTATCGAATCACACCTTTGAGCCATTGCCCATTATATTCCACGTAAACCTGACTGCCTTCAGACAGATTTGACGCCTCCTTTAAAGCCTCAGGATCTTTCAGTGCCAAGAGTCGCATTTCATTGGATTCAAGAGCCAGCAGTAATTCTGCTGATCTGGGCTTCAGTTGCTGCAGAAGAACTTCATTAAGGTGTACATCGAATGGTCCGCCCATACAAACTACAGGTATCTTTATGTCATTTCTCTTTTGCCATAAATCAAATCGCTGTTTACTTATGAAGCATATTTGACCAGCGTTTATGTGGCTATTTGGTGAAGGTGGATTTGCAGTTATAATGAAGTATATATTGTTGTCAGCTGAAGCCATTTCTTGAAAATGTCACTTGGAAAACTGAAGTACGTCAAGCTTTTGCTTTACACCAGTGTGGGCATGGGCCTAAAGCATTGGAGTCACTTGCTCACTTCCTCTAAATAAAGCATATTTCTCTCCTTCGTCATTTAAATACCTTCAGGACGTAAACAATGGAACACATCTGCGACGGTAGATAGAAGGAGCTGCGTAGACACCCTCTGTAAAAAAGCCAACAGTTAAAGTTAGTGCTAGTATCTTTTGTTTGTTAGTAGTTAATTGATATATTGATCTGGCAGACTATATGGCTATTAAAACGAAGTTTTTAAATAATTTAACTACCATTCAGAAGCGATTTCATAAACTTAATTATTCCCAATTAAATAGCGCAAACATTCGATCTGATTATGCGGAATTCCTTACCAGTAAGTTAGTACTTTCGATTTCTGTATCCCAAAACGAATCTCGTTAAGACTGCAAAACTGTCAGTCTTCTTCCATCCAAACACTTAAAAGGTTTTTAGTATAAAGACAGTGATGTTTATAATCCTGCTCTAAATGTAACTACTCTCCAGACACAGTTACAGTCGGTCTGTAAAGTTTCGAACAGCCAGGCGTAGCTCAGCTCCAAAACAAAACTATAGAATCATCTGTTGAGAGCTGTGTTTTGATTGGATGGTGACTGTACACGTAATCACAGGCGTCGTCGCGGTTTTATGACATCTGTGTTTTAGTGTGAAGATGGCTGAACGTGAAACGCTAAAGAGAGAAATAGAGGAATTGCAAAGTAAGTGTGACTGCTTTATTACTATGGCGATATTTTAGCGTGGTTCAAAGTGAAGACCTTAAACCTTTCCCAAAACCCTTCATTCGATATAAGTCACATTTACCTCGTGAATGAAGTATTCAGTAACAACGTGGCTGAACTAACCGTTATCCACTTAAGCTAATATATTCACTCATCTTGAGATGTTTATGTTTGTAATTTCTGACTTGTCGCATATTCATTTTTCCTCGTCGTTGCTACTTGTTTATTGCTGGTTGTTGTAGAGCAGTCTCTTAGCGAAAGTGATAACCAAAGGGACAGAAATGTCCCATATTTTCATGTGCATATATTTTAAAATATTTCTTTATGATTGCATTTGTATGTTTTTTACTAAATTCAAATTATTCATGAATTTATAATTACTTATTTGAGGATGAATACTTATTTGAATAATATATTTCACTTATTTAAAATTCTAAATATTTTAAATTGAATATAAAAATCAGTTCAGTTTAGTTTCAACATAACCATACATGCTTAATTGCTTATTCTTTACTTTGCAGACCTCATTAATGACTATAAAAGTACTCATGGTGATGTTCCTTCAAGTTCCACCCAGTGGGGTCGTGCCAGACTTGATTCAAGGAGGGGTCAGTGTCAGGGTCATGCCTCATACTATGCAGAATCATATTCATCACTGCCACAACTGTATGTGCCTCATTCTTCTGGCAGCTGGAGAAAAACATACTCGCTTAACAAAAAGACCAACAGGACAATTGGGAGGCACCCAGCTTTGGACCACCTGAACCAGCCTCACCACCACATCACTTCACCCGGAGCCACTGCTACTGGGAATAGTGCTGGAACTGTTGGAATCAACAGTGTTTTATTTAAAAAGTTACCAGCTGAGCAAACCGCAGATAAATCTACAACGTCTTCACTCAGTGTCCAGAGTGAGACTTCAAAGGAGAGGAAAAGTAAAGCAAGTGGAAAGAGTTTATCTTCAGCGGGAAAAAACGATCATGGCTGCTCATCTGCCCATGCACTAACTGACTCTGCTTCAACATCAGACCCTGAAATGAAGATAAAACACACTTTAAAAACATCATCAGCTGTGAACAATCCCTCTATCCCTTCACCTGTGAAACCTCCAGCTCTAGTTCAAGTCAAACCACACCTTTCCACTGCTGCCTTATCCAATAGGACTGTAATGCCAACAGCCAATAGAGATTGTACTATGGCTTCTTCTGTCTCCAACCTTCAGCTTCGGGCTTCCTTGAGTCCCACAAAGCTCCAGCTTAAGCTAGACTCAACTCAGACACAAGTAGCCTCGCCATGTCATAAGAGAACTCAGTTTACATGGGTGAAAAACCAAGAGATGGTAAATATAAAAGGCACACTTAAGCCAGTGACCTCTGGATGCTCTCCTGGGACAGCCACTGTCAAACGAGCTTCCAGCTGCAATAGGAGGGTGTCTCGCAAGCCTAATCTTTCCCTTGGAGCTCCTAAGACCTCAAAATACACCTGGGTGTCTTCATCTTCCTCCTTGTCAACAGCTGGAAACGCAAACACTTCAACGAAAACACCACGCAAACCCCTTTCACCCAAATCTATTAAAGTCCCTGGAAGAACATCTCAAGGTGGACCGGAGGGACCGAAGAAAGAAAAGAGATGTGCTACAACTTTAACAACATTAGTAAAAAAGTCTAAAGCTACAAGTGCCTCCACGTCCCATGCTGGCCATGCCAGCCGCTATCGCTGGAAGGCAGCTGGACAAAACATAACAGCAAATGCATCTAGCTCAACTTCTAGGACTACCCATAAGGGCACAGTCCATCGATGGACAGCTAACAAGCATGGTCAAAAAGGGGAAAATGGATCTGCTCTGTCTTCAAACCCCACCCACATGAACCCCACTACCACTCCACTGTCAGCTGGAGGTTTTAAACTCCAAAGCCAAACCAAAATCATTAGAAGATCTGCTAGCAAGTGAGACTTCTGCTTTGTTAAGATTGTGATGTGTGTATATACACAATTATGCCAGGGGATGTGAGAAGTCAGAATTAATTTTAGGCATGCACTAATATAAAAATTTTGGCTGGCCTGATCATGCTGTGGCCAAAGTCTGATAAATTATTAATATTAAAATGTTATACTCTTTTGTTTAAAATAAAAAACTAAAATCAGTTACTTAGACAGCACAACATTGTAATTAACAATGTTATTTATCATTGTTATTATTATTAATTTATTTACTTTATAAAATTTAAAAGTAAATATATATATATATATAATTTATAAATAATATTTTTTTTAATGAATTTCTGTTTTCTGTTTATATATAACCCTAACTTGTAGATATATATATTTTTCCACATGCAGGAGTAGTTATCTGTCCTGTTAAAAAAGAAAGATAATGAATAACAGTACTTTTGTGACGCATTGAAATGTATGATTTATTAGCTGAATTATTAAACACAAGAAAATTTGAAACGTATTCATGACACATATAAAATCATTTGACAATTGACATTCTAAATTCTAAAATTTACAAAACACAACAAAAAAGTAAAAAAATACATAGAAAACATGGAAATGTCCTGGAATGGCTTTTACCACAAATTGTAGAAACCCTGTGGCCTTTTTTTAAGTGTAGAATGATTGCAAATGTCACAGCTGGTGGCAATATTGTTCTTAAACTGTCCTCTAGATGGCAGCACATAGTTAGTTTCCTTTGCACACCATTTAAACAAAATAAGCAAACTTTTACTTTTTATTTACTTCTGTAACTTACTACAAATCCTATTATTATTACTTTTTCATGTATGTTTTATATATGTCTATATGCAGTCCCTCCTTAGAGAGAAGACACTGCCCCATTGTGCAGACTTCAAGGAGCAGGTATTCTTTGCGTAGACGGACGCACACTCCGGTGAAGACTCCAACTAATGCCAGGCAACCACAGCCCAAAGTGCTGGTTTCATTTGGCAGACACAAGCTCCGCCGTCTCTCTCTGACCTCCACCTCGCCCAGGACCTCAACACCAGGTCAGTTACTATGATTACACATTCACAAAATGCTTTGCAACTCTCAAAACACAATGTAACTCTGCCCTTTTTAAATGAACTGATTGTTTTTACCCCCTCTGTGACTAATTGGTTTAATTAGTAATTAACACAAAACAGTCTCTGGAAAATTAATTATCGCTGCTTTGTTTGTATTCCTCTGAGAGAGGTTGAGATGAGCTTTATGTTCCCATGGAAGCACAAAGCTGCAGCAGAGATGAACAGTACAGTACACTGGGTATTGTCATGAAAATAAAATCTTAACATAGACGAGATCATGGAAATCTTACAGTCGTTCACAGATACTTTCCTGTATTTTTTTTTTTTCAAATTTATATTTCTTACAAGTTTTATTTCTGATATGTACTTTAAATATTTTAATATACCATCTATATGTCCCACATGTATGCCCAGTGTCTTGATATTGTTTGCAAGTGTGCACACTACAATGATCTGTTTAGCCTACCCTTTTATTATTCATACTACTTACATAAATATAGATTTCTTCACATTTCTGTGTGAGTTTGTTGTGTTTGTAACAATACAAAAGTAGTAGTATGTGATCCTCAATAGTAGTGTATGATGCCTATTTTGTCCTCCATAACCATTTACAAAATGATGATGCCTTGTGTTTTAAAGTCTCTTTCTGTAGCGGATTCCAACCTTTAGGCTTAACATTGGATAGACTTAAAGTCTTTGGCACATCGTACTTTATAAAGGTCTTAGATCATAATATTTGCACAAAACAACTTTCAAAATGGTTTTATGGAGTTTTTGTTTTGTATTGAATTTTCTTTTCTATTCTTTTTTTCGGAATGACATTTTATTCGTTGAACAATCGGTTTGTTGTTAAACAACAGTACAACCCATTGAACAGCCCATACTTCTATCTCTCACAGCCACATTTTTATTCCCGTCAAGAATGAAACCTCACAATACCCTGACTAAGGTCTATTGGATGTTATAATCTGATCAGAAATGCTGCTGTGCTTTGAGAGCCATTAGATTATTAGCCATCACTAAGCCTGCATCACATTTGGTGAGAATATAATTGTGATATTGCTGCAAAATTCACAGCTTCTCTGCTTCAGGTAGCTTTTTCATTTGCCATTTAGTAGACTTTAATACTGTTTAACACATTTTTACCTATTTATTTTCGTTTTCTTTTGTTTTTCTATTGTCTGACATTTCCTAATTATGGAAGATAGTGAATAAAGTCTATTGGCTATGACCGTACACCTCCAATAGAGGGCAGCATGTTCCCAGCAGCCTGATTGGTTTAAGAGGGAGTAGGTTTGGGTGTAATGGCCCGTATCCGCTGGGGATAGGAGGAGTTAATTAATTGCCCAATCGGGTCGTGATGGTGTACATGTGCCGATAGCGGGTAATTTGCAGCAGTGGCATGCCGAATATGGCTACACTATCAAACCCTGCCAGCGCGCTCGCTCAGTAGATAAAAAGGAGCTAATGCGTAATTATCCCTTTGCAAATTGGATTGTTTTAACGAACTGGAGAATATAAGCCCAACCTGATGGAAAGCAATCACTGTTTTTACAGCCAGCTCCACCCCATCCACAATCTCACTGTAATCGCTAGCGGTCTGTTTCTGTGCACATTAGAATAGCAGTATTACCATAAAACTTCCTTTTGTATACCTGTAAATTGCCCGTGTCTCTTCGATATTATTCCTACCAAGGTCTTGTAATAGGAAGTTTTGTCTTGTTCCAGCCAGGTAATGCTTTTATGGGTGGATGTGAAAAGAGAGGGGGCAAGTGGGAAAGACAGGGCGGATGATGGAGGGGTTAGCCAGAGGGACTCTGTGCAGGAGATAAGAGTGGCTAATAAAGAGCAAATTGAATTACTAATGAAGAGGAAGAGGGCAGCCACGTTAAAAACACTACTAACTGCTCCTCTACACTGCCATGGCCACCGGCACATTCCTTCTCTGATGTGTGCCCACCACATGTCTCTCTTTCTCTCTCTCTCTCCCTCCCGCTCTATCTGTTTACCAAGGCTGGTTGGTTATCTGTTTGGGGATTTAAAGGGGCATAAACCTAAGTGAGCAGTTAGGAGTGTAATGAATTGCAGGCAGGAGAGAAGCGCCTCGATAATCCTATAAAATAGATAAATGACAGAACACAATAGTGAGGAGATGAGAGGGAAAGAGAAAAGGAGAAGAGAGGGAATGAAGCGGCCTGAAGCGTCTCAACAGAATTTTGGCGTAGGACTCTTGAGGGTTCATAGACAAATAAAGGCAACTTAGTGTGGTCTGATAAGTCCTCACTCAGTACAGATCAGCTTCATATATTTGTGGATGCATTTACACCCTTACAAGGTCTTCCAATGATTTGCTGTGGCTACATGCTGCACTACGTTCTTGTTTTTTTCCCCCCCAGCCTTTCACAATCATGAGCACTAGTTTTATGATCTTAATTTTTTCAGTTTTTTTTTTTTTATTATTCATTTATTTTTGCATTGTAATAAGTAAAAAGGACATGGAAAAAGTACAGGATACTTACTACCTGATGAGTTTAATGAGTCAGACGTTATTTTTCAGCAACATTTGTTTTCGTCATTTTGAACAAGCTTACAATAAGCTTGAACATTACACATCGTGTTTTGTAGCTGAAAACCTTTAACAATGCGTGCAAACAAACAAAAGTAGGCCTACAGATTAAAAGCAAAAAAAATGTAGCTGAATGTAGCTTACACTTAACTTTTAAACTGTCAGCAAATCTTTTTTGCTTTTTTTTCTATTGTTTCAAATGTTCTTGTTAAGAAATACGGGCATGTAAACATGATTGGGGGAAAGTCGGCTCCTTAGTCTGTTAACAATAAGGCCAGCCGCGGAGAAAACGCGCTCTGATGGCACAGACATTGGCGGGACTCACAAATAACGGTGTGCTAAGCGAATACGTTTTGTGAAGCACTTCGTGTTTTCGTTTCACCACTGAATGGGATCCTCATCTGGTGGAATACATGGCTCCAGCAAGAACTGTTCCCACTCGTCTCGGCTGGATTCTGTGTAATCATCGCTGGAGAACTGGCTCAGCCTTTTCTGACGAGTGGGCATTGCATCTTCTTCATCGTGGCGACTGCATCCGCACCACTCGCATCAAGGAAAATGTTCTTTTTTTTTCTTACTTCTCTCATGTTTTCATCGAGAAACCTGAGATGTTTGTACCGAGGGTCTAGGGCAGACGCGAGAAGAGGAGTTTTCACTGCATTCTCCAAGTTAGCGGTGTTTATTCGTTGCTTGAGAGATGCTGCAACAATGTTCTTGGATCACTTTCTGTGATTCTCTACGGCATATTTAATGTACTGTAGAAGACCGCAGTTCTTTTAGGGGGCGTTCACATATCGCGTCTTTTGCATGCTCAAGTTCGTTATTTCCAATGTAGGCGCGCGGTATGCGCGCTCATAATGGAAGCGACGCTGTCGCGATGCGCACGCGGTGCGACGCGGTCCCGTTATTTCCAGGCGCGTCCGCACAGCATCGAGTTAAAAACATCTCAACTTTCAGAATGCCGCAAGCGCACCGCAGGTCATGTGACAATAACTAAACATTCAGCTTCATCCTTACCTGTAACAACGTTGAAAGCTCAGCCAAGATGAAGGAACAGCTGATCATAGCTGTATATGGATTGCCATTGTGAAATAAATTTAGTAGCAGAGCTACTGAAAGTGATTTTTTTGTGCTGCAAATCCATTTATCCTTTGCTGAAATTCCCGCGTCTTCATGGAGAGAACGCGTCGCCTCAGGAGCGCTTCTGCCCGAGCGCTTTGGAAAGAAGGAGAAAGCGGAGCACATAGCCTTTTCCACGCCTTATTAGGCGCCATATGTGAATGGCCCCTTAATCATTCATTAATTATTTTTTGCTTGCATACACCTTCAAATATGCCGTGGAGAATCACAGAAAGTGACCAAATTAGGTTTTATTGTGAACTTTTTTTTTTTTGTTGCGAAATTCGAATATCATTTTTATTTATCGAATAATTAGAGCAGAACGAATATTCGAATGTTCGACTATCCGTGCACATCCCTAAATTACAGTTTAAAATATATTAAAGCAATTATTTTTATTGTATTCTAAAGCAATCATTTTTCACAGTATTCTTCTATCTCCTTTTTATTTATTTTTTTTACTATTTTTGATCAAATAAATACAGCCTGGTGAGCATAAGAGACTGCTTTCAAAAACATAAACATCTTTGTTTGACATATGACAAAGCACTGAAAGCATTTTGTCATCTGCTTCAATTGCTATGGCTTTTTGCTGGGTTGCCTCACTTGAAATATCTCCTGCTTTTGGTGTTTATTAATTAATTTATTTACATATATATGTAATTATTTATAAATCAAAATTCCTGCCCAGATGACAATTTATCATATTAACACATTTATTAAAAAAAAAAATCAATTCAAAATTCACTCAATTTAAAATAAATAATAAAGAAATAAGAAATAAAGAAAAATTCAATGGTCTCTTCTTTTTGGTAAACATTAGTATATTAGTATAGGATAAGGAATTAGTAGAATCTTTATGTGGGTTATTTAATCTGCACAACTGACTGAGGCTTCAGATCTCTCCCTCATGTGCATGTGCAGGCAGCCTTTCTCCCATGTGTTAAAGTGATTAACTTGAGGGAGACTTGCTGTGGCTTTATTTGGTATGATGTATACACACCTCCACCCTACCCCCTCCCATTCCACACACACAAATACACTCTGTTAGGTCAAAGTTTTAACATCTCTGCAAACCATTGGTATTTTAATATGTGAATCAGAGGGCAGCATTTATATTTTTCAGCTCAGACACATGCACATGTTGACCTGCTCAGGCATTGATATGGAAGGCTTACGATTAAGCTGGAGTCGGGTATGTCACTCTTCTCGTAAATGCATACTTGCATAGTCATCTTACCGCAATTCCACAAACACGCCCATATACACACCTTAGCCCTGACTACCTCACTGGGGGTCCTATTACTGTACAATATTTGCACCTTTTTATTTGCCCATAAATCACTTGTCCAGTCTTTCACAGCTCTGATCTCGCTGTTATTTTCCACTTGATCTGATGGTGCCGTCCCTCACCAGTTCACGTAAAGTTTACACACATGCAGACGGTGGCCAGCCACACACGCAAGTGCCAACAGTAGCTAAATATAGGCTTGCAACGTTAATCTTTTAGCTTTGACATTTTTGTTGTGTAAGTTTTGTGTTTCTATGTAAAAGAGCTTTTATGAGATCTGTGGTCATTTACGTCATTAACTCGCATTATATCCTCCAAATCTTTACAATTTGGAGGAGCTGTGCAGAGGTATTTTATTATATTCATAGCTGCAGCCTAATTCACAGGGTCCCTACATAGTGTTCACTGCTCCCTATACAACAAGCAAGGTTTTGTTCAGTGGTATCAGTTAAGTTTAGCATGTATTATTTAACTATTTTTTTATTATTAACTTCCTGACCCGCATTTTTTAAAAGTAGTAAATGCGTCGCAACCCTTTATATTAATAAAATTACTTAAATAGGCTTTAGCCTACAGGATAATAAGCGTTATATTGCCTATATTTCTTTTTAAACCCACTAACTAAAAGATTAAGACACTACCTGACCCAAAATATCATCCAGCTATTAGCTATTTCAGAATCTGGAAAAATGACTGGGGCAAACTTGTTACTGCAGTCATGTATGGCATGATAAATGCTCGTCACTTCTGCTGCCCAAACATTGTCAGCCTGTGGGTCATTTGGTTTATTGAAAAACGATTGCACTGATTTGCATGTTTCTTGATGATGTGCTTTTTTTCTGTGGTAGCTACTCACATGCACCATGTCGCTTCACGTCGTATTCTCCTCCATGTCCCACAGAAAAAAAGCTCTCTCTGCTTCGCCATCTACAGGTCTTAATCAAGGGTATCCTGCAGTCCATTCGCTATTAAAAGTGCATCTTCTCTTTTTCGTGGCCATTAACTTGACCGAACAGCATGTGCGTCAACAGTTTGATTGATGTACGACTGAGCCTATCGACTAACACTTTTATTTCTCTCCTCTGAACTATTGGACATAAGTTAACACTACGCCTATGGACGTATCCATGTATTTATTAGGCAGGGTCGAATAAAAAAGCGGGACAGATGCTCAATTTGCGTGAGGCGGGACAAAGGATAAAATTGCTGTACAACGTAAAGCGGGACAGGTTGTCACTCTTTTCGCGCCAGTTATTCAGCCAATGAAGTGTAGGCCTATATATTTCAAAATCGTGTGTAGTACTATATAAATTACAAAGGTTTAATTGGCATCTTTATTTCAAAGAACCCGACCGACCGTGACCCGGATATCATTAAAAATATTTTTGGATGACTCATAACCGCGGGCACCAGCTCATTTTGGATCAACCCGCGTATCACTGATATGTATGTATACAAACATAATATATATATAAATGTGTTTATGCGCGCGCACACACTCACACACATATATAGATGTGTGTGTGTATATGTATATGGTGCATACAAAGCTGGATGTTGTAGTGTACAGGAAATGCAATGGACTGCCAAACAAACTGACAATAATTTTTCAAGCATTAGTTCTAGAATACCATTTTTATTATCGTGACCCAATTCAACCCCGCTTCTGGCAACACACATTGTAAATTTTAGAGGTGACAGCCAGTGCGTCAGTCTACTCCTGCCTTTAAACATTCGTTCCTTATGTGGTTTGTTTATTTTAGTTTGTTTTTTTGCATCACTCACTAGTTCACACTTCCTTTAGTTTCTGCCACTTTTTTTCACACCACTGCTGCTCCCTCATCTGCCGGATCTCATTCCTCATTTGCTTTAAATACCACAATGCCACAGTGGTTTCATCAGCTGTGTCAGTCACGCTTGTACTCGCACACCGTCGACCCTCAGTCTGTGGGACGAACATTCTGCTCATTCCACATCACTTTCTCAGGCCCTGCATGTCAAACAGATGGGCCAACTTGCACTTTAATGGGGTAATATCTCCCCTCCACCAGTGTCCACTGGATAAACATGCAACTACTCAAATTCGTGCTCTGTACAGGTCCCGGCACGCACCCACCAACCTGTTCATAATGTGTCCAGCAGCCCTGTCTTTGGGAGGACCAGCCACCACCTGTTAACAGCTATTGTGTGTGTGTGTGTGTGTGGATGTTCAGTATATCTCAACTTGTCTGTCCCTCAGCTGTCTGTTGTCAGTTTCTCTCTGTCTGGTTGGTGTTGGTACAACTGCCAATAACTTTCACCATGTTCTCTCCAGTTCCATTTATTTTACTTTGCCTAAAAGGTATCATCCACAGTTCAAGATTTTACAAGCTTTTGCAAGAACTAATGTAGAAAAATATAATTGTAAAGCCCATTGACACATAAATAGCTTTTAGTGTGATGTGAAAAAAAAGTGCTGTACTGGCTCTCAGGACACATCGGTTGTATTTACAAAACAAATTTTTATTTTTTATTTTTTGTCCTGGCTGTTTATATGTATACTTAAAGGGATAGTTCACCCAAAAAAAATTAATTTGCTCTTAATTTACTCACCCTCGGTGCATCCAAGATGTAGGTTACTTTTTTTTCTTCAGCAGAACAGTATAGAATATTTTTAGGTGAAACCATTATCCTTGGCAATCCATACAATGCACGTCTATGGCTTCGGTAATAATCAGACTAATCAGACAAGACCAAATCAATACCCGTAGCTCCTGACGATACCTTAAAGTGTTATGAAGTGAAACGATCGGTCTGTGTAAAAAAAATTAACATTATAACATTATTACCTTTAATCCACAGCCTGGGCAAGAGGTTCAGCGCATTCACAACTGACTGGAGCATAATCTTCCCATCATATGTAAAAATATATGACGATTATTAAATAAACAAATATGACTCATTAAGGATATTCAAAAAATCTGAAGAATGGAATTGGTTTACCATGCCATTTTGGCAATTGACATCATAGAGCACAAAAATATTTAAGCAGGGCATCTTCTTTATATAAATAGTTGTTTACAAATTGGTCAAAATGTTGGAACATACCATGGTTACACCCAGTATACAACTACAGGACAACTGATCAACCTCAAACTCTTTAACGAAAAGACCCCTGTGCTCGACATGGATTCCCAGTGTGTAATTTGTATACAGCCACTGACAGAGAGGCATCATCCAATGCTCTTGTGACTTGCCTCTCTCGCCTGGGCCTCTAGCTGCTCCCTTGTCAAACTGTCAGCTGGCCATAATTAAAGCTTCTCACTGCTCTGCCTTGCATGACACACCGAGGCAGCAACACAACTAACAGCCACCTGCCAGGCACACCCGTCCCCTGCGCTTATGTAAACTGCTTGAGAGCACCTGCAGATTAAGTGGATGAAGATGAGGCCACTTAGTTTCACTTAGTCACATGGAAATGTAAAAGTACAAGGAATAGAAAATGTGTTTATTGTCAAACTGTTTACACACATTTTCACATTGGAGCTAGTTTTGAGTTTGTGCGGTAAAGGGTTGATGTGTGAGATCATTCGTTGAGTATTTGTGCCAGCAGTTGAAGGGCGAGTGATGAAAAGTGTAATCCAAACGCCAATGAAACGGGACACTGCACTTAACACTCTTTCCTTCCCCGTTTTGGGGGTAAATGTTTTCTTGATATCCTGAGGGGTCTCCGGTAACTCAAGGGACAGAATAAATCAGTAACCTTAAACAGGACACACCTGCTAATTATTTAAGAACATACACGTCATTTACCACCTCCAACACATGCATTGTGTAGGTATGACTCCAGTTTCTTGAGACTTAAAAACGTGCTTGTCTTTACGATATATTAGTATTGTGTCAGTCCAATAATAACTACCTCACTAATTAATGTTGACGTGTCATCATCTAGTTTCTGTAGTGATTAATAATTACTGTACATCAATTACAATGACCTGTAATCACAAAAAAATTAATGCATGTTATTATTGTTATTATTATTTATAGAAATGTAATATTGTGATATGTAATTGTTAATTTTAAATAAATAATATTTTTTTATTTGTTATTATATCCAATAAGTATTTTTAATATATAATAACAACAATAGAAAGCATTTATTTATTTAATAAAATTATATAATATAATATTGAGTTGAATAATAATAATAATAATTATTATTATTATTATAATGTTGTTTTAGTATTTGCTTACTACTTATAACTTTTAGCACTAATATTTTAGAGCACACCGCTCGCCTTGTGTAACGGTTTTCAAGTGTACTTTTTGGACACTGAGCACTGTTGCTTTTGCGTCAGTCTTATGTAGCACAACACAAAGTTCACTTAGTTGTTTTAAGACCATGGCTAGGTTCCTACAAATGGCACGTTATAATATTACCTCTTGCCCAAGCCTTTAAGTTTCCCTTTTCCAGTAATCTGATCTTAGCAGCCCCTCCCACGCTCCCTTCATCTGTCCACACAGCGTGAAGTGTTACCATAATAATCAAAGGAAACTGGCATTGCATGGGAAACATACTCTGCGGTCTAAGGCCAGACAAACACACCCATAATGAGTCTTTTTGGCCCTCTTTTAGAGTGGATTGGAGTGGGACAAGTTCTTAGGGTTAAAGATTTTCAACTGGGAGGGGGCAGAAAAAGGGCCTAGAGATTTTACTTTAAATTTACCTAAATTTAATTTAAAATGTGCCAGCAGGTGGCAGTATAGAACTATGATTGGGGAGTTTTATTAGAGCTGTAATCGGGCCATAAAAGTTAGGCCCGAGAGGACCCGAGCCCAACAAGAACATTTTGATTGACAGCTTTTTAAAAGCCCGAACCGGTTTACAGCCCAACATTATTCAAATGTGCGCACACACACAGCTCTTTTGACTTTTGTCAAGAATGAGTCATTTTTACATGTTTTAACAATTTATTCATAACTAACGTAGACTAGACCACTTGGAAGTTGGAATAAAGAAATAAAATAACATCTGTAACATCGTAACATCTTAGCACTCTAAATAGACAGGCTCATTCAGCCTATAAATAGACCAATGCACCAATAAAAACGAGTCTTTTTTTAACAAATTAAATTAAGATACATTTTAAATTAAGATAGGTATTTGGCAATAACGAAATTCAGATAAAGGCTCCGCCGGATTTGCTTCGCCACTAGCAGCTGAAATTTAATAAAAGAATAATGCCAACATTAGCGTAAATACTCTGTCCACATTATGCATTTAAGACTCGATGAATATTTAGTTATCATTTGAAAAACCTTTACTCACAGAGATTAGGCTAAGCCTACATGTGTTTGTGGAGGAAAATGATTGAATCCACTGTAGATGGCTTCAGCACTTTCCTGCGCTCACTGATGGTGTGTCATTATTCACTCATTATTCTCATTATAAACACGGTCAAAACTTTAACACACATCAGACTTTGCTTTAGTTGCCGGTGCAACCAAAACATAATCGCCAGAGGCAAGCCTCCGTTACACCTACTCAGCATCCACTTTCTCGCGCTAATCCAAACACATCAAATGACCGCTCGTTCACCTCGCAAACCGGAGCGCAAGCCCAGCAAATGTAAAAGCCCTTTCACACCAAAAAGTGTAATAAATAAACCTCAGGCTGAAGGAAAAGTAAATTCACGTCTGTACAGTAGAACACAGGAGAAGAAGATTCAACACTCTTCAGCAATAAAAAAAAAACAATGAAGCACAATTGTTAGTTTATCTAAAGTCATTTTTTAATTATTAGTATGGTTGAACTGGATCATTAAAGGTCAGCAGCAAATACACTGTTAATAAAATGGGAATAGATACATTTGTGTTATTTAATATATTTAGTTATTGCAGGTTTGCTTCATATTCTGAGTTTGCATTTCACTGTTTTGATTAATTTTGATGAATACTAAATCTGTTTTGTTTTTTGTTTTTTTGTGAGTGGGGTGAATTAATGCACATTCACATTTAGTCTAGAACTACAGTGACATCATGTTCACACAGCGCACACAACGCCTCCATACTTCCGATTTCTCCCAATATGGGAACAGTAGGCTTGTCAGTCAAAAAATGGGAATACAAAGTAACTGGCGTTACTTTTTTGAAAAAGTAACTCAGATATTTTCTTGTAAATTAAAAAGTAATGCGTTACTTTACTAGTTACTTGAAAAAAGTAATCTGATTACGTAACTCGCGTTACTTGTAATGCATTACCCCCAACACTACTTTTCATGAAATACTGAAGCAAAAAATTATCCTTAATTTTGAATTTTTGTAAAGCGCATTTGCAGCAGTACACAGCCATAGGCGAGACGGCTCACTCGCTCATTGGCTGCTCTGCAGCAAGTGCACAGCCTATCGAGCGAAGGCTGATGCAATATCAGACCAATTAGGACGCTTCACGCCCATCACGCCACTTCCCGCCGAAACGGGTGTGGCCCAACCCTATAAAAGGAGCTCGAAAAGGCTGACTCACCTGATTTTTCATCTCTTCAGCGAAGCTCACGCATCGCTGGATCACGGAGGAAGCAAGCGTCGTCTGAGAAGCATCTCAGCGGGACGAGCCATTCTGAAGCTGCTGGCCTTCGCCGCCTTCTACTGCCGTTCCTGCTGCGCGGTCCGGCGCACATATCCTTTCAATTCTGTTATATCCAGCTGTTCTTTATGCGTGTGTGTGTGTGTTCGCCCTGCGACACACACTCGTAAAAGAGCTTGCGTCTTTTTTAAGATGCCTTCCTGCGGCTCGTCAGAGCCCCACTCAGCGAGGGAGACCGGTACGTCATCTGTGTCTCCTGCCTGGGTGAAGATCATGCAGCGCTCGCGCTCGCTGACGGCGGATGCCCTCACTGCGAGCTGTTGCCATGGTGACTCTGAGGACTCGCTTGGCCTTTTCTCTGAGCCTGCATTCTCCGCTGCGCTGAGGCGCCGCACTCTGCTATCTTCGGGCAGTGAGGGCTGGGCGAGCTCCGAGGATCTCGCACCTTCTGCTCAGAAACCCAGCAAACGAGCTGACATCGAGAAGGAGCCGAGGCGAGTGCTCACACTGGCAGCGACGAGTCTCGGCCTCGAGTGGTCTGCACCAGCGCCCCCCCCACATATAAGCACAGCCCTTCACAGGGCTCGCGCCCATAAAAGCGACTCAAGTCGATCGCGCGCACTGCATAGTAAACGTGCCCACTCCTCAGTGCCCACAATCACAATGTCACACGCGTCATGTGGTTTCTGTAAAAACAAAACCCGTGCACGTTCGTCCGGCCACGGCCGATGGTGCTATAAATGTAGTGACGATGCCCACTCCTCAGTGCCCATCTCCACATGTAAGCACAGCCCTGCACACAGGGCTCGCGCCTATAAGATCGACTCAGATCGGTCACGCGCTCCACATAGTAAACGTGCCCACTCCTCAGTGCCCACAAACACTGTCACACACGGCGCGTGGTTTCTGTAAAAACGAAACCCGTGCACGTACGCTCTGCCCAGGCATCTGCCTGCTGTGATCAGCGCGCTCCCCGCCTCAAATGCCACAGGCGTAACGCCCATGTTACAGCACACCGAAGCGCCGCCGTTGCTCAGTCAACAGAGCGCTCTTCGCATCCAGCCCTTAGCCATTCATGCAGATGCATGTTCAGCGCTTCCAGGGGTTTCGGATTGGGTGCTAGGCATTATAAGGAGAGGCTACTCGCTACAGTTTTTTCGACGCCCTCCGCGCTTTTTAGTGCGCGTCGAAACCATGGTCAAAACAGAAGTAGCACGCATACTTCGGGCCGAAATATCAAAACTGTTGAGCAGAGGGGCTGTAGAGCCTGTGTCTCAAGCTCAAATCGAGGGGGGGGCTGTACAGCAGATACTTTCTAGTGCCCAAGAGAGACGGGGGTCTCAGGCCCATACTGGATCTAACGCAGTTTCAGAATGCTTACGACCAGGAAGCCCCTCGCGCATATTCGCAGAGGAGACTGGTTCATGTCAATAGATCTGAAGGATGCGTATTTTCAAATACAGATGGCGTCAAGTCACAGGCGGTATTTGAGATTCGCCTTCGAGGGCCAGGCATACCAGTTTGCAGTCCTGCTGTTCGGCTTGTCCGTAGCTCCTCGTACGTTTACGAGGTGCATGGACGCATGCGAGTGCTGAACTATTTGGACGACTGGCTGATTCTGGCTCAATCACGGAGCTCGTGGAGCACAGGGCCGTTTTACTCGATCACCTCGAGAAACTCGGTCTCAGTGTCAACTGGACGAAGAGTCGCTGAACCCCAGTCAGACGATACTGTTTTGGGTTTAGTTCTGGACTCACGTTCCATGACGGCGCGGCTGACACCACAGCGCGCGTTGGGCATTCAGCGCGCGGCGAGTTCTCTCCGCTGAGGCGCGACCGTTTCGCTCAGAGAATGTCAGTGGATGCTGGGTCTCATGGCCTCAGCATCTCCGGTTCTGCAGTTGGGCCTGCTCCGCATGCGCCCCCTGCAGTTCTGGCTGAAAGCGCGGGTTCCTGGTCGACTGCGTCTCAAGGACAATAAGGGCTGTGTTACAGCCCTGAAACCCTGGACAGCAACGACTGGTACCAATCAGGTGTAAGCCTGGGGACTTCCTGGAAAGTGAAGATGGTGTCGACGGACGCCTCCACTTCGGGATGGGGAGCGCTGCTCGAGGGCAGACCATCCTTTGGCCTGTGGTCAGAACGGGAAAGGTTTCAACATATCAACTGTCTAGAAATGCTGGCAGTGGAGAACGCGCTGACGCGCTTTTGTCCCCGAATCAAGGGACACCACGTCTTAGTCCGTTCGGACGACATGTCTGTGGTGTCCTACAGAATCGCCAGGGCGGTCTCGGGTCCCGAAACCTGTACAGGTTGGCAAAACTCCTCCTGGTTCGGGCTCAGCGCAACTTGCGCTCGCTGAGGGCAGTTCATGTGCCTGGGCTACAGAATCTGGGTCCAGACAGGCTGTCCAGAAGCAACATTCCCACGGGCAAATGGTCTCTACACCCGCAAACAGTCCGGCTGTTGTGGGAGAGATTTGGCAGGGCGGAGGTGGACCTCTTCGTGTCCCACGAAAACGCTCACTGCCCCGCGTTCTTTTCCAAGGACGAAAGCGCGCTGTCATGGAGATGGCCGTGCTGCCCGCTTTATGCTTTCCCTCCCGTCTCCCTCCTTCCGCAGGTGATAGAACGGGTGAGAGAAACGAGATGTTCAATACTGCTTGTAGCACCTTTTTGGAAGAACCAACCATGGTTCCCAGATTTGATGCAGTTAGCAGATATCGCCCCGTGGCCAGTGCCGTTGAGGAGGGACCCCCTTTTGCAGGCCAGGGGCTTGATTTGGTCAGTCAATAGGAAGGAACGATTTGGTCATCCGCTTCCTTAGAGGAGCTAGGAGGCTGAATCCACCCAGACCTCCGTCAGTCCCTATATGGGACCTCGCGGCGGTTTTGGAGGCCATGAAGGGTCCCCCTTTTGAGCCTATCCAATCGATTAGCCTCTAGCATCTGTCGTTCAAGACAGTATTCTTGTTGGCTCTCGCTTCAGTGAAGCATGTGGGTGACCTGCACGTGCTCTCGGTGAGCCTGTCGTGCTTGGAGTTTGGGCCTAATGACTCAAGGGTCATACTCAAACCTAGGCACGGTTATGTGCCGAAGTCCCTCAACACGCCGTTTCGGGCTCAGGTTATTGCCCTGTATGCCCTGTCGGTGTCAGGAGAGGATGGAGACTCGAGTCTTCTTTGCCCTGTTAGGGTTTTAAGAGCTTATGTGTCTCGCTCCGCTGTCTTTCGACAGACTGAGCAGCTGTTTGTCTCGTTCAGTGGACGTTCCAAGGGAAAGGCCATAGCGTTAGCTTACGCTTCCAGGGGCCTTCAGTGCCCACTGGGCATCAGAGCACACTCCACAAGGGGCGTCGCCTCATCGTGGGCGTGGTCTACTGGGATCTCCTTGCAGGATATATCTATGGCGGCAGGTTGGGCCTCGCCGTCTGCATTTATCAGGTTCTATAACCTGGAGGTTCCCGCCTTGCAAGCAAGGCTGCTGTCGGTATAGCCGAATCAGGGCCCTGATGGGAATTCTGAGTTCGTGAGCATTATGCGCTGCCGACTGTTATATGGGCAGTATTGCGTAAGACCCGCATTGCCACATTGGTAAGGCCTTGCCTCAACTGTGTGATGTTATATTGCCGCATCCACGGGTGCTGCTAGATATGGGACGGAATCCCCCCCCCCCCCCTTTCCTGTCCTGGACTCTCTGTGAGTCCCTCGGGTGACTGTGCACTGTATATCCTGGGCGTTGCTTCAGGTTTATTGATGTGTGATCCCTGTGCGCATGGCGTTTTACATGGGGTTCCCGTAGCGTCTTAGCTAAGACGCAGTACGAGAGAACTCTCGTAAGAGAACGTACTCTGTTACTAACGTAACCTCGGTTCTCTCTAGAAGAGGGAACGAGTACTGCGTTCTCTGCCGTGCGTACGATTCACTCTGGTTCGCTTCGGCGATGAAATAAATAAGGTGAGTCAGCCTTTTCAAGCTCCTTTTATAGGGTTGGGCCACACCCGTTTCGGCGGGAAGTGGCGTGATGGGCGCGAAGCGTCCTAATTGGTCTGATATTGCATCAGCCTGCGCTCGATAGGCTGTGCAGAGCAGCCAATGAGCGAGCGAGCCGTCTCGCCTGTGGCTGTGTGCTGCTGCAAATGCGCTTTACAAAAATACAAAATTAAGGATAATTTTTTGCTTCAGTATTTCGTGAAAAGAGACTTTTCCCGTAGCGTCTTAGCTAAGACGCAGTACTCATTCCCTCTTCTAGAGAGAACCGAGGTTACGTTAGTAACCGAGTACGTTTTCTATGAGTAAAATGCTTAACCCGTTAAACGCATTGCATTCTTTTTGTGGGCTTGTTTGATCATCTGTACATAGAATGCTTTATTGATGATGTGTTTACTGAGTTTGGTCTTTTAAAAACACCTGCCTTAACACAATAAGCTATGTTATGTGTTGTCTGTAAGGTATTCTATGGGATGAAAATGCGTAAAGTGGAATTCAACACAATGCTTTCTTATTATGGGCTCATCTTATTGTCTGTACATAGTATGAATTACTAAAAATGTGTATACCGAGTAGGGCTGCCTGATAAATCTCATGCAATTGTCATGCGCATCTTGTAAAGCCAGTTCTGTGATTAGTATTAAATCTCCATCACGTGCGTTCAGATGGAGCGGAATTTAAGCCATAGTTCGCTGACAAGCTACACCTTATCGTGTTCATAATCAAATGCAATTCCTTTGTGATTAGGAATGCGATATTGCTTAGCAATTACAGAATCCGCTTTACTGACGAGATCACAATCACATGCGACTTATCGTGCATACCTAATAACAAGTTTTGTCTTTTTAAAAACACTCTGAAATAACTCAAGCCAGGTTAAAGTTGGGTTTAAGCGATTTTTCAAAAATGCTTAGGAAAACTGATTCGAGCCGAGTAGCACAACAAACTTGTAGCCAATTATCAGTAAGGGGTGTGTCTACTCATGATGTGGAGGAGAGAACATTCAGTGCACAGGACGGACATTAGCCGAGCGACAGAAAGATAGAGATGGCGGATAAAAAACATAGACTGTATGAAAACATAGACGTGTTGTCTGTGACGTCAGTGGCACCCCAGAAAATTTTTACACGGGTGGCCAGATGAGGCCACAGTAAATTTTGGGGTGGCACATTAAAATAAAGAAATAAAATTAAGGGTTTGCAATATAGACAAAAAGTTATATCTCTGTGATTTGTGGGATTTTATCTATAACAATAATTAGACTGTTTTGCTGAGTGTTATTGTGCTGATGTCTTATTTCTAATTGTGCTGACAGCTGACTCTTTTTTTTTTTTTTTTTTTTTTACCTTTACACCATTTTTTTTCTAAAAGTGTGCACCCTCATTTAGGTCAAATACTTGCATTTGGGCTGTTACCAAGCAAATGCAATCAGTTTTAACAAAATTGATCTTTGCAATGCAGAGAAAACAGAAGCTGCATCTGAAGTGGCATTTAGATGTTTTTACACACTGTTTAATGCAGCTCTGTGGAACATGGAATACTTTAACCAGCAGTTACAAATGGATAAATAATATTTTGATGTTTTAAAGATAAAACATTGAAAACTGATGTTTGAAATTATTTTTAAAATGAAAAGGTACCTAAAATGTGAAATTAAAACCGCCAATAGGTGGCAGCGAGTCACTGTTAATAAGTGAGTCATTGCGATTGAACCGAATCATTTAAACGGTTGATTCATTCAGGAACGAAACACTTTAATGTTGCTCAGAGACGCAAAACTGAGGCTGCAGCGGGTGCTGCACGTTTTTTTTTACTTCTTAAACTATTGTGAATTTACATTCTGCATTTAAATTAATAGCACCCACTGCAAATCATCCTAGGGGTGGCCAGAGTTTATACGGCCACCCCTGGCCTCCCCTTGGGGGCGCCCCGGCGTGACGTCACCCATAGTTTAATGAAAAGAGTTATTGAAGCTCAAATTGGGTGGAGGAGGCCATCGCCATCTTGGCAGCACGTCACTCCTGGATAATTGAAAATGGGCAAAAAGGTAGGAGCTGGTTGATGGAGCCATGTCCACCTAGCTCGACGGCAGTGTCAGCAGCGGCAATCCAATTGTCACTCAAATGACCTTAATTATGCAGAACTTTAAGGCTTAATATAATTTAAAAGGATGAGTTATAAAAAAAAATTAACCTCCCTCTCAGTTTGAAGGGCAAAATTAGCTATATAGACCAAAATCATTTTTTGAACCAGGCTGTAAACATGTTTTTTTTTCTGCTGTAATGTTGGCCATTTTAACATGGGGAGTCTATGGGATTGACTCCCTTTTGCAGCCAGCCTCAAGCAGCCAGTTGACGAATTACAGTTTAAGTCACTTCCATGTTTGCTTCACGAGAGAGATTGGGAGGTTGCCGCTTGATAAAAAAAAAAAGAAAAAAAAAAAGAGGAAAACGTCTGCAGAACAAAAAAAAGGCTTAAGGAAAGAAAAAGGACCCGTGAAAATACCAGATCAGCTTTCCAGCACTGGAGAGAACTCATGGAGTAGAAGGCCTGTGATCGGACGCAGAGGACTTGTTTCTTCTCGATAGGTGAGTAACACCGTGTCAGCGCCGCAAAAACCAAAGTCTGTGTTCACTGGATGCGACAAAACGATAATTGAAAATCATTTGAAATTTGTGTCAATACGTCATAAATAGAACGCAGCAGCAGCAGTTTTCTGTCTGGGATCATGCTGCACCGCATCCATTGTAGACCATAAATATGTATATATATCTATGGTGTAGACCGCATCACTGATAATAATGAGTTCTATAGTATTTTGTCATGCTGTGCCACTCGTGTCCGATAAAGATACGGTGTAACATTGGTTTTGCTTTGTTTCACAGAATTAATTGTTGCTTGGGTTGTGTACATAATTGGGGTGGAGCTATCAAAAGGGACAAGACCCTTTTGGGGTAGTGGCGTGTTTGTTTTGGTGATTTCAAATGTCAATATTTCTTACCAGAAATTGCTTACCCCACCTTTAAGCATTTTACTAAAATGTCCCCGTCGCGTTCGTTATTATAGCAACAGTAGACTAACGGTGTATTGTTTTAAAAATCAATCATTGTCAAAAGAAACACTTATGTAATGTCGAAATCACAAGAAAATTAAGTCGTGATCCCAAGAAAACAACTTTGTTGAAATCATGAGAAAATTAAGTTGTGATTGAGAAAACAAGAAAGACAAAGTTATAATGATACATGGCCGCATAGAACTTGTGTACTATGCATCAAAGATTCCTGAAAAAAATTGTTACCATTTGTGGGACAATGTACCACATCATTATTATGAAGCACAAGGGAAGGTTCATGTGTTACTGAAGACTGGAGCAATTGCTGCTGAAAATTCAGCTTTCATGATAGGAATAAATTACATTTTAAAACAGATTTTAAAAAAAAAGTTATATAAAAACAAATCTCTCTGTCTCTCTCAAAACTTGCAGACTGGTGGTGTGCTTATATGTTTGTGTTCCCATATAGTGTTCCCATATGCAAAATATTGTAAATCTGTAATTTCAATCCAGTACATGTGAAGAGCTTGATTGACTTGTTTCCAATAAGCAAACTTGACCCTGTGGCCCTAGGCATATTGTGTGCATATCACTGCACATATGAATTATGCGGCTTGTGGAAAAGAAAAATGGAAATCAAAACCATCAATAGGAGGATGTCAATAAAACAACCAGAGTTCTGTTCAAGCAGAGCTTGTGTTACTCTCATCGCCATCCATAAGGGTTTGAATCAACTTCTGTGACCATAGACTGATGGTATATTTCTGTCCCTTCCTCTCTCTCTGTCTTTCCTTGTCTATGATGGAGTGATGAAATTCTCCTAATTAACTGGCTGGCTGTAGCTGTATGCTGGCCAGAGAGGCCATCCAGGGGCTAGAGTACACGCATACCTCCCAAACCCACAGTCCGCTCCACCTGGCCCACAGCCCATGAGGGGTGAACTGAGAAACCTGACCCTAATCACTCTTGACTTTCCATTTCTGTCGAAGTGGTTCAGACATTGGAGCTCACGCTCTATTCTGGGCCTGAGAAGTAAGCCAACAAACCATGCAGGCATCCCTTCATTCGCCTTCCCCTTTCTCTTCTGTTTTTAATCTCTGACCTGGTCCATTTTCTGTCCTTAAAGCTGCTTGGTTTGTTTTGTGATGGGCTTTTTTTGGCACAGCCCAAAGTTTCACTCCATCACATCCCTTTTCTATGCCTTCCCTCACTCTCACTTGGACTAAATCTTTATTTTGCTCTCAAGGGAGCAGTTAAGTATCTTCAGGTCTCTTAGAGACTCCTGGCCACTATTGGCATGCAAGTTCCCTGGCTCAACACCCCCTATCCAAGTAAGCTCCATAAAACCTGTGCACACACACACACACACACACACACACACACACAGGCATAGACACAGGCTGCTCCAATAAGCTATCTTAGTCATCCTCACAGGTGGCTGTCCGAATTTAAAACCACAGGCATTCCGTGTGTGTTATCCTGGGAAATGTGTGGGAGCTTGTTTAACACACAAAGCTCACAGACTGATGGACAGATGAGATCTGGGAAGTGAATGTTGTCAACTGAATGCCCATAGCTTTCTCTTTCACTTTCTCTTCATCCAATCTTTTATTTTTGGCTTCTTTTTCTTTCAATTTTACTGTTCTGAGCAGTTTTGTAAATTGCAATCTTTCATTCTCAACTTGTTTGGCTTCAACCAGATTTTACATGGGACATCAAATGGCAGCTCGACACAGTATCATAATTATTGTATACAATTAAACAAATATATGACATTGTAGATATATAAATAAATATATTACATTTGTAAGTTATCACCTTGAAGTTATAAGCTTAATAACATGCAAAGTTATTAACAGTTTAAAATGATTGACTTTTAGAAAGATTGACCAGTGTGGCTCCTACCGTATTTTCCGGACTATAAGTCGCACTTTTTTTCATAGTTTGGCTGGTCCTGCGACTTACAGTAAGGTGCAACTTATTTATCAAAATTAATTTGACGTAAACCGACAGAAATGAACCAAGAGAAATGAACCAATAGAAAACATTATCGTCTCCAGCCGCGAGAGGGCACTCTATGCTGCTCAGTGCTCCTGTAGTCTACCCCAATAAACTTAGAGCGCCCTCTCGTGGCTGTAGACGGTAATGTTTTCTCTTGGTTCTAAATAAATGCGACTTATAGTCCAGTGCGACTTATATATGTTGTTTTCCTCATCATGACGTATTTTTGGACTGATGCGACTTATGCTCAGGTGCGACTTATAGTCCGAAAAATTCGCTAAATATCTTTTTATTCTTGATTTTCTTGACTTATCTTGAACCTCCATCTCTTAAAAAAGCTTTAAGCATTTATCTGGATTCAAAAATGTAAAAGACTGTTCACTGACTGAAGATATGGGCATATCATGAAACCTGTGAAAGTTAGTTACTTACACAAAATGACAGCTCAAAGGATTTTATACTTTTTCTGTTTCCTAAAATGTAATAAGCCTGTTTGTTTATATCCACTGCTTAATTATGTGGTCAGTATTTTACGGTTGTGGCCCTCCAGTTGAGAACCACAGTGAGTGAGGCTCCAGTATTTGAGCGTTTTATCGAGTAGAACAATATAATCAATGTATCATGTAACATCCATACTTATCAAAAAAATGGTATTAGTTCATTCCTAGTTTTCTTAAATGCACCACAGTGTGTGTGTGTGTGTGTGTGAGAGAGAGTGTCCCGTTTAATTATGGATGATTGTTTGTGTGTGTCTATCAGCCTGCAATGTTGTTAAAGGACTTTAAGATAACTGCTAATTCCTCTCCTGGAGTATTGATCGGCTGGGATTGGTGGGTATAGTTTTATAGGCTCCCACTCAGGCTACATAATTAATGCTTAGCGTATTTAATTAGTAAGATTTGCTCTGAACTAAGAGAGTGATTGAGTCCAGTCTGTTGGAGAGCCAGTTCTGATGTTACTGTATGGGTTTGTGTACATTTTGCCTTACACTGGAATCCTTACTCCCTGCACATGTGTTTAGGAGGATGGAGGTTTGAGTCGGACATATATCATGTCCGGATTCCATTGCCTTTATCTCTCTTACCACTTTTTTAAAAGGCAAACTGGAGTGCTAGAGTGATTTTGCCACTAATGTAGCTCATCTATTGGATTTATTCCCATTGGCAAAATCACTGCACCTGTCTCAGGACAGTGTTACGCATGGTTCCTGTTGCTATTTCTGAACCTGTATCAGTTAGCCGCACAGCATGCAGACATCGGCACACACTAGGTCAGGGAAATCTGCCAAAACAATTCCAGATCCTCTTTCATTTCTCTGAGTGTCTCGGAGTTGTCCATTTCTTTTTATGCTCACTGTCGCCATGCTGCCCTTTAAATGACCCAATACATTTGGCTTCGTTTTAGGTGTTGATTTTTTTCATTTTCGATGTCTTTTCTTTTCTTTTGTAGTTAAACTCATCATAGGTACTTCTCTTTTAGATAAAAACATGATTTGTATTGTGTAGTTCTGTTATATCCAGTATTACCAAGTATGAAATATCTTATATCAAGGCTTTTTTGTGGCAAACGTTATTAATATTTAGGGCAAAATAAACTATATTTTTATGTTTGCTAAGGTTTAAATGTGTGAGAGATCTTTTTTTTTTTTCATTACTGATCATCACATGTAGAGGGAGCCCTTTTACAAGGGCCCATTGATCATTTAAACCACTTGATGATTTGGTCAGTAGTACACACACAAAGATTGTAAAGGTCATATGTTGTATCCTTTAGTAAATTTGTCTTCCAGAGTTACTTAAATGTTAACAGACGAGTGTCTTTAGTCTGTTTATTGAAACACGGAACAAACATGTGGCAGTGTGAATGGCAATAGCTGTAAACACACCTGTCTCTGGCTCTTGCACCGAGGATCTTTCCCACACCTGTGGACTAACAGCGCTCTTCTCTGTTGACAACACTCTCATATCCCACACACACTTATGCACCATCCAAATAAAGAGTCTCAGTAATTAGACATTACTGAAGCACACAAACATGCATGGGAATTTAGAAATTGTGATCTATAATAATCTGGCACCTTTTACAATAAACAAAGTATTTTTATTGTAGAAACAATCTTCACTCAGAAATTGCTAGTAAATTTCACAAATAAGAAGCAAGTAACATAATGATTTAAATGTGAAATTGTGAAATAGAAATACTTTATACTTAAAAATAATTTTTGTTTTATATATAACTTTTTATTTATTTATTTTTACAAGTTATAATAGTCTCTCATGTAATAAAGTTTACTGCTGAACATGCTTTAATTTAAAATGGAGAAATGTTCACCCCCTTAAAAAAAGGAAAGAAATTATCTACTCACTCATGTCACTCTTAAACTCCATCAATAGTTTGTTTGTTTTGTCCCTCCCCTCTCTCTGTGGAGTATAAAAGGAGAACCAACCATGATAGGCCTAAACATTACAATTTGCATGAAAATTCTTCAGAATATAATTATTAATATTGTAATTTTTTTCCCCAACAGAAGAAAGTCTATCATGCAGATTCGAAGCAACATCACAATACATACTGACATGAAGATAAATAACATAATTATAATTTTTGGGTAAACTTCTTTTAATGTAGAAAACCAATCACTTTTAAGATTGTAATTGTGTAATATGTTATGAGTGGGAATTTTATAACATATGTAGATGTAAAGAAAAGAAAACCTCAACCTGTTTGTTTTATTTTTTGTTGCTATGATTTTGCACATCATGTTGTGTGTTACAGTATGTGTCCATTAGTTTTTTTTTCCTCTGTAAGCAGCAGAGAGAGAGAGATGAATGATATTGATCGGGGCCAGTTAATTTTCTGTTGTCCCTGATGAGTTTCTCTGTGGGAAATAGCTAGTTTGTCTCCAGTTTGTCTCCTGTCACGGTGGTTGTAGAGCAACTTGGGTTCCATTCTGGTTAGTGATAGTCACTTATCTGATCAGGCTCTGCAAATATACTTTCTCTACTGTCTCCTCCTACTGTCTGCTCATTATTGTTGGGTGGGTGATTCCAAAATTATAATGAGATCACTAACAACTTCACTCACATCACTCATTACATACGAATTTACTTAATTTCTATAAATTATATCAACATTTGCCTTTTAATGGCGTATTCATGTAATAAACCAGAAGATTTCTTAATCATCTTAAAATTTACAAAGCTCAGCAAGAAATTTGTAATGAACATAATAACCTTGTATTATTTCTTATTGGCTATCATTTAGATATTGTAGTAAGTTCGTGGGAGGAAAGGAAGAGGACAAAGGGGTCGGCTGGACTGCTGACGAATTTATTAACTGAAAATAACTTAAACTTTACAAACACCAATGGTGACTTTTACTCTGACATCAACACAGACACGATCGCACAACACTTCCGGTTTACTCGTTCCGGTTCCGTTTCCGTTTCACGTCAGCAGTACGTCTCTCTCTCTCGACTGCTTCTGTCTCTCCTGGCGTTTTATACTCTCTCTTCGCTAAACCACGACCCCCCCTGCCACAGATATCATCACAATAATCTTCATAAAAACCATCTATTACAATTTCTGTAAGTTTTATTTGTAGAGTGGTATCTATTTGATATCATGCTGACAAATGGTACACCACTGATCAGTGCAGTATGGCTGGCTAAAGCATTTATTCAATATTTTGGGGACATCTGTAAGTTTAAGAAGTGACAGCAGATCCCATGTTAACATTAACGCTGGTTCCCATGTGTGAAGCACTGAGGCGGAAGAGTCTTCCTTTTAGGCGGATGGCATATTATTGATTGTGTGTCGTGGTCAATCGATCTTAAACACTAGTGGCTTCAGTGGTTAGTTTTTCTGTAAAGAAAAGATCTATAAAGTTGCAAAGGCTAAAGTCTCACATCCAAAGAGATATTCTTTATTAAAGTTAACTAAAACGGCTCATTCAAACATGCCCCCACATGTCTACGTCACTATAAGGAAATATTTGCGTAATGCCGCCCAAATGTTCACGCAAAGAAAGAAGGCGTGGTTTCAGTAATCACAGCTAGTGTTGAAGCAGCCATGTCAGGGAGACGCTGTGTGAATCTAGGTGAAAGCAAAAGCACTTTATTTGTTCTTCCGAAAGTAGATGCATTTAGGAATCTTTAAGATTACTTACAACAGAACAGCAATGCATTTTATGCACAACCGTTTCGTGAACCTAGGAGAGGAGGTCATTTTGACTTTGCTACGACAATCTGGTGCTTCTGAATCATGTATGTTTTGTTATTAGTTAAAGTATTTGCTATTTACTGTTCAAATGCTGAGTTTTGCGTGCTGTGTGCAGTGTTTCCCACAGAATTAGATTCTATTTGCGGTGGTGTGGTGTTTGGGGACCGGGGAAGGGGGCGGGGGTATTAAGTTAAATATATCATATATATATATATATATCATATTTATATATATATATATCATATTTATATATATATATATATATATATATATATATATATATATATATATATATATATATATATATATATATCATAAATATATATATATATCATAAATATATCATATATTTTTAGTGACAAGTACACATTTCCATTGCCAACACTTGGTGTCAGATACCTTAAAGGGATAGTTCACCCAAAAATGAAAATTCTATCATCGTTTACTCACCCTCAAGTTGTTCCAAACCTATATGAGTTTTTTTGTTCTGTTGAACACAAAGGAAGATATTTGGAAGAATGACAGAATCAAACAGATCTCGGTCCCCATTGACTTCCATAGTAGGAAAAAATATATACTATGGTAGTCAATGGGGACCGAGATCTGTTTGGTTACAAACATTCTTCCAAATATCTTCCTTTGTGTTCAGCAGAACAAAGAAACTCATACAGGTTTGGAACAACTTGAGGGTGAGTAAACAATGATAGAATTTTCATTTTTGGGTGGACTATCCCTTTAAAGAAATTGCTATTGCTACATTGCTATGCCATTGCTACACTTTCTATGCTATGACTGCTCCACAGACTTCTTGTTGCAAATTTTGCTCACACACACAAACCTGGACCTGGAGATGGACACACACACATACACACACACACACACACACACACACTCAAACTCACAAACTTACTGACACACTCAAACACAGGCTCACACACTCAAACATTCAAAAAGACTCACACACACACTCACAGACTCAGATTCACACAGGCTCACACACACACACCAAACTGGACCTGGAGGTGGACACACACAGACTCTGACACACACACACACACACACACACACACAAACCTGGAGATTGAGGTGGACAAAAACCAACACACACCAACCTAAACCTGGAGATAATAATAATATAATGTCTAGTCTGGTGGCTGTGATATATATAAACCTACCAACGTCCGTTGCCATGATTTTTGGAATGACTGATCGCGAGAGGAAAAAAATGACGTTTTAGTCGCATAACATCGGTTAATGGAAACGCCGTCATTTCGCAATAGTTGTTTATCGATATTTAGAAAAAAAAACACTAAAGTTTTGCGCGAATCTGTAATGGAAATGCGACACCGCTTAACATAGACTAACTTCTCAGAGTTATGTTGAGCAACAGTGTTCATTACTAACCATTCAACTCCGGATTGATTCTGGAATCTTCGCTGGGGGAATAAGCATTAAGCACTGGCAACAATCTGTAACTAACGCATGCTCATGTTTTGATTCAGATTGTGTTCAAAGAGGAGGGGCTACTCGTGCGTGCCTCCGTTGTCAGTTTGTGAGAGGGAGGGAGCAAGCAGCGCACAGCTCTACAGTAAAATACAATTGTACCCATATTAAATAGTTTTAAAATCTGAATCAATCCGTGGCAGTCAGCGTTGATATTGTGGCGGGCCGCCACAAATTAATGAATGTATGGGAAACCCTGGTATGCGCGTGTGTGTGTGTGTGTGTGTGTGTGTGTGTGTGTGTGTGTGTGTGTGTGTGTGTGTGTGTGTGTGTGTGTGAGAGAGAGAGAGAGACTGTCACATCCCAGTGGAGTCAGCTGTTTTAACCGTGGCTTGTGTACTGCAAACACATAGAGCTTCTTCACTGTGTCTGTCACCCGACTCTGTTCCCCATTCGGGCTTGAACTGATGGTAAAACTAAGGACATTATTAACTGTCTTTTTACCACATTTATTTTTAAACTACATTTATTTTGAAAGATGAAGCTCGCTAATGGAAAGGGGTGTTACATTTCTGGAGTGCTTACGGTGTTTGACCAATCACAATGTACTGGGTCAGTTGGCCAATCAGAGCAGACTGAGCTTGTCATAAGGAGGGACATTGTAGTAAACGACGCATTCGAGAGAGGCAGGGCATAGAGGACCTACATTAATGTACAGTATTTGAAAAATAATGTGTTTTTTGAACATTAAAGTACGCCAACATATTCTGTTACACCAAATACACAAAATAATGATCTTTAAAAAAGCATCATATGACCCCTTTAAAGAAATAGATTCCCCCAAAACAAAAATTACGTTAGCATTTAGTTTATGAAGTAATAGGGGATGTGGGCTGTCAGTGTCCAAAATTGCACGCCCACACATTTATTTATTTATAATATGTATTTGTTTATATATATATATATATATATATATATATATATATATATATATATATATATATATATAT